>NC_081327.1:37280000-38530000 GCF_026419965.1 Kogia breviceps
AAATCATCAATGTGATACACCATAGTAAAAAACTGAAGAATAAAAAACATTTGATCATCTCAATAGATGCAGAAAAAGCTTTTGAGAAAATTCCACACCCATTTATGATAACTCTCCAGAAAGTGGGCATAGAGGGAACCTATCTCAACATAATAAAGGCCATACATGAGAAACCCACGGCAAACATTATTCTCCATAGTGAAAAACTGAAAGCATTTCCTCTAAGATCAGGAACAAGACAAGGATGTCTACTCTTGCCACTATTATTCAGCATAGTTTTGGAAGTCCCAGCCACGGCAATCAGAGAAGAAAAATAAATAAAAGGAATACAAATTGGAAAAGAAGAAATAAAACTGTCACTGTTTGCACATGACATGATACTATACATAGAGAATCCTAAAGATGCCAGCAGAAAACTACTAGAGGTAATCAATGAATTTGGTAAAGTTGCAGGATGCAAAATTAATGCACAGAAATTTCTTGCATTCCTGTACACTAACAAGGAAAGATTAGAAAGTGAAGTTAAGGAAACAATCCCATTCACCATTGCAACAAAAAGAATAAAATACCTATGAATAAACCTACCTAGGGAATCAAAAGACCTGTATGCAGAAAACTATGACACTGATGAAAGAAAGATTATACCAACAGATGGAGAGATATACCATGTTCTTGGAATGGAAGAATCAATATTGTGAAAATTACTTTACTACCCAAAGCAATCTATGGATTCAGTGCAATCCCTATCAAATTACCAATGGCATTTTGTACAGAACTAGAACAAAAAATCTTAAAATTTATATGGAGACACAAAAGACCCTGAATAGCCAAAGCAGTCTTGAGGGAAAAAAACGTAGCTGGAGGAATCAGACTCCCTGACTTCAGACTATACTACAAAGCTACAGTAATCAAGACAATATAGTACTGGCACAAAAACAGAAACATAGGTCAGTGGAACAAGATAGAAAGCCCAGAGTTAAACCCATACACCTATGGTCAACTAATCTATGACAAAGGAGGCAAGGATATTCAATGGAGAAAAGACAGTCTCTTCAATAAATTGTGTTGAGAAAACTGGACAGCTATGTGTGAAAGAATGAAATTAGAAAACTCCCTAACATCATACACAAAAAAAACCTCAAAATGGATTAGAGACCTAAATGTAAGATTGGACACTATAAAACTCTTAGAGGAAAACATAGGAAGAACACTCTTTTACATAAATCACAGTAAGATCTATTTTGATCCACCTCCTAGAGTAATGGAAATAAAAACAAAAATAAACAAATGGGACCTATTGAAACTTCAAAGCTTTTGCACATCAAAGGAAACCATAAACTGGATGAAAAGACAACCCTTAGGATGGGAGGAAATATATACAAACGAATCAATGGACAAAGGATTAATCTCAAAAATATACAAACAACTCATGCTGCTCAATATTAAAAAACAAACAACCCAATCCAAAAATGAGCAGATGACCTAAATAGACATTTCTCCAAAGAAGACATACAGATGGCCAAGAAGCACATGAGAGCTGCTCAACATCACGAATTATTAGAGAAATGCAAATCAAAACTACAATGAGGTATCACCTCACTCTAGTTAGAATGGGCATCATGAGAAAATCTACAAATAACAAATGCTGGAGAGGGTGTGGAGAAAAGGGAACCCTTTTACACTGTTGGTGGGAATATAAATTGATACAGCTACTGTGGAGAATAGTATGGAGGTTCCTTAAAAATCTAAAAACAGAACTACCATATGACCCAGCAATTCCACTACTGGGCATATACCCAGAGAAAACCATAATTCAAAAAGACACATGCACCCCAGTGTTCGTTGCAGCACTATTTACAATAGCCAGGTCCTGGAAGCAACCTAAATCCCCATTAACAGATGAATGGATAAAGAAGAAGTGGTACATATATACAATGGAATATTACTCAGCCATAAAAAGGAACGAAACTGGGTCATTTGTTGAGACGCGGATGGATCTAGTGACTGTCATACAGAATGAAATAAGTCAGAAAGAGAAAAACTAATGTCGTATATTAATGTATATATGTGGAATCTAGAAAAATGGTACAGAGGAACCAGTTTTCAGGGCAGAAATTGAGACACAGATGTAGAGAACAAATGTATGGACACCAAGGGGGGGAAAGTGGCAGGGTGGTGGGGGTGGTAGTGTGATGAATTGGACGATTGGGATTGACATGTATACACTGATGTGTATAAAATTGATGACTAACAAGAACCTTCTGTATAAAAAAATAAAAATAATTAAAAAAAATTTTTTAAAGAAAATTACAAAGTAATATCCCTCATGAATCTAGATGCAAAAATCCTGTACAAAATATCAGAGACTCAAATATATATATTTGGTCCAACATCTGAAAATCAGTCAATACTGTGGTCTCAGAATAAAAGAGAAAAATATGGTCATTTTAATAGAAATAGAAAAAAAAACTCTTGATAAAATTCAGTGCATATACATTACCAAAATAATCAGCAAATTAGGAATAAAAACTTTCTAAATCTGAAAAAAAATATTCATTAAAAATGAATATACACCTAACACCATTCTTAATGACAAAAAATTGATTTTCCCCTATGACCAGAAATAATGTAAAGATAACCTGTCTTACCACTTCTACTCAATACTGTTCTGGAAGTTGTAACTGTGCAATAAAGCAGTCATCAGCAATATCATCTCATCATCATTTTAGATAACAAAGAGTATTATTATTTTTGCTATTAAAGTCTTAATGATTGGAAAAAGAGAAGTAAAACTCTCTCTTTACATTTTATATGACACTGACACAATTGTCTACATAGAAAACTCTAAGAGATTTATTTTGCAAAATCCTGAAAGGATTTAGCTTGGTCACAGGATATAAAGTTGATATACAAAAATAAAATTTATTTTTATATACTAGCAGTGAGCAGTTAGAAAATAAAATTTTTAAAATACCAGTCAAAAATCATCAAAATATGAAATGAAGGATACAGTTAACAAAATATGTGCAAGACCAGTACAATGAAAAAGTATAAACCATTGCTTACAGAAATAAGGAAAATGTAAGGAAATGTAAAGTTATGCCATGTTCATGGATTAAAGGACTCCATATCATTAAGATGTAAATTTGCTATGTATTGATCTATAGTGTCAACTCAATTTAAATTACAGCAGGATTTTTTGTGGCAATTGACAAGTGGATTAAAATTTATGTGGAAATACAAAGAACTTCAAATAGTCAAAATAACTTTGAAACAAACAAACAAGCAAGGACTGACACTATCTGACTTGAAGACTTATTCTAAAGCTTTAATGGTCAACATAGAATGATATTGGTATAAGGACTTATATACAGATCATCAAAACAGAACAGAGAGCCCAGAAATACATATCCATATGCATTGCCAGTTGATTTTCAATTAATAACCAAAGTAATTCAATGGGAAATAATATTATTTTCAACAAATCATGCTGGAAAAACTGAATATCCATTGATTTAAAAAAATTTTCATTGACCCCCCCAACTCTCATCATACATAAACATTAACTCACAGAAATAAATCTTAGAACTAAAACAATAAAATCTATAGAACAAAACAGAGGAGAAAAGTTTTCCAACCCTGGATTAGAAAAGGATATATAATTTGAAACATAGAAAGTATGAAACATAGAAAAATGTTTAAGTTCAGCCTGATTAAAAGTAAAAAACTACTTATTTTTTCTTTTTTTTTTAACCTCTTCTGTCCTTTGTCTCAGGAGAGATTCAGGAACAATCAACTCCTACATGGAGACCAAACTGAGTTTGTTCTTTGTTGTCTAGATGTGTTGTCTCCTCATATAGATGTCCCAAAATTCTGCTGATGTGGGCTATGTGGGCAGCATTGACTTTCTCCTCCCAAACCCATGTAACAGGAGACTGTGTTGTCTCTCCTTAGCCTAAAGCCTGGGCTCAACTCTCCAAAAACTTCTACTTTTTAAAGTATACCATCTAGAGACTAAAAGCTAAGGACTCAATGACAACTTCTTAACACATACATCTGAAAAAGGACTTAAACTCCAAATATAGAAAGAAATCATATAACTCAATAATTTAAAAAAACATAAACTAATCTAAAAATAAGCAGAAGTCTCAGACACTTCACTTAAGAATACACAAGTGGCAAATAATAAACATTAAAGATGTTTAATATCATTTAATCATTCAGGAAGTGCAAATTAAAATCACAATGGGACACAATTTCACACCTACTAAAATGGCCAAAATTAAAGGAGACAGGAAATACCAATTCTAGATAACAATATGTCACATCAGGAATCTCATATACTGTGGAGAGAGTGTAAAATGGTGCAATTTTGAAAACATTTTTGGTAGGTTCCTATAAAGAACTATACATTTAGCATTTTCTCTCCTAGGTATTTACCCAAGAGAAATGAAAACATGATAAGGTACAAACTACTCATTGGATTAATCTCACAGATACTATGCTGAACAAAAGAGACTGCACACAAAATAATCCATAGTGTATAATTCAATTTATATGAGATTTCAGAACAGGCGAAACTAATCTTGAAGAAAGATCAGTCTTTTCCTGGGTTGAAGGCTGGAGGGTGAGAAGGAATAAGTGAATTTTCTAGAGTGATGCAACTGTTCATTATCTTGATTGAGGTGGTGATTACATTAAGGTAAACATTTGTCAAAAGCCACCAACTTGTATACTTCATGTGTGTTAATTTTATTTGTATATAAGTAATACCTCAATAGAACACACACACACATACACACAGGGAGTGAGCAAAGAGACAGCAGAAGGCTAAACTTTTGGCATGGTGAAACTTTTCCCAGGATCTCAACTCCATCAAACAGTTAAGACCAATTCAGTACCCCACTTTTGTATAATCCAAGCTGATCTCCATCTTGTCCATATTAACCTATGTTCCTAAGAAGGTAAAGACATTTAGCAAAGACAAGTAGAGTAAGTAAAAAATACTCATAGAATATCTACTAAAAATTCCAAGCATTTATAAAGTAACATTATTTTTTGCCTTCTTACTCCTGTAGTTTAAACAAAAAATTAAGAAGTGGTCTCAGTCACTTAGTTTTCATGACCATGAGAATTTATTTTCATGGGTCAATGAGGTAGTTGTGCTTTTGTTAGTTTATTTTTAATTTGCTTTATTTTCTGATTTTACTTGTTGAAATGGGGAGGGCCCTATCTGGAAAGTGGCATTTGTCCAAGGACAGGGAATATGGGTTTCTGGTAGAGTTAGTTTTCCTTATAAGGTGAGCAGGATCCTTTGTAGCCTCTGAGCAATTTCCATCTCCCTACAGAATATTGTAATATCTCCATCTCCTGCCCTGAAATGGAAAGTTCTAGCTTCCTGTATATTTTCTGAACAAAAAGGGTTGTGATAAAAGACAGCATTTCTATCAGGCTTCTTTGTCTTGTACCATTAGTGCATCATATGCTGGGGACTCTTGCTTCTAAGAAGCAAGGGGCTTTTATCAACCTTTTCTTCTGTGTAAAGTTATTTTCTTTGGGTTATTTTGTCTGACTTGATCACAAATACTAGGTTCTAATTGTTAAAAGAACAATATGCAGTTTTCAGACCTTCAACAGACAGCAAGCGCGTTATGTACAAAGACCTGTTATCAGTATGGATCATAGTGTCTGCTTTTAAGTCGAGTGGACTTTGGAAACAGGCTCATTCTTTCTTCTTTTAAGGATACTGGATTTGTTCTGTTTGGGCAGCAATACATTTATGGATCAAACGTGTTTTCCATTCTAGTGTGCCTCATGTAGTTTTAATTGTGTAATAAAACCATCTATGAAGTACCTATTATATAGAAAGGCAGAAACTTAGGTTGGCTATATGCCTCACCATATTTATACTGTACTGATTATAAATACTCCTTACTTTCCTCTTCATTAATTTTACTCATTTAGGAAGGCTTATTTTTTCAGGAATACAGAAGAGAGTCTATTATTGGAGTCAAACAAGTAAATAAAAATCCTCTGTGATAAAACCTCTATCGGGCTTCCCTGGTGGCGCAGTGGTTGCGAGTCCGCCTGCCGATGCAGGGGACGTGGGTTAGTGCCCCGGTCCGGGAGGATCCCACATGCCGTGGAGCGGCTGGGCCCGTGAGCCATGGCCACTGAGCCAGCGCGTCTAGGGCCTGTGCTCCGCAACGGGAGAGGCCACAGCAGTGAGAGGCCCGTGTACCGCAAAAAAAAAAAAAAAACACCTCTATGATATTGATACTTCTACTAATAGCAGCTAACATATATTGGACCTTTTTTTGTGTATTTACCAGGGTCTAGGTACTGTGATTCAAAATTAAATTGATGAACTGATCCTATATAAAATCACAAGGATGATGATTTTCTCTTTCCTCTTTCTCCCTCATTTTGGGAAAGGCTCACATAAGGACAATTAATGTTGGCTCTGATTTGCTTATTGAGACACACTTTGTACTGTAGGAAAGACTTTAGAGGAGCTCTGAAAATTTGGGGAAGTTACTTAAATTCTGAGTAACAATGTTTATATTTTAAAGGTTTACACATTATATATTAAATATGTATTGTATATTCCTACCCTGTGGAGTTATTGTAAAGAATATTTTAGATAAAGTCTGGTATTTAGTACAGTCCTTAGCAATATAGGTAGAACCTCAAACCTGATATCTTCTATCACTCCATTATTGACAGTCAGTATTTTTACTTGGTTCACATTTATCTCTGTGGCATAAAGCTATGGAGATAACCCTGTAAACCCAGGGATGTTATTGAAAGAGCTATCTTATTCCCAGTTTCCTGTAGAGAGACACTTCATTCAAATAACTTCTCCCTATTCTTATATCTTGGGAAATGAAGGAATCTTCACAGCCAGGACTCATTTTATTCTCCCAACAGGGGAAGACCTTATCTATAGCTTAGTGATATGTGAAACTGAACTGTTTACACAGCCATTTACTAGCTAACACTTCCCACATTTGTGGAATCCTAGATGAGTTGGCCCTCTTGTGCTCTCCCTGAGATGGAAAAACCACAATAGAATAAAAGATGTGTCAAGGAGAATTTTTAAATGAAGTGGGAATACAATACACAGTGGGATCTCTCATTCCTCCATGCTAACTGGCAAGTTCCTATAATTTTCTTCCCACAAGACTACCTTGGATCCTAGGTGTAACTGAAACCAATATAATCATTATAACACAGAGAACATAAATAGGGATTCCAGTTTAACCAAATCCATATTATTGAGATACACATTTATTATAGTATTTATGAAGAAAAAGTCAAGATGATTACAGGTTCTGGTATCTTTTAGTAGAGCACATGTCAATCTGGAGATCATTTCAATATGTTTTCTATTAAATATAAACATGTTTAAATGATGAAAGCATAAGTACTATGTATTTATTGTATGTAGTTTTCTTCATTTATTTTAACTGTTGTGAAATCTTATATTTTATCTCTCATCCTTTTTCTCCCTTAATTAATTTCTTCTGTGTAGTTGCTGATAATATTCTGTAGCTTATTCCAAGTATTCATGCACTTACGGTTTTACTTTTCCTTGGCTGAGTGGGGTATCCTAAGGCCTCAATGGAGTATGTAGAATATGCTAAGTGTCTCAAAACAGGAATTGAAATCGCTGTGTCTTCTTCAGATATTCTGAGTGATGGCATCAGTTGCTGTTGTCTGGCACCATTGTTTCAGATCTATACTGATGTGATTTAAGTGAACTCTAAGCTTTATATGTATATATATTTTTTGCGGTACGTGGGTCTCTCACCGCTGTGGTCTTTCCCGTTGCGGAGCACAGGCTCCGGACGTGCAGGCCCAGCAGCCATGGCTCACGGGCCCAGCCGCTCCGCGGCATGTGGGATCTTCCCGGACCGGGGCACGAACCCACGTCCCCTGCATCCGCAGGCGGACTCTCAACCACTGCACCACCAGGGAAGCCCTGTAAGCTATATTTTTAATTTTAAGTGTCCAGGCCTTGTCTCCTTGGGAACCAGACAGGAACAAAATGAGATAATGATAAAATGTTTCCTAGATAAGCAGATCTCAAAATATGTATATTAAGTGCTGGATTTATTTGTGCTTTCCTGTTGACCAAACTTGTTAGAAAATCATAGGAATGCAATATTGTAGACATAGAAAAACAGTATGAACATCTGAGGAGAGATGCATTTTAAAAATTATTTCTCGTAGTATTTTTTGAGAAAAATTAAATTTAAGATTTTTGGAAGAGAAGTTTAAACTTGTATATAACATGACAAGTCAAAGGGTAAAATGTTGCCAATGGACCAAATGCACACGTTTTTCTCTCAAAAACCATTGCTAGAATTATAGCAGCTACTAATTATTGAGCAATAATTTCTAAACACCATTCTAAGCACTTTTTGTACATTCTCCCTGTACATGTATGCTGTGCATATTTTATGCATGTTGTGTGTGCATATTAATAGATAAATACAGATAAATAAATACAGATATAGATACATGCATTTCCTCAATATATTTCTCAAAATTACCCAGCTACTCCACCAAAGAGGAAGGACCAGAACTCAAAACCAGGTCTATGTGTTCCAAGCACCTATCATTTATAGGTACTTGATTTCTTACCTCTAACAGGCACATCTGGGCTCTACTCTTTGAGCCAGAAGATGCTTCTCCATATTTAGTTGAATCCCCAAGTGTAGGTGTGGGATCTTCATCTGACCAATCCCTTAGATTTTCACAGATCCCCTTTTGTGCCATGGCTGTCCATGGTGTGCAGGATTTGCAGACGGAGGCTGAGTAGAGACTTGTGGCCCGAGCTTGGTGAAGAAATTGTGATGGCTCCATTTGCCAGAAGACTGGAGAATTCTGATGAGCTCTGGCTATTCATCAATCCAATAGTGCTCCTCAAAGATGTCCTCCAGGTGGCCAACCCCCCACTCCCACTCCTGGCCCGCTCGGGGCTGTGTTTCACCATGTATTATAATGTTGCAGCAAATGCCTCTAGCTCTGATCACTTTAAAAATAATAAGAACTGGATTTAGGTTTGGGGTATGTTAGATAATTAAAGAATCTCTGACAGCAAGAAGTTCTTCATGTTTTCACTAATTTGAATTTTAGTGGGCGGTCCAAACAAGAAAAACATGTCTCCTAAAGTTCTTAAATAGCTCTGGGTGCTTTTAGTCCCTGGAGAGATAGTCCTAATCAGTCATCACCAGTAAAGTGTAGTTCCAACTTATTAGGTTCCAAATATAGAAATGAAAAGTAATTCCAGTGACAAGTTACTCTTGTCATCCCCAAGTGGGTTACTCATGTAATCTCCATCTACTGATGCAGATATATCTTACATTCAATGCAATGGGTACTTCATATGTGCTTGATACTGTCCATCATTTTGAGAGGAATGAGCAAGCAAACATACAAACGACAACAACACAACAAGAACAACAACAAAAAAAAAATAGAAAGGTAATAAAATGTTTTCTCATTGCTCCCCAAATCAGGAGGCAGTGTTTGTGGTTCCATCCACCTATAGCCACACAAGAAAATGATGACACGTTCAAACAGAGTAAATTGAGAGAAATTTAATCAAGGACTGTTGACGAAGGTGCCTGAAAAGTAAGGAAAAAGAGATGGTGAGGCACCCTGGGGCAAGCAGTATTGAGGAAACTTTTAACACCTTCAGCTTACACACAGAACCCTATTTTCCAAACATATTCATGCCAATCAGAGATCTTTTCTAAATGATCTCATGATACAGGCAAACATAAGCCAAAGACTTAGGTGAAATGGAGAGAGATCTAGAAGATCAAGGGCTTCTTTTCGGGTCTTTCCTTCCTGTATCAGACAATTTTAGCTTTGCAAATTCTCTCACATGTCCCCCAATCCTCTCTGATTCTTATATCATACTCCTATTCTTTACAAACTATTTCCTGCACGTTTGTCATAATTCTATCTCAAGGATAGCCTCATATCAATAACAATGAAAATAATGATCACAATGCCACTTATTAAGTTCTAACTATGTGCCAAACACTGTGCTAAATGCTATAAAAATATTATCACCTTTGTTACTTAAAAAAAAAACAAACTGTGAAGTACTCACTATTAATCCGTTTTAAATACAGGCTCATCTCACTTTATTGTGCTTCACTGTATTGTGCCTTGCAGATATTTAATTTTTTTTTTTTTTTTTTTTTTTTTTTTTTACAAATTGAAGGTTTGTGACAACCCTGCATTGTCAGATGATAGTTAACATTTATTTTAGTAATAACATATTTTTAAATTAAGGTATGTACATTGTCTTTTTTAGACATAATGCTATTGCACATTAATAGACTATGGCATAGTGTAAACATAACTTTTATATGCACTGGGAAACAAAAAATTCCATGTAACTTGCTTTATTGAGATATTCGCTTTATTGCAGTAGTCTGGAACTGAACCCACAATATCTCCCAGGTATGCATGTGTAAGGAAGGTGAGGCATATGTCAGACAGCTACCAAGTTGTTAGCTAGTCCTTGTATTTTGATCATTCTGACTCTGAAACCCATGTTCTTCATCTCTATGATATTTTAAATCCTATTGGAATGTTACCACCCAGTAGTAAATATTCCTAAATTGCAACTCTCTACATACCTCTCTTTGGATCTTAATTTTGTAATGGTTCTGTCCTCCAAATAGGACTAATTATAAACTTCAACAGAAAAATTGTATTTCCTATTACACTTTCCATAAAACCTTTTATGAAGGAGTCAAACTGGAAGAGAAGCACACTTTCACATATATACTCATATATTCCATGGTTTCCTGACTCCTTCCATTCAATTCTACATTTCTATCTTTTGGATCCTTTGTTCTGAGCCAGACCCTCCATTAGGATATTTCAGGTACCTAAAAAGGAAATGCATTGCTCATGCTGTCACATTCTCATGACTTCTACTCTCCACTCTCCTATAATCAGTCAATCTCTCACTCTTTATCATAGAACATTCTACATTCTTATGGTATTTCCCCTTTTTAAAGTAGTAGTTTCTACATTTAGACACTTTTTCTTCTATCCACTCTGCCATTGATTCAACAAAATTTATACATGACTTGCCTGTTAATATTAAAGAAATTGTATATTTATTTGTGCATATGTTATTTCCCTCACTGTGGTGTAGAGTTGCTACTTACTGAATCACTGTGTCTTCTTAGTTTCCAACTCTGGAGTCAAAGATTGACTTAGTTTTCCACCTTTATGTCATATGGTGCCTAGCAGGGTGTCTTGCACTTGCTCTTAATGAACAGTTGTTAATTTCTGGAGTAATAACGAAATACATTGTCTTGAAAGCTATCCTGTGGTTTTCCAATGAATCTCATACACAGAGTTCACTCCTGCTAAACAGCTTCTTACTCTGCAACTCTCCTCCCCTGCATTTACCATTGTGTAGCAAAGCTTGGATCAGACCTTAGTTTTTTTGGCTTAGAGCTTGGTTTTCAGATGAGAAAATAAACTCTCCTTTTAGATTCTTCACATTCTCTCGAGGTCTCCTGTAGTAGTTAATGTATTTCTTTCAGTTGAAAATATAAACACAAGAATAAATGACCCTATTAGCTTGTAATTTTCATCTCCTGGGTTTGCTTTCAGTGCCTAATGGGGAATTTTTTTCCTCTAAGAGAGGTCTAAATTGGTCCTATTGCCCAATATTAACCACATGCTCTAGTAAATATCTGTGCCAATGATTAATAGAAGAGGTCATCAGTAACTGTAAGGTGAGTGGCACATTCATAGACAAGTACCCTGCCAGTCTTGCCTGCAATAACTTCCTATTTGAGGGATTTTTTCAAATTAAGCCTTTGAAGGAAAATAAGGTCTCTTAAGATAGCCAAGCACCAGAAAAAAATTGCAAGGGAAAATTGCATTCTGTTAGGTATAAAATATTTTTGAAGTGGGTGCATTTTATTTTTTCCTCTAATCTTCTTATTCCCTATTCTGTCTGACAGGCATAAATTCAGAGGTGTCCTTGTCTCTCACCGTTTGTGAATGTGCCCAATTATGTGTACACAGGACATTTACTGAATGTGACATTTACCTGGTATCCAGCTAATGTATACAAATAAATCTAAGTCAAATTTAATAGTGCTTTCAGAGTGCCAAGTCCTGTGTTGATATATAAGACAAGGTAAAGTGTAAAATACTTTGACAAGTCAACACAATTGTATAGGAGTTTAGAGGAAATACCACTTGTATTGTGGAATAAATAGGGATTTTTTGGTCAAGAAGGCATAGGTTTAAATCTCGGCTGTGTTACTGATTAGCTGATACCTTAGGCAATATAATTGCCTTTCTTTGCCTCAGTTTCCTGAACTATATAATGAGAGACAATGTTTGATATAATGAATTGTTCTGTGGACTAAATGAGATGGCATTTTTGGAGAACCTAGCAGAACACTTGGCCTGTAATAGGTGAGCAATAAAGGTTAGCTGAGATCCCTTTCTTACATTTGACATCTTCAGAAGACTTCCTGTAAGGGAGATGTACATTTGGATTGGATTTTTAAAGCATGAATAGGATATTAAAGTATAGACAATGGTGTTAGCAAAGTTTGCAGAATATGTATATTTGATATTAAGATTTTTCATTACCACCCTCATTTATTAAAGGTTACAGGTACACAAGAATACTGTAGTATAATACTTTAAAATTTGACTTCCTTTCATCTCTTTCTCTCTCCCTCTCTCTTAAGTGACACAAGAGGAGGGAAATAAGGAAGGTAGAGACATATCTGACCATAGTTGTCTCTAAACCTTTCACTCTAATTATCTTGGTGAGTAAGCATTATGAATCATTTGCATTTGTGAGAGCTCAATAACCATTTACGTCCCTTTATTAAAGACATCATTTTCCTCTTTTTTCACATGCCTATGACCCAGCACCTAACTTTGTACCTTACCTCTTAACCATCATTCTCTAAATGCTGAATAGGTGAATTTGGACTTGGATTTAATTCTTTTAAGTTCATTAAGTACAATCCAGATATACTATTGTCATGAAAACTCTAAATGCTGTTAATATCTGATATACATGGTAAATAGGGTATTTGTATTCAGCCAGCATTTGGTCTAACTTGTTATCTTTTCAAATGAGAATTGTGTGGTAAAAGACCCTGCAGAACTGAACAGCATTGATTTCTTTTTTCCTTCTCAAAAACAACAGCAAATATATAAACTCTCCTTCCTTGGTGAAATATTTATATGCAAGAAATACTGCCTGTGTCTGTTTCTAAACACATATTCCCCAGCCCATTAGCTGTGTATTTAAATATTTTACACTTTCTATTTTTCTACTAATTGACCTTCTGACGAAAGTAATTTGTGATCAGTAAAAGTCACCAAAATTAACGTGTCAATTTAATATGTTTAAAGAATCTAACCAAAGCAGTTATTTTCAGTGGAAAGCTATCAAATTCATTTTAGGAAGCTAGCAAAATGCTGGTACTAAAAGCTGACAAAGATAGGAAACACATATAAAGAAACTATAGTATAATCATGAAAATAATTATATTATTATAAAGAAAATACTTGAAAACCCTTTTCATTTGTAGATATGGTTACATCTATATAATGATTTCATCCTCATCAAGTGGAGTTTGCCCCCCCACCTCCAAGAATACTTTATTTCTAAATACGTTCCTAAATATCCATCTAGTTATAAGTGTAATAAGAAAAAAGGACCATGGACATCTCAGTTGAGGAGTGTATTTCTCATATAGTTTCCTTTTTTAAGTAAAAGGATAAATCTCTTAACTCCTACTTAATAGTAAAACAATAGTGACATTTGGATCAAGAAGAATAAAAAATAAGTTTGTATCAGTATTACTTTTAACACTGCTTTGGAAGTTCTGAATAATATAGTATGAAAAGGAACAAGTAAGCCAAAGAGTAATTTTAAAAGGCACACTATTAGGATTTATAAAAGTTTATATACTTTTTTCTGCATTCAGTTTTGGTGTTCTCACCACCACAAGAGAGAGTGAGGTCAACACGAGGCTAGTTCACCATGGACTGGAATCTGAGGGAGCTAGTTGCTCACTTCACTCTATGTTCCAATTCCAAGTCGATGGAAAAAGAGACACAAAGGCCAGGCACATATCAACATATAACTACTGGCTTATACTTAAGACATGTGGAAGTTTCTTTTTGAATGAAACTTCCCTCACCAATCAGAGGCAAAGCAGCAGGACAGATCCTGGATACCATCATCAACAACACTCACCATCCTCACAGACTGACAGCTTGAAAGAGGAGAGAGCTCATCTTTGATCCCTTGGCAAGCAGGTCCTGAGAGAACCAAAAGACCATAACCACTTATGAGCTTTTACCACAGAGTTTTTCCTTTATCCTTTTTTTAAAAATATTTATTTATTTATTTGGTTGCACTGGGTCTTAGTTATGGCAGGCTGGCTCCTTTGTTGTAGCTTGTGGGCTCCTTCATTGAGGCATGCATGTGGGATCTAGTTCCCTGACCAGGGATCGAACCCCAGCCCCCTGCTTTGGGAGCGTGGAGTCTTAACCACTGCGCCACCAAGGAAAACCCTACCACATAGTTTTTCACCATCTAGTAGGAAGGATAGCAAGAGAAAGAGTGAGAGGGAGAGAACTGAGGAGAGTATAGAAGCTGCAAGGCTGAAAGTGTTATCCCAGTACTTCTCCCTTCTGGTAGATGTAACATGGAAAATGAAGTTGGGGCAATAATGGTGTACCCCAAATCCCCCAGTTTTTCACAGAACTCCACTTTGTGCATGGTTAGTGCATAAGGAATGTTGGCATTATTGGAAAATTCTCTCTACTGAGAAATAGTCAACTACATCTTTACCCAAGAATGATGTTGAGAAGTACGGGTTCTTGAATCCACCAAACCGTATGCAATGGATTAAAATAGCCACAAATTATTTGACATGTCTGTCATTAAGAGGTGGGGGCTCTATATCTCCTGTCCTTTTTTCTGAACTAGGCCTGTGACTCCCTTTTGACCAAAGGAATATAGCAGAAAAGAGGTTATAGGACCTCTGAGGCTACATAATAAATCTTGGAGTTTTCACTCTGGGAGAAGCCAGGCATCCTATAAGAAGTCTGACTGTTCTGAGATTGGTGTGCTGTGAGGAAGCCCAAACTAGCCATGGGAAAGGCCACTAGTCATGTGGAAAGTCCACTTGGGGACAGAGACAGAGACAGAGGGGCCTGGGCATCCTTGGATGTGATAATCATCCTAGCCCAGACATCAGACATGTAAGTGAGGAAACAATGCTAGGTATGTCAGGCCCAGTAGAGATAGTATGAGGAAGAAACAAAGAACTCAGATGACAGCCAAAAGGAAGTCCCTAAACATATGGCCCCATATGGGACTACCCCAAACATCTCTACTTTTCAAGCCATCCCAGTCAAGGCCTCAGTCATTATGGAAAAAGGATAAGTTATTTTCATAACCAACAAAATTGTGAGAATGATAAAATAGTAACGTGACCCAGGTCAAACATTTAAAATATCTGATTATTTTCTTATCTGTAAATTGAGAACAAAATACTGGTATCTTTCTTATATCACCGTTATACACAGTAAATGAGAGAATGCATGTGGAGCTCTAAACATAATACCTGATAAAGAGCATGTGACAAATTTATTACATTTTGATAAGCTGTGCCTCTGAAAAACTGAAGAGTCATGAGAAGAAATAGCACCATAATAACATCAGTAGAATTCTTAAATGAAATTTATGTTGAAACCAGAAATTGTCTCACAGTGGAATTTCAAGGGGATTCCAGATTGAAGCATTCTGAAAAATATGCTTCATGGTACCATGGCAATGTTTCAATTATATACTTAGCAGTTAGTGATACCATTATATTCCAGAATGATTATATGCCTTCCCCAAAGGGATAACATTGTCATGTCATGGGGAACCATGTCCTTGGCTTATTCTGATGAAAGGAAAGAAAGAAGGAAGAAATGAAAGATGAGAGGGAGGAAGGGAGGAAAAGAGGGAGTCTGCCAGTGAGAGAGTCATATTCAATCTGAAAATTCATTTGGTATGTGCATTTAGAGCTTTAACAGTGAAGGTCATTTGACTCAGTATTTCTCAGCTAGGAATTTATCCAGAAGAAATGCAGGAAATTCTCTGCCTACAAAGATGTTTATTGGGCTTCCCTGGTGGTGCAGTGGTTAAGAATCCACCTGCCAATGCAGGAGACATAGGTTCGAGCCCCGGTCCAGGAAGATCCCACATGCCACAGAGCAACTAAACCCATGTGCCACAACTACTAAGCCTGCACTCTAGAGCCCGTGTGCCACAACTACTGAAGCCCACACTCCTAGAGCCCGTGCTCCACAAGAAAAGAAGCCACCACAATAAGGAGCTTGCGCACCTCAATGAAGAGCAGCCCCTGCTCACCACAACTAGAGAAAGCCTGTGTGCAGCAACGAAGACCCAATGCAGCCAAAAATAAATAAATAAAAATTTTAAAAAGATATTTATTATAGTTACTATATTAACATCAGAAATCACTTGAAATATTCTACATAAATAATTTATTGTTAACCTATTCTATACAATATTATGATTTCATTACCCATTATATTTATTGTGTTGAAGACATAAAAAATAAAAATTTTTTAAACTCGGTATGCCAAATAATAAACATAAGTATGTGAAGTTTATACATAACTATAATTGGAAAGGAATACCCAAAATAGTACCAGCGGTTTTCAATAATTTGTAAAATTATTAGTAATTTGTTTCATCTTTTTCTTTCCTATATTTCTCAAATTTCTTTTATGAACTGTATTTATTTTTTGTAAAAACACAAAAACCAAACTCTCTCTGCTTTCACTTAAGTAATGGCAAATTGTAGAATCATAAAATAGCTTATCATATAGACAAAATGAAACAAAATCCCTGGTGAAATTTCCATTTTTCTCCTCTATAAATCTCATCTCTCATATTTGAGAACCTTTCTGACAGCTTCAATGAAGATGTTAAAAAAATGAAAAGATAAAAAATAGGAAAAAATAATAGAGAACTCTTCTCACTTCTGTATCAAGGTGTGTCTTGGGAGAAACCATCAGAGAATTTTAGTCCAGCTCTGATTAATCTTCATTTTCACCTCCAGATAAATAACTACGTATTACTGTCAATCATATCATGGAATGAAAAAATAAGACCCCATTGAGCATATTCTTAAATACCCTATTATTCATTGGAAAGGTGTAATAACATTTGTAAGAAGTTGTTTATCCAATAAACTCTCATGCAGCCCATGCATTTAGACAAAATCAGAGCTTGAAAGTTATCCCTGTTGCTTGAATCAGATGCCTACAACATTCTAGGGAATGGATAGACTTTCCCACATTGATGTGTTTCCATGGTCCTTCCATACCAAGAATCCTTACTTCTATGAATATACCTTTCAGGAATGATACGCAAATATTTGTAGAGAACTTGTTTTCTGGTCCAGGATTTTGATAGTCCATGTAGGAACTAAATTTCAGTAGACATATGTTTGCTGCCAGATTTTAACAACATAATTCTGTGCTTAGTTGTTTGTTTGCTTTTTAAATTAAGTTTACAAATCCTTGATAATACGAATGCAAAGGAGGGAGGTAATCCTTAAAGGACATGTCTTTTCTTTGTATGTGTTGCACTAAAGATAGTGAGCTTGGCTTTTTAATAGTATCTCTTTTTAAATTAGTTACTGCTTTCCCAGGTCTTATGTTGCCCTGTCCTTTACAGGGCTGGACTTACTTTCTTCCATCACTATTTAAAGGAGTCAGAACAATTAGCTTAGCATACCATGCCTGTGTGAAATCATACTTATTCTAGCACAGCTAGGTACTCAGGAGCACGGACAGAGTCTGATTTGGAAAGTGCCTCATAAAAATCTAATCAGGGGCTTCCCTGGTGGCGCAGTGGTTGAGAGTCCACCTGCCAATGCAGGGGACATGGGTTTGTGCCCCAGTCCGGGAAGATCCCACATGCTGCGGAGAGGCTGGGCCCGTGAGCCATGGCCGCTGAGCCTGCGCGTCCGGAGCCTGTGCTCCTCGGCGGGAGAGGCCACAACAGTGAGAGGCCCGCGTACCGCAAAAAAAAAAAATCTAATCAGAGACTGGCAAGGGATTCTCACAGATGAACAGTATTGACATTAATCTGAGTTCATACCCAAAATGTAGTTGAAAACTTCACTGTGATAAGTCACCTGGGGAAAAAGTGTATTGAGGCACTTGTCACAAGTAGGAAAGCACTCATGCCAGCATCTCTTTATGAATAAAGACATTTTCCACAATATTAGCAAGCAACAGTAAGAGAAGGTCTTATCACCATATCCTTCTCCTATCTTTCAAAGGGATGTGCCTGTTATCATACAGTCTTCTTACTCTCACGTGCATGTCACCTCCAGAGACTTTCTTTTCCAATATCTCTAGAATCTAGGAGGGTACAATATCTCTAGGATACGAAAGGGTCCAGGACTATAGGTTACTATTGTTCAGCCCAGTGGACCTGAAGCCAGAAAATCAGGCTCCAGTCCTTCTTCCTACGTTACTATGTTTTGACTTTTGGCAACAAGTTACTTAGCCCTTCTGAGCCTCAGTTTCATTATCTGTAAAATGGGAATAACAACTCCAAGCACTCAGGATGGTTGTGGGTTTAAAATGAGATCACAGCTTAAAGCTACTTTGTGCACTAAATCATTAGATATACTAAATCATTTTGAGGCGATCTAATTGGGTTTGCTATTAGTCTTTCTGTTCCCTGATATACTTTTGTTACAGGGAATTAGAACAGATTTTTTTAAAAAATGAGCCTCTCAAATGGGCATTAAACAGAGGTGGTTTGGTTTAGAGATCTACTTTGAATAGGGCAAAATTCAGTGTTTGCAAACCAAAGTGAAACTTGTTTGCTACACTGCTTTCCTTTTCAATCCCACACCCAAAACCATCAGCCCTGGCTTATGAGCCCTAATTAGTGTCAGTGGAGAGCAGAGTGGTTCCATACTGCCATTGATTAGAATGACATTCAATTATCAGATGAAGGTTTATTGAAGTGTGTGTTTCTAGCTAGCTGGCTTCTTACCACCCAGCAATGTGCCCTCAGGGAGAAACACTGCCCCTGGCAGCATGAGAGACCATCTTAACTTCTTATGTACATGGGGGCTGAGCCAATTTCTGTCTGGCATGGGAAAAGTCCATAAGGAAAACACTGAAAGGAAATGAGTTTTCAGGTGGAAGAATGAGATTTCAGTGTGACAGGGGTACAATTTCTTGCCTTGAATGAAGGAACAAAGCACCAATTGCTTCCGAGTTGCAGGTGACCCCTACCTCTGATGGAGGATAAGAAAGTAATTGCTCTCCTCTGCCATGGAATGGACCCTTCATTTTGAAACCAGGCTGGTCTGCTGATTGGTTCTGCTAAGTAACTCTGAAGAGACCCATTTGTTTAGCACTATGTGTTATTTTAAAGGAAAGGATGTGTCAGCAGCGGGGAGGAGAGTCAAATGAGGTCACTGGTGAAATAGCGGGAGAAATTTGCTGGAGCCTCTGCCTTTTTTTCTATTCCATCTTCACTGACCTTTGCACCAGAAAACTGATGCACCAACAAAATGGAACCTTCATTTTCTCATTCCCTGAATGACCAGGCCATCTCCCCAGTGCCTTCAGAAATGGATCTTCATTTCTCTATTGGTGGGGACACCACATTTAACCCTTAATGTTAAGGCAGTTTTCACCTGCAGAGCTTCCATCAGTATAAGCTTGTTATATCATGGAAGCCTTGGATGTT
The DNA here is from genome assembly GCF_026419965.1 of Kogia breviceps. Taxonomy (NCBI): domain Eukaryota; kingdom Metazoa; phylum Chordata; class Mammalia; order Artiodactyla; family Physeteridae; genus Kogia; species Kogia breviceps. The sequence goes on from NC_081327.1 coordinate 37,299,841, forward strand.
CAAAAATGCCATCTCCAATACACTGTTTCTTTGTGTGGATGGTGGAATAACTGCCACCCTTGCAGAAATTGGGGGATATAGGCAGATATTTTTGAAATTCTAAACATGACAATCCAAGAAAGTGATTGAGCACTGCCTTTTACCTATAGGTTACCCTCAAACATAAATTAGTTTATGCTCTGAAAAGGTACTTGATGTTTCAATGTCAACTGAATCTGATTTCACTTAAAAAACAGCAGTTTAGTAAATGTTACAGTCTTAACTTTGATACTAACATTTTTGTGTGAGAAAAAAATCATAAAAGAAACTGCCAATAGTGAACTTCATCATTTCCTTCTCAGCAATTCCAGAATATTAAAATGTACCCCATCATGGTCACGATCACAATCACTTTATATTAGAATTCTCTTGTGTAAGCTTTCTTCCCAAAAGTTTAGTGAGAATCTGTGGTCAAAGGCCCTCCCTATTCATATCAGTTTTCCCAGGGTTCCAGCAGAAGTTTGGTATATGGCAAGCACTTCCAAAATTTGAATTGAATAGGTGTATATTGAATAGTATATGAGTTTTCAAAATATGAGCAAATGAATTAAACAGGAAACTGAAGTTACCACTCACCTATTTTTGTTCATATATAACAGCCTTATACTTTTCCGTACAAAACCCTTGTCTTCTTATTCCCTGCCTATTATTTATTGCTTCTGGTAATCAGCTTATGGGGTACTTCAGTGTGGAGGTTTTGATAGGTCTCACTGACTCCAGCATTCCTGAGCCACTTAAAAGGGCTTAGAGGAGAAGATGGAAAGTCTTTCTTGGTTGTTTTATTTTTCTCAGGGAATATTAACCAGAAGCATATATAGAGATTCACAATATCCTTTGTTATTTATTTGCTTCTCTGTGGCATCTGATCTGTTTCAACATTGGCTGGGCTATGTGGCTTTCAAAAATAAATTGTTAAATGTTTGAGCAAGGAAATAACCCCAAGATCAGGACTGTGTGAATTCTGTGTGTACTCTGTATGGAGTCCACTTTGTCTTTTTGGAAGGCAAAACAGAGACAGGGCTTCCCTGGTGGCGCAGTGGTTGGGGAGTCTGCCTGCCGATGCCGGGGACACGGGTTCGTGCCCCGGTCCGGGAGGATCCCGCATGCCGCGGAGCGGCTGGGCCCGTGGGCCATGGCCGCTGGGCCTGCGCGTCCGGAGCCTGGGCTCCGCGACGGGAGAGGCCGCGGCAGTGAGAGGCCCGCGTACCGCAAAAAACAAACAAACAAAAAAACCAAACAAAACAGAGACAAAAAAAGAGGTTGGTATATAAGATGTCATTGGCAAGAATCAAATCCAGCATCTGTGACTTGGCAAGATTGACATAATCTTTCTGGGCCCCTTTCTTCCTTTATAATATGGAGATAATACCTTCTTTGGGAAGATTATGTAAAAATTTAATGTTACAATGTCAATAAATTCATTCATTTCTTTATTCAGCAATGTCGTTGTTTAGAATGTTCTGGGCTTTTTTTTTTTTTCCCTTTGTTAGCAAAAACAAGCCCAGAAACTGCTTCTGTGTGGCTTATGCTCTAGTTTTTCTAGAAAAAAACAAAATCATTCAAATACTTTATAGTTACAACCTAATGCATGTTCTGGAGAAAAGAACTGGATTCTATGAGGACATTGACTATTCCCATAAAACAGTCTCCAAGGAGTGTGACCTGGATGACATGCCATAGCAGACCCTTTTGCCTTAATCCAAGATGAGCTGTGAACAATGAAAAGAAACTTTCCAGATGAAGAAAGAGTGAGGAAAATATTTCAGGCAGAGACCAGCAAAGCCTAAGGCCCCAGGGTGGCAGCATGTGGGGGAGGGGTGGAAATGAATGAGAAATATGGCAAGAGGGAGCTGACGCGGGGTTGGGGGGGTGCTGGTGAAAAGTAAGATTGAAGAGCTCGGCAGAAGGCAGTCTTTTAAACCCTGTAGACTATACTAAAATTTTAGCCTTTATATCAAGACCTGTAACTCCCTTTCAAATGTACTGGCACTATATTTCCTAGTTTTAAATAGAAACAGAAATGCGTTTCTTGAATCATGTCTAATGTGATCGCTCAACCCAACTGGATGATCTACAGCCCAACCTTTCCATTCTGAGCCCTTATCTCTAGGATACTGTTAGTGTGGTCACCCAAGGTGGCATGTTCTAGTTCTTTTAGAATCCCAGGATTGGAAAGGACGACCACCGACCTCTACCAGGTGTCCTTATGCCCAATTGGAATGTGCTGAACATCAGAGGACTATCCTATCATACAGATTTCCTGAGCTCAAAGCTTCTTTCTCTGCCATTTAGCTCCTTCTCCGCCATTTAGCTTCTTCTCCACATTGCTCCATCTTGGATAGAGATGTCCCATGGATCACAAGCAGGACACATGGAAAGGGTGAAGGAATAAAGAGGGATTAAGGGGGTTAAAAAATAGAAAGAAAAAAAAAATTGAAACTAGGGCATTAGCATAATTGTTCTTCCAAATCCAGTTAGCCACCACATCTAAAGGATTCTATCATTATTATATTTTCTTAAATGCTCCCTCCTGTCCATCCTCATTGTCATTACCTTGGATCAGGCTCTCATTCTTTTCACTTATTTCTGTGATAGAACATTGACCCCTGTGTTACTCAGCCCAACTCATATTCCTTCTGTTGTCAGGCCAGTCTTCTTTAAGTATAAATCTGGATCTGGTCACTCCTCTATCTAACACTCTTCAACAGCTCTCTTATGAAATGTGTGGCATTCAGTAAGTGGTCTTATGCTGGTAGATCTATACAATGGGATGCTCAGACGGTTTCCATTCCGTGGCATGGACAAGACGGGCATTCCCAGTGCACTGCACCTTTTCTTTCTTCGTGCCAAACACTAATGGGTTGTGGTATGGTGGTGAATTGCTGCTCCAGCTCATGGGATCAACTGAATAAATCATATTTCATCTTAAGGAGGGTGACTGATACCAGAACTGTACTAGGAATTGTGCTAAGCACTTTGCATGCCATACTTTATTCAGTCCTCATGACCAAGCTTTGAAAATGGTGTCATCATCCTTATTTTATACATATAGAAACTGAGATTCAGGGTATTATTTAAACTTCCCAGTTAGTAAGTGGCACAGTTTGAAGTTAGACACAGACAGGAAATCACCAGAACACACACTGTCAACCACTGTTATATACTTCCATGTCCTAATTGTTTTCTTCTTTTCTTATAGAGAAAGGTTAATGAGTGAAAATCAAACTGGGATTTTAAGCTATATAATCATATCTATTTGTCCAAATTCACAGAAACTATTCCCAGTTTGTTTTTTTTTTCCTAAATGCTAGGTTATTTGACCTGAATTAAGGTAGGTATCACTAGATCCTTGAAAAATTTGTGTAATACTGAAATTCCACTTAAAAATGCCTGTAATAACAGGATCTAAAATTCAGCCATGACCTAGCCAAAGATCAGGTTCTCAAAGCCTCTTGATTGGTTTGCATCATTCTGAAAGAATCGAGTTAATGCTCCTGCCCCAACCTCCCACCCACCCTCCCAGACCAATCTCACCAGCCCTTTGAGATTTTGCTAAAAGCCCAACACACTGTCTTCCAGGAGCATTATCATATGGTCTTAGTAACAAGAACCAAATAAAAATGGACACATTACACAGCCTTGGTTCCTCCAACAGTGATTGGAAATAGATCAAAAGAGCTAAGGCACTAACTCAACCAGCCATTCCATCATCAGCTTGTCTCAGGGTAGTAATAAACTTCTTGGTCTGCTAAATTTATGGAGTAGAAGTGCAAGCATGGCCTCCCAGCGGTACCCATGGCTTTGATCAGGTCAATAACAGTGGTCAGGAGGTCTGCATGCTGACCATTTTAAGCACCAACGTGGACTCTCACCAATGTGCTGTCATTAGCAATTGCTTCCACATTAGTTTCTTAGCTGGAAAGATAAATCAGGCTGCCTAAGGAAGGGATTTTATATGAGAGTGCATGAGAATGTTTCCTATGTAGAAGTGTAAGATTAAGGGTTTAACTCCCAAATATTCTCTACATTTATATACTCCACTAGCTTAGCCAGCAACTCTGGACCATGAAAGAGCTAGCATGGTACAGTCATGAGTCACCTTCTCATCTGACTGAAGGTATGACCTCTACCTTTGCAAGGGCAATTGTGCCCTGTGCTGCAATGGGAAGAAAACTTTCATATTATATGATTTATGCAATTAATAAGCTTAGATGTGCTAGTTGCACTCTGTGTTTACAATGGATATAATTGACTTTGTAGCAAATTTGAAAGGCAAGTTGTATTGGTCATTTAATATTGGTCATTTGTATTCTATTTAAAACTAGGAAATATAGTGCCAGTGCCATGATCCATTGAAGGATCATGCTTGCTCTGCCACTGGACCTATGCAGGCACCATTTTATCTACCTTGGCCATTGTTGCTCTCTTCATGGTGTACTTAACTCTTACTCTTCCTTCAAATGGCAATTCAGGAGCATTTCCTCAGGGAAGCCTTCTCAGACCTTGCCGAGTAAATTTCCATCTCTCATTTCCACCCCATATGGGTGCTCACTTCAGTGTAGTAAATATATTTGGTGACTCTTGGATTAATGTCTGTGTCTCTCTCTAAGCTGGTACCTCCATGAGGGTCTGAAACCTTGTGCTTTGGCTCACTGTTATACCCTCAGTACTGAGCACAGTCTTCAGCTGACAGTAGGAAAACAAGAGCTATTGTAGCCAAGAATGTAATGAGAAAAAATACTTTAAAAACTAAGAAAGATATATATCTTTTTAAAATATGTGAAGAGAATTACTCATCTTAAATTCTAAAATCATTCCTTTATTCATTCATTTTTTTCAACAAATATTTTTCAGTCTTCCACTATTTTCCAGCTTTTCCTAAGACCTGGATCTACAATGGTAAATATAAATAATCTTAAAAAAAGTCTCTTTCTCATTTTCTTTTGTTCTCTGACAGAAATAACACTATATATTTATTCAGTAAAAATAGAATGGTATAAATGCTTGCCCTCTGTTTATATATCAGTGCTTGGTGGCAACCTTTATGTTTGTTGCCTCTAAGAGTATAGGAAATTAATGCTTGGAAAGGGATGTTTTACAATGCTCAAAACTCCAGAAACAATTTCCTTTGGAAGGAACTTCTGGCTTCATAATTGATTATCAGGATATATGACTTCTAGATTTATTTTTACAAAAACATAAAAACATAAAATGAAAAAAGTCCACCTTCTTTGTAGACTAAGAATGATGTGTTTTAAAAAGCTTTATTTTTTTAATGTTAGGTAGAAATTCCTCTTTCATGGGATCAGATCCTTTGGAAACCACTGCCAGACAGTGGTTTGGTTATATTATAAGGAAAATAAACATGTGCTAGTGAAAAATGAGGTATTTAGGTATTCAATGTATATGTGTTTTTCTTGTATATGATGTGTTAGCATATCACAGAGAACTGTCTGGGTGTCAGTTGGGTGTCAGGAAAAACTTGGAATTCTCTCAGCAGCGTGTTGAGTAAAGGCCAAACATAATAAAGTGCATCTGGCTTGCTTTCCAGAGAGATCTAAGAAATTAATTTTTCTGCAAATTAGAACCAATTTGTATTGAACTCCTCTATATAAACAAGTTAAGATTGACCATAGGTAGCTTTTACTCACATGATTTTTATTGGCCACTTGCTTGTTCAGGGGAAATAGAGAAACAGGGCCGCACATCTCTAATAAGAGTTCATTGAGTTTGCACACCTTTAAACAAGAGCAAGATCTACCGGTTGGCAGTATAATAAAGTAATCATACATTCCAGCTTGGAACATTCACTCATGAACAAAAATAGCTCTACATAAGACCATAAATATGAAACAGTTGTATCCAGTTCAACCATAAGCCGCATCTGCTTAAAATTTGAGTAAGACACATAGAATGGCATTCATTTCACATTTGTTCAACAGGTGGAACATTAATACTATAGCTTGAATGTCCTAGATCAGAGGATCTCAAAGTGTGGCCCCTGGACCAGCAAGCAACATTAGCATCACGTGACAAATTGTTAGAAATGCAAATTCTAGACCCCATCCCAAACCTGTTGAATCAGAAACACTAGGGGTAAGGTCCAGAGATCTTGTCTTAAATGCCCCTCCAATGAGTGTTCCTAGCTGCCTTCCAATGAGTACCCTTGAGAATGGGTACTGTCCTAGATTCAGGTAAATGGAGTTCAGCCCTAGCTCAGTGTGTCACTTTAATTCTTTGCTTCCCCCCTTTCTTCACTTCTAAATAAAGACGTATTAAACCACCTCTAGATTTATTAGGGGTGCGTGTAATAGAAAAAGCACAGTCAGACAGAGTTGGCTTCAACGTCTGAATTTCCCCCTCGTTACCATATGGCTTTGGGTTAACAATAATGAAAACTAATTTTTATTGAGCATTTACTAGGTGCCAAACCCTATGCCAAGTACATCATCTTTATCTTTGTCTCCGTTTGTCCTCATAAAAATACTGTAATATTGTGCCATTTTATAATTTAATTTCTGAAACTTAGAGAGATTTTATAAATTGCATAACTGGAATTAATACATGTATTAAACTTACTCAAGAGCCCCACTCAGACTGTACTAGTTAGGAGTAATCCTTCTCTAGATACAAGACTTCTATAATCCTGAATAACATGGCATAATACGACCAACCTCATAGAAAATTAGTGAGTCAAATGGGAAGAGCTAGATATCAGACACACTGCAGCTACTGAAATACAAATCCCTCTCTTCTTTCCACTCTTCAAGCATAGTATTCCATGATATTATATGAAATATATATATAAATTAAAAGGATGGTTAAGCAAAAATTTAGAAATTTTACCTCTATTTTTAGTTTCTGAAATATTTATTCTACTACACTTTACAAATTCAGGTGTTCTTGAAGAGACAGAAGGGATCTTACTAAGTGAGAGGATTGTGGGGGACACATCCTAAGTTGGCTGCCAACGATCCCTGTCTCCTGATATTATGCCCTCTCCTTGAGTGTGGGTGAGAATTCTGACTTGCTTCTAACCAATAGAATATGGCACAGTTGATGTGATATCACTTCTGTGGTTACATTATATAGGATTTTACCTTTTGGGACTTCCCTGGTGCTCCAGTGGTTAGGACTCCACACTTCCACTGCAGGGGGCACGGGGTTCGATCCCTGGTCAGTGAACTAAGATCCCGCGTGCCGCAAGGTTTGCCCAAAAATAAAATAAAACAAAAATGTAAGATGCCCTTGTTACATTAAAAAAAAAAAGATTATACCTTTTATCTTTCTATCATACTCTCCCTATAGATGCTCTCCTTTAATGGCTGTTGATGGAGCAAGCTGCCATGCTGTCAACTTCCCTATATTGCAAAGAACTGAGAGTGGCATTCAGCTGACAGCCAAGAAGGAACTGAGGCCCTTGGTCCAACAGCCCACAAAGGACTGAATCCTGCCAACCATCACTTGGAAGCATATTCTTCCTCAGCTGAGCTTTCAAATGATACCTCAAGCCTGACTGTCACTTTGATTGGAGTTTGGTGAGACATCTTGGAGCAGAAGATCCAGGTAAGCCATGCTCTGATTGTTTATTCACAGAAACAGTGATGGAATGCATGTGCGATATTTATCTTAAACCTCTAAGTTTGCTATGTAGCAAAATATAATACAAAGATTAAATGGTTTCAACTCTAGGCCATTAAGTCCCTATGTTTTGTGCTGCTTTCTCAAAGTGCATAAACTCAGAATAAATTTAGATAAAAAGTTAATGACATTCCTTAGCACTAAAATAAAGAGAGTGTTCTCTAGATATGGCAGGGAAAGCTTATAGAAGAATAGAGGCTGCTAAAAGGATAACCAGAGAGCCAAGCAGGGGCTCTCCCAATAGAAATCTAATGAGCCTTTTCGTGGACTGCAATTTTTCACCTGTCCTCAAAGGTCTGGGTTAGGTATCCTCTCCTCTGGAAAGCTGTCCCAGGGGACTCCATTCTGAAGTGACCCTCTTCTGTGCTCCCACATAACCTGACTCCACTTCTTTGATTGTATTCCCATCTCCCTCGTTTCATCCACTGGACACTGAGTAATTTATATTTGTCTCCTTTCTTAGGGTGCTCTTCCAGCTCTCCTCTTGCCCCTCTCTAACTTCATTCTTCGTGTGAAATTCCATATATTCCCAATTTGTGATTAACATATGCAAACTAAAGAAAAAAAATGGAATATATTGGCTCTTTCAAATGAAACAGTCCAATAAGTTGTGCTGCTGTCAGTGACAGGTAGTTCCAGTTGATCGAACTGTGGTGTCAGACCTCATTGTCCTTGTGTCTTCCTCCTCTTTCTCCCATTTTTTCTCCTCCACTTTTATCAACTTTTTTTCTTCTCCTTCTTTCCCTCTCTCTCACTTTTTACCCCTACCCGGTTTCACTTTACTTTCTGCTGTCTTCATCCTCAAGAAAAGATTTCCCATGGAGCTCAGTGATGTTTCCATTAACTCCGTGCTTACTGCATCCTTCCAGCTAAGCTTCTCTTGCCTAGCATTCTAAACTATCCTATAAGGGGTTTGCTGTGTCCCTAGTTATATTGTGGGACCACCCCACAGTGAATCATTTTGGCCAGTCTTGGTAAAGCCTCTACATTGGTCACTTTGAGTCACATGGCTGATTAGCTCACCAGAATCACATAGAGTGATATAAAGGAAATTTCAAAATGGAAAAATTTCAGGACAGACTGAAAAGTAGTAGATGACCATGAAGCACTACTTTTTACTTTTTACTTTTTACATAAGTGAAAACCCCTCCAGTTCCCGGTTCAGCCTCATCTCGCCTTTGACGTCTCCTGTGTGCTCATGTCCCTACATCTCTGGCTTTCAGCGTTTATGAAATAATCTGCCCCCCATCCACTTAAGAATGTCGTGAGTTGTCTAGAACCTCATTCCATGGTAAACTAACCCCTTCCTCCCAGCTCTTTCAAAAAATACATCTCCAATTATTTTAACTTTAAATGATTTTAAAAGCTTAGTTCCTTGAGCTGGACCCTAAAGATTCCATCTGATTCTCTCCAGTGGAGGCTGCCCACTCTTCCCATGCTATGTTACTGTACAGAATTACTTGTGATTTCCCACACACCTCTCCACGGTCCTGTCTCTGCACGTGCCGCCTTCTCCTTCCAGACTGCCCTTTCTTGCCAGTCCTTCAAAGGCCAGCCAGTGTTAGTATTTTCTCCTCTAGTAAACTGTCCCGGTAAACTCTGTTCTAAATTTCAAGACACTCTTTGGTGCTTCCATGTGACTTGACTTCCCTCTTTAGGCTGGTTGTGTTTCTGTCACCCTTGCAGAAACAGTGAGCTTCAAGAGAACAGGCACTGTATCTTTTTTCTTCTTAGGCTTTAAAATTACCAGAGTGCATTGCCCATAGTAGGCATGCAAATGTTAGTTAGGTTAATGAATCCATACTCACATTTAATCTGCACCATGACCCTGTGTGATTGATTATATATATATGTATGTATGTATAACATTTTATTCTAATTATAAAACAATACATACTACAGAAAACTTGGAAAATGCATAATCATACAAAGTATAAGGTAAAATCAGCTTATACTCTTACTGTGCAGAGATAATCACTGTTATCATTTTGGTGCATTTCTTTCTAACCATTCTGTTTGCATTAGAAAAAAAAAAAAGATTGCAGTTATGTACTATACATTTCCCAGGCTTGTCTTCCATCACTCTCCCTTATGCAGTACAGGGTCCAACCTCAACCTTCTTCTGCTTCCATCCTTTTGAAAACGCCCGTCCTCCTTTATAATGCACTCACTCTTCCTCTTGCAGCACATTCCTCTGGGCTCTCTCAGTCAGTAACTCGATTTCTATTCCCTTTGTGACTCTTTCTCTGAGACCCTCAAGTTGAGTTATTTATTACTTTCCTGTGCTGGTCCACTACCTGGCACATGTATCTCTTGTAACATTTAGATCTTTTAAGTATGTGGTCGTTGGATGTTTTACCCATTCAACACAGCACCTCACCTTTGCCTCTTCTCCCACTCTGTTCCCTCTTGGCCCTTCCCACCCTCATTCTTCACTTGTAATTTGACATACGTTATACACTCAGTATGTGATTACAAACTGAATGAACCATGCCATGAGCTTTTAGTCCTGTATCTGATACAGATGAGCAAAGAGAGGCATATGTAAGTTACATCAATTGCCCAAGGACACACTGGTACGCTGCTTTCATTTTCTGGAAGGAGAAAAAAAATCAATAGTCTGCAGTGTCTTTCAAATAAATTAAACACACATGAACCAGTTTTACATCTAGAGTGGGTATTTGCAGTATTGATGCTTCAAAATGAAATTGAGTGTTACCCATCACCAGAATGTCTTAACACTTCCATCAGCCACGAGCTGCAGCTGAAAATTCCCTGAAAAGTGGCTTCATTTCAGTGGCAGCTCTTCCAGGCACCAACCCATTTCATAACATAGAGGCCATGCAGAGTGGGTTGCATCACTGACCAGGTGTGCTAGTCTGCTTAAGAGTGACAAAGGGGCAAAGGAGAAGAGATCTCTTGTCTGACAGGAATTTTGTTTAAGTTGTTCCTCTCTCCCTCCTCCTCCCCCTCCTCCTGCCTTCTCATTGCTGAACTGTGATGGTACCATCTTCTCCTTGAGGAAGACAGGGAAGTGAAAGCACTCACTTGTGTCGATAAAGAGCACGTGCTCCCCAGAGTCATTCCAGCAGTGCCCAATAGAGCTGCAGACACAAGACCAACGCGATCCATCGAGAAGGAGCATCGTCCAGATGCTGCCTTCTGTGCTTTGGGGTTGTTTTCTTGTTTGTTCATTTGAGAAAATGACACTGCAATAAAGAAAAACAAGAGGTACATGGGTTTTGCTCACCCAATGATAACCAATATATAATTGTAAATGAATTTCCCTAAAAGCAACTGAAGAGAGATTATACAGTTGTGTGAGGAGAGAGAAGGCACACACTGACAGAGCCCATTATTAGAACCTGAGGGCTCAATGCTGCATTTCCTATTCTGACAGGGTATCATTTTAACCCATTAGCAGAAATAAACTCCTTGGAATGATCTGTATTGTCAATCCAAGTCATCTGTTAACTCTGTCAATGATGTTTATTGTCTACTGTAAACATAGGTGGGAATGTCCAGGAGCATTCCATTAATACAGTCACTTAGTGCTACTGTAGTTGTTCCCAACCAGGGGTCCAAGAGAGTTCTTTCAGATTGTGCTTCAAAGGGATCTGGCTAAAACCAGCAATTTTCCCCTCCTACCCCTGACATGCAACATAAAAGAAAATGAGTGACAAAAATGGCAATTCAAAGTTGCCATGGTTAGTTTCTCTAACTAGTACCTAGGAGCTAGGAATGATATACTAGTGTTTTTCAAATTTTGGATTGCCAAGCCCATACCCCTTATTTCTGAATCTAGTACTTTTCCAATGATGCAGATGTTGCTGGTTCAGGACCTCATCTTGAGAAACACTGCTCTATATCATTTCCCATAAAACTTTTCTACAACATGTGAACAGTGACAGCAAATGTTACCTTGCTCATAGACTTCCCTTTCCATCATTTTTTTTCTTCAGTAATTGGAACATCATGCAGGGCAATAAAACTTAGGTATAATATTTTCCTAGTTAGCTCACCCATTCCTAGACATAACTTCTCAGGACTCAGTAAAAATTATATGGTTTAATTATAGTTAGGAAGGTAGACTGAGCATTGTTACATTCATTTGCTCACATGACCATTTATTTGTTTATTCATTACATAGTCTTATATTTGTCATAGTCAGATCCTGTGCTAGGGACTGGGGAGACAAAGATGAGAAAGGCATAAACAGTGCTGTTAGGGGATCAAAATCTAGAGGGGAAATCAAGCAAATATGAAACTATCAGCTATGATTGCATAATGATGGCAGCAAGTACAAAGGAGGAGCTCTACTTCCAACCGGGCTAGAGAGACGGTCAGGAAATACTTCAAGAGTAGCTGATGTCTGTGCTGTCTTGCAGTGGGTGGAAGCCTGTGAATCTAATGGATGCAGTGCTTGGTTCTCAGAAGGGTGATAATGCTAGAGATGAAGGAGGTTGTTTTTTTTTTTTTTTATTTTAACAAGGGCCCTGCTGTGGTGCTAATGAAGAGGTTAAGAGCACCTGCCTTAGGGATCGCCTTCTGAGTTTGATCTTGACTTGGTCAGTTAATACCTGCGTGATTTTAGTAAGTCACTCAATTTCCCAGAGTCCCATTTTTTAAATTTGTAATATGTGGATAATAATAATGCTTGGATTGTGTTGAGGATCAAATTCAAGATAAGGCATTTAAAGTCCCTAGTATACCAACTAACCTGTACATAGACTGTACTCTCTAAATAAGAGTGGAAATGTTAATGAATATCAAATGAATTAAACACAGCAAGTTATAACCCTACACTGATGGGAAGAACTTGAAAGGTGAGATGTGCTATCAGGGATAGAAAATGAATTTTCACAGCAGCCTTGCTCATTGTACTCCTAGAATATCTATACATTTCATTTGCAAACTAATGGTTCTATACAGTCCTCTGAATATTTGTTGAAATTTTGATCTGAAAAGAGAACACAAGAAAATTTCATCCAGCCCTTTCAATGTAAATAGGAGTAACCCGAGGCCCAGGAAATGTAGATGGCTTGGGCAGACATTTTCAATAGGCCATAGGCTTCTTAAAGACCTGACTCACATTTACTCACTCTGTAATCCTAGTTCTTAACACAAACCTCAGACACAGAAGGTAGCACATTACTCATTCATGAGTACTAAATGAATGAACAATTCAAGGTTTGGGGGTTTTTTGTTTGTTCTTTAAATTTTTATGGCTCACACAGTCAAAAATGCAATCCGCCTGAAACATATATCTAAGACAATGATAAAACTTATGATGTGTAAAAAGATCACATATACTAAAATTCTTTGTTCATTATGCACACTTTTAATTCTTTAATGCAGCTTCAAAGATTCCTGCATAAAAAGACTTCTGTCTACAATTTTATTTAAATCACTGGTTTACAGTTAAACCCCATGGCAGGATGAAATATTCCTAATGTTTTCTGCATATATTTTTTCTCTAAGAGCAATAAGAAATAGTTGCAGAATCGTTCTTTATTGAATGATTAAATGTGGTTGGCTCTGCTTTCTTCAGTATTGCCCTTACCATTCCTGACATAGAACCCATGGCATTCATGACATGTTATTGGCCTTAAAACGGGCTCACCATTGAAAGGAAATACATGCCTATCAAGATCAAAATATATCTAGAGCCTCAAGCTCTCTCCTATGTTCTCTTTCTACTCTATGCTTCCCTCATATTTTCAGACTTGAGGATCATTTCATATGATCTTTGTCAATAAGAGATGGCCTGTAAACTGACACCATCCTTAAATTAAACAATAATGTCTCTCATTTTAAGGTAAATTTGGGAATTTTTCTCAACATTTTTTCAACCATAAGTTGGTACCATTGGAGTCAAGATGTTCCTCTGACAGTAGAAAACTCATTTTGCATGCATGTTATAATGCTTTTGATTTTGCAAGGGCCTGTTGTGATGTGTGATAATTTTTGTAAGACTTTGGTCTGCTTTTAATTCAGTTGATAAGAAAAGTATAAAATATTTGGACAAGCATGTACCAGGGTTTTGCATCATTTTCCCAGTGTATAGCCACCCAGTTGGCATGTTCTTAAGTGAGACACTAATCTCTTTCAGCCCCACCATTAACTGAGGGCAGTTTTGATTCAATAATAAGGATGAACTTCCCAATGTTTCACCTGATGAAAATGGAATCTTCAGCCCCTTGGTGACCAGAATCAAGATTCTGGGGCTCTAGAGTATTGTGAAAATATTTCACATGTCTTGGTGTTTATCATTATGTTCTATGTGGTAAAATTTTTATAAGTTGGTAGATAAAGTGAAAGGATAAAATAGGTCAAAAGAGCAAGCTCTGTGAGGGACAGTAAAAGGATTTTAAATTAGAATTTGATAATTTTATTAATTTTGTAAATAGAAAAGTAAGTGCTTATTTCTTAATTCATTCAATCAAAATTATCTAATGCTGTCCTTTGCTGCTGCAGTTAGTGATGGAGTCTCCTTTTTGTAAGCATAACAGCCATTAATTTTAATGAGAGTAATTTTTCTTTTTTCTTTAAATGTGGGAATTGGTTGGAGTGAGCATGCTGAAAACTTGCACTGGCCTGAACTGAGTGATAAAAGCATCATCTTCCAGGTCAATAGTGCACTAATCAGGAGGACTCTGTATACAAGGATGCTATAAACAGTGATTACCAAGAGATATTAAGTCAATAAGCAAATCCCTAATTTATAAATGAGTAATATTGACGCTAAACAACAGGTCAGCTCTCATAGTCTCCAGTATTTCAAAGCCTGCCATTATTCCCATAAGGAGAGGCATACCTCATTTTGTATAGCAATAGAAAGGAAGAATTATTTTGTAATTTGAGTAACACAGCATAAAAATATCCTTTTCCCTAATGAGAAGATAGCATACTCTTTGGTCTTTTTCATTTTGGGCTTCCCCTCACACCATGGTGTCCAGTACACTCTGCATCTACTTTGATTCCAAACATCTAAAGTGGTGCCAGGAACAAGCATTTTAACAAGCACTTCAGAGGGATTGAATGCAAGTTTCCAAGACTCCATGTTATAAACAATACTTCCAGTCGTGCCAGAATTTTATCTTTAAAATGCAAACTTGATCTACATCTCTCCCCCCACCCTATCCACCCCCAACTCTTCACCACCCACAATTCTTCAGGATAAAAATTGACAAACAAATCCTAATCTCAGAGGTTATAAATTGGAGGTGGGCAGGTCAAGATACAGTTGGTTTGCTCTACACATTAAATAAAAATTTAAATATGTTGTCAATATTTTAAAATTAGAGATTTCACTGAAAGCAACAGATTGAAAGCTGTTCTCTAAATTATTGCAACATGGCTTGCCCAGGTTAAGGACAGTTCTCTTCAAGTGGAACCCACCTTATCTATTCATTAGTCCCAATCACTTCTGCTCAGTGATACCAATCTGTCTTGCTAGCTATGACCTGATGGGACACCTAAGATAATTGAAATTTTGGGAACCCCACTCCACCCCCGCTGCCTACAAAATCCTTTTCCTTCTCCCATAAAACACCTCCTTTAATGCTGACACAGAAATTTGGCCTCTAGCCAAAACATGTTTGTTTGTTTGTTTCTCAGACATGTTTTGCTGTTGTTCAGTTTTTGACTCTATGCTTTTGAATAGGTTTTGCATTGAACACCCAGCCTCCATGATCGTATCCAGGGTAAACTTACTTTTCCCTTAAAATTCAAACCAGAGATGATACAATTTAGAGTAGTGTGCATTGTTTCCTCGTTAACTTCCTATTACCATCGCTTACTAGTATTTAAGTCCATTCCTTAAGTACATTTACTTACTTTAAAATGCCAAACTTTGAACTTTACAGAGTGAGGACCTAATTTAATTGTATCTCTCATACCTAACCTCAAGCCAGGAGCATGGTAGTTAACACATAAATGTTGACTATAGATGGATGGATGTCAACAATGTAAACATACTTGCTGGTAGCTATAGTTTCTATGAACTACCTTCTTTATTATTATATTTAATATGGTCTTTAAGAGTTGTAGAAATAAGTTTTAATCAGTGGTGAGAAAACAGAAATTAAGGTAAGAAAGTAACTTTGTCTAGCATGCTAGTTATTCACATCATCCAGACACAGTCATGGAAACAAAATTGCAACCGGCTATATGAAGAAACTGTAGCGTATTTATATTATCCACCATGTGAGGGACAATGAACAGAGATGCAGGATCTAGGAGAATGAGTGGCACAAACTAGGTTCTCAAAAAATATTTGTTGAATGATTGAATGAGTAGATACATAAATGAATGAATTTGAAGATGATTGTGACTCCAGACTTCAGGGAACTTATGCACTAGTGAGGACATGATTAGGGCTACCATCGCCAATTGTGCCAACTATGAAAAGGTGCTGTCCTTTGGTTCAGATAAATCATATAATGCAACCTCTTCAGGCAGATAAATTGTAAAACATGTTTCTTATTGAACTAATTAGATCCAGTCCCATGACAAGCAGCATTGACTAATAACCAGGACTGCATTTGAACATCTACTCACTTGTATTAGGATCCAGCTACAAGTCTTAGGTTGTCTTAGGGCACAACCTCTATTGCTGTATGTAGTAGCCCTATGTGTTCATGAAAACAACTGACGCTAATATTCTGTGATGAGCACAAGAAATTAAGCGTGTCTCAGAGGACAATGAGAGCTTAGATGAGGGTCTCTCTATAGAGACCAAGTTGTCAGTGAAGCAGCAGAGGCAGAGCTGACATCTGAAACTAGTTGTAGAGGATTGGGAGAGACTAAGTAGTCCCAGGACACCGGGCAGGTCATTCCAGACACAGAGGCTCAACAGGTACTCACACACAGGGGACTGTTGCTGAATGAGTGTGTGAGGATGCAGGAATCCAGTGAATTATTACTGCATGTTACAGCAAGTGAAAGAAAGCACACAACCAAGGGTTAGGTAAAATAACAATAGCAACATATAATTAACTCCTATTGAGCAGTTATAGATGCCAAGAACTATTCTAAGCACTTTATATACATCAACTAAATAATTCCTTTCAACAACCCCATGAAAGATAGGATGAAAACTACACATAATCTAGTACTTTCTATGTGTCATAAATTTTAGAAGCCTGTGAGTTAAGTTCTGTTGTTTTCTTTATTTTGCAAAGGAACAAAGCACATTCTGACTTCTCCCCACTCCCAATTTAAGGCTCAAAGTGGTTATGTGACTTCACTAAGTTTATACACATAGTAAGTGGTAGAATTAGGATATTTATGACCAGATCTCTGCCTCTAGCAAATAAGACTACCCCACGTATTCAGGAGATAAATCACTGAGAGGCCTATAACTTGGCTCCAGTGAATGAAGAACTTTCCCTGGTCCAGTCAGCTCTAGACAAGGTGGAGAATTCTCTGGTACAAAACACAGTTTATGAGGCACAAGGTTTGCTGAGGAACACAAGCACCATCATCAGAATCAGTGGGGCAGATACTTCTTAGAGATTTCCAGTGGGTCTATGGTAAAGACAAGAAATCTGTTTTTGTTTTGTTTTGTTTGTTTTGATTAAGCTCCATAGATAATTCTGAAAACCAGCTGTATTTGAAACCATAATTTTATAATACTATAATCCATTCCTACTAAAATGCCCTCTATTCGTATTTAAATAAGTCAATTAAATTTACTTCCAGTTGAAGAAATAACTCTTGCATTTCACCAGAGGGCTCAAAAGTTTGGTGAAATAAAACCATGTACCCAGGGGAAATAATAGAAGTGTAGTAGCTTGTGTTTAGGACTCTAATAACCAGATATAAAGTAGAGTTTTAGGGGAACTATAACATAGACAGATTGATTGATAAAGATATTGGAGGTCTTCTACAAGTACTAGCAGAGGTTATATTTCTTTGAGTATTTCTGAGAGCAAAAATATGAATAATTATATTTAGATCTTTACAACAAACCTTCAAGATGTAAAAAGAAGGCACTGTAATTTCCATCTTGTGGATGAGCTCTCAGTTTATATGACAGTCCCTAAGACACAGCAAAACTAAGGATGACTCTCAGAACTTCAAATGTCAAATCCCTGCAGTCTCCACCCCATCATGGTACTTCCTTTGCAGAAGAAGGAGGAGGAGGAGGAGAAGGAGGAAAAGACTCCTTTAAACTTTTTCTCTATTTGGAGCAAAGCAACAATTACAGAAGAAACATTAATGAATGTGCCAGACTTCAAAAGATAAGAAAACTTTGGTACAAACTGAAAGCCTGAATGAATGGTATATAACCAGATGTCCTGAATACCTTATCCAAACTACTGGATTTCAGGTGATTGAATTGAAAAGCTTATCATGAACTTAGTGAAATCTTTAGAATACTTATTTATTCACTCAGTGAAAACATATTGATACAAGACTTGGTTCCAGCTACAATACAAGATACTAAAGATGAAGGCCTATAACCCCTGATTCTGAAAAGCAAAGAGGCTAATTGAAGACAGCACACACATATGAGTGAGCTTTCACAGCCCAGTGAGAACAGAATTGTAGCAGAGAGACATGTGGACCTAGTCTTGCTTCATAGAAAAAGGGAGATCCTGAGTTGAATCTCAAACATTAGATCAGGCCAAGTCAACTCAAAAGGAGGAGGAAAGCTCATCCTTGTAGACAGAGAAGGAAATACAAGGAAGAGAGAGGAGGGTGTGTTTGAGGAACCTGAAGAGGTGTAACCAACTGTTGCCTTCTTAAAGAGTCATAGAAAGTTACATAGACTCTCACACTCATTCCATGAGTATGTGATATCTACCACACACTTTCAATGTGTACAGCACTAGCCAGTGCAGTTCTCAGAGAAGCGGAGGGCAAATTTCAAACATACCAGAAATAGTACCTATGATAAATGAGTAGCTGAGCCCGGTTTCCACACAACATCTGACAAAGGGATTGCAATGCAGGATCTAAAATCAATGCAGCTGTTGGAGAGTGCACCAAGTGCATTAACAGCAGCTTTCATCTCTCAACAACTAGAAGGGTAATAAACTATTACAGAAGGGACACCTGGAGATCCTTGGGAAATGCTCACTGCTGAATGAAGACAAGTCAGGAAATGTAAGGATGCGATGATAGCTGCTGCTGAAATACTTGGTAGAATGTCTAGCACATAAAAAGTTCTTCATGAATGTTAAATCTCCTGCTACTATTCCATTTTCTCCTTCTCCTCCTACTTTTCCTCCTCTCCTTCTTTTACTCCACCTCCACCTCTGAAATCCATTGGAAATAGCACATCAATAAAACCACTGTTATGGAAAAAGAGGAAGAACGGACATGGAGTTCAGTGAGTTCCCAAGTAGCAGGAGGCCAGGAAGTGGGGGAAGGCAGAAAGAGGGAGAAGGGTGAGGAGAGGAGAGGAGGAGAGGGGAGATGAGGGGAATGAGAGAGGAAAGGATAGGAGAGGAAAGATTGGTCCAAGTCTTATTCTCTGTAATTATTCCCTTAGCAAACCTTATTTTTTCTCCCTTCCCCAAATATTTATTGAGGCACTTCTATGTTCAGAACTGTAATAAAGTCTTAATTTACCATGATGAATTTGTCAGAGTTTGCCCTTGTGGACTAGTTGGGAAGACAAATAAGAAAATGGTTCAGTATATGGAGAGGAATGCTGAGTTAGAATGTGATGTGTGTGATGAGAACACATAAGGAAGGCACATGAGCAATTCCTGGGCCACCAGGGAGGGAAGTAGCAACTTACACAGCATCAGAGAACTGGTGGATTGGGACCAAATAAATGGTCAGTTGATAGGGACTGGACTGTATTTGGGGTGATTGGTTATGTAAAGTTGGACAGACAAGAGGACATGAATTGCTCTCATAGGATGGAAGAAATTTGGTATAACAGAACAGTGGAGTGGAACACAAGGAGTTGTGAGTGATTGGAGAGCAAAGCAATGGCCATCTCAGGAAGTCTTAATAAGGCAGCTTTAGAAGCTTGGGGTTTGCACTGATGGCTAGAATATAGACATGGAAGGTTTTAATCAGAGAAATGACAAGGTCAGATTGCTTCTCAGATGACATAGATTGCTCTGGTGCACTGTGAAGAAGGGAGAACTATGCAGGACATGTTTTGGAAATTATTCAGATGAAAGTTTTGGGTGACCCACACTTGGGAGGCAGTGGTAGTCAAGGTGAAGTGTGTGGATTCAAGAGAAATCCAGGGACAAAGACATGAGTATTCAAAAATATGTTGAATGTAAAAGTTGGAAAGAAGGAAGAATGGCAGATGAGAATACGTGCATACGTTTCTAAGACGAATTTAGGGAGAAAAGAATCAAAGTATCACCTTTCACTGGGGACCTATGAATAAGAACAATTGTTAAAATTAGAGTATTAAGAGAGTGAATCAGTTTTCAGCATATGTGGTCTAAAGATGGAAGAGATCTTTATAAAATAATACTTGTCCCAGAATATCTTAGAATATCATGAATAGAAGTTTTGAGACTCAAACACACACCTTAGGATCCTTTCCCTTTCTCATTCCCTATTCTGCATTCTTCCAGAAGGCTGGAATGTATCAAATTTGTATTTGTTTTAACCTAATTAATGGTGATCTCAATGTTTCCAGTAGTCTTTGAAAATGTCTGGAAAATTCTCCAAGTTAGAGATCTAGATAATCAATCTTGCACATTCCTTAATTTAATTCAATGGAGCTCTGAATGAATACCAATTCCTAAGATAATTTGCAATGCTAGGAGCTTTGACCTTACTTTGAAACCACAAATACAGTTTTCTTTCTTATTTATTTGCAAACTTTCAAAATTTCTCTGACAACTGGAATTTTTGGTACTCAGAAATGCTTTGTTCTGGTCTTTTACAACATTTATTTAAGTGAGGCTGGATAATACTTCTTTTGATATCAGGCACAAATATCTCTGATCTTGCATTCTCCATGGCCCATAAAACTTCTGAACACAGAATAGAGGAAACAGTCATTCATCAATCTACCTAGGGAAAGGGGGAGAGATTGCCAAATTACTTCTCCAGTCTACATTAATGCTGACTGTCCAAACCAGGAACTTTTAACTATGTTGCTATTCTTGCATTCAGAGGTCATTTTTATATTATGACCTCTAACAATTTGAAAAATAAATCTTAACCCATGACCTTTGTAGAGAATAGAGGCAAGAAAAATTAATGCAGATACCACTTGCTAAAATAAGTACACACTTTTTCTCTGATAACAGATGTGCTCTCTGTTCTGTGAATGAGGCTCCTGAGTACTGCCCTAGATTTTCTCAAAGTATCAACAAAGAACTCCTTATGGCCCTACTATGTGCAACACAGCAGAGGAATACAAGGTTAATGATAGGGTCTCTCTAGGTTTTTTTTAGTTTTTGAATTAATACTAAGGGTAATATGATAATTTGCTATAATAGTGCTTTTTTTGAGATTTAATAATTAAAATACTATGGAGAAGATGAAGGAGAGATGTCAACAAAAGATACTGTGTGTGAAAATGCCCACCAAAATGCTTGTCACCTAATATTAATAAAGTAATGTTAATAACATTAATTAATTATAATATTAATAATGGTAATTATTATAATAACAGCTTATATTGGGAACTTACTTGTGATGACTTATTTTATGTGTCAATTTGACTGAGCCCCTGGATGCCCAGATATTTGGTCAGACATTTTTCTGAGTGTATCATTGGGGTTTTTTTATATGAGATTAACATTTGAATCAATAGACTGAGTAGATTGCTCTCCTTAATATGGTTGAGCCTCACCCAATCAGTTGAAGACCTGACTAGAACGAAAAAGTCTGTCTCTCCCACATGAATAAGAGGGAATTCCTCCTTCCTGACTTCCCTTGAGCTGGGACAGTGGGAGTTTTTTTCCTATCTTTGGACATTTACTTTATTCAATAAACAAACATTGATTGGGCCTCTTCCATGTTGCAAGCATGTTTCTAGGCATGGAGACACAGCAAGTGGTGTACAAGTAAGTGTTTAACAACCAGTTCCCCAGAAAAAATACATTTGTAGCTTTTGCTGAGTCTTATATAAATACTCCTAACATGACTGATTTTAAGCTACTGGCATGATGTCAGCTGGCTCATAAAATTCCTGAAAGTTTACTGATCCACTCTCATGCACTTGAACAAGCCAGCTGCTGCACATCACTGACCCAAGTGTGAAGAAAACAGACAAGGGCCTTTCCCTTGTGGAGTGAACATTCTAAGAGAAAGAAAACGTTCTGAATTAAACACACAAGAAAATACCAGGTAGCGATAATTTCTATGAAGATGATTGGGATAGAAAGAACAGAATGATAAAAGTGAGAAGAAATTCTCAGACATAAAGACATTTATAATTAATCTGCAATAAGAGAAAGGCTCTTGTTCTGAAAATAACATATTTTATTGTATTTCCAGAAAGGGGCACAGCCACTTTAGAGGTCCTAATGTACACAAAAAAGAGAAAACCTTTTGGGTAGTCAGATGACTCTCTGGCTCCAAGGGCACTTAATAATCTCGCTCCCACTTGGTGGTTACCTATGTACATGTGCGTCTTCACTGCTTCATAATATGTACTTAGTTCCTTGAAAGAATGACTCAGCTGTGGTTTAAGTGAGTTTACTCCCTTTGTCTGGCAGAACACTTAAATGTTTTCTGGATAAGGAAATGTAGAAATTCCAACATTTAGTATGCATATCATCTGGACCTGAGGTCACTTTTGGTGGTACCTAAACAGGCACCTTTTTTTTATTGTCACTGTTAAAAATTTAGTCTGTTTTTTCTTTTGATTTGCCATGAATTATGCAAGGAAAAAGTCTTAGTATATTGGAAACAACTCTTTAACCACTTCAATATTTACTCATCTTACATTATAAAAAGAATAAACCTTAGGTTCACATCCCTAAGCAATTGATCAGTTTAACAATAATCTTTTATGGTTTTATAGTTACATTTCTGGTGTAAGGCAAGTTTTACTTTGTATTCTACTTACAGTGTTAAGTTAAGTTGATTTTAAATAAATCTAAGTATAATTATGAGACAATATAAAGAAAATATAAGCAAAAAATAGTACAGGTAGATGTAGAAAAATCATGAAATTAGTACAAGAATGACTGAGGTTTAGCAAACTGTCTGAATGACTAGATCATTCTTTCATAGTACCC
Organism: Kogia breviceps; assembly: GCF_026419965.1. Classification (NCBI taxonomy): domain Eukaryota; kingdom Metazoa; phylum Chordata; class Mammalia; order Artiodactyla; family Physeteridae; genus Kogia; species Kogia breviceps. The sequence continues at coordinate 37,322,706 of NC_081327.1, forward strand.
TATTGGGGCAAGCAAACTGTATGATTTGAAAATGTCCTCAAAATTCACTTCTGGAGAGGTCAGTGCATTGACTACTAAATTCAGGATCTTCAATTTACATGTGATGAATATAGGCTAAATGATTGAAGCAACTTGACCAAGTGTCTAATTCAGCTTGGGCTGCTATAACAAATTACCATAGACTGGGTGTCTTAAGCAACACAACATTTCTTTCTCACATTTCTGGAGGCTGAGAAATCCAAGATCAAGATGCTGGCATATTCGCTGTTTGGCGAGGACACTCTTCCTGGTTTACAAAAGGCCGTCTTCTTGTAGAGAGCAGAAGCTGAGAGCAAGTTCTCTTGCCTCTTCTTACAAAAGTACTGATCCCATTCATGAGGGCTCCACCCTTACGATCTCCCCACCTCCTATTACCATCACATTTCGACATATGGATTTTGAGGGTATACACAATTTCAGCCCATTAGTGCCAGAATTCAACATAGAAACTCCTATTTCCAGATCTAATTCTCTTCCTACCTAAGACATTAAGTTTACCTTCCAAAAACGCTTTCACTTTTCCCTTTACTTCTCTCTGTTTCCAAGTCAGACTATTGTATCCATAGCCAAACTAAGTTTTCTGAATCAGCACATCAGCTTTTGAACTGAACTGGAGTAACTTGGTTTGGTGAAACACCCACAAATAATGTATTTTTCCATTGCTTTGACCATTGCTCAGAATTAATTTCCAACTGGCATTCACCCTGGAACTTGTTATCTAGAGTTGCCCATGTAAGAACCAGCCCAATGGTAAGTCAGTACAGTGGTCCCTTGGTATCCACGAGGCATTGGTTCTGGGACACCCCTCAGATACCAAAATCCACTCCATCGATGCTCAAGCCCCTTATATATATTTGCCATTTTATATAAGCTATGCCCATCTTCCTGTATACTTTAAATAATCTCTAGACTACTTATACTATCTATTACAATGTAAATAGCTGTTGGAACGCAGCAAATACAAGTTTTGCTCTTTAGATCTCACTTGGTTCCTGAACTTCAGCTGTTCTGGTAGATGACAAATTAACACTCAGGTAGCACTCAGGGTCCTCAAAGTGAAACGTTTACTCTGTATAGCCTGTATTTTACATGGTACCATCTCATATACATTCTCCAAATGGGGTGAAAATCTACTCATGTGATTTGGCAAAAAAAAAAAAAAAGGGAAACTTAGGTTTGTTGACCATTTTTTTTCTCCTTTATAATAAACTAAGTGGACAAAATACCAGATTCAAGTTCTAATTCCATCCTTCCATTCCTCCAAATTTGAGATCCTGTTTATTTTCTTTCCTGTACTTGTGCTTCCATCTTTTCTCATCTACAGTAGATAAATACTTGCCATAAGTAACATACTGGAAATTTTGAGCAGTGCGAATTAGATGGCAAATATAAATATAAATTATAGCTGAAAATACAGTTGACCCTTGAACAATGTGGGTTTAAGGGCACCACCCATCCAAGCACAGTCAAAAATCTGAATATAAATTTATAGTCGGCCCTTGTACCTGCAGTTCCATAGCTGCACATTCAACCAGCCTCAGATCATGTAGTACTGCAGTATGTATTTACTGAAAATGATCTGCATATAAGTGGACCTGCACAGTTCAAACCCATGTTGTTCAAAGGTCAACTGTATTATGATCATCAGTTAAATATCACTATAAGGAGCCAAGGTTTCAACCAGAAGTAGACATGGCTTTTTTGATTCTGTAGTCAGACTGTACTCTCTTCTAGTCCCTTAGCACTGTGTAGAGCTACTTAGAGCAGCAGCAGTAGAAGTAGTAGCAGCAGAAGTAGTATTAAGTACTATAGAACTAGTGACCATAGACCTAACATTTATTGTTTGTCATGACCACTATTTATTAAGTATTTCTAGTTGATAATCCTGACTCTGCCACTTACTAGCAGTCAGCTAGCACAATTCATATAATCTCTCAAAGCTTTAGCTCTTCATCTATAAAATGAGGATAATAATAGTACCCACTGCATGAAGCTGACTTGATGATTTAATTAGTTAATACACATGTAAAGTTAGGACTGTTCTGGTACATAAAAGGTATTCAATCAATGGTAATTAATTAAGAGACTGAAACAGCATCTCTGTTAATAAATTTTTCTAACATCTGTTTTCATCACAATGACTTTTTTTTGATGCATAATATCCTGTGTCCTTAACTGAATTGTTTAAAATCAGAGTGATTAAGTGGAGGAACCGGGATTCAAACCCAGATGTCTCTGAGCACAGATACTGAGGGTTAAACCCTTGAACTCTTCTGGCTGCACAGGTCACGAGTTATTCTCCTTAGTTTTATGTCCAAAAGACATAAAAGATTATTGAAAGCAAAGGTGATGGAGTCCCACTGACCTCTATATGTCATCATTAGTGATTTGGGGACACCTGACTTGAAAGCAGTGGGCCAGTAAAATGAAGAAACACATTTTTATGTTGACTGTCTCCTAACTAAATGATGCTGAATTTGACCCATTGTTAATTTAAATATCTGCTTGGTGAAAGGAGCTCTGAGATAAGTCATATCATTTAGAATAAGCATCATGCTGGAGGGCATATTTCTGTATGACTTCCCTCAATGGCTAGCGTCTGTAGTCCTCATTCTGTATTTCATGTTCTTGCAGAATGAGAGCTTATTTTTATAGTTTTACAGTGTGCTACTTTCTCCCACGGATGGTAAAAAAAACGTGATTTCAACTGTTGGCTTTGTAAGCTATAATCATGTAATTGGAAACAGCTGTGCACACAAGAAATATAATTCAAAGCCGTTTAATTAATACATCTTTATTGACAAATTCCACTCATAATACTGATATTATTGTGTGATTCTATAATCAAAAAGGGAATTTCTGAGCCCTGGCTTTTCCAGATTGTGTGCTCAACTTTTACTTTCATAAAGAAACCTGAAAAAGATATTTTGAAGATGACTTCATCCACTCTCTCAGCTCTCTTCCTGACTTCTTGCTGCAATCCCCGTCTCTCCTCAAAGTTACAGGGCAATAAAATCAAGCTTCAAGGATTGGTTTTATTGTGTAGGGGATGCTGTTGTAAGCACCATACCTCCCCCTCAAGTCTGAGGCATTCATTCTCCCAGCTGCTTGGTTGGTGCTTCCCCTGAAATTGCTGTCTGAGGGCTGCCTGTTAATAGGATTTTGTATCCAACGATTGGCCAGTGGTAGGGAGCTATAAAGGCCCTTCCAGCTTGCCTTAAGGTGGGCCGACTCTGAAGACCATACCAGCTATGGGAATGTCTGAAACCTTGGTTGCAGCTGTCTCATATCCCAGTTACTCCCTCTTCCCAATCCTGTGCCCATCAATCTCCCACAGATGTACATTCAAGGAACACTTCCTAATAAACTTCCTGCTGGAAAACTGCATCTCGGCATTTATTTCTTGGAGAACCCAACTTCAGATAGATTTTGAACTTATTCTTACTTTATTATTATCTCCCTTGGTGTAAACTTTTGATACATTTCCATTTCTTTGAATTCCCAATGCTGGCCCATTTTCCATACAGTGTTTGTTTCTTGACTCTACTTTAAGATATGTCTTTGATTCTCTCGAACTCTTGTTGAATGTTATTGTAAATAAACTAGTGAATGTTATTGTTTGGGGTAGAAAGCCCCTATTCCGACTCCATCCTATTAGTATGTGTCAAACCTGGACAAACTTTTACTTTAATGAAGCAACTTCTTTCTACATACATTTCAAAACACACACACACACACACACACACACACACACACACACACACTATATTATGGATCAGGAATTCAAACATGATTCATTAAAAAATAAATCTTATTGCCTGAAACTTTGAACACAATTAATTTTAGAAGATAAAGTTTTAGTTATTGAAAAATAAACCAAAGGCAAAACAATCGTTAACCTTTATTAAGTGCTTGCTGTACTCTAGGCTTTATGGTAACTGCCTCACATGTATTAATTAATTTACTCTTCATACCTACCCACAGAAATATGCACTATTACTTTCTCCACTTTACACATAAATAATACCAAGAAAGATGTACTTAATTGCCATAGTTTGCCAGAAGAAAAAGGCTATTCAGGATATTTTTAGCTTTTTAAAAACTAGAGATAACTTAGACATGGTAGCAGCATATTTCTTTTGTGAGACATTTGTTTCAAAATGCTGTTGAACTATTTTAAATTCTGTAAAGAAACATAATTAGCATATACTTCTCTGCAAAAAGTTTACAATATTGAAAACATATGCTTCTGAATGAACATAAGTAAGCCTTTTTGTTTTTGATCTTCTACAATGCAAATATTTTTAATGAGTGACAATATATCTGCATTATAAACTCTGTCATTAGCTAATACTACAGTTTAAATTCAATTATGATTTCCAATCAACTATCTGAAGTTAGCATGTTTATCTGAACACTGGAGATATTATATCCTGAAACCCTTGACAATGCCAACTCTCAATTATAATAGTCTCACATAAAGGAAACTATTTTACTTTAAAAAAACTGTCATAGAATTTTTGTATACTTTTTTCTTCTATTTTAATGTAATCACTTATATTAATCTTTATGTTCCCAGCCCTAATAGAATACTATGAATAGACTGGCTTTATATTGGATTCATAAGAATATTGAGAAAATTTAACAGAAGCAAATTTATTATCAGTATTTAAGGGTCAGGGGGCTTCCCTGGTGGCGCAGTGGTTAAGAATCTGCCTGCCTGTTCAGGGGACACGGGTTCAAGCCCTGGTCCAGGAAGATCAGCACGTGGAGCAGCTAAGTCCGTGCACCACAACTATTGAAGCCCACACGCCTAGAGCCCGTGCTCCACAACAAGAAAAGCCACCACAACGAGAAGCCCATGTGCTGCAACGAAGAGTAGCCCCCGCTTGCCACAACTAGAGAAAGCCCACGCATAGCAACGAAAACCCAACACAGCCAAAAATTAATTAATTGAACAACAACAACAAAAAAAAAACGTGTAGAAAATATTTAAGGGTCAGGGGAAAACAGGCATCACAATGAATGCAAATCAGAATTCCTGATGTTAATATTTTAATCGTGGTAGTTTTTCAGGTCAAGAAACATTTATATGGATAACATTTTATTCAGTAGTGTCTTGAGTGTTTCTGATTTAGATATTATGATTGACATCTCATTTAGTCACTGACAAGAATGGCAGAAAGTCATATCTCAAGTGCCTTCTGATAATGACAAAATTAGCTAATATTGCATTCTGTTTTGAGTTAATGCTTTTAAAGATGCTTCCAATCTATACTTTGATGGTGCATAGCCGAGGCAATCATACATTGTGTATTTCTTGGTGTAGATCTGATTTCAAATATTTTTCCCCCTTGTTCTCATATTAGTGAGACCACATGCTTCAGTTTTTGATTGAATAAACTCTAGCAGGTATGCACAGTTCATACCTAACCTGAATCCTAAAGTAGAATTAAAAAGGAAGTCAAGAAAAGAAAAAAGCTTCTCTTGGAAATAAAAATGGAGGAATTGCCTAGGAATCGAGTCTGTAGGTGTGTTCATGTTGCAATCTACCTGAAGCAAATTATAGTCATGGGCTTATACATGAAATAATACTGAACCTCACCATTGATAGAGGTGGGGAATAATTTACAAGGCTAAATGCACATTCCATAATTCCAAAGATGTGTACACTAAACAGTATGTGGCAAAGCCTGTGTATGTCTTTACCTAAAGGCATTAAGAAGGTAAGAAGGAACTGTAAGATGAGGTTAATGCTGTTGCTCAACTACAGGTATGCATAGGAAGACTAAGAAGAATGTTGAATACAAGTGATAATTGTAATTGGAAAAGTTATGAGGTTATACTACTATACATAGTGTTTGAAACAAGTGTGTGTCTACGATTTGAGATAAATGTGAACGAAGTTATCATTTGTCTCTGAATAGCATTTGTATTTCTGTAATATGTGTTAGCTTTGAGAGCATAGAACTTAATGATTTGAGACTAGATAGGTCAAAGTTAGATGCTTAAATCACCATACACATTTTTTTCTATGCTACATATTGTGGGATGCTATGGGTTGAATTGTGTTCCCCCCAAATTCACATATTTAAATCCTAAGTCCCGGTGCCTCAGAATGTGACCTTATTGGGAGATAGGGTCTTTAAAGAGATAATAAAGTTTAAATGAGGTCATTAGGATGGGCCTTACCCAATATGACTAGTGTCCTTATAAAAAGGAGAAATTTGGACTCAAAGAGACGTATATAGAAGGAATGCCATGTGAATATAAAGGCTGCCATCTGTAAGCCAACTAGAGGGTCCTGGAACAGAGATTTCCCTTAAAGTCCTTCAAAGGAATAAATCCTGCCAACACTTTAGTTTCAGACTTCTAGCCTCAAGAACTATGAGGTAATAAATTTCAGTTGTTTAAACCATCCTATTTATGGCACTTTGTTATAGCAGCCCTAGCAAACTAATACAGATTTTGGTATGGGAAGTAGAGTGCTACTGTAAGAAATAATTGGTAGAGACTGGAAGAGTTGTGAGGTGCATGAAAGAAAAGGCCTAGATTGACTTGAATAGACTGATGGTAGAACAATGGAAATTAAAGGTAATTCTGGAGAGAGCTTAGAAAGAGGTAAGAATGACCAGAATGTTGCTAGAAATATAAATGTTAAAGTGCTTCTGGTAAGATCTCACATGCAGATGAGGAATATTTTTACTGAAAACTGGAGGAAAGGCCATCCTTGTTATAAAGTGGTAGATAATTTGGCTGAATTGTGTTTTAGTGTTTTATAGAAGGTAGAATTTGTAAGCAATGATCTTGGATATTTATCTCAGGATATTTATAAGCAAAGTGCTAAAAATATGGCCTGATTTGTCTTTGCTGCTTATAGGAAAATATGAGAGGAGAGATGTATTGAATAGGGAATTGGTAAGCAAAAGGGAACTAGAACTTGAAGTTTTGGAAAATTGTCAGCTTATCCGGAACTAGAACTTGAAGTTTTGGAAAATTGTCAGCTTATCCAGATAGTGTGCTTGGGAAACAGGGACAAGGGTATGGCTGAACAAGAGTTTGCCCAAAAGAAGGCAAGTGAGTCATGGGTCCAGTCAGCCACCTCAGCAGAAGCCAGGAATAGAGATAAGGTTATCAAGGAAAGCTTGTGGAAGACCTTCTTATCTAATAGCTTGGACCTCTGTGAACCACACTGGAGGGCCTACAAGGCTTTTGAAGATTTTATACCAGTATAAACACTGCCAGCTTGGATTTATGGGGACAGAGACAAAGACAGGATGGCCTGAAGGAAGGCTATCAGACTTCTGGGATTCTGTAAGCAGGAAATGGGCTGACAGATCTATCCAGCTGCAAATGTGAATTTTCTTTCAGGAAAAGGGACAGATAATTTGGGAGTAGTTCACAGGTGAACAAGGCTACCACTGGTACCATGAGCCCAAAAGGCACAGGGCAAGAGAGTAGAGCTGCCACTCTGGTGGGCCCAGAGGACAGAACATAAAGTCAAAGAGGATTATTCTTAGGCCTTAAAATCTAATAGAATTTGCCCCACTAAGTTTTGGACTTGCTTGGGACCCATGACCCCTTTCTTCCTTTCAATCTCTCCCTTTAGGAATGGGAATGTTTAACACATGTCTTTCCCACCATTGTATTTTTGAAGCAGATAACTTGTTCTCTAGTTTCACAGGTTCCCAGAAGAAGACGTATTTTGACCCAGGGTGAATTGTACCCAGAGTCACCCATACTTGATTTAAATGATATGTAGATGAGGTTTTAGAGTTGATGCTAATGGATTAAGATAGGTGGGTGGAAGGGGGGATGCTGAGATAGGCTGAATGCATTTTGCATATAGGAAGAACATGAATTTTAGATGTCCAGGGGGCAGAGTGTTATGAGTTGAATTCTGTCCCCTGTCAAAATGTATATGATGAAGTCTTAACCTTCCATAGCTCAGAATGTGACTTTAGATACACGGTCTTTACAAAGATGATCAAGTTAACATGAGATCATTAGGGTGCACCCTAATCCAATACGATTGGTGTCCTTATAAAAAGGGGAAATTTGGACACAAAGACACACATACAGGGAGAACACCATGTGAACATGAAGATGGCTCTCTGTAAACAAAGGAGAGATACCTGGAAGATCTTTTTCTCATAGACCTCTGAAGAAACCAACCTTGCCAAAAGCTTGATTTCAGACTTCTAGCCTACAGAACTGTAAAACAATAAATTTCTGTATTATGTTTTTCTTGTTTAAGCCACCCAGACTGTGGTACTTTGTTATGGTAGCACTAGTAAACTAATACATGAAGGATTAATCCATATGCACATATTATTATGTTTATTTTATTTATTCATGTGTTTATACATTTATATATTTGTGTTCTGTACATTTGCAAAAGCAATTTGAAATTTAAAAACATATCTAAAAGCATAATTATACCATGGATAATTATACAATGTTAATCTGCTTTACATATTCTTGGGAGTATTCTATATATCAGATATTATTCTAGCTGCTTAGCATACAATAGTAGACTGTTCAAACATAAGCCACTATATGCTAAAGTAAAGAGAGATCCATGATTAATACAGAAATTTGATCATTTTAGTAATAATAAGAGCTATCAAGAATATATATTGAAGAGATTGGTTCAAGATGGCAGAATAGAAGGACGTGCACTCACTCCCTCTTGCTAGAGCACCGGAATCACAACTAACTGCTGAACAATCATTGACAGGAAGACACTGGAACTCACCAAAAAGGATATTCCATATCCAAAGACAAAGGGAAAAACCACAATGAGACAGTAGGAGGGGCACAGTCACAATAAAATCAAATCCCATAACTGCTGGGTGGGTGACTCACAAACTGGAGAACACTTCTACCGCAGAACTCCACCCACTGGTGTGAAGCTTCTGAGTCCCACATCAGGCTTCCCAACCTGGGGGTCTGACAATGGGAGGAGGAATTCCTAGGGAATCAGACTTTGAAGGCCAGTGGGATTTGATTGCAGGACTTTGACAGGACTGGGGAAAACAGACTCCACTCTTGGAGGACACACACAAAGTAGTGTGCGCATCGGGACCCAGGGGACGGGGCAGTGACCCCATAGGAGACTGAACCAGACCTACCTGCTAGTGTTGGAGGGTCTCCTGCAGAGGCAGGGGGTGTCTGTGGCTCACCATGAGGACAAGGACACTGGCAGAAGAAGTTCTAGGAAGTACTCTTTGGCATGAACCCTCCCAGAGTCCACCATTAGCCCCAGCAAAGAGCCAGGTAGGCTCCAGTGTTGGGTCACCTCAGGCCAAAAAACCAACAGGGAGGTATTTACTTACATTTTGTTTGGTGTTTGTGTAAATGTGTGTGTGTGTGTGTGTGTGTGTGTGTGTGTGTGTTAAGAAATTTTTTCTGTACCATTTGGTCATATAAATATTCTCTCATATTTATGTCTAATGATTTTTTAGAAATTTGATTTTCAAAAGTAGACATCGAATCCACTATGAAATGGTTTGGGGTAATGGATGGATTAAGAATCTAATTTTATTGTTTTATTCCATATGAATGGTCACTTTATCCCTGTGCCATTTATTGAATAATCCATCTTTTCCCCCAGACTTGCAATACCGACTTGTTAGATATTGATTTTCCATAGTTCCGTAGTTTTCCATAGTTCTTTTCTAGACTCTACTACTGCAGACTTCTGGATCCTACTTTTGTGCTATGTTTTTTTAACCTTGAACAAAGACTATACTATGGCTTATTAATAAATCTTGGCACAACACTGGGGAAGAATCTACAGCACACAACATCCATTTTTCTTAAAAATTTATGCCAATGTTATCGGTCCTTTGCTGTCCCATGTAAACTTTAGTCACAACTTGCCATCTTCAGGCAAATTGCTGTTGAGATTCTGATTGAAGTTATGTTCAACTACTAGGTTAATTTGGGGGAGAATTTCCATTACAATAGTGAATCCTCCCATTAATGAACTTGATGTTTATACATTTAGTTAGTTCTTCAATGACTTTCACTAATAGTTTTGTAAATTTCTCAGTAGAATCTTGCCCAAATTTATATTTACTAATACTTTTTAGTTTTATATTACCAATGAAAAATGTTTTTAATCAGTGTTTTCTAAGTGGTTAGCTATTAGTATATAGCAATACAATTGATTTTGATAGTATCTATGACTGATTTAGTTTAATTTGTACAAATATCCTTTATGTAGATTCCATTAATTTCTATTTAGAAATTATATAATATGCAAATAATTGCTTTTTTTCTTTTTTCTTCTCCTTATCTTCTTCCTCTTAATATCTTTTATATTTTATTGTGACTTTTTCTTGTTCTCTTCTGTAAAGTTTGATAAAAAATTTGTTCTTCTAAAAATAAAACTACCATATGACCTAGCAATCCCACTACTCGGCATATACCCTGAGAAAACCATAATTCAAAAAGACACATGCACCCCAGTGTTCATTGCAGCACTATTTACAATAGCCAGGACATGGAAGAAACCTAAGTGTCCATTAACAGATGAATGGATAAAGAAGATGTGGCATATATATACAATGGAATATTACTTAGCCATAAAAAGAAACAGAATTGAGATATTTGTAGTGAGGTGGGTGGACTCAGAGACTGTCATACAGAGTGAAGTAAGTCAGAAAGAGAAAAACAAATACCAAAGGCTAACACATATGTATGGAATCTTAAAAAAAAAAATGGTTCTTATGAACCTAGGGGCAGGACAGGAATAAAGACACAGATGTAGAGAGTGGACTTGAGGACATGGGGAGGGGTAAGGGTAAGCTGGGACGAAGTTGAGAGAGTGGCATGGACATATATACACTACCAAATATAAAATAGATAGCTAGTGGGAAGTGGCCACATAGCACAGGGAGATCAGCTTGGTGCTTTGTGTCCACCTAGATGGTAGGATAGTGAGCGTGGGAGGGAGACGAAAGAGGGAAGAGATATGGGGATATATGTATATGTATAGCTGATTCACTTTGTTATAAAGCAGAAACTAACACACCATTGTAAAGCAGTTATACTCCAATAAAGATGTTAAAAAATTTTTTTTCTTGACTTAATGAATAAATTTCTAGAGTTTTACCATATACATTTGTGGTGGTGTTTTATATTTCTAAAACATTAAGGAAATCTATGTCACTTTATAAGAATTTTCTAAGTTTGATAAGATTTAATATGAATGATGAATTTATTGAATGCCTTCTTTTAAAAATCTGTTGATCTTATAGGTACAATAATCTATTGTAGCTACAGTATTTGCCCTTTTTTTCTTTTGATTTTAATTAATGTGATGCATTGTGTCAGAATAGTTTTAGATGTTTAGCCAGTCTTCCTGGGACAAAGTTTATATGTGCATAATTCAATATATATTTTTATATTGATGAATTTAAAGAGCTATTTAAAACATACTAATATGTCAATAATTTGTATTATTCTTTTCATGGTTTTAATAACAAAGTTCTATAGCTGACATAAAAGTAAGTGGGTATCTTCCTTTTATTTGTTTATTTTTGTTTTGTTTTCTGAAATATTTTATAGGGTGTACAAATTACCTATTCCTTGAATGTTTTGTAGAAATTTCCTATAAGTTGTTTGAGTTTTATGTGTGTGTGTCTGTGTGTGTATAAGACCACATGAATATTTATTTTCAAAAATTCATATTTTCTATTCCTTCAGAATCAATTTTGGTTATGTTAGCTGAAAGAAATACACAACTTAAAAGTTGAGAATTATGTTTTATTCATTGGGCATGTTGAGCACTTAAGCCTGGGGCACACCACCTCAGATAGCTCAGAGGGACTGCTCCAAAGAGGTAAGGGAGGAGCCAGGATATATAGGAGTTTTTGCAAAAACAAACCAGTTAGTTAAACATCAAAAGATTTCTGCTATTTAAAGAAAGATCCAACATCTCAAGTTAATGAATTTAGCTCTTTTCTATGTATAGGAAGATGCAAGAGTCTGGGCTTATTGAAATCATTCCTTTGATATGCACCTTAACTACCTAGGGCCAGTATCTGTTATTCTCCATCCTGAACCCACTCAGGATGCACAATTGAGAGTGGCTGCATTGGCTGATGGCTTGTTGGCCACAACATCCTTTGTTTAAGGATATGGCAGGAGACATTTTTCACCACGGTTTTATATATGTATATATATTCATTTTAATAGCCATTTCATCTAAATCTTCAATTAATTGCCTGCAGCATTTTACTTAGTTATTTTAAACTTATAACATTTCTATTACAGTTGTAACATCTATCCATCTCTGTATCTAAATATTTATAACTATTTTATTTCTCATTTATTTGTACATTTTCTACCTTTTTTGTCTTGTTCAATCTTGCTAAAGATTTATATTTTATTTGGTCCTTGAACGAACTACTTTTTGTGTTGTTGATTTTCTATTGTTTCTCTGTATGCTATTCATTAAACTTATAGTATTATTTGCTTTCTTATACTTTCTTCAATTATACTATTGATCTTGAATAATTTGTTGAGTTGAACACATTTATTTTCAGTCATTTTCATGTTAATAACTGAATTTAGGACTATTTATATAGCTGTGTTTACACATTTTGATATGTGATACTGTCATGTTTCCCTTTTAATACTAAATAATTTTCATGGGGTTTATTAGGAAAAATTATAAATAACTCTTCTATTGTTACTTTCTAATAAAATTGCGTGGTGGTCAGAGAAGCTGATCATTTTATCAGATCATTTTATCTGTCTTACAAGATGAGTTTAGTTAATTTTCATTTAGTGGGTCATAGAATATTTGGACTTCACTTTTTTGTGTGTGTGTGGTACGCAGGCCTCTCACCATTGTGGCCTCTCCCGTTGCGGAGCACAGGCTCCGGATGCACAGGCTCAGTGGCCATGGCTCACGGGCCCAGCCGCTCCGTGGCATGTGGCATCCTCCCGGACCGAGGCACAAACCCGCAGCTCCTGAATCGGCAGGTGGACTCTCAACCACTGCGCCACCAGGGAAGCCCCTGGACTTCATTTTTTTCTTTATCTTATTTTTTCTTTTGTTTTCCTTGTAAAATATCATTTGGCCTTCTGATAGGCCTTCTGATAGTTTTCTTTCTGCTTCTCATTCCTCCCCCGTTTCCCCATCCCCTTCCTCCTCTGTCTTCTTTGTTGTCTTCTCAGAAATTCCCTAATTTCAGCTTCATTGTTCTAGTATCTTTATATTTTAATTTAATCTTTGTATCTGCAGTTTTATCACTATGTTTGGATGCACTTTAAATTGTATTCACCTTCTCTCAGAGTGTAGTTTTAATTTAATCATACATGTTTTTCTTCATTTCTGAAAAAAAAAGTCAACTCTTCAAATATCACATCTTTTAATTTCCTCTATTCTGTTCCAGAACAATGGAACTCTCAATCTCTCTTCCATGTGCCCTTAAGTTCTGTCCTGCCTAGCAGGCTATTCCCACTTTCTTTTCAGAAATTCTGTCCTCACCTGTGTGCTATGTCGGCCTTGTTTTTGTCTTTTATTTTGATTGCTCCCTTTGGCATTCATAGGCTTTTATTTGGGTTTTCCATATCCTATTATTGTTCTTTTGTAATGTCCAGTTCTATTTTATGTCAATGTAACCTCTTCCTTCATTTCTCTGAAGAACTTGAACTTAATTGATTTTTAAATTATTTTATGTTGTTCTATTACTTTCAATTTTTTGAGGGATTTGCTTTTTCTGCTGACTTAATTTTTAAGATTCTTTACATTAGTATGCTTTGATTTGGGGAGGGTGGGATTGTCTTGACTGAGAATCAATTTCTGACTCTCTCTCTCTCTCTCTCTCTCTCTCTCTCTCTCTCGCTCTCACTCCGCATTGTCTCCTAGGGGTTTGTCTATACCTCCCTTACCTCCCTCCAGTCCTTTAAGGCAGCCCTACTTAAAAAGAAAAAAAAAATTATTTTTTATTGGAGTATAGTTGATTTACAATGTGTTAGTTTCAGGTGTACAGCAAAGTGATTCCATTATACATATTTTAGATCACAATCACAATGGGATGTGATAGTCTCTCACTCTGCTGGTTATGGATTGACTGAGCTCCACTTGTGCTTCCTCCATTCTCTCATTCTTTCCTGCATCACAGAAACCAAAACTGCAGCAAATCTCAAACAACATCAGCATCTGTCCAGGGTCAGAGATGTGCCATTCTGTCCTCTGTTCTCAAGCCATAAATCTGGCTTGAACCCGGCCACATGTGAGTCATGTTATTCCCCCTTGCTTGATAGGAGGCAACAGTCTCTACCATGACCACCTCTGAAACAGAAACCCCCCAGGTAAACTTCAGAGATGCTTACTTACTCTCTTGCCTTTCTGTTCTAGTCTGCTCTATAGAAATGTTCATTTTGTTTTTCAATGTTTCAGTGTCCTTTCAGACTTCCCCATATACTTTACATATAATCACTATGATGTTTTTAGTGCAGGGTAGAGTGTGGGAAGCACAAAATTTGAATTTATGATCTTTTCTTGACTGAATGTATAAATGATCTTTGACATACTAGCCATGCCATTAATTTAATTATCTTTTTCTAGTGAGTTTTATCATTTTTTTTAATATTTGAAGGAACACTTTGTACATTAAAAATAGTTCTTTGTCATATGTGTTTTATTTTTCTATATCTCATTTTATGTAAAGACATATGGCTTAGTTTTTTTTTTTAGTGATTTCATTGTCAGATTTAACAATTTAAACTTTTATGGTTTCTTGGTTTCATGATATGCATAGAAAAACTTATCATTAGCAGAAAAAGAAAAAGAAAAAATTCTGTGAACCTTTTCCCAGTTTGTTTGTTTAAATATTTGATGCCTCTAAAATTCATTTTGATGAATGGAGTGACATAAGGCTCTGACTCTCCCCACAAAGACTTATGGGTATACCAACATTATTTATGAATAATCCATATTTTACCTCTCTTATTTAAAGTGCCATTTTCTCACATGCTAAGGTCACAAATACTGGTTGTATTTCAGGCTTTATTATCTTCTATTGACCTATTTGTGTCATTACCGTACAGTTTTAATTGATACATTTAAGTATTTAGAAGAGCTGGTACCCTCTTCTTATTCTCTTCATCCTCTTTTTTTCCTTACTGGTTCTACAGACTTTGTCTTTTAGATTAAATCTTTAGATATAGATTGATATTTTTCATGTTTTCCCTCCAAACTTTTTTTTAGGAAATTTATGGGGATATCATTACATTTACATGTCAGTGTATGAATTTAAGTTGGGTATTCTTAAAAAGATTATGCATCAAATGGTCCTTAATGTCTCTCATTCCATAAGGGCCCTAGAAAATTCTTGATAAGTTAGGCATTCGTTAGTGATCTTTACTTTTTTTTTTTCTGGTTTTATATTTTTAGCTAGTTATTTGTGTATAAAGAAACAATTCGATTTTTTTCACTCATTTTTATAGTCAATAATATCACTTTATTCTCTTATTTAGACTTCTTTTTTTTCATTTGCTACCCATGGCTCCCCCATAATCACCTATGTAATTTCTAAATGATTATAAATGTGCCTGCTGTTTTCCAAAATGTATCACTTTTTTTCATTCTCTTTCCTAATTTTTTTGTCTTCTACTTTCAAAATGGTACTAAATTATGATAATTATGAAAAATCATATCTTTATTTTGAATGTAATAGAAATGTTTCAATATTTTATAGTTAAGTGTGAGGCCAACTACTGACTTTTGAAATGTATTAAATGCCTTCTTAATGCCTATTGAGATGGCTATATTATAAATTATACTAATATCACATCATTCTTGTCATTTTTAATTGAACTTCAATTGGGTGCTGTGCATTACACTATTACTATATAACTAAATTCAGCATGCTAGCAGGTTATTTTTTGTTTGATAGTCACAAATGAGGTTTGCCTGTGGTTTTCTACTTTTGTGTTATTTTTGGTAGAGGTTGGTGTTTCAGAGAAAATACCTTTTAAAATATTTCTGCTTCTCTACTTAGGCATTGCTTTTAGTTTTGAAAATGGCTCTATTTAGAATGCAAAATATGCAATTGAGACCCACTGATTTGATTTCACAATGGTTCATGTAATAATTCCCCAAAAATGTAGAATATGAGGAAAGAGGAATTTGATGAACAGGAAAACTTTACTCAATTATTCATTCAACAAATTAAGTATTTTTCATGTGTTAAGCACTGTTCTAGGATCTGAGAATAAAATAAAGTAGTCTCTTCAGACAGGCAAAGTTTGCTTTCATGAAGCTTACATTCAGGGACAGTCAGGGACAAAGGTAGTAAACACGTAAACTAATATCACTATTATAAAGTGATTGTATTTATGTATATAGAGCTGTTAAGATAGATATGCCAGTAAAATGAGCAGAGGTTAAGAATAGAGGACACATCTATCTATGCTTAAGAGAGACCCTCAGAGATGATACTTAAGCTAATATATACAAGACACAAAACTGAATTACTCAAATGGTATTTTTACAAATATAAAAAGGACAAAGAGGGCACTTAAAATTATCTCTCCTTACATTCTTTTGGCATACACAATAAATTTTAAGTTCCTTTGGTGATAAATAAAGGGAAAAAAAGGGGGGAAAAAAACCTACTTTCACATGTAAGACACAAATAAACAAATGTTTCTGGTATTTATGCCAGAACCTGTCCATTGCAAAGAGCAGAATCTCTCAGAGTGATCCCCTTGGAAAAGTTTACACATATTTCAAGAATGCAGCTATGACTCAGTATATTTAGGGACTTATCGCTGAATATTACTCCCACAGACAGTTTATGAGACACAAGAAATTCTCTCACTATTTTGTATTCATGCTGGGTTGGGAGTGCACATTAGCTTGACAGGAAACCCATTTCACTAAAATTGATTCTGAATGACTAATTTTAGATGTTTGCAAAAGTAAGTGGTGTTGTGCCTGAGCAGTAGTAGTTTACATAATTGTTCAGGCACCATCGTGTAAAACAGGATATTCTTTACATTTCCCACTGTAGGAACCCAAAGAATGACTTACTTAAGCTTGTAGGAATACCCCAGTGAAATCCCTTCTCAAAAAAATATTAGTAATAACAATGATTCTAGATTTTAGGCTCTTCACAAGAAGAGCCTGTGTTTTCTTATTCATGTTTTAACACTTCGTACTTACAAGATACCTGGAATATTGTTTGTTCCTCAGTTAATATGTGTTGAATGAATGGAATATTTTTAATTTAATGTTTAATGAAAACCAAAAAAATTGTCAAGAAGCTTCTGCACCCTGCAAAGTGAACTTTTAAATTTACTGTACTGTTACCTAATGAATAAATATTTATTCAAATTACAAATAAAGTGAGATAGGACTACACAGAGGGAGTTGTTAACTATTTGTTAACAAATAGTTGTTAACTATTTGTATATTGTAACTAGAAAAATGGTGATACATTATTCTGCTAGAAGGTGATTGGAAGTGAGTCAACCAATATTTAAAGAACATTTGTCAGGCTCTGTTCTAGGATTTATGGATACAGCAATGACTAGAAAAGAGCCCTTGCCCTCAAGTAGCTTCTTTATATTGTGGTGGCATTACTATTTTCTCTCTTGTTCATTCTCTACAGCCACTTCTTCTTCCCCCCACCCTCTCATTCTCTTTCTCTGCCTGATGTTATTACTTCTACTTTCAAAAATAGATGGCATGCTTCCAGGGATCTGAGCTGAAGCAAACTAAATACATAAACAATTGCATAGTGCTCATTTTCTTTGCCACCTACTGCTCAGAATTCAATCTTTAACATAAACATTTTCAACAGAACAGCATTTACAACAGTTATCCTATTGCTCCAGCCACTATCATTCTTCTGTGCTACTGCAGAGTCTCTGCGGATACAGGAAATGCTATTAAATGAAATTAATGAAATTAATTAAATGAAATGAGCTTTGCATATGCCGTCTGTCAAAAAGTTCTGATGAGAGAGATTTTGACAAAATTCCTACTTGAATAAGGTGAGGGCAAAGGGACAATAGAGCTGACAGTTATTTTAAGAACAAGGGTTGCATGGAAGAGATTGGTTCAAGATGGCAGAGTAGACGGACGTGCCCTCACTCCCTCTTGCAAGAGCACCAGAATCACAACTAACTGCTGAACAATCATTGAGAGGAAGGCACTGGAACTCACCAAAAAATACCCTACATCCAAAGACAAAGGAGAAACCACAATGAGACAGTAGGAGGGGAACAATCAAAATAAAATCAAATCCCATAACTGCTGGGTGGGTGACTCACAAACTGGAGAACATTTATACCACAGAACTCCTCCTACTGGTGTGAAGGTTCTGAGCCCCACATCAGGCTTCCCACCCTGGGGGTCTGGCAACGGGAGGAGGAATTCCTAGGGAATTAGACTTCGAAGCATACTGGGATTTGATTGTGGGACTTCGACAGGACTGGGGGAAACAGAGACTCCACTCTTGGAGGGCACTCACAGAGTAGTGTGCACATCAGGACCCAGGGGACGGGGCAGTGACCCCATAGGAGACTGAACCAGACCTACCTGCTACTGTTGGAGGGTCTTCTGCAGAGGCAGGGGGTGTCTGTGGCTCACCGTGAGGACAAGGACACTGACAGCAGAAGTTCTGAGAAGGACTCCTTGGCATAAGCCCTCCCAGCATCCGCCATTAGCCCCAACAAAGAGCCAACTGGGCTCCAGTGTTGGATTGCCTCAGGCCAAACAATCAGCAGGGAAGGAACCCACCCCCACCGATCAGCACACAAGTGGATTAAAGTTTTACTGAGCTCTGCCCACCAGAGCAACACTCAGCACTACCCACCACCAGTCCGTCCCATCAGGAAACTTGCACAAGCCGCTTAGTTAGCCTCATCCACCAGAGGGCAGACAGCAAAAGCAAGAAGGACTACAGTCCTGGAGCCTGTGGAACAAAAACCACATTCAAAGAAAGATAGACAAGATGAAAAGGCAGAACACTGTGTACGAAATGAAGGAACAAGATAAAACCCCAGAAAAACAACTAAATGGAAAGGAGATAGGCAACCTTCGAGAAAAAGAATTCAGAATAATGATAGTGAAGATGATTAAGTACCTCAGAAAAAATATTTGTAGGCAAAGAGCGAGAAGATACAGGAAATATTTAACAAAGACCTGGAAAAATTAAAGGACAAACACCTAGAAGAATTAAAGAACAAACAGAGATGAACAATACAATAACTGAAATGAAAAATACACTAGAAGGAATCAATAGCAGAATAACTGAGGCAGAACAACGGATAAGTGACCTGGGAGACAGAATGATGGAATTCACTGCCATGGAACAGAATAAAGAAAAAACAGTGAAAAAAAATGAAAACAGCCGAAGAGACCTCTGGGACAACATTAAACACAACAACATTCGCATTATAAGAGTCCCAGAAGAAGAGAGAGAGAAATGACCTGAGAATATATTTGAAGGGATTATAGTTGAAAACTTCCACACATGAAAGGAAATAGCCACCCAAATCCAGGAAATGCAGAGATTCTCATACAGGATAAACCCAAGGAGAAGCACACCAAAACACATAGTAATCCAACTGACAAAATTTTAAGACACAGAAAAATTATTGAAAGCCGCAAGGGAGAAATGACTAATAACATACACAGGGACTCCCATAAGGTTAACAGCTGATTTCTCATTAGAAACTCTGCAAGCCAGAAGGGAGTGGCTTGACATATTTAAAGTGATGAAAGGGAAGTACCTACAACCAAGATTACTCTAGCCAGCAAGGATCTCATTCATATTAGTTGGAGAAATCAAAAGCTTTACAGACAAGCAAAGCTAAGAGAATTCAGCACCACCAAACCAGCTTTACAACAAATGCTAAAGGAACTTCTCTAATTGGGAAACATAAGAGAAGAAAAGGACCTGCAAAACCACACCAAAAACAATTAAGAAAATGGTAATAGGAACATACATATTGATAATTACTTTAAATATGAATGGATTAAATGCTCCAACCAAAAGTCACAGGCTCGCTGAATGGATACATAAACAAGATCCATCTATATGCTGTCTACAAGAGACCCACTTCAGACCTAGAGACACATACAGACTGAACGTGAGGAGAAGGAAAAGGATATTCCATGCAAATGGAAATCAAAAGAAAGCTGGATTAGCAATAGTCATATCAGATAAAATAGATTTTAAAATTAAGAATGTTACAAAAGAGAAGGAAGGACACTGCATAATGATCAAGGGATCAATCCAAGAGGAAGATAAAACAATTATAAATATATATGCACCCAACATAGGAGCACCTCAATACATAAGGCAACTGCTAAGAGCTATAAATGGGGAACTCAACAATAACACAATAATAGTGGGAGACTTTAACACCTCACTTACACCAATGGACAGATCGTCCAAACAAAATTAATAAGGAAACACAAGCTTTAAATGACACAATAGACCAGACAGATTTAATTGATATTTATAGGATATTCCATGCAAAAACAGCAGATTACACTTTCTTCTTAAGTGGGCATGGAATATTCTCCAGGATAGATCACATCTTAGGTCACAAATCAAGCCTCAGTAAATTTAAGAAAATTGAAATCATACCAATCATATTTTCTGACCACAAGGCTATGAGATTAGAAATCAGTTACAGGGGAAAAAAGTAAAAACACACAAACACGTGGAGGCTAAACAATACGTTACTAAATAATCAAGAGATCACTGAAGAAATCAAACAGAAAATCAAAAAATATCTGGAGACAAATGACAATGAAAACACGACGATCCAAAACCTATGGGATGTAGCAAAAGCAGTTCTAAGAGGGAAGTTTATAGCATTACAGTCCTACCTCAAGAAATAGCAAACATCTGAAGTAAACAATCTAACCTTACAGCTAAAGGAACTAGAGAAAGAAGAACAAACAAAACCCAAAGTTCGCAGAAGGAAAGAAAGCATAAAGATCAGAACAGAAATAAATGAACTAGAAAAAAAAGAAAGCATTAGCAAAGATCAATAAAGCTAAAAGCTGGTTCTTTGAGAAGATAAACAAAATTGACAAACCATTAGCCAGGCTCATCAAGAAAAAGAGGGAGAGGACTCACATCAATACAATTAGATATGAAAAAGGAGAAGTAACAACAGACACTGCAGAAATACAAAGCATCCTAAGAGACTGCAACTCTATGCCAGTAAAATGGACAACCTGGAAGAAATGGACAAATTCTTAGAAAGATTCCCAGACCAAACCAGCAAGAAATAGAAAATATGTACAGACCAATCACAAGTAATGAAATTGAAACGTTGATTAAAAATCTTCCAACAAACAAAAGTCCAGGACCAGATGGCTTCACAGGTGAATTCTATCAAACATTTAGAGAAGAGCTAATACCCATCCTCCTCAAACTCTTCCAAAATATTGCAGAGGGAGGAACACTCAAAAACTCATTCTAAGAGGCCACCATGACCCTGATACCAAAACCAGCAAAGATACTACAATAAAAGAAAATTACAGACCAATATCACTGATGAATGTAGATGCATAAATCCTCAACAGAATACTAGCAAACAGAATCCAACAACACATTAAAAGGATCATACATCATGATCAAGTGGGATTTATTCCAGGGATGCAAGGAATCTTCAGTATACATAAATCAATCAATTTGATACACCATATTAACAAATTGAAGAATAAAAACCATATGATTATCTCAATAGATGCAGAAAAAGCTTTTGACAAAATTCAACACCCATTTATGATAACAACTCTCCAGAAAGTGGGCATAGAGGGAACCTATCTCAAAGTAATAAAGGCCATATACAACAAACCCACAGCAAACATCATTCTCAGTGGTGGAAAACTGAAAACATTTCCTCTAAGATCAGGAACAAGACAAGGTTGTCCACTCTCACAACTATTATTCAAAATAGTTTTGAAAGTCCTAGCCATGGCAGAGAAGAAAAAGAAATGAAAGCAATACAAATTGGAAAAGAAGAAGTAAAACTGTCACTGTTTGCAGATGAGATGATGCTATACATAGAGAATCCTAAAGATGTCACCAGAAAACTACTAGAGCTAATCAATGAATTTGGTAAACTTGCAGGATGCAAAATTAATGCACAGAAATCTCTTGCATTTCTATACACAAATGATGAAAAATCTGAAAGAGAAATTAAGGAAAAACTCCCATTTACCATTGCAACAAAAAGAATAAAATACCTAGGAATAAACCTACCTAGGGAGACAAAAGACATGTATGCAGAAAACTATAAACAGTGATGAAAGAAATTAAAGATGATACAAATAGATGGAGAGATATACCATGTTCTTGGATTGGAAGAATCAATATTGTGATAATGACTATACTACCCAAAGCAATCTACAGATTCAGTGCAATCCCCATCAAATTACCAATGGAATGTTTTAAAGAACTAGACCAAAAAATCTTAAAATTGGTATGGAGACACAAAAGACTCTGAATAGCCAAAGTGTTCTGGAGGGAAAAAAACAGAGCTGGAGGAATCAGACTCCCTGATTTCAGAGTACACTACAAAGCTACAGTAATCAAGACAATACAATACTGGCACAAAAACAGAAATATAGATCAATGGAACAGGATAGAAAACCCAGAGATAAACCCACACACCTATGGTCAACTAACCTATGATATAGGAGGCAAGGATATACAATGGAGAGAAGACAGTCTCTTCAATAAGTGGTGCTGAGAAAACTGGAAAGCTACCTGTAAAAGAATGAAATTAGAACACTCCCTAACACCATACACAAAAATAAACTCAAAATGGTTTAGAGACCTAAATTTAAGACCAGACACTATAAAACTCTTAGAGTAAAATATAGGAAGAACACTCTTTGACATAAATCACAGCAAGATCTTTTTTGACCCACCTCCTAGAGTAATGGAAGTAAAACCAAAAATAAACAAATGGGACCTAATGAAACTTCAAAGCTTTTGCACAGCAAAGGGAACTATAAACAAGATGAAAAGATAACCCTCAGGATGAGAGAAAATATTTGCAAATGAATCAGGAGACACAAGTTTAATCTCCAAAATATATAAACAGTTCATGCAGCTCAATATTAAAAAAACAAAGAACCCAATCAAAAATGGGCAGAAGGCATAAATAGACATTTCTCCGAAGAAGACATACAGATGGCCAAGAAGCACATGAAAAGCTGCTCAGTATCACTAATTATTAGAGAAATGCAGATCAAAACTGCAATGAGGTATCACATCACACCAGTTAAAATGTGCATCATCAGGAAATCTACAAACAACAAATGCTGGGGAGAGTGTGGAGAAATGGGAACCCTCTCCCACTGTTGGTAGGAATGTAAATTGATACAGCCACTATGGAGAACAGTATGGACGTTCCTTAAAAAACTAAAAATAGAATTACCATATGACCCAGCAATCCCACTACTGGGCATATATCCTGAGAAAACCATAATTCAAAGAGATATATGCACCCCAATGTTCATTGCAGCACTATTTACAGTAGCCAGGACATGGAAGCAACCTAAATGTCCATCGACAGATGAATGGATAAAGATGGTGTGGTACATATATACAATGGAATATTACTTGGCCATAAAAAGGAATGAAAATGGGTCATTTGTTGAGACGTGGATGGATCTAGAGACTGTCATACAGAGTGAAGTAAGTCAGAAAGAGAAAAACATACTGTATATTAATGCATATATGTGGAACTTAGAATAATTGTACAGATGTACTGGTTTGCAGGGCAGAAATTGAGACACAGATGTAGAGAATAAACGTATGGACACCAAGGGGGGAAAGTGTCGGGGTGTGTGTGTGCAATGAATTGGGAGATTGGGATTGACATGTATACATTAATATGTATAAAATGGATAAACTAAAGAGAACCTGCTGTATAAAAAAATAAATTAAAAAAAGAACAAAAATAAAGGTTGCATGGAAACCATGACTCCATTAGTCCATGACTTTCCCTCATGTGTGGTTTCCTAGGACCTGCTCTCAAACATTCCTATCCAGTTGTAGGAATTATCGTCAAGAGGTACCCTCTTGTGACAGTGGCTTCATTGTGATATTTCTAATTTCTTCTTGTCTACTACACATGGGTTTCAGAAATACTAAACCATCAGTCTGATAATAAATTTTTGTGGGTGATGAGAATATTAATGGAATAGTTTACCTGTCCTAAAACTAGCTTCTCCAAAATAATTATATGCAATAGCATCATCCATCATCTAAATAGCCTTCTACTTATTAATGTATTCTTCCTTTAAACAAACACTTGAGTACCTACCGTGCACTGGGCATTGTGTTAATAGTTGAAATATCCCTATGAAATTGATTATTATTAATTTGTTTTTAAGGATTATTGAAGGGAACAATCCAAGTTTGTATATATACCTTTATGTACCTGTTACTCAAATGATATCTCTCTACTGTACCACACTTATTCACAAATTGTACTCTTCCACAATTCACTTTTAATTGCTGTGAACTTGGAATGTTTTAAAATTTGTTTGCACATTTGTACTATGCATTTGCATATGAAGACAGTTGCTTTCAAATTATCACTCACCATTACTGAAAACTACAATTTAAGACATATTCACACAGAGAGTATTTGTGAAAGATATCTATTTTTAGTCTCTTGAAACTGTTTGACATTGCAAGTGTGGGTTCCTTAGATTTATTTGGTAGAGGCAACTTGATATAGTGAACAGAACGTTGGGCTGAGTGATAATTTGATTTTCAGCCATCTAGGAGTCCTCCATTGGTTTGCAAGCATCCTGAGGGAAGGAAACTGCCTTATTAAAAGATATATATCCCCAGAACACATATGGTGCTCATAAACATTTGCTGAATTAAATTATATTGAAGAACATTGCTATGAATTTCACTGGGTGCATCTCACTCACTGTTATAAAATCAGAGAGCTGTCCTTGATGACCAGAGATATATTATTTCATTACCTTCCTGCCCAGATGTGCTGCTAGTCTCCCAAACTCACACCATAAGTTAAATTGATTCTGAAAATAATTATAAATGGTCATTCATTTGCTTCCCAAGCTAATGCATAACATATAATTATGTGTAGGAAATTTAATAAACACAATTGCATTGTATCCATGCTTGAGTTTTCAGTATTTTATTCCTTCCCATTTTATTTGCCTTGCCCACGCTCTTTTGTCAATGTTTTTGAGACATCATGAAAATAAAGACAACCAAAACTTAATTTGGGGGGTTTAGAAGTAAAATTATTCCAAGACCCAATGCAGATGTAAGTCATTTCTGGCTTGGAGAACAAAGCCTTTGTTTTGCTGATTTTTATCCCCTTGATACCCTTATAACCCTTTCTTGAGATTATAGTAGTTCTTTATAATAAATCTTACTCAGGGAAAAGTCATCTGTTTTTGCAAATAATCTTTCTGAGCCAAATTGATTTCCTCCCATTGTCTAACATGCTCACAAGGGTGGCCTGCTTTCAGAAACCAGACATTAAAGTTCTTGAGCTCAGGTCTAAGTCATAATTTGAAAAAAATATGAAGCAATATAACTAAAGTGTTTTTTATAGTAACAAAAGTCATTTTAAAAAATAAAAAAAAAACTCCAACTCAACATATTAAAAAACTCCTAACTGTTCAGGTTGAATTCAATGTCAAGTTAACTGCACTTTTGAACGCATGTCTGCTTATGAGACATGCAAATTAGACTTTTGTATCATTCTGACTTTTGTATCTGGGGAGTATTCTGTTTGGGTGAAAGAATCTTCAGCTTGATTTTAATTTTTTAGAACTGTTCTGAAGCATCAGAATTGCTAGGTTTGTGTGTACACTGCTTAATATGCAGGCAGGAAGCAGCATGAAATGATTGCTTAATACTCTACGGTCTTTAAATTAGTCTTTATAAAACTGCTTCATTGATTTTTTTCATTATTTTATTAGACAAATTGGCTTACATTGAAAATGTATGCTATATTAAGTGCACAGAGCTAAAATACTCAACTAGAGTTTGTACAATGATTATGAATATCCCAGTATTTAATTTAAACTGTTGTCATTATAAATAAGTCATTGAAATACCCACACAACTCTTGTTTATTATTCAAATTGTTATTTTTCTGTGCACTTGCCACATTATTTATTCATTTAATAACTGGAACTTCTAAGCCAATGCATGTTTTTATGAACAGTCATAAAATGTTGCTTTTGTGATACACAGAGCCAAAAATGTATTTCAGGGTTACTGCCTCTCTACAGCTAGTAGATCTTAATTACTAGTTGTGTGAAACTAGTTGTGTGTTAATTTTTTTTTCAAAATTACCCTATATGTATTCAGCGATTCAAACTTCTAGCCAAGTGTTCTTATAGAAAGATGTGAATTAGTTTTTATGAGCATTACAGAGGCAGAAACTGATCTATCTTTGCAGAAGTTCTCTGCCATGAATAAAGCCTCTGCGTGGGGATAGTGTGCTATGGCAGTTTGTGTTTATTACACACAAATTCTTCCATAGATTTTATATTCAATATTTATTTTTACTCATCGAATATGGACTAGTTATCTACTAATAGCCAAGCGCTGTTGTGGTCGCATATATAATCACATTCAAATCTCAAAACTACCCTGTGAGAAAGATGTCCTTATTTCCAACTAGGGCCATACAGTTTGTGATTAAAAGGAGCATCTGCTTTCAGGTCATATACATATAATTTTAAACCCGTTTTGTCACTTATTTTCCACATAACTTTGGAAATGGTAGTCAACCTTATTGACTTCACCTGCAGATGATTATGTGTAAAAGAATGAGAATGTTACTGTTCAGCATGTTGGATGGATAATTCTAAATAAAATGGCCTAACAAATGTAGAGCATGTAGGAGGTTTGTCACATGTAGGAGGTTATCCAGAAATGCTAGTTTCTTCTCCTGCTTCTCCCTACCCAGGGCAGAGATTCTAAATCAGATTGTGACTTGCCCCAGATCACACAACTCATGAGTGATAGACCTATAGCTACAAGTTTTTATTCCAAGCTCAGTACTTTGTTCAGTAAAATCAACTGCCTGCCTAATTTAAGATTATTTGGTCTTTTATTTCAACAATTTAAATTTAAATACCCTGTATTCCTCTATCCTTTACTGAGATGATGACAATGCCAAAGAATTTATAACTTTCAGTAGAAATGTACTTCTTAGAAAATAAAGGGAATTTCTGTCTATCCACCTATTTGTCTATTCTATCAGTAGAAAATAGTGTTGAAATAAAATAATCCCACTCATTAATAGTACACCATATGGCTTCCTTGGTGGCGCAGTGGTTGAGAGTCCGTCTGCCGATGCAGGGGACACGGGTTCGTGCCCCGGTCCAGGAAAATCCCACATGCCGTGGAGCGGCTGGGCCCGTGAGCCATGGCCGCTGAGCCTGCACGTTCGGAGCCTGTGCTCCGCAACAGTTGAGGCCACAACAGTGAAAGGTCTGCGTACTGCAAAAAAAAAAAAAAAAAAAAAAAGTACACCATGTTTTGCACTATTGATATAGTAATGTCTTCAAATTGATGAGATTCTTTTATCATAGAGTTACATTCTCATTGGGATGATAGTGTTTAATCAAATAATAACAGACAAAAATGATAATCCAAAGGTGTACAGGATAAGTTTCATAAGTAGAAATATAGTGACCTATGAATATATTATTGAATATGTATATATTAGGGACTGATCTGGACTGGGGAACAGGAAAAACTTCCTCTGGAAGAAAATTTTAAAGTGGCTTTGAAAGACAAGTAAGAATCATGTAGACAAAATGAGTTGGGTAGCAGCGGGGAAATGAGGCAGAAGTCAAGCAGTTTTGGAGATCTGGAGGCAGGGTGAAGTGTGGTTTATTGGGGAAAAAAAAATAAAAACGGAACTGAAAGAAGGCTGTCATGGTTGGAGTTGAAAGAACAAGAGAGTGGATAGGTGTGTGATGAGTATGGGGCTAGAGGGATGAACAGGACCAGATCTCACGGAGCCTTGCAGACCCTGACAAGAAGTTTAGTCTTTATCCTAAAATTATTTAATAAGCAAAAGAGAAGGATTTTTAACCAAGGTGATGACTTAACCAGATTTTTAATATTTGGTTTTATATGTTCTGTCTAATTGTGTATAGAAGAGTTCAGAAGTTGGATGTAAGAAAGCCAGTTTGGAACTTGCTAACATGGGCGAGACAATAAAAGTTGGTAGCTGGAATAGGTGGTGAAAGCTTTTGCTCATGAAAAGGAGTGAACAAATCGGAGAGCTTTCTAAGATGTTCTAAGGAAAATCAGAAGAGCGATGTATTTTGGTTACCTTCTTTATCTAGTCAACTTCTAATTATATCTCCTGTTGGAAATAATGGTAAATTGCTCACTTGACTTAGGTACCTTAATAAACCCAGTCTTAGGATCATTGGATTGTTTGCCATGGTTATGTATATTAGCAAAAATGTGCAAATGACTTAAATATGAAAAAAATATAAGTGTATGTACGTAATGATATAGCATGGGAACACTGAAATATTTTTCAGAACAATAAAATTACATGGAAAAATGTGCAAGTTATACTCTTAAGTGCATAAACAATTTTTTTTAAAAAAAGCTACTTTAAACAATTTATTTAAAAAAAAGAAAACCACTCCCCCACTTTTTAGCCCACCTCTCAACACACACACACATATACTGAATGAAAAGAAAACTAGAAGCGTATACCAACAATGTATTCGTAGTTTACTGGCGAGTGGGGGGATATAGATTTTTGCATTGTGATTTTTCCCTTGTCCATATTGTCCATAGTTTAGACATTGAATATATATTACCTTTCAAAAGTGAGTAAATATATAATATAATGAGTTATGGGTTAATTGTTCAGAAGCCTGTACAGCTAAGACAAGAATAAAGAACATTTGGATTCTCACTACATATATTATGTTGGCCCAACAGGTATCTTTAAATAATACAGACTAATATCCCATCCCTCTTTAGGCAGCTAGGAGTTGATAAGATTATTTTTTCTAAGCATCAAATATTTGATGATGAAAATCAGTTGGTTATTGCAGGGTGCTCATGAATAGATACAGTTTTCACAGAGCCCAAAAAAGTAAATCTGAAATGAAAGCCGAACATCAAAGTTTTTCTTGCTCAGTTAATTATTGATAAAACACCAGGTGATAGTGGTACCTACAACTTATTTGGAAGACATTTTAAAACATTAAATATAACTGAATGAGGATATACAGTTGTTTCCTATAAAATTAGGTATGTAATTACTGGACAATTTTCAGGCAGCATTAGCTTATGCTTTGGATCACCTACATTTTCAGGGTTGAAAATATAAGTCTATTAATGCCTAAAATCATGCCATTCATCTTCATTATTGTCAGCATCGTTCCATTATTTTGATGCATGAAGGTGCCAGGCCCCTGGCTAGTGTGGGAACCTCCATGCATGAATATCAGATCCCAGAGCTTCAATTCTCATTGCATAATAGCATTCTTACCCTTGAAATTATTTAATATCCATTTTACCAGGCTGAAAAGGAAAGTTTAAGAAGCCACTTTTCCGGCTATTCCAAACACCCCTAGATACATAAGCTCTAAATAAGTAAAGTAATAATAATTTTTATGCATGTACTGTACAGTTTTTTATACTTTTCAAAGTATTTCTTCACTCACTAATTAAACCTAATTTTTAAAGCATACATGCTGTAAAAATCACCATGTTTAACACTGGGGATGCAATGTGGAATCATGCTTTCTAAAACTTTTCTCAATTGATGTCAATGGGAGAGAGGGGGAAATCATTATTTACCCCGATTTTACAGATGAAGAAGCAGAGATCTAGAGGGCTTTTCTGACCTGCCCAAGGACACACATAAAAATAAGTTATCCTTTACATAAATCGCAGCAAGATCTTTTCTGACCCACTTCCTAGAGTAATGAAAATAAAAACAAAAATAAACAAATGGGGCCTAATTAAACTTAAAAGCTTTTGTACAGCAAAGGAAACCATAAACAAAACAAAAAGACAACCCTCAGAATGGGAGAAAATATTTACAAATGAAGCAACTGACAAGTGATTAATCTCCAAAATATACAAACAGCTCATGCAGCTCAATATCAAAAAAACAAACAACCCAATCAAAAAATGGATAGAAGACCTAAATAGACATTTCTCCAAAAAAAAACATACAGATGGCTAACAAACACATGAAAAGATGTCCAACATCACTAATTATTAGAGAAATGCAAATCAAAATGACAATGAGGTATCACCTTACACCGGTCAGAATGTTCATCATCAAAAAATCTACAAACAGTAAATACTGGAGAGGGTGTGAAGAAAAGGGAACCCTCCTACACTGTTGGTGGGAATGTAAATTGGTACAGCCTCTATGAGTAGAGTATGGAGGTTCCTTAAAAAACTAGAACTACCATATGACCCAGCAATCCCACTCCTGGGCATATACCTGGAGAAATCCATAATTCAAAAAGATACATGCACCCCAATGTTCATTGCAGCACTATTTACAATAACCAAGACATGGAAACAACCTAAATGTCTATTGACAGAAGAATGGATAAAGAAGATGTGGTCCATATATACAATGGAATATTACTCAGCCATAAAAAGGAATGAAGTAGTGCCATTTGCAGAGATGTGGATAGACCTAGAGACTGTTGTACAGAGTGAAGTAAGTCAGAAAGAGAATAAGAAATATAACATTGCTTATATGTGGAATCTAGAAAAATGGTACAGATTAACTTATTTGCAAAGCAGAAATAGAGACACAGATGTAGAGAACAAACTTATGGAGACCAAGGATGGAAGGGGGAATAGGATGAATTGGGAGGTTGGGATTGACATATATACATTACTATGTATAAAATAGATAACTAATGAAAACCTACTGTATAGCACTAGGAACTCTACTCATTGCTCTGTGGTGACCTAAATGGGAAGGAAATCTAAAAAAGAGGGACTTTATGTATACATATAACTGATTCACTTTGTTGTAGCAGAAACTAACACAACATCGTAAAGCAGCTATATTCCAATAAAAATTAATTTAAAAATAAAATAATAAAAAGCAAAAACAAAGTTATCCTGATTCTTCATGTTCTATGTTCTCTCTTCCAGTTGTCCCTAACCTTTTTGGCACCAGGGACCAGTTCCATGGAAGACAGACAAGTTTTCCATGGACTGGGGCAGGGGCCGAGATGGTTCAGGCAGTAATGCGAGTGATGGGGAGCGGCAGATGAAGCAGATGAACCTTCACTTGCTCACCCTCTGCTCACCTCCTGCTGTGCGGCCCCGTTCTGGTACCGGTCCACAGCCTGGGGGTTGAGGACCCCTGCTCTCTTCCATCTCACATCTTAACCACATATTGATTTAATGTATTACAATCCATTAGCACTGTATAACCTTGCTCATCACAGGAGAGTAAAAACACAAAATGGGACATTAAAATTCAGGAGGAATGGCATACTATTGTATTATAAAACTCTCCTTCTTTACTTGATGGTCACAGAAAACAACCTCTATTTTTTTAGGACAATGAAGAAGAATCATAGTGGTAATTAGGCAAAATACAAAGATTTCAAAGTATCAATTCAGGAGATGATGTAGTAGCAGTGCCTCAAAGCGTTTAGGATATGTGATGTTGGGGGAAGAAGGTGAGAAAGTGAAAGCCTCTGTGTTAGTGAATTTATTACATGGTTTCAGAGAAATTAATTTTTATTTCTGTGTCTACTTAGTCCATTATAGATAGTATACTTATCACCCCACCCCACATCTAACACAGCCCTGGCTTTTTGTCAGGGATGTACAAATGTCTGATGAATTCAAGCAAGAGGAAGAACAAATGAGGGAGAATGGATGAAGGGAAGGAAAACGATTATTCAAATAATGTTTTGTCGGCTTGGGAGATGAATGGAGACTAGAAAGTACTCAAATACCCCCCAAAGCATTTTCTTGGTGATCTGAGTACACTCCTTCAGCATCTAACATTTCTCATGCTGTCTGTCCCAGCTGCTGGAAACAGTAGGGGGCATTTCTTGCTGCCCAATGATTCCCCTAAAGAAAGGAGCACACCTACAACAGCACTGGAGTCTGAAAGATCTGGCACTAACTTTAAGTAGTGATAAAAGTGGATAATCCTCTTCTTAGGGTTTGTTATGGGAACATGAAGTGATAAGGAAAAAGAAAAGAAATTGTTTTATTGAATTTGAAAAGCTACCATTGAATTGAAAATATATCTCAAACAGAAAAAAAAAAAAAAAAAAAAAAAACCAAAATCCATATACAGGATTGGTACTAGAGATGTTAAAGGATCTTCTTTTGGAAAATGACGAATTCAGAATTTGGTCCAGCCCAGCCCTTTGTGCTCTAGATATTTGTGATTCAGCTATTTCTTCTTGGGAGTCCTAGATTCCCCATTTATCATTCATTCATTATGCTTGTATATAAAACATGCACTCGGTGAAGATTACTAAGTCAATTATTTGTTTTAACATCTCTCTCTCTCTCTCTCTCTCTCTCTCTCTCTCTCTCTCTCTCTCTCTCATGAATTATTGAAATGATCCATGTAAAATATTAGACCAGGGCTTTTAAGCAAGTTCTTAATACTTTCAGTTCATTCAACATATATTCAATAAAAGAATATTACATTGTTTGGGATGCTGAAAATAAAAATACAATTGCAGTAAGTTCTCTAGCATTGAGGAAGAGACTCTGGCTGTACTTGAATTCCAAACATCTTTCCAGATACAAATTTGTATGGTTCTATGAAGTTTTAAGAGTATGGAGAATTGTTAAACATATCTTTTAGAGCTTGGCATGAATTTGTTTCCAGATAAGAAAATCAGTGTCAAATCAATTTGGCAGTATGATTAATCATTGATACTTGACTGATAAAATCCTTTAATCACATTGCAGAAATGAATAAGGAACCTCAAATTACTTCAAAAGTAACATACTACTTACAGTTTGCCACTAATATCCCACCATAGACTCAAGTCCAGTTCTTCTCTCCTGGATGTCTTATTATGAGTCCTACTGAGGTTAGCACCCTTCCTTGAATATCCCATAGCCATTATTTATTTAAAAATATTCTTATTCCTCTTTCCCATTTTGAGAAATGTAAATAACTCATACTAAGCCAAAACATTTCCAGTCCTAGGATACCATCTCATATTTTCCCAGCAAAGTGAGACCCTCTGATCCCCCACAATAATTTCTACCCATTAAATTTCAAATTTATATCGATAGTTGTACATCCTATCCATCCTATAAGCTAATGATATCTTTAATAATGATAATAATTCTTACAAACCCCATGATACTTAAAACATGCTGAATACATTCTAAATTTTCTCTTTCTCTTTCTCCTGTATATATACACACAAACACATATATATGCATATACATACATATCATCCATACACATGCATATGGAAAATTTATATATATGTGTGTATATATATATGTCTCTATTTTACAGATGATTATATAATCACACACATATATATGGCTAATTAAGCATAATCATGAAATTCATGGAATATAAATAATCATATATATGGATAACCACACATAGACATATACAAATATAGATATATAAGTAAATATAATGTAAATTAAATAATATAAGTAAAATTAACCTCTTTTATAAATGAGGAACTAAGGCTAAATTATTTAACATATTTAAATGAGGAATTAATAACTAAATTATTTAAGAAAGATGGTAAATAATTTCTGTTTAGTCACAATGGTAGAGCAAATGGCTAAGCCAGAATATAAACTCAGGCTTCTTCCTCTCATCCTGTTTATTGTTGATTCATCAGCATCTACCACTGTCTGACCTAGAGTAAAATAATCAATACATATGTGTTTACATATGTGTTGAATGAATTTTATTATGTGAATTTTGATTTTCCAAAGGTCCAGTTTCATGTGACTGAATGTTAATAAAATGGTTTGCTTGTGAATTGCTTTAATATGGATTTCCACTGAAAGTAAATTATTTAGAGGTAACTTATATTTAATTGGTTTCAGTGCTCTTTCCAGATAAAGTCAAGGCACTTGTGCTCCAGTAGTCTCCAGTACACACTAATATTTCAGTACCGAAAAACTATTTTCATGATCTATGGTAATAACGTATTTCCACATTTATTCCTGATTGTATATTAAATTTTCCTCAAAAATGTGCCTTTTGTGAATCCAAGGACCCCTTTGATTTCTATTTCAGAAACCTGTTCTAAGTCTCATGGTATCCCGCATCCCCCCAACCCTCCCATACCTTGTTACTCATCTCTAATTAAGTGGATGACGATCCTATTGAGCCCTGTGAGCAGAATGGGTGGAGTGATCTGGCTTTCTCTCAGGTCACACTAGGGGTCTGGTAAAATCTTTATAAGCACAAAATCTAGTCCATTTTCTGAGTATCTAGTTGTCATGTTTAAAATATAGCTTTTTTTCTCTCGCCTTTGTGTGATCCATTGACTGTGTACCAGGGATAGTGTGAATCCACCTGGAATATTTTTCCTGCTCAAACAGTGCTCAAAGAACCACAACTCCCAGAGTGCACCGTTCTTAGTGAATTCATTTCTCAGACTTTTCCTACTTTTCCCTTCGCATTTCACAAATCAACAGGGACATGTGTATAATATTGGGTGCTTGTCCTGGAGGGCAAATACTGTACGTTGGGTGATGGTTTCCTTCCGTCAAATTAAAACTTTTTAAGTCTCTAGGTTTAGGTACACAGTGGAGTTGATGCAAATCTTTAATCATTTTTCTTCTTGAGTCCATTACTCTCTCTTAGGACCCTATTTAGTAATTTGTTGATTAGAAAACCGTTCTAATGACTGGTAATGTTCCTAACTTCCAGTATGGGTGCATGCACATTTGTCCATCAGTATTACATGAGTATTTCAGTGGACGGTGAGCAAACATCTCTCAGGCATCATTATTTTTCTTTGTTCTAATCTAGATGATCTAGACTTTTCTTCTTCACCGTTCTTTCTTTATGATGTTGTATAATAGTTTCATGAAATTCTCTTCTTGAATTCTACCAAAAGTGAAGAACACATCCCTAAAATATTCTTTGGTACCCAGTATATCAATTATAAAGGTATGTTTGTCTTCAGAGTATCTATTTCCCTTTCCCTTATTTTCATTTAGGTTTTCTTTGTTGGGTTTTGTCCTTTGGTTTACTCCTGTTGAATGAAAAGTCATATAGCTAGATGAATAATTTTTACCAATAGACACAGGATCCAGATTCCCTTTTTTCTGCTTCCTCTTGGGAACTAGGGAGAAAACTTCAGCCCATACTCTGGCTGACACACTGAACTTGTATAGTACAAATTATTAGAGAAACAAAAAGATAAAGATGTCAAGTACTTTTCATATCTACTTCACATTGTAATAGTTTGTTTGTGAGGACTGCATACTCTTTAGGCAATAAGTAACTGCTAATCTCACTAAAGTCCATTTATTTCTTTTCTAATGTTGGGTGAGTATTAAAGAACCTGACAAAATGTAGAGAGAAAGTCTTCGCTGTTGATAATTTTCTTTTTGCTTGATCTATGTTTCCTTTATAGTGAGTAGAAAACCATCTCAGATTTAGGAATAGGATGCTCTCAGCTTTTGCATATAATGTTATGTTCTAGAGTTTATTGGCTTTTTTCCCCAGAATTTTCTCAAGTATTGTTTTGAAAAAGTTGAAGAGGTGTTTTCAGCATCTTCTAGCAAGATTCAACTTTAAACTGGTAGTCTCCAGAAATAGTTTTAAGTTCATAAAGTATCCTATTGCCTAATAGAGAAAAAAGCGTAAATTTCCTAATGTTTCTTTTGAACTATCTGATATTTTGATAATGTAATTCAGAAGAATATTTGGTCTCTCAGTCACTCTCATTATCTATCTTCTGACCAACATTTCATGCTGTCTAATCATCTCACCCAGAAATTAAGAGATAACTGATGATAAAAAAGAAATTATGAAGTTATTGAATTGTGTTGGTTTGACAAACAGGTTTATATATAATATCTGATATCTCCCATTCAAATGCTTTAGCTGGCTGATTTTGGAAATCAGTGAAGTAATTTTATTAAATCAGGTCTTTAAATTTAGGCATAAAATACGCTTCTGTAAGGTATAAAACTTAGAAATCATGTTAACACTTGGCATTATTTTAATCAAAAATGTTTTAGAGAATACCAAACTTTCGTAATTTAGAAAGTAACAAATGGATTCAGGTTTACAATTCTGAGAGCCCAGACATGAGGAAAATATGCCTTGAATACCTTTCACAAAGAAACAAACCAAAAAACGACAGACAGACAGGCATACAACCACAACCTCATTCAAGCAAAGACTTAAATATTTCTATGTGTCAAATTACTTTAAAAAATACTTCCTCTTTCAGTTAAGATGTGGAAGGATATAAAAGATCTGTATTCATGTAATTTAAAAAATAGCAAAACCCAGACAAAACAAAAAATCTGTACTTATACAGGACCATTGCATTGTGGTAGAGAAAAAGAAAAAATACATTGAAGGAATAAACTCTAGAGAGACTAAACCCATCAGAGGTAAGAAGAGAGCCATGCCATTTTCCACACCTGAGAGTGAGCACCTATTCTAGGTACTGGCAGAAGGAAGAATGCCTGCCATAGACAGAAAGACGTTGCAAGGACAAAAGTAATCAGATGAGAGTTATCAGGTAGTGTGGGCTAGTAGGATAGCTTGGTATCTGGGTATTCCAAACGTAAAAACAGAATACCTGACCTCCTGATGATAGTAAGATAGAGGAGATACATTTTCCTCTATTCCTCCCACTGAGTATAACCAAAACCCTCTGTATTGTATGTAAAACAAGTATTAAAAGATTCTGGAATGTGGAAAGAAGAATGCAAACAGGCAAGGGATTTTAAGTCTTAAGGGATGAAATGGTGGTGAGTCCCCCGGGTTTTATTTTTGCCTCATAATCCTTGACATGGGACTGAAGATGTGCGTACCCTGGAAATGACAATGCACAGACCCCACGCCCTACCCCCTCAAAAAAGAAAAAAAGACCTAACAAAAGCCTATTCCTTCTAGCCAATGGACCAGGAAAGGGGCAACGTAGCAAGACAGGAAACTTTTAGATAACTGCTTTACTACTACCGTCCAACACCACACACACACACACACACATACACCACTGTGGTTCTACCTCCACCCCTCACCAAAGTGGAAAGCCTAGACTTCCACTCTTGCCAGACTGAAAGAAGGTGCCCCAACCCTTCTGCTGGTAATGACAGAAAAAGCTGAGAATGTTGCCTGTATTTCCATCCCCATCTAGTAGTAATGATACCTTCACCCCTGTGGTGTCATTGGAGACTCTGTGGGGGCCTAGACTTCCACTTCCACGTGGCAGTAATGAGGAGCCCCTCTCTCCCAGCTGGGGTGGCATCAGAGGAGGTCTAGTGGAGAGTCAGGGTATTCATCACTGTCCAGTGGTAATGAGGCCATGTCCCTCCTCTGCTCCAGGTCATCTGAGTCCAAAGAGGACATTACTAAAATATACACAGAGACATATTTTTATTCCTGAAATTTCATATGAGTTTTCT
Source organism: Kogia breviceps (assembly GCF_026419965.1). NCBI lineage: Eukaryota > Metazoa > Chordata > Mammalia > Artiodactyla > Physeteridae > Kogia > Kogia breviceps. The sequence continues at coordinate 37,360,403 of NC_081327.1, forward strand.
GTTAACACAGACTTTATCATTTGTAATTTATATTTATTATTTATTTATTATGTATTATTTCATAATAGTTCATCATGCCAAAGAAACATGGTGTATTCATCTATTTACCCACTGTTGAAGGTTAGTTTATTTCAACTTTTCAAGCTTTACTTTTAAAAATAGTTTTTCAGTGAACATGTCTCATGTCCAAGTATCTACAAGATGTGTGTGTGTAGTAGGGATTTGAAACCAGATTGCCTGGTTCTAAGTCTGGAAATGATGAAAAAAGAAAAAAAAGAAAAGCACTACAGTTCCCCTTGACATGATCGTGAATGTTACATCCTGAGTGGAACATGTTGAATAATTTCCCTAATTTTAATTATTGGATTTTAGTCAGAGGGTTCTACTTAGTACACTTTAGTTTTCAATCAGTCATCACAGACCAGAAAATCTTCATTTGAATGAAATATTAGTTTTCAGCAAATCTTCCAGGTTTGTTTTTTTTTTTTTGGTAGCTGATAGCAGGGACTCTTCCAGTTAAACTCCAGCCTTTTTCATATAAACATGTTCACAAAAATTCCCCATTCATAAGGAGGCTTGGATATTGGCTCATATACATAGAACTGTGTTTAGAATATCTAGGAGACCACATCTACAATATTTTTGCCAGTCCTTGGACAAAAAAAAATCAAATTCCCAAGTCCAAAATATAAGCAATGCCAGCCATGCCAACTGTATCTGTCCATTTATTTGTCAAAATTCTGAGGGAAATATTAGATTATTTAGAGTACATCTTTTTATCCAAGCTTACTATGGTTCTCTAAATATATGTATAGACACCTAAACTGACAAACTTTAATTACTTGACATTAAAAACAAGTATTCAGATGTTCTATATACCTAAGATTATTCATTGAAAATACTTAAGCCTAAGGACCACTTTACCTGAGAACATTTAAAATAAACAAAGTAGAAAAAAAAAAAAAAGAGTTACCTATGGTGCCTTTGAAATTGTTTAAGAGTGAAAACGCTGAAAGGTCTAAAACAGATATGCACACACAATTTACAAGCATGCATTTTGGGGAACGTGCATGCTAGATTGAAATTATGGAAATGAAAGAACAAAATGCCAGTTTCCAGGGGATATGAAGCAAGACAAATTGCAATGAAAAATATGAATAACCAAGTCAGGCAGAAACTGGGGGAAAGTCAAGAGCTACTAGTTAATAATTATGTTGGGTACAATATCCCCAGATGATTATTTCATTTCTGCGCAAGGTCAGAGCAGCATATAATGAGCACCGTTTGTATTTGGCCATCCACAAAATTAAGTAACAAGTTTCATAACAACATTTTCAAGTGCTTTGGAATTTCAAGGTTTTAAATTATTCATTTTTGTACTTATTTTATTGTTACATATACTTTAGTTCACAAAAGCTATCATGAATTAAATTATCATTAAAACTCATTATCTGGGCTTCCCTGGTGGCGCAGTGGTTGAGAATCTGCCTGCTAATGCAGGGGACATGGGTTCAAGCCCTGGTCTGGGAGGATCCCACATGCCGCGGAGCAACTAGGCCCGTGAGCCACAACTACTGAGCTTGCGCGTCTGGAGACTGTGCTCTGCAACAAGAGAGGCCGCGATAGTGAGAGGCCCGCACGCCACGATGAAGAGTGACCCCCGCTTGCCACAACTAGAGAAAGCCCTCGCACAGAAACGAAGACCCAACACAGAAAAAATAAATAAATTAATTAATAAACTCCTAGCCCCAACCTCTTAAAAAAGAAAACAAAAACAAAAACTCGTTATCAATGCAAATTCTAAATAACTGTCAAAGAAGGAAAGTTATGTAATAATATGGAGAAGGGGAAAATATTTATACCAGATATTTAGACTGAGAATAGATGTTTCACTTGAACACATACTAGGGCTTTGACCTTTTAAAAAAGTAATATAGGAAACATGGTAGATATCCTCTGAAAATATTAGTAATCATATTTATAATTTGCTTTTAAGAACTTGGGACCCTGGAGAAATATGAATAATGGTGAGATTCAAAACATTGTTATTCTGATGAAATTAGAAATGCATACAAGTTGATTAGACAATGAGAGACTCATTGTTGAAATGTGCTATTGGATATCCAGTAGGGGTTAGAAGTTAAAATCTGCAGAATAATACTAAAAAGATGAGACAGCAAGCAGAATTCCTTAAGAAGATATTTTCCAAAAAACCAATAAAGGAAGGACAACATTGAGATGAAGAGAGTAGTTTTGCTTTATTTTGTTTTATTGCATTGTAACTTATCTGAAAATCAACTAACATTGTTGAAAAAAGTTTTAACAGGGAAGATACTCACACAGTTAGGTTTGGAAATACTAGGTCAGAAAATTTCAGCCTGTGTGTATTTTAAACCTCTGTGGCCTATGTATTATAGTTCTCTAACACTTCCCATTTTCTTCCTGGCATGCCAAGGGCCTCAGATAAGAAGGAAATATTATTAAGTGAGATACAGTGGGGTTAGTTTTTTGTTTTTATGAATTTAGAGAAAAACTCGCAATTTCATTGTCAATACCCTTAAAGTCATCATAAGTTATTAATTGTTATAGGATGTGAGGTGTTAAGACAATGGAAAAGTCTGAACTTGTTAAGGTGGAAAAGTATAACCAATAAAAACACTGAGAGTCTATAAAACCAATTTGATCCCTAACGTATTAGATAAGCATGGTTTCTAAATTGGGGTGGAGGAAGAACAGGGAGGGCATGAACAGTAAAAGCCATTGAAATAGAGAGGCAGAAAATAGTAACATCTAGAGAATAAAATCAGAAAGAACGGAGTGTCCAGGGCTGGCCATGCAGGAGTATCTTGAATTGGACTAACCTTAACTTTGGAATTAACTACACATGCTGGGTACAGTTCAATTTTAAAACAAACCTTCCTGACATGTTAAAGAACAACCACTGCAGGCAGGATTTGTGAGGCTGAAATCTTGGAGAAAAAGACAATACAAGAACATAAGCTCCACATTTACCCTATCTCTTCCCTGAGGTATGCCAATTTGCAGCAAGGTGAAATGGAACTCAAGGAGAAAGCTCGTCTTGCTGACTGAACCAACAGAGCAGGGTCCTGAATTGCCAGATAAACTGAGGTTAAAGTGGCAAAATCCTTAACAGGAGAGAAGTGGAAAGAAGTGACCTCAAAAGTATGTAGGTATGTGTATAATATTTTCCCAAGTAAGTGGCCAATCCCAGAGGTCTCAAGTGCAAGGAAAGCCAAAAAAAAAAAAAAAAAAAGAATAAAACAACATCTGGGCACTTGAGGAACTGGGCAGAGATTTCATCAGTCATGTTGCTGAGAAGATGAAGGCTGGGGTTCAAGCCCTCAAACGTGATACAACCAACCTGAGGAGTAAAGAGGAAGCTGAAATAGACCAGCCTGAATAAAACTGGAACCAGCCCATGGAAGCATCGAGATACACCACCATTAAGAAATGAAATTTAGTGTTCTTGGAGTAGATAAAACCATCCAGAGTCTCTACAATTTTAAATTCAGTACATATAGCATTTCATAAAAAAATCACAAGACATGTTTAAAAAATGGGATCACATGATTGAATATAGATAATTCATATACTTATATAACTAGAGAATGATTCTAAAATAAATATAATTAATAAGTTCAAGGTATTAGAGGGAAATATGAACTCCATAGAGTCATCCCTCTCTCTCTCCATTATATACATAATGTTATTTTATACACACACACACACACACACACACACACACACACACACACACACAGAGATATGATGTTCAAAGGATAATTTGGTTTCCTAAGTTGAAAAAAAAAGGCAGAGGTAGAATGAGACAAGAGCAGCAGAGAGTCCTGTATGGTGGTTACTATAGAATCCATGCATCTAAATAACGTGGTTGGTACCATAATGGTGAAAGTAAAGTTGAGGAAAATTGTTTGGTTCTAGCTATTCTTTGAAGCCAGAGAGAAAAGGATTTCCTGCTGGGTGGTCTATGGAGTATGAGAGAAAAAAGGTGAGTCAAGAAGGAATCCAATTCTTTTGGCTTTAGCAGCTGAAAGGAGCTGCCTACAACTACATTAAGAACCACTGCGGGTAAAACAAGTTAGAGGAGAAAAATCAAAAGTTGTCCTTTAGGCATGTTATAATAAAAAATATTAAATGAAATGGATGGTAAACTCAACCCATTTAACATTTATTTAAATGGATATCATTTAAAGGAGATGGATGGTAAACTCAGCCATTTATCATTTATTTCAACATAAAAAGATGGAATACATTGATTGCTCTCATTTTGCCTTTCCTAACCATTCCCTCGAGCCATATGGGAAGTGAATTTAATAGAAACAGTGATATGTACTACTTTTTGAGCATATATCTTCACTACTTCAAGTGAGTAGTGTGGTACCTTCCAATTACTTTTTTCCTCAACCTGTTCAAATATTTGGCAGGAAAATGGCCTTATCAGGTCATCATAGAGACTCTGCTATTGCTGAGCTAATAATGCATTTTTGGAAAACTCCATTTAAACGTTGCGGATGAAAATCTATGCCTACTTTAGATGTCACTTCCAAACACATTGGAAGATGAGCCACAGGGGAAGCCCATATGTTAGAAAGGCATGCTTCATTTAGCTATTGCAACATGATGGCTGAAGGGTGCTATAGATGGAGTTGCTCAGAAAAGATTACATCTCTTGGCTTCTGGCAAAGAAAAAAAAAAAAGCATAAAAAAGGCTGTGCTAAGGGCTAAGAGCTTTATTGAAATTCAACAGAAGCCTTACAGAAACGGTGAGCTTCTAACTCGTTATCAGGTACCTGAATTTGGGCATCCTGACACCCTATAATTGAAATTCATTGCTCGACATTTAGTCTATAAAAATGGTATGCTGTCATTAGCACTGACTCCTTACTATCTTCTCCTGTCACTCCTTAGGCCAGCTTAAACCATCTCAGATGAAATAACCTAATTCATGTCAGACCTCAGAGTTTGCCACTATTAAAGTGGAAAGCTAAAACAATGTTTAGCAAAGTGGTAAAGACTAATGCAGTAGGATTGCTAGAGAAGTAGGAGTCTTTCTTTTTTTTAAATTCCCTTAAAAATTAATGCTCTCACATGGTACCATCTCTATTACACTGCTCCTGTCAGAATGATAATTATTACTTTTTTAATTGCATTTTAATTTAACCTGCTAATGCCACACTGTCTACCGTACGTTTTAAGAGCTATTTGAATGTTAGTTCAGCAATGAGACAAGTTAATGTAAGAATTACAAGGTAATATTTCACACTCATCATGTGAGAATTGAGGCAATTATGTGGATAATTCAGCCAAAAAAGAGCCAGGCTGCCATAGTTTTTTTTGAAATACTTAGGTAAGAGAGGAAATGCTGGGTTTGGGAGACTCATTGGGTTTATTCTAGGAATGACTATATGTATCACTTGGTGTCAAGGTTATACTCAGATGGTCAGAGAGAAGTTTGTTGTCCCAATTACTTATAAGGGGAGTCAACTCATTAATTAAAGAAACAGGGGAGCCTGGCTGTTGACAACTAGAACTTTGAGCTGTCTCAAATTACCTGAGCACATAGAGCTAATGAGAACCTTCTCAATGACTTAGGTAACAAAATAAAAACACCACTGAAAATGATTCTGCTTCTCTCTTTTCCACTGCATACCTTCAGTTTTCCTTCAGGCAATTTGGAAGTGTGATATTTTGATTTATAATAAGTATGGGTCTTCATTCCCATTTCTTGCATAGAGCTTCTAAAACGCTTGAAATTTCTTAAGTGATGAGAGTGATAAAGGTGTTGTTTGTTATATTAGTGAGGTGGCTTTTGGAATGCTCCTCCATCGCCTAAGGATGGAGATGGTCACCACGGGAGCCAGCCATGTGATTAGAGGTTTGGAACTTCCAGTCCCACTCCCCTGACCTCTAGGGAGGGGAGAGGGGCTGGAGGTTGACTCATTCTCCAGTGGCCAGTGATTTAATCAATTGTGCCTATGCAGTGAAGCCTCCATAAAAATCCAAAAGGACAAGGTTCAAAGAGCTTCTGGGTTGGTGAGTGTGTGAAGGTGCTGAAAAAATGGTGCCCTAGAGAAAACATGGAAGTTCTGTGCCCTTTCCTCATACCTTGCATGTCTTCCACCTGACTGTTCCTGACTTACAGCTTTTAATAATAAACCAGCAATATAGAAAGTCAAATGTTTCTCTGGGTTCTGTGAGCCACTCTAACAAGCTAATGGAACCCAAGAAGGGTGTTGTGGGAACCTCCACTCTGTATCCAACCAGTCAGAAGCACAAGTAACAACCTGAACTTGCGACTGTTGTCTGAAATTGATGGGGGAGAAGGGGAAGTCTTGTGGGACTGAACCCAGAACCTGTGCAATCTGATGCTATCTCCAGGTAGATAGTGTCAGAATTTAGTTGAATTGTAGAACACCCAGCTAGTGTCCCGAGAATTGCTTGATAATGTAGGGAGGAAATCCTCTCACACATACCCACAACTGGTATGATCAGGAATTAGTAATCAGGAACATAATAGGAAGAAACAGAAAAAAAAAAAAAAAATCCTTTTCTGTTGGTTTGTTTTTTTTTGTTTTTAACCACCACTGTGAAATGACTTTTATAAAAAGAAAGCACAGTATTAAAAAAGTGATGGGAATGTTTTTCTCAAATTAATACTGTACTTTGTTCCAGGTCACTCATAAACTTAATATGTGTGTAACTGCAAAATATTCTGTGTTGTGCCCCCTTTTTTCCTCTTTCCTTTGAGTCCAACAGTTTTGTTTTAATTTAAGTCACAAATTCTCTTAATGTAGTCAAACAGCATTAGATTGAGTACTGGAATACCCAGATTCATGTCTCTGCTTCATTACTAGTGAGCATGGCGTTGCTAATATGGGTCCCTTCTCATGTCTAGTACTAGAATCTTTACTCTGTAATTAGTAGTTTGTATTCGGTGATCTCATTGGTGCTGTTTGCTCTCCTGGACTCTGATTCTCAGGATGCCTGGGAGTTTCCTTGCCCCTGACTGATGAATTTAGTCAAAGATTGCTTTGAATCACCTTCCCGTTACTGAGGGTCCTTTGAATGGGGGACCCTGATTCTGAATGGATGCCTCAGTAGAATCATATGATGGTCCTGTAAGCACCCTAACAATATTCTCCCTGATACCACCCCTCAAATTGCCATCTTAGAGCCAACAACACACAGGAATATGAAGCCACCATGGGTGAGCAAGCTTTGTAATTAAAATGTGATATAGCCATTGGATTTTGCTATTAGGGAAGAACTGAAAAGGTTGTCATATACTCTTTGGATGTGATGTTCAGAGAGGCTCCAGGAGACACAGGTGCTGTAGAGACTGGGTATATTTCACTATATATGTCTGGGTATATTTCACTACTACAGGGTAAACACCTTGAGTGCAGTGAAATCATACCTTATCCATCTCAGTGTTCCTAGTGCCTAGAACAACGCCTGTACCATAGTAAGTGTTTGAAGGTAATAGAAAGGGTGAGAAAAGAAGAAAAGGGTAGGAGCCAGTTAGAATACATCATCACGCATTCTTTTTTGGTAATTGTTATGGACTGAATGCTTATGTCCCTCCAAATTTCACACACTTAAGTTCTGTACCCCAGTATGACTGTATTTGGAGATGAGGCCACTAAGGAAGTAATTAAAGTTAAATGAGGTCATGAGAGTAGGGACTTGATCTGATAGGATTACTGTCCTTATAAGAGATACCAGAGAGTCCCCCCTCCCCCTCTATCTGCACACATATCAAGGAAAAACCCAGGAGAGCATACAGCAAGAGGCAGTCTGCAACCCAAGTGGAGAATCCACTAAGAACCAAACAGAAAAAAAAAAAAAAAAAAAGAACCAAACAGGCTGCACCCTTGATCATGGACTTGCAGCCTCCAGAACTTGAAGAAACAAAATTCCATTGCTTAAGACACTCAGAATGTGGTATTTTGTTGACCTGCAGGCTGAGCAGATTAATAGAGTAATCTATATTATGGTAATCTAAAAACTAGATGATTTTAACTTTGCTGGACTCAACCAAAGAAAATTATTTTTCTGTCTGTACTCTTATCAAAGTCATCCTTCTAACTCCTGTTCTAGTTATCCTTCTCCACTAAAGCTTTCCTTGACTCTTCAGCCCAAACCAGTCTCATCTCATTCTGATTTCCTGTAGCCTTTGGTCCTTGGCAGTGGCTGTTATCCTTACCTCATCTGGGGATTTTTTTTTTTTTTTCAAAATTCTGACACCCACACTGTATCTTGAAGAACTGGTTGAGAAACTCTGACAGTGAGAACCAGCCATCATGTTTTAAAGCTCCTATTCATGGTTTGTTTTAGGTAATTGAATTGACATGCTCATCATTCTATAGACTTTCCTGGAAATAAGATCCCTAATTGCACTATGCTTTTATCTCTCTGTCATGAGATAAATATTTGAATACCTAATTCAAGGATATATTTACTTTTCAATTATTCACAACTGAAGTTTTATCTAGTAAAGGCAATGCATGTTGATCAACAGTTTGTAGGGAAAATAGACAATATTTATATCCTAGGAAAAAAGCTACCAGTCATAAACAATGCTCTTTTTTTAAAAACGTCTTTATTGGAGTATAATTATTTTACAATGGTGTGTTAGTTTCTGCTTTATAACAAAGTGAATCAGCTATACATATATATATATATCCCCATTTCTCCTCCCTCTTGCATCTCCCTCCCACCCTCCCTATTCCACAGGTGGTCACAAAGCACCGAGCTGATCTCCCTGTGCTATGTAGCTGCTTACCACTAGCTAGCTATTTTACATTTGGTAGTATATATATATGTCCATGCCACTCTCTCACTTTGTCCCAGCTTACCCTTCCCCCTCCTCGTGTCCTCAAGTCTGTTCTCTACGTCTGCATCTTTACTCCTGTCCTGCCCCTAGGTTCTTCAGAACCTTTTTTTTTTTTTTTTTAGGTTCCATATATATGTGTTAGCATATGGTATTTGTTTTTCTCTTTCTGACTTACTTTACTCTGTATGACAGACTCTAGGTCCATCCACCTCACTACAAATAACTCAATTTCATTTCTTTCTATGGCTGAGTAATATTCCATTGTATATATACGCCACATCTTCTTTATCCATTCATCTGTCAATGGACATTTAGGTTGTTTCCATGTCTTTGCTATTGTAAATAGAGCTGCAATTAACATTGTGGTACATGACTCTTTTTCAGTTATGGTTTTCTCAGGGTATATGCCCAGGAGTGGGATTGCTGGATCATATGGCAACTCTAGTTTTAGTCTTCTGAGGAACCTCCATACTGTTCTCCATAGTGGCTGTATCAATTTACATTCCCACCAACAGTGCAAGAGGGTTCCCTTTTCTCCACACCCTCTCCAGCATTTATTGTTTGCAGATTTTTTGATGATGGCCATTCTGACTGGTGTGAGGTGATACCTCATTGTAGTTTTGATTTGAATTTCTCTAATGATTAGTGTTGTTGAGCTTTCTTTCATGTGTTTGTTGGCAATAACAATACTCTTTGAACTGTCTTTATAAACTAAGTAAATTAGAATATATTTAAATGAAGTGAAGGAAAGCTATATCCCCATAAAATTTCTGAAGTAGTTCTGTGGTCGAGAAAGTCTATCAAAAAGGTAATAAAATATATTAAATACAAGGTCACTGAAACTATAAGGAGAACAAACTGGAACAATTGCTCAATTTCAAGTAAATGTTTCCTCATCATAAGAAAAAAAAAAGAATAATACTATAGAAGAAAATTTTACTGAGCTGAAGAAATACATTAATCTTCAGAATGAAAGTATCTCCTGAAGGCCAAAGAGTGAATGACCAGTACTTCACTCCTCTTGAGGATTCCAAGGATAAGAGAAACCTAGAACTATCTAACAGAAAGGAAAGAAAAAGAGAGTGAGACAAAGAGGGAAAAAAGGAGAAAAAAGGATGGAAGGAGGAGACGTAAAAGAAAACAAAAATGATGAGAAAAAAGAGGGAAAATTAAAGGGAAAGGGAACGGAAAGGAAAGAAGGAAAAGCAGGGTAGAGGAAGAGAAGGAAGGGGGAAAAGTCATGGTTACGATTTGTTTTTCTTTTGTCTGCTTTGCTCTATTTTTCAATTCCCTGCACATATTACCTTTATTATTCTAAAAATATGTAATTTATTTTTAAAACAAAAGAAGGAAAAGAAGGAATACAGGAAGGGAAGGAAAAGGTAATCACCCACTAGTGAAAAATTCCACTTGTTCCTTAACACTCAAGGCCACTTCATTTTTTAAGCTTTTCTTAAATGACTCCCAGGCAAGACACCCTGAGGCTCTGACAAAACATTCTTCTGTGATAGAAACACTTTCTCATTTATTGGAATTAGTGTTACAGAGATGTTTCTCCCATTAGACTTCGATTTGTTTGAGGAAGGGATCATGGCTTGGTCATTGCTGTGCACCCACAACTGAGAAAGGGTCTTGAATATCTTAGGGTTTAACAGGTGTGCTGCAGGAAGGCTGGAGGAAGAGGCCATGGCTGTCAAAAAAAGAAAGGAATCAAATAAGGGAATATATATATATATGAAACAAATTTAATAAATTCTTTGGAAATTTTACATACAGAATATTCAATATTTTTTAAAAAACAGTGCATCAAATGACAAGGATTGTGAAATTAAGATGGCTGATGAAAATTCTTTTAATTGAGAAAAAGACCTTGTTTTTCAGTTATGTCTTATGAGAATAGTATAGTCCTTTGCTTAAAGACTTTTAAGAAACATGATTCGTTAAGAAATAGATATTCCATCGTATTAATGAAGAGGTGAATTTTTATCTGTATGGCTTTGCTTTCCATCTTAGGGGGGATGAGAGACAGCCTCATTGAGTCTGTCTTTACCCGATGATACTGCTGATGGTGGTGGTGCTGCTGCTGTTGCTGGTGATAATGATAAAAAATTACCACAGCCATTTATGGGCTTTTAACAGTGGCAGTGTGACAGGAACTTTGATAGGGATTTGTCTCATGTAATAGTCATCTCAACCCTTGTGAAGCTAGTGTTAGAATTTCCAATGGAAATGGAGTCTTGAGACATGTCCAGTTTCATCCATCTAGCAATTAATGGAGCTAGGATGTAAACCTGTATCTGTCTGATGCAGAGATTATGTTTGTCCAGTTTCTCACACTGTCTACTGAGGGGCGCTCCGCCTTGTATGACTAACCTCCTTCTGTGGACTTCTTTTTTTTTTTTTTTTTTAACCAAAATGCTACTTTGATTCCCAATTTTCTGTGTCAAGATACAATTTGTCATTCCTGCAGTCACACTTATATCTCCTGTCAGCTCTGTTAAAGAGTCATAGCATCAGTATGGTTTTCCACTCCCTAAGCAGCTTGTGGATTTCATATTCCCATGAAGCAATTTGTCACATCTTCAGTTTTCTCACTGAAAATGCCCATACCATCAGAGCTTTAGTATCCAAACTCCCGTCATTACATCGTCCCTCTGCTTTGACGTAAAAGATATCTCAGAAAACTCAATTACCCTTTTTCAGAACTTCCACAACAAATTTTCTTTTGACTTATGTATGAGAGCGGTACTGTAACTGCTGCTTGGGTCCCTATGTCCTTGGTATTGTAAATGAAGACTTTCTCCCTTTTTTCCCATTGTATTCCAATGTCAAAGAAGTAAGAAAGAATAGTAAAATGGAAAAGCCTACTAAACCAAGAAAGGTGATGGGTTTGATCTCTGACATTCTCCCCACCCTAATCCTCCCACAGCCTTTCACTGTGCAGCTTTAGATGAACTACTCAGTTTATCTGAATCCCAGATTCCTCTTCCATGGAGATGATAATGTATGTCCCACCTGCCTCATGAGATAGATTTTTTTTAAAAAAACTAAAAATACTATGAACTCTATTTTTAAACTAAAATTTCATATAAATGAGTCACTAAACTTAATTCTCTGCTTTATAAATGATTAAATTTTATACGAAAATGCATATTTACTTTTCATTGTAATTTGTAATTTGTTTAAGCAACGTATTTTCTGATTGTCAGAATTCTTTAAACTGAAATCCACTTGGACCAACATTCTAAATCTGTAGGTTTTACCTTTACCCAATTTTTCAAGCAGATGCCAGTTGTATAAGCAGTATCTACAGACATTGCTCAGGAAATTCTTCCTCAGTTTTACAGCCTGGAGTACTTTCCATGTGTCTTACTCATGGTCAGTTTTGCAGGAACCATAATGTTAAATTTAGTCTCGAAGAATGTTCATCCCCTCCCCTCCTTTGTATGTCTGTGCTTAAAGAAAACTTGTAACAGTGATATATTGTCCATAAGTTGGAATCTCTTCTGGAAGGAAGGATACAGATAACTTTATTGGAAGTACAAAGCTTCACTGAGTTCCCTCCCTAAGAGAGAACAGCAATATCCTTTTCCTGAGACAATTGGATACACCCCACTTATAATCCATCATCACATAATGTTAGAAAAAGGAAGCTTAACCAAGAAAAATATTGTCAATAAATATTAGACCTACTTATTTTTGGTTGAGACTAATCATCCTAGACCCTTGAGGTATCTCATGAATTTTACCACATATAATGTTTCATAGAGTTGTCTATAAAGAAGGGGCTAAAGAATGGTGAGTGTTACATTGTCTTCCATCAGTCCCTAAACTACTGATTCTCTCCTATGATAGGCAAAAATACTTTATTGAACCTACTCTTTGAATCAACAGTTGAATCCAATCTTAAGTCATATTCCATCATACTCTTGATATCCCAGCATCAACTTTCATTGTTATTCTGTTTCTGCCCTTCACTTGTATGTTGGCTCTTTCTTTATCCTTATTTTTAGCATGATAACACGCTGATGTATTGACTGAGCTCTTTTTTTACTATTTACTTATTGGGAAAGCTTCCCTAAAACTTTGTTTGTTTGAGTGTGTGTGTATGTGTGTGTGTGTGTGTGTGTGTGTGTATGTGTGTGTTCCTAGAGTGGTGAGGAACACCAGTGGCAAGTAGGTGAGGTATAAAAATTATATAAAATTTCTTTCCAGAGATTTTCCTCTAGTTTTTTCTTTATAACAAACCTTTATTGATAACTCTATCTCCGTGGACACAGCCATGATTGAAGATATGGAGTACTATAAGAAGTGTTATTTTCAATATCATATTATACAGAGAGTTAGAGAAAACTTTACTCCCAGCTCTTTGGGAGGAAAAAGCACAGGGTAAAGTGGTTTGATGACATCTAGTCAGAGTGTTCTTTAATATTCTTTCATCTTCTGCCATAAACTATTCATAATTACAGTTTTTTATATATCAGTGAAGTTTCCATGGGAGGCAAGAGTGTGTTGATAAAATATTATTTGATCACTGCCTATTACCTGAATAACCAACTTTGGTTTGAAAATATGATGGGCTATACTGGCCAATATATAGTTGCCCAATAAAATTCAGGACACCTAGTCAAATTTGAATTTCAGGTAACAAAAATTAATATTTTCAGTATAAATATATACTACCCATATTTGCATGGGATATACTAAAATGTCACTTATCATTTATCTGAAATTCAAACTTAATTGGGAATTTTGTATTTTTATTTGCTAAATCTGGCAACTCATAATACCTTTACTTGTTCTAATCTTTTTATCTTCAGAATACAAACTGGGGAAACTTAGGCAATTGAGACAATGTAGAAAATCATTTCCAACTCCCATTATTTTATATCTAAATAACTCACAATGGCCTCCTTTTTTGAACGTGTGTGTATGTGACATTAGTGTCAATGGTCATTATATATGTTTTTTTGGCTATTAGTAGCAAACAAGCCAAAAAGGAATTTCTTGTGAGAATAAAGAGAAATTTAATATAAAGAAACTGAATTTACTTACAAAGTCAAAAGTATGGTTATAAAAGCAACTTTTAGAAAGGAAAGTTACTAGGACAGCACTGAGAATCTCCAAGTTCTACAATTACTTCTTCAGTTGCCAAGTCCTAACTGCATTCAAACTCTGTGAGTTGTGAGTTATTTTTCCAGTTCCAAGTTCCTGAGAGTACATAATTGGCCCACTTGGGGTCATATTTCCATCCCTGTGGACAGTGCAGAAAATCTGTCTGGCAGAGAAGAAAGTCAGGGAAGTATGGTGGGCAAATAAGTACAGAAGATACCATAACATAGATTAAATGTAAGGGGAAATCCATTCTCCTCATCTGAAGGGAGCTAGTAGAAGTTCATCTAAACTCATCGCTAACGGAAAATGATAATTAATGACAACATCCTAACTGTTGTCTCATTCTCAGTATATTTTGGAAGGTTTAACATTTAATGCAGAAGAATAAACATAAGCATTTCATACTCTTAGTAGTTAGACTTCGATAAACAGTGGGGAAACCATTCAGTGGAAATACAAATCTTTTATACCACCCTTATCTAGTAAAGATCATCTGACAATTAAGAAGGGGAAAACATAAATGCAATACAACAGTCATAAAAACACAAGATTAATTCAAGGATTTACTTTTGTTTTGTTTTTGTTGTTTCTCAATAATTTGCCCTAACATCAGAGCAGAGCACCTTATCTATGGAGCTTAGCTTAACCCTGAAATGGCAGAAGCCTAATCAGTAGACTGACTGGTTATGTGTTGGATGCTCCATGATTACAAGACAACTGTCAGCCAGATTTGGATTTGAATTGTTTCTGCATCTTATGTTCTATGAAACTTTGGCTAGTATTTTTTTTCTTTCTCATCCTCAGTTTTTTAATCTGTAAATTGAATACAGTAAAACTGAACTAGAGATTGTAAGAATTAAGAAAGATGATTTTTGTAGAAGATTTTGATGTTTGTAGAAGAGTCTAGCACAGGGCCCCCCAAAGAGAAAACAAAACAGAATGAAATGAAACACCAAAGAACTGTTATTCAGTGTTTCTACTTCTGTTAATATCCAAACGGCTCCAATCAAACCAACCTTCCTTCA
This sequence comes from Kogia breviceps, assembly GCF_026419965.1. Classification (NCBI taxonomy): domain Eukaryota; kingdom Metazoa; phylum Chordata; class Mammalia; order Artiodactyla; family Physeteridae; genus Kogia; species Kogia breviceps. The sequence goes on from NC_081327.1 coordinate 37,375,418, forward strand.
AATAACAGTAACCTCTGGGCAAAATAAACAATGCCAATTCAGTGAAGGCACTGAAGCACAAACAGCAGCAGAAAGATAATGAAGGAGAGTCCATACTTCAAAAAAAGAGAATAGCACTTAATTAGCTTTTCATTTTTATGACTTCTACTGCTGACAGCATACCTAAGTCTGCAACCTTCTGGGTGAGCAAAAGTTTACTAGAAAAGCTGAAGATAAATGTCTAGATGACCCCAAAGGTATGCTTAAAAGAACTAAACTAAAATTTTAACTGTCCCCCTGTTGCAGAAAAGATAAGTTTGTCAGTTTGAGTTAATTCAAATTAATTATCTACTAAAAAATATAAAGCAATACTCTTCAGAGGCTTCTACAAAATACCATTCACAATGGTATTGTGAATGCAATTCACAATACCATTCTGTGAATTGCATTCACAGAATGCAATTCCAAGTCACTCAACACCCAAAGAAATCAAAAACTGAAGACTGAACTGTAGACTGAACCTGAGATGATCTAGATGTTAGAATTAGCAGATGAGGATTTTATAGTAACTATTATAACTAGGCTCAAGAAAATAAAGGAAAACTTGTCTATAGTGAGTGAAAAGATAGGAAATCTTTGCCAAAAATATAAATGATAAAAAAGAAGAACTGAGCAAATATCCCAGAACTATGCCCATCCTAGATTTTGATCATCAAGTAAATCTTCTTTAAGGAGACTCCCATATGCTCAAATGGCAATAGGAACCAGGCTGGGAATATAAATGAATGACACAGTCAGGTGCACCCTGCTAGGTACTGATTGTGCTTATGGTGAACTAGAAAACACTGTCTCAACTGAATACTTGCTGTTTTATTTCAACCAATTTTTGCCTTAAGTAAAGATTGATAAACACTTTCTATAAAGGGCTAGATAGTAAATATTACAGGCTTTGTGGGCCATGTGGCATCTATTACAACTACTCAACTCTGATATTATACCATAAAAGTAGCCATGGATAATATATAAATGAATGGTTGTGGCTATGTTCCAATAATACTTTATTGACAGAACATGTGGTGGGTCAGATTTGGCCTGTGAGATGTTCTGCAAGAACCTTGTCTTTACAGACATTTGGGTTCAAGTTTGCATGATATTTCAAGGAAAACTGGGCCACTATATCTGGATTTGTCCTAGAGCAGACATGCATATATTTCTGAAAGATAAATAATTGTTTTCAAGTCCACAGAAAGGAGAATGGGATGTTAATCTATGCAAAGGAACAAGGTTATGAAATGTTAGAATACATGGACAAGTCGCAAGTATTTTGGTTTAGTTGTAGAAGAGAAATTGTGTGGGGTAAAGTTAAGAAAGTCAGATGGGGTTTGATGCAACCAATAGATAACACCCTTCTTTCTCACCTGAAATAGCCAACAACTAAGATATTAGAAAGCATCTGCTTAGACAACAACAACAATTAAGATGGGCAAAGAATACATTTAGATGGATCCCTACATATCAGCTTTATATATCCAATAAATGCTAGATTGGAAGACTTAAGTTATAAATTCAACATTGGGCATTTTAATATTTCTTCCACTTTTATCATCACCCAGACACCCCACCTCACACCACACATGCACACACACACACACACACACACACATTAATCCAGGTTTCCACAGTGTTTGGAATACATAGCAGAAAACTCTGGATCTCTTGCCTCCCACTTGTCAGGAGAAGAACATAGCTGTAAACCAAATTCCCTGATTTGGTGATTTGGAATTGATTATCTCCACCCAACAGAGAAAGGTGAACCATTGACTGCACCTACCAACAGGTGATCCCTTGTCTCCTTAGGGAGGAATAACAGATAGAGCAAAAGTATAGGGATGTTTAGGGGACATCTTTCTTTCACACTATAAGAGAGAAAATAAGCATTCCTCATCCCCAACAGCATAAAGATTCCACATATAAAATCCCTCAAGTGTATTGGAGAAATTTTTCCTTGCTATGTTCAACATAAATATTATCCTGTGTTTAAGATCAGTTATGTTAAAATGATTTATATTGCTGACTCCTCATAGCAAGGATATCATGACTTTGTTTTAAATCTACTAATGCAATCCATGTTACTAAATATCTATTCAAACTGTGATAATTTTAAAGTTCCATGCAAAAATTCCATCCCATCTAAAATGATTTAAAAGCAAGCAAAATAATCATAAAAGATCTGAGAGTTACTATTCTCTTAGACATCCAGTTAAAGTACCCCAGGGAAGCTTTTAATTTAATGCTTCACATTAAAAACTAGCCTTGAGTTATTCATTTACCTCTGTGCCCCTGCAAATAAATAAAAAAGTGTGCCATACATCTTAGTCAAATATTCTCCATTACCAAATGGACCCAATACCTCAGCCTTGCTGTTTGTCCCCTGGACTCCAGAAGCATTTGTTACATCTACCCCCACCAGTATGTGATTTAAATTCTGGAGCACTGCAGTTAAGTATGCATCATAAATGATGTTTTCTTCACTAGATTAAAATTTCCTTCTGTCCTTTAACAAATTCTGTTAATGAGGCTCCTTCAAACTGCTAAGCTTTCCAAATCCATACCTTCGTGTTACCTGATACAAAATAATCAGAAAATCTAACAGCTCTCCATGGCAAAAATACATTAGAGAAATCATGTCTCTGGCATTTGCAGTAGGCAACAAAGGTGTTTATTATAAAGTGATGTTCTGTTGCACAGAAAGTGTGAGCATAAGTATACTATTGCCTGTACATATACTTGTCCATTTATTCATTTCATCAAACAATTTTTTGGTGTTTAAAAAGTAACAGAAGAGGGCTTCCCTGGTGGCGCAGTAGTTGAGAGTCCGCCTGCCGATGCAGGGAATACGGGTTCGTGCCCCGGTCCGGGAGGATCCCACATGCCGCGGAGCGGCTGGGCCCGTGAGCCATGGCCGCTGAGCCTGCGCGTCCGGAGCCTGTGCTCCGCAAAGGGAGAGGCCACAGCAGTGAGAGGCCCCCGTACCGGAAAAAAAAAAAAAAAGTAGCAGAAGATAAGCATCTGCATGGTGATATAGACATGCAAACAAAAATATAACACAAATGCTAAGCATCAAAATATTACCCAGAAAATAATGATTTTCTAATAATGATATTTTCAGGTAATATTTGTAGGTAGCATTAGAAAATAATGTTCTCTGGAAATAATTGTTTCCTCAATTTATTCATTTACTTATCAATATTTATTAGGCATTTAAAATGTTCTGAAAATGCTGCTAAACTCTTGAGATGAACCAATGATTAAGACATTAAGGATTTTTGCCATCATTAAGCTTATAATCTAACACAGTGGTTCTAATCTTTTACTTTTAATCATGCACTGAAAAGCAAGATTGTTTAACTGTTAACACAAACACATGTATATTTATTGATTTATGAAGAACATATGTATATACTTACATGCTATAATATAAAATACAGTATAAAACATAATCCAAAATGCAATCAGATAAGTGATAAGATTAAATAGTCTTTAAAATATTATTTAATTAACACTATAAAAGTTTGGGTCTCAATAAAATATTAACATAATATGATAAATATATTTATATAGGTAATTATGTAATACCACTTCCACAGTAACATTTTTGGTGGGAACAAATGTGTTTCTATATGTTTAATTACTATTAAGATATGTTTTATTTATAAAGCAAAATCAATCAATAGTTGATTTAAAACAATGAGTTTTGGAAATGATTATTAAAATAAAATTATATTTCCTAGGTTCATTCCTTTTGTTTTCCTATCTCTTGTTTGTAACGTGTACCTATATAAGCTTTTAGCAGATAACACATATTGTTTAGAGGATCAAAAGCTGGTAACTGTAAGAGCACTTTTAAACATTTGGCTTTAATTCCCTTTCCTCAGCCTGAATTTCTTTCTAAAAGCATTGGATTTTATACTTAATGTTGAAAATACCACCTTTATTTGAAGAGATCTTGAAATCCTCCAAGGAGGCCCCCAGGATGCCCTATCATGGCCTCTACAACTCTATAACATTTTATAGGGCTATAATACCCATACCCCAGGGAAAGGGGAGATGGGTCATGCAATCTAGAACAGAGGAGTAACAGAGTCTTTGAGGAAAGCTGTAAAAATGGAAAAGGAGAAGATCTGGGACAAAGTACAGTGCAAGGAGAAAGAATTATCTGTGATGATGTGGGAAACCAGTCTCCAGATGCTTGAGCTTCATGGTGGAGTTTTGAACTGGGCTCTAAACACACAGGATGGGTTTGGAACAATCCTGGGACCCTGCGATTCCCAAGAAGAAGAACATTTCCCCCTGGAAGCTTTCAGGCATCTGGTGTCCTGCATGCTGAAATGGTGAAGCAGGTCCTCAGGTTGTACCCCCACCCAAAAGTAGATTTCTGCCCCCAGAAACAAAGCTAAGTCGTAATTCCCCCAGTATATCTTCAACATCCACAGGCTTGCTGAATTGTCCCACCTCTCTGCTCTCATGGCATCCACTACCTCTGCTCTCATTGCCTTAGATTGCAATTATCTAATTTCCTTCTCCAGAGAAATGAAGCCTTTTTTGAGAGCGAGGTCTCTGTATAACTGTCACCAATTACAATCCCTAAGCAAGAGGAATTCTAAAAATAAATATATTTTCACTGATAGTTTGTATTTTGAATAGTTGAACATAAAATATTCTTAGAGACAGTCAACTTTGAGAGTATTACATCAGTTATGACTCTTTTATTCACAAGTGACCAAAAAATACCACCTCACATAGCACCGTTGGCTCACATAGCAGATAAGCCCAGGTTGAGGAGGTGACTAGGTGCAGGGCTTTCTATAACATCATCAAATCCAGTTTCTTTTCATCTCCCACTTACTATTTTTTAAGTTGGCTCTATTCTCCTTTCATTGTGAAAAGATCGCTAGAGAAGTTTCAATCTTACATTCTGGAAACTGGAAATCTAGTTTCTTTCTAGAAGAAAGACTTTTCTGGGAGTGCCAGTAAATCTGGCACTTGATGATTTTATGTCATGGTTTCACCCTGAACCAATCACTGTGAGGAGCTATAGTTATACCAATAGGAGAATGAATGCTGATGAGGAAACCAGAATAATATCCCCATAGGCATAGAAAAAATAGCACCATTTCCAAATGGCACACACCATCAGAGACCTCAAGTTTCTTTGTAATTTTCAAAATTCTTTCAACTTTCTGCAGTTGTGGGTGTTTTGCACTAATGATGTTTTACTGCCAAATTTGCCATATGTTGAACTTCTTTAACAGTCACTCTTAAGGAAAGGAGGGCCACAGAAGTGATTTAAGCCCACTTACACTGAAACTGGATTCTTTATTGTCACACAGCTGACACTGCTGTATGTTGTAGAATTCCTTTCTGAAATGAATGAATCATTTTGACAAGTCTTCAGTTTAGTGTAATTTTTACAACTCCACTGGATATTATTCCCAGAACCCTTTATGTGCACCTATCTGTATCTCTTTTGACAAAATAAAAGAAAAAAAACCCAAAATACAAAAAAACCCCACTTTTTATCTGTCTCTATCTCAAACTTTATAGACTTACATTCTGACACCCTTTTATTAACTCCAATCTTAAAATACATCTCAAGCCTTAATAATTCTTCAATATAATCAGTTTTAGCATAGATATTATAATCCCTTATTCCTGTTAAGTACTTTCATTTTCTTTCTCCCTTCTCAGTTACACATGGTCCATGAAGTGGCTCCTCAGATTGTTAAAATAGCTCTACTCTTTGCTTTCAGCTCACAAGGTTTTCATTTTTTTCCATTGACATCTAGGTCTTCGTTTATTCACTGTGTTCATCTCTGGGTTCTTATATCTGCAATACTTGCAGATGGCTTTTATAATCATGGTAGGGAAATCATTGTATCTGGTGTCAGATAGACTTGGGTTTTACCTCCCTCTCTGGGACATATTGAACCTTTGCTGAACCCTCAATTTCCAAAATATGAGATGAGAATAATGATATATATTAAACAGTAAAAATAGGATCAGTTTTGTTGCAGTAACGAACAATTCCAAAATCCTCAGTGGCTTAAGATAACAAAAGTTAATCACTTTTTCCTACTACATGCCCATCATAAGTTGGCTGGGAATCTGTTCCATGTTGTCTTCATTCTGAAAGTCAGGCTGGTGAAACAGCCTCCATCTAGATTTATTAGAGGGAAATAGAGCAAGACAAATAATATGCTTGCTCTTAAAGCTTCAACCCAGAAATGGCAGGTGGTTTTTATGCTTCTATTTCCTTGGCCAAAGCAAAGCACAGAACTAAATGTAGCATTAAGAAGAAAGTGCCCCAATTATGCTTGGGAGAATGATAAGTATTAGGTGAACAACACTGCTGAAGCAACTATCTCTCTTAAAAGTATTTTTTTTCTTGAATATAAATTTAATTTTAACTAAAAGGACTGCCAAGGGGAGGACACTCAGATTTATGAACCCTTAGAACATATTTTTCTAAGGACCAATTTCCTTTTCTTTGAGATAAGATTAATAATTCTTAGTTTGGTAGTATCAGAAGCCACTTTTGTAGGTTGTGCTTCCAAAATAAATATCAGTTTTTCTTCATCTCTGTCCTCATATCACAGTTATCTGCTGGGGGAGTTTCTACACTGGCTTTCTAACTGGGCATCCATGTCTGCTCTTGACAACTCCCTTTAATCTATCCTTCATACAGTGGTCAGAGGAACCATTTAAAAAATGCAAACCTGATGACATAATTTTCTGGCTTACAAGCCATTAACGTCTTCTCCTTGCTTTGAGAACAAAGTTTAAAATCATTAATTTGGGTTATATGGCTGTGAATAATCTGGGTCCTACTTTTCCCACCAGCATCTCTTGTAGTTACCCGAATGTCCCGCACCGTATGCCACCTGTGCTGGCCTTCCTTTTGTTTCTCAAAGTGGACAAAATTATTTATACTTCTGGGGCATTAATTTTCCATTCCTTCTGCATGGGGGGCTTTAATCATATCCTTCATCTAGATTACTCCTTACCATCATTTGAGTTTCAGCTGAAAGAGTGTGAATGTACAGAGCCCTTCCTTAGTGTTTCATTGCACCCTGAACTTCCCTTCTATAGCACTCATACAACCATGATGACATTTATTTATGTAATCTTACATGTTTACTCCCTGCCACAGCCCTTACCCCTGTCTTTACGGATACATTTAACTGGTACATTTTGAATCACCCCATCACTAATAGAATCCCCAGCATTTATTGTGTTCAATAGTTATATTTTGTCTAAATGAATGAATTAAAATGAAAGAGCAAATGTAATAGTAAATTTGTAAAGACTTTCTAATGTAAAATGTGGAAATATAAGGAAGAACTATAATTATGTGAGAAATAATTATAAGATAAAGCAGGTTGTATTCCACATAAGACTTTTAAAATTCATTTTGTTTTCTAAACGTGTTTGCATCTTTCTAAAGATAGGGGGAAGATAACTAGAAAACACAGTTTCAAATTTTTCTCATGAATTAAGATGTTGAAATGTTTTTTCAGAAGAAGAAATAGAAGCCTTATTTTCATAAGAGTGTCCTAAATGTAAGAAAGTGTTCATGGAATTATATTTCTCCTTCCCCAAACAATAGTATATAGCTGACTTATTAAAATTGTTTATTGAGTATCTGCTGTGTTCTAGGTGCTAAACGAGGGTCTTCCAAAAGAATAGTAAACAGCATGTGACAAAGTGCAGATGTGATAGAGAGGGCTATGAGGATTTGGACCCAAGAGAGTTTCCCTGTAGCAGGAGAATAGAGTACAAGACTCTCTAGCAATCAGTCAGTGAACCACAAGCCTCTTAAGAACATGAAGGAGAATAAAGGGGGCTGGGGATGTTTCAGAGCTTTATGAACTGAGTTGCCCTATGTGATTACAAATTGACCTAAATGGACAACCTACTTGTGCTTTGCATGGTGAGGGTCATCCATACAAGGCTTAAATGCACACGCCTGGATCTAGTAGAGTATTGACTAGATACTCTGATTATTCCTGATTGTGACTGACATCCTGGTGAGCTGGCAGCTAGTCTGTGTGCATTCATGCTTTCGTATATTCATTCACTCATTCAACAAATATTTTGTTGAGCATCTATCAAATTCCTGATTCTGCCATAGACTTTAAAGATAACCAGTGAATAAAATGTGCTGGTATCTTCCCCTTGTGCAAATTGTAGTGGAGAGTGGAAGAGCACATAAGGGTGGAGACTTTGAAGAAGGACATTCCATTGACTGGGACCAGGGGGTGGGGGGGAGAATGGAGGACTCCAGAAGAGAGAATTCTCTTGGCTAAAATTCTCTTCCTAAAAGTCTTTCAGTGTTTGCACAGAACTCAGAGGACCTTTGTACTCCAGGAGACAGAGGGCCTAGTTTGCTACCTGAGTCTTGCAGCTTTGTAGCCAACAAGGAGTTAGTTCCTAAGAGAGGCAGTTCTCTCTTGGAAAGGTACAGACAGCAGCAGCAATGTCAAGGATGATTCTTTCATTCTTTTGGTAGGCAGCCAAGGTCATCCAGAAAGAGGAAAAAAATGCCTCTACTTTGCAGAGAATGTGTGTGGCACTCCGGATATTTCCCAGAATGCCAGGGGAGGTCTTTGAGAGGTGGGCCAAACTACTGAAGTGGGAATGACTTAGAGGATTTGCACTGCATTTATTGACATTGTTAGAAATTTGAAGAGACAGTGAGAGAGAGAAAAAAGACATTCACTTGTAATCCCCAGATCTTTAGTCTTTGCATTTATAATATTTCTTCTAATGTTTTTCAGCATAAAAACATGTTTAACATCAGGATAATTTTGCATTCTGCCTTTTGGGTTTACCATTATACAACAAGGATTGTTCATGGTTTTCCTGCCTTCACAATTACCATAGTGAATAACTATATTATTTTCTCTTTTGAAGACAAATAGTAATTTATTTGAGTCCTCTACTCTTAAGCATTTTAGCCATTTCTGTTTTTCATGATTCTAATTAGTCATGAAAAGTAAAAATTTAATGTGCATATTGTATTACTTTTTTTGCAATTATTTTTAGTATCCTTTCTAACAACTTAATTCATGAGGTCAAGATATTTTTTTATTTTGTAAACCAAATTGCTTGCCAGTAAGGTAAGTTATTTTTAATATAGCATCTTCACCAGTTAGATGTTACTCGTTTAAAGTTTGACAATGGAATAGATGTTAAATGGAACTTGATTATTGTTAAAACTTTTATTGTATGGATTAACTAGTGGCTTATGAAATATAATCCATCATCCTCTTAAACTTTTGGAACCTGATGTATCTCAGAGAAATCCCAATTTCTCCTTTTCCTAGAATTACTGATCTGACTAAATGTAACTTTTTTCCCATGGTAGACTGTCTAGCATTTCAACTCTCATTATTTTATCTCTGAGTTTATTTCAAAAAATTTCATTATTTTACCTCAGAGATCAACCCCCTCCCACTCCAAATAAATGAAAAATATCCAGTGAGGATGAATTCCTGGTATATTTGTCTCTGCATTGGTTTTCTCATTTCTTCATTTGGCACATTTACTTATACTTGCTCAGCAGATAGTCATGGTAGAAAGACCCAACTGAGAATTAAATAATTCATTTCTGTTGTAGGTTTTCCTGCATTGCTGTGTCATATTTGGTAACCTCTTTGAATGTACCTGGGTCTCAGCTCATCTAAGAAATTAGATGGTGAGTCTATATGGTTTTATTGTCTTTTTTTTCTGCTTTGAAAATCTACATTTGCTGATTGTTTTGATTCTGACACATTTTTTCTGTTTAATGCCTTTGAAATGATGGTAAGCTTTCCACAGATGTTAAAAGCCAACACTGAGGAGTAAGGAGGTGATATTGACAGCACACAAACAAGCTTAGTGTTGTATATGAGATTATCACATTATATAATCATCTGCATGACTGAGGCGGAATGAGGCATTTGAGTAGTGGTGCCCCATGGGGATGAATTTTAATTTGAAATTAATTTTTAAATTGTCACTTAAAATGTATTTTACCAGATTATATCATGATGCAAGATTGAAGTGACAATCATTGTGGGAATAGATCATTTCCAGTCACATGTTGGGCAAGTGATGTGAGAAAATAGAGACTATCAAAAGTATAGTATAATAGGTCACAGACTTTAAAGCTAAGAGAAGTTGGCTTGAGAAGCCTTTGTACCATCAAGATCTAACACTCATACTGCTTTAAAAGCATCCAGCTGACCTTAGAGAAAAATTTATTTAATTTTAAATGGCATATAATTCAACCAAAGAGAATAAAATCATAGATTTAGTCACAAGTGAAAAACAGACAAAAACCCTGGATTCTTCCATATTTCTTAAAATGATAATATCAATGTAAGAGTTTTTGAAGATATAGGAAACAAAAATGCAATTATCACAAAATGTGTATCAGCATACGCATTAGTTTAAAATATAACCAAAAGTGAAAGAGAAAAATTTGTAAATAAATGACTGAAATAAAGGAGGTTTAAATATGATACTTAAAAGTCATGGGCAGTTTATGAATTAATCCATTTGTGGTCAGTAACAACAACGAAAGTTCATGATCAAAACAGTATTCTTTCTGTTTTTTCAGAAAACTTTTACTTAAAAGAAATATATGATTCTGTCTCCTCAGGAATTATAACCACATATAATTCCTTCAAATTTAAATCCTTTTAACTTTTCAATAGTCTGAACTTATTTTTTGTTGTTAAATATAACACACTTTTATAGTATTTAAATTCTTGCATTTCATTTCCTTTAAAAAGAATGTTCATCTACTCCCTGAACATATTAAGAGATTAAGAAATTTGGAATTAATCGGGAGACAACCATTTATAATGTTTTCTGGAAGTGATGATCAGTAAGACCAAGGGAAAAGGTAATATAGTGAAAGTTCCTAAATAAAGATGAGTTACTCCCAAGTGAACTTGTCTATAAAATACCAATGGTAAATGGATTTAATAAAAGAATATCACTGAATTATATAACGACTTGGAAAGGGAAATTGGGAAGCACGTGGAAAATCTGATAGTCATTATACTTTCAATCGTACCTCATTTTTCTCTGAAACAGAAAATGTTAACATGAGTCTAAAAACATCACTCAGTTGTTATTATGATTTTCCCAGATTCTCTGATCTTTTGACACTATGCCCAGTGTTCTCACCATGGCTGCCTCAGAAATTTCTCAGTCTTCTGCCTACAATAGCTTACAGATTTCTTCTCCACTAATTTCTGGGTAATAAACTCAGTCTTCTCTTCATTTGGCTCTTAGTGTGGGAACCCCTCTCCAAGTTTCTCCACGGAGATTCTCTGTGCTATGGTAATTAGAAAAGTAAATGTGCTAAATATATTTTTGGCAGCAAAGGACTCTGCCAGATAAATAAAGCAGCCCAGGTGTAAAAGGAAAAAGGGAAGTAGATACTGTAAGAAACACTGCTGGCTTTGTCTCCCCAGTAAAATTTCAAATCTGTTCCAAACCTTTTCCTATACCTGGACAGTGACACTCAAAGTGCTTTGGAGAATTTAATTGGAACAATCCCATTAAACTGAGAATGGTTCAGAAAAGTCATAAAAAGTAGTAAATTAGATGGGAGGAGTGAAAGCATGCCGATGCAACTCAATTACTTAAAAAATATGTTAAAGACTAATTTGATTTTACATTTCCTCACAAGTATGGCTGTTAAGAAATTTGCATTAAGTGTAACTACCCAAAAATGCTAAAATTGGGATTAATATTCAAAATGTAATATCACAGATTAATGCAAAAAAGCCATTAAAAAGTTAAGATTAGATCAAATATCTTAATGAATATGAAAATGCCTTTAAATGTATCCAGAGAGAAGCATCGCATCTGTTCATCCTATCCTGACCTCCTATAATCAGGATTTGGTTTTCCACATCTTTTTAACACTCTGGAGTGGGCACCTATGATATTATGTGCCCAGAGCTCTTCATTTCCTAGGAGCAGCCACTTCCCCTACCATGCTGGTCCTAGTAGCCCCAACCACTGGCTCAAAGATCAGTAAATAATCCAAGTTGAACTAATCAGATACCTTCCTGGTTATTTGTAATGGATAAAAATACCAACTCAGTCTGCCCACACTACTCTGAACTGGGGAACTGTAATCTTGGGAACTTTGTTTGCCATGTCCTAACAATGTGGATTGAGTAAGGGGGAAATAAAGGCTTCACTCATCAGTAGATAAGTGAAAAATCACACAGAAGGAGTATGTGGAAAATAGTGAGGAGAAGAGACCTGATGGTGTTTTTGTCTGATGATCCAGGTTTTCCTGAAATTAAACTGTGATCTTATTATTAGGTTATCTGAGACACCTAAGTACCTTTATAGAAAACATTTAAATTTATTTTACAAATATTCTGCATTTTCTTTTGAAATTCAAGTCCACCATGGTGGTGAACAATTCAAAAGCATCGAAATATATAATTTACTCTCTTCGTCATTGCAATTTAATTACATGGTCCAAATAAATACTTCTCTTAAAGGAGTTATGTTGAGTTTCTCTTATCTGAACCCCAAAGAGGACTAATTAGTATATACTGACAGAAAGTATATATTCATTTAGTATTTGAAAAAGATTGAAAGAATAAATAAAAACAAGTAAAGTATTAACATGCTGAAACTACATGTTCTGAGTTTTAAAGGAGATAACGAGTACAATTTTTAAAAATAAGAATAGTAAGAAGAGTATTTCAGGTAAAAGAAATCCCATCAGAAAGGAGAAGAAAGACTTAGGCTGTGGTGGAAAGAGGTGGTTAAAATGGAGGATAAGATTCAAATGAAAACGTGATGGGATATAAGAATGTCTTTTGGGGTTATGTTCAAGGGGAAAGGGAAAACAAGTATGGTTTAGGGGCTTGAGAGTGATGGAGTCAGAGCTGTATTTTAGGATTATTCTGGAATCTACATCCAAAATGGTAACATGAACAGAGAGTAAATGTGCCAAAAATAGTTAAGATGCCCTTTGAATAGTTCAGTTATAACCTGCGCAGGCTCTGAGCTAGCAACAAGAAATTAGATAAATGAATATCTCTGGAAGAAGCAATCAGAGAAATTTGGTGACAGAGGTGGAGAGAAAGGGAGAGTGTATATTTGTAGAGAATTTCAGTGTCTTATGGACAAGATGACAGTCCATAAATAAAATCTCAAAAGTCAAAGCAAATGCATTTTTTGAAGAAATGCATGTAATTTGTAAGATCTGTTTTAGACATGTTGAGTTTCAAATGTCAGAGTGAAGGTGACTATTAGGCAGCAGGAACCCATAAATGATGTTTGGTAAGAAGCTGTTGAAATATAGAACAATAACTAAAATTCTAATATTGAATAAATTAGAGCCATTAATCATTCCATTCTTTTCCAAGATAATATAAACCTTGCACCTTTTTACAGGATATATAGAAATTCAGAATTATGTACATAGATTTCTGAAACTCAGAAATATATACGTTTCATTTACATTTATTTTTACTGAAATATGATTTGTCAAATCCAAAATTTCCCTCACTGTAACAATGTTATTCATCTCTGAAATGATAAAGAACCCTAATTCCTATTATATAGGCGGTATACATATGCCTTTGGAACGAGGATATTTCTAGAAGGGCTCTCTACAAACATTTGAATGAACAAAAGACCAGAAATATATGAGAGGAGAGGCAGGTAACACATCATGTAACTCAAAGTCTAACATACAGTTGACGTTTAGGAAGTGCTAATTGTTAAATTTATTCTCCCACCAAACTCAGTCTTAGGCTCACCTAGGGCCAGAACAAGATAAGTAAGTGCCCTGGCAGGTTAATAATTTCATAGCTGAGTTGGAAAACACACATACACACAAGCACATACACACATAAATACTTATTTTCTATTTATAAAACTTTACCTCTTTCAATATGCTTGTAATTCAGTCACCTTCTTCTTCAATCACCTCTCCCCAGATGTCCTTTGCCCAAGAATACTTAGGAGGAAGACATCATTACAAAATAGGTTTACAAAAAAAGATGTAGGCAGAGTTCATATTTCACAATGTATAGCATTTCACTTAAAGAAACCAAAACAACAACGACAGCAAAAATCCCTCTTAGCCACATCTCTCTTCTCTTTATGTCCCTTCTTCCAAACCACTATGTCCCTCCCCCTGTATATTGTCTTCCAGGACTTAGCATTCCTTGCTTCTGTTCCTCATTGGGAAATTCCCCACCTCCTCCCATCCTTCTCTCATGCAGGAGTTAGCTCTGTCCCCATTTCTATTGCCAAACTTGCCTGCTTCCACCCACATTTTAAAAGTCTTCAAGTGTGACATAAACCATTATCCAGAAGATAATGATTTTGAGATCAGCAAAGCAAAGACTCTTTAGCTTCCAAAATCTGTGTTTCTTAAAAGAGAATGGGAATTAAAAATGACAAATACCTTTTTTTCTTGACTAATCTTCAGAATATTTTAAGGGACTTATTTTATACACTGAAAGAGATAGAGCCAATTTATTTTTCATCAGTTATATTGAAGTTGTGTGTAGAAACCTGAATCAATTGATGCCATATTTCATATTTATTCCAACAGTGTTTTATTTGTCCTACTAATCTATCCCTCATTCTCACTCCAGGTTCAGTCAATAGGCAATACCGAATGGCAGAATGTGTGATTGAGAAATCTGTGGTGTCAAATGAAGCAAATGTTGTTCCGAATCCTGAGTTTCTAATAAATGGCATGTGTTTATTTTAATGTACGTATCTTCTAGATCAAGACCAAGCCAACAACTTTATAAAATAGAATAGGATTTATCAAACAGGTAGCAACATATTTCTATATGACAAACTCTCTTATCAAATTAGGAAAAATATTTCTCACAAAGTGTCAAAGCACAATCTGATCTTAAAAATTGTGTCACAGAAAAGACATAGGTGGATTCTTGGAGAATATGAACTTCTGGCAATTGGCATCTTCCCTTCCTTTCTTCCCTTTTTTTCTTATTTCTTTCACATAAAGGTATTTGCATAAAATACAAAGATGTGCTTCCATATACTAATTAGGTCAATAGAGGAGGATGTGAGAATAACACTGTGAGAATATCTGGGCTTTAAGATTAAAAAATATATCTTTGGTTATATAATCATCCTAGGTACTTCATATCTGCAGATGCTGAGGAAAGGAAGAGTCCTTTTATTTTTAAAATTTATTTATTTATTTATTGGCTGCATTGGATCTTCATTGTGGTGCAGGGACTTTCTCTAGTTGCGGCGAGCAGGGGCTACTCTTTGTTGCGATGTGCAGGCTTCTCATTGCGGTGGCTTCTCCTTGTTGTGGAGCACAAGCTCTAGGCATGTGGGCTTAATAGTTGTGGCTCACGTGCTCTAGAGCGTAGGCTCAGTAGTTGCGGCCCATCGGCTTAGTTGCTCCGCAGCATGTGGGATCTTCCCAGACCAGGGCTCGAACCTGTGTCCCCTGCACTGACAGGCGGATTCTTAACCACTGCACCACCAGGGAAGTCCAAGAAAAAGTCCTTTTTATGTGGCACTTTATTTAGTCTTTCCTTCAACTCTCATCAGTTAAGAATCTAGTATACGCCAGGTATTGACTAATCACTGGAGAATAAATTATTTCACAATCTAGTAAGAGAAAGAAATATTAAAAATCATAAATTAATAATGAGACATCCTAATGGGCACTGTAATGAGGAAGTTCCAGTGTAGGCACCAGGTTCACCCCTAAAGTTTGTGGGGCCTGAAACAAGAGTACACGTGGAGGCCCATGTACCTTATTATTTAAATATTTAAGATCTAAATCTAAATGTTTAAATATTTAGTAAATCTGGCTAGCAACCATTTAATAAGATATTGAAACTTGACAAGTATATAATCATATACTTGCCGACTTGCTCATTTTTGCTCTTTCAATCTCTTCTAATCAGTCGGGAAATTCATAGGACAAAATACCACTTTTCCTCATTTTCCTGTGAAGGGGTGGGGAGGCTCATTTAACCCTGTCCAAGGTTAGCTACTGGACACCTAACAATGCCATCTCCCCTATTCTTGCTGGGTTTCTTCTCCTTGACCAAGTCTAAGCCAGGATATATCTGACCATCAAGGTCTTACTCCTGCATGCCTTTTAGGAACCTGATGCATGAAACAGGTCCAGATTTTAAATTCTCATTAGTGGCACAAGGAGAGCAGATCTCTGGCTCACCCCCTTCTCTTTCCATCTCTAGCTGCATCCTACCTCTCTAGTGGTCTCCTTCACATCTATGTACAACCAAGGCCATACTCAGAAGAACCAGTCACAACACCCTACTCATACTGCAAGAATTTCCCTTCAGAGGGCAGACATGAGGGAATAGCCAGCACAGGTCCCAGAAGTACACTTGGGCCCATCTGGGCATGGGATTCTGGGGTCGTCCTGGGGAGTGCTCTACAAGGGGAAGAGGATGGGTTCCAGGTGGAAATGTCTGCTGAGCCTTCAGAGTCTTGCTCTTATAAGGAGAAGCACTGACATAATGAGATTCTCTGATGCCAGAGCCCTGTGCAGGATCTAAGATTGTGCAGTAAAATATAGGAACCACTAACAACACATAGCTATTTAAATTTAAATTCAAATTGTTTAAAACTAAATAAAATTTAAAATTCAGTTCCTCAGTATCACTAGCCATACTTCAAGTGCTCAAAGCTACAAGTGGCCAATGGCTACCATATTGCAGAAAGTTCTATTAGACAGTACTAAAGCAGGCAAATCTCCAGCAAGTCTGGTTTGATAGGGATGCTACTGAAACATTTTCTCTCAATAAGTTAGAATCCCATATCCACAGATTATTGGTTTAGAACAAATTCTCACACCAAAGAGAACTGAGAAAAAAAGGTGGCAAAAACATGTTAGGATAAAGGAGGAATTTTACAATATATCAAGATGTTGGAACTTGGCCTTTATAGAAAAATTTAGATTCTCTATTATATCGTCTGGAATCATCATGTAGTAGATGGACATGAAACAGACAATGAAGCAGCTGAGCTTAAATAATGCACAGGGAAGGTATCATGTGGTCAGAATCACATTGGGTCCAGAGAGCTAATATCAATTAGAAACTTGGTACTGTAACAGAAGGAAATATCAACACAGTCTGGCAACTAACCTAAGTGGAGCAGAGGCCGGGGGTGGGGGAGAAGAATTCATTCTGCCCCCACCATGATTTCAGAGTTAAAAGTAATCTTACACCTTTGGAAATATAGACATATAAAAATACTGAATTTATTTATGTTAGTACCACTGAAATGGAGCTGCATTTAAGTACAATGTCATTGTATGTGAGAACACTCAGATTATGTCCTTTAAGGGAGAAAATATAGAGATTATGGCTGATGCAAGGAATAAAATGGAGCCAGAGGGCCTTTGCTGTACACTCTAAAATAAAACTTTCTTCCTTGAAACTATCAGCCACTTTCCCTTGTGTAGAGTGAATATTAAAACCCAAACAGCTAAGATTGAGGGTAAAATCTTAACTATCTCAGGAGGCTGTCTGCATTCTGTGTCTCTATAGTCATAGCTGGCCTCTTTCTTCTCCAGTGACCCTGGACCTCTTTCAGGACCACAGACTGTGATGCTCTTTTGATGTCTGTGATAGTTAATTTTATGTGTCCACTTGTCTAGGGTACAGCACCCAGCGTTTTGGTCAAACACTAGTCTAGATGTTGCAGTGAAGGTATTTTTTAGATGCATTAATATTTATAATCAGTTTATCTAATGTAATACAGATTACCCTTCCTAATGTGGGTTTTCCAATCAGTTGAAGGCCCTGACCACAGAAGATACTATGAGATGTGGCAGATAGAAATTCTTCTTATTATTATTTCCTAATGCCTACTGTACCCTTGATATGTGCAGGCTCTGTTCTAAGCACTTACACAGCTATCAGGTGACAGAGGCAAGATCTAGACAATTTTGAGGGTCCCAGTGCCTTGCTAATAATGACCTTATAATGTTGCCTCTGCTTCCCTAAAAGAAACAGATTCTTAAGGAAAACCTGATCCCCACATTCTCATGTTGTCTCCAGTGGCAGCACCTGAATGCTGTTTTCATGTGTTAACTAGGGCTTTAAATTGCTAGTAACTTTTCTTTTCCAACCAGTCTTCCACCAGTAAAGTTTGCCCTTAATTCCATAATCATTACCATCCATTAAGGTCATGCACATATGAGCTTACCTAAACAAATCAAAGCCCTCAGAATATAAGTTGTTCTCAGGTAGATTGAAGAGGAAAATGTCTGTTTATCATGAAATCTTTATCAATGTAAAATGGACTGAAAGTGGATGTTATTTAGATGGAATTATGTAGAATAACCCTGAAACATATTTAAAGTAATCAAGAACATTCCATCTGTACCAACCAATTCATAATAGCTGTGAGTTCACCTTTCCATACAAGAAAATACATTTTGAATTTATAATATATTTCTATGGCACATAGAGTTCTGTCTAAGAGATTTGTGGCCACCAAGTAATGCAGAATGGCTAGAATCATGCCAGCTTTAAGAATTCTTCATGTAATTAGATGAAATTTTGAAATTACATGACTTTAAAAAAATATATTTATTTTTGGCTGTGTTGGGTCTTCGTTGCTACACGTGGGCTTTCTCTAGTTGCAGCAAGTGGGGGCCACTCTTTGTTGAGGTGCACAGCCTTCTTATTGCAGTGGCTTCTCTTGTTGCGGAGCATGGGCTCTAGGCACGCAGGCTTCAGTAGCTGTGGCATGTGGGTTCAGTAGTTGTGGCTCTAGAGTGCAGGCTCAGTAGTTGTGGCACACAGGCTTAGTTGCTCCGCAGCATGTGGGATCTTCCCAGACCAGGGCTCAAACTCGCATCCCCTGCATTGGCAGGCAGATTCTTAAGCAGTGTGCCACCAGGGAAGCCCCTACATGAATTCTTGAGGAAATGAAAAAAGGCCGTCAATATATATTATACATAAGAATCATTTGATAGACACATCGTATATATAATAGAGGCAGTGTTTATCATTTTGAATGCAATAAAAATAAAGCCCATTGTTAAAAATTAATCCATTTCTATCACTTCACTTGTACTTAAATGTGAATTTTTTTGATTAAATAATTAAACATACACAACCAAAATATTTTAAAAAGGGAAAGGAAATAAAGGTCACTATTTAACTGATCTCAAGATAGAAAAGTTTTGGTAAAGCATAAAAGTAATGAAAATTATCACAAAATGAATAAAACAAGTATAAACTTAAAATATTTAAAAAATTAAACTGCAAAGCACTGAATTGTAATATTAGTAATAAATAAGACAACAGATTAAAACCTTCAATATACAAATAATTGCTTCCATCAATGTAATAAAATGTTAAGCCCTTACTAAATAAGTGGGCAAATGAGATGGGTAGAAAGTAAATTTGCAAAGACATATAAAAAGATGAAAATGTATGTCATTAAAAAGCAAAATCATATTAGTAGCCACTTAATTTGAAAACAATAATTAGATACCATATTTACTTATCTAATTAGATAAGAAAAAGAATATTTGCGTTCTCAAGCTCATGTGGCTGCAATGAGATGGATAAGTCATACATTGCTGACAGGAGCACAAATTAGAAGGTTTTAATGGATATTAATCAAACAATAAGAATCAGAATCCTTAAAAAATTATCACACTCCTTGACTTAATAGTTCTACTTCTTTAAATATATTCTAGAGAGAATATTAGCAGTGCTGAATAAATGTACATGAATGTCCATTATAAAAGTTTTATATTAGCAAGAAACTAGAATCTAATTAAAATCCAATATTAAGAGAATATTTACAAAAGGAAGTATTTATATCATAGCCATCTTAATGGTCTATTGTTGACTATCTGAGCTTGACCTGCAGTAGGGTTGGGGAAAGGAACAATGAAAACAGGTGCCCACCTATTTAGGGGGAACATCCCACAAGATTTCTCTATATTAATTTGTTTCTTTGGAAAATAAGCCCCCAATTCTGATATAACAAACATACCTAAAGCAGTAGGACTACTTCAGAGAAAATTTTCTCCAAAGGGATAAAAGACTGGGGTTCCAGTTAAAGTGAGGTTTTTATCAAGTAGACTGGTCTTATGCAAGTAATGTTTTGAGATGTAACTCAGCTCAAATTATTATTGCTTGCAAAACAAACCAAGTAACTGAAAGAGAGAGGGAATGACAGAGGGAAAGAGAGAGAGGAAAAAAGTGAACACAGGGAAGTTAAATTACGTCACAAAATGTGTTATTATTTTCCCATTTGTTATCTCTCTGATGAAAAATGCTAAGTCTGAGAGTTACCTGTACTAGGGCTGGATTTGGTTGAGTGGGGACAGAGGATGGATGCTGCCATATCTCCCTTTTCTTTTATGGGTCTAACGAGAAGATGCTTTTTTAGCTTAAACCATGTGAATGAGTGAGGAATGATTTCCAATACACTGGCCCTTACTATTTTGCAACACTGCTCTTCAACTAGTCTTCAAGTGAATATCATACCATCATAAAGGATGTTTTTGAATAATATCCAATGACATGGGAAATTTTTCTTATACTTAAAAAAAATTTTGCCTCAGTAGTGTCCTTTTTAAATTTTTTATTATTATTTATAGAAATTTTATTCTCACATTCATTGTCCTTCCCCACTTATTTTTTTCCATTTTAAAGTTCATGAAACTGGTTCCTATCTTTAGCAGTACTCCTTGTTCTTTCTCTTAAAATTTTTATTTATATTCTTCTTTATATTTATTATACTCTCCTTTCCTATTTGAAATTTAGTCTATAGTTCTATAATTACTAACCTGAGTAGATGCTTCCCGTTAATTTATAGTCTTTTTTCATTCCTGGTTCACATTTAAGGCTATATATTTCCCTCTAAATACTGCATTAGCTGCACTATACAGCTTTAATATGCAGCATTCTATTGTGATTCAAAAAAATCTTAACCTGCATTTCTGTATTCTTTCATATTTCCCAAAATACACTTTTTAAAAATGATTTTTAATTGCCTACTCACACTAATATGGTTTCTGAAGCTTAGTATATATAGTCCATTTTAAAATTTTTGTGTGTGCATGCCTCAAAACTTACCACTGGATGCAGTCCTGCCCACATGAAAGACAAGATCCAGTTTCATCAACCAGACACAGGCACTAGTCCCCTCCACCAGGAAGACTACAGAACCCACTAAACCAACCTTACCCACAGGGGGCAGACACCAAAAACAAAGGGAACTATGAACCTGCAGCCTGTGAAAAGGAGACCCCAAACACAGTAAGTTAAGCAAAATGAGAAGACAGAGAAACACACATCAGACGAAGGAGCAAGGTAAAAACCCACCAGACCAAACAAATGAAGAAGAAATAGGCATTCTACCTGAAAAAGAATTCAGAGTAATGATAGTAAAGATGATCCAAAATCCTGGAAATAGAATGGAGAAAATAAAAGAAACATTTAACAAGGACCTAGAAGAACTAAAGAGCAAACAAACAATGATGAACAACACAATAAGTGAAATTAAAAATACTCTAGAAGGAATGAATAGCAGAATAACTGAGGCAGAAGAATGGATAAGTGACCTGGAAGATAAAATAGTGAAAATGACTACTGCACAGCAGAATAAAGAAAAAAGAATGAAAAGAATTGAGGACAGTCTTACAGACCTCTGTGACAACATTAAACTCACCAACATTTGAATTATAAGGGTCCCAGGAGAAGAGAAAAAGAAAGGGACTGAGAAAATATTTGAAGATATTATAGTTGAAAACTCCCCTAGTATGGGAAAGGAAATAATCAAGTCCAGGAAGTGCAGAGAGTCCCATACAGGATACATCCAAGGAGAAACACTCCAGGACACATATTAGCCAAACTATCAAAAATTAAATACAAAGAAAAAATACTAAAAGCAGCAAGGGGAAAACAAAAACAAACATACAAGGGAATCCCCATAAGGATAACAGGTGATCTTTCAGCAGAAACTCTGCAAGCCAGAAGGGAGTGGCAGGAAATATTTGAAGTGAAGCAAGGGAAAAACCTACAACCAAGATTACTCTACCCAGCAAGGATCTCATTCACATTCAATGGAGAAATTAAAAGCTTTCCAGAAAAGCAAAAGCTAAGAGAATTCAGCATCAACAAACCAGCTTTATAACAAATGCTAAAGGAGCTTCTCTAGGCAAGAAACACAAGAGAAGTTAAAGACCTACAACAATAAACCCAAAACAATTAAGAAAATGGTAATAGGAACATACATATCAATAATTACCTTAAATGTAACTGGATTAAATGCTCTAACCAAAAGACACAGGCTTGCTGAATGGATACAGAAACAAGACCCATTTATATGCTGTCTACAAGAAACCCACTTCAGACCTAGGGACACATACAGACTGAAAGTGAGGGGATGGAAAAAGATTTTCCATGCAAATGGAAATCAAAAGAAAGCTGGAGTAGCAATTCACATATCAGACAAAATAGATTTTATAATAAAGTCTATTACAAGAGACAAAGAAGGACATTACATAATGATCAAGGGATCAATCCAAGAAGATATAACTATAAATATTTATGCACCCAACATAGGAGCACCTCAATACATAAGGCAAATACCAACAGCCATAAAAGGGGAAATTGACAGTAACACAATCATAGTAGGGGACTTTAACACCCCACTTTCACCAATGGACGGATCATCCAAAATGAAAATAAATAAGGAAACACAATCTTTAAATGACAACATTAAACAAGATTGACTTAATTGATATGTACAGGACATATCATCCAAAAACAACAGAATATGCTTTCTTCTCAAGTGCTCATGGAACATTCCCCAGGATAGATCATATCTTGGGTCACAAATCAAGCCTTAGTAAATTTGAGAAAATTGATATTGTATCAAGTACCTTTTCCAACCACAATGCTATGAGACTAGATATCAATTACAGGAAAATATCTGCAAAAAATACAAACACATGGAGGCTAAACAATACACTACTGAATAACCAAGAGGTCACTGAAGAAATCAAAGAGAAAATCAAAAAATACCTAGAAACAAATGACAATCAAAACACAATGACTCAAAACCTATAGGATGCAGCAAAAGCAGTTCTAAGAGGGAAGTTTATAGCAATACAATCCTACCTCAAGACACAAGAAACACCTCAAATTAACAACCTAACCTTACAACTAAAGCAATTAGAGAAAGAAGAACAAAAAAAATCCCAAAGTTAGCAGAAGGAAAGAAATCATAAAGATCAGTTCAGAAATAAATGAACAATAAATGAAGGAAACAGTAGCAAAGATCAATAAAACTAAAAGCTGGTTCTTTGGGAAGATAAACAAAATTGATAAACCATTAGCCAGACTCATCAAGAAAAAAAGGAAGAAGACTCAAATCAATAGAAATAGAAATGAAAAAGGAGAACTAACAACTGACACTGCATAAATACAAAGGATCATGAGAAATTACTACAAGCAACTATATGCCAATAAAATGGACAACCTGGAAGAAATGGACAAATTCTTAGAAAAGCACAACCTTCTGAGACTGAACCAGGAAGAAATAGAAAATATAAACAGACCAATCACAAGCACTAAAATAGAAACTGTGATTAAAAATCTTCCAACAAACAAAAGCCCAGGACCAGATGGCTTCACCAGTGAATTCTATCAAACATTTAGAGAAGAGCTAACACCTATCCTTCTCAAACTCTTCCAAAAGATAGCAGAGAGAGGAACACTCCCAAACTCATTCTATGAAACCACCATCACCCTGATACCAAAACCAAAGATGTCACAAAGAAAGAAAAAGGCCAATATCACTGATGAACATAGATGCAAAAATCCTCAACAAAATACTAGCAAACAGAATCCAACAGCACATTAAAAGGATCATACACCATGATCAAATGGGGTTTATCCCAGGAATGCAAGGATTCTTCAATATAAGCAAATCAATCAATGTGACACACCATATTAACAAATTGAAGGATAAACACCATATGATCATCTCAATAGATGCAGAGAAAGGTTTTGATAAAATTCAACACCGATTTATGATAAAAACCCTCCAGAAAGTAGGCATACAGGGAACTTTCCTCAATGTAATAAAGGCCATATAGGACAAACCCACAGCCAACATCATTTTCAATGGTGAGAAACTGAAAACATTTCCTCTAAGACCAGGAATCAGACAAAGTTGTCCACTCTCATCACAGTTATTCAACATAGTTTTGGAAGTTTTAGCCACAGCAATCAGAGAAGAAAAAGAAATAAAAGGAATCCAAATCAGAAAAGAAGAAGTAAAGCTGTCACTGTTTGCAGAAGACATGATACTATACAGAGAATCCTAAAGGTGCTACCAGAAAACTACTAGAGCTAATCAAGGAATTTGGTAAAGTAGCAGGATATAAAATTAATGCACAGAAATTTCTTGCATTCCTGTACACTAATGATGAAAAATCAGAAAGAGAAATTAAGGAAACACTCCCATTTACCACTGAAACAAAAAGAATAAAATACCTAGGAATAAACCTACCTAGGGAGACCAAAGACCTGTATGCAGAAAACTATAAGACACTGATGAAAGAAATTAAAGATGATACAAACAGATTGAGACATATACCATGTTCTTGGATTGGAAGAATCAACATTGTGAAAATGACTCTCCTACTCAAAGCAATCTACAGATTCAATGCAATCCCTATCAAACTACCAATGTCATTTTTCACAGAACTAGACCAAAAAATTTCACAATTTGTATGGAAACACAAAAGACCCCGAATAGCCAAAGCAATCTTGAGAAAGAAAAACGGAGCTGGAGGAATCAGGCTCCCAGACTTCAGACTAGACTACAAAGCTACAGTACAGTAATCAAGACAATATGGTACTGGCAAAAAAAGAGAAATATAGATCAATGGAACAGGATAGAAAGCTCAGAGATAAACCCACACACATATGGTCACCTTATTTTTTATAAAGGAGGCAAGAATATACAATGGAGAAAAGACAACCTCTTCAATAAGTGGTGCTGGGAAAACTGGAAGGCTACATGTAAAAGAATGAAATTAAAACATTCCCTAACACCATACACAAAAATAAACTCAAAATTGATTAAAGACCTAAATGTAAGCCCAGACACAATAAAACTCTTTGAGGAAAATATAGGCAAAACACTCTATGACATAAATCACAGCAAGATCCTTTTTGACCCACCTCCTAGAGAAATGGAAATAAAAACAAAATCAATAAATGGGACCTAATGAAATGTAAAAGCTTTTGCACAGCAAAGGAAACCATAAACAAGATGAAAAGACAACCCTCAGAATGGGAGAAAATATTTGCAAATGAAGAAATTGACAAGGGATTAATCTCCAAAATTTAAAAGCAGTTCAATATCAAAAAACAAAGAACCCAATCCAAAAATGGGCAGAAGACCTAAATAGACATTTCTCCAAAGAAGATATACAGATTGCCAACAAACACATGAAAGAATGCTGAACATTACTAATCATTAGAGAAATGCAAATCAAAACTACAATGAGTTATCACCTCACACCAGTCAGAATGGCCATCATCCAAAACTCTACAAACAATAAATGCTGGAGAGGGTGTGGAGAAAAGGGAACCCTCTTGCACTGTTGGTGGGAATGTAAATTGATACAGCCCATATGGAGACCTGTATGGAGGTTCCTTAAAAAACTAAAAATAGAACTACCATACAACCCAGCAATCCCACTACTGGGCATATACCCTGAGAAAACCATAATTGAAAAAGAGTTATGTACCACAATGTTCATTGCAGCTCTATTTGCAATAGCCAGGACATGGAAGCAATATGTGTCTATCAACAGATGAATGGATAAAGATAATGTGGCACATGTATACAATGGAATATTACTCAGCCATAAAAAGAAACGAAATTGAGTTATTTGTAGTGAGGTGTATGGACCTAGAGTCTGTAATACAGAGTGAAGTAAGTCAGAAAGACAAAAACAAATACCATATGCTAACACATATATATGGAATCTAAAAAAATTTTTTTAATGGTTCTGAAGGACCTAGGGGCAGGACAGGAATAAAGACACAGACGTACAGAATGGACTTGAGGACACGGGAGGGGGAAGGTTAAGCTGGGAAGAAGTGAGAGAGTGGCATGGACATATATACACTACTAAATATAAAATAGCTAGTGGGAAGCAGCTGCATAGCACAGGGAGATCAGCTCGGTGCTTTTTGACCACCTAGAGATGTGGGATAGGGAGTGTAGGAGGGAGACGCAAGAGGGAGGAGATATGGGGATATAGGTATATGTATAGCTGATTCACTTTGTTATAAAGCAGAAACTAACACACCATTGTAAAGCAATTATACTCCAATAAAGGTGTTAAAATAATAATAATAAAATAAAATTTTTGTGGGCATTAAATAATATATTCGTACCTTATTTATTTCAGCATTCTACTAAATTGAGATTCTCTATTGGTCATTTTAGCTCATGTCTATTTGATAATGTATTTGTCTGCTGTGAAAATTTATTGTCAAGTTCTCTTTGTAATTCTGGAATTTATTTTTTATTTATTTTGATCCAATGATATAAGAACATATAAGTTGACTCTAAGTGATTTTTGTTTTTTGCAAATTCTTCCCTTTATGACAAACCACATCCTTAAAATAATTATTTCTATAAATATTTATTAAGTATCAAGTACTGTAATTAAACTACTTATAAATATTTGGTATTTGCTGCACTAAGTTTTCTTTTGATAATTTACTGACTTATCTGGATTTAATTCTGCCATCCTCTTGTGTTTTCTATTAAAATCTCTATTTTACTCTTTTTGTTCTCTTTGCTACAATCCTTTAGATTATTTCAATAATCTTTAATTCTTATCCCTTCTTTTATTGTATTTTAATGTGTTAAATGGGTATTCTTGATATTGACCTGTATGCTTAACATAAAGCCTGTAATTAATCAGTATCTCAACTTTCCTTTCAAAAACTCAAGGTCCTTTAGAACATTTTAACCCTTACTATCTCCTTATAATTTCTAATTAATTATTTCCAATATTTTAGTTACTTCTAGTTTAAAAATAAGAAAAAATAACAATAACTACATTTAATAACTACAATAATAATAACTAAGGGTTATTATTATTTTATTACTATGATTATTGTGTTTTCTTTCAGTTTGTTCTATTAATTCAAGATTTTAGGGTACAAGTCTGTGGTGTACCAAGAATGGTATATTGGGTTCAGTCAATGAATGGGTGTTGTCTATAGATAATTTGAAATAATATAAAAACAAAAATGAATCAGTCTACTTTTTTCACCACCAGTTATCAGTTGCAAGTATCATTGTACTTGAAATTCTAATCAATAATAATAATATAAATATTCCTCCATGAAAAAAATCATATGGTGGTATAAGTTCTAAATAACTGTTGCAGTTAATGTTGAGTTTTCATTATTACACACACACACATACACACACATATATATGCTCAATTTAAGATATTTTTATTACTGAACATTATATTCCACATGGAAGTTAATTTGGAGAACTCCAAATTATATAGTGGACCTCCACTTACATGACCTCGGCTACATGCATTTGTTTAGAAAGTGAGCTCAAAGGTTTGGAATAATTTTCTTCTCTCTTTCAGTATAATTGGTTCTCTAGCCTTGTGGTACTTTATATGTCTGAGTGTAAACTATATTTAAATGAGGATAGAATAGTGGTTGTACAGATTCAGAAACAGATTTAATTCAATTCTACATGCTATGTAGAGCTCTCTCTGGGAGCCTTGTAGAGCTTTCTCTGGGAAGTATTTCTTTGAG
The DNA here is from genome assembly GCF_026419965.1 of Kogia breviceps. Lineage (NCBI taxonomy): Eukaryota > Metazoa > Chordata > Mammalia > Artiodactyla > Physeteridae > Kogia > Kogia breviceps. The sequence goes on from NC_081327.1 coordinate 37,403,320, forward strand.
TGCTTTTCCCCTCTTATTCGAAAAAGACTTTAAAGGATTTAAATATTATGAATCCATTACTTTTTTATTTTATGCATTATTGTTTATTTTTATGGGATTGATTTCATATAGAAAGTTCAGTGAAAGAAATTTTCATTGTCTGCATTTCTTCCTTAGCCAGTATCATTATCATGACATTTCATGACTATCATTGGGAATATTTATAGTATAGAAGAGGAGTCTGTTGAAAAAGACAGAAAGAAATAAAGAAAGAAAGAGAGAGAGAGAGAGAGAGAGAGAGAGAGAGAGAGAGAGAGAGAGAGGGAGGGAGGGAGGGAGGGAGGGAGGGAGGGAGGAAGGAAGAGAGGGAGGGAGAGAAAGAAAAAAGGAAGGAAGGAAGGAAGATACACTGTGTCAAATGTGCTAGATACAACACTGGTACTCGTGTTCCTGTTGGTTGTGTATGCTGGCTCTCTTTCAAGAAGTATTGTTTCCTCTTTGGGTCTGTAATTAGGGAGTTAAAGCTTCCTTAAAGACAGTGTGGTGTCTTCTGCAGAAGCCACTGGTGCCCTGTGTTATAGGTAAATCACCTAAGATTACAGCTTGTGTTTACTAAGCTCTGGCACCATTCCTTATGTAAATATATTGTCAGGGAGTATTGACACCTCATGAGTTTGGAAAACTTAGGCCTCATACCAGTATATGGTGTAAGCTTAGGGCTTTCAAATCCTCATGGGGAATTTTTTAAAATATATATCTTCAAAGAGACTTGGGCAGAAACAGTTTTCTTATCACTTATCTTGAACAGTGTGTGATATTTGTAGTCCTCTCTTTACAGAGGCTGTGTCCTTTTCACATGTACCTCCTCTTCAGGGGTCTTCCCTCCATGGCCCTAACTCATGAGAGCCCAAGGATACTCTCCTGTCCCTGCAGAGGACACTGAATTTCTAGACTCTAGTTTCCACAGCTTTAATCTGGACCTTTCTCCTCCTTCAACCTCTTGTACATGTCTGCTTACAGATTTACCACTCTGGTTGGCATTGATCTCGTTTTGTAATATCGTATCAATGTTTTGTTATGTTTGGAATAGGCAAATTCATATTACATCCTCTTATTATAACATGATATGGAATTTCCAGAAGAAAATTTGTGCAACAAAATATTTGTGGCGGTAAAAAAAAGCAATTTACAAAAAGGCATATGCAGTGGCCTATGTGGTATGTGCGTGTGTGTGTGTGTGTGTGTGTGTGTGTGTGTGTGTGTGTTTTGGCAAGGCAGGAGAGGATATAAAACACAATCATACAAACGTCCCTGGAAGATATAATTATGTGGCATGCATATCTTTCTACTCTCTATAATTTCTGTGATAGATATATCACTTTTATGAAGAGAAAAAATAAACATGAAGAATACAGGAATATTTCTGTCTTTTGTTTTTGCTCATTATTTCAAGCTAATATTGCAACAGTGTTTTTGAAAGAAGAAATTTAATTTGTTCAGGTTTTTCTTACCGGTACAAATTAGAAAAGGAAGAATTATGGTGTGAGAATAGAGAAAATGTTAAACTATATACCTTGGTGGGAGTACTATAATTTAATTTTAAAATTCAGACTTAGGAAAGGTAAAAGGACTCTGTTTCTGCTGTTTCTGATGTTATGTAGGAAGTAGCTAAAATCCAGATGAGGGGAATGATGGAACAAGTCAGAAGTCCTCAGTAAATTCTGAGGTGTTTCACACGGAGCGAGTTTGGGTATGGCTAGAGTTATATCTACTGAGGAGATGATTTCTTCATTTAGTTGTAATTCATTGACTCCATTCTGTGTCAAGCAACCTTCTAAGTATTATCGGTTTAGGAGTAAAAAAACAAACAAGCAAGCAAAGGAAGCCCTGTGTCATGGAATTTAGCTTCCAGTGGAATTAGGGGAATGTCCATGAGAGCAAGTGGAGGACTCCACGTGCAGCGCAATGGGATTTTGGGGTGCTGCAAAGCAAGAGGTAGATGATGCTCTAGGACATGTACCTTCCTGGTGACACTGACCCTAAATTTGACTCTGGAATGCAGAATGGCCTAGCTCCTCATAAATACTAGGAACACTGAGTAAAACAAAAGGCTCTGGTGCAGCAATAATTTTCTGTTTCTCTGATTCCTTAAGACCCACCACAATTAGACAAAATTGCCAGCAGCTGAATGATGGCATTAAGCACTCTGCCAGCCAGGGGAAGACACACATAGCTCTGCTGTCTGGGCTCCTGCTCCGTGTAGCAAAATAAACTGAAATTTAGCCCAATATTAAAGTGAATATGTGCACATTACATACAAGAAAACATTAAACAAGCACTACTCTGCTGGGTGTAGGAAATAACCCACATCATCACAAAATGCCACATATATTAGGGCATCCATTTTGCATCTAAACAGGAAGCTGTAGTAAGCTTCACTATATGTGGTATTTATTCCTCTATTTACCCATGCAATGAAAAATTGTATCCCTAATGCAGATTTAAAAACTAATAGATTCTTATGAATTTGCAAAGAAAGTTTAAATAGTGCCTCATTTTTTTTAATTTGCAAAAGGATATAATAATGCTCACTTCACAGAAACATTACAAGGATTAGAATGAGAAAATGTAGGTTTTATTAGTATTATCATAATTTTCAATATCCCTAAGGATATTCAAATTTCTTAAAAATATATATGCCCTTAAAATATAACTAATATGTTAACTCTTCACTATATCTCAATATAGTGTATTTAATTTAGGTCAGAATGACTTTCACAAGGAACTATCCAGAAGACTTAAACTCATTTTCTATCATACCACAAATGTGTCTCCCATGTACTTATCCTTACATATCTTTCGTGTCACATCCCTGATTCAAAACCAAAACCAAAGAACAAAAATCCACCTTCTGCAGCCCATTACTTCAATGATATGTAAAGTGATTTAGTGATTTTTGTTAACAGATCCAAGTAGACTCCAGTAAGATATGTTGACATTCACATTCCAGCCAGATTTACAACTTTTCAATAAAGGCAAAAATTTCTATGGTCTATTTCAATTCTCCAGATGGATTAAAAAATTATTCCTGTAAAAAGTGTTATTGAAATATATTTGAAACTCCCTAATACCATTAATATAATCTAACATACCACAAATAAGAGCTAAGCTCCTTTAATAAAAATGTAAGTACTATGGACAGTTACTCTAGCAATAATCCTAGCAAGAAAGATATTTAATTATATTAACAAAAGGTATTCATTTCTCCTGTTCCCCCTTTTTTTAGACAGTGTCACCATTTTGTTCACGAAAGTTGTTCATTTCCTCTCGCCCTGCCTTGGAAATCATTATTATTAACTGCTATAGGTCAGCTTGGCGGGATCCACTCAGCTATTCTTATGCTCTGGTTTCTCTTTCATAGCCTAGAGAACTGACCTTTATTGAATTTTAATTTTAGCTAAAACTTTTAATGCTTTTCATGGCTCAAAAAACGAATTCAGTAAGTGAGCAAGTCAGAACAGCAGTTTTTATTGCAGTTTTCTACTTTTCAAAGCCATCAAAGAAAATAAACCACCATCTGGGAGCTATATGATGCTCATTCTGAGTCTGTGTATTCTAAATTGAAAATGTCAGATCCTTTTCTGTCCATTCAGTGTCTTCTGTTAGGGCCCTGAGTGGTCAGTGTGTGCCATTGAGGTATTGTGATGCTGAAAAGTGGGTTTTTTTTACTGAGAAGGATATTATCTTACACATACAAAGCCCTGTGTGTTTATTTATTTATTTACATTTTGTAATCATGGTTGTTTTCAAACATCATATAAATGTATAAAAGCCAGAGGCTACATCCAGGGCAAATGCACCTTTTTTTTTTTTTTTCCCCCTGGGTTTCTACTCCACCACTGCTCCAGAAGGAAAAAAGGCTTCCAGGGTAAGTGATACAGCAGAGGACTTTCTAAGGGATGTTTGCGTGCTTATCCTCAGCTTAGTTTTGCCTAAATACCAGGCCATCCTTGTATAAATGGAATCTGCCAACAATTGAATGATGCAGGTGCCAGTGAGAATATTCACAACCCCTCCCAAGCACATGTGCAGACTGGATGGATCTCAAGGCAGAGAATCCTGAAAGGCTAGGTCGAACGTTTCATTCACAGCGAAGTTTAAATTCCCACTATGAGCCCCAAGACTAAGAAAGCAGACGTCTGATAAGTAATAAAGGTAACATTGCCTCTAAGAAAACTATTTCTGGGCCTGATATTTGAACTGCTGACACTGATGAAGTCCAGGGGGAGAAAAGATATGCGTGCATCGTCTTTCTAACAAAAGTGTTAGTGTTTTAGTGTTTAAATCCTCAGGAAGAAATGACTGCTTATTTTTTCAATATTTCCACACACAAGTTTTTCCACAGGGATTATTTTGACAAAAATCATGTACCATGGTCAAATCTTGAGGAAATCTTCCTTAATATTGTCCCTCTCTTGGAGAGTAGCTATGTGCATTATCACATTAAATACTGAAAGAAGCTTGTTGTCACACCTATGTCCTTAACTTTAAGAGGCATTTCCTAAACTTAATTATCCACTGAACACTATTTTCCAGGAAAGCCTATTAACATTCTATGAAATGTATTCTGGTGCTTGCATTCCAGCGATAAAATTAAGGAGATGGACTGAATGGCATGTAAGGACACACCCAGCTCAAAATTTCAGAACCTCCACTCTCTGCAAATATATGTTCCTCCACCCCTTTCCAGTGCTTACCAGTTTATCATCCAAGGGCAGAAGCTTAAGACCCTGATGCCTTCCGCTTTAATGCAAAACCATTCTTCTTTTCTAGCTCCTCCTTGAACCTTCTTTCTGAGGCACTCTTGAGGCATCTCCCTTACCAGAAATAACCCTTTATTTAGTTAGAAGACCACTAGTGTCACCTGTCAGAGTTCTCTAAATATTAGTTCTTTGATTGTCCCACTTTGGTATACTAATTGTTTTGTTATAGATACAGAGTCTATGGATTTGAATATTATAATAAAAAGGACTGAGAGTTGAAGATGTAATAAATTTGTGATTTTTAGAAGTTGAGGAAATGATCTGAGTACTAAATAACCTTCCCAAATCATAACTGTTTCAGACTATAGGTTCTTCTTCATTTTTTCTTCCTCAACCTCTGACCTCACCCACATGGTGGTCCAGGTTTACTGAGCTTCCATTCACCCCTCCCAGCCTTGTCAACCACTAAGAAAAAGTCACCCACCAGCAACACCATAGTTCCTAAAGCTCAGGTTAGAGAGATGGAGGGCAATGTGAGGTGGGCCCTGATGTTCAATAAGGAAACTTGGACCCATGTTACTACTCACTAAACAGTCCCAAGGTTTCTAAGTTTCTTGTAGTTTATTAGTTGCATATGACTAATTCTGGCCCATCCATGTGATTAAAACTGATGCATGCCATTTGGGAACCAGGGCGGCAACACCTCATGCACAAATCTCCAGTATCTCTCCTTCTTTGCTGATATACGGGGCTGATTTTTAGGTATAGGGAAAAAGTAGTTTTAGTGCCCATTTCTAAAATGTGCCTTCATCTATTCTCAACAGACCCATTACACATTCCTAAAGTCCTATATTAAGGAATCCTCAAGATTGTATTAAAGATTCTTTACCTTAAAGGCCCCTCCTGACCATTAAAGTCAACACTTTAGTACCTAGATTGGCTCAAATGAGGGAAGCAACACCCCCTCTCTCTTAAATAATTCAGTCACAGGAAACCTTATTTCAGGCATTTTATCTTTCAATAGAATGACACAAGTAGAAATGGAATCCTAAAATACATGTTCTGATTTCTCAATAGGAAAATTTGCTAAAGCAATTTCTAATTCCCTTATGATTTTACTTACTATAGCCATATTCTAATATACTCTTCCCCCCAAAAGATAGAAAAAGCCAAAAATATATTTTATCTATGTTGTATTTAATAATGATATAAAAATAAATTATGATTTTATTCCATCTTCCACTATTAAATACTTTAAGTAAATTTGTTCTATACAGAAAATGTAAAAAAATTTTAAAACAATACAGAACACATTAGCTTAGGTTTGCCATGCTACTATCATGACTCAGCTCTTAAGGGAAAAAAAAAATCCCTTGCTCCCTATTTTGACAAGAGCAAGTAGAGTGTAGGTGAACACAAAGGGGGGTAGAAAAGACATATAAATAACAATCTTTCAAAATTCTATTCACGAATATTGTTTTTTGTTGTTGCAATTGCACAATGAAATATGAAAGTTCAATTTCCTCTTCATTTCCTTTTAATAAAACTTCTGTTCATTTCATTTTTGAGAGAAGATTGAATCTAAATTACTTTGACTTCTCTTGGCCTAGCTTTGGCGAATGCTACCAGACATGAAAACAGAGGCCTTTTTAAGCATCACCCATGGAAATAAAGAGGCACAGCCTCCATCGCTGTGTACAGCTCTGGCTCTTCCTCTCCTGCATTAGCAGTGAGTGCCAACTGCACATTATATTGTAACCCCTGCTCCGTCTCTTAACCAGGACATTTGCAGAAAGAGAAAATCTACAAAGCTACCCCTGTTGGGTTTTTCTTATCCATCCCATAGCAAACTTATTTCCTAATGGTAGGAGAAAATAGGGTCCTTTTGGTGAGGTAACATTTGAACTTCCATATGATATCAAAAATGTTTTTGACAAACATCCATGTTATGGGTTGAGTTTTGTCCCTCAAAAGTCATATGTTGGGCTTCCCTGGTGGCGCAGTGGTTGAGAGTCCGCCTGCCGATGCAGGGGACGCGGGTTCGTGCCCCGGTCCGGGAGGATCCCGCGTGCCGTGGAGTGGCTGGGCCCGTGGGCCATGGCCGCTGGGCCTGCGCGTCCGGAGCCTGTGCTCCGCAGTGGGAGGGGCCACAGCGGTGAGAGGCCCGCGTACCACAAAAAACAAAAACAAACAAACAAACAAACAAAAAAGTCATATGTTTAAATCCCTATCCTAGTACCTCAGAACACGACCTTATTTAGAAATAGTATTGCAAATGTAATTAGTTAAGGCGGTTTCATAATGGGGTAACGTGAGCCCCTAGTCCAATATAATCGGTGTCATTATAAGAGGGGAAATTTGAAGACAGTGACACATACACTTGGAAAGTATTATGTGAAAATTGGAGTTATGCTGTCATAAGTTAAGGAGCTACCAGACACTAGGAAAGAGTCTTTGAACATATCCCTACCTTGTATTTGCAGAGGGAGTATGGTCCTGCCAACACCTTGATCTTAGACCTCTATACACTAGAACAGTAAGACAAAATAATGTCTATTGTTTAAGCCACTCAGTTTGTGGTATTTTGTTACAGTAGCCCTAGCAAACTAAGACAACCCAGAATACCACAAACAACTCATCAACTTTCCATGGTATCTTATTGCCTAAGAAAAACAAAAAAACAAGTTGTTTGGCATGGCTTTGAAAGGGCTCTTTTTACCTGGCCTCTGTGTACTTGTTCAACCTAACACTTCTTCCACATGGTTTGACCTTTAAAATATCAATCCTTGGGCTTCCCTGGTGGCGCAGTGGTTGAGAATCCGCCTGCGGATGCAGGAGACACGAGTTCGTGCCCTGGTCCGGGAAGATCCCACATGCCGCGGAGCGACTAAGCCCGTGAGCCATGGCCGCGGAGCCTGTGCGTCCGGAGCCTGTGCTCCGCAACGGGAGAGGCCACAACAGTGAGAGGCCCGCATACCACAAAAAAAAAAAAAAAAAAAAATCAATCCTTGTTCTCCTAAAAGTGTTTCCTTCTTCTACCTCAGGCCTTTGAATATGGAATTACCTCTAAAATGGTGGGTAATATATGTTCTAACCGTCATACAATTTTTTTACTCTATTCCAGCAATGGCATATTCAAGGGAGTGAACTAATGATGGGCTATGTTTTCATAATTAATTAAGGACAATAATAAAAATATGAAGATATATTCAGTGAAGAAATATTGTAGTGAATGGACTGGAGGTCTCAATGAGATCAAAAAACTTTTAAATGAGGGGTAATAGAATAGTGAGATAGAAAGATGGTTAGAGGAGAGTTCTGTACTTGAAATCAAGATTTTGCAAATGATGCAATTATTAGTGATGTCTCAGATAAAACCATGAGAATGTGTCCCTGAGGTGGGAAATAGTAGGCTAATATAAGAATGAGTTCAGGGACTGAGATCAGGGTGTTGAATATATAGTTTATGTGGATGTTGAATTTTCTAAGAATAATAAAGAACAGTGGTGAATAGTGTATAGGAATCTAATGGTTATAATCTTTAGCAAATGAGAAGTGACCAAAAAGCTAATGAAGGGGCAGTGAGTAGAACGATCTGATCTTATGTGTTTCAAAGAAACTCAGATTATAGGGTAAGAAGGAAAGCAAATGGTCTAGATTAGCAAAGAAAAACAAGGAGTCCCATAAAGTCCATAAGGGAATCATGGGGTGGAAGAAAAATGAATTAGATTCCAAATACCACATAAAAACAGACAGAAAGAGATTACAAAACCAAAATTGATAGATAAGATTTACAACAAAACCACGTGACAAAATATGACCACAAACACTAAAATTCAAGTGAATGGGGAAAACCAACAGCTACAACACCTGCATGACATCTGGTTTGGGCAAAGGAAGGAGGAACCCAGAGGCAACACTGACCAAAAATAGCCAATAGCTGTTCACTGGAGAACAGCACCTGAAACTGGGAGACACTTTGATTTTTCTAATAGTAGGACTTCCGCCTAAGAAAGTTTAAAGGGGCCCAAGGGGTGCAAGCAGTCTACCCCCTGTGAACTTCCAAACCTGACCTCCTAGGCTCCTTGCCTAGAGCCATACACTCATTTTTTATTCAATCTATTCTATTCTATTCACACCACAACTTCTCATACATTGTCCGCTCTTCAACCTTGCAAAAGACCACCCAGAACCTTGGAACCCAATCCTCTTTCTCTATGCTCTTTTTCTTTTTCCCCTCCCAGATCTATTTTAACTTTGACATTTTCTGTGATTAGATTGATTTGGAAGAAAAAGTTTTGTACACTGGGGAATGGGATTTAAGCAATGCCTCCAAGTTTAATTGCATTTTGCTTACTAAAAGGAAAAGACCAAAGCCAGTAACCACTAAGGAAAGAACAAATCACTATCAGAGGATGCATATCAGATGGGAATCAATTCAGACCTTATTGCTGGTGTCAAATTATCAATAAGATTTATCCTTAGGGACAGGAGGAAAGCTGATCCACAGTAGGAATAATGAGCGAGAAAACCCCAAAACATCATGCATTCTGATTTTTGGGAAAAGCTTTCAGCAAATGAGATATTCCCCTGGATGGCAGGGATCTTTTAAAACCAACCTTAATGGATGTCCTTGTACTTATACATACATCTGTCTATCTATCTGTTTATCTGTCTGTTAGCAGCTGGAATGGTAGGAAGGGCACAGACTATGACATAACACAGATTGGGATTTAGAAACTGACTCTAACACTTCCTGGCTTTGGGCAAGTTATTATCGTGAGTCACAGTTTCCTTAACTTAAAATAGCACCAATAACACATATGGATTGCCATGAGGATCAAGTTAGAGAATACAGATAGAGTGCTTTCCTATGTTTCAGCCATCCATAAATACTAGCTCTTAGTAATATTATTAGATAAGCTGTTGTAGTGTATGCATTTGTTATAATGATGGTGTTTTTCAAATCATGTTTTATCCTTATGTTCTGACTTGCATGAGGGTCCTCATGGAGAAGATGGGATAAAAGGATAATTAAGATCGAAAATATTTCAGAAAACTTGAGAGTGAGGCCCCTGTGGCTTTGGTCTTTGACCCACCATCACGGCTTCAGGACTTGATGCCTGCCTTAGACATTTGCTGCAATTAGTACTGAAAGCATCCCTGGGGGCTTGAAAGGAGGCTTCTTCCCCTGAATCCACATTTCCTGTGTGGCTGGATTCCATGGGTTTAGGCCACTGGCCAAAGAAGGCAGATCTGGAAGGGCACATGCTTTTCTCAGGATGAAGTGAACAGATAAAAAGGAGAGGAAGGGAGTGTCAAAGGACATCCTAATGAGATCGCTCCTAGTTGTGAGACCTCTGGGCTGAGGAATTAGTGTGCAGATCATTTGCTAATGAGCACGACCACAGCCATAGAAGGACCTTTAAATGCGCTAAGAAATGTGGAAAAATTCTACTGACTGCCTTCCTAAACTGGGTGTGCTGAGAAATAAGATGATCCATTTAAAAATGCAAGTCCTAAAAAAGGCAATGGTAATAAGCACAAATTCTAGTAGACATGTATTATTAATAAACACTGTGAGATTGCACCCTTCATATGTGCCAGTAGGTTTAAGGGAGATAGCTCTTACTCAAAATCTATGATGGGCAGCAGTCCAACTCAGGTCTAATTGCCTCTTTTTTTGCCCTACCCCCAGAAGTCTAACAATGAGGAGGAGCTTTCTCCTTAATTCATGGGAGCTCAATAAACACTTCCTGGTACTGAGGACTCATATTTTGCTCCCTCCCTCCACCTTCCTCCTGTTTTTCATTTCTTCCTTCATTTGAATTACATACAACCTGTAGGCAACAAATACATAGTGTGGGTATGACATTCTTACTTTCAGGTAGTGCATGATTGGAAGCTTTACAAAGTACTGAGTAGATCTCTAAAAGCTCGTCCTGATATTGACTAATTTCTTATTAGAATTAGATATCTTGGCATCTTATTTCTAATTACTTTTTTATTAAACACACACACACACACACACACACACACACACACACACACTCCTACACTTTGACCTTTTCCGCTCAACCTCTTTGGGAAAAGGGAAGGCATTTCTTATGGTTCCCCAAGGGCTTACAAGTTTATCAACAAACCATGCATATTCAATCACACTCCCGTAATGGAACTGCTGCTGTCAATTTAGTTCTCTTAAAAACACAAGTGAGGCAACATAGAGAGTGGTGATTCCTGAGCCCAGGTCTGTGATACCCCAGGGTGTCTCCAGTTATTTCTAGGTGGGGGTTGAGGGTCTCATGAAATTCTCTGACAAAACTAATTTTAATCCACTTCAATTTGCAAAATTGTAGGCCATGCAGCACTTTGATTAAGAAGGACATTTCAGAAAATCAAGTGAGTCACAGTAGGGTATTGTAAATGGGAAAACAAACAAACAAAAATCTTTGGTATAAAAATTCATAACCAGTTACATTTTTCCTTCTTTTGTCCACATAACCAGTGACAGCTCCTATTGTGATCCCAATATTTGGGTAGATGATAAGGTGCTAAGGAGAAGAAAATAGAGAATCTAATATTTATTGAGACTTTGCAATGTGCATATCATTGTAAGAGAAGTTTTTGCATATTACATTTCATATCATGCCTACAACATCCTTATGAGGTAGAACCAATATGGACTATTTTACAAGGAAACTGAGGGCTTAGAGGCACTAAATAATTAGCCCAAAGTCCAAAACTGGTAAAGCATGGAGCTGGAAGCTGAATTTAGGTGTCTCTAATTCCAAAGCTTATATTTTTCTTATTAATATGTTTTCATAATTAGGGCATGAGAACACAGAAAGAGGGTATGATCTGGCTGGGAAGAAAAACTCCTTGAGAACTCAAGGATAATTCATTAGACGTAGACAATATAGGAGTGTCAAATTTTATGGTAAAGAAATAAAATCAGGTGAGATATCAATGTGGGCTAGGGGAAGTAAAAGATTTTTGAACCAGCATGCTTAAGACCCTAAAAGACAGGTGAAATTGGAAGACATGGAGAAGAGCAGAAATAGGATTTTAAGTAAAAACAAGGTAGAAGAATTTAGTTGTATGTGAGAAAGGTCACCATGGTCACAAGAAGATTCGATTGCCCTGAGTGGCCAGTTTGAGTAGGGCAATAGTGGGGAATCTGTTTGGTTAAGCAGTGTATGGCTAGATTCGATGAGAACTGTTACACTCTGGCAGACAGCTGCTCTTTGCCTTATCTAGTATATAAAAAAAAAAGTTATTAACTACCTACTCTGTGTTAAGCACAGGAGGAGACCAGTCAAGAGCTCTGCACTAGTTGGAAGTTAATTGTCTAGGGACTAGTTCTAGCACCATCACATATTTGTGACTGGACAAATTACTGAGCCTCACTTAATTCAAAATGTCCTCATACCCTGAAATGAAACCATAACACAATACCTGTATGATTGCTAAAACTGACAGATTTCCAGACATTTGAATTCAACTATTTGACAGCTTCACTTATATGTCTAATTAAACAATTTAAACCTAGTATGCCTAAATAGAACTCTTGATTTTACCACTTCATAAGACAAAACAATGCAAGACATAAAACAAAACTTGACTTTTTTCTTTTTTTTTTTGCCTTGCATTGCTATCTTGGCCACATATCTTTGATTTCTTCTTCCAATCTTGACTATTTCTGACCAATTCTCCAAAACATAGCCAAAGTGCTTTTAAAGAAAGTGTTGTCACCATCTAAGTCTTCAATGTCTTTCCATCACTCTTAGAATGGAATCTAAATTTTGTTTCCTTGGGCTCAAGGCCTTAAATGGTTTTCTCTTAATCTTCAGTGTCATTTCTTCAATATCGTTCATCAACCAACTTCTTTTTCCTCTACGTGTTCCAGCCACACTGACCTTGTCGAAGTCATTCCTGCCATCTCATGGTCTCTGCACCAGTTGTTCTCCCTACCTAAAATGTTCATCTTTATATGTTTGGTACAGTTTCTGCCTAGAATGTTCTTCTCACTGATCTTTTCATGTTTGTCACTTCCTTACCATTCAAGTATTAACTCAAATGTCAACTCTTCAGAAAATCGTTAGTGGTACTCATTCTGGATGGCACTCTTAGGCCACCCAGTTGTGGCTTGTCAGATCATTACCTTCTTTTCACTGCATTGTACTTATCATTAAGATTTTTCTTAGATATTTCTCAGATCATTTTTATGTTTCTTTTCTCTCTGACTCCACTAGCATGAAGCTTCAAGAGAGCCAAGAGACCTCCCCTCCTTGTTCACTATTTTATCCCTGCACATGGCAGTGTGCACTTAAGATGGCTCCATAGATATTTGCTGTGTTAATAAAATGGTCAGCCAATGTTTGGCAGGGTTTGACATGAAGAAAGTCAATTTAGTGGGAAAGTGGACATGATATGCAGTCTTATTTGTGTAAGGACTGACTTGAATTTGAGTGGCTATACCAGAAGGAGGGAATGAGGGACAGCTGGAATGGAGCATAAACGGAGAAATTGAAGAGGAATATCATAGGGAAATTTGAAAACATTCGGTGACTGATTGCTATGAAAGGTTTGAAGTATATAAAGCCTTCTGCTTCCTAACCTGAAAGGTCATGTAAAGTATGGAAACCATGAAGTGAAGAGAGTCCTTTGGCAGGAGTATGGAAAGTGATGCCCTTAGAAAGGATGTGGTACATTCAGCAAAAGATATCCAGTAGGCAATGTATTGACCTAACATGTTAACAAAACCATGAAACGTCACATACTGATTTTGGCAAATGTGGTAGATAGAACTATTGTTGAGAAATAGTCACTGCCTCTCCATTCTGTGTAGGGAATTGACTTCTCTGCCCCTTAATTTTGAGCCCACTCGTGAGCCTTTTTAAGATAATATTAGGATGCAAGGAGTCTTAGAACATGCTTGAAGGGTAGGGCTTTGTCTCCTATGTTTCTGCTGTGAGAATCTTAGCTGCTGTTCTGAAAGGAGGTTGAGAGACACATGAGAAAAATCTGGATTCAACCTGTAGCCCAAAGCCAATCACCGATGAGACTAGTCTAGGTCAACTGAACCCCAGTCAGTGTGAGGTCATATGAGCAAAAATGTGTTGTAATTATTGTTTTAAGACACTAAGTGGTTTTTGAGTTTTGTAGTAGTTTGGAGTGGTTTGTGACAATTTGTGACCGATAGAGAATTCTCAGAAAAGTCGAATTGAAACTGTTATAAAAAATTAAACTTGCTGAATGAGTGAATATAGAAAATTACAAGTGGATAGGTAATAAATTATGTTATCCAATGCAACTCCTTCTCTCTCTCTAATAACATTACTTCAGTTCACTTGCTCATTCATTCAGATATTCAGAAACACATACTGAGTGATATGTGCCAGATTATAGCAGAAAACAAGATAAAATGTATGTTACAAACTTGATATCCAAAGTTTCTAAGGAACTTTTCTGCAAGCTCTTCCAAAATGTATAACTATCTCCTCCGACTGTCTTCCATACTCCAGATATATATTTCAAGATGTCAGCATGACCTCTTAGTCCCCAAGGTATATTAAACTCAACATATCCAAATACTAGTTTCTTAACTTTCTCCCCTTTCAACCAACAATCTTCTCCTCTTCCTGTCTTTCCCATCTGTAAATCTGTCATCAGTTCACTCAAGCCAGGAAATCTGGAATGATTTCTTCCTTCTTTTCCTCTTCCATTCCCAATCAACCTTCTCCCACCATCACGTCTATCTCCTAAATGTCTTGCCCGGCAAGACATGCTGTCACTACTCTTAGGAAAGTCTTTAGTTCCATTACAGTGGTCATTCTTTTGTGAGAAATAAATAATAGAAAAACTATGTAAGGAGCTTATACAGTTTCCAACACAAGTATATCATTAGTTTGTCTCTGGCTAGAAAATTTATATTCATCTGCTGAAGGCCAGCAGAAATGCCATCTCTATATTGACAATGAGCCTAGCAAGGCATTTTAGATGGTGAGTACTCAGGTCTAACGTAAAGTAGAAATATGTCTCCCAGTAGTTTATCCTATAAGCCAAAAAGTGGGGGGAGGGAAGGAGAGACTCAAACAAAATACTTAGACACAGACCAGTTCTCATTTCAAACTTTAATGAAAAACTCAGAAATTAGAACATTACATTTATTTTTTCTTAATTCCAACCAAATATTTTAAAAAGAATCACCTGACAGACTAGTTTATTTGGAAAGAGAAACACCAGACCTTTAAAACCTCAATTTCCCTTATTAAAATAAATGAGTTTGGCTTTGTTTGTGCTTAATCTTGGCTGGAAATTTACGTTACCCAATCAGGAGTTAACAAGCCCTGCAGGGGAAATCAAGTGTCACATAGAAATTCCACAGGAAATCCACTAGTAAATCAGAGCAGGCAAGGCTGTATATATGGAGATTTCTAGCCCTTCTCAAGTCTATTAAAAATCTTTAAATCCTGCTTTAGACAAAACATAAAGGAGGGTTGGGAGCTCTGTCATTCCTGAGAGGCCCTTCAATTTCTACATACTAATATTTAATCATTGAAAATGTCTATATATCCAAAATTAAGTCATTTAGTCTTGGTATATATAACACATTAATTTTATATAAACTCTTATTCTGACATGAAGTGGTTTATATAAGAGGGAAATAAAATTCTCTGGAGCTGAGTACAGAACGTTCCTCTTTTACCCATCCTTTATCAAAAGAGAGTTGTGATGATGGTTTAAAATGGCATTTGGAAAGCAGCTCTTGATGGCATCTTTCCCACCTCTCTGCCAACACACCTGTGAAGACACCAACAGAGGTGAGAAATCACTTCTCTGAAAAGTGGGCGTGACTGTCAATTTTACTATAAGAATTTGAGAGCTTCCCTGGTCGCACAGTGGTTAGGAATCTGCCTGCCAGTGCAGGGGACACGAGTTCGTGTCCTGGTCCGGGAAGATCCCACATGCCGCAGAGTGGCTAGGCCCGTGAGCCACAACTACTGAGCCTGCAATTCTGGAGCCTGTGCTCTGCAATGGGAGAGGCCGCGACAGTGAGAGGCCCACGCACCGCGATGAAGAGTGTCCCCCGCTCTCTGCAACTGGAGAAAGCCCTCGCACAGAAATGAAGACCCAACACAGCCAAAAATAAATACAAAATAAAGAAAGAAAGAAAGAAAGAAAGAATTTGAGATAAATTTCTGTTCTTGAGGTGAATTTACCTCAACTCTGAAGGCAAGAGATGGAAAAAGCATGAGAACTAGAGTATGCTTTCCCCAGAAAGTAAGTAGGACAACAGCTATTTGCTCCCCCCACTCTTTGGTCCTTATTTCACAAGTTCATATTCTGTAATATATTGATATTGGACTAGCTGTAACCCACCTCAACCCTAACATTGAAGGCCAGTTTGTCATCATTCGTTCTGTGTGTATGATTTCCCAAATGCTGCTACTTTTAATCTCCCTCCCCATAGAAATTTTCCTTTTTAACATCCTAGTGTGAAATTCCAAGAAAACAATTGGGCAGGAAGTAAAAGAAAATGGTGGGCAATTGCACTCCTGGAGATAGAAACAATTCGTAATTAGTAAAAGCTGTGTCAGGGTCTTGGTGAAAAGGGCTCTTGCAGCAGGTTATCCGGTATAATGTCCATCCCCTTCAACCAGTCAGAGCATTAGAGAACTAGGCACTAGAGATAGGAAATAATCACTTCTTGTACAGCAAAGTTAAACTCTGCAACAGGCAGAGAGTCCCATTGACTTTGAAAGAAAGGCTGACCAGCACCCAAGTGAATAACGAGATCAAAATAAATACACATACTCTGTTTACTGTCAAGGGTCAAAAACAAAAAAAACGAACAAACATAAAACATTCTGGGGCATCTGCACAGTTATACAAAAATGAAGAAAACAGAATGGTATCCTGAAGAACAAATGTGAGGATGAACAGGACTTCCCTTTATAAAATAACTTACTGGAGCAAATAGAGTATATCTATTATGTGTACATTTACACTGAGAACAGCAATGGACAGGAATAGACAGCCTCAGTCATATGATTTTAAAAATGATACTTCTTAGCCCCTTGACCATTGTTACAAATGACTTAGAGCATATTAAAGTATCCTATGTTTTGTGGCAAGGAATAGAAAATGAGGCTATCTTAATTCTCCATAGTAATGGAAGTTATCTGTACTGAGACTTAGAAGGTCAGAACAAATGTGACCTTGCTTCCTTTCCTAAAATTCTGAAGTTACTCCACAATTGTGTGATTCCCAGGCTTCTACCTTCTTTCCACTAATAATGGTACTTTAATTTTCATCGTCAAAGTTCTCAAATTGGAAACTAAACTACAAAGACTTTACTTGGCTGTTACATAAGTAAATCCCTCATTTTGGGCTGGTCCATTATCTTCTCTGTCTCTATATCCACCATCAACTTTAAAAGGAAGTGATGAGAATTAATCGGTAGTTTTAACCTGTAATCTATGGAATTGAGGGGCTTCTAGGATTGGATTTGGGCAACAGGTTGGATTGGGCAGGTCTCCAATCCCCATTCTTGCTTCAAACATGGCACTTTGGTATTCATCTGTTTTATACTGTGGTTGTCTGCATGTGAATGTCTTGAACTAGTCAGAGCTCTCTAGAGAAATAGAAACAAGAGGATATATACATGAAGAGATTTATTATAAGAAATCAGATCACATAATTATGGAGGCCTAGAAGTCCCACAATCTGCTGTTAACAAACTGGAGACCCAGGAAAGCCAGTGGTGTAATTCAATCCAAGTATGAAGGCCTGAGAACCAGGAGCACCACAGGCAGGAAAGATGGATGTCCTAGCTCAAGCAGTCAGGCAGGAAAAAATTAACTTTTCCTTCCTCCAACTTTTTGTTCCATTCAGGCCCTCAAGAGATTGGATGATACCCACCCACATTGGGATAGAAAAATGCTTTACTAAATCTACCACTTCAAATGCTAATCTCATTCAGGAAAAAATGACCACGCCATTGACTATATTCAATAGTAAAATACATCAATTCTGAGTCAACTCTTAAAGTTTGATTCCTTTCAATATATTCTCCATATTTACAATAAAAGATAGGAATAGTTTGCTGAACATATCTAACCTACCAGTGTCAAAGATGTAATCCAGATCAAATTCCTAATAGAGCCTTGGTGATGATAAATTAAATTCTTATTCCTTTTTCCTAAATTCAAAATTTCAAATGTACTAAAATGAGTGTGCTGAAAATGAAGAATACTGATAACAAGATTTTTTTTTGTTTATTTTTTTCTCATGCTAGTTATGCAGGAAATGTTCCTTGTCTTAGACTTGACAGAATGAAGTATGGAAAATCCACTTCTAATTCTGTGACTTATAAAAATATTTTAATAAGAAGATAAATGGGAAAAGTCAACTGTTGAACAATTTTCTCATCTACTGTTTTATTCAAACCAATGGAATTCAAGGACTTTAGGCTTTTCTATTTTTGTCATAAATTTTACTTTAACGTTTGTATATAGCTGATTAGGAAATGTAGAGTGTAGTTCAAAAGAAATACAGCAGCAGCGATGGTCTATCAAAAGATCTCCTTGAGATGTATTACCTAAAGCTCTATCTAGACCACTCATATATTTTTGGAGGGAGATTTTGTTTTCTCTTCACTGCAGCAGTAAATAATTTTATAGCTTGGAAACAATTCCTCTGCAAACTCTTCAGTATATATTTAAAAAGAATAGATTTTGCCTCTTACAGGGATATGATGTCACTCACACAACTGTAATACTATATCTTCAATTAAAATAAAAGCCCCTGTAAGCCATTTGGGATGATAAATATATTATAATGGAATTTTATACTGAGAGGTGCTATATAACTAAAATAGAAAGCAAAATAAGAGAACAGACAATACTGTGTGATCAAATTGCATCCATCCATCCATCCACCAAACATTTATTGTTATAGTATCTAGTCTGTGTCCAGCCTTGTGCTGACTGATGAAGGTACAAACATTAATTCTACATGATTCCTCAAAGAGGTCATGAGATCGTAAGTGTGAGTGGGCATGAATAACACGCACTCACAGTATAATACATGATACATAAATGATGCATAGAAATATACATATGTTGAAATGTGGATGACTAGGGCAGTCTGAGCTGGCAAGCAGACTGTGTAAATTTGCTAAAATGAGAAGCAAAGTAGTATTTAATATAAGAAATGGGCTTTGGCTTAAGACAGATCCACATTATAAAATACCATTTTGGCCACTTGCCAGTTGTGTGACATTGGGCAGATTCTTTTCACAAATTTAGACATGACACATCTGATGTTAAAATGGGGATAAATTTCCACTCAAAAATTGTATGAGGATAAAAAGATACAAGAATGATTATGAATTTTGTCAGGATACAGACATTCCTTTCTCTCCTTTATAAATTTACCAGTTGAAGAGGAGGCATGAGTGAGTATAAATGTATCAAGGTGTGAATTAAAGGATGCAAGAGGATCATGGGTCAGCTGGATGTTCCCTGTACTCAATGAATATGTTTTCTAGGTGCAATTAGCCAACAGAGGGGAGTGGGGTGCAGATCAGAGAAGGGAGTTAGGGCTGAATTTTGCAGGACGTTGTGTGCCATGTTGAGCTTTTATATTATGTCCATTAATCTACTTTAAATACAGTAATAAGATGGCATATACATTATAAAAAAATTCAAAATTATTTCTATGTACCAAATATTTTCTGAATACCAATATTAAAAATCAATATTCTTTGTATCAGAATATATATCAAATTACTTCCAACTAAATTAAATTATTAAATGTAAAATTCAAAAAGACATTTTAAGTATAAGAAGAAAGCATAGGTAATTAATAAATCATGGAAGGGTAGGATTCTTCTACCCACTAAGCAACAAAATAACAGAAGAAAGGATTGAGAGATTTGACTCCAGAAAATTGAAACATTTTCAAATATTGAAAAAATTAAAATTAACTCGAAGACAAATTTAGTTGAAAAATTATAGATCCACATGTATTAATATATCACTAAAGAACCATTTTCTTTTTTAAAATCGGGCTATAGTTGCTTTACAATATTGTGTTAGTTTCTGCTATACAAGTGAATCAGCTGTAAGTATACATATGGTCACCTACTCTATGACAAAGGAGGCAAGAATATACAATGGAGAAAAGACAGCCTCTTCAATAAGTGATGCTGGGAAAACTGGACCAGCTACATGTAAAAGAATGAAATTGGAACACTCCCTAACACCATACACAAAAAATAAACTCAAAGTGGATTAAAGACCTAAATGTAAGACCAGACACTATAAAACTCTTAGAGGAAAACATAGGAAGAACACTCTTTGACATGAATCACAGCAAGATCTTTTTGACCCACCTCCTAGATTAATGAAAATAAAAACAAAAATAAAAATGGGAACTAATGAAACTTAACAGCTTTTGCACAGCAAAGAAAACCATAAACAAGATGAAAAGACAACCCTCAGAATGGGAGAAAATATTTGCAAATGAAGCAACTGACAAGGGATTAATCTCTAAAATATACAAATAACTCATGCAGCTCAATATCCAAAAACAAATAACCCAATCCAAAAATGGGCAGAAAACCTAAATAGACATTTCTCCAAAGAAGACATACAGATGGCCAAGAGGCACATGAAAAGATGCTTAGCATCACTAATTGTTAGAGAAATGCAGATCAAAACTATAATGAGTTATCACCTCACACCAGTCAGAATGGCCATCATCAAAAAATCTACAAACAATAAATGCTGGAGAGGGTGTGGAGAAAAGGGAACCCTCTTGCACTGTTGGTGGGAATGTAAGTTGATACAGCCACTATGGGGGACAGTATGGAGGTTCCTTAAAAAATGAAAAATAGGAACTGTTTTCTTAACCTTTCTAGACTGTGCATGTATTCAGCCAGCATTGTGCCTGTCTTCAAATTTGTATTAAATGTAAAAAGGAAGATCACTAATGTCTTTCCTAGTGATTCAAAGTCATGAGGAGCCATTGAGAAACTCTTAGTTTTTTAGACTGAATGATGCCAATGTTTCCATGAAAAAAAGCACAGAAATAAATAATCAATGAATTTCTCTGATAATATTTGGTAGAGTAGAGTGAGATGTTACATATGTGTCAAAATATATTGCTACAATTTCAGGGTTCTAATTAAAAGCAAGTATTCTACTTACTTTCTTCCTTGGTTAATTTTGAAGCATATCAATGGTGCTTATACAAAAAATTTTTAAAGACATATTGGAATTAATGATCCAGCATCAACTACCATTTATTGAGCACTGACTTTGTACCTAAAACTGTGTAAGGTTTTGATTTGTATTTTATTCTTTAAATCTTACAGAAGTCTACAACGCTAGTATTTTTATTGGAATGAAAATAAAGAAATTGAAGGTTAGACAGATGGAGTACAATAAATTGCACTAACTAATGAGCTAAGAGGAATTAGTTGCTAGGTTCTTATCCAAATTCTACATTCTAACATGCATTTATATCCCACATGATTGCTTCGGGAAGATTTAATTTATAACTAAGATTATGAAACAACATAGGAGATGGGATAAAACCAGAGAACCCTCTTTTCAAAGAGAACAATGACCCTGAATGCGCTGACTCATTATTAAGCAGTGCCTTTACCTTCTGGCTCAAAACAAGTAACTCCATCTCTATGAAAATCTGTATCTCGCCTGTATGATTTAACCAGGGGTTGAGAGTCTCAACCTCTGTTGTAAATGAGAATAATCTGGAGGGTCTTACAAAAATATTGGAGGCCTATCTCAGAGACTCAGACTTAAATATGAGGATGAAGCTTAAGTATTGTCATTTTCTTTTTCAAGCTCTTCAGGTAATTAATATGCAAAGCTGAGAACCAGTGCTCTAGATCCTTGGCTATTTCAACAGCAGTAATTGGTGTTTGTGAGCTATTTTCCACGTTAAAAAAAAAAAAAATCCTACTCCTAATTAAACTCAGCAGTTTAAATACAATAAAATGTTTCTTTTTTTTTTTTTTTTTGGTTAAAATGTTGTAAAGTCACTGCGGTTAACTCATGCTGGTAAGGCACTCTGATTGAAAAGTATGTCTCTGATTAATAATCCTAAGAAAACAAATGAGCTATGAATAAATGAAGTTTGTTTGGTAAGCAAACTCAGACCATGGGGTTGATAGAAAAATAATAAAAACAATAATTTGATAATGAAAAACTTGGAAATCACCTCACACAAAATTATAATTTATATCCCAATTATTAGATCCAAGCAGACCAGGGATTTTATTTTTTTGGTTACAAAATTTTCAGAAATATTATACAAAAATAAAACACATTCATGAAGAGACCCTGCAAATTTGTAACTATAGAGTTGATAAACTGAAGAACTCTGAGATATTTAGAGCAGATTTCCCAATGCCTCTCTGCATTGCCTTTCACACTCAGTCCTGTATATTGGTGGGTATTATTTTTAAAAATTCTGTCTTCAAATAAATTTGACATTCTGAGCTAAAGAAAGATAAATGTTTCTTGGCTCTAGGACTTGTCAGAGATTTTAAGATGTTAATATGTGTGTGACTCTCTAAGAGAAATACGTTTCCGAAGTATATTACACCATAGGATTTTTTTTCCTACCACATTGTAGGACAAATAACTGTAGATCCCCACATTCTTCTATAGAGCAACAATGATATCAACAAACCCCACAAAATATACCAAGCATCTATTATATGCCAAGGATGCATTTGAAATATATCACGACCTGAATCCAGCTTTAATGTTATTTTAACTTCTATATTTCGTAACAGAATGGACTGTTAAAAAAAAGTGAGGAGGGCAGGGAATTAACAGATTCTGTTATAGCAGATGATGCTAACACAGCTATTCAAAGTCTGGAAGCGACTTAATACAGCACATTAAGACTCTCAATCTTAAGGGGTAGAATAGGATGAATATATCCTTGAAGGTTTAACAGAGGTGTGATAGAGAGAGAGAGAAGGAGGAAAGAAGGAAGAAAGGAAGGAAAGAAGGAAGAAAGAGAAAGAAAGAAAGAAAGAAAGAAAGAAAGAAAGAAAGAAAGAAAGAAAGAAAGAAAGAAAGAAAGAAAGAAAGAAAGAAAGAAAGAAAAAGAAAAGAAAGAGGGGGGGAAGGAAGGAAGGGAGGGAAGGAGGGAGGGAGTAAGGAAGGAAGGGAGAAAGAAAGAAAGGAAGAGACAGAGAGAAAAAGAGAGGGAAGGAAGGAGAAGAAAGGAAGAAAGAGAGAGAAGAGAAAGAAAAAAGAGGCAAATACCCATGTTTTCTGGTGGAAATATGGAAGGCAAAATCACTGTGACAGGTACAGTTGCCTGTGTGCCAATAATTCACAGTTCTTAAAAGTTTATTTTGCACCATTTTTAAAGAATGCCTTAAGATCAGTGTATCTGAGGTGACTATTATCCCCTCTTCTTCTTCATGCTCTTTTGTGGAAAGCAGTGGCAGGAATGAATGTGAAGAGAACAGCAGATTTCAAAACTAAAAGATAAAAGAGATAGCTGATAGGAGATCTGATGACCCTCCTCAAATCCACATAGTAAAATCCTATGATAGTTTTGCCACCAGAGAGACCAAAGATGGAATTCACCTTAATAGTTATTAGTAAAAATTAAACTAACTAGTATGTATATAAATACCTCTAGTAGACCAAGTTTACCCTGTATCTTTCCTTGACCATTGTTTGGCAAGAAAACTTAGATCATTGGGTTGAAAGAATAATAATAAAAACAGTACTTTCATAATGAAAAACTTGGAAACCACCTCCCACAGAATCACAATTCATGTCTCAATTGAACCCTTGCACCATTTTATGTGAAAGTAACACTGTTCTTTCCATTCTGTAGATCATATGAAATCACTTGCTCAGTGTACTCAGCAGGGCTGGTAATGACAGGCCGGTGTTCTGACTCTAAATCCTGGGCATTTTCCTCCATGTCCTATTATGCTTTGTGGACTTTCCTTCACTTTCCTTATTTTTCTGTGGTCTCAGAAGGCATGACATACATACCATTTTTCTGGCCCTCTCTCACATTGCCCCAACATTTCCCAAAATGTATTCCATAGAGCATTTCTTCTTTAAAGTGTTCCATGAAAAAAGTGATCTGTAATCAAATCCATTTAGGAATGCTTCACGATATATTTATTATTTTGAAAACAACAATGCACATTAGCATATTAAAAGCTGTGAGAAGTCCCACAACTCTAAGAAGTAAGGGAAGTTGCTTGAGTAAGTTTCCCCCAATGTTTTCCAAACTTCTGTGACCTCAGGAAGCTTTTTGTACTTATGCCCCCATAGCCATTATTCAAACCCCACACAACCAAGTTTCTACTTTGGTATTCTACCTCTACATCTAATCATCTTTCACCTACTCTCTGAATAAGGTGTAGGCACTGAAAAGAGTTGTATATGATTGCAGTTTGGTGTTTGCTGAACACTTCCATTAAACAGTGTGTGGTAGATTATCTCCAAAGACTGCACATTATACAGAAGGCTGTAGGTGCTTGCAGCTTCTGCCATCAAGTGACTGAGTGTTTATCCCTGCCTTATGTAAGTAATAACATGTGGCAGAAATAGCATTGTTTCAGATCTGAGACTAACCCTTATGAGGTCTGGACAGTATCAACTTTTGCTTTCTCATAAAACAACTTGGATCCAAGCTACTGAATAAGGAGGGACCAAAAGATAGCCACATGGAGGAAAACGAGGTCCTCCACCAACAGTGAGAACCAAGGACCCAGTCCAGAATGCTCCAGCCCTATAAGCTCCCAGCTGAATGAACCATATGAGTAACCTGTGCCAACATCACATGGAGAACCACCCAGCCAAACGGCATCATCATAAGAAATAATGAGTTGTTGTTTTTAAGCCACTACATTTTGGGGTTGTTCATTATATAGCAATAGGTAAACAAAACACACAGCATCTCACACAACAGGGAAGAATCCAGGGCAGGCCATGCATCTGTAACTTTCCACTGCCTTTCAGTTTAGACTGTACATGGGTGACGGAAAACTACATGGCCTCAGGGTTAAAAATTGCACAGCCATGAGAGGAGATTCCTCTCTCTCCTAATCTGACACACACATTTGGCATATGCTTACTTTTCTGTCATGGTTAAACAATCTCCTGTCTTAACCATAAGTTTTCCTAAATGTACACTCACCAGGATAGATAGCTCCAGCTTCTGCAGGCCCTGTTCTTGTCCCTTGTTCACTTGTCTCTTCCCAGTCAGTCCCCCATTCCTCCTATTAGACATTTCTCTTACTTTCCTGTGAACTATTTACCACTAAGGAAACCAAAGTGAGAACTATTCAGCCCATTGCGCACTTAGACAAAAAGAAAGCAATATTTGTTAGTATTATTCTTGATTTGCCTGTTAAGTCTGAATTGCCCAATATTTTAGGCAAGATAGATACCCAGCCTGGCAGTGGTTTTTGAAAAACTTTGTTTTAATAGTGTCTTAGAAGAGGGATGCCCAAATTATGAATGTACAAAAATAGTTTACAGAAAAACCTATTTATGAACTTTAGAAAAAATCTTCTTGTTATTCCTAAGCCCCACAAGAATGGGCACACAGCCAGCATTTAGAAAAATTCTCATTTCTTTATAGTAGACTTGTACTTCTCTTCCCAGCCTAACCCAACCGACAAAATCAATAAATCTTCAGTCTAAGCCAGAGGTTTGTGGCCTCTTTATCTTCTCCTCTTTTGCCACTTAACATATATCCAGGGTGTTGTAAAGATAAATTTTGTTGGTATATGGAGTTATAGACAATAAGAGCTGGAAGGAACCATAAAAGCTACCTACGTCACTCCAAAACTGGCAGAAATGACATATTCTGAAACCTACTCCACTCTGGAAAATGTTAAATCAAATGTAAAATCAACTAAACTGGAGCCTCCCTGTCCCCCCTTTCCATTCTTAACCAGGTCCCAGATGCCTGTGTAAATAATCCCAATTAGAAATACATTCATCACATAAAAACTCACCAAATGAATGCCTACAGGAAATAACACGCCAATAAATCTTGCAAAATGTCTGCTATTCACCATCCTCAAAGTTATGAGCATATGGAAATGAACATAATGTTTGCAATTAAAAGACTTACTTTACTTCACGTACAGTAAAAACATGCCTGAACCTTTAAAACGTATTCCAAAACTATGAATAAGGTTCTATAAAAGTTGTAGTATGCTTTATGATACAGAGATTTATCATTTACTTATCAAAAATTGTATTCTTTCAGTGGCTTGCATCAATGTGCTTTGTATGCATACATTACAGAGATAAAATCTCAAATTCTTCCATGTATTTCAAAAAGAACTAGGTAATAATATTTTGTTGATGATCATGAAAATGGCTTTGCAGTAGCTATTATGAACTGTTAAACTTGGAATATTAATGCCCCCCACTCATGATTATTTTAATGAGGTAATCCATAAATTCTCTATCAGGCTATAATTCCCTTTATAGTACTTATTTATAAGGGTGTGTTTCTACAAAGTATTTTTGGAAATTAAATCATTTTCTTCTCCATTGCTTCCAAATAGAGATTTCTCTCTTTTAAAAAGTCAGCAAGACAAAGTCAGAAAATTTAACCTCTCAGGGTCTCAGTTCATACACTTGAATTTCTTCCCTGGTAGGGTCAGCAAATATTTTCTTTAAAGAGCCAGATAGTAAATATTTTAGATTGTTTGGGCCATACAGTCTCTATTAGAGCCATTCAACTCTGCTTTGCAGAGGTAAAGCAGGCATAAAAAATCGGTAACTAAATGGATGAGCTGACTCCCAATAAAAATACAGCAGGCTGCACTTGGCCCAGGGCCCTTAATTCACTGAGTTCCTTTTTTACAACATCCTATTCAGATAATTTTCCAAGACCTCCTTGGACCCTCTATTGACCCACTATGTCCTATAAAGCTTTTATAAATTTTTTTTTTTTTGGTTTCTATTGAAACTTTTTTTAAAATACATCTTTATTGGAGTATAATTACTTCCCAATACCATGTTAGTTTCTGTTGCACAGCAAAGTGAATCAGCCACATGCATACATATGTCCCCATATCCCCTCTCTTTTGAGCCTCCCTCCCATCGTCCCTATCCCACCCCTCTAGGTCATCGCAAAGCACCCAGCGGATCTCCATGTGCTATGCTGCTACTTCCCACCAGCCAACAATTTTACATTCGGTAGTGAATATATGTAGATGCTACTCTCACTTTGCCCCAGCTTCACCTTCCCACCCCATGTCATCAAGTCTATTCTCTATGTCTACCTCTTTATTCCTGCCCTGCAACTAGGTTCATCAGTACCATTTTTTTTTATTCCATATATATGCATTAGCATATGGTATTTGTTTCTCTCTTTCTGACTTACTTCACTCTGTATGACAGACTCTAGGTCCATCCACCTCTTACAAATAACTCAATTTCGTTTCTTTTTATGGCTGAGTAATATTCCATTGTATATATATATATATATATATATATATATATATATATATATATATATATATGCCACATCTTCTTTATCCATTCATCTGTCGATGGACATTTAGGTTGGTTCCATGTCCTGGCTATTGTAAGTAGTGCTTCAGTGAGCATTGTGGTGCATGTCTCTTTTTGAATTATGGCTTTCTCAGGGTATATGCCCAGTAGTGGGATTGCTGGGTCATATGGTAGTTTTAGTTTTAGTTTTTTAGGGAACCTCATACTGTTTTCCATAGTGGTTGTATCAATTTACATTCCCACCAACAGTGTAGGAGGGTTCCCTTTTCACCACACCCTCTCTTTATTGTTTCTAGCTTTTTTGATAATGGCCATTCTGACCAGCGTGAGGTGATACCTCATTGTAGTTCTGATTTGCATTTCTCTAATAATTAGTGATGTTGAGCATCTTTTCATGTGCCTCTTGGCCATCTGTATGTCTTCCTTGGTGAAATATCTATTTAGATCTTCCACCCATTTTTTAACTGTATTGTTTGTTTTTTTGATATTGAGCTACATAAGCTATTTGTATATTTTGGAGATTAATCCTTTGTCTCTTGTTTCATTTGCAAATATTTTCTCCCATTCTGAGGGTTGCCTTTTGTCCTGTTTATGGTTTCTTTGCTGTGCAAAAGCTTTTAAGTTTAATTAGGTCCCATTTGTTTATTTTTGTTTTTATTTCTGTTACTGTAGGAGGTGGGTCAAAAAAGATCTTGCTGTGGTTTATGTCAAAGAGAGTTATTCCTATGTTTTCCTCTAAAAGTTGTATAGTGTCTGGTCTTACATTTAAATCTTTAATCCATTTTGAGTTTATTTTTGTGTATGGTGTTAGGTAGTGTTCTAATTTCATTCTTTTACATGTAGCTGTCCAGTTTTCCCAGCACCACTTATTGAAGAGGCTGTCTTTTCTCCATTGTATGTTTTTGCCTCCTTTGTCATAAATTAGGTGCCTATATGTGAGTGGCTTTATCTCTGGGATTTCTATCCTGTATCACTGATCTATATTGCTGTTTTTGTGCCAGTATCATACTGTCTTGAGTACTGTGGCTTTGTGGTATAGTTTGAAGTCAGGGAGCCTGATTCCTCCAACTCCATTTTTTTTTTTTTTTTCTCAAGATTGCTTTGGCTATTTGGGGTCTTTTGTGTTTCCATACATATTGTAAGATATTTTTGTTCTAATTCTGTGAAGAATGCCATTGGTAGTTTGATAGGGATTGCATTGAATCTGTAGATTGCTTTGGGCAGTATAGTCATTTTCACAATACTGATTCTTCCAATCCAAGCACATGGTATATTTCTCCATCTGTTAATGTCATCTTTGATTTCTTTCATCAGTGTTTTATAGTTTTGAGTACAAATCTTTTGCCTCCTTAGGCAGGTTTATTCCCAGGTATTTTATTCTTTTTCTTGCAGTGGTAAATGAGAGCATTTCCTTAATTTCTCTTTCTGATTTTTTGTTGTTGGTGTATAGGAATGCCAGAGAATTCTGTGCATTAATTTTGTATTGTGCAGCCTTACTAAATTCATTTATGAGTTCTAGTAGTTTTATGGTGGCATCTTAAGGATTTTCTATGTATAGTATCATGTCATCAGCAAATAGTGACAGTTTTACTTCTTCTTTTCCAATTTGTATTCCTTTGATTTCTTTTTGTTTTCTGATTGCCATGGTTAGGACTTCCAAAACTATGTTGAATAAGAGTTGCAAGAGTGGACACCCTTGTGTTGTTCCTGATCCTAGTGGAAATGCTTTCAGGATTTCACCATTGAGTATGATGCTCGCTGTGAGTTTGTCATATATGGCCTTTATTATGTTGAGGTAGGTTTCCTCTATGCCCATTTTCTGGAGAGTGTCTATCATAAATAGGTGTTGAATTTTGTCAAAAGCTTTTTCTGCATCTATTGAGATGATCTTATGGTTTTTATTCCTTAATTTGTTAATGTGGTGTATCACATTGATTGATTTGCATATATTGAAGAATCTTTGCATCCCTGGGGTAAATCCCACTTGGTCATGATGTATGATCCTTTTAATGTGCTGTTGTATTGTATAAACTTCTCTTTAGGACTGCTTTTGCTGCATCCCATAGGTTTTGGCTCATCATGTTTTCACTGTCGTTTGTTTCTATGTATTTTTTTTTTTCTTCTTTGATTTTTTCCATGATCTCTTGGTTCTTTAGTATCACACTGTTTAGCCTCCATGTATCTGTGTTTTTTACAGTTTTTTTTCCTGTAATTGATTTCCAACCTCAGAGCATTATGTTCAGAAAAGATGCTTGATATGATTTCAATGTTCTTAAATTTTCCGAAGCTTGATTTGTGACTCAAGATATGATCTATCCTGGAGAATGTTTCATGTGCACTTGAGAAGAAAGTGTATTCTGCCACTTCTGGGTGTGATTTTCTATAAATATCAGTTAGATCTATCTGGTCTATTGTGTCTTTTAAAGCTTGTGTTTCCTTATTTATTTTCTGTTTGGATGATCTGTCCATTGGTGGAAGTGGGGTATTAAAATCCCCTACTATTATTGTGTTACTGTTGATTTCTCCTTTCATGGTTGTTAGCGTTTGCCTTATGTATTGAGGTGCTCCTATGTTGGGTGCATAAACATTTATAATTGTTATATCTTCTTCTTGGATTGATCCTTTGATCATTATGTAATGTCCCTCTTTATCTCTTGTAACAGTCTTTATTTTAAAGTCTATTTTATCTGATATGAGTATTGCTACTCCAGCTTTCTTTTGATTTCCATTTACATGGAATATCTTTTTCCATCCTTCACTTTCAGTCTGTATGTGTCCCTAGGTCTGAAGTGCATTTCTTGTAGACAGCATATATATGGGTCTTGCTTTTGTATCCATTCAGCCAGTCTGTGTCTTTTGGTTGGGGCATTTAATCCATTTACATTCAAAGTTATTATCTATATGTATGTTCCTATTACCATTTTCTTAATTGTTTTGGGCTATTTTAGTGGGTCTTTTTCTTCTCTTGTGTTTCCTGCTTAGAGAACTTCCTTTAGCATTTGTTATAAAGCTGGTTTGATGGTGCTGAATTCTCTTAGCTTTTGTTTGTCTGAAAAGCTTTTCACTTCTCCATCGAATCTGAATGAGATCCTTGCTGGGTAGAGTAATCTTGGTTGTAGGTTTTTCTCTTTCATCACTTTAAGTATATCCTGCCACTCCCTTCTGACCTGCAGAGTTTCCACTGAAAAATCAGCTGATAACCTTAGGGGGATTCCTTTGTATGTTTTTTTTTTTTCTTCCCTTGCTGCTTTTAATATTTTTTCTTTGTATTTAATTTTTGTTAGTTTGATTAATATGTGTCTTGGTGTGTTTTTCCTAGGGTTTATCCTGTATGGACTCTCTGTGCTTCCTGGACTTGGGTGACTCTTTCCTTTCCCATGTTAGGGAAGTTTTCCACTATAATCTCTTCAAATATTTTCTCAGACCCTTTCTTTTTCTCTTTTTATTCTGAGACCCCTATAATTAGAATGTTGGTGCGATTAGTGTTGTCCCAGAGGTCTCTGAGGTTGTCTTCAATTCTTTCATTCTTTTTTCTTTATTCTGCTCCTCGGCACTTATTTCAACCATTTTGTCTTCCAGCTCACTTACTCATTCTTCTGCATCCGTTATTCTGTTATTGACTACTTCTAGTGTATTTTTCATTTCAGTTATTGTGTTGTTCATCTCTGTTTGTTTGTTTGTTCTTTAGTTCTTCTAGATGTTTGTTAAACATTTCTTGTATTTTCTCAATCCGTGCTTCCATTCTATTTTGGAGATTGTGGATCATCTTTAGTATCATTACTCTGAATTATTTTTTCAGGTAAATTGCCTATTTCCTCTTCATTTATTTGCTCTTGTAGGCTTTTTACCTTGCTCCTTCATCTGTGACATATTTTTTTGCCGTCCCCCCCCCTTTTTTTTTTTTTAATGATTAGGATTGTGTTCCTGTTTTACTGGTTGTTTGGCCTGAGGCTTCCAACGCTGGAGTTCGTATGCTATTGGGTAGAGCTGGGTCTTGGTGCTGAGATGAGACCTCACTCCGATGAATATTCCTTGGGGCCTGAGGTTCTCTGTTAGTCCAGTGGTTCGGACTCGGAGCTCCCACTGCAGTAGCTTCCGCCTGACCCCAGGCTCACGAATCAAGATCCCACAAGCCATGTGGGGCTGTTCACCCTGGGGTTCCTCCCATCTCCTTGGGGGTCAGAGTACCCCACCAGTGGACGGCAGGCACCCTAGTTGTGGGGAGATACTAACTGTGCGTCTTCCCACATCACCATCTCAACTCCTCCCTAAAGCATATTCTAAAATTTGAGGATGAATCTGATCTTTACAAAGTAATCTTAAATTTATTGAACTAAATATGTATTCAAATTTTTGGAATTACTAAAAAGTTAAAAGCTTCTAGTTTCAGAGGATGCTTCCTCAGATACCTAATTGCTATCCTTATGTTCTCTTATTCTTTTCCTTCTCTGGGCTCCAGTTCCTCAATTTTTCCATAAATAGTATATGTTTAGCCCCTTTCTCCTTCTTGCCAATTCCCTCTGAACACCATCCACTTGTCAAAGTTCATTTAGTGTAGTACCCAGAATGAAAACTAACATTCCAAGTGCGGGGTGGCCACTGCAGAATAGAAACATTGTCTCCCCACTTCAAACATCATTTTTCTCTTAGCACCATTCGCAAAGCTATTGTCTGACGAACCATGAGCTGGCCATCCATTATGCTTTTAGGGAATTATTAAAAATGAGAGATTTGGCAGGTGAAAAGAGAAATGCCATGTGAAATGAATAGCACAACAGAAAGACATGTGTTTTTTGCAGTGCAGTCTTGAGAAAGAGGATTAAATTAAACCCTAATGCAATGAGGCCAAAGAAGCATCACCTGGAGTTTCAATGCAGAGGGAGCTGAGACTAAGAGGAGCTGATGCACCCTTGTCTGTACACTAGCATGATATTTTCATGAGCAAAAACTAAGGCCATATCTTGTCCATTGGGGTTATAGGTTTTGTATTGCCCATGAGAAGAATGGAGTAAAAAAAAAAAAAAAAGGTTCTGAAGAACCTAGGAGCAGGACAGGAATAAAGATGCAGACATAGAGAACTGTCTTGAGGACACAGGGAGGGGGATGGGTAAGCTGGGACGAAGTGAGAGAGTAACACTGACAAATATATACTACCAAATGCAAATAGATAGTGGGAAGCAGCTGCATAGCACAGGGAGATCAGCTCGGTGCTTTGTATCCACCTAGAGGGGTGGGATAGGGAGGGTAGGAGGGAGACGCAAGAGGGAGGAGATATGGGGATATATGTATATGTATAGTTGATTCACTTTGTTATAAAGCAGAAACTAACACATCATTGTAAAGCAATTATACTCCAATAAAGATGTTAAAAAAAAGAAAAGAAAAGAAAAAGAATGTAGCAATAGCTTGGATACACATAAGATTTCTCCTCCAGCTATAGTTGGCTGAAGGCAATGTTTGTCTGTCTCTAGGGCTAAGATGGGACTATTAGGTTGGAGTTAACAAATACTTGGAATCTTTTTTTTTTCCTGAAATTGCATGCTTTTCCATCCTGACTTGATGCTCTCCATCTCCTGCTCTCTTTGAGAGCTTCACTCTCAAATGTAGATGCCCTGTTCATGGCTGCTGCCTGGCTTCCTTGGCACCAGGCAAGTGGAATAGAAACTCGGTGACTTGCCCTACAGAAGTCCTGAGAATGAGATTGCAGGGTTAACTGACGTTTTGGCACAGCAAGAAGACAAGAGCAATGAACTGACCAGAGGCTAAATGTAGAGTCTCCTGCTACCTTCATATAAACTCTGCAAGGTCAGAGGCTATACAAAAGGATTGCATGATGTAACTTGGGAGTCTTTCTCTTTCTGACACCTTCTGTGCAGTTTAGACCACTATGCTGGCTTAGTACTACAACAGTGGCACTTAATTTCACTGCAGCCTTCCCCAGACCCCTGCCTTTTGTTCTGAAAATCTGTCCTTATGCTTCTTATTAAAAACCGCGAGAGGGGGCTTCCCTGGTGGTGCAATGGTTGAGAGTCTACCTGCCGATGCAGGGGGACACGGGTTCGTGCCCCGGTCCGGGAAGATCCCACATGCCTCGGAGCAGCTAAGCCCCTGAGCCATGACTGCTGAGCCTGCGTGTCCAGAGCCTGTGCTCCACAACGGGAGAGGCCACAACAGTGAGAGGCCCACGTACCGAAAAAAACAAAAAAATCACGAGAGGTTAGTTATTAAAATTTTAGATATATCATGAGTAAGCAATGAAAGGCTTATCATTATATTTTACTTTTATTTTCAAAAGAATCCTAAGAGTACATAAAACAGTGTCAAACTTACTACTTCTTGTTTATTCTTTTATTATTATTATTTTTGCTAGCTCAATCACTCCTCTGTTAGAACTTTTGTCTATGACTTTGGAAAAAATGAGGAACCTTGCTGAAAGAGACATGTGCACGTCATCACTCACATTTTAGTGGTTCCAGGTCTTTGCTTGGATGTGGAAAGTGATGATAACACTGTCTGGTGCCCAGTTCTACAGCACTGTATTTTCAAGTTGTGGGAAAAGATGACACTTGAGCACATCAGACAGTCTCAGACTTCAATATCATTCCCTTCGTTTGCAACAACTGGCTCTTCCTTTATCCTTTTTTTTTTTGCAAAATATTTTTGAGCTCCTACTACATGCCAGGCACTGTTCCAGATGTTAACACTTGGGACACAACAGTGTAAAACTTACACTTACTTCCATCATATCAATATTGGGAAAGGGTCCAGCACTTATTTTTTCCCACACTAATGTCTCCAGAGTGAAAATATCTATGGAAAGGAGAATTCCAGTGTGGCAAATGCATTGTCACTTCACACATGAGGGTCATTCCTTCTTTTTCCATAACAACTATTTCTTTGAAAAAAAAAAAAATGGTAGTGAAGTAATTATGCTATCCAAGTCCTTTGAACCACACAGCATTTCCTAATAAAAGGATGTAACTTCACTCTAGCCAAATCTTAGCATTTCTAAAACCTGTTACAAGAGATACTAGCTCCTTTTATTAATTCTAAAACATTTCACTTGACAGTGGAACAAAGTGAAGGGTTTTTTATTTGTTTCTGATATGTAGTTACAGTACCATTTTTGCCATTTACCCGGTTAGTTTTTCAACTATAATAAAACTCACATATATAAATATGTGTGTGTGTGTGTGTGTGTGTGTGTGTGTGTGTGTGTGTATATCTCCAGGATGAAAATATCTATGAAAAGTTTTCATGAAACTTCAAATGTGACAATTTTTATATACCTAAAACTTGGTACTAATGTAGTCTTATATTTGCATGAAAGGAACCCAGCTCAAACTGGAATAAAGAAAAAAGTGACTTTATCAACTGACATAATTAAGTAATCCAAATATAAGTATGATTTCAGACTTGGCTGGATCCAGGGGCTCACTCCATGTATTTTGAATAGGTTTTTCTTCATTATTCTACTCTCTCTTTTTGCTTCTATGTTATTTTCATCATAAGAAAGATTATCTTTATGTATTGTCTACATCTCTGCCCCCCAGCAGCTGAAGACTGATCTTTAAGTTCAACAGAAAATTTTATCTTCTCTTAAAATTAAAAAAAAAAAAAAAAAAAAAAAAAAGTTGTCAGGCAGTATTCACTCAGATTGGTTTGGTCCAGGCCATCTCACTGTCTCTGAATCAAGCTTTAAGGCTGAGAGATGTGAGACTCTGGTTGACCAAACCCGGTTACATACTCAACTCCTGGCACTAAAAACAGAGTCAGCTTCACTATACCCAGAAAGACTAATGATGATGTCTCCAGAACCTGAGAGATCTTACTAAAAGGAAGAGGGTTGACAGCTGAGCAGGTAGAAACATCAATATTCTATATAATATTAACCATATGCTTCCCTCTAAGAACTTCCCTACTGCTCAAGTCCCAGTGTCCTCAACATTCTGCTGCCATCACATCATGATCTGGTAGATGTCAGTGTGTCAGTGTCATATCCAACTTTACTTCCACATCCCATTTCATTTCAGGTAGCATCTATAGTTTGAGATTGACATTTAAAAACAATGCATTGCACTGGATCCATTGCAGTCATGTAGTTCTGTCCATTTTATGTCATCTAAGTATATCCACTATAAGCAAACATAGTCTTTACACTTGTATTTCTTCAGTGTCTTGTGGACAAGAACCCATAGGTAGTAGCAGAAATGTCATGGGGTTTTGTTGTAGGAGTACTCTCTTTCAACACATACAGTTCATGTCAAACTGAATTCAGAGGAAGAATTTGCACACCAAATCATCATATTGGTGCACATCAAAAAGTCACAGAAAATGTGGAAGACAGGATTTGACTCTATAATTTAACTCAGGCAACTTCCTTCTACTTAGCTCATTACAAACGCCTCACTAGAGTCACCAAGGTACTAGAAATGCCAGCACAAATTTGCCGTGATATACCCAGTGCTGGTGAGTTGCATGTCTCATATTGCTGCCTTAGCTTAATTTATATCTTTAATGATTTGACTTTTAAACATGTGTCTCCCATTCCCAGAAGAAGCAGCTTCCACTCTTGTTCCATAGGTTGACATGCAAGTATATTCGTGTCTCTTGCTTGTGTGAATAGAAAGCTATGGAATGGGAAGTTAAGTATATAACAGTCTCCATCAGAAATAGCCAACACCTACCATGGCAATGCAGCAAGGTAATCAGAAAGACCAAAATGCCACTTTCTGTTTCTCATGTCTTTCATCCTGTTCTCCTCCGTTTCAATCTACCCAAACCAGGCGTTCTTTAACTACTTGCACATGAATTTTCTGCTGGGCACTCACAAGCCCAAGACATGCATCCCACTTTACTCTTTCACGGAATTAAAGAATATCTCCATTGGATGGGACCTTTAAGGATCACCTGGTTCTGTACTTAAGTTACCACTATAATAGTCCCAACAAATAATTCATCTCTAAATCTCTGCTCTGTAGAAGGAGAGGTATTTGGAGTTGTTCAAATCATGGGTGTTGGGGGGCCAGCACCTAGGGTTCCAATCCTAGCTTTCTAACAGGCATCAGTAATCTTGGTAACTTACTTCCCCCTCTAAGATCCAATTTCATCATATGGAAATAATTGCACCTACTCCCTGGCGTTCTAGCAGGAAATTTATGTGGTAATGCCTTTATAATGAGTGTAACACAAGGTCAGGTATGAGCTCAATAAATGATAATATCTACAATAAGTAATATCTATAAACCCATATTTATATGTCTATATTGATAACTCTATATTCAATGTAGTTTCATTTAAATACATAATTAATACATGCTCAAAAAAAATCTGGATAATATGGAATTAAAGAACAAAAAAATATAATATTGCACAGAATCTCTCTGATGAGAGCCAAAGTTTGTTAAATTTGTTGCTTTTCCCTCCAAGCTTTTTTCCTCTGAATATTTTTCTTTTACATAGTTGATATCATACTATGTATATACTTTGGAACATATTTTTAATATTGTAACATAAGTCATTCTCCACATTATTAAAAAGCTATACAGACATCATTTTTAATGGTTGATTAACTTAACGTCATGCAGTCTTTCCCCAATTTACTTAACCATGCCCCTGTTTTTAAAGACTGAGGACAAATATTTTTTAAGCTGTATTTGCATTTTGACAGAGGGCTTGTTGGAAAGGAAATAGGGTAATATATGCCCAACATGACCAGAAGAAAAGGGATGTGGGAAAAGATACCAAGAATAGTTTTTCTTCTTCTAATTCTTCATTATTCTGACACTAATATTAATACTAATACCACTAATAACATTTATTGAGTGCCCACTATGTGCCAGAAATGCTGCATTGTTTAATTCAGTCATCTCAAAAGATGTGAGGTAGCTGTTAATATCCGGTGTTATAGAGAGGAAATGAAGCATAAGAGTTGTAAGCATCTTTCAAAATTCAAGTCACTAGTGGTTGAGTCAGGATTTTAATCTAAATCTGACTGCCTACAATGCCCGTTTTCTTTCACAAGGCCAGGTAGCCAGCCCAATCTTGGTCTAGCTGAGATTTTCACCTTGGTGTCAAGTAGGATCCCTTGACAACTATAGCAGAGCTAAAATTCTTTGTTAGATTCCAAGAGAACACAATGTAGTTGCTATCAGAAAAAGGAAACCTTTCTTCAAGAAGGAAATACTGCTCTAGGAATTGAACACAAAGTAAGCCTAGATATTCTGTTTGATTCCTTAACATCCTAAATTTGATGCAACATGATCAATCCAATTATGGCAATTCTATTTCATTTGCCAACTATTAATTTAGGGATAGGCAGAGAAATTTCTGCTAGGAAGGAATGGAGGGAAAGTTCAAATTTATGTAAATGTTTCTTCAGGCTGAAGAAAGAGAACAAATGAATAATGATCCTTCTTGCTTTTAACTGTTTTGTCTGGGTATGACACCTGGAGCTGCCACATTCTCCTTGTTAATCCACTGAGGATGAAGGTAGCATGAAGGACATTAATGTGGAGACATGACACAAACTTGAGTCACTAAAGATCTGCCATATTTACCTCTTCCTGGACTTGCCGTTATGGAGGATAATGAATGTCCTTATTGTTCAATCCTATTTTAGGTCAGGTCATCTGTTACTTGCTACTGAAAGCATTCTATCTGACTTCAAGATGGTCTGCAGGGACCTAAGACCCTCAACACAATCGATCTATCAGTATGTTTGTTTTTTGGTGGTACGCGGGCCTCTCACTGTTGTGGCCTCTCCCATTGCGGAGCACAGGCTCCGGACGCGCAGGCTCAGCGGCCATGGCTCACGGGCCCAGCTGCTCCGCGGCACGTGGGATCTTCCCGGACCGGGGCACGAACCCGTGTCCCCTGCATCGGCAGGAGGATTCTCAACCACTGCGCCACCAGTATGTTACCTTTATTAAGTATATAATGTTTTGACCACGCTTCCACACTTATCGTCTAAAAAGACTCATAACTCACCTCTGATAGTTATAGGGCAAATATTATTCCATTTAAATAATGGGAAATCAGAAACAAAAAAAAAATGAGTAACTTGACAAAAAGTAGTTTAAATAAGTGTCTGTATCAGAATTTGAACAAAGATACAATAGCAACAGAACCCATAATCTTCATGGCATATAATAACTCATCTTTGGATGCTTCTTTATGGCAGGCTCAACACTTTCTTGATCATCATTCCACTTGATCTTTGACACAATCCTCCCACTTGAAAAAAGATTTTTTTGTGTTCACTTTTGAGTATACTGTAGTCCAAGAGGGGATGTAAGTTCTTTTCAAGGTCATGCATCATGGTAAGAGACGTAGGCAAGATTCACCCTTGTGGATAAAAGAGATCTGCTATATAGCAAAATAATATTGTTCACAATGCAGCCTTCCATTTCAGTCTCTCTCATGTAAAGTTAGGGCCATGTGGCTTGTGCTGGGCAATGGGCTGTGAGCAGAATTGGCAAGTGTTATTCTTAGTCCAAGGTAAATTGGAAAGGATGTGAGTCTTTTATGCTTCCTTATCTCTTTCCCTCATTTGCACGGCTGGACGTAAAGAGCACCAAGATTTTGAGGTCACTAGAGGGAAGCAGCCAAGATCCAGCCTTGATCTTTGAGCTGATGTGGATTAGAGTTACAAACCTCAAATCCTCATAGGACTTAACACGAGTATGAAATTACATCTGATGGGTTAAGTCACTGAAACTTTGGAAGTGTGCATTACTGCAGCATACACATCCTATTCTATTTCAGCTGCTATAAAATTGTCAACGGCTAGCTGGCTTACCCACTACCTAAAAAGAGGTTCGGTTTAACTTTTAAGTACCTAGTAGACCATTTCCGCGTATAACACCTTTCTGGTTCTGCTTTAAAGTCCTCAGATACAAAAAGCTGGTGCTTTTAAAAGTTCCTTCATTCCTTTGGTTTACGTAGGTGAATAGTTGCTTTATTTATTATACAGTTGATGGTGGTTATGGAGAATTTTTCTTCACTATGCTTGAGATTTATAGAGCTGGGTTGCCCTTTTATTAGGTAATATATTCAGTTTGGCATTCTTAGGTGCCTAGAGAATTTGGCATAGAAATACTTTTATCATAAAAAAATCCTCATAATGATTATTATTAGCATACACTGTTGTTTATCAAGCCTCAGTGCAAAAACAAAAATCACACGTCGTTTTGAGAAGTTAAGTCTTTTGGTCTTTGAGTAGAACAAAGAATGGCATAAATATTTCTGAGTCTTGGTGAATGTACTGATCAAGAAATGCACGAGCGGGCTTCCCTGGTGGTGCAGTGGTTGACTGCACCACCGCCTGCCGATGCAGGGGGACACGGGTTCGTGCCCCGGTCCGGGAAGATCCCACATGCCGCGGAGCAGCTAAGCCCCTGAGCCATGACCGCTGAGCCTGCGCGTCCGGAGCCTTCGATCCGCAACGGGAGAGGCCACAGCAGTGAGAGGCCCACGTACTGAAAAAAAAAAAAAAAAAAAAAAGAAAAAGAAATGCACGAGCTACTAACATTACAAACACGGCATTGCCACCGGCATCCTTTAAGGTTTCCCCACTGTACAATGGGTTTAACACACCTGAAGTTCCTCCATTGTACCTCCAGGGCACAACTACAATTTATATGAATTTTGAAACCATCAAATCCCTACCAACTATTCCTAGGAAGAGAAAAGCTCAGTCTCTCACCCCTAACATTGGTAAGCCACAATGTTTCTTCAAAACATTGACAATACCTAACTGACACTGCTTGAATGACAG
Source organism: Kogia breviceps (assembly GCF_026419965.1). Lineage (NCBI taxonomy): Eukaryota > Metazoa > Chordata > Mammalia > Artiodactyla > Physeteridae > Kogia > Kogia breviceps. The sequence continues at coordinate 37,443,402 of NC_081327.1, forward strand.
ACAAGAAAAAGAGAGGCCGAGAAATAGGAAATGGTTTTCAAAAGGTCACAAAGCAGTTCAGGCCCAGTCAAAGGTGTTTCTGTGTTTATTGTATGTCTTCTTCCAGACCTCAGAATAAGGAACTCCTGGGCCACACCATGTGTCCTTCAGCGTGAGTCCTGTGGCCATAGTCATCTTGCTCTGCATCTAGGACTTAATTAAACTGTAGACCACTAGGCTGGGTGTCATCTCAAGGAATTAACTACTACTATCATCTGTTGAATACCCACTAAGTACCAGAAACTAAGCTACAGTCCTTTAATTCTCACAAAAATCCCATGAGGTAGGAATCATCATCTTAAGGAGGTTCAGAAAAGTTAAGGGATTTATCACTACACCTAATAAGTGACAAGTCAGGTCCATCCCATTTAGTGCTCCTATGTAACAGTGTTCTCAGGAACAAAGCAAAGAATCCTTATCTCCATTTTACACAAAGGTAAATGTGGCAAAGTAATATTCAACAAATTATTTAAAATATCACATTAAATCAGTGATGGAGCTGGAACTAACTATAACCATAGTCCCAAGGATCAGAGATTGGTTTTCTCCTACCTAAACCTTAGCTTTCTGTATTGAAGTTAATGTCATATGAAGTTAAGAATGGAATGAATATAGACTGAAAAACATTTTTTTTTTCTCTTTTCAAACCTTTGTTTTCCCTAGAAAGCTAAGTGTCTATGTAGCATGTGCATTTCATGCCTTAAAATGTATCTGAGAGTATAGTTTCATTTTTTGGAAGGAAAGAGAATAGATAATTTGGCACATAACAGCACTCAGCTGATGCTATGTTGTCATCGTGGAAAGAGGACTATAGCCCAAGAGCCAGGCAAGATCCAGACACAAGGACAGATTCATGAAGATGCTCTGCATCCTCATGCCTCGTGACAAACCCCATGAGCATCTATGAGCATCTCCAGTTCACACAAAAACTTTCCACTTGAAAATTTATTTCAGAGCTTCATTACTTCAGGAATGAGGGTGGCTGCCAAAGGCAGGGAATTTAGACAATTAAGGGTCTTAGAAATCAGTGAGCCTGCTACCTCATTTTGCAGATGAGAAAGCTGTGGTCCAGAGAGGGGTCGTGGCTCGTCAAAGGCCATGCAGCTAGATTTGTCACAAAGTCTAAACCAAAAGGAAGGTTATTATGAATCTCACATCATAGCCAGTCAAATGCCTGGAAACCTGGATATATAATCTGTAAACAAAACCACGATGACCTGGAGGCAAAGAAAGCTGAGAAGCAGGAAAAAAAAGTGTTTGTGATGGTGACTCTAAGCCAAAGGCAAAGGAGGGAAAAGAAATTGCTCTACGTGCAGTTAGTGTTTATTATTCCCTCCACCATAGAAAAGCATAATCCTGGAGCTAAGGGCAGTGAGGGGGGAAAATGATTACACTGACCCTCTCTTAAAGAGACTCATATTCTATTATGGGAGAGTAGACCTTAGTCACAAAGATTGGAAGAGATGCATTTTGAAAGAGCAGTGCAGATAAGTTAGTTTTGAGAGTCAGAGAAGGAACAGATTTCAGAGATGATCAGTCATCTTCAGCTTACTTAACTTGAAGGAAATTTGCTCATAATTTGGAGAATCTCACATTGTTAGAGCTCATACAATGTCTCCAGCTTAAGAATCCTTATGAAAATGTATAGAAAGGCTGGTTAAAATAAAAAAGAAGAAAAGGTGTTATGCCTTCTCTCCTCTACCTCCCTCTAGCCACATCTACTCAGACTGCCCTCACATGCTCTCTTTCCTTTTAAGCCTGCTTTGTGTGTTCACCATGACTTATTTCTCATTTATTGATGTTTACTGTCTGCTGACCACTGAGGATACCACTAGATGTACATTCCATCAACTACCAGCCTACATGATAAACACATCATGCAATTAACTTTGTTTTTAGGTGGGAAATAACAGTGTAGAGACATTAAGATTATTTGCCAAAAAAGTCACACAGCTAGAAAGCACTGGAGCCTTGATTCTAATACTGAAACGAAAGCTCTAACCATAATGGAAAAAAATTAACTGGGCTATAATAAAATTAAAAATATATATTCATAAAAGACATCATTAAATCTATGTATAGATCTATCCAAACAATAAATATAGATATATTTAAAATAATCATCTATCACCTCTACATCTGTTTACCTGGATGAGGTAGAGAAAGAGAGAGAGAAAGAATTTGTGTCTTAATTTATATTTTTTCCTCCCCATACTGGATACTGGTGATATAAGGACACTATTCTCACAAAGTTCTGCCATATTAGGCAAGTCAATTACCCTCCCTTGGGCTTCAGGAAAAGCAAAAGCTGATTAAACTGAAGAGGCATGTAATGAATGAAATGAAGTATGCAGATGTCAGCTTCAGAACTTTCTGGTTGCAAATTCCAGGTTCAGTATATCACTAGTTTGTAGACTAGCTATATCATCTTTCTGTAACTTAGTTGTATCATCTGTAAAATACTTACCTGATTGTGCAGACATTAAAGGAGATTATGTATTTTAAATGCTCAATACAGTGCCTAGCACCAGACAGTCAAAATAGACAATGGTGAGGTTTTCGATGCTTTGCAAACATGAAAATTTCCAGTTATAGAGAGTAAGAATATTATTAGCTTCCACTTGGCTGTGAATTTAAGAAAGAAGAGTCTAAGAGTTTTATAGAAGTAAAAGCCTCAACTACCACCAGTGAAAGAAGAAGACGGGATTTAAAATGTATCAGGAATAATGTCCAGTTGCATATGTGCTGGCTATGCAAATAAACACACATAGGTGAATGAGAAAAAGAATCATGAAAAGCAACTGGTTTGAATTTTGTCTTTGATTCTGACTAGCTTGGAAACCTGAAACTAACTTTTGCTTAGAGTGGCTCTCCCTTTCAATGTTGCTTCTTCAGAGAAGGCCTCCTGAACTCCTTAAATAGATTGCAGGCAGACCTCAGAGATATTGTGGGTACAGTTCCAAACCATTGCAATTAAAGCAGATATCACAGTAAAGCAAGTCACAAGAATTGTTTTGGTTTCCCGTTGAATACAAAAGTTATGTTTACACTGTACACTATATTGTATATTATAAGTATGCAATAGCATTATGTCTAAAAAAACCAATGTACATATCTTAATTAAAAATACTTCATTGCTAAAAAATGCTACCCATCGTTTTGAGCTTTTGCTGGTGGAGATTTAGAATATAGCAAGAATTACCAAAATGTGACACAGAGACACAAAGTTTGCAAATGCTGTTGAAAAAATGGTGCTGGTAGAGTTGCTTGATGCAGGGTTGCCGCAAACCTTCAATTTGTAAAAGATGCAATATCTGAGAAGTACAATAAAGCGAGGTATGCCTGCAGTCCTCTTGTTATATGGATTTCTAAAACCCCATACTTCTCCTTCATATCATTGGTTTTTTAAGACTCCATGCTTCTCTCTCAGATCATCTGTCATCTTGGTTATCATGTGATCATTTCTATGGGCCTCATTACTTCCTGTCTCCACAGCTGAAAGATAAATCCTATAGAAGCAGGAACACACCACTCTTGTTTCCCACCTGCCCTCACTTTGCCTGTGGCGGGACCTGGCACAAGTAACAGATAAAATAATAGGAGAATAAACATGAGTGTGTGAGTGAGGGAAGTGAAAGGGGAGAGGAGACAGAAATGTGGTAGAAAGAAGTGATGCTGGGATTTGATGCACATCTTCTATAACCAAGTTCAGAGCTTTTCCCTTTATTGCACCAGACTCCTTCCTCCCCTCCTCTTTCCTTCCATCTTTTTCACTTTCTTTAAAATATAATTTTAAAGTATAATTATAAATATATGTAATTATAAAATATAATTAAAAAATAAAATTCAGATCATTATGTGGTTGATGTTGGACTTGCCTTTCAGAAGGTCTAGGGGAAGCTTTTCTTATCTGTGGACTTGACACTTTCACCAACACTGTTAAACACGGACAGTGGAGATGCTGACCTTGGGCACTGCGATCATCAGCTCACTTTTAGTGGAGCCCAAATTAGGCACAACTGGGGAATGAAGGTGATTAGCTTGCAAACAGCTGATGTCAGCCAGCTTGATGAGATTAGCACATCTACAACACTGCATCATGAGTGGGTACAGGTACCTTTAACCAACAGCACTCTTTGCCTCTAAATCTGCTTCAGTCATGAGTCATCTTGACCCTCCCCTAGGTTCAGGTGCCAATCTTTTAATTTTTGGTTTCTAGACCAAGCACTCTTTACAGACTATTGAAAATAAAATCACCTTCATCAGTGAGTCTTGCTCAAGGATCATCCTTTTATATCAGCATTTTCTCTGGGTCTTGTTATTGACATGGACCAGTCTCTATGGTAGACACCATCCTGGTTCAGCCATTACCGTTATCAGGGGCCCAGATTCTTCTGGAGGCTCATATTATTACCTGGGACATGGTTGGAAGGAAACTCAGAGACAAAAGTCATCATCCTTCCTCTCCACTTTTTTTTTTTTTTAGAAAAAACACATGACTTTATTATTCCCAGCACAAAGGACAGGTCTTCGCAAAACGAGGGGGCAAGTTCTGATGGCAGGGAGGAGGCCGCTACTTGCCAGCAACGAGCGGGCTCTGCAGGACCACAATGGCTGAGTCCCCGTGCAGGAGCATTTTTGAGATGTAGTGGTCCTTGTTGACTGTCTTGGACTTCTTCTTGCCCTTGCGCTCTTGGGGTCTTCGGTCCACATCTCCTTCACGTTCTCCAGCACCATGTTGCAGTGCTTGTCGAAGGCTTTCACACGGCCCAGGAGCTTCTTGTTGTTGCGGCAGTTGATGAGCACTTGGGTGCTGTTCTTGACCGACTGGTGAGCACAGAGAGTGGCCCTGTGTTAAACTCCTCCTCCTCCCGCTTCTGCAGCTCCTCTGGTGTCATCTCCCTCTGGGGCTTGTTGGGGAGGCTCATGTTGGTGGTGGTGGTGGCCGCGCTCTCAAATCACTACCGTCCCCTCCGCATTGCTTCGGCCTTCTGCAGAGAGCCCTCCCCACTTTTTAATAAATGATTGAACTAAGGCCCAGAGAGCAGAAGTAATTTGACTAAGGCTTCACATTATGATACATTGTGACAGTTAGATTTAGATCCAGGTATCCTTGACCTGAGTGCTAAGTACAACTGTGGGGAGATACTAACATTTTTTCTTTCTTTTTTCCTTCTGTCCTCTCTCTCTCTCTGTTGCTTTTGTTTTTGTTTTGTTTCATTTTAATACATTGTAGGTACTGGGACAAACCCAAGTAGCAAGGCTATTTCCATGGCCAAATATCCAGGCCCTCATTACGCATTCCACTGACTCTCCTCCTACCTCTCACTCTTCCATTAAGTCAACAAGAAAAAGAAGTGGCTGCTTCTTCCCTCTTCCTATTTTTGCCATCAGTTTTGAGCTTGGAGTCTGTAAAATACCCACCACACCATACCCCCACCACACAAACACATATGTCTTGATTTAGACTAAGACTTGATATCAACTGAATAGCCCACTAAATACATGCACACACAGGATGGAGCCTGTTTAAATCTTATTACCATTCATTTTAATGTAAATTTAGTGATCACTAAGGGCTGCTGCAAAGGCAATGACTCTGCTCCCCTGGTGCAACTCCTCTCCCCAAACATCTTGGAAAAATAAACAGAAAGAAACAAGATCCACATTTTTCATGTCTGTTAACTTCGCAACATGTGCTAACCAAGTAGGTTACTATAATAGGAGACTGTTATAATTAAGCCTTTTTCTCCCCATGCCATGCTGGAGTTGAGAGTCTATTGGGAGCGATAAGAAAGTTCTGTTCTACTGAACGTTTTGACGTTGTCTTTGGAAATTTGCAGCTATAGGGTATAAAACCTTTTTTATTTGGGTTGTGGGAGACTGTAAACCGTACAAACAATCACATGTGAACTGGAAATACAATATTAAATGTTGAACAAAGGGTATATTTTCTCCTAATTCCAATGAAGCTGTATTTTTCTAATGGAGTCCCATGATTCAAACATATTTAAATTGAAAAAAACAAAACAAAACCAAACCTTCAATCTTCCAGTCAGTTATAAAACCATTGTGTGCACAGAAACTTTATAACAGCATGGGAATTTATAATACCCCAGCAGGAGGATTAGAAATTTGCAATGAGAGAAGTCCTTAATCTTGCACTTACATAACTGCACATTTCTTAGATTTAAATTGTACAAATCAAAAAAAATGAAGATCATTTTGTTCTTTTCTAAAGGGTACTCATAGATAAATGATGACTGGTTAGAGCCTAGTGAATGTTTGAAACATCTGTAGAATATAATTTATTCATACCAAATACATCAGAAAAGTAACTCTAGTGTTAAATTGCAACATGAAGAAATTCAAAGGCAGAAGTAAACTGCTGAGTTTAAATGGATGCTCTGAGGTTTGTAGAAAATGTCAAAAGAGTTCAAATGTTCATAATGTGAAAGTAAATATTTGGGCATACTGTAGGAAGGCTTTATCCTGATGTAAGATAATATAGTTCTTCATGAAATATGTTATAAAGAGAAGACTGTTTAGTCTAGCTCATTTAATTTCCATGTGTTTTATTAGTAAACAATTATACCAAAAAGGTATGTTCTTGTTCCCCATCTTCCTCATTCAAGTCTGTCTAGTTCTCCCATAAAGTTCATTCCTGAGTGAGTCAAACCAACTATAATTTTCCTTTTTCTTACTGATTTTTCTTCGTTTATCAGAAAACTTGCTGGATCAGTAAAACATCTGTGAGGACTTGAGGGTAGGAGACTAATAATGGTACTTGGTCCATAGGATGTAGAAATAGCTAAGCCCTGTAGGCATTCTAGCCATAATGCCTCCCCAACATGAGGGGAGATACAGACACAAAGAAGTCAAAGGCAGGCAAAATATTGCTTTACACATGGCTGACTTTTGCCTTAAACTTGGGAAGCTGAGCTGAGTTACATGGAGAATTCTTTTGCTATGGTTTGATATTTTAAATGGTACTTTTCTTTAAACTTAACTTGAATCTTGGAACTTACCACTTTAGTAAATCTAAAATAACAATATTAAACTACAAAAAGAACCAAAAAATATTAAAACAAAATGAACGCATAGAGCCAAAGAATAGAATAAAAGATGAGTGTTTAACCCTGAAGGGAATAATGAATATGCCCATAATTCTATCCACATATTTACCTAAAATCCACATTGCCACCTATTAAATGTCCAGGAATCTAAAGAGCAGGGTCAGTAAACTTCTTCCTTTTAACTGATGCAGAATAAAGATAAGCAGGATATATCCAGGGCTTTGAGGGCAATGTTTTCTTAAATAGGACACCAGACGCTGTAACCATATAGGCCAAAAACAAAAGAAAACCTCGTTATCCACCTAGATGGGTGGATGGAGGCTGAGGGAAGACTAGTATATGTAGTAAAGCATTAATATTTGAGGAATCTGGGTAGCATGTAACCAGTAAGATTTTTTTCTTCAGTAGTTTGAAATGCATATATCTAATCTAACAAATGACTTATTTACAGTATATAAAGAATGCCTACAAATCAATAAGAAAAAAGCAAAGAATATTTTAAATGTCAAAACATATGAACAGATACTCAAATTCACTAGTAATCAAAGAAGCAAAGTTAAAACAACAGTGTAATAACACAACACACCCAAAACAATAGGAAAGAAAAAGAGAGAGGGAGAGTGGGAGAGAGGTGAAGGGAGGGACAGAAAGAAGCAAGTAAGGAAGAAAAGGAGGAAAGAGGAAGAAAAATGAATAGATAATAGCAAGTATTGACACAGACTTGGATTAACCAGGAACGTAGTATGGTACGATCAATTTGAAAAACTGCTTGGCTGAACTTCTCATACCTTATTACCCTGAAATTCTCCCATAAGCAATTTGACCCTTATGTACTATAAGAATATCCACATGTTTACCAAAATACATGTACAAAATATATATTTTCAAAAATGTTCACAGCAACACTACTTTTAATAGTAAAAAGCTGAAATAATCTAAATGTCCATCTTCAATACAGTAAATAAATAAATTATGCTGTATCCACATAATGGTTAAAAAAATATACTTTTAAAAATATTTATTTATTAATTTGGCTGCACCAGGTCTTTAGTTGTGGCATGCAGAATTTTTAGTTGTGGTATGCAGGATCTTTTCTTTTTCTTTTCTTTTTTTAATTGCGGCATGCAGGCTCTTAGTTGTGGCATGAGGGATCTAGTTCCCTGACCAGGGTTTGAACCCAGGCTCCCTGCATTGGGAGCATGGAGTCTTAACCACTGGACCACCAGGGAAGTCCCTGTATTACACTATATTTAACTTCAGCTACACAACACAAGATGAATGAGTCTTACAAAGATTGAGCAAAAGTGGTTCAAGTACCAAAGAGTAGATACAATATGATGCCATTTATATAAAGTTCAAAAATAAGCAAAACTAATCTATTTGAAGTCCCAGCAGGGGTTAATATTGATCTTGGACAGGGAGGATATCAATTGAAAGGGGGTAAAAAAAGAGGCATTTGTGTTGAGAGGATGCTGAAAATTTTGTTTCTTGATCTTGATAATGAGCCAGTTGTGCATATTTTATAAAAACTCACTGACCTTTATGATTAGTGCAATTTTCTGCATTATATACTTATATTTCATTGAAATATACCTTAAAAATTGAATTAAAGATTGTTACAAAGGCCCTTTTCACCCAGAAGAGTATTTCTTGAATTTAGGTGTTTGGTGGATTATTTTAAAAAAGGAAAAATATTTCTATTTAAAATAAAGATCCAAGGACTCACTCTGTCTAGAAAACCAGTGTGAATAATATTTAGTCCAAGAATATAATATTCTAAGTGTATTAAACCCCTTTTCAGGGAATTCCCTGGTGGTTCAGTGGTTAGGATTTGGCACTTTCATTGCCATGGGCCCGAATTCAATGCCTGGTCGGGGAACTAAGACCCCACAAGCCGCACGTTGCAGCCAAAAAACAAACAACCACCTGTTTTCAACTGCTGTAACCACAGCAAATGGGAAATTTTATCATCCTAAATTGTAAAATGAATTCTTTAGATTACTAATTTTTTTTTTTTTAATCTTATGAATCTCATGGTCCCCAGTTTGAGAAGCACTAAATGTTGCAGTCCGGACAGACTAGGATCTTTTCTTGTTTGCCTATGGCAACTAAAAAAACTCAAGATGTTAAAATAACAAGTTTTATTTCTCATTCAGAACTCATGTTCATCACAGGTCACCTGACTCTGCTCTTTATCCTATTCTAGGACCTGGGTCATTAGAGGAGCCACCAGTGCTACTGGTTGCTTTTACAGAGGAAAAGAGAGTATGTGGTGGATCACATACCAGTTTTTAATGTTTTCCTCTGAAGAAGTGATACCCATCAGTACTGCTTACATTTCACTCTCCAGAACAAGTCAAAACAGCCATATCTACCACCAGCGAGGGAGGAACCTACAATCCTACCCTTTGCCTGGAAGAAAACTGCAGTTGTTGGAGGAACTGCACTGAGTTTTCAATTAGTTCTCACATCTATAAATGTAATCTGAGTACTTTAACAGTGATGTGATCAAATGACACCAGGAACATATCCCAGACACATGTAGGTAAACTGCAATCACTTATTACTAAGGTCCCAGTGCTTGGCAGAGTGCCTGACTTATGGCTTTGCTCCTTGAATATTTGTTGAATGAATGAAGACAACTGAGTGTATAGTCAATTCTGTGCAAAGGCTATAAGTACCAGAAAAAGATACAAAAAAAAAAAAAAAGAGGTAACCTTTGGAAAAAAGAGGTAACCTGAGAAATCATTCATCAGAGAGGAAAACAGCAGAAAATCAGGAAGGAGGGTCAAAGACAAGGAAGTGGAGAAGTACCTGATGGGCAAATTCAAATGTCTATAATGACCAAGTATATATTGTAAATGAGCAAAAAAGCCTAGAAATAGAACAATAGGGAGGAGTAGGGACTGGGGCAAATAAGAAACTTCCTTCCTTATGTACACATTTCAGCCAGTTACTTAGTTCTAACTAATTATTGCCATGCAGAAATATGAACCCACTGTTTTCAGACCTTTCCAGTTATTTTAGAGTATTTCCGAAGTTTTAGCTTTTTCAGCAAAATATCCCAATTTGCAAACACCAAATAGGTCAAACAAAATACTTCTACTTATCAGATTTAGACTGTGGGCTGTTGATGTGTAACTATCTCACTCTTGTTACAAATGAAATTTAGGGAATGGTGATTGTGGAAAACAGTGATTACACTGGAGCTGAAGGTTGAAATCTGGTTGTGGAGGACTTCATATGAAAAGCCTTAACTATTTTCTTCTGCAATTTACAGAGAGGTTAATAAAATATTTACGTGGCTTGAAAACTTATGTAAAAATTGATTTTAATTATTCCAAAATTTACCCTGGTTTAAAAAGTTTCCAAGCAGTCACTGTTGCTTCTCTATTGGACAAAAAAAAAAAGATTGTTTTCTTAGTATTGCTGATTTTGTGGGATAATATTTCAAGGGTATGGACAATAAAAACTGGATTGTGCACAAGTGTTTTGTTGGTGGTGGTTGTTGCTGTTGTTAAAATACTCAAAACTATTTGGCTTTCATCATGATCCAACATTTATTGAGCAAATGTAGAGCAAGAAGTTTCAGCCTAAGTTAAGCAGATACAGTTAGGTCAAAATGTTCCCATAACCTAAACATTTCAGAACCAACACTCTCACCCCAAAAAAACAGAATGACTCTCATTAAGTATTTAATTTAATTATTTTCCAGTGCTTGGGGCTACTAGTGCCTGAGCACATAGTTCTTCTTAATTTCATCAGCAGGCATTTATGAGTCCCTGCTGAGGGTGGATATGGAAGAAATATAAACTTTAAGGTATTTTTCTTATTAAGATAAAATGCAAAACAATTCATTGTAATTTTCAGAGTCAAAATAGAGCAATCTTTTGTAGCTGCTTCTGGGGTGCATTTGTCACCTTCCCCCATTCAACAGAAGAAGGCATTAGTCCAAATTTCTAAAACTAAAATTCATTTAGGACACATACTTTAATTTGAACACACAGTCAAACATTTCTGGGATATTAACTCCTCAGTTCTAATGAGAGCTCAAATTGACCACTTAAGCCTAAATTTAGAATTCATTTCTGTTGGTTCCATATTTTCTATCATCTCCACTAACAGTTGAAGATGTTGAAAATGCTAGAAAGAAGTCAGCAAGGAGAGAAATCTAATTTTCTGTGCAGGACTCATATAGTCTGAACAGAATAGTGCATTCCTGTCCAATTGCACACATCTGGAGTTTCATTTGACTGGAAAAGCACATCCTGACTATGAATGGAGGGTCCAACCCTAATGTCTCCTTCTCAACTTTTAAGACTCTCAACAGCCTGCAAGGCACTTAGCCAGGCAAAGGCAAATCCCTTTTCCAGCACAGCATCTGTGGAAATTACACCTGCAGAAAAATTCAGAAAAACTTCACTCTGAGAAACAAGGAGGGAGGAGGGATACTAACCACAAATGGCATGATAGTACCCTGGAGTGATCAGCATTTACTTAATTCAACAGTCTACTCACATCCAGATGTTCCACACACATGTTCAGTGTGGTTTAATGAGCATAGATAGATGTGCCCCACGGATAAGATGAGACAGAGTAAACCACTGAAGGGCAGTATTTTCCTCAAAAAAATCCTGCCTATCCCATCCTTGCAGAGAGTAGAAAAATCAGAAGAATGCTCCTGATATGTTTCATATGTTCCCAGTTCATCTGGGCTCTGAGATCAGACTGAAGTGGATGGAAACCCAGCTTCATCATGCATTATTTTAAGTGACATTGTGTGAGTCACTTAACTGTACCTTAATTTCCCCATCAGTAAAAAGGGATTGTAATAGTGCCTGCTCTGTGTGATAGTGTTTATTAAGTGCATCACATAATACTTGATACAAAATAAGAACTCAATAACTGCTGTCATTATCATTTTTTTAATAGTTGTTGGTGGTATTGTTAACATTATTTTTTTTTCTATTTCCAGAATAGGGACCAATTCACCATAACTGTGAATTAAATTAAACTTGGGGGTTTCCCTAAATGTTTATACTTTCCCTCTTTTTGTTCAAATAATAGAGGCTTGTTTATTCCAATTTTCGGTTATTCACACACTAAAGGAGGCCATTCCAGGTCCTTCTGGTTTCTATAGGTTTTAGGACATTGCTTCTGTAAGGTATAAATGTTCATGCACGTGCGTGCACATACACACACTCACACACAGAGCTGCAGACCCATGGCTCTTTTTGTTCCCAGTCATTCATGCATTCATTCCACAAATGCATATTTGTATACCATAGCTCTGTACTATATCTCAAGATTGCCTTGGCTGCAATCTATAGCATCTATAAAAATTAAAATTTTTATATATCTTAGATGCAGGTTGTGTGTGGGGGTCAAGGGACATTAAGGGGACATAATTTTTTTATAAGATTGTTTATTTTTTAGCTGGGGAACTACAGCAAAGCAAAGTTAAGTGAGTGGTATGAAGGCTTTTGAAAGTTTGCCTTCAGGGCAGAGCCTCAGGCTTTTCAGCAGGAGCTGCCTGCAAACAGCCACCTTCCCCAACATCACTCCCTCTAACCATCCCAACACCCTGGCTGTCAGTTCACTACTTTTGCTTTGTGTCAGTGGTCTGGTCCAGGTTTAGCCATGCATCGCCATGTGGCTTGATGATGGGCCACTAGCCTTTCCTCAGGCTTTACTCCTGCCACACTGATTGCCATCTGTTCTCCTTCCTGAGATTTTGACAGACAATCCATTCCTGAGTGAAGCTTCAAACGTTTCTCTCAAGCAGCATAAGAGCTCACCTCAGCCCCACTTACCTTCATGGGCTGTTTTCTCTTCGCACAAGTAATTGCAAATCAGGGACCATTTTGCCGTTATGGGGTCTTCAGATCTCTGTGTCTGAAAATCCTCTATTGGACAGCAAGAAGCTCTGATTCCTCCTTCTTCATTGCCCCCCCTCCCCTCTATAAATCACCCTAGAACAATTTGGATCTCTAATTAAAGGAATTATATTATTCCACAGTTACTGGCCTACTGGATGCACTAGCCTCCTCTGGAGCTTACGCCCAGAAGGCTGTTAGCTAAGTTTAGTGTCTCAACAGTTAATTGATCAAATTCCACGAATTTTCATTTTCCATAACTCACTTTTATTCAGGGGTGATGCATTTTTTAAAATGTGATGTGATTATCATTTAACAGTTGTTATTCAAACCATTTACAAAGAATTGTTTTCAGTTTTCTTTATCAAACCATGACCCTCCCATATGATACCCTCCCATCAACTCTCTGAACCTTGATATATCAGGAAGACTTGTTATTGACTACACTCCCCCCAACACATGCGTTCAACAAGCAGGCAGGGCAGTGCAAAAAACATGGGGCATATGGGCAAACAGATCTAGGTTCAAATTCTAGTTCACCTCCTTGTATGTAATAGAAACTGAGGCAAGTCTCATAGCTTCTGGGAGTCTCACATCACTCATCTACAAATCCGGGAGATTGCCAACATTGCAGAGTTTCACTGAATATTAAATTTATATATAAATATGCACAGACATACATATATATGCCATTAGATTGTAGTATGTATGTGTGGAATCTGATCCCCAGTAAATACCTGATTAAAAGAATAGCTATTGTCATTATTCTTCATTGTGGAAAAGGAAAAGGTGAAATTTCCTTGGGCCAGAGGTAATGTGACCTTAGGTGTAAGACAGCTCTTCCAGCTGATGTTAAAAAATTTTAAAAAAAAAAAGGTATATAGATGATAGGTAGATAGATAAGTAAGTAGATAAAATTAATTTTAAAAATTCTTGAGACTGATATATACAAGCTAAACCCATAAAATTCCCACCAACTCCAAGATTTCCTGGGTCTACCATCTGGGATCTTTTGTGCCTACAAAATTGACTTAAATTCCATGCTGTCCCTTGAACTTGAGCATCCAAATCAGAAAGGAATCAGTCCTAGAGCTTGGTTATCTCCCTCTTCTCCCTTTCTTCTATTTATATAGAGTCTTCTAGCTGCAGCACTTGAAATTACAGTCCCTGAGGATTTTGGTCGGATCTTGTTTGTCGCTGTAATGTTGCTGCCAATCTTCTGCCCCAGCCAGCTCTGTGGGGCTATACCATCAAGGCTCTCACTTAAGTTTACCTCCAGCCCCACCAATGCGCTAATGTACTCTATCACTCACCCTCAGCCAGGGGACTAAAAATAGCCTCTGGCTTCAATTGCTTATTTTAAAAGGAAAAACAAAATTGAGAGAGTGAGAACAGAAATGACAGCTCTCCATTTCATCCTGCTGTACCAAAGACCTTCACCAAGGGAAATGCAGTTCTTTCAATTAGCTCACCTGATCTATATCACCTAGGCTCCGCTGAGAGTGTCCATATGCTGCTGGGTAGCCTGGCTTCTGCCAAGCTTCTCCTCTCTCCTACTTGATGTCCTTCTATGCCCCAGAATCTTTTCCTGTCAGATGTGAGAATCTGACTCACTGCCTTTCAGGGAAGTGGCAAGAGAAGCTTTCTGACAAGAGCTTATTAGAGGGAGCTCTGGTGAGACCATGCAGTTCAGAGAAACACAGTGAATGATGGATTGGGTTTCAAGTTACTTTCTACACATGTTCTGGGGCATCTGTATACTTCAGATTGCGTAACATTCATGGGGACTATCACGTAAAAATCTCATTCAAGGACCTAAGTAACTGTGCCCAAATCCACATTGTACCTTTTTGCTCCACCCCTACTTCCAGCCCTCCATTCCTTGTACAATACTGTGTTCTGGCTGTACCAAATTTTCTTGCCTATCTCCCCCCAAGTGTTTTTTTTAACAATTCTTGAAGTGCCCAGATGTCTTTCCTGCCTTCATTTTTCTACTTGTATAATACATGAAAATCATTCTAAAATAGCATCTACTTCAAAAGTTTTTCCCTGAATTTTGTGCCCCACACAATGCTAAAATTAAAAACACAAACAAAAACACAAAGCCCTGAATCTATTCATTTCTTGTGACACAACACCCAATAACATATATTAATACTATATATAGTATTACATATACATATATATATGCATATACATATATGTATACATACACATAAACATATATATAAAATACATATATATAATACTATATTAATATACTATTAATACTATACTATGATGATGATGAAGATGGTGATATTGATGATAATGATAATTTAGGTGAATGTCTTGTTTCAATAATAAAAGGTGAAATTGTTAGAGAATGAACTGAGTATATCTTAATGTTCCTGCCTCTTCAGCATGCTGAATGGCACATAATGGGAGCTCAACAATTTTGGTTGAATTGGATTGAGTAACGTGTAGAGAAAACTCAAACAAAGCAATCTATGTTCTTGATTTGGTGTTTGAAACTTCAGAGTTGTTTTCATTGCAGTGACTTTTCTTTAGACCTTTTCTCCCTCTTTCAAAAATAGATTATATCTTTGGAAAGTACCAGGGTAAGGGTAATTGAAGGCTTGCAAATGCAAAAGATATAGGCCTTATATTTTGAACAGTTTCTTTACATCAATTTTCTTGTACTATTTTATGGCCGGGATTTCTTATCTAAGCCAAAGCTAAGAGCATATTAAGCTGAGATTATTCAAAGGTATTTTGAATCCCATTTGGCATTCAGGATTCTGATTATTTCTATTCTATCTGTCACACTATTTCTTTCTTTTAAAAACGTAAAATAAATGTAGCAATATGTACTCTGATAAGAAAAAAGAAAGACAGTGGAAGTCTACTGATAATAACTGTGGTCGTTAAGATGAGCATTGTGCTACATCATTTGGAACTTCCTTGAATTTTGACCTCTAGAAAATTAAAGTACAAGGAAGCAAGGAAAGTGGTTTATTATTCCTCTCTACATGAGAGCATCCCATTTCCAATCGTGGGTGGGACAAAGAAGCCAGCTATGATGTCACAGTGAAGTAAAGAAGGAAGAGTGGCTTTGGAAACAGTCATGATATGATCCATAAAGTGTACAGTTTCAATGGTAGGAGAGATGTGCATGTGTAAGCCTGCAAAACAAAGCAGTGATTTGTTTTGTTTTGTTTTTTAATATATAGGACTTTACTAAATATACTAAGAAATGCTTTCTGGGGTCTTAGCTCTGATAACTTTTAAACTGATTATGTGTCATTTTGTATTATTGGAATAGACATTTCAGAGATTTTGGTGGGGGGAGGTGGATGTTGTTTGCTTGTTTTGAAGCCTTGTAAAGGAATGGTTATCCTCACCCTTATCTCTCTTCCTCCACCATACGCCTTAAGGATACCTACTACTGCTGGGACCCAAATGGATAAGAACACACAGACAGGTGCCATGTTTTGTCATCGTAAAGGAAATAAACTAATACTTAAGCAGCTCAAGCAATCCACATGTGGCACACTCAGTTTGGCTTTTTGAACCAAGATTGTGATACAGTCATAACAGTGAAATATTATTTTGTATAATATTTGATCTAATCTACTATTTAGTAATGTGACCTGAGATCCACCATAGTACCTCCTGGGTTTCTCAGCCATTTGGAGCTGTGTCTAAAAGATTTAGACAAATCTCAACCAAGATTGATTTCCCCATCAAGTGACTTTTGGCAATGCCTGGGAACATTTTTGTCACATCTTGGGGGATGCAATTAGCATCTAGTGGGTATTGCCAGGAATGCTGGTTAACATCTTACAATGCATAGGACAGTCCCTTACAACAAAGAATTATCTGATCCAAAATGTCAGCAATGCCCAGGTGGAGAAATCTGATCTAGAGCCCTTCTACTCAAATTCTGGTCCATGGACCAGCAGCGTCAGCATCACCAGGAAGCTGAATAGAAGTGTAGTATGTCATTTTGTCCCCAAGATTGAATCAAAACCTTAACATAGACAAGACTCCAAAGGATTCATATGCTTATAGTTTAAGAGGCATTAGGCTAGAGTGGTAGTTCTTCACATTTAAGGGTCACAGAGTCAACTGGGTTGCTCTTAAATAAAAACAAAAAGTACCTATACTTGCCACACCCTTGGAAATCATGATTCACTGGTCTGAGGTGGTACTCCTGGCAGCAGTAGCTTTTAGAAGCTTCTTAGAAAATTTTAATGTTCCACTAGGGTTGAGACTCCCTGGTCTGGTACAGCTCAGAGTGGGGAGAACATGCTTAGAATGTACAGATATCTCAGAATTCGTGGGACAATCTGGTTTGTGTCATTTGTCCTATCACTCTCAAATGTGTCCTGAGCTTGGAGTAAGCAACAATTTCTTAAAAGACAAACAAAAATGTACTAATCATAAAGGATCAAACAAGATAAATTAGATCTTATTAAAATCAAGAACTTGTGTTTATCAAAAGATACCATTAAGATTATGAAAAGGCTATCTACAGAGTGGGAAAAAGAGATTTTCAATGTATATATCCAACAAATAATAAATAAATAAACAAATAATAAATAATAAAATAAAAATATAATAAAATAATTAAAATATTATTTAAAATTATTAAAATAAAATAATAAATAAACAAACAAATAAATAAACAACAATAAATAATATATCCAAAAAATTAATAAGAAAGAGACAAGACAACCCACTAGGGCAAAAGACTTGAATGTGTGCTTCATAAAGGAAGCTGTGCAAATGTATAATCAACATAAGAAGACCTGCTCAACTTCATCCACCTTCATGGAAATGCAAATTTAGACCACGATAAGCCAATACAAACAAGTTACAATGACTAAAATGATAAAGACTGATGATTCCAGGTATTGCTAGGATGTGGAGCAAGAAGAACCTTCAGCCTTGCTAATGGAAGAATAAATTGATAAAACCACTTTAAAACGTGTTTTTCCAGTTACCTACCAAAGTTCATCATATGCCTATATATATGATGAATACTCCTACTCTTAGATATATACCCAATAGAAATAGATACATATGCTCACCAAAATACATGTATTAAATTTCCCATAGTAACACTGTTAGTAATAGTCCAAGATTGGAAACTACCCAAATGCCCAGCAGTGGAATGAATAAATAAGTTGTAATATGTTCACAATGATGGAATATACAGCAACAAGCATGGATGATGTTCAACTAAACACAATGATATGGGTGAATCTCTCAAACGTAATACTGAGTGAAAGCAACTAGACAAAAGAGCACATACTCTATGAGTTCATTTATAAAAATAGGCAAAAGTAATCCATCCACTTACAAGTCCAAGCAGCAGTTACCCTTGAAACAGAGTCTGGGAGAGAGTGAGGGAAATTCTGGTTTGTTGCAATGTTTTCTTTCTACCTTTGGGTTGTTGTTATACATATATTGTGACATTCAATGAATGGTATATTGTGTGCATTCTTGAAAATGTATATAACAATTGAATTATTTTTTAAAGTGTCCTCTATTGGATGATAACATTCACAGCCAACTTAGTGTGATGGAATAGCCTCAGGTCAGCAACGTTGGGCCTGAAGAGCAGTCATTCAAAGTCTACCCAAGGTGGTAGCCCTCCCTCTATTAGCTTCTGTAGGTGCCCAGGGAGAACTGAGATGATTTCACACCGATCCTCTTTAGAATAGCCGTTCTCTACTGAAGCTGAACATAAGAATCATCTGGTGAGTTTCTACAACTCCTGGCAATTCAATCAGTAACTTGTTTACCTCCCCTGGTAATGACAGCGTGCCCAGGGCTGGGAACCACTATCTTAGCCTCACATCTCTGCAGTCATCCATATGGCTGCTTCAGCACAGTTATTCTGACAGTGCTGATGGGACTTAGATGGATGCCCTCAGTTCCCTTATGACATTCACTCATTTGTTCACTATCTCAATAAGCATGCAATATTTACTAGGTCCTGTGTTAGGTGCTGGGTGCTAGGCCAGGGTTATAAAATTAGATTGTAAGCCTCTGGGAGCAGAGACCAAGTCTTTTTAGTTCTAAGTTACAATCTCAATGTCAAGCTCTGATGGTACACACAATGAGCCTCAGAAGAACTCTGGAGAACTTTTAGGGAAATAAGGGTGGGGAAATTATTTTAGGTGAAAGAAGCAACATTGTGAAGGTGGGGAGCCATTTCTTGTCATCAAAGTAAAGTGACCATTTTCTAATTTCAGGGTATCAGGAACCTCAGCAATTCTAGAAATGGAAACTGTAACTCCAATAATAATAATAATAATAATAACTGTGTCATAAATAACTAGATTTTACCTTTATTTTTCTCTCTCTCATCATTTTATCCTCAGTGCTCAGTACAGTGCCTGACATCCTAGAATTGGTCAATAAATATTTGTTGAATAAATTAACAATTGAACAAGTGAAAGAAAATATTCTCTCAGGAAAGGAAGGATGAATTAACATTTATTGAATACCAAACACTCTCCGTGCACATGCCAGACACCTCCTGTCCTTAGTGCCATTTCATAGTCATGGCACATTGTAAACGGGTGGCATGATTATCCTCCTCTCAAAGCTTAAATAAAATATGAAGCCCAGAGAGTATAAGGAATGTCCCAAGATCACAGGGCTAATTGGCAGTGCCCAGATTCAAATCGCAGGGTTGCAATTTGGCACCCCTGCTCTGGGCATCGCACTCCACAGAGCAGCAGGACAGTGATGAGCCTGGGACATGATCCATCCAGGCCCATCTGGCCCCTGCTCTCCTCTGAGGCCGAATACTTTGCCTCACGTATCTACCACCACCAAGCCTGCATTCCTCTCATTGCTCATATTTATAATTCAGCATCAAATTATCTTATTAACAACATGCTAATTAAGTTATGATAGAGGTGCCACTACGGAATCAGAGGTATTTCCATGGAAACTAAGTGGCAACTCCCTCTCCCCAACCCTGCAGTTTTATTTGAGTCTCCTGAGGAAGAAAAGGAAAAGTACAGAATTTTGAGGCTAGCCAGTTCTTGTTGAAACATAAACTCCAAAGCCGCCAGGAGAAAAGTGAGTAGAAAACCCTTTGGGGCTGGCTGGATCTTCCCTCCCTCTCCCCTTCCTTTCTCCCTCTTTTTTCTCCTCACCTTTTTCTTCTTCCTTCACACTCTCTGGGCTCTCCCCTCTCTCATAAATGTTTTCCCTTTGACTGTAAATCCAGAGCATAGCGCTGAAACCACAGCCCTCAAAAGTCACTTCCATCTGGCCTGAGAAGTAGTGGACTCCAGAGTCTTTATGGAAATTTTCAACTTCTAACTAGTTACAGATCTAAATAAAGTCTTTACTTAGAACTGTAGGTTCATCAAGGAACTGTCTGGCTTCCTGTGTGCTATATTTTCTTCTTTGCTTAACTTTTTTATTAGTCTACGTTCTCCAGAGGAACAAAACCAATAAGATAGATAGATAGATAGATAGATAGATACCTAGAGTTTATTTATATATATATATAACAGGATATATTATTTCTATATCTCTATATCTATATGCATCTCTGTCTATCTAGAGAGAGAGATTTACTAAAAGGAATTGGCTCATGTGATAAAGAAAGCAAAGTTCCAAAGTTTGTAGTCAGCAAGCTGGAGACCCAGGAGAACCAATGGTGTAGTTCCAGTCCAAACCCAAGTTTGAAAGAAGGAGAAAACTGTCCTAGCTCAAAGACATTCATGGAAAGAGAAAGAAGTCTTGCTTACTCAGCCTTTTATTCTAGTCAGGTTTTCAAGGGATCGGACGAGACCCGTCCATATTGCGGTGGGCAATCTGCTTTACTCAGGCTACTGATTCAAATGTTAATTTCACCCAGAAACAGTCTCACAGACATATCCAGAAATAATGTTTAGTCAAATATCTGGGCACCCCATAATCCAATCAAACTGACACATAAAACTAACCATCACAACTTCCATTTTAGCAATTTAACCATAGTTCCCTTCCATAATCTTACAGCCTGCCTTCTGAGAGTGTGTTCATCAACTTCAACCAGATTTTCTGTTATCTCTCTCAATCTCAAGAGTCCAGAGTACCCACAACCCACCAATTCTAGACTGTCACTGAGACAGTCCTGCAGACCACTTCCCTTCCCTTCCAATCTGACTCATTACCGGCTCCAAAGTAGGGAGAGTTCTCCTCCCTTTGGTATCTGTTGAACAGTAATTCCCAGAGTGTGTTCAGAACATGATAGCCTTCATGGCAAGTTGGTAGGAACATGATAGGTAAATAGGTGCTGAAGAGGTGGATAAATGTGAAATATCTATAAAATAGTTCCAAGTGCAAAATGTTGAGAAGCACCAAGTATCATATACTTCTCTTAGATTTTTATGATTTACTTCTTATTTTTTATAATGCATATTACAGGGTAAGGGCTTTGAAAGGCATTTATTCATTTCCTCATTGAGTATCTATTGAGTACCAACCATGTATAAGGCACTGTTGTAAGCGCAGGAAAGATAGTTATATAGGAAATAGGTCCTGCTCTCAGGAAGCTTGTGTATTGATTGAGGGGAAACAGATAGTAAATAAATAAGTACTATAAAGACAAATAAAATGGGCAAGGAGCTAAATCATTGAGGAACATGCTATTCTATGAAGGGCCATCAGAGAAGCACCTCTGAAAAACTGATACTTGAACAAAACCCTAAATGAAGAGAGGGAGTAATGTGTGGGCATATTATAAAGGGGCCATACAGCAGTCCTGAATAGTATTGTTCATCGGTTTAAAAACTGATGAAAGCTGCATGGCTAGAGCTTGGTGGGAAGGCAGGTTGGAGAGGAGGCTAGTAAGGTAGCAAGAGGCCAGATTATCATCTACTGTTTTACAGGCGATGTAAGGATTGTTGGGACTTATGTGACTCAGGAGGTGGTGGGTGGAGGTATCTGAGAAAAAGAGTGACATAATCTGGCTATAGCATTTTCAGGGATCAGTGAATGTGGGTTACACATTGCAGGGAGGCACGAGGTGAGTTTGGAAGTTACCATACTTGTCCAGATGTGACACAACTGGGCTTTGGGCTAAATGTGCAATAGTGGAGGTGAGGAGAAGTGGGTAGATTCTGAAAGTACTTCATTCTCCAGTGAGAAATTTGATTAATTCCATATAATCAAGGATCTCTCAAATTTACTTAGGCATTGGCCACTTCTCCAGTTGACTCTCCAATTATTTTTTGACTAAACGGTTCAAATATAAATTATAGTTAGTATATTAGCCTCTGATTAGTAAATATTATATAGTTTATTTTTATGTCTAGTATATTTCTATTTCAGATTATTCTTTTGTGTTTCCTGTGTGTATACAAGTATCCCTAAGACTGGTAACATAAATCTACCACTAATAGATTTAAGTGGATTTGTTTTTCCCTTTCTGTATGTGAAAATCTATGAGTGTGCATCCCCCTAATGTGGACTAGAGGCTTCCTTGTGAGTGGCTACATTGTTACTTCTGCCCAAAGTAAGGGTCTGTCTGTGTTCCACCTTCAAATTCCTATTCATCCTTCATGGTTCCTTCCTCTGTGAAGCCCTTCATGAACATACATGAACAGGCAGGTGCTCCCTGCTGGGTAACTTCAGGGTAGCCTGAGCCTATGTCCATTTTAGCGTTGCTTCCTGACATCAGTGTGCTCTGAATATGTGGACAGACTTCCCCGCTGCACTGTGAGCTTTTTTTAAAAATTTATTTTATTTATTTATTTTTGGCTGTGTTGGGTCTTTGTTGTGCGGGCTTTCTCTAGTTGAGGCGAGCAGGGGCTACTCTTTGTTTTCAGTGTGCTGGTTTCTCATTGCAGTGGCTTCTCTTGCTGCGGAGCACAGGCTCTGGGCACATGGGCTTCAGTAGTTGTGGCTCACGAGCTCTAGAGCACAGGCTCAGTAGCTGTGGCACACGGGCTTAGTTGCTCCGTGGCATGTGGGATCTTCCCGGACCAGGGCTCGAACCCGTGTCCCCTGCATTGACAGGCAGATTCTTTTTTTTTTTTTCTTTTGAGGTACACGGGCCTCTCACTGCTCTGCCCTCTCCCGTTGCGGAGCACAGGCTCCGGACGCGCAGGCTCAGCGGCCATGGCTCACGGGCCCAGCCGCTCCGCGGCATGTGGGATCTTCCCGGACCAGGGCATGAACCCGTGTCCCCTGCATCGGCAGGCAGACTCTCAACCACTGCGCCACCAGGGAAGGCCCTGACAGGCAGATTCTTAACCACTGCGCCACCAGGAAGTCTCAGCACTGTGAGCTTCTTGAGGCAGGGATTGTGTGTATCCCTCCCTGTATCTGCAGACCCTCCCACCACTCATGGCACAGAGCAGTTAGGAACAAATGCCTGATGAGTGATTGAAAAGATTTTATTATTTATTTGTTTAAGAAATAAGAATTTGTTGGTTTAAGAAATATTTATTTAGTGCTTTCTAGACTCAAGGGATCTGATGCTACATGTACACACATATACATACACTCTTACATTTTATATATATATATATATATACACACATATATTTGTATACATATGAATATATTCGTCTATTGAAAGAGATGATCAAGTCAGTAGAGTTTTTCAAGGCATGATGCATACTATAAAAATTAGAAGGTGTTGATTGAGCATAGAAAATCTTTAGGCAATGGTAATTCATTCAATGGAAATTCTCCCAAAAGTAAGCAGGAGGAAAATCTAGAAGGCAGGGAATGTCATATGTTTTCAGAAGATAATTAGTTCAGAATGATTGGAAGTCCTACAGGGGGGATGGTAATAAATGAAAGCAAAGGAGTAGATTAAAGCTTGGGCGCTATCCAGTGGATACAATGGATGCAGATTGTTGTAGCTTGAAAAAAAAAGTTACTTTGTGAAATGGTTGAATTCAGTTTATTTGGGCTTTCTCCCCAGTTTTTCCTACAGTTGTTATTGAGTCTGAAGTCAACATTTTCTTCAACCAGCACATGGAAAAGTTTCAGAAGATAAATATATTGAACAAAAGGCTCAGGGCACTTTATCAGAGAACATGGAAACCTGGGAACATGATATCTATTTCATAAAGATAATACAAACAAAGGGACTGATGAATTGGTGTGGTGACGTCATTCAGTGGTAGATGGGATTGGACTGAATTAATGCTGGGAAATGTTATTTATGTTCCCAGATTTCTCTCAGTTGGTTTACCTGAAGTTCTTGTGTTATTGTGAGGAAAAAAATTGATACTGGATACAAGTCGCAAAAAAGGCAGCTACAATTTGCATGAGGATAAATCATAATTATCTTTATCATAATTATCATCAGTATTTCTTTGCTCAGCCAGTTAAATACATTTCACATTTTCTTTTTCTCTTTAGACCTAAAATTCAATACAACAATAGCAGTGAGCCTGTGCTTTTAGGGGATATATTAAATATAATAAAAATGATTTATATTCAAGTTAGTATCTAATAGCAGTAGTAAGCTTCTTTTGTCTTATAAGAAATGCCTTTTGTGAATGGTATTTTCAGGTTATATTTCCCTCTTTTTAAGCAGTCCTATAAAAAAATTCTGCTTTATATGGCCAATAATTTTGAGGACAGAGTATGTTCTCTTGTTAATGTCTCCTTGAAACATTCATTAAATAATTGAACATCAGAAAAAAGGTTTATCTCCATATGAACTTATATGTGCTAATAATGTTATTGAAAAATACAGGAGAAAGTATGTTTCTTAAAAAGACATTTTTTTAGAAGACCGACCATATTTTCTGTTGTTCAGAGTGAACGTAGCCTTGTCAAAGAAAGACAAATGGTTGTGATGGTTTTAAAAATGCCTAAGACTAGGCATTTTGTCTGAATGAAAGCACACAGCATGAACCTGGGATAAATCTCACAGTCTTCCCTGTTAAGTCTCTTTCTCTTTCTTTTGTATTCTCATCCTCTCTCTCTCCCCCTCTCTCCCTCCCTCCCTCCCACCTCCTCCTCCTCCTTTCCTCCTTCTCCCCCACCCCTGTGCCCCAATTTATATTTCAAAACTCTTGCAGTTTTACAACTGCATGGGCCTTGAAATATTTAATACCCTCTGTTTTATAGATGAGAAAAATAAGATCTATGGGAAAAGGAAACATCTCAGCCACTACAAACAAGTAATTGATAGATTATAGTTGACTACCAAGTGCCTACTGACCACTTATATATGTATTAAGATAGGAATGTGTATGTATGTGTGTGTGTGTGTACACATACACACACACACACACACACACACACACACACACACATAGGGTTGGCAAAAAATTTCATTCTGGTTTTTCATATTACGGAAAAACCAGGTTGAACTTTTTGGCCAACCCTATCTATCTATCTATCTATCTATACTTCACTGATTGAAACACATGGCAATTTTCCAGTATCTGGGAATTTGGAGAGGGTGTATTACCCATCCCCATCCTTCCTCAATTTCAATAAAGTTAAAGGGTAAGAATTCCCATAAAGCAATTAGTCAAAGGAAGATGCCTGCGTCAAATTAATCAATATTATTCCACAGACCAAGGGCTTTGAAAGCAGAAAAACATGACATCTAAGTCCAATTCCTTCACTTATGTACCCCTAGATACTCAGTTTTCTGAGCACTAAAATAGTGACATCCAGCATGTGGAGTTATTGAGCTGTTTAATGAAATGGACTGTATATTAAAGGCCAGTTAATGCACTTATCCTCAGATTCTTAACCTAGAAACAAAAACCCTCCTGGGAGGGGTTTTGGGAGTCCTTAGATGAACTTCAGGCATGCCTAACCCTTTGATAGTTTCAGCATTTTTCTGCATATAAGCATTCTTTTCTTTGGGAAAAAATCCCTCACTATTATTAGATTTTCAAAGATGTGTTCCCAATTAGTTTAAGAAAACTGACATAAATAGAAGCTGTAATGCTGGTGTTAATAATAATTATTATAACCACAATAACATTACTAATATTTCACTACAAACAAACATTATGATGATTATTAAGACTCAATTCCTTGCATATGAGCCAAAACTGGTGGATGAATCACATTTAAATCATCAGGTGCTTTGCTTTTACCAGGTAGACTGTTTCAATTTCTTCTTATTACGTGAGCCCTTGAGGTCTTGTTTCACTCTGATCCACAGAGAAACTCATTTCCCTAGAAAGGCAGGCTAATGAGGTCTGCTTAATTTATAGCTGAGTACATTTATGTGCTCTCTTCGTTAACGGGGATGCCTGTTTAATTCAATAGAATCCTGCATGTGGTACACATAGAAGACACTAGGACCCTGTCCGCTCCACATCCATTTATTACTCTGATGCCTCCAACATACACAAACAAACCATGTTTTACAAACTGCTTAGAGATTTAAGTTGCATTGTACATTCTGTTGTAACAAAAAGGGTGATTTAAAATCATTACGCCTAAAATTTAGGCCTTGGTATGCTTTGAAGTCAAGAGGAACAATTTGTCAGCTGGTTGATCTTTTGCTTCTAAAGCTAGTTAACTGATCAATCTAATGTCAAAGGAGCAGAGACAAATGGGAGACATTTTACCATGTGGGAAACTGTACATGAAGATAAATCCAACATCCTGCTTCATTTCATCTGCAGTGCTCCTTGCATAAAGGACGTGTTGGAATCTTTAAGTTCTTTAAATTCTTGCATTGAATCTTGCTTTGTTCCATTTTGGGGTAGGGAAGCCCATAATCTCTCACTTTATTTTTTATTTCTTTATGTTTGGCTGCATTGGGTCTTCGTTGCTTCGTGCAGTATTTCTCTAGTTGCTGTGAGCGGGGGCTACTCTTCCTTGCAGGTCCGTGGGCTTCTCATTGTGGTGTCCTCTCTTGTTGCATAGTACGGGCTCTAGGAGCACGGGCTTCAGTAGTTGTGGCACACAGGCTTACTTACTCTGCGGCATGTGGGATCTTCCTGGACCAGGGCTCAAACCCATGTCCACTGCACTGGCAGGCAGATTCTTAACCACTGCACCACCAGGGAAGCCCTCATAATCTCTCATTTTAAATTCACACTTGGCAATGAACAAAGTTGGAATTCTTGATTGGTTGTTTACTGTGTAATTAATTCACGCATTTCTGAAATTTCCTAACATGTTTGCAAAGTAAATCTTTGGTGAATTTGTTGTATTCCTTGATGAATTTGTTTGATTTTTTTAAATAGATCTTTATTGGAGTATAATTGCTTCACAATACTGTGTTAGTTTCTGTTGTACACCAAAGTGAATCAGCCATATGCATACATGTTCCCATATCTCCTCCCTCTAGCGTCTCCCTCCCACCCTCCCTATCCCACCCCTCTAGGTATGCAAAGCACCGAGCTGATCTCCCTGTGCTGTGTGGCTGCTTCCCGCTAGCTAACTAAATTGATACAACCACTATGGAAAACAGTATGAAGGTTCCTTAAAAAACTAAAAATAGAACTACCATATGACCAGCAATCCCTCTACTGGGCATATACCCTGAGAAAACCACAATTCAAAAAGAGACATGTACCACAATGTTCATTGCAGCACTATTTACAATGGCCAGGACATGGAATTTATTTGATTTTTGCTATGAACATAATGATGAAACTGGATCTAGAGTAACAGCTTCCTCATGAATAGTTTTAGTTACACCAGCTGTTCTAGTTACCTACTGCTGCATAAAAAATGACTCCCAAACTAGTCGGCTTAGAACAACAGCCATGTGATTATATTTATAACTTTGTGGATCAGGAATTGAAACTGGGTAGGAACAGCCAAGGTCACTTCCTGGTGTTTAGCTAGCAAATGGACCTTAGGGTCCAATACATCTTCACTCCAGTGGCTGGTGCCCTGGGTGGGGTGGGGGGAGGGGTTGGGACAGGAAGGCTGGGCTCCTCTGAGACTGTCAACCAGAGCACCTATCTGTGGCCTCTCCAGCAGGCAGTATTAGGCAATGAAACTTCTTATTTGGCTGCTCAGGGCTCTTAGGGAGGAGCAGAAAGGTGTCTCCATCCATCTTGAATCTACCACACCAGCACATATCAATTCTTTACAAGCTTCATTAACAAATTGTTTTACCGCCATCACCTCAAGCTTCTATGATATGTGCTAGAATTTTCAGCAAGATGGGTGGTGGGGAGAGAGGAACGGTGATTGATTAGATAGCTATTATTCCAATAGCAATGGCAGGTTGCATTTGCTTAACTCTTAGCAACAATGCTGCTTTAGGAAAATCAATAAGTAAATTTCTTGCCTAAAAAAAAGAGATTAGAAACTTTTATAGGGGAAATTTATTGTAGTTTTCCTCCCCTTCTTTGGCATCCCCTCCTCCATTTTTAGATTGAGAGATTGCTTTGGAAAATAACTATTTTTTTTTTCCCATGACTCTGTAAACAGAAAACTGTTTTGGTGATTTTTACTGATTTTGAAGGCAATCTTTTTTTTCAAAGTGTTAGTCTCACATTGATTTTTTTTAATTTAATTTTTAATTTTATGTTAGAGTATAGTTGATTTACAACATTATGTTAGTTTCAGGTGTACCACAAAGTGATTCAGTTTTACATATACATGTATCCATTATTTTTCAGATTCTTCTCCCATATAGGTTATTACAGAATATTGAGTAGAGTTCCCTGTGCAGTAGGGAACTTGTTGATTATCTATTTTATATGTAGTAGTGTGTATATGTTAGTCCCAGACTCCTAATTTATCCCTCCCCCACGACCTTTCCCCTTTGGTAACCATAAATTTGCTTTCAAAGTCTGTGAGTCTGTTTCTGTTTTGTAAATAAGTTCATTTATATCATTTTTTTCAAAGTTTCCACATATAAGTGATATCATATGATATTTGTCTTTCTCTGTCTCACATTCATTTTAGATTTCAAGCCATCTGTTTGTCCATCATCCTAGGAGATTGGGATATATTTTACAGAGCAGTAGACACAGAACAGCCTCTCCACAAATAAACTCTTAATCCATCAACACTTTATTAAGCATCTGTTAGGCACTCTATGCAAATGAGAAAAGCAAACGAGAAAAAATGAAACACAATCTCAAGAATCTTGTACGTTTTAGTTTACTGATGAATATACAATATATATAATTATATAAATATATTGCAAAGCAAAGAAAAAAATAATTTAGTTTTGTTTTTAGAGGAACTTGAATGATTTAAGTTAGAATTGCATTTTCCCAGTTGACTAGCATGACAGTTTTGGACAGTTCTTATAGCTTCTATTTTCCTGTCTCTGAAGTGAGAGCAACAACTGGTAGAATTGTAGTCTTTTTTTTTTTTTTTTTTTTTGCGGTATGCGGGCCTCTCACTGTTGTGGCCTCTCCCGTTGCGGAGCACAGGCTCCAGACGCGCAGGCTCAGCAGCCATGGCTCATGGGCCCAGCCGCTCCGTGGCATGTGGGATCTTCCCGGACCGGGACATGAACCCGTGTCCCCTGCAATCGGCAGGCGGACTCTCAACCACTGCGCCACCAGGGAAGCCCAGAATTGTAGTCTTAAATGATAGTGATGCAAAGCTTTGATTCTCAACCAATCTTTCATGTGCTTAAAAATCACCTAATATCTGGTACAAAGGCACTGTGGTCCAAAGAAGGAGGGCCTGTGATTCCGCATTTCTAACAAGCTCCCAGGTGAGGCAGATGCCACAGGCCCACGGACCACAGCTTGAATACCGAGGCTGCAGAGCATCTAATATTGATAAATATGAATACGCACTCAGAAATTTTGGTTCCTGGTCTCCACTTCCTTCATCTTCCTTTCGAAATTTCTATAAGACAGGAATGGATTTTTGTATTTGTCCCCATCTCCAATTTGTTGAGTACTCTGTTGTATTCCTTATTTAAAATATTATGGCTCCTGCACTTTGTTTAACTCTGCTTGACATTCAGTGATTTGTGATTCTCCTTTTTCCTGAGCATGCTTATAAGAGGACGGCCTTGGGATTGAAAACTCTTGCTGTCTAGACACAGGGACAGACTTTCTGTGGAAGAACTGTGAATGGCCATTTTATACTCAGATTTTTTTCCCTTTTTTTCTTGTTTGCTTTGTCTTCATATGCTAATAGAATCAACATCCTCGTTTGCCATTTTAATGTTTCTTAGGAAGCTTTATCTCAGAGTTTCCTATAGTTTTTATGATCATTAGTCTTCTGGGTGAATCAGAGGTTTCTCAATAGACCCTCCTGGCTCCTCGTTGAGTTCTTTGAACGACTTTATTATAACAAAGTTGACTTGGAGCCAGAAGAGGTAGAACTCCAGTGCAGGGCTTTCTTTCGAGTTTTATGGGTTTTTCTCAGAAGTCTAATGCCAGTTTAATTAAGTTTTATAGCTATTAATACTCCACCACTCTTGCTGCAGTAAGAAATATGTAACTAAACAATAACTTGGAATGGGTAAATTCATTATTAAGTTACACTAAAAGATAATGTCTCTGGGTCATAGTTCATAATTTCCAAATGCACATCATTTAGAATGATTGGTAACTTCAGCCTTGTAACTCTTTCAAGGAGAAAGGCTGTGAGTTTAAATCACTACAGTAAGCTGACAGTGAGACTTATATTTTCTGAGCTAAAGATATATTTTTATGGCCACACAGTGGACTCTGTTTATCACTCATCATAAACCATCGAAAACCATTTTTGTTTTAAATTAGGTACTCAGGCTTTTGTCACGTAATCTGTATCTTTATTTCCCCTTTCCACTTTTGTTGGTCCATTTTCAACAGCTCCCAATTGTCTTCCATTTCCTGAAAATGGCTTGTATTTTATATTTCAGCTTCCTTAAAGGTATTTCATCCTAGTTGAGGTCACCTTAATTTACACCTTAAATTATTATTCCAAAGCCAACTTCAGTGCTACTGATACTGAGTAATCCTGCTAAAGAGTCCAATTTTAAAATAAAATAATTTCTTATCCTGAAATGCCAGGCATAAGAAACCCATGAATTTTGCATATCTCTTTAGTACTTTTACTTATTGAATTACAGGCCTTCCCTTCCTTTGAGCCACTTAGTCAATTATGCTTCATTTTACTGCCTACTCTGGTTCTAGAGTCTGTCCCTTCTTAAAGATCATAAGTTAGTCACTTTTTCCCAGACTAGGCAACAGCCCCAAATTATTTGAAAGTTAAATGACTGTGGAATTTGGGGCTTAATGGTTTTAAAACCATCTCTATTATGCTTATTAAAATGGAAGATCTTGTCCAAACAAATTTCTTCCTTCCTTCTTTTCTCTCTCTTTCTCTCTCTCTCTCCCCCCACCCCCTTCTCCCCATCAGTCAATCTTCCTTCTCACCGAGACCCATATTTTTGTTGCCTGATTTTACACAGTCTGTTCAGGGATACACACTGGGAAGTGAGAGGCCACAGCCCCATAGACAGGGGAGGGAAGGTAATGGTCACAGAAGTCTCCTTGATGAAAAACACTGTACCTTTAATTCATATGCATTTATTAAAATGCACTTTGCAATCTATAAATGGCAAAAAAAAAGCAAATAAGCATAGGGTGTTACATCATAATTAAAATGGTTTTTTTTCTCATAATTTCTAGGGCAATAAAAGAAAGCTTTGGTTCAGTTTTCTTATATAAATAAAAAAGGAAAGTGGGCCTATTCTTAAGTATCATAGGAGATAAAAATCTGTATATTTTTCTTCTGAGTGCTCTTGAAAGGTGAGTTTGATTCCTTTTGCCTTTGTTTTCTCATTCAGCTCTATTCACCTTTCTATTGCTCTTATCTGTTTACAGGCTTGTCTTATCTTTCTAAACCTGAACAGTTTAATACCATAGCTATTAGCTACACATTACAGTGGAGCCTTAGAACTACAGCTAGTCCAAATTGAGTTGTGGACACTGGATTTCAAAGACTTAGTACAAAAAAGACAGGATGCAGAATACATTAATGATACATTAGTTATGTGTTGAAATGATACTATTTTGGATATATTGGGTTAACTAAAATATATTAGAATTCACATCATCTCTTTCTTTTTACCTTCATAGAAATTTTAAAAATTACATATGTGCCTCTCATTTTAAGCTTGCATTTTACTTCTAAAGGATAGGGCTATTCTAAACCATAAGCGCTTCTAAAGCAGGAATTGGATCTTATTCTTTACCAAATAACCAGTGAGTAGATCAGAAGGCACTTAGGGTTATTAGATGACTCAATGGTTATATTGATTAAATTATTATTTATTCCAATTTATACCTCACTCCTAAATATAGCTATGTTCTTCAGGTTATATACATGTGTGAAAATCATGTTTTATGCCTTAGCTCAGTTTCTGGCCTCTGGTGCTCTTGAGTGGGTTGCAATTAGGCCAAAAGATTGATTCTGTCAGCCCTAGGGGGTGCCATAAGGGCTGTCTGGGCCCTCAAGTCTATTGCTTTCCATTGCAAGCAACCTCATCAATTTAATCCAGAATATTGTGCAAACATGATTACATCCTGTTTATCATAGTACAAAAATGATTGGGAAATAGTCTATATTTTATATGATGGAATTGAACTTCTTTATATTTAGAAGAAAGAACTCAAAAATTAATTTAACCATGAACTCTACTACAATCTTTTTTTTCTTTCTTTCTTTTTTAAAACCATTAGAATTGGTGGACATCATTCTGAGGGTTAATCTCACTTTAGAATGTTATAGACTGAGTATTTCAAATTGGTATTAAGTTTCCTTTCAAACCTCTCTGAATGTAGAAGGTATAAATAGCATTATTTCTCTGGAGTATATTATCTTTCTGGTTTGATTAAGCACATCCTAGGCCGTGAAGATCCAATTTATTGGGTACTCTGAGACAGTGCAGTGTTAGAACTTTGGGCATAATCCTTATGCCAGCCTCAAGTGGTGACTATGATTCGACTTATTTTGCAGTAGAGGAAACCAATTCATACAGCTGTTCTGTTATGTTTTGGGACATTGAATCTGAGCCTGTATGTATCCAGTGCCTTGCCATATTTAATAACTGTGCTTCTTAGGGAAAAACAAGCAAACTAAAAGAATATTAATTGCTGTTATAATTTATTGAGGTACAAATATGAGTCTGTCTTCCCTGTAGTTTTTCTTCCCTTTTAATTTTCTTGCCTTGGAAATTTTGTAAGACAGAAAATGGTTGCTTGAGCCCAAAGTTTAGTCCTAAGTACTGAAAAGAAAATGCTGTGTGTTTTACAGGGAAAGCAGGGAGGAAAGAGAGCAGAGATTACCCAAATCAGAGGAGGCAGGACTGTTCCCCAACACACAGAGTCCTTGGCTTTCATGGGAGGCTCTTGCCTCATAGTCAATAAGGAGGCAGCAGAATGCTGGACCTAAAATGAAGTACACTGTTCTTTCAGGCAGGGGAAAGAATATGGATACCATGGCCCGTGGGGTTGTTGCCAGTGCTGAGTGTGATATGTGATTTATAACAGGAAATATATATTTGGTCTTTGTTCCCTTTTCTGTCACAGAGTTCCCAAAACCCTTGGAATTTCCTAAGTGATAAGAACAACAAAGGTGTCTTTTGTTGTATGAGAGAGGTGGCTTTTGAATCCCACCTAAGAATGAGAATTGGTTGCCAGGAGAACCAACCAAGTGATTAGAAGTTTGGAAATTTCAATCCCACTCCCCTTACTCCCCTGACCAATCCCACTCTCCCTTCCCCAGAGGAAGGGAGAGGGAGGTTGAATCACTCCCTAATGGCTGATGATTTAATCAGTCATGCCAGTGTAATGAAGCCTCCTTAGAACCTAAAAGGATTAGGTTTGGAGAGCTTTCAGGTTGGTGAACACTTGGAGATGTGGGGAGAGTGACATGCCCGGAGAGAACATGGAGGCTCCTCAACCCACACCTTGCTCTATACATCCTTCCATCTCGCTGTTCCTGAGTTATATCTTTTTATAGTAAACCAATAATCTAGTAAGTAAAATGTTTCTCTGAGTCCCATGAGCCATTCTAGCCAATTAATCAAACTCAAGGAGGAGGTTATTAGAACCTCCAATCTATAGCCGGTCTGTCAGAAGCACAGGTGACAATTTGGACTTTGGATTGGTATCTAAAGTCGGGGGCGGGGAGGACAGCCTTACAGGACTGAACCCTTAACCTGTGAGATCTGGCACTATGTCCAAGGAGACAGTGTCAGAATTGTTTTGAATTGTAGGGCACCCAGCTAATGTTGGAGAATCGCTTGTTGGTGGGGGAAAACCCTCACACACTGGAATTTTACTGGGATATGGCAGGGCACTAGTAGGATAGAGGTGAGACAGCACTGGCAAACACACTTCCCTTATTCCATAAAAGCTTTTGTGCATCCCCTGTCTCCTTTTGCACAAACGTCAAACTCATCTAGGACCAGTCTCAGGGAATGCAGTGGGGATCACAGTGGGAGCCACATGATGCAAGTGGCTGCTCTTCCACCCAGCAGGCTCCATAGCTTCGTTAACTGTCCCCACCGTTGACATTCTAGCAGAACTCTGCAAGTGCTTGCTCTCTCTCTCTGAAAGAACAGCATTTCCTCTTTGGAAGCAAAGGGATAGAAGGAGGATGGGCTATCCTCAGAGGGAGGAAATGCAGTCCTTTTCAAGTCAGCTACATCTCTCTTTGTGCCCTCTGGTCTACCCCCAGTGCTTAGCACTGTTTATCAACCTTAATCAACATAAATGACAGAAAACCTGATAATAGACCAGGGCTGGTACTGCTGGTGGGGGTGACCTCTTTTGAAACGTCAGGCCTGAATAAGCTGTATTTACATTTCTTTGGGCTCCAACTTTTCAAAGATTGTCATCTTCCACATAGGAGGGATGAAAGTAAAAGTAATTTTGGTATCCACCCAAAATTACATCTTAGGACAGCATTGCAAACCTTCCCTGTGCCTCCTCCGAGCTGAGGACTCCTGTGTCAGGATAAGGAGACACCAGTGAAGCAGCTGCTGTAAGCATCACACATCTTCAGTCTTGGAGATACTAAAATCCATTAAAAAACAAACAAGGACACAAGGTACATTTTAATTAGTTCAAAGATGCCACCTTTACTATGCTGTAATATAAACCACAGGTAGGATTCTAGGTTAGAAGAACTGGGTCAGACCCCTGTTCTGATACTTTTGTCGGTTTCCTTGGGGAAGTCCCCTGATGTCTCTGAGGATATTTCATGGTGGATATAAAAGAGAAAATGATACTTTGTTTCAGTGAGAATTGAGTGATATAATGGACAAACATATGTCAGCCACAGTACAATTGTAGGGGTTCAGAACAAGCCTCACCAAAGTGTACTACTTTCGCATGAGGATTATTTTGATCTAAAACCAATTGAGACTTTGTGCTTTCAAGAGAAGCTACTGCCCTTCCCTTAACTATCTAGAAGAATTCAAATGGGGGATTTTTCCCAGAAGAGAGTTATTAGCATAGATAAATTTTATCTAAGTTGTCTCATCTATATGGCAGGGAAAACATCTAGTTTCCAAACGTCTGCTCCTCTTCTTTTCATCCTGTGAATGACTCGTCTGTTCCTTGGCAGACCCCGTCCCATTCCTTAGCTCAAGATGGCATACAGACCTCATTTTACCTGTCTCTGACCCTCTCATGTACGTGGGAGTCCCATATGTATGAAATTAAATTTGATTTTCTCCTGTTAACCTGTCTCACATCTGTTTAATGCTTAGACCAGCCAGAAGAACCTCAAAGGGCAGAGGAAAGCTTTCTTCCTCCCTGACACGACACTTGACACGTATTAAGTACTTCAGAAATCTTAACTTCCTCCCATTTCTTTATTTTCTCCTTACCTTAATTAGGACTCTCTCACCAGAAGAAAGAAAAATTACCCTGGAAAAAAGCTAGCACACTTCAGCATGTTCAGGCCAAAGTATGATTAAGTAATGTGCTCTGGCTGGCTACTGTGATTTAATACTTAGCTTCTCAAAGTGTAGTGCATGGTCCAGCAGCATCAGAGCTTCTTAGATATACAGAATTTCAGGCCTCACTCTAGACCTGCTTAACCACAATCAGCATTTAAGCAAGACCCCCATGTGATTCTTATGCATATTAGTGTTTACAAAGCGCTGTTTAATGGAAAGAGCACTAATTTAGGAGTCCGGAGATTGGCCTTTTAGTTTACTTTTCTTACAAACAAGTAAGGACTCTAAATTCTCTGGTTTTGTTTCCTCTCCTTTAAAGGGGGTGTGTTTTCATGTGCTGCTGCTGGAAAGGTCAGCTGTGATCTGGAAGAACAAAACAAACCCTTGCCTTAAATATGTATTACAAATAATGTGTATATAATGCTTTTTGGATGTATACGCATTTAGATGAAACTGCAAAAATGAAACCAAACACACACACTGGTAGTTGTGAGCAGCTGTGTCATCCAAGTGAGATGAGAAAGCAGTAAACCTCTCTCCCTTGGGCACTTCCTGTAACATTCACCACTTTGCAGATGTGTTGCTCCTATTTTCCTGCCCAAGAAAAAAGTATTTGCAATTCTGTGGAGCTGCCCTTTATCCAGTGCTGCAAGGACAGGGATGTAGGAGAAAGGGCATCAAGTTTAGTTGCTGCATACCACACTAGGTAGAATCTGTAATCAAGTCATGTAATTGGGATCTATTTGCAAACACTGCTGCTGTTCAGGGATGGGTGTTATTGTAGAGGACACTTTTGAAAACGGATCCCCAGAGGCCAGACTTTTATCATCTTAGGATTTGAGATGCTATTTTGCTTCTCATCTTTCCTTATTCAATTCACTTTCACTCTTCATACTTTCAGGGGTTCACATTATATATTTCCCTCTGTGGTCAAAATAGCCTCACTCCTCCTAATTTAAAGATGTTTCATCATTAAAAACTATATTAAACAGTCCACCATCCTCAGGGAAGACTTAATTTCCACTTTCTGCTGCAGTCAGCATGGTTGAGTTTCAATCTTTCCATAAACTTGTAATCTATTTAAAGCTATTTCCATAAACCTGGAGTCATTTGATACCTTTTCATACTCTTGCTGACCAACTAACTACCTATTTTTAAGAGCCAATAAAATTGACCTGAATTCGGCTAAAAGAGAGAAACACATTTTAAATTCTGTGGAACTGAGAAATTATAGAAACTGAGTTTATTGGGTGAAAGCAATAAAATTGCAAATGCAAATATTTAGGAGTGTTAGACTATTGATGTTAGATTTTGAAAGGAACTTGGGGGATGCGTGAGTGTAGCTACTTTGCTCTCCCCCCAAAGCCATCTTCACAGTTGTTTTTACCCCAAAGCCACTTGTGACTAGCATCAGCATTTTTTTCTGAAGGAAAACATATTATTATTACTCATGTTATTTTGCTGTTTATTAAAGTAACATGTACTCAGTAGAGAAAACTGAGAAAACACCTAAAATCTATGAAGAAGGAAAAAATAAATCCCTCTTTGATTAGAAGCAACACTCATGTCTCTGACACGTTTCTCTTAGATATCTAAAAGGTGTCACATTAATGTCATCCTTCCTGGGTTACCTAAAGGTCTCTTAGGCAGTATAAGCAGTTGGCCTGACTTATTTCCACTCTCAGGAAGGAAGAGTTCTGGTGTTTCTTCTCCCCGTTGACTCTACTGCTGTGGTTGGTCCTCGTTACAGAATGGTGTCAGGGCTGTGACAAAGAGGATTCTGTGACAGAGAGAAATGAGGATGGACTTTAGATGAGGTGGTTGGAGAAGTTTGCCTTACAGATAGCAAATATTAATTGAGACCTGAAAGGTGATATAGCTCCTGAAATGCACTTTTAACAACCATGCCAAGAACATGCCTCTTTAACACTTGCATGGTTAAGCTAAGCAAATGCAGACCTGCACATCCCTCCATTTCCCCTTGAGAAGTGTGCACAGATAGTGGTGGCTCAGAATCACATCCTTCCCTGCAGGAGAGTGGATCTCAACTCTGACTGCCAGGGAGCTTTAAAAGATTGGCAGCTGCTTCTACTCCCTAGTCAATTATATCACAAAACATAGGGTTGGGGAGGGACTGGGCATCAGTATTTTTCAAAGCTCTTCAGACAACGCTAGTATGCAAGCAAGGTTGAGAAGCACTTCTGCAACGGTCCACCAGCCAGTGGACTTAAGACAGTAAACAAATCAGTGAGTAAAGAGTTATGTATGAAGTAATAGATATGTTGATGGGATTCGTGAGGAGAAAAAGAAAAACAATTTTTAGTCCAACTTTCTGTACTTCATAGAAGATGAAAATAAGGACATGGTAGAGTAAATGAATTTGGCTAAGGTCCTCCAACATTAGGATCACCTGTATTACTTTATTTGTACTCTTTTCTCTTGAAAATCATGATCATGATCATCATCATTATCATCATCATCATCATCATCTCAAGGCAAAGCCTAAGACAGGCATTTCCACTTCTAATAGCCAGGAAACAGATCTACGTTTGTATTTTGGTGAAATTCAAATTGGTGAATTCCTCATCTCATGAGGGTTATGCCCCCAAATGGTTCAATTATACAAATAACATTAGGAAAACACTAAAAGAAATAGGAGAAAAAATCCACAATATTACCCAGCTAATTCCCCCACTTTGGCATGTGAAGTTTCTATCTTTCCATATTTCATTTGAGCCCTTCACTATATCCATGCACATTTTGCATAGTTGAATTCATAATGTGGGTATAATTTTGTTTTTTATGCCCAAAATACATTATAAATATTTTCAGTCTTGCCACATAGTTTGTCACAAGTCCTAAGAAACTACTATACCTGTTAAAGGATTTGTACTTTCTCTTGAGTTGCAACAAGCAATCATTGACATGCTTAAAATAAAACAGAGCATAATCATATTGTGAAGACAACTGGGTGGAAAGCCAGTGTGGAGATGGAAAGATGAGAGTACTGAGCGCAGAGAGATTTCATTCATTTGTTCATTTATATATTCATTCATTCATCCAGTCTCCAAATAGTTATCATGTACTGATGAACTATGTACATGGCTCTGTGCATGGTTCTAAGGATAGAGAACGAAATAGACTCTGCACTCGTGAAACTTGAAATTTAGTGAAGAGACTGACAAACACAGAGAGCAAATGACTAATCACTATTTGCGTGCACTGCAAAGAAGAGGATGGTGAAGGATGGGAGTGGGGTAGGAGCAGGGAGTAGGTGGTTTGATGGAGACATGGAGTTAGAGTCTCTGCTGAAGGAAGGACAGGCATGCAAGATCTCAAGGATGAGGGGAAGGCAGCCTGGCCAGGAAAAGAGAGAACAGCATCCATGGTAGAGGGAACAGTATGTTCAAAGGAGATCATGCAGCTGGAAAGAAAATAGAGGACAGAGTGGCAAGGCAATGTGAGGGAAGAAGAGCAGCAGGAAATGAGCATGAAGACCAAGGAGAGCCAGATTATGCTGCAGCTCGTGGGTCTCAATTAAGAGTATGAAATTGATTCTAGGTACAATAAGAAGCCAATGGAGCCCAGAAGAATAACTTAGTGCAGTTTGTGTTTTATAATGATCCTGCTGTCTTCAGGGTACAGAATAAGGAGGAGTCAAAATAGGGTGGTCAGAGAGGATGCTTACACAGTCTTCCAAACGAGTTGATGTGGCTTAAGGCTAAGGCGATGGAAGGAGAAATGGAGAGAACTGACCAAATCCAAGATATATTTTGGAAGCAGAATTAACAGTGCCTTAAGAGCGTAAGCCATAGGTCAGGTGAAAGAGGGTAATGGTTAATGGGTCTTGTCAAATGGCTTTTCAATTACATTGAAACCACCACATTTTAAGTATAGATATTTCACAGTAATGTTGCCCTGGTTTCTATTAATATATATAGATTATGCATTTAAAGGCTTTATTATACATTTCTATGATGATCTGAACAGAATGCGTCTGTTAAACCTAAATGTATTTCCTCTCACGTGAACTTTACCTTTTCTTTCTATTTCTGTTGAGGATATGATATTTTTCATCATCAAATTGTGTGAGCTAGTTCTTCATCAGATAGAAAGGTCATACTATGTCAGTTATATTTGGTGTCAGTGTTTTTTTATTGCTTTGTATTTTAAAATTTTCTATCATATTATTTTCCAATATAAGAATATTTAAAATTTGTACAATATTGAATTCATCTCTTCCTTTCTGATTTTCCCTATTGATTTAAAGCTTAGGATGTTGTTATGCTTCATAAGATCTGACTAGTTCTATTTTATTTTATTACATATATATGAGCATGTGTGTATACATACATATATTTACAAATCCACTTATTGTTCATTTTGGCATATGCTATAAAATGTGGGTATAAATTAATTTTTATTTTTCAATAGCTAACCAGTTTTCCCTGCATCATTTGTTAAATGGTTATTCTCTACCCTATTACTATGAAATTCCATATATGTTACCAGATGTTTTTCTTGGACTTCTATTCTGTAACTGTGGTCTAGATTCTCGTGTTTGTTGAAAGGGGAAGCATACCCTTACTTTTTATTGCTATCAGCAAAGACTTTCTGCTGGAGAATTCTTTATCAAAATAATACTTGATAGACATACTTGTTGACTCTTCCAGGAGAATAAGCCTCTTGTATTTTTTGTTATTATTTAGTTAAATGTATAAGTATTTGAAAATTATATGTATTCATCTATTTCATAATTTTTATATTAAAGATTCCAGATTTTAAACTCTGTGGGGACCCACCTGGATTTCTCCCATTAAATCCTCAGCACTCAGCATAGAATACGGCATCTATTAAGGGCTCAACAATATTTTATGAACAGATAAATGAATCACCACGTTTTAGTCAGCCACATTTACATCTCAAATTAACCTGGAAAAGCAATTTTTATATTGTTCCATTTTCTCATGCAGAAACGTAGAGTTTTTCTCTTTTATACGAGGCTCCTTTTATATATTATATTCCAAATAGATCACAAATATTTTGTTTTATATTTACTGTAAAAGTATTTTGTTTTCAGTATTGAAAATGGGATTTAACTTTCTGTTTTTATCATCTAACAGATTACTGCTCTTTACAGAAAAGCAATTGATTTTATTTATATTGCAGTCAGCCAATATAATAAGCATTTACTGACTTGAGTGACATTTTACTAAAACCTAAGATAGCTTACATTGTAAAATACACCACTGATTTAATAAAAACTTAAAATATAACCACATTAAATAGACACGTGATAGTAAGACTCATTTCAATTTCAGATTTTTAAAAAATTGAAACTAATATTAATGTCATTCAGTAGGTTCTATTTAATTATTTGGACTGTGTGCAAATAATCTATAAGACATGACATCTGTAACACATGACATTTTCCTTCTTTGTAATATATTTATGCATCGTATTTGTGATACTGACCAAAATTTCAAAAAGTGTGTTAATTAATACATTGTTTTTCTTATTAAGAATGACAGAAATGCTACTTTTTTACTTAGCAAATATTCACAGTGTCCCAACCATGGAGACACAGCAGGCAAAACATGCTGATGGGCACTGAAAACAACGCAGGGGCAAGGGACATATTAAGCCCCAGCAGAGAGAGCAGAGCTGTCCAGGCTGTTACTTCCAGGTGAATTTAATGGGGGCAATCCCTGTGCCAAACTCCATTAAGGTTGAGAAGAGGTTTTTCACCCTAGCTGCACACATGAGT
Organism: Kogia breviceps; assembly: GCF_026419965.1. Classification (NCBI taxonomy): domain Eukaryota; kingdom Metazoa; phylum Chordata; class Mammalia; order Artiodactyla; family Physeteridae; genus Kogia; species Kogia breviceps. The sequence goes on from NC_081327.1 coordinate 37,484,991, forward strand.
CACCTGGGTTCCTCTCTCAGAGATTCTAGTTTATTTGTTCTGAGAGGGGCCCAGGCACAGCTATGTTCCTCGGGCTTTCCAGGTGTTCAGAAATCAAGTCAGAGCTGAGTTCCACATTGCAGGTAGATGCGCTGTGCTGGTGGAGACGTGTAAGGAATACTTGCATCCCAGGGATTCTCAGTGCCTTTAGTGGGCTAGATTACATTTTAAAAGCCAAAGAGAGATAACAGAATTACTAGACCACATCTGCTTGTATCTTTTCATAGTGTCACAGTTACAATTTAATATTTTATGTTAACTTATTGCAATTTAATATTTTTTGTGCAAGAACGGTAGACTAATTTTGTCTTCCCTACGAGATTCTAAGCGCCATACGAGGGAGGGTCCCGTCTGATTTTATTCTACGTCACACCTTAGTAGCTACAGTTTCCCAAACGGAATGGACCGTGGCTTTTCTTTTTTATAAAAAAATATCTCACATGACTCATTCCACATGTTCAGAAAATGCTGCTGTAAAGGGAATTATTTTGAGGGTTGCCACCCTTTATATTTACCAAGGTCCTTTCATTTGATGGAGATGTGCAGCTCCTCAAAGATGCAAATAAACAGAAAGAAGAGAAACCACACTAGTCTTAGAAATTGAGATTTCTCAAGGAGATGATGAATGCAGAATTGGCAGGAGACAATTTCCAACTCCTAAAATAATTGACTACTTCTTCACTTAAACAACGACAAAGCATCTGTGATATGCCAGGCACCGTGCTTGGTGCTTGGTATCAAATAAAAATAAACATTTATTGAGGGCTTGTCGCATGTAAGAAATTGTGCTAGGTTCTAGAAAAGCATTGATAAGTGAACAATGAATGGGTTGGTCCTGACCTTCTGGAGTTTGTACACCTTCAAGGAGTTCTCATTCTTATGAAAAAGGTGCAATACAGCGTTGGATGCCATTAACCATCCCCGATTCCTTCGATCTCTTCTCTCTTTCTTTTTCTTATTTTAATTCTCTGGCCACATTTTTGTATTTTTCCAAGCAAGATACTACCCCCTTAAGATGGTATCCCCCAGGGCTCTATTTTCTTTTTTTTGTTTGTTTCACTTTCTTTCCTTATCCCTTCCTTAATTTTCTCTCCCTAGATAATTGTATTCATTCTTCTGATTTAGCACATATATGCTAATGACACTAAAATCCTTTTATTATATGTTTAATGAATCTTTATAGTTCATAAACTCATGTCAAGCATTTATTGAGTCATCCAATTGCTTATCAATTGGCCTGGCACATAGAAGATTCTAAATGTTTTGTAAGAAATGAGTTTACTAAATGCTCATTTACTGAAATGTGCATAATGTCAGAATTGTGCTCTAGATAGATGAAGAATGAATCTTTTCCCCAAAGAGTTCACATTCCGAAGAGGGGTGAGGGGATTCAACACAAAATTGGAATAGCTAACGCAACTTTAAAGCATAGATTGTATAGGGAAGTAGAGATGAGACTAAAATGCAATGTTGAGAATAGATTATAAAAAGCATTTGAAACTCACCCACTTTAATACTATTTACATTCAGGAACAAGTTAAGAAAATCATTGTTCTTTCCCTATAGTAATTTGGTTTCATTTGGCTAATTGCTTCTGGAGGTGGGTGGGGAGAGTAAAGTACCTGGAATACCCAGACCCTCATTTTCCCCGCCTAGCGTCCCACCAGGTAGAACTTTTTCCGGAGTCAGAGCTGAGGAGGGGGCTGTCTGCCTAGAAGTGATGAAGCCAGAATCAGGGCCAGCAGACATGTTTTATTTCCAGAGCCTATTTCCCATTGACAGGTCTTGATGGCAGCTCCTTGCTTCAGGGTAAATATATGCTCTTGTTCATTAACATCACTTGCAATGACAACAAATAGTAAATGAATCTTCTTCACAGACAGTACCCCAAACTCCCAAGAATGCAGTCCCCATTAACTCATTGATGCACAAGGTGGACTTTTCCCCTCAGGACTGCACACATTGTACATTGCTGCCCAATTACCTCCAAAACCCCTCCTTCAACACCCTCTTCACATGGAGCAAGCTAGACCAAGAATGGCTTCCATTCTGTTATAGTTTCCATCACAGACACATGGTGTTTTTTATCATTATATCATTAGCATAATAGAGGAGGGTGGCCGTTGTCTGGGAAACCAGGAGGGGTGCAGCTCTGCTTGGTTTTTGCTGAGAATTCAGTGCCACATGAATAGACTCCAACTATGTTTTTATCTCAGCTCTTGCTCATGATGGCAAGAATGCAAGTACTAGTAAGTTCTCTTTGCTTTTTCTTCTCCTCTCCTCCTCCCCTTCCCTATCCCTCCTCCTCTTCCTCCCCCTCTAAATTCTTATAATTTTGTTATTACTTCCAAAGCTCTCTCTGAACTCTAAACTTAATAACTTAACTCTTTTATGTCTAACCAACATTGATTTCTTTGTCTCCTTAAACACGATAGATTACACTTTAGGCCAACACAATTTGGATTACCCACCCAATAGTTTCAATAATTTTATCTCAATCAATTCTTATTCTTACTTTAATGGCTTTATTGTTCTAAACAATAATTTTTATAAAATTTCAGGTTTTGTGCTGCTTTATATTGTTTTAATATACATTTAATAAATATACTAAAATTAAAACCTGCTAGTCTAATTCATCTAGTATATACTTTCCTAAATTCATCGTGTAAAAATTCCTCTTCTCATGCTATCTCTTCTTTCACACACTGATGAAGTTGGGAAAATGTCCTTCATTTATTTAGGGAGTAGAAATTTTAGACCTTGTGCAATTCACCCCAGTCACACTGAACCACCTACGGGTTTCTAAATACAAAAGACTGTTTCATTGTATAAGGTTCTTATTTATTCTGTTCCTTCTTCCTGTAATACCTGTCCTAACTTTGTACTTTGTAATCTTTCAAACTGGATCTCAGTTAATATCAGAAAGCCATCCAGAGCCTCTAGTTTGATTTAGGGACCCAGTCTGTGTTCTCAGAACGCCTTGACACCTGTCTATGACAATAATTATTGAATTAATAAATAAATTATTAAATTATTATGTGTAAATACAACTTCGGATGAATCAAAGAGTAACTTAGGAGTCCAGAACGTCCCTAAATTCTCCCTGTGCCCCCAGAGCCTATTGTAGCATCTGGCACAGAGAAGCCACCCAGCAAATGCAAACTGAATTCAGTTGTATTTTCTTTCCTATCCTTACAGTGTTTTCCCAGATGTAAACTGCCGGTATCCCCCTTAACAATTCCTAGACTATTTCCAAGTACAACCATCACATCCCCAATAGCATAACTTTTACTGTCTCGCCTTACTATTTTCTTGAATCTTCAACATTGAACTATTTGGACTTGGATACTTGGAGGATGAATGTATTGAGGAAAGAGAGAAAACCCCAAAGTATCCTTTCTTTGGTTGTTGTTTTCCAAACAGATGGCAAATCGGGAAGATTCACTTTCAGTATACTAAGAAATATTTTCTCCTCAGTAAGGACGTAGGTTTTGTGATAGTCACTGTATATTAGTACTTTCAAGAAGAATGAAACAGAGTCTCTGTTTCTTCAAAAATTTGCTGGCGGTGAAAAAGCAAGTGAGAGGCCATGAGGACTAGGGTGATACAGCTATAGGACCCCACAGAGGACCCTCTGGCATGATTTCCTGACATCAGCTGTTTGAGACAGCAGAGGTCTACACTGGCTCCGATCTTTTAAATTATGTGCCCAAAGGTCCAGCCAAAACATATCTCCTCCTCTTTTGCTTGCAACAACGTCCATATAACATAGCTCAGCAAGCAATGCCTTTGCCTTATGCCAAAGGGCTTGAACATGCTACCATTTCTCAGATACATGCTAGCAATGCAGGCACTAGTGCCTGAAGTACCCTTCCCTGCCCTTGCTCACTTTCCTTGTTGGTCCCAAACTCCTTGCTCAACCCAAGAGCAAGAGTCTAACTGTGTGATTATATGCAGGGACTGCACAGTGAGACAACCTGAATTCAAACCCCAACTTGGCCACTTTTAGCTGTAATTTAACTTCTCTGTCCCTCAGTTTCCATATATGTCAAATAGATGATAATGCCAAATTCAGAATACTTATTTGAAAATGAAGCTATGTTCATTTATGGACAATGCTCAGTTATTTTTTTTTTAAATCTTTCTATATGTTGGTTACAAAAAAACATAGAATAAAAAAACCACCCAGCATTTATTTTGTCAGCTACTTTCAGATTTATTGAAGCCTCATTATACTGCAATGAGGTAAGTTTATTATTCTCAGTTCTACAGATCAAGAAAATGAGGCTCAGAGAAGTTAAGAATTTTGCCAAAGTCCACATTGTTAGTAAAAGTCACAAGTCATGATTAAAACCCAGGTGTTTCAGAATCCAAAGCTGGGTTAGTTTTATTTATGCATATCTCTCTTCCATCTCCTTTATATGGCCCAGAAGTTATCCATCTGTCTGTTTCTGTAGCAAAACCTTGAGTTTGTGAAGGGCAGGGATCCCCAAATCACCTTCATCTGCTGGGCCTCCCACAGTGCCTGTTACAAGAGAACAACCCTGAATATTCATTCATAAGTCAGTCAGTCGACAAACTCCTCCCCTTCTCACCCCTCCTCACAAAGTACTGTGGCACTTTCTGTCTTCAGGACCATTCCCCCAGACTCTTTCCTGAGACTTCACTTGCAGGAATGCTATTTTCCAGTGAGAAATTGGGAAACAGAACAAAAATTAAGCAAGAATGAAATGCGCTGACTTTTGCTTTAGCTTCCTGTGACCTGCCCCCCTCCAAAGGGAAGACCAAAGATGCCCAACACATAGCTGCATTAGAACTCTGCCTTTGCCGCTCACAGCCTGTGTGGTCTTGGAAACCAGTTTCCTCATCTGTTAAATGGACCGTTAATTCCCATTCCAGATTTATTATGAGCATATGAGAGATTCCAGCCCCCAGCAGGCACTGCATGAGTATCTATTCCCTTAATGATGCCTTCTCTACTACTTTTATCTCCAACCGCACAAAGAGGTTTAAGCTGGGCCAATCCTCTACCAAATGAGTGCTCCAAGATTGGAACTGTTCCTCTATATAACAGCCCCTGGGACCCACCCCCCATTTCCCCAGGGTGAAGTTCTCTGCCACATGCCTTCTACAATGCTAAATCCCCTTTTACACCATCCTTTGGTGGGGTCCAGTGATCATAGCCTAAAAAGACAGACTCAGAGTTACACAACACACCAGTATCTTGCTTTAAAAAAAAAGTGTCTTGCTGATAAAATTTAACTCATCATATGCCTGGCCCTCCATTAACCCTCTTCAGGTACATGAACTCATTTAATGCTCAAAATGACCAGAGTAGTTGGGATATAATTATCTCCATTTTATAAATGAGACCATAAAGATTCAGAGAAGTTCAGATTTATGCATTAATGGTACACCTATTTACTGAAGACCTCCCATACAGCCAGGAATCATGTGACATAAAGGCAACTCAGAGATGGGTTGGGAATAAAGCACCTTACCTGAGTTCACATCCTAGTTATGTGACCCTGAGCAAGTAGTTAACCTCTCTGTGCCTCTGTTTTCTCATCTCTAAAGTAGGGATAGAGTTTTTATGAGATGTGAAAGCATGAGATACAGAATGAAAAACATTTAGCAAGTTCTGCCATATAGTAAGTGCTCAGAATGTGTTTGCTATTACTAATAAATGATAAGAAACAGCCCTGCAGTGGGAGGGTAGGAATCAGTTTCACAATGTAGGAATTAACAAGGGTCAGCCCATGCACAAAGAAAGCGATAATCAATCACCCCAGGAAGGGGAAGCTGCAGATTGAAGTGACTCCTCAAATAGCAGGCATGCAGATTAGCTGGACTCCTCTCTCAGTGATCATGAATACATGTGACCTTCAAGAGAGGCATAACTTCCAACACAGCTCAATCAATGACCCCCAATCACTCTTTGGGGAATCAAATGAAGATACAGTCTGTGTCCAAAATTGTCTCCAGTGAAAGTGTAAAAATGTATTAAATAAATCTGTAGTGTTTTCATAAAAGTTCAGAAAACCACTTTCTGAAGAAAAAAATTTAAATGTGTGTGAAAGTTAGTGCACTATAGATAATCACGGAGAGCTATCTCCTACTCAAAAGTCCAGGAATGCCTAGCCTGTCTGAAAATCTCACCCAACATTATATAAACAGAGGGAAGAGAAGTCTAATCATCAGAAATATCAACTCAGAACTCTGAATTCATCCTTCAGCTGTTTTTCCTCCCAAATAATGTTCTTTGGGGAGTATTTGTAAGAATCATTTCTCCTGAGAAAATATCACTGACTGACATTTCAAAATAATACAGTTTCCAGTTATAAACTATCCTTTGCATTGCCTCAATTTTAACAAGAGAGAGAGAGACAGAGGAGATAGGGAAGGGAGTGATAAGTCATCTTCAGTTACAAGGAGAAGAGAAGACAAAAAGTTTACTCTTGAAAAACAAAATAAGCCTACTCAACTACTATTGATAAGAAATATCAAGTGTGGGAGTTTTGTAACATATCCGCACTATGCTGAGTGCTCTATGTGTTTTGTTTTGTTTTGTTTTTTCATTAACTTCTTACCCTGGGTGAGATAGGTATAATTTCCCCTATTTTTCAGATGTGAGAGCTAGAGCTCATATGTGGGAAGTAACTTGCCCAAGATCACATAGAGAGTAAGAGGCAAAGCCATAAATCAAATTCAAGTCCCTGGATTCTGCAAGTCACATTTTAAATCATTATGGTTTTCCTAACTGACTCAGATTCTCCTGCAATGTATCAGGCTTCAGGGCTGATAAGAACCTACTTGGAAATCCCAGTATGGAAAGTGTGAAGATCCACAGGCTCCTCCTATGATGTAAACCTTGGTTCTATTTAGTGTTTGCTGGAGTTGCAAGTTCTAGTTTGTCTTCCTCACACATAATGGACAAGAGGGGAAAGGAGGAGGTAACTTTCAATTTGGTTTGGATAGAATTTTTCTTCTGTCACTGTTGGACAGACAATTGTCAGTGTCCTGGCATTGCAAAGTGCTATTCTCTTATTGTCACAATGTCTTAAGTGTGATTAAACTGTCTTGTCTGTCATATCATCTTCAGGGAGATAGCAGGGCACGGTCATCACTGTTACAAGTAAACTTCCAGTCGGAGGACTTGACAGAGAAATATAATAAATAAAAAGGATGATAATTACATCCCAGGGCAGTTGGAGGAACAATGCAATCATGTTCTCAAAGACCTTGGTAGAGTGACTGGCACATAGTAGGAGTTTTGTAAATATTTTCTCCTTTTTATTTGTTAAATCAGGATAATGACTATTATAGGCTTTATTGGAGAAGAGAAATGAAATAGACTGTGCTGCTGAACACTATATTTAATTTAAAAAAAAAACTCTGTTTAGGAAATGAATGGAAAATGTTTCTGATTTGCAGTAGAGCAGAAAACAAGCAATTAAGGATATCAAGAATTGACTATAATCACCAGTCAGAGATGAAGAATTACAACTCCAGCTCCTAAAAGGAAGAGTGAGGGAAAAGTTTGGATTAGAGTTCATACATTTGAGGAGAAGAGAGAAAGAATATGAAAACTGTTCTGTGGTTACTTCAATAGGATAATTGAATATGGGAAAGAGGAAAGAGAAGTTACATAAACTTTCCTGAAACAGACTGTGGAAAAGTTAATGATAATTTCAGGGACTATTTTATCATCAACACTGCTGTCATTGTTGTCAAAATCAGTATAAACCATCTATTGATATTTCCCCCCAATATATAAACTACTCAAATAACAATTAGCATGTACTTACTGTGTGTAAGACACTGCTAACGTACCATTCTATTTAATCTTCATAGGACCTATTTAAGGTAAATATTATCCACATGCTATAGATAAATAAGATGAATGTCAAAAATGAGTGCCCATCTTCAAGTACTTACAATTTAAACATGAAAGGTATAGAGATTACTTGATCTATACTGAGAAACTAATAAGTGCTGGTTATTTCATATGCATTGTCTCATGTGATCATCAAAACAACCCATGACCTAACTGTCATCATGTTTATTTTGCACATTAGGAAATTGAATTTCACAGAGTTTGAGAAACTTGCCACAAATCGCTGTTATAAATGGCAGAGGAATCCAATGCCGGTTTGTCTGATTCTGCCAAGGCACTGCATGGGGGAAACCAAGCAAACACCCCATAATCATGTAAGGATACGCTTAGTTTAAGACTGTCAGTCTCAGGGGAAAATCAATGATTAAAGTCATGCCTAATGGTCCAGTCCTTTTCTTTCAACAAACCCTGAATTTATTCATTTATGGTCATTAGTCATAGATAGTCGTGGTCAACCTGCCAGGTAAACAGCTAATCATTTTGGATGTGTTATAAGCACATAAACTTGCCTGTCTGCAAAATGACAAATGAGACCTAATCAACAGAGAAACAATTGTTCCAGAGTTGCAAACTCCCAGGAGTCTAATGAACAATGGCTTACTGAATGAGCAATTGCAAAACAAAGAGATTACATTAGTGTGGTTGCTTTAGAAACAGAGAACAATCTATTGGCTTTAATGCTTTTGCAATAAAGAACTTTGGTAGGTGTGGGTTGGGCAGCTGAGAAAGCAAGCACACAGGAAATGTTCATGCCTTTGGCACAACTGTCTAGGATACTCCAGCACTCCCTGGGCCTCCTTCACATACCACCTCCAGGACTGCTTGAATCCCAGAACTTCCACTGAACTACTGGCCCAGCCAATGGTAATACCTCCTGTGCCAAGACAAAAGCTTTCTTTGGGAACATACAAAACACTAAAACACACCTGTACTTTGTGAATGACTGGGACACTCAGGCCATGTATGTCCTTGTTAAAGCAGGAGGCAGTGTGCCTAATGGCCAAAAAAGATGAACTTTGGACTCAGTTATATCTGGATTTGAATCCAGCCTCTTTCATTTATTAGCTCTATCCTTTTGGACAAGGGGCTTAACTCTTGCAGCTAAGGCATTTTGTCTATAAAATGGAGAGCAATAATTTCTCACTTTCTCTCAGGATCCTTGCAAGAGTGAACTAAAAATAATGACAAAGCATCAAGCTGGAACACCAAACTGATGACTGCCTATGAGTGTGTGTGTGTCTGACTCTGACATTCAGAAAAGACAAATCAAGTTGAGTAGCTTTGAGTGGCATCTCCCAGCAAGACATGCCCCATTCAGGACCGTGTTTTGGGGCTTTGTAATTTACCTGAAATTTTTACAAGATGAGGAACTGGGGAAGCAGGATCAACCAAAGAGCAGAGTAAATACAGTTAAACAGCTTTAAACAGATTCAGCTTATGCTTTTGTAAGTAGCTTATTCACTCCAGTTTTAGGAAAACAGGAAGTAATAAGATTAAGGATCCAAAGCTCAAATGAAAACATAATGTCAAACCTAGTCCAAGTAGGATTTGGGTTCAGGAAAGAGACTGAAATATTCCATAAAATTAAAGGAAGATGAATAGGCTTATAATAAGCCTGATGCCCATACTCCCTCTGTATTTTGTAAATTCCTAATGGAACACTACATGGAAAATAATAAATTGAGAGGGTCTATTAAGGAAGTCCGGTGCTAAGTAGGAAATATGGGCCAGGCACTTTCAGGATAGGTAAGCTGAAGAGTCATATGCAGCATTTACCACTAGGAACTTAGCAAAGAGTGGAGAAGCGGCTTGCAAACTTTTTGACCACAGAGCACGCAGTAGGGCAAAAAAACCTTAACCCTACTCACCCAACTCACCCCTATTTGAAAGATCTTGGTTACAACAAACAGTTGGAGAGAAATACCCCTACATTGCCTATAATTTCTACCATAAGATATATATATATAGTTGTCTATATTAAGATTTTAAACCATAAATTAAAGTGATTCAAACTTCAAAATAACCAGTTTGCTTTATCAACCATATGACAAATTATTTAAATAGTAAAAGTTCAAATGTAGTCCATTAGCAATCAAAAATCACTGTATAAGAATATCTGAGGTAACTATATGTATCTGTTTTAGAAATGGGTATAGATAATAATATATTTAAACTGCAGTTCTTACAAATTTTAAAGTCCAGTTAAAAGAATTTTATAAGAATGTTTTACAAATATACATTACACTCCCTCTAAGGACAATTGAACACAATAAACTTAATTGCTAATGAGGAAATTAAACTTACAGTAATTTGCAGTGAAAAGCAAAAACAGCATATATACCGTCACTGATTCAAGGCAAAACTGATGTTACATCAGTGATAAATCCTTTTTGATCAGGTTGTGAAATTCCCAAAATCTATTTCTGTGTGCACAATGGGAGCTTTTGAACTTGCAAAGAACTGCATGTAAATCAAACTTCTTCAAAAATTACTGAATAGTCCTCAGGAATTTCTAACTTTTATGAGGCATTCCTACTTTTATCAACCATTAATAATACATTGAGTGGGTTACTAGCTAGTAACATTCAATCATATTTAAAATTTTTTAAAAATAAAATAAAGATCAGTGATTAGCACGTTAGGTGAATGCACTCATAGACTCAAGAATATAATAATAATTTTAAAAAGATAAACAGCTTCTTCTTATTTAGCATTGATTATCTGCCAGGGGCCATTCTAAGTGCTTTTATTAGCTATCACTTAATCCTTCAAATTTCTCAACAGTATCAATGGAATAGATACTAATATCAACTCATTTAAAGATAAGGAAACTAAGAGATTATGTAGCTTAACCTGGTTGGAAAAGTTCCTGGTTTCAAATCCTGTCTCTTCCACCTATTTTCTGCCATTCACCAGTCAAACAATTTCTCTGGCCTCTGTTTCCGCCTCTGTAAAATGTCTAGGTTTTAAACAAATAATACGTGTACAGCTGATTATTTAGAGGCAAGTACATAGCAGGTACCGAGTAAATGTTAATCTGAATCTGAAATTGAATTTGGCAAGAAAGAAAAAGATATATTCAGATCCTTTAGTCTGTGGCGTTTATATCTAACTAAATCTAAATACATTTTTCTCATGGGTGTTCCTTGAGACATTTTACATTATGCTTTGCAATATCTTTATTTCACTAGCAAGCACTTAATATACACATAGACACATATCTTCTAAAGTATATACTTTAAATGTAGGGGAAGTATTTCTTCTTTTTGGAGACATAGGAAACTGGATAGAATTCTGTATTGATTCACTTATAGAAGAAAGTATTGAAAGAATTGAGTATTTAATTTTACATTCACCATGGGATATCCAAGGGAGATATTTATAGATGTCTGCATCTGATTTGAATAGTATTAACTGTCACTCTGAAATGTGGATACTGTTCATGATGTTGCCTTGAAAGGAAGGCGCAACATAAAAACCATCTGGAACAGGTTGGCCACTAAGACAGGACCCCAGGCAGGGATATTGGTGAAGTCAACGTAAGTCTAATGTCATTTTCTCATTCTGAAGTTGGCAAAACCCCATCTTAGCAGTGCACTTAAATATAATCAGACTCAGCGGGAATGTTTCTCATAACTAAGCACCAACAACGCTGACAGATAAAAATATTTCATTGCATTAACTAAAAGGGAGAATTATAACTGCCAAGGAGCCTTAAATGCAAGCATCTGGGTCAGTAAATTCTCTGATTATGGTAATTTTTCCAAATAATAGAATATACTTATACTTGAATATACTTATTCAATCATTCAAGGTACTGACCTATGTACTTGGCATACAATTTTAACAAAAATAGATATCATCCTTGGTTCTTGTCTCCTGAGTAGTGGAAGAGATAAATGTCCCTAAAAAAATACACAAATAATTACAAAATTGCATCTGTGCAGATGGACAAAAAGGAGTACATGACATAATACTGTGTGAACCACATGCTTACACTCAAGCAGGGTAAAGGCCGTTAGTTGACTTTTCTTCAACTATGAAAGGCTTGTGAACTCATGCCTCCATTTTCATAGAGATAAAAGAAAGTACTCTAGTCAGGCCTCCTCCTACCTGGAAGAGGAGCAATACTCCCAATTCTAAAAATATTAAGCCCATATTTCTCTGTTTTCTGCACTGACCATCCCTCTTCTCTTGCCACGTTGCTAATTGAGATGTGAATAAAATCAGTTAAGCTAGAGTTGAGAGTTACTGTCTTGCTGCTCCTGCCAGATCAGTATGTCTTTTTAAGGCGTTTTCTACAGGTAACTGAACTCATCCATCAGGTTTTGCCAGTGTTGGAGATGTCATGCTCTTTTGGCTGTTTCACCACCTGTGTACATCTGTATATGATGGCAAATATGACATCAGGGTGGAGAACCATGACTGATAGCCCTTCAGTTTCCTTTAATTGTGCAGGAAGCATGCTCGTCGCAAGGTTTTCCAGGGATTATTTAACAGAAACTTAGAAGCAGGTGTTCACAGTCTGATTCCAAGAACTGTTTGCTGGTATGGAGCACAATACCTGAACAGTCAAGGACAGGAGGACGAAAAACACAGGAGAGCCCTCTGGGAAAAGACAGGTCACTAAAATTCAGTAGAATTTTCAGAAGATAGCACCTGACTTCCTTTTCTCCTTTTCTAAACTTTTGTCACTGTGGTCTGGTCTGAAAAGTAGGTGAAGTAGAATCAAGAATGACAGAGGTTGATGTCCATGAATTTGTTCTCCTGCCAGTTGAAATGTTTACAAAAGCTAACTGTAACTTTGAAGAGGTGGGGGGAGGGTACATGACTTGTTACCTAGACCACACTCCTAAAGCTATCATTACGGAGCAGCCAGCAAACTTCTTATTTCCATTGTTTTAAAACTATTTCAGACCTCAAAAGTAAAGAGACAAAGCAGTTGCCGGCTTTGGGTAAATCAGTTCATAATTTGGAGTCTAGTTGACCATGTGGCATATACAAGAGAGAAAAAAAAAGTTATGTCTTCTTTTTCAAGGATCTAGATACTTGAAAACCATTCCTTGCTGAAATTCATCATGGAACCAGCCACACCATTCTAATTAAGTTTACAATGTCTATTGTTAAAAGGAATAGTTCTTACTGTGTGGAAAAAATTATACCCAGCAATTCTAGCCTATAATAGTCTGCAAAAATAACTCCTTAGTTGACTTTTGAAAGTAATGATAACATGATTTAAAACATAACGTTGGCACCAGAAAATTTAGTGCAGAAGACCAATCTGAGTGTTGAGCTGTCGTGTCAGTAAAGCAGCGCATTGAATTTTTTTAAGCTAATTTAAATGAAAACGCTAAGATTAAAAGTGGTAGCAGTGCCAATGACATAGGAATTTCTGCAAAATTAGATTACATTCTTCTTGTAGCCATAAAAACTGTATTATCCTTGACACTACTAAATCAGTCACTGCAAAAAAATTATCTTCACAAGTTCAACTAGTACTTCTTGTTTGAACCTGAAGAGTTTGGTCTGTTTTCCTTCTATTTAAGAAACAGAAGAGGTGCTCTTTAACACATTTCTTGTCTGAAGAGAGATGAATTCTTCACAACCAGCTTTGTGACAAAGAATTCATACCATTTGCTTGTAGTATCACCAACGATATTTAATTTAAAAGGAAAAAAAAGTTTGCAAAGTATTGAATTGTGAGATGCAATAACTTTTACAACTTGTCATTTAGCCACTTATTAACATCCAGTCACGACTTATTTAAACATAAGTATATTTTTGTGTTTGTGCAACACAGATAACCATTTCCTGATACTTCTCTTCATTTTTCAGCAATTTCAGACATCTTTGATGAATACTTTTCATTTAGGATACTGTTTCTCCTGTTCAGTGAGAGTTTATTTATTGAGAACTGGTGTTCCTGGTCTGATTCTTTAGTAGAACAGCAGAGGACAATAGAAAACTCTTGCATTGATACAAAAAGAAAATCAAATTCCAGAAAACAAATTTAAGTCCATGACACCCTGAACATTGTCTCCCCTGGGGCAAATGTATATGAAAAGAGCACAGATTTAGAATTTAGAGGGACCTGAGGTTGAATTCCAGCTACATTACATAGTAATTACGTGAGCTTGGGAAAGCCATGTAACCTCTCTGCCCTGAGTTCCTTATTGATAAAAATGATATAATAATTTTTGTAGGGATGGTATGAGAATTAAACTAAGTACACACTATGATGCTTGACCCATAGAAAGCACTTGACATATTGCATTATTATTATCATTAACATCTTCACCAGTAGTATTTGTACATCCAAATTATATCCATGGAAGTAATAATTATTAAAATATACTGTCTTATTTTCAGTCTTGACTTTTAGAGCATACTATTTTCTCTGTCTGAAAGACCTTCAGATATTTATTAACTTTGAAGATTTATTTTAAATACTTAAGAAGTGGTAGATGAGTGAAAATGATTAACAAATAATCTTCACTTATCCTGGCAGACTGATTGATGCCACTGATTGCTGTCACGGCTAGCAACCCACAAGAACAAACAGTACTGGACTTTGACTTGGTGTGGTAACCATTGGTTGGCTTTTTTTTTTTTTTTAACCTAACAGAGTTTGAATTCCTTGAGGATAAAGATATAGTGTAATTCATCTTTGTCTACTAGTCTCATGTAACTACAGAGTCTGGCATATAGTAGGTGTTCAATGTTTGCTAAAGAAGGGACAGTTTCTATGACATTTTATTATTTTTTTAAATAAACAATTTTTTAGAACAATTGTAGGTTCACAGCAAAATTGAGTGGAAAGTACAGAGAGTTTCCATATAGTCACTTCCCCCACTATCAACATCCGGCATCAGAATGGTATCGCTGTGACTGATGAACCTACACTGACCCATGATGATCCCCCTAAGTCCATGATTTGCATTAGGGATAACTCTTGGTGTAGTACATTCTGTGGGTTTTGATAGATGTATAATGACATGCATCCGCCATTATAATATCATACAGAATACTTTCACTGTCCCAAATCCTCAGTTTCCACCTATTTATTACTCCTTCCCCCCAGCCCCTGACATCCACTGATCGTTTTACTGTCTCCATAGGTTTTCCTTTTCCAGACTATAGTTGGAATCATACAACCTATAACCTTTTCAGGTTGGTATAATTCACTGAGTAATATGCATTTAAGATTCCTGGATGTCTTTTCATGGCTTGATAGCCCATTTCTGTAAGCACTGACTAATATTCCATTATCTAGGTGTGACACAGTTATTTGTCCATTCACTTAGTGAAGGACATCTTGATTACTTCTCAGTTTTGGCAATTAGGTATTAAGCTGCTACATCTGTATGTACATTTTTGTGTGGATATAAGTTTTGAACTCATTTTGGTAAGTAAATACCAAGGAGGACAACTGCTGGATCATATTGTAAAAATATGTTTAAGTTTATAGGAAGTCACCAAACTATCTTCTAAGGTGGCTGTACCATTTTGCAATCCCACCAGCAATGAATGAGAGTTCCTCTTGCTACACAGCCTGTCAGCATTTTGTATTGTCAGTGTTTTGTACTTTTAGCCATTCTAATAGGTGTGTAATGGCATCTAATTGGTGTTTTAATTTGAAACTCTCTAGTGACATGTAATATTGAGAATATTTTCATATGCTATTCGCTATATATATATCTTCTTTGGCGAGGTGTCTCTTCAGTTCCTTTGCCCATTTTCTTACTGTTGCTAATTCTCTTACTGTTAAGTTTTAAGACTTGTTTATTTTGAATATCAGTTCTTTATCAGATATATCTTTTGCAAGTATTTTTCTAAGTCTGTGGCTTGTCTCATTCTCTTCTCTTGACATTGTTTTTGTAGAGCAGATTTTTTAAAAATTTTAATAAGTCCAGCTTGTCAGTTATTCCTTTTATAAACATACCTTGGGTGTTATATCTAAAAAGTCATTTTCATACCCAAAGTCATCAAAATTTTCTCCTGTTTTCTTCTAGAAGTTTTATAGTTTTGCATTAAATTTAGGTCGATGATCCATTTTGAGTTAATTTTTGTAAAGGGTGTGTTATGGAGTGAATTGTGTCTTTCCCAAATTTATAGGTTGAAACCCTAACCCTCAAGGTGGCTGTATTTAGATAGAGGGTCTTCAAGGACATAATTAAGGTTAAATGAAGTCCTAAGGATGGGGCCCTAATCCAACAGAAATGGTACCCTTATAAGAAAAGATGTGCACTAACAGATAAAAGGCCATGTGAATACACAACAAGAAGGTAGTGCTCAGCAAGCCCAGGAGAGAGGCCTTCAGAGAACTTAAATCTGCCAACACTTTGATCCTGGACTAGCAGCCACCCAGTCTGTGAAATTCAGTTATGACAGCCCAGATGACAAATACAGATTTTAAAGTCTGTGTCTAGATTCATTTTTTTGCATGTGTTCCAGTACCATTTGTTGAAAAGTCCATCTTCTTCATTGTATTGCCTTTGATTCTTTGTCAAAGATCAAATGATTATATTCATGGTCTGTATTTATGGGCTCTCTATTCTGTTCCATTGATCTATATATGTGTGTATTCTTTTGCCAGTTCCACATTGTCCTGATTACTGTAACTTTACAGTAAGTCTTGAAGTCAAGTAATGTCAGTTCTCCTTCAATATTGTCTATTCTTTTACCTCCCATATAAGAGGTCTTTTACTTCTTCATGTAAACTTGAGAATCACTTCATCAATATCTGCAAAATACCTTGCTAGGACTTTGGTTGAGACTGCATTGAATCTATTGATTAAATTGAGAAGAATTGACATCTTGATGATATTGACTCTTCTTAATGATTATGGAATATCTCATTTATTCAGTTCTCCTTTAATTTCTTTCACCAGAGTTTTGTAGTTTTCCTCACATGGATATTGAGCATATTTTGTTAGATTTATTCATAGGCATGTCATTTTTGGAGGGTGCTAATATAAATGGTATTGTGTTTTTATTTCAGATTTCACTTGTTCATTGCTGGTATATAGGAAAGCAATTGACTTTTGTATGTTAACCTTGTATCCTACTACCTTGCTATTCTTGCTTGCTAGTTACAGTTTCTTGTTTTGTTTTGTTTTGTTGTGGATTCTTTTGGATTGTCTACATAGACAATTACGTCTTTTGCAAAGACAGTTTTATTTCTTTTTTCCCAATCTGTATATCTTTTATTTCTTTTTCTTATCTTATCACATTAGCTAGGACTTCCAGCAAGATGGTGAAGAGGTGTGCTAAGTGGAGACATCCTTACCTTGTTTCTGACCTTAGTAAGAAAGCTTCCAGTTTCCCACCACATTTTAATTATTATAATGATTTTACATATGAGAATCATACTCAACCATAGAAAATATTTCAAATTGAGTTCATTGCTAGTGTTTCATGGGCCTATTTTCAGTCATAAATTACTACATTTTCCTACCTGTCACACACTTAGAAAAAAACACCTTTGTCTTGGTATGGTCTCTTTCCTAACCCAATTAAAATTCATTCCAGAAGTGGGACATGTCATATTATTCTTTACCACTTAGTGTCATAAATTCTTGGCTTTAAGAATTTGATCACTGTATTTAGATTTTATTTAACCTCTCCATTTAGTCCTATTCATTCTTCAAAAAGGAGGATAAAACACACAGTCTAATAATACCCACCTCATTTAAGTCTGCCTTTCTTAAAATGGAAAACAGCACTACATTAAATTGTAAATTTACAACTAAAACTCTGATTTAATGTGTCCTTTTGCAGACAAATTGATGATTTGGTTGAACATTAACAAAGCTATTTTAGTGCTACACCTTGGGAAAGAGTACTCTAAGATTAGGGAACAACAAATAATAGAGAGCAAGATAGAAAAGTTATTTGTATTTAAACCCTAAGGTAGAAAAAATAACCTAAAAATCAGAAATTATTGTTGAGTTCCACACATTATGTTCAGCATTTAATCTCAATTTGCTGTATGAAGGTCACCATTTGGAAGCTGCACTTGGTGTTACTTATATTCATAAAGGGATTGATCATGTGTTCTATCTGTGGTAACTAAAAGATTGTGATAAATGTTGCAAGATATTTTACTTTTTTGTGTGTGTGTGGTACACGGGCCTCTCACTTTTGTGGCCTCTCCCACTGCGGAGCACAGGCTCTGGACGCGCAGGCTCAGCGGCCATGGCTCACGGGCCCAACCGCTCCTCGGCATGTGGGATCTTCCCGGACTGGGGCACGAACCCGTGTCCCCTGCATCGGCAGGCGGACGCTCAACCACTGCGCCATGAGGGAAGCCCAACATTTTACTTTTTTAAAGTAATTAGGGACTTCACTGGTGGCGCAGTGGTTAAGAATCCACCTGCCAATGCAGGGAACATGGGTTTGAGCCCCGGTCCAGGAAGATCCCACATGCCATGCAGCAACTAAGCCTGTGCACCGCAACTCCTGAGCCTGTGCTCTAGAGCCCACGAGCCACAACTGCTGAGTCTGCATGCCACAACTACTGAAGTCCGCAGGCCTAGAGCCAGTGTTCCGCAACAAGAGAAGCCACTGCAGTGAGAAGCCCACATGCCGCAACTAGAGAAAGCCCACTCACAGCAACGAAGACCCAATGCAGCCAAAAATAAATAAATAAATAGATTAAAAATAATAATAATAAATAAAGTACAATTAATGATAGTACTATATAGCAACTTGGTTACAATACTGAAAGTCACCCAAAAGATTTTACACTAATACAACTCAGGTAAAGATGCCACATTAGAAATCTAGAAATGTCTTTCATAACTCTAATTGGGTTGATTATATGAGAAAGAGAACGTGTGCAGAAGTTGCAAAATGTGAATATAGTCCCCAATTTTCATTTTAGAAACAAAAAATAGCCTGTATGAAAATTAGTATGTTTTATTTTTTATCCCAGTTTTCAAGTATGATTTTAAGCCTTCTTAATTTTTGAAAGAATGGTATCCATTTCTCATTTGTGTATGTATCAGGAAAACACAGGAAAGTAGGCCCACAGTGGTTAAAATATTAAAGATATTGTTCATTTGAATGTTTCCTTGTGTTCATTAAACTTTACTAGACAGTGTAACCTTGAGTACTGCCAGCATTAGATTGCTTAGAATTCCAAATCTGATTTTTAAATTCACCTCCAGTGTGTGACTGGGTTTACTATGTAATTTTTCTTTTCAAATATGCCATTATTGTAGTCTTCCACCTAAACCCTAAGAATACTGTTATTAACTAGCTTTTAAGTTCCTCAGTAAAGCAATGTTTAGGATGTACATAAAAACACTGCATTTTTATTAAGCAGCCCTAGAGGAATGAGAGGTTATTTTAGCAGTCACATCAACAGTATAGTTCTATGGCTCTTTTCAATTAGCATTAGCTTGCCAACCTCCTTAAGTACTGGCACCATGTCCAAGTGTGCTTATTAATAGATTTTTCCCTTTTTACATTTTAACCAATATCATAGAACTCTTTTAAGAAAATGTCCTAGATTTTTCAAGGTAAATAACAACCCTCTCCTCTCTCGTCTCTCCCCTTCCCCTTTTCTTCATTCCATCTCTATCTCTCTCTTTACCCTTGAACCCCTGTTTTCTAAGGATAAGCCACATGTGGAGAGAAAAAGATATAGATAGATAGATAGATAGATAGATAGATAGATTAGATGAAACTACAAAAAAGACATGAACTAGGGCTATGTTAATGGTGACACAGAAAGGGAATAGATTTGAAAACATTTAAATTTAAAGTTTATAGAACTGGACAATTGATTGTCATGGAGGTGAACAAACATGAGAAAAAGGTTTGTAATATAGAAGAATTATCAGTTTCCAAATAAATACAATTAATTATAGCTAAGTTTTATTTAAAGCTTTGTATGTGCCATATACTTGCAAAATTCTTTTTCGTATGCTGTTCCATTTAATCCTTGAAACTTTTTAGAGCCAAGGAAACTAAGATCCAGGGACATTAAGAAACTTGCCAAAGGTCATATTTATAATACATGCTGAGTGGGGATCTATGGCCAGACATTCTGATGCCAGAGACCATTCCGTTAATGAATACCACCTTTCCTTTTGGTATGCCGATTTTGAGATGCTTATGCTCATCTAGGTGGAGATATCCAGCAATGTGTTGGATATTGGATTCCGAAATTCAGGAGGGATGGATTTTGGCATTTAGTAGACTTCCCCAAGGAGCAAGAGCATGTTTCAAGCAGTGTCCACAGATAGAATGCCAGGAGGTACCAACATGTACAGGAAGGTCTGAGGAGAGAGAATACAGTAATGAGACAGAAAAAACATTCACAGAAGGGGAAGAGGAGTCAGAAGATGCAGAGTAACCATGTCAAGGGTGGTAGATAGTTTCAAGAAATAGAAAATGACCAGCATCAATGCATACATTAGCACAGCATATAGCAGATGAATCAGTTGTAAGGAAAGAATGTCATGTCCATTGGGTAGACTATTAGATCATTTCAAATATTCTCTAAGAGCAATTCTAGTAGAGAACTGGGGAAAAATGAGATTGCAATAGGTGGGGAATAGGTTGGCAGGGAAGAATTGTGGGGTTTTAATGGGCTAAAATTGTAAGACTGTCCAACAGATACTTTTACATGTAGTGTTTTCACCATAAGCATTATTATGTTTATACATATTACTTTTTGCAGTGGAGCCTGTGCCTAGAGTAGCATACAGAAATTTCTCGCAGAGATGCCACTAGAAATAACCTAAACTATGACCTCTAACTTTTTAGCAGTGGGGGCAGATTATGATGGAACAATATTTTGAAGATTTTTCATGTAAGCCTCAGAAAATGCAAGAGATATATTTAAGTCCACCAAAAGAGGTTCATTTGGTAAAGCAAAAATGCCACAATCTTTTAAAATCAGTACTTTTTCTAAAACTGAAAACTTCACACATTTTTCATTTCATTTGCTAACTTTCACAGCAGGCTTCCCAAAATCCAACTTCCTACTGAAGTGTGTTTCCAAGCAATTTTATTTGGAAATTGAGAGCTGTCGTGACCTTTTCATGGGTTTTAACTCTATATCCTAAAAGACTTCAGAGACAATACTTGACAGGTGACCAAACATTCCAGAATAATAGGATTCCTATTTTTAGATAGCATTTCCTGTAACTAAAAAATAATAATAATAGATTATTCAATCAGTTTTCTTTTAAAAGGCCTTCTGGAGAAGCAGTTTTTACATTTGAGTTTGCATGACATTTACCAATTTGTGTGTTCCATTAAGTATCATTACACAAGGCCTTTTACATCTAGCAATATATGACTCTAAAACAGAAAACTCCAGTTGTTTCTGGCCTCAGGACTCTGAATCAAGATTCACAAAACTATAGAAAGATAGCACTTTAAGATCATGTGCTGCAAGGAAACTTAGCCCTTCTCAGAGTTTTGCTGAGGCTCCACTCAGAATGAAACACGTTTTATCAGAGAGGAAAGATTTGAACTGGGAAAACCATTCATCCCTTTCATTCATTTTATTTATTCAAGCTTCCTGCAACCCATTATTTTTAAGAAAAAGTCTTGGGGCTTCCGTGGTAGTGCAGTGGTAAAGATCTGCCTCCCAATGTGGGGGACATGGGTTCAAGCCCTGGTCCAGGAAGATCCCACATGCCGCAGAGCAACTAAGCCCGTGCACCACAACTACTGAGCCTGCGCTCTAGAGCCCACGTGCTACAACTACTGAAGCCCATGTGCCTAGAGCCCGTGCTCCACAACAAGAGAAGCCATGCAATGAGAAGCCCACACACCGCAATGAAGAGTAGCCCCCACTTGCCACAACTAGAGAAAGCCCATACACAGCAACAAAGACCCAATGCAGCCAAAAATAAATAAATAAAATTAATAATTTTTTTAAAAAAGAAAAAGAAAAACGTATTGTTTTATAGGTGGTTAAAAATCTGTGTCTGGATCACTAGCCTCATTTTACAGTTGAAGCAAACCGAGGCCTAAAGATGCAAGAGGACTTGCCCAAGGTCACATCATAGATTAGTGGCAGAATGTGTTAATGCAAGTTCTTTGGGCTGCAAGCTAAAGAAACCAAATTTAACTTACTCAAGAAGAAATGAGGACTCATTGGAAGGATACTAGAGTATCCCACAGAATCCAAAGAAAAGTGTAACAGCCAAAGCTTAGGTGGGAAGAAACCAGTGTAGCTATAGGAACAGTAGTTGTCAGGGCTTCTCTGCAGAACACGGCCTTAAGGAGACTCTGCTGCCACAGCAGGAGCTGATGTGGTCAACTCCATCAAGGGAACATCTGCTTGGATGAGCTTGATTGGCAGGTGACTCTGCTTCTGAGTCTAAAGACTATGGGATTAGCAGAGCCATGACCTCTGACCAAATTCTTATCAGTCTCATACTCAACTGCAGCTCACACATGGCATGGTGTCCACATTGCCTGGTCTTCTACTTACATTCTCTTTGCTGACATTAGCATCGCTTGGGGAGATTTCAAAATAGCAATACATAGGCTCTATCCCTCAGACATGATTTACTCACTCTGAGCAGGGCTGGGACCTGTTCATTTGGTTGAGATGATGCTGCCTCCAGCAGAAGTTAAGGGGGAAGGAAGGGAGTAATGATCTCCAATGATTGAAAGAGGACAACATCTCTTGACTGACAAGGAGCTCAGAGACCATCCAGACCCTTTATTCCTATAGTTGTTCAGGTTGGATTAACCAAGGGAATCTGTTCTAAAATCCAGATTACAAAGCCCCATTCTAAACCCACCGAATGAGTGAATAAGTCAGAGAGGATTCCCCAGAACCTGTATTTTTTTTAAAACTCTCTTCAGGTGTTTCTCATCTAGACATACCAGCACTGGACCTGCAATTCTGAGCACCAGATCATTGACTGTGATCATTCTAGGCCAGTGGTTCTTAAACTTGAGCATACATCATCATCACCTGGAGGGCTTGTTAAACTACAGCTTGCTGGGGCCCACCCTAGGGGTTTCTGATTCAGTATATCTGAGTTGGGGTCTGAGAATTTTCATTTCTATTATGTTCCCTGGTGATGCTGGTGCTGTTGGTCCACGTACCACATTTTAAGAATCATACCCTTAAGAGATTAGTGCTGATTCTCTCATGGAACCCAGTTGTAAAAGGCTTCTAAAGTCAAATCCATAACAATGATTCTGGAGGAAAGCAATGACAGCTACTTCAGAAGAGGAACAAGAAGCAAGATCAGCGAAAAAGGAAATGACTCATGAATGTTAAAAATACAGTTCTACTGCACAATGTGAGGCATTACTGAACATACAGTCTTCTAATATCGCGTGTCTTAAATTGACCTAACATGGTCGGGGTTGCTAATACTTCGCATATTTCTTTGAAATGAGTCCTAGTACCCCATTCTACATCTTTCCAAGAGATAACCAGTGCTTTTGGGCATACATCATATGATCTCTTTCCAAATACCTATCAAGAGTTTTTCTCATTATCTGAATGGATGTTCATTAAATTATTCTAAATCATTAAGTTAAATTATAAATATGAATTATCATAAATATTTTGTTAATTATCCACTTATCAAAATGTTTTGAATGTTGATTGTATACTGTGCTGAGCACTGAGAAAACAAACATGAAAATGAGAGATTTGGTTTTTAAAGATATATCACCCATATAAATACACACTCAGTAGGTATACACTACAAACCAGATACAAATTGATCAAGACATTGCCTTCCTGTATTCCAGGCCTGGTCACCTTCCCAGAGCGATCATCTAATACCAAGGTCCCAAGCAACATGTTATAGAATTTTCCTTCCAGTTTAAAACCAGTTATATTTTCTATGGCAAATAACCAAGCACTTTTGGCAAAGAGAGCATTTACATAAAAGTGAAGCTACTAGGGTGACTTTTTTTCCTTTTTATTTTAAAGTACATCTATATATGGGAAAAAAAATGGCAGGTAAAGTCCTTTCTGAAATTTAATACACGGTTTAATACCTTCATTAATTAAAATGTCAGCTGCCAAACACCCAGCACAAGCCAACATTGTTTCTAGGGAGTAGGGATCTTGCCAACTTGGAAGATAATGACTCTAAAGGGAGTTCTAAGTATCCAAGAGTGAACAAAGTTCTCCTTTTCTGTAAATTGATGCCTACTAAGGTAAAGGTATAGGAAAAAAACAGAATGGGCCTATGTTGTAATTGCGACTTTGACATTGCAAAAATGGACTGTGATTTTCCCGCTTTCCAGGATGATACTTTTAATGATCTTTTTTCCCAGGGGTGATGAGTTTAAGTAGTCATACATGAAATTTAATTCTGATATTATAATAAAGCTGTCAACTTTCACCCTCACAACAAACTCATGAAGTAGACAGAAGAGATTGTTGTCTTTTTTGAATGATGAAAAGATTTTGGCTTATCTAGCCAGCATCACAAAGCTGGGAATCCAAGAACCAAACCACAGGTTTCAGATTCTAATTTAATCTTTTCTCCACCTGCCCCTTCGCCTCACCATTAAAGTTATCAGTAGCTTGTCTTTGCTCATGTGGGCTATATTACAAAATCCCACCAACTGGGTGGCTATGCACAGTAGACATGTTTATCTCACAGTTCTGGAGGCTGGAAGTCTGAGATCAGGGATCCAGCCTGATCTGATGAGCATCCTCTTCTGGGTGGCAGACTTATCATATCTTCACATAGTGGAGGGGGCAAGGGTGTTCTCTGGGGTCTCTTTTATAAGAACATTATTCTGATTCGTGAGGTCTCTGCCCTCATGACCTAAACACATCCCAAATGCCCCACCTCCTAACACCATTACTTTGGGCACTAGGATTTCAACATATGATTTTGGTGGGGACACAAACATTCAGACCATAGTGTAGTCCATGTGGGGAAAGTTCAGCTTTGAAATCAGAGAGATGAGATTAAAACAGGACTCCCCCATCAGTGTGACCTTGCGTTCTTTACCTCTCTGAGCCTCAGTCTCCTCACTTTTAAATTTGGATAAAGATACAGACATCACAAGATACTTTTGAACACAGAATATAAGATATCTGGCATTATCATTCCTACACACACACACACACACACACACACACACACACACTCCATCACTTATGAAATTGTGAGAGAGCAGGGATTTTGCTTTGCTTCCTGTTGAATCTGCCATGTCTAGAAAGGACCTCTTCAATGATGGAAGAAATGAATCTGTAAAACTTACCAAATACCTGAAAACTGGTATTGTTATTTACTTCCTCTTCTATACTTTTGACTTCTACATGCTTAATTGTAGAATTTTCTAAGGACCTGATCTTATAGTATACTCTGTCTGACAGACACAAAGTTCTCTCGCAACCTCAGCAGAAGTGAAACTCATGGGATGACTGCACATCCACGGGGGATAGCTGGTATCTGAGACAGGACGTAAATAATACATTTAGTATTTGAAAATTGCACATAGGTCTTCTGATTTTATTGACCTAGACAACTTATAATAATTATGATAGACATTGTCATTAAATATAACAGCCATTTGATAAGATTAAGCATAGTGCAATACATCTTCCTTTCCACCCAATTCAGTATAATAAATTACCTTTAGGTTTCTAAGTGAAGCATTTTATAATTGAGCAAAACAAACCGATTTTTAGGGGTCCTTATTTATATGCAAAACCGACTTTTTGAGAATGGTAAACTTGATTAAAATCTCTCTAAGTGCAAATCACAAATAACTTCTTCTCACAAGCCATAACCATCTATTAATGTATAATTTGTTGCATACAAAGATAGTAAAATTCTAATGTGCTTATGATCCAGATGGAAGAAAGAGTTAAATAGAGAAAACAATAAACCATATAAAATGGGAAGAAAATGAATTGAAATTTGACAAATATTGTACAAGATAGTATCCCAGCTGGTACAGATGCTATAGGAAAACAGATTGGGTTAGAGTATCATAGTGAAATCAATCTCAGGAGAATTTAAAAAGAGGTAAATTTTCATGGAAGTTCTAGATGTAGAGAGGAAAAAATTACTAGTTCAGAAAAAGCATGAACAATGTATTAGATGTGGAAAACAACTTTGCAGATGTGGCCCCTTTGAGTCTGTTTGCATTACTTAGAATCATAGGTCCCTTTTGGCTCCCACCCAACAACTAAGAGATGATGTCCTAGGTGAGTGGACTTCTTCCCAACTGCATGTCATTTATAAAAAAAGAAACATGCAACTTCTAAATGAAAGAACACATGAGTGACAGGATTAACCTAGGTATCATTAAAAGACAAGGCCCAGTTTATCTCAATCATGGCCTCTGCAAATAACCACATTTCACATGGCTCTTCTGGGTCCCACTTTAGAAGTGAATCCTGCAGAGATGTTCTCCTGGGAAGAAGATTGAAGGATTCAAAGTCCTTGATTTATGGCCTCCAACCAGCCTCTTCATGAGCATACATGTTATAGACACATAAAATTAGCTTTATTCCCTATTTAGAAATAGAGACTTCTACTAAGAAGGGTACCTATTATTGAGTCAGAGCACATGATACTATTTCTTCTCTAGAAGGTGCTATCAGCCTAAAGACTGTTGGTTCTTTTCAAATGAAAACGTCTTAAAAACAGTTCACCTACTGACAAACCCAGAACATGATATTTTGATAATATGTATCAGTTTAACTTTAAATGTTGTCCCAGAGCACTCATTTTTCTGGCTAAGCAGGATTGGTAGACTCAGTGCTACAGTTTTGATTGAAAGCAACGGAGAAAAGGGATGCTGATATTACATGCCTCTGAGTACTTTCAGGTTTGGGCAGCTTTCTGCAAAGGGCAGGTTGTGAGGGCGTCAACAGGCAGATATGGGAGGCAGAGAGAGAACTGGACCTGCAGTCAGGATGCTAGGGTTCAACTTCTTCTTGGCCACGTATTCTATGTGATCTTGCACAGTTACCATTATGGAAGCTCAGTTTCCTCGCATGTAAGAGGGACACAGAAATATATTGTTTGTCACAGGATTTATAGGACACCAAACAAGACAAGACCTGTAAAATGTCCATGCTCTAAAAGTAGTACAAAAGTTTGGGATCATTGGGTACAAGTCAGAGTTCCTGAGGGAGCAGGATTTTCCAAGCTAATTAATTTTCCTGTAAATTTACACTCTAAACAACCGCCAGTTGGGGCCATTCTGCAAATCCCTAACTAGTACTCCTCAAAATTATCAAGGTCATCAAAAACAAGAAAAATCTGACAAATTGTCACAGCCAACAGGAGGCTAAGGAGACATTTTGACTGAGTGTTATGTGGTATCCTGGATGGGATCCTGGAACAGAAAAAGCACATAAGATGTAAAACAAGGAAATCTAAGCACAAACATTAGTAAATAATAATGTATCAATGTTGGTTAATTCATTTTAGCACAAGTACAACGTAAGATATTAATAAAAAGGGACACTGGTTGTGGAGTATATGAGAACTATATCTTCACAGTTTTTCTGTAAAACTATTCTAAAGTTAAGAGTTCATTGCAAATTTTTTAAAGCATTATGAAAAGTTCCCATTCATTGATTTAGCCAATAAAGCAGTATTGGCCAAACACACTGTTCTAGGAACAGGTGACAGAGGGGTGAACAAAATGAAGCCCTAGTCCTCCCTCAAAGAGTTTGTACACCAGTGGGGGAAGGAAAACAAATGAAATGTAAATATATTTTAAATTCCATCATGTGGTGCTAAGTGCTATGAAAAAAAGAAACACAGCATAAGAGTGATGAGGGGGAGAGGTTGACAAGGTGGTCAGGACAGGCCTTTAGGGTTCAGCCCTTTTGGTCAGGAAGGACTGATGAGCAGATGAGAATAAATGGGTGGAGAGGGACAGAAAGCCATGCAAAAACCTGTGATGAGTGCATGCTATGCAGAGGTAACAATAAGAGCTCTGATACCAGAATAGGCTAGGAGAGATCTAGGAATAGTAAGGAACCCTCTGTCATTGGACAAAAGACAGAAAAGGCCAGAGCATGAGCGGATGAAATCAGCAAGGTCGCCAGCCAGACACCATATTGTAAAGAGCCTTGTAATCCAAAGTAACTACTCTGGATTTTATTCTAAGTATGCTGGGAAGCCTTTGGAGGATTTTGTGCAGGAGAGAGAAATGATGATATTTCCATTTCTCAATATTTTACTATGAAAAGTGTCAATCATGCCAAAAAGTTGAATAAATTTTACACATGTACCCATCACTTAGATTCCAAAATTGTTTTGTTATAGTTGTTTTACCACATATCTATCTATCCGACTATTCATACATTAACCTATATTATTTTTTAATGCACTTCAAATTAAGTTTTAGACATCAGTACAGTTCCTCCCAAACACTTTTAGCATAATATTAACTAAAGTTCAATATTGATTTATGTTTTTTATATTTGGGATAAAATTTACATATATTGAAATACACAAACTTTAAGTGTATCCATTTCATGATCTCTGACAAATGTATACACTTGTGTAATCAAACCCATTTTAAGATATAGAAAGAATATAACATCACTCCAGAAGGTTCTATTCCTCTTCCCAGCCCATCCTAATCCCTACTTTTATCCCCAGTTTTGTTTATGTATAATTGACAAATAAAATTATAAGATATATAAAGTGTACAACATGATTTGATATACATATACATTATAATAAAAGGATTCCCTCATCAAATTAATTAACACATCACCTCACATATTGACCTGTTCTTTTTTTTTTTCTTTTTTTTTTTTGGTTAAGAACATTTAATTTCTACTCTCTTAGCAAATTTCGAGTATACAATGTTATTGTCACCATGCTATACATTAGATCCTCAGACCCTATTCATCTTCTAACTAAAAAGTCTGTACCATTTTACCAATATATCCTAATTCCCCCACCTCCCAACTCCTGGCAACCACTTTTCTACTCTATTTCTATCAGTTAATTTTTTAAAAATTCTACATATAAGTGATAGCATGTGGTATTTGTCTTTCTCTGGCTCATTTCACTTAGCATAATACCCTCAAGTTTCATCCATATGGTTGCAAATGACAAGATGCCCTTATTTTTTAAGGCTGAATATTTCACATATATATTTCATATATTCACATATATATACACCAAATTTGCTTCATCCATTCATCCATCAACAGCCACTTAGACTGTTTCCATACTTTGGCTATTGTGAATAATGCTGCTATGAATGTAGGAGTATAGATATCTCTTTGAGATAATAATTTTATTTCCTTTGGATATATACCTAGACATGGGATTCCTGGATTATATGGTAGTTCTCTTTTTTAATTTCTTGAGAACTTCTGTAATGTTTGCTGTAGTGGCTCTACCAGTTTACATTCCCACCAACAGTGTATAAGGGTTCTCTTTTCTCTACACCCTGACCAGCATTTGTCATCTCTTGTCTTTTTGTCATCTCAGGTGATCTGGACAGGTGTGAGGTGATAGCTTATTGTGGTTTTGATTTACATTTCCCTGATTAGTAATTTGAACACCTTTTCATGCACCTGTTAGCCATTTGTATATCTTTTGCTGAAAAAATATCTGTTCAGGTCCTTTGCCCATCTTTTTTTTTTTTTTTTTTTTGGTGGTATGCGGGCCTCTCACTGCTGTGGCCTCTCCCATTGCGGAGCACAGGCTCTGGACGCGCAGGCCCAGCGGCCATGGCTCACGGGCTTAGCTGCTCCACGGCATGTGGGATCTTCCCGGACCAGGGCACGAACCCGCGCCCCCCGCATCCGCAGGCGGACTCTCAACCACTGCGCCACCAGGGAAGCCCTGCCCATCTTTTAATTGAGTTATTTGGCGAGTTTTTGCTATAGAGTTTCCCCACCCACATTTAGAGGCAACCTGTGATACAGCAATTCTAGTTCTCGGTATTTATCCAAGATAAATGAAACCATATCCACAAAAATATGTGTTCAGGAGAGCGTATAGCAGCTTTTTTGTTTTTCGGGTTTTGTGGCTATGCCACGTGGCATGCAATATCTTAGTTCCCAGACCAGGGATCAAACTGTGCCCCAAGCAGTAGAAGCATGGAGTCCTAACCACTGGACCACCAGGGAATTCCCTATAGCAGCTTTTTATATATATATATATATATATATATATAAATTTAGTTAGTTAGTTAGTTTTGGCTGAGTTGGGTCTTGTTGCTGCACTCAGGCTTTCTCGAGTTGTGGTGAGCGGAGGCTGCTCCTCGTTGCGGTGCTGAGGCTTCTCATTGCAGTGGCTTCTCTTGCTGCGGAGCTCGGGCTCTAGGTGCACAGGCTACAGTAGTTGTGGCTTGAGGGCTTAGTTGCTCCGCGGCATGTGGGATCTTCCTGGACCAGGGCTCGAACCCATGTTCCCTGCATTGGCAGGTGGATTCTTAACCGCTGCACCACCAGGGAAGCCCTATATCAGCTTTTCTGATCATATTCCAAACTGGAAACATCCAAGTTATCTATCAACAGGTAAACCAATAGAAAAAGAAAGGGGTATATTCATACAGTGAAATGCACACAGCATTAAAAAGTAACAAACTACTAAATTACAGAATAATGTAGATAAATCTTAAACATGTTTTACTCAGTAAAAAAACGTCAGACACTAAAGCATGAACAGACTGTGCAATTCCATTTAAATGAAGCTCATGAGCGGGAAAAGCTAACCCATAGTAATCCATCAATCTTTCGACCTATCTATCATAATTCAACTTTTTTTTTTTTTTTTTTTTGGTACGCAGGCCTCTCACTGTTGTGGCCTCTCCCGTTGCGGAGCACAGGCTCCGCACGCGCCGACTCGGCGGCCATGGCTCACGGGCCCAGCCGCTCGGCGGCATGTGGGATCTTCCCGGACCGGGGCACGAACCCGCGTCCCCTGCATCGGAGGAGGGCTCTCAACCACTGCGCCACCAGGGAAGCCCATAATTCAACTTTTAAAGGACTCCTTTACTTGCTTTTGACAGAAAAGCTTAATTTCAGATGAATGAAAACAAGAGACAGCTTCCTGCTTTTGACCCAACTTCCTTGATCCTAAAGTACAGTACTCAATAATTGTAGGCTGAGTGAACTAAGAGCTAAATAAAATGACTTAGGAACTAAAGCATCCTTCTCGGAATATGGGACTTTTGGGGGTGAGCCTACCCCTCTATCCTTAGGTAGAAATTCTCCAATCTGAAACCCTTGAGGCAGCACCTACACGTGCTCCACCATCTTGTTTTTTCTTTTCTTTCTTTTTCTTCTCAAACCTTTATCCAACACCTTTATTCATTAACCTGAAACACACATGCTAATTTCAAGACAGCATTTTTAGAGGCATCTTGTTCATTTCTGTCCCAGGCACCAACTAGATTACAATAATTATATGTCACAGAACTTACTGGGTTCTTACTATACACTGAGATCTTAACCTAGGTGTCAGAGACAGAAGGAAATCATACATTATTACTCCTAGAGAAATTCATATAGGGAGAGGCATAAAAATAATAGTGATAAGGACCTCGGTGGAAGTAGAAACAGAAGATTCTAAACCAGACTGGGGTGGGAGCATGGAGATAATCAGATAAGCTATCATATATTTAATTTGGGGACCAGCACAAAATGTATTAACATCGGTTTAAAAAAATAGTGTAACTATGTAAGAGTTTAACAAGCAAGCATTCAAGTCCCTTCTGTCACAAGTATCATGAGAACCTAATTAGAAGTATCCTTTGTGCATCTAATATACCTAAGAGAAAGATTACATGCTAAATTCAAGCTCAATTAGATCATCCTTTGTTCTTAGGGTAGGTGGAAGTGTTTTATTTTTTTAAAAAAACTCCTCATTTATGTAAACAAAAAAACACATATAGGTTTACCACTGTCAACATTCAGTATGCATATATGCATTTTTGCCATGCATATGAGATTATATTCTATAAGGTATTTTGGAATCTACTTTTTGAACATAATTAATATCACCTACACTTTTCCAAGCCAGTTAATATATGTCTACACCATCACTTTTATTACACAATAATCCATGGCATGTATATAACATGAATTATACAATCAATCCCCTACTGGTGGACATTTAGGTTGTGTCCAGTTTTTCACTTTTATGACATGAATGACCTAATTTTGCCTGGAAATGAGGCTTAGCCAGGTGGTTGCCCCGTATTACTTTTAAAATTCCATTTAAACAGTTTTCTCCTGTTCCCTTCTAATGGGAGATTATAAATGGCACTATTTAGTGAACAGAAAGGGTTTCTAAAAGCTCAGGTGCTACCTAGCAGCTGATGCTTGCAGGATTTCAGCTCACCTAATGCAGGGCTCGTTAATCAAGGCATAGGACTCAGCCTAAGAAAAAGTTGAGGGCAAGAGGGAGGGAAGACACCTGGCTTTGAGTACAGATAGCCAGTTATTAGCTCTGTGACCTTGAGTAAGTTATTTAGCCTTTCCAAAGCTTTATTTCCACACTTTCCAAAAGGAAATATTAATTCTCTATTCTCATGGAGGTGTTGAGGAAATCATGAAATAAGGACTGGGGTAAGATTAAATTAATTTTCCAAAGCTGTTTGTTTATTTATGGCTTTGTCCACATATCCTAATATTCCTGAGGATATCTAATGAATACAAGTAAAACTTTTGACAAACATTGTTTACTAAACAAATAAAAACCCCTCAAACTATATGACATGATTCTAATGTTAATAGGTTTCATATAGGTATTAAGATTTTTCAAGGGAACTTTGCCCACAAAGGCTGTTGTACACAAACAGGAAGTTTTGCTGAGCCTCACTCTTCTCCCAGTGTAGGTATCCAGTAAGTTAGGCTTAAATCCAAGTCTTGAAGGAAGGGCCAGACTTTGAGGCAGGGAAGTCTAAGTAAAAACGCTGTGCTATGGTGTACCTGAGACAGAGAACATTCATGTCATCCTTTCTTTCTCTTTTTTGGCATTTGTTATCGTGGTGATAAAACCACTTATGCTTAATCAATTATCAAACTGGATCTCCTAAACTATAAGGGCTGCCAGACAGAAACTGAGTCTCTTCTGTTCACCTCCTTAAACTTAGCATCTCGCTGAGAAGAATCATAGTCAAATGACCATGTTTGGTGAAGCCTCCTACAACCATGATGTTCGGAACAGTAAAAAGTTCTAGTTACAAATTAATTCTAGTTTTCTTAGAGCTGGCCTCACAGGTTGGCAAAATAGTGCTTTAAAGTTCAGAAAAAGTATTTCAGACATTATCTCATTTAGTCCTCACGTTGTGCAATGTGTGATATTGGATTCATTTTACACATTACAATATACAGCCCAGAGTGCATACAGCATCTGGATCTGGTCTCTGGGTCGTAGCCTAGCACCACTAGTAACTAACTGTTCACACAATGGATATGGAGGAGTATGATGCAATGATCCAGCCAGGGAGGAAAAATAATTTTCTCAATACCCTTCTAGGTTCTTGGCTGAGAGGCCTCTGTAATAAAAAGATTAAAAGGAGAATAAAAGCAATTTTAATTACATACATAGTACTTACGGGAGCCCCACAAATATATGAGAGTCAAAATGCAGCCGTATGATTGAGGCTTGAGCTCAGGAAAGGGAGAAGGATCTTGGGCTTCAAAGAGGCAATTCTCAGGATGGTAAGAAGAAGAAATGCTTGTAAACAAAGGTTGCCCTGCTTGCAGGTAAGTCTCTCAGGTTAAAAAGTGATCTCTGGAAATAGCTCTCTTTCTGACACAAACCCCATTTCTAATATTAACTTTCCTTACAAAAGGGTAACGTCTACTCTGTTTTTTAGAGCTTCTCCTATGTCTGCAGTTTCTCAAAATAATCCTTACACAGAAGAGGCCCATCTTGAGGTGGCATATTCTACGCTTCAATCCTCTGGATTCTAAATGAACAGATAGTCATCAGGGAGCCATACTAAGCAAAGCACTGTCCCAGGCACTGGGAAAGAAGTAGCAGACCAGACCTAGTTTTTATTTTCACTGGGCAAATGTCCCTCCTCAAGGCTTCCCTAAATTAGTGGCCATCCTATCTAGGCCATGTTCTCAGGACTGTCCTTCCTTTACTTTTGGTGAACACCTAACAAAAAGAGAGCATGGGCCAGAGGCACATGACATGGCCTGAAGATAAACATACACACACACACACACACACACACACACATACACCCAGGACAATCAAATTTTGCCTTAGGAAATCTAACCTAAGAAATGCAGGAATCAAGTAGCTGTCACAAAGAGCTGACCCTGAAAGGCCAAGATCCAGACAGTTGAGGCCACAGGGTGTGAACAGCAGCTGTATGGGGAGAGAAGCATAGGAGAAAGGAAGCCATTGGGAGGAGACTGGGCTGAAGAAGAACCCCAAGGGGAAG
Source organism: Kogia breviceps (assembly GCF_026419965.1). Lineage (NCBI taxonomy): Eukaryota > Metazoa > Chordata > Mammalia > Artiodactyla > Physeteridae > Kogia > Kogia breviceps. Next base: position 37,519,291 of record NC_081327.1, read on the forward strand.
GTCTACACATTCCAGCTGCCGAGGTCCCATGAGCAGATTTCATGCCAGAATTAACTGTCCTAGAGGAGAGTCCCTACACTTTCTGGAACCTGATTGTTCAGCTCTTATCGGGTTCCTTGACACGTGTACTGAATTTAACTCCTCCACCTATTATAAGAAATAATTTGACAGAACTTCAGTGTCTTACAAGCACAATAACCTGCTAAATTATCTACTCGTGTGCTGATTGCAGCATTATTTGTAACATTGTTTGGAAACAATCTGAATGGCCATCATTAGTGGGCTGGTCCATAAACTCTGGTATTTACTTTCTTTTGAATATAATATAGCAGGAAAAGAAATTGTGGTATGTTCCATATAGTATCTACCATATTTTCTTTTACTGCTATAGTGTCTTGTATTCCATAGGAATTATATGTGTAGTAATATATAAATGTCTGTTATATATGTATTACTGTATAATATACAGATATTTCATTTTATATATATATGCAATTTAATATGTATCATATTCCATAAGAACACAATTATTATAATACATATCTCATAGTATTGTAAAATAAAACAAAAAGTTTCAGTACACACATAAAACAAAACTTTACATATATATATATGGTATATAAATAGATTGGAAGGACACATATTAGGTTGAAAATAGAAGTTACCTCTTGGGACAGGGTTAGAATTATAAAGAAAAGTTTGAAGGGAATGACATGTACATGTATTTCTTTCTTAGTTTCTTTTTATAATTAAAACTGATTTTTAAAACATTTTAAAAGAAAATCAAGTAAGTAAACCACAAGTTTCCTGGTTTATATTTTGTTTCATATCATTTTGTTTTTCCTCCTCCCATCCACACTGCTCAGTGCGTAATGAATAGGCCATTTTGTGGTGAATTCTCACCTCACTGTTCTAAAATAAGGGAATAAAAGGAGAATATTAAGTTACTCTGAGGTCTGCATCTGCTAAGGTTTTTTTTTTTTTAAATTTCAACAATATGGACATGGACAAAAATAAAACCTAAGTTTGAGCATTTGAGTTTTCCATTGAATAATACCAATTACAGGACACTTTTCAAGCCATTTAACACAATGACCCAGAAGATGCTTATTTTGTCTTTTAAATATTAAAGTACTTTAAAAAAATAGTCTTTTAATAACTCAAAAAATAATGGAGGTATTAAATCCATTTTGTTCTGTACTGTGTATCTTTGTTGTAAGAGTGTGTGTACCAGAGTCCTCATATGGATGAAAATATGAACATATTTTAGTTAGCAAGGGAGAAATCCTCTGGGTCCAGAATGTGCCAATTTAACAAGACATTAACTTTAACAATTTAAATATGTTTATACTTGTATATATGCACATGGACAACAGGCTTTTAAAAACTCATCCTATATACATGGGAGAGGAGTTTAGAAATTCAAATAGTTGTGCAAAGAGGCCTCTTTATTTATTTTTTTCAGTAGAGTTTGTAACTCATTTATTAAAATAAGCACTGTATATCCCTGTGCACAGTCAAGGAAATTCAAACTTGAGCCTTCCTATGACTTAGCAAGATGGTTGATGGTATTCAGGAGAGGAGATGTGAAATCTAGAAGTCAGGGCTGGGGAAAAGACCTACTCCTCCCCAAGAATGGAGTCTGGATAGAGCTATTGAGACATTCAATATCTAGCACTCAGTATGGGAAAGTCAAGGAAATGTAGTACAGATGTACAACTTGGAAGAAGGAGCTCATCATGAGGACATTATAGATATACTGGACCACTCCCAAAGTCAACTGGGAAAAATTAGAGTTCTCATTGAGTTGTCCAAGCTCAGGGTCCAGACTAGGGCCAGGGAACTAGCAGGAAATAGGTGAAGGGCTGAGGTTGTGGCAAAACCAAAACAGAAGGCAGGATTTGTCAATGGAATAGGAAGAACTCAGTTGGTGATCCAAGGGTTATCTTGACTAGGTCAATGTAGTAGAGAGTAGGAGCCAACATCCTGGGGACCCACAAGAGTGGTCTAAGCTCACCATTATCTTGTCTATCTCAGGTCCATTGGGAAAAAAAGCAAAGAAACAAAAAGCAGTGATATTCACTGATGGGATAGAAATTGATTACATACCTCCTGCCCTGATCAGTAATATTTTAATAACTGGCATGAGACAGGGCTTAGGGCTTGCTTGTCGATCCCAAAATGGGAACTCAATAGAAAAACTACCTACCAGTTTTGGAGATGTATTTAGTATTTCTTGTATAGGTGTAATATCTGCTATTGCCTTAGTACATTTTTATATTCACTGAGAAGGCCCATAGCCTAATTGGTAATAAAAATAAAACTCAATCCAATGCTACATCATCATAGTGATTTTACTCCTCTCCCACTTCAGAGTCCTCCCCAACTTGTAAGATCATAATCACCAGTTTGCAGAAACTCCAAGGCACTAGATGGCATAATCTCCTACTATTAAAATGAATAACTAAATTCCAGAGTAGTTGAGTGACATGATCTGGGTCCCATAACCAGTAATGCTAAACCCAGAACTTAAATGCCGACTTCAGATCCCAAGATAAACTTCCTTCCACTGTACGCCGTCAACTTTCTGTGGAATTTCTTCTGTTTACCACCTTCCTCATTCAGTTTAATTATGTTTACACAATGTTGATAGACTCAGCTCACTGTTGACACCTAATTATTTTTCTAAGGGAGAAAAATGATCACCCAAAACAGAGAATCCACTGACTGAAGCCCCATCAAAGTGATCTGCATCCATTGTGATATCTGCAAAAGCTGCCACAGTATATAAGGTCACCAAAAAATCCAGCTTATTTCTCCTTGTGGAGATAGGCATGCCCGCGGACAAAGACCCAGCACTTGTGTCTTGATTTTAAAAGGCACTTAGCAGCAAGCCCCTCGTTGACCTACATGTTTTCGTAACTACAGGCTCATACACATTTGAGAGCATTCTTTTTGAGTCACCTCTCTATATATACTGAATATTTTTTTACAGCTTCCTGGATACCTAATGAACCTGCTTGGGGACCAGGTGAAATATATTTTTGGAACAGGATCACCCTATACTTTTCAGGTCATGAATTTCTTTATTATTTGTCATGGCAGGCATTACTACCCCAAAAGTTATTATCTATTCAATCCCAGTTCTAACCTGCAAGCAGATCTGTCTGAGGAGCCAATTTATTACTGATGTAACAGCACCAGAGAAGATGAGTTTGCTTGTTTAAAGAGATGAGTGGCATCGGCAATGCAATCAGTTTTCATATACTGAAATTCCGTACATGGGATTTTTTGTAGTTATTAAAAAATCACGCATAGCAATGTTTCTATCCTTCATTGTGCATTTGCTGGGATTGCACATCCATCATGGCTTGTTCCTCTCTAAATGGGCTTGTCTTTCAGAAATTCGTAGCTTTGAGGGTTTTTGCCAAGCACTAAGTTGTCAGACCAGAAAGATCGTGATGCCGTCTATACTTGGCTTTATGTTTTACCATGAATGGCCCATATGATGCCCTTTGCATGTAACTTAGCCTCTCTGGTTATCAGTTTCATGTCATCAATCCACTCACAAATTTAATTGCATTAGGCATATCCCCAGGGTCTCCAAACTGGGAGAGGGTGTGGGGTTCAGGACAGCATGGTGGAATATAGATCACAGTAATGTTGGCAAAAAGTTACACATGCACACACACACACACACACACACACACACATGATTAAGCATACAACTTATTGAGTAAGAGAGATCTAAATTCTAACCCTGCTTTCTGCTCACTTGCTGAAATAACTTGGGTAAATCACTTACCTTCCTTGAATCCATTTTTTTTGTGTTTTTTTTTTAATTTTTATTACAGTATAGTTGATTTACAATGTTGTGTTACTTTCTGCTGTACAGCAAAGTGAATCAGTTATACATATACATATATCCACTCTTTTTTAGATTCTTTTCCCATATAGGTCATTACAGAGTATTGGGTAGAGTTCACTGTGCTATACAGTAGGTCCTTATTACTGAATCTGTTTTTTGTTTAATCTATAAAATGGAATAATAAAACCTACCTAATAGCAATATTTTAATAATTAAATAAGGTAGCACATATAAACCATTAGCACATGTTCTAGCACATAATAGTTCCTATTAGTTAATATTAAATTATTTTTAATTACAACAATATTGATGATAAATATTTAAGATGACTTCCTTTGGAAATAGATGATCTAATACTGGACATGAGGAGGGCATAGACACACATGTAATTAACCATAAAACCAGTCAGTAATAGAGAAAATCTCAATAGAAGGCAAAGAAAATGTACTCTGCTGGTGACATCTGGTGAAGGAGATCAAAGAGATGACATGAGAAAGTATAAATTGAGGCAGACTTTGAAGGATGGAGTGTTCAGGACAAGTGAGAAAAACTGAACTCCAACTAACCTAACCAGAAAGGGAATATATTGACTAACAGAACTGGAAGTCTAGGGTCTGGCTTTAGGCACAGTGGGATCCAGTTGCCCAAATGAAGTTTTAAGGGCTCTGACATCTTCATTCCTGAGTTCTAAATCCCTCTGTGTGTCACGAAAACCATGACATACTCAATATCCAAAAGAAAAGAGAGTCTTTCTCTGCCAGAATTCACATGGTAAACCTTAGAGAAGGCTATGCTTGGGTCAGGTTTCTTCTCTGGACAAATTGCTATGGCAAGAAAGGATAAGTACTCAGATTGGACGGCCTGGGTCATTTTCCTAGCTCCATAGTAAGGGTTGGATGCTGTGATTGACAGCTTCACCAGGGACACTTGGAATAATGGCAGAATGGTTTATCAAAGAAAAGTGGGATTCTTAGAAGAAAAAAAGGAGGAGGAGGAGGGTATAAGGCTAGGAATGCTAAATGATAGATTTCTATTATAAAGGATACCATAGGACATGCATAGATCCAGAGCAAGGAGTAGGTATGAGGGAACATTACAAGGAAAGCTACTGAGGAAGGAAAACTTTGCTATAAAGCACAACCAATAATTTATCAAATGTTCTACTCAGCTCGACAAGCTCATATACCTTCCCTCTTTTGATCAAACAATGGTTCAGAAACCTGCCATAGTACTTAATTTTGCTCAATGAGTGAATGAATGAATGGGTAGTTGGCTAAAGGAACATACACACTTTTCACCTTATAAGTGTGTTATTCCCATTTTATTGATAATGAAACTGACTTGGAGATGTTTAGTGGCTTTCTGGAGGCTAGGCAGCTAAGAGTTTAGAGAATTTGGGTTTTGTCTCCATCAGCCCTGGCTTCATGTTGACTTTTCTTGCCACCCCCGCCAACCTTTCCCCCATCCCACAACTTTTTCTTCAAACTGTTGCTTTTTCCCAGGCTGACTCACAGAAACCTGAACCCTTGGGACTCATTGGTCAAATTTCCTTTCCAACCTATTTCCGGTGTTCCTCAGTCTCTTACTTAAGGCTTTGAACTAAATTACATTTCTATCCCAGTAACTCACAGATTTCTAGACACTTTAGAGTTGGAAGGGAAGTGACCTGGAAGCCATCTAGTCCAAAGGACATCACACAGTCAACGGTGCTTAAGTGACCATTTCTGTCAGAGAATGAAGGACGGAAATCCAGGTCCTCTCTTCTGTTTTCAAGTGACTGAGTTACAGCTCTGACTATTCGAGTGATCTCTCCAAACGTGACTCAAACAAATTCTCAACAGGCTCTCCCTTGAACAGAGTTGCAGGAGTTCAGAGAAATAATGAAGTCTCAGCAAGCCTCTCATACTAGTGCAAAGACTAGAACATAGTTCCCCTGCGTACAGAGAAGCTGCCACCCACTAGGATCCAACATATGGAACACCCACATTTAAAAATAACAAGATTGGAGATTGCTGTATTGCTTTTACTGCCCACATCCCAGCCACCTCTTCACATCCCTAAATCCCCTTATCATTTAATAAAGACAGCCACCTGTTTGGCTTAATGAAGTAAGCCAGCTGGGCTGAAGGGGGACAGGAAAACTGCCCGTGTGTGGTCTCTCCCACTCTGCTTTCAGATTATGCTGAAGACGGAAGCAACTATCTTCTCCCTCCCCATCCTCAACACTCAGTTTTAAGGAAATCTTCACGTTTTTGCTGCTGGCCAGGAATGCCACGATTCCCCACCTCCAGCTTCCAATGGAGTTTAGGGAAACCTTCTGCTCTGTTAGTGGTAGTGTTTACCCAAGCATTGTATGCCCCCTCCCCTCATCAAAAACCCCTGGCTGCTTGTTAAACACTCAAACTCCAGAACCCCTGCCAAGCCTACTGAAATACAATCTTGGAACGTTCTAAAATATTTTTCAACTCCCTGAAAGATACTTACACAAACTGAAGTGTGAGAACCTCAGCCTCTCATTCCGCTGCAGTTTCATTTTGGATGAGTCCTCTCACAAAAGAAAACAGGTGGGAAGAAACACCTTAGGAAGCAGAGTGAAAATCAGAGGTGTGTCCAGGGGACAGAGGATATGGAAAGCTCCTTCCATCGACTCTGGTATAAGTCTTGGGACCATAAGAGAACTAAAAAGTCAGTGTGGTACAGTCTTGTTCATTAGGGTGAGAGACTCTACAAGGATTTAGGACCAAAGCTCTGCTTAGATGTAATGGACATTGACCTGGAATGCATTTTGCACCATATATTGACCTTTGATAACATTTTTCAATCTGCAGGTCAAAACTCATCAATGGGCATGAAACCAGTTTAGTGGATCATGGCCATGCTAATGAAAAATATGAGAATGTGTTGTGCATTGTAAGAATAAGATCGTCTTTCAGAAACTTCTGTTGCAGGTGTAGGTGTGGGTGAGTGTGTCCTGGGTTAGATGTTCAATATATTTCTTACCATGGGCTGTAGTCAAAAAATGTTTGAGCTAGGGAACCTAGAGTGCCAGACAATTTGCTAAAAGTTTACATGTATTAACTTATTAGGCCCATTATACAGATGGGAATACTGAGGCTGAGATACAATAGTACAGTCAAGATTCAAAAGTATTTGAACCACAGAGCCCAACTGACTAAAAACAGAGAAACGGAGAAAATAATATCTCATTATCATAGGTCCACCTAAGTCCTTATCAACCATCTCCCTTTGCCATTTAAATAACCTGGCCCTCTAACCTTGTACTCCTCCCATGGTGTCCTAACTATATCATCTGTAAGTAGTTCTACACTGTAAAAGATCTTCACATCAGTTGCTACACAGTGCTGTGCTTTTAATGCTTTTTGACAGGAACTTGTGAGGAGTTGATAAGAGTCTTGTTTGTTTAGCTTTTACTGAAGGTCAGACCAAGATTTACTGTCCTCACAAGAGAACTGGAATTAATATGCAGATCTTCTCTCCAATATCAAAGGCTCCTTGTTAAGGGCTCTTTCACGGGCCATCAATGGCAGCTTTGTTTACTGCCTGAAGAATCTCTTCAAGAAATTTACCGATACCTACTTAATACATAAGACTCATTGGTGGCAAGTGACAGAAAACTAGTCTCAAACTGGTTTAATCAGAGAGAAGAACTCTATTTTTTCAAGTAAATTAAGCATAAGGAGGAGGGCTGGATAGGTTTAGGCTGGGATCTAACTGGGCACAAAACGATATAATCAGGATGGGATGTCTTTCCCTTGGTGTTTCAGCTCTGGTTCTCCGGTATTGAATCCATGCAAGAAGATGATCTCCCCTATTAGTTACAAGAGAATTACCATCACATCCTGTGTTAAGGCACGAGAATCTTTGATTCTCTCTGGGAATCACTGACGTTGGCTGAGTGACTGCTCATTCCTGAATCAATCACATAATCACTGTAACTATGCAACGTGATCTGTGGAGTGATGGAAGCTCACATAAAGACATTGGAGTGAAACAAGGGTGGATTCCCATCCTTACCTCAAAGGAATGAGCTGAAGTAGTTTCAAAGCTAAATGGATCCTAGGTATCAAAAGTTCAGGCCTTGTGCCATATATAACAAACTCATAGCCAATATTGTCCTCAATGGGGAAAAATTGAGACTATTTCCACTAAGATAAGGAACAAGACAAGGCTTCCCACTTTCACCACTCTTATTCAACATAGTTTTGGAAGTTTTAGCCACAGCATTCAGAGAAGAAAAATAAATAAAAGGAATCCAAATAGGAAAAGAAGAAGTAAAGCTGTCACTGTTTGCAGATGAAATGAAACTATACATAGAGAATCCTAAAGATGCTACCAGAAAACTACTAGAGCTAATCAATGAATTTGGTAAAGTAACAGGATATAAAATTAATGCACAGAAATCTCTTGCATTCCTATACACTAATGATGAAAAATCTGAAAGAGAAATTAAGGAAACACTCTCATTTACCACTGCAACAAAAAGAATAAAATATCTAGGAATAAACCTACCTAAGGAGACAAAAGACCTGTATGCAGAAAATTATGACACTGATGAAAGAAATTAAAGAATGCTAAACATCATTAATCATTAGAGAAATGCAAATCAAAGCTACAATGAGATATCATCTCACACCAGTCAGAATGGCCATCATCAAAAAATCTACAAACAGTGAATGCTGGAGAGGGTATGGAGAAAAGGGAACACTTGCGCTGTTGGTGGGAATGTAAACTGATACAGTCACTATGGAGAACAGTATGGAGGTTCCTTAAAAAACTAAAAATAGAAGTACCATACGACCCAGCAATCCCACTACTGGGCATATACCCTGAGAAAACCGTAATTCAAAAAGAGTCATGTACCAAAATGTTCATTGCAGCTCTAATTACAATAGCCGGGTCATGGAAGCAACCTAAGTGTCCATCAATGGATAAATGGATAAAGAAGATATGGCACATATATACAATGGAATATTACTCAGCCATGAAAAGAAACAAAATTGAGTTATTTGTAGTGAGGTGGATGAACCTAGAGTCTGTCATACAGAGTGAAGTAAGTCAGAAAGAGAAAAACAAATACTGTATGCTAACACATATATATGGAATCTAAAACAACAACAACAACAACAAATGGTCATGAAGAACCTAGGGGCAAGACGGGAATAAAGACGCAGACCTACTAGAGAATGAACTTGAGGATATGGGGAGGGGGAAGGGTAAGATGGGACAAAGTGAGAGAGTGGCATGGACATATATACACTACCAAATGTAAAATAGATAGCTAGTGGGAAGCAGCGGCATAGCACAGGGAGATCAGCTCTGTGCTTTGTGACCACCTAGAGGGGTGGGATAGGGAGGGTGGGAGGGAGGGAGATGCAAGAGGGAAGAGATATGGGAACATATGTATATGTATAACTGATCCACTTTGTTATAAAGCAGAAACTAACACACCATTGTAAAGCAATTATACTCCAATAAAGATGTTTTAAAAAATAAAACAAAGAAGGAAACCCGATAGCCATTAGCAGCCACTCCCCATCCCCCAATTCCTTCTACCCCTTGGCAAATACCCATTTACTTTTTGTCAATAAATTTGCTTATTCTGGTTGTTTCGTATTAAAAAAAAAAAATTCAGGCCTTGAGCTAGGAACTCTGGAACAGGAACCCTTGCCCTTAAAGAGCTTATAGTCATGGATTCAATCATTCAGGGATGTGTGTGTGTGTGTCCAATGTGTACTTTCAGGTGCTGAGCAACATGACAGATCTCTGGAGAAATGGCAAGCATTCTTCATAAGAGAACTTTTAGTCTAACAAGAAAGAAAAACATGCACATCATTAATATCTTTAAGGATGATAAATGATAAAGTATCATTCATTCTACTATTTGAGAGAAGTGTAGAAGGCAGATCATACAAAGTTCAAGCCAAGCCATTAGCCCAGGTAGGATTTAGATATTATGGGAAGACATATCTACATCAATTGAACAAGTCTGGTGACTGAAGGGGGGAATAGGAGGCTGTGGTATTTGGTACATGCAGGTGAGGAAGAAGGAAGACTGGATAAGGAAGGGGCCAGAGTACAGAATGCCAGGTCTTTGTGTTTAGGTTTTGGAATCATTGTGAAGTAAGTCAAGCTTTACAAGAGGGGACACACCAGGTCTATATTACAGAAGCCACCCTGACACTAGTGATAATGAGGGTATTGAGGGGATAACATTGACAGTAGGGGGTATTGTTAGTTCATACTAGGGATTATATGAACGTGAATTTAATAGCTGTGACAGATATTAAAAGGAGAAATGGTTACAAATGTGACAGCAGAGAAAGATGTACTAAGCACCTTGCAATCCTTTCGATCTTTTATGATGTTAAAAACTTGTCTGACTGGGTCTGAGTGATATTCTCTCAAGGGGATGGCATTTGGGAATAAACATTTCTTGGTTTATAACTAGTTATCCCAGTTTTCTTGAGATAGATTTCCAGTCATGGAGGAAGGCAGGAGGGAATTTCTAGGCATCATTGAAGAACTGTGATATATGCATGTCAATGCTTTGGATTGGAAAGTTTATGAAATTTAGAGCCATTGAGACCCAAATTCAATCCTAATTCTTTTGAGCTCGTCATCTAATATCAGTTTCCTTTCTTGAAAATGGGTTTCATAAAACCAATATCCTTGTATTATTGTAGGTTTGAATGATAAATGTGTAAGCAATTCCCACTCATTAAATATTAGCTCAGTATTATTTAATTCTTTGAGCAATACCAAAATGAGGCATTGACAGTATCTTCATTTTATAATATATAAGGAGAACAGTGAGAGGATGAGAAAAAGAGAATGAGACTTATTCAAAATTTTGCAGCTAGCAAGTAGCAAAGCTAGGGTTCAAACCCATGTGGGTCTGAGACAAAGTCTGAGTTCTTTCTGTTGCTCTCTTGTTTGGAGTCCTGACTTCTTAAATTTTATAGTGAAATATTTTACAAATGACTGTAAATTGTCACTTAAATATTAACATGACATCAGTGTTATGGTCACTGAATTATGTATTCTACATATCTCTTAGGCTGTTTACATTTTTTTAACATGACATAAGCATTAGCAATATTACTTGATTACCTTGGTAGATGTATTATTGGAATAGCAAGTCTTTCAGTAGATGTCAGTTAACATCTTTGTTACACAGATGTTCCAGGATTGAAGAATAAATATAATGATTAATACCTCCCTCAAATCCTGGGATAGAGATGAAAGTATATTATCCACTAGCTGGCCAGTACAATAAATTAGATTAAAGAAGGAATGAGAAGCCATCCCTCCAGGCTTAATGAAATATGGGTTTAGCAGAGGAAGCTGGTTAGAGTTGAGCCTCCTCATACAGACATCTGTCACCAAAAAATGTTTTTGTTTTGTTTTGTCTTTTTCTTATTATTATTAACCTTGATGGTTACCCAACATTTTTGCTGCTGCCTTTGGGTTCTAAAGATGTAAAACAACCAATATAAAGTAGATGTGATCCCAGTGGCTAAACTGTGAGAAGAGAAAGGAAAAGAAGCTGAGCCAAATTATGGATAAGGGAATGAAATAGTTGCAGTCTCTTAGTGGCATAAGGGAGCATGACGGGAACACCTATAACCTGGGGGACATTGGCAGTGCATAGTACAACCACTCTCCTGTGAGATGGGAGGTTGGGAGGCTTCCTGCTGGCTTACAAGTGGCTGAAGATTTTCTCTGCAAAGAGAGTTCACAGCCACAATTGTAGCTCTACTAGGACTTGAAAGACATTCATGGGTGTTGGTGTTAAAAATGCAATCTTTTATCTGCTACAAATATGTATAATAAATGCAATTTTAAGCATCTCCTATGTATTTCGTCTAAAACCCATTCTTATTTAACAGGGTAGTATTATTCCCTCACTAGGTAAAATCCAATCAACAATCCTTTTTGATGGTCCATAAGGCCCTGAGTAGTCTGGCCTCAGCCCGCTTTTTTCTACTAATGTTGCCCCACTTTCTTGTTCATTTACTCCCCCTCAGCAATACTGACCTCCTTTCACTTCCTTTCACTGCAGGGCCTTTGTACAGGCTGTTCCCTGTGTCGGAAGGTTCCTTTCCCCCATTGTTTGCCTGACTGAGAGACATCTTCCTTAACCATCTTCTCTAGATCACCTTTCTCCCAGCCCCCAAACCCCACCCCATGGACAATTATTCTCTATCACACAAGCCTGTGCATCTCCTCTGTATAATTATCACTAGGTATGCTTAACTAATCTGTTTGCTTTTAAAACTAGCTAAAATTAACCAATTATGTGTCAGCCAATTTCTATGTATTTACAGTTCTCGTACACTTTGATCTTTATCACACTGACATGAAGTAGGTGGCATAATTAACCCCCCCCTTTCTTAGGTCAAGAAACTGAGATTTACTGAAGTTGCTTTACTTACCAATGCTTCAAAACTAAGTAGAGGGTCAGGATTTAGACCCAGAAAGTCTTGATCCAGAGTCCATGCTCTTGCAATCCTTTATGCCTCCCAGCCCTCCCATATCTTTTATCTCTCACAATTGAAAATAAAAATTTCAGGGATTATTGTACCTGCATGCATCATTTTATTGTTTGTTTGTTTATTTATTTATTTATTTATTTATTTATTTATTTATTTATTTATTTATGTTGGCTGAACTGCTTGGCTTGTAGGATCTTAGTTCCCTGACCAGGGATCAAACCCGCGTCCTTGACAGTGAAAGCGCCAAGTCCTAACCACTGGACCACTAGGGAAGTCCCTCACTGTATCCTTATTTAAAACACATACAATGATTCACAAACTTGGCTTTTCCCAATAACTAAAATATAGCTAGCTAGCTATAGATAGATAGATACACACACATATATACATAACTAAATATATGTTTATATAAAATATACCTATATATCAGGCACAGTTCTGTTCACATTAATATTCATAATCTAGAACTCAAAGTTATGTTAAAAAAACAAAGAAAAGGAACAGAATTCACTAAGAAGCTACAAATGACTATAAACCCATAAGTAAATGTTCAGCCTTACTATTCATTAATGAAATAAGATACCATTTCCTACTCTCTAATTAGCAAGGATTAAAAATAAATGATATCCACTGTTGGCAGGAGTACAGGGAAAGGACTTTGTCATATGTTGGTGGTGGGAGGGAAAAAATGGTTTACAGCTTCAGGGCAATACAAATTTGGCAACATGTATCAAAGGATTGCAAGTTTACCTTGGACTTGGATCCCAAAAAATCTGGTATTAGTTAATTAACTTTAAAAAAAGTAGAGTCAGACTAAGACTTGGGTTGAGAATTTTTCACTAGAGTTGTGTGTGTATATAAGCAAAAATAAAATGATGATAATGTAAATATCCAACTATGTCAGTCAACAAATGTTTACTGGGTACCTACTGTGTGCAAGAACCTGGGTGAGGTGCTGGGGATATGATGGTGAATGAGTAGATGAGGGTGTTGTCCTTACCTTCTTAGAATGCTGTGCCTCATGGGACTGATTAAGGACATACTGTTGAATCCACACTGGGAGATGTTAATTAAATATAGTAATAACATAATAATGAGGACATCTGAAAGCATGATTTTAGAGAATATTTAAATAATGATGATTAAAGACCTGTGAACAAGAATGGTGGTAAAGTTAGATAGCAAATGAGTCTGATTTTGTATAAAGCAGATGGCTTATAGTGTATATCGATATGTGAACAAATGTGTATAGAAGGAAAACCATACATTAAAAAAATCACCAGAATGTTATTGGTGGCTATTACTAGGAAGTGGAATTAAGAAACGTTTCATTATTTTCCATACAAATATTTTATTGAGGGAAATAATAATATTAATACCAAATGTTCCAGTATAAAAAAGTGGTTACAATTTTGTAATTATGTATGGTGACAGTTGTTAACTAGACTTGTTTCTTCCCTTGCTCATTGGCTGGCAACTCATCCCTGTCTGAATGTCACAAAAAGTATCTCTTCCTAAAACCACACCAGAGCCCCACTTCCCAGAAACAATGAGATCATCTCACCTGTCTGCTCCCCAGCATCACAGTATTTATAGTGTCATGTCTCAACTTGAGTCAGTTTACTCTTTATTTTCAAAAAAATTTATTTATTTTATTTATTTATTTTTGGCTGCGTTGGGTCTTCATTGCTGCGCATGGGCTTTTTCTAGTTGCAGCGAGCCAGGGCTACTCTTCGTTGTGGTGTGTAGGCTTCTCACTGCAGTGGCGTCTCTTGCTGCGGAGCTTGGGCTTTAGGCACGTGGCCTTCAGTAGTTGTGGCACATGGCTCTAGAGCGCAGATTTTTAACTTCTAAGTTGATTCTTTGGTACCATTTGATAGATTTTTTTAAGTCTGTGTCTCTGAAAGTCAGTGTTCTAGACTGACTTTCAAACTGCAAAAGAGCAAACTTAATTTCAGAAGAAGTATGTGTGTGTGTGTGTGTGTGTGTGTGTGTGTGTGTGTGTGTAATTTCATTTGTTTATACCACAGACTTTATTGTCAAAAAATATTCAGCTGGAACTGGGCTCCTTTGTTTATATATAGACAAGGAAACAGGGAGAAGGAATAATATAGAGAATTTACTTTTAATTACAACACAGTGTTACAGACACTCTACTAGGTACTTTACATACAGTATTTAAATTCTTGCAGCAATCTCACATGGAATGCATTGTCCTTCCTCATTTTTTGCATAAGAGAAAATCCCGAAAGCTTGGAGAGGCTCAGAGGCATGGCCAAGGTTCTGAATTAGCCAATATTAGCTGGATTCAAATTCAGGTCTGAGTCAGAAATCAATGTTGAGAGAGGTGAAGTTAGCTTTGATCTACAGGTCCTAACTTACAAGCTTCTGTTGGTCCTGGGCCTCCTTTACATACCTTTGCAGCAGAGAAAAGAGTAGCCTGTGACCCCACTCTCCACCCATCTACTAACAATCCTGTTTGAAGACATCACTTCCATCTGTAACTCATTGAGAAGTCATGTCATTAATGAGACCCTGAGAACAAACGCTGTGCTTCTTCTTTTGGCTCTGCCACAAGCTGCCTAATTGGGATTTATGGCCGTCCGTGATAAGATCTCTGCATAACAAAACCCTGAGATTTCTCTTGAACTCTTAAATAATGGCCAACCAAAGCCTTTGTGACTGAAGTAATAGGTCAAATATACCTCTACATTGCAGGGGTGTGTGTGTGTGTGTGTGTGTGTGTGTGTGTGTGTGTGTGTGTGTGTGTGTGAGCTCACGCATGCATATGTGTATTGGGGACAAGAAGAGCAAGTGGTTTACACAAATTAGGCTAATATGAAAGTCTTCAGCTTCAAGCAATGTCTGCTTTTTATTAATTCAGACCTGAAGTGGATTAAGTTAGAGCTATCCTCCCAGTATCATTGAAGAGCCATTCACAGTGTTCAGAGCTTGGTGCTTTGTTTCTCTAGGTGCCATCCTCATTCTGGTTGCTGAGTCTGATGTATTGCTTTCAGATCCCAGTAAAAACGGCACAATCCCAGTTGAATGCCATCACTCTCTCCTCCTTGGTGAGATTGTTCAATAACAATGATGATAGCTACAACGATGCCAGCAGCAACCCACCATCTTTGACTGGTGCTAAATAGGTATGAAAAAGGCTTGTATTAATTTGCTCTAATATCATCCAACCACCCAATAAGGTAGCTAGAATGACTTCATTTTGTAGCTGAGAGAAGAAATGCTCAGAGAGTGGGAGTTACTCACCCCAGGTCAGAGAGCTAATGCATGGTAGAGCCAGGATGTGACATGACACAGTTGTTTTCTATAACAAGTCTTTCACCATTACTTAAAGTTTTTAGCCACATGCATTTATTAAGATTTTTTTTTGATTAGATATAGACAGAAACATCGTGAACTATTAAATGGAGAATCTAGAGGACCACAAAGAAAGAGAAAGCATGTGAGCATGGCCTAGACTGCCAAGGAGAATTTAAGTAGTGGTGTGGGCAATGGTGGAAGTGATGATTGAAGTCAAGAAGGTCCATGACATAAGTAGAAAGGCCTGTGTTGATGAGCTTGTAATTATTATTGACATCCCTCTCCCCAAACCACCCTCCTTGGTCCATGAATGTCACAATACTCTACCCATTCACTCAGACCAAAACCACAAGAGTCATGTTTAATTCCTCATTTCCTTTCCAGCCCACATCTAAGCCATCACCACCCACCACTAACACCCTGGCTAGTCCACAATCATTCCTGACCTCCAAGACTACACAGCCTCCTGACTGGTCTCCCCATCTCCATGTCTGCCCTCTTGCCTCACACTCTTCCCGCCACAGGTTTCCAAGGTGAGATTCCTAACAGCTAAACCAGACAAACTTATTCTCCAGCTTAAAAATCCTGCAATATAGGTAATGATATTATATAATTTTTGTTCCTTTTAGGTTTAATAATGACATTAATATTATGCCTAAAAAGGAGTTGTTGTTTTTATAATATTTAAAATAGGATGATTAAAAGATGACATTTTCTTATGCCTGAGATTTGCTTCAAAGTAATCTGAGGGTGAAGACAGTGGCTGGAGATATTTATAGACAAGATTGGCCTTGAAAAGCTGGGTGATTAATTACATTAGCACAGGGTAACTTTTAACAATTTAACTTTGAAAGTGTCACAAAAAATGTTAAAAAAAGAAAAAAACTACTGATGGATTGCCATTGACACCAGAATTACATAAAACTACCCACCCATAGCCTACAATGTCCTGTTTAATCTGACCCTGACTTGCTTCTCATGCCTCTTTATGTTCCTTTCTCCTTACTGTTCACTCTGCTCCAGATCAACTGACCTTTCTGGCCTTTGAAAACACCAAGCCCTCCCTGTTGCAAAGGGCTTTGAACTTGCTCAACCTTCTGCTTGGGATTTTCTTTTCCTTAACCTTGAGGTGGCTACTCCCTTTCAACATTATGTCTCAACTCAATACAACCTCCAAAGAGATGTCTTTCCTGATCCCTCCAGAAAAGGTATATACTTTACCTCTTGCCTTGCCATCGTATTATCCTGTTTTTTTTTTTTTTCTACAGCATTTTGAACTGCTAAACTAAAAGTGTTTTTTTACACATTCTTTTTTTTAATGTATCACATTACCATGTAACTCCCTTCAAGGCAGGTACTCTTTTGTCCACTCAAATTGTCCAGTATTACGAGACTTCCTGGTGCTTAGTAGTTGGTCAAAACATACTGGTTGAATATTTACATATTGCTTACAGTGATGCTCTAACTTAACATTCCCTGGGGGTTTTATTTATCATTGTCACAATAAATGGGCAATGCCACTGGCATTTAGGACCGAAAGAGTCAAGGTTGTGAAAAGTCTTGCAACGCATGGGGCAATGTCCTGTCCAATGAGGAACTTCCTGCCGCAAATTCCACTGATGCTCCCATCCAAAAAGCCTGGGCTAGAGAAAGGCCATCAGAGGTGGTGGTATTGGGGGAAGTCTGACATTGCAGAGAGTAGTATGGAATGAAGGGCTAGAGGAAAACCAGGACTAGACTAGGACAGACCTAGTACTGGTTGGCCAAAAAGTTCGTTTGGGTTTTCAGTAACATCTTACAAAACACCCAAACGAACTTTTTGGCCAACCCAAATAATTTAAATGTTATTATATTTTTAGAAATTATATTAGTTTTCCATTGGAGCAATAACAAATTATCTCAAACTTAGTGGGTTAAAACAACCCACATTTATCATCCCATAGTTCTGTAGGTCAGAAGTCCATGTGGGCTCAGTTGGGTCCTCTGCTTAGGGTTTTGCATGGCCAAAACAAGGTGCTGCCTGGGCTGGGTTCTTACCGGAAGGCTCTGGAGAGTGATCTGTTTCCAAGCTCCTTCAGGTTATTGGCTGGATCCAATTCTTTGTGGTTGTAGAACTGAGATCCCTGTTTCCTTGGTGCTGTCATCTGGAGGCTTGTCTCTACTCCTCGATGATGCCAGCCTGTTTTCTCCTTCCTTCCAAGTGAACACCTCCAGCAACAGAGGATCGAGTCCCTCCCAGACTTTGAACCACTGGTTTCTCCTTCAGGTACAATCCTCTAGCTCCACCTGGAGAAAGTTCTCTGCTTTTAAAGACTTATGCAATTAGGTTGGGACCACCGGGCTAATCCAGGTTACCTCACTGTTTTAAAGCCTGTAATCTTAATTATATCAGCAAAGTCATTTTGTAAGGGAAGTCCAAAGTAACATATACACAGGTTCCAGAGATTAGGTCATGGACACCTTTGGTAAGCCATTCTGCCTACCACAGGAATTATTGAACATTTCTAAAGAGGCAAATTAAATTACCCAAACCTGTTTAAATAAGCATTCCTTTCTCTGTGGCTATTTTTTTTAGCAATAGGCTTCCTTCTCCTCCAGGAACTATGGCAGAGACACCTGCAGGGATTCTGCTGGGAAAGCCATTATAAGCCAGCAGCTGCATGTCAAACCAAGTGCTGTGGCCCCAGCTCCAAACAGATAAAGCAGAGAGGAAGGGAGTGTGCCTTCTTCCACAAATGGTGGGGCTCAGCTGCATCTCCATTTCTGGGAGAATTTATGAGTGGAGCACATGCCAGGGAGCATGGAGGGCTTCTCTCCCAGAAGCAGATGCTGCTGATCCCTACACAGAAGCCACCTCACTCTCCAGCACTCCCAGACATTGCCTGCCAGAGGGCCACAGCTGAATCCACAGCTGAATAGATATTTACTGTTGGCACCAAATACACCTCTGTGGGACTGGTTAAGGAGCAGAGGTGGTATGGCAGGGCATCAAATACACACAAACAGTATAAATGCTTAGGATGTGCCAGGGACTGTGCTAAGCACTTTGCAGGTGTTAACCTACACAACATTCTCAGGTGGATGGTGTGATTCTTATACCTATTTTATACAAGGAGAAACCAAGGCTCAGAGAGGTTGGGTAGTATGCTAAAGATAATAGAATGCATAAGCAGCAGAGATGGAATAAATGGAGGCAAATAGTATGTGATCAGAGTCTATGATCTTAGACACTGCACTAGCTGTATCTGATATCTACAGCTCTTTAGCCCTCTGCCCCAGACTGCACAGAATCCAACCTCACTTTGCTCCAGCTCAGATATGCCCAAATCCTAGCAGTTTCAATCTGATGAACCACCCTCATTTATAAGTCAATGGCCCAGAATATTTGCCTCCTGTGGGATAGTGTGTAAAGCTGGGGAGAGGAAAATTGAAGCTAACACCAAAAAGGATAACTGTCACCATAAAAGCTTAGAAAACTGAAGCCAAGTATAGGAATAACACCAGAAGAGGGGTGAAAAATGGGAGAAAGTGATGTCTGACTCAAGACTGACCTTTGGAATACTGAGTACCCTGTGTGAAATTACACATGAAGGGCAGATGTCATCATCCTGAGCATGTATTGAGTGCTTAATATAGACTAGGAACTAAATTATACCCATTGCACAATATCTCATTTAATTCTTACACCACCTTTATGAGAACAGTTATTACCTCTAGTTTATAGATGGAAAACTGAGGCTGAACAATGTCAAGTAACTGTTTCAGATATCATGACTGACAAAGGCAGTTATGAGATTTGAACCCATAAAGTGTGACCTGAAAAGTAGTATGTTAAGTTCCATGTTTTCAGCCCACCAGAGCAACACCCAGCTCAACCCACCACCACTCCCTCCAATCAGGAAGCTTGCACAAGCCTCTTCGATAGCCTCATCCTCCAGAGGGTAGAAAGCAGAAACAAGAAGAACTATAATCCTGCAGCCTATGGAATGAAAACCACATTCACGGGAAGATAGATGAAAAGGCAGAGCACTATGTACCAGATGAAGGAACAAGAAAAAGCCCAGAAAAACAACTAAATGAAGTTGAGATAGGCAACCTGCAAGAAAAAGAATTCAGAATAATGATAATGAAGGTGATCCAGGACCTCGGGAAAAAAATTAATGCAAAATTGAGAAGATGCAAGAAATGTTTAACAAAGATCTAGAAGAATTAAAGAACAAACAAACAGAGAAGAACAATACAATAACTGAAATGAAAAATACACTAGAAGGAATCAGTATCATAGTAACTGAGGCAGAAGAACGGATAAGTGACCTGGAAGACAGAATGGTGGAATTCACTGCCGTGGAACGGTAGAAATAAAAAAGAATGAAAAGAAATGAAGACAGCCTAAGAGACCTCTGGGACAACATTAAACGCACCAACATTCGCATTATAGGGGTGCTAGCAGGAGAAGAGAGAGAGAAAGGACCCGAGAAAATATTTAGAGATTATAGTTGAAAACTTCCCTAACATGGGAAAGAATATAGCCAAACAAGTCCAGGAAGTGCGGAGAGTCCCAGGCAGGATAAACCCAAGGAGAAACACGCTGTGACACATAGTAATCTAACTGACAAAAATTAAAAGACAAAGAAAAATTCTTAAAGGCAATGAGGGGAAAATGGCAAATAACATACAAGGGAACTCCCATAAGATTAACAGCTGATTTCTCAGGAGAAACTCTACAGGCCAGAAGGGAGTGGCACAGTATATTTAAAGTGATGAAAGGGAAGAACATACAACCAAGGTTACTCTACCCAGCAAGGATCTCATTCAGATTCAACTGAGAAATCAAAAGCTTTACAGACAACCAAATGCTAAGAGAATTCAGGATCACCAAAACAGCTCTACAACAAATGCTAAAGGAACTTCTCTAAGTGGGAAACACATGAGAAGAAAAAGACCTACAAAAACAAACCCAAAACAATTAAGAAAATGGTAATAGGAACAAACATATTGATAATTACCTTAAATGTGAATGGATTAAATGTTCCAACTAAAGGACACAGGCTCACTGAGTGGATACAAAAACAAGACCCATATATATGCTGTCTACAAAAGACCCACTTCAGACCTAGGGACATATACAGACTGTAAGTGAGGGGATGGAAAAAGATATTCCATGCAAATGGAAATCAAAAGAAAGCTGGAGTAGCAGTCATATCAGATAGACTTTAAAATAAAGAATGTTACAAGAGACAAGGAAGGACAGTGCATAATGATCAAGGGATCAAACCAAGAAGAAGATATAACAATTACAAGTATATATGTACCCAACATAGGAGCACCTCAATACATAAGGCAACTGCTAACAGCTATAAAGAGGAAATCGACAGTAACACACTAACACTGGGGAACTTTAACACCTCACTTACACCACAGATCATCCAAACATAAAATTAATAAGGAAACACAAGCTTTAAATGACACAATAGAGCAGATAGATTTAATTGATATTTATAGGACGTTCCATCCAAAAACAGCAATTTACACTTTCTTCTCAAGTGTACACGGAATATTCTCTAGGATAGATCACATCTTATGTCACAAATCAAGCCTCAGTAAATTTAAGAAAATTGAAATCATATCAAGCATCTTTTCTGACCAAAGTGCTATGACATTAGAAATCAATAACAGAAAAAAACGTAAAAAGCACAAACACATGGAGGGTAAACAATACGTTACTAAATAACCAAGAGATCACTGAAGAAATCAAAGAGGAAATCAAAAAATACCTAGAGATGAAAGACAACAAAAAAAAAATGATCCAAAACCTATAGGATGCAGCACAAGCAGTTCTAAGAAGGAAGTTTATAGCAATACAATCCAACCTCAAGAAACAACAAACATCTCAAATAAACAATCTAAACTTACACCTAAAGAAACTAGAGAAAGTACAACAAACAAAACCCAAAGTTAGCAGAAGGAAAGAAATCATAAAGATCAGAGCAGAAATAAATAAAATAGAAACAAAGAAAACAGTAGCAGAGACCAATAAACCTAAAACCTGGTTCTTTGAGAAGATAAACAAAATTGTTAAACCTTTAGCCAGACTCATCAAGAAAAAGAGGGGGAGCACTCAAATCAATAAAATTAGAAATGAAAAAGGGGAAGTTACAACAGATACCACAGAAATACAAAGCATGCTACAAGACTACTACAAGCAACTCTATGCCAATAAAATGGACAACCTGGAAGAAATGGACAAATTCTTAGAAACTTATAACCTTCCAAGACTGAACCAGGAAAAAATAGAAAATATGAACAGACCAATCACAAGTAATGAAATTGAAACTGTGATTAAAAATCTTCCAACAAACAGAAGTCCAGGACCAGATGGCTTCACAGGTGAATTCTATCAAACATTCAGAGATGAGATAACACCCATCCTTCTCAAACTCTTCCAAAAAATTGCAGAGGAAGGAACACTCCCAAACTCATTCTATGAGGCCAACATCACCCTGATACCAAAACCAGATAAAGATACTGCAAAAAAAGAAAATTACAGACCAATATCACTGATGAATATAAATGCAAAAATCCTCAACAAAATACTAGCAAACAGAATCCAACAACACATTAAAAGGCTCATACATCATGATCAAGTGGGATTTATCCCAGGAATGCAAGGATTCTTCAATATATGCAAATCAATCAACGTGATACACCATATTAACAAATTGAAGAAGAAAGACCATATGATCATCTCAATAGATGCAGAAAAAGCTTTTGACAAAATTCAACACGCATTTATGATAAATGCTCTCCAGAAAGTGAGCATATAGGGACCCTACCTCAACATAACAAAGGCCATATATGACAAACTCACAGCAAACATCATTCTCAATGGTGAAAAACTGAAAACATTTCCTCTAAGATCAGGAACAAGACAAGCATGTCCACTCTCACCACTCTTATTCAACATAGTTTTGGAAGTCCTAGCCACGGCAATCAGAGAAGTAAAAGAAATAAGAAGAATACAAATTGGAAAAGAAGAAGTAAAATTGTCACTCTTTGCAGATGACATGATACTATACATAGAGAATCCTAAAGATGCCAACAGAAAACTACTAGAGCTAATCAATGAATTTGGTAAAGTTGCAGGTTACAAAATTAATGCACAGAAATCTCTTGCATTCCTATACACTAATGATGAAAAATCTGAACAAGAAATTAAGGAATCACTCCCAGTTACCAATGCAACAAAAAGAATAAAATACCTAAAAATAAACCTACCTAGGGAAATAAAAGACCTATACTTGGAAAACTATAAGACACTGATGAAAAAAATTAAGGATGATACCAATAGATGGAGAGATATATCATGTTCTTGGAATGGAAGAATCAATATTGTGAAAATGACTATACTACCCAAAGCAATCTACAGATTCAATGCAATCCCTATCAAATTGCCAATGGCTTTTTTACAGCACTGTAACAAAAAATCTTAAAATTTGTATGGAGACCCAAAAGAACCCAAATAGCCAAAGCAATCTTGAGGGGGAAAAAAAGGAGCTGGAGGAATCAGACTCCCTGACTTCAGATTATACTACAAAGCTACAGTAATCAAGACAATATAGAAAAGGCACAAAAACAGAAATATAGATCAGTGGAACAGGACAGGAAGCCCAGAGATAAACCCAGGCACCTATGGTCGACTAATCCATGACAAAGGAGGCAAGGATATACAATGGAAAAAAGACCGTCTCTTCAATAAATGATGCTGGGAAAACTGGACAGCTACATGTAAAAGAATGAAATTAGAACACTCCCTAACACTATACACAAAAATAAACTCAAAATGGATTAGAGACCTAAATGTAAGACTGGACCGTATAAAACTCTTAAAGGAAAACATGGGAAGAACACCCTTGGACATAAATCACAGCAGGATCTTTTTTGATCCACCTCCTAGAGTAATGGAAATAAAAACAAAAATAAACAAATGGAACCTAATGAAACTTAAAAGCTTTGCAAAGGAAAAGAAACTACAAACAAGATGAAAAAACAACCCTCAGAATGGGAGAAAATTTTGCAAACTAATCAATGGACAAAGGATAAATCTCCGAAATATATAAACTGCTCATGCAGCTCAATATTAAAAAAACAAACCACCCACTCAAAAAATGGGCAGAAGACCTAAATAGACATTTCTCCAAAGAAGACATACAGATGGCCAAGAAGCACATGAAAAGCTGCTCAACTTCACTAGTTATTAGAGAAATGCAAATCAAAACATCAGTGAGGTATCACCTCACACCAGTTAGAATGGGCATCATCAGAAAATCTACAAACAACAAATGCTGGAGAGGGTGTGAAGAAAAGGGAACCCTCTTGCACTGCTGGTGGGAATGTCAATTGATACAGCCACTATGGAGAACAGTATGGAAGTTCCTTTAAAAACTAAAAATGGAATTACCATATGATCCAGCAATCCCACTACAACTGGGCATATACCCAGAGAAAACAATAATTCAAAAAGGCACATGCACCCCATTGTTCATTGCAGCACTATTTACAATAGCCAGGACATGGAAGCAACCTAAGTGTCCATCAACAGATGAATGGATAAAGAAGATGTGGCACATATATACAACGGAATATTACTCAGCCATAAAAAGAAATGAAACTGAGTTATTTGTAATGAGGTGGATAGACCTGGAGTCTGTCATACAGAGTGAAGTAAGTCAGAAGGAGAAAAACAAATACTGTATGCTAACACATATATATGGAATCTAAGAAAAAAATGTCATGAAGAGATTAGTGGTAGGACGGGAATAAAACACAGACCTACTAGAGCATGGACTTGAGGATATGGGGAGGGGGAAGGGTAAGCTGTGACAATGTGAGAGAGTGGCAGGGACATATACACACTACCAAATGTAAATTAGATAGCTAGTGGGAAGCTCCCGCATAGCACAGGGAGTTCACCTCTGTGCTTTGTGACCACCTAGAGGGGTGGGATAGGGAGGGTGAGAGGGAGGGTGACACAAGAGGGAAGAGATATGGGAACATATGTATATGTATAACTGATTCACTTTGTTGTAAAGGAGAAACTAACACACTATTGTAAAACAGTTATACTCAAATAAAGGTATTAAAAAAAAGAAGATGTGGTACATATATACAATGGAATACTACTCAGCCATAAAAAAAAATGAAATAATGCCATTTGCAGCAACATGGATACAACTAGAGATGATCATACTAACTGAAGTAAATCAGAAAGAGGAAGACAAATACCATATATCACTTATATGTGGAATGTAAAATACGACACAAATGAATATATCTATGAAACAGAAACAGACTGAGAGACATAGAGAACAGACTGTGGCTGCCAAGGGGGAGGGAAGGTGGGGGAGGGATGGATGGGAGTTTGGGGTGAGCAGATGCAAACTAGTATATAGAGGATGGATCAACAACAAGGTCCTACTGTATAGCACAGGGAACTATATTCAATATCCTGTGATAAACCATAATGGAAAAGAATATATTAAAAAAAGACTGTATGTATATGTATAACTGAATCACTTTGCTGTACAGCAGAAGTTAACACAACATTGTAAAGCAATTATACTTCAATAAAATTTTTTAAAATGAGAACCAAAAAAATAATAAATAAATAAATGCCCATCAACAGAGAAGTGGATAAAGAAGATGTGATACATATATACGATGGAATATTACTCAGCCATAAAGAGGAACAAAACTGGGTCATTTGTAGAGACATGGATGGATCTAGAGACTGTCATACAGAGTGAAGTATGTCAGAAAGAGAAAAAAATATATTGTATATTAACACATGTATGTGGAACCTAGAAAATGGTACAGATGAACCGGTTTGCAGGGCAGAAATAGAGACACAGATGTAGAGAAGAAATGTATGGATACCAAGGAGGGAAAGTGACAGGTGGGTGGTGGTGGTGGGATGAATTGGGAGATTGTGTTTGACATATATACACTAATATGTGTAATATGGTTAACTAATAAGAACCTGCTGTATAAAAAATAAATAAAATGAAATTCAAAAATTAAAAAAAAATCCCAACATGACACATGAAAAGTCCTCAGTAAATGATCGTGATTATTTGTATCTAGAAAAAAATAAATAAAAGAAGAAGCGCTGATGATTCTTTGGTCATAGGTTTCTTTGGAAAGTCTTTAGACCTAGAACCCATTGACTGAAGAAATGACCAGTTCTCCAGAAGGAAGTACCCTGTAAGGTGACAAGTATATACTGTAACAATGTCCCCCAAATAAGCCAATGAGCATTTACTCAAGTGACAGTAGACTGAGGGAAAGGACTGCCCAGACATTTCAAGGACAGATGAGCAAAGACTCTAAATTGATAATGATACTCAGAGATTCACATAATACCCGCCTCCATCCAATCCATGGAAAGAGATTCCTAATTCATCCCCGGTCTTCAGCACCGCCTTCTCTACTGCTTCTTCTAAAATACAAGGCAAACAAAAATGTTTCTCCTTCATCTGTGTTCAATTCTCAAACCACAATATTGAAATTACTGATATGTGAATTTTCATACTGAAAGGCAAGTTCTTCATCCCAGGGAGATCAGTACATTCCTTCCTCATCCTGAACACCCTTCTTCTTTTTTTTTTTTTTTTTTAACATCTTTATTGGAGTGTAATTGCTTTACAATGGTGTGTTAGTTTCTGCTTTACAACAAAGTGAATCAGTTATATATATACATATGTTCCCATATCTCTTCCCTCTTGCATCTCCCTCCCTCCCACCCTCCCTATCCCACCCCTTTAGGTGGTCACAAAGCACAGAGCTGATCTCCCTGTGCTATGCAGCTGCTTCCCACTAGCTATCTATTTTACATTTGGTAGTGTATATATGTCCATCCCACTCTCTCACTTCATCACAGCTTACCATTCCCCCTCCCCATATCCTCAAGTCCATGCTCTAGTAGGTCTGTGTTTTATTCCCATCCTACCACTAATCTCTTCATGACATTTTTTTTCTTACATTCCATATATATGTGTTAGCATACAGTATTTGTTTTTCTCCTTCTGACTTACTTCACTCTGTATGACAGAGTGAAGTCTATCCACCTCATTACAAGTAACTCAGTTTCATTTCTTTTTATGGCTGAGTAATATTCCATTGTATATATGTGCCACATCTTCTTTATCCATTCATCTGTTGATGGACACTTAGGTTGCTTCCATGTCCTGGCTATTGTAAATAGTGCTGCAATGAACATTTTGGTATACAAAATGTTTGTATTATGAATTTTTTGAATTATGGTTTTCTCAGGGTATATGCCCAGTAGTGGGATTGCTGGGTCATATGGTAGTTCTATTTGTAGTTTTTTAAGGAAGCTCCATACTTGAACACCCTTCTTGAATGGGTCAAATTGTGAAAAACTTGACAGTCTCCAGAGAAATTAGAACTGAAAAAAGGATTTTGAAACAAAAGGCAAGTAAAAATGACTTTAATTCCAACATAATATATTTTAACCAATTTTTACCCCAAATAGCAATATAATACATAGGTTATACTATATTTTTTTTAATGACAGTGCATGATCCTGCTACTCTTGATATAAGACCGTGGATAAGTAACTTAAGTTCTCCATGAAGTTGTTTCCTCATCTGCTAAAAAAAAGAAGAAGAGGGGGAATGGTAGACAGACTCAATTACATGAAAGTTCCCTCCCTCCTCCAAAACACACAACTCTATTTCTCTAAGATGTTAAAGGACTTTCTTGTGAAATGTTCAGAAATTTGTGAAGTCTCCAATTCAGTGTGATTTTAATGAGTTTTCTTGAACATGGTGTACATCTATATACTTTATTCCCTTATAGTTACATGGTGCAGTGAATTTTGTATTACTTTTGAATCTCTTCACATTTGAAACAACCTCTATGTGAAATCTTGGCTTTTTCAAGTAATCTCGCCATTATGATTCAAAGCAAAGTAATTTTCCTGCCAAGATTTCTCCCTTTGTTATCTCATCTTTTCATCAGAGGCTCCATTCAGTCTGTTATAGAACTGGGGCAGTGCTTAGGATTACCCCCTTGCATGGAGTATGAAATCATTGGCCATCTTTTCCAACATATTTGCTCACAAAGTCTTGGTATAAAGGTTAAGAATCCATATTGATATTATCACTTGGGTGATCAAAGAAGTAATTACAAAAATGCTCTTGGAAGACAAGGCAGCATGATTCAGCCTTGGAAAAGCAATTTATTTGCCTTTTATATTAAAAAAAAAAAAGATTTGGCATGGGTCCATGATTAATTTAACATTTACTCAACATAGCAATGAAAGGGGGCCTCTTTTATTATACACAAGTTATTACAATCAAGTTGAGAAATGATTGCATATTTAAACATGTGATTATATCATAGTTCATATGCTGAATGTATGAATTACTAATTAAGAGAACTCTAATGCTTGGGGAATAGCAAATGCACTCCAGTAATATCATTTTGTTTCAAATCCTTCATATGACTTGCTTCCCATTAAATCATAAATTCACAAAATCATTGGACTGGAAGGAAGCACTCCAGCAATTTTCAAAGCGTGCTCTCTGGAACCATAGGGTTCCCTAAGAATGACCCAAGGGAGCCACAGGAAGGAAAAATAAGGCAAGTAAGTGAAGTTTCAAGGCCTTTGACCTGCTTCAACTTAAGTAGTTCCTTTTTATAGAGTTTGAAAAGCTAGTTGTGCTACTAAAGGAGCTCTGTTTGTTTAGTTTAGTTGTCTAAATATAAATATTTGTGTCACATTCCTTCCACCTGGTTATCTCATCTCTGCATGAATCATTCAAGTGATAGGACTCCTTCTACTTTTGAGGCTACCAATTCTATTTTCAAACAGGTCTCAGGAGGTTTTTTCTGATTTGAACAATGATATGTATCCCTACAAGTACATTCTGTACTTGAGTGAGTTGTTTGGAGATTTACATTGTGTGTAACAGGTTGTGTTCTCTAAGGAAGTTGCTCAGAGATGGAGATTAGTATGCAGGATGTCTATTAGGGTATGTCCTTGGAATTAACACCTATGGAAGAGTGGGAGAGAATAGGGAAGAGGGAGAAATCAAGGTGTGATGCAGGTACAAAACTCACCTTACAAAGATCTCTGGAGCTAAGGTGAACAACCTCTTTGATCAAGCAAACTCAGAATCCAATTCTACACATTCTACCCCAACACGTGCTATTATTCCATGCTTGAAGTTGTTTAGGGAATGGTCTTTTACTTCTCTTATCAGCTTCAGCACATCTAAAGCTGTGCTATGATGCAACTTAACCTTAGTTACGGGTCTAGTGTCAAGGAGGAGATTGAAGAAACATTTTTAAGGACAGTTGTCTTTTGGAGGTGAGGTCTCTGAATTGCCTTCAAGGAAGGGGAATGTGCTATCTTTTAAATAGGAAGAGATGTGGGCTTCCCTCGTGGCGCAGTGGTTGAGGGTCTGCCTGCCAATGCAGGGGACACGGGTTCAAGCCGTGGTCTGGGAAGATCCCACATGCTGCGGAGCAACTAGGCCCGTGTGCCACAACTACTGAGCCTGCACGTCTGGAGCTTGTGCTCGGCAACAAGAGAGTCTGTGACAGTGAGGGGCCCGCGTACCGCGATGAAGAGTGGCCCCTGCTCTCTGCAACTAGAGAAAGCCCATGCACAGAAACAAAGACCCAACACAGCCCAAAATAAATAAATAAATAAATATTTTTTAAACAAATTACTAAATAGGGAGAGATGTGTCAAGCTCATATGGTTCAGAGAAATGTGGGAAGTCAAGATTTTCAGATTCTTCAACTTAGATGTCTCCATCTGATTTCTTTTTCCAACCAGGGGTCTGACCTGAGCATAGCAGATTTGCCTTTTATTTTTTTCAAAGAATTTATATATTTTAGAGCAGTTTTAGTTTCACAGAAAAATTAACAGGAAAGTACAAAGGTTTTCCACTTACCTCTTACCCCAAGACATGCATATTTCCTCCCCATCAACATTTCCCACCAGAGTGGTGCATTTGTTACAACTGATGAAGCTATATTGACACATCATTATCACCATAAGTCCATTGGTTACATTAGGGTTCATCTTGGTACTGTACATTCTATGGGTTTGGAGAAGTGTACAGTGACATGTATCCCTCATTATAGTATTGTACAGAATAATTTCACTGTCTTAAAAATCCTCTGTGTCCTGCGTATTTATCTCTCTTTATCCCTGGCCCCTGGCAACCACTGATCTTTTTACCATCTCCATAGTTTTGCACCAACCAATTAATGAGAATTCTGTTGCTCCACATCCCTGTCAGCATATAGTATTGACAGTGTTTTATACTACTGGCCATTCTAATAGGTGTGTAGTAGTATCTCTTTGTTTTAATTTTCAATTTCTTAATATATATGATGTGGAGCATTTCTCCCTATCTTCTTTGGTGAGGTATCTATTAAGGGATCTTTGGCCCATTTTTTAATATAGTTGTTTGTTTTCTTATTGTTGAGTTTTTTGGGTATATTTTGGATAGCAGTACTTTATCACATGTATCTTCTGCAAAAATATTTTCTCTAATCTGTGTCTTATCTTCTCATTTTCTTGACATTGGCATTTGCAGAGCAGAAAATTTTATCTTAATGAAGTTCAGCTTATCAACTATTTCTTTCAAGGATCATATATTTAGTATTGTATCTAAAAAAATCGACACCATACCCAAGGTCATCTAGGTTTTCTCTTATCTTCTAGGAGTTTTACCATTTTGTATCTTACATTTAGGTCTATGATTCATTTTGAGTTAATTTTTATGAAGGGTGTGAGTTCTGTGTCTAAATTCTTTTTTTTGCATGTGAATGTCCAGTTGTTCCAGCACTGTTGAAAGGCTGTCTTTGCTCCATTGGGCTGATTTTAAGTAAACCTGCTGAATAAATCCTGGTCCCCTTATGTGTTGATTAGCTCTGCTGTTTTACTACAGGAGATGAAGACCTCTTTGTACGTTGCCAAGGATGCCTTCTGGCTTTCAAACAGACTTTCAGTTACCCATTAATCACTCTCAGCCTTTGCTATATTTGTTTAGAAAGGATCCTACCTTCTTCTATTGTCCTTGTAGTTATTATATCCCCCATTTTAATCAAAGGGCCAACACACTGCAGGAGCTAATGCATTCTTTTCTACCAGTATACAATACCAATTTACCATTTGTAGAAGTTTAACAGTTGGTCCATCACTTTGTTCCAGGTGCTATCTGTGTTCTGCTTACTACCAGTAAGTGCTTATTGCCAAACAGGCAGCTAAGGATCTACATCCAAAATACCACCTTATCAACTGCTATCTCAGACACTACTGGCACCAACTTTGCAGGTTTTCTTCTCTGGGAAGCTGATTTGTGTTCAGGAGTGCTCTTGGCATCAACACCTGTGAAAGGGAGAGGAAGGAAACAGGACTGGGCAGAAGGGGAAGTCAAGCTGAAATGCCGGCCCAATGACAAACTTGACCAATCTTACTAGATTTTCTGTAGTTAAAATGGCCCATCAGAGTTGTACCACATTGGTCTGAAATAGACTAGCCTTTATAGTCCCACTTCAGTGAGTCTTTGGATGTGAGCCACCCCAGGACCATGGGCAAAGTAGCTCTCAGTAGACATTATGTTTATTGCTTCATCTCATTTAGTCCTCACATTAAGAGTAAAAATTTGCTTTTTTCCCCCATCTATTCATTTATTCAAAAACCTTAAATTTATGAATCCATTTTATATAGAAAACTAATCCATTTGAGAGAGAAAAATAACCCATTTCAGCTTACAATTTCTGAAAGGAGTTGACAATTCAGCTGAGTCTTGAAGGACAGGAAGCAACACAACATCACCACCATCTCTGTGCAAATATTGAACATATACCTCAAGCTTCCCATGTTCAAATTGAATCCCTTCCCCTTCCTCATCCCAGTGATGACTCTGCCTACCAATTGCTCAGGCTAAAATCTTTGGAATGACTCTTGACTCCCATCATTCTTACCTGCCCCACATCCAATCCTTCAGGAACCATGTGAGCTCTACCTTCTAAATACAGCAGGAATCCAGCCACCTCTCACCATATCCAATGCCATCACCTCAGTCTGGGGCACCAGTATTTCTCACCTGGATTGCTACAGGTCTCCCTGATTCTATCCCTGATTGCCCTTAATCTATTCCCAATACATCAACTAAAGTGATGACTTTATGGTCAAAATTCTGTACTTGCTTCCTGTTTCACCTAGAGCACAAATTAAAACCCTCCCCATGAAATGTAGATTGCCTTAAACAGCATCTTTTTTGATTTGAATAGATAGCCCCATTACAATCAGTGATAGAATAAGCCTTAATGAACTGTCTGAAATTTCTCTTTATGAATTTACATGGTCATGCTGAACCTATTGTAACACTCACACATTTATCCACTCAACAAGCATCTTTTGATCCCATACTATCCATGTATTGTTGGTGGAGACAGACATTTGGAACATGTTAAAAAGAAAGCTACTATGGCATAGAACTTGAAATGCCACTTCAATTACTGTGCAAATTATAATGATGCCAAGAAACCCACTGTCAGCTAAAGGGTCCTATGTGTGATCGATCTAAAATGTGGTCATATATACACTACCAAATGTAAAATAGATAGCTAGTGGGAAGCAGCCACATAGCACAGGGAGGTCAGCTCAGTGCTTTGTGACCACCTAGAGGGGTGGGATAGGGAGGGTGGGAAGGAGACACAAGAGGGAGGAGATATGGGGATATATGTATATGTAGAGCTGATTGATTTCGTTATAAAGAAATAACTAACACACCATTGTTAAACAATTATACTCCAATAAAGATGTTAAAAAAAAAACCCTCTCCATGGCCTGGAAGGCCCAAATGATCTACCCTCCATTATCTGTGTGTCCTCATTGTCTGATACTCTCATGCTTGTTCACTCTACTTCCAGCACACTTGTTAGTATATCACATATATGGATCAGCAGTGAGAAATGAAACCAATGCTGGATGGAGCAGAGCAGAAAGCGCTTTGTATGATGTAGCAAAATGACTGGACATTTTTCTCTTTAAAAGTAGTGGAAAGCCTTTGAAGTATTTCAAACAAGAAGGTAAAATAATTAGGAGTTTGTTTATTTTATAATGACTGTTTCTTTTTCCTTTCAAAATTTTATTTATTTATTTATTTGTTTATTTATTTATTTATGGCTGCGTTGGGTCTTTGTTGCTGCATGCAGGCTTTCTCTAGTTGCATCAAGTGGGAGCTACTCTTCGTTGTGGTGCATGGGCTTCTCATTGTGGTGGCTTCTCTTGTTGTGGAGCATGGGCTCTAGGAACACGGGTTTCAGTAGTTGTGGCACATGGGCTCAGTACTTGTGGCTCATGGGCTCTAGAGCACAGGCTCAGTAGTTGTGGCTCACAGACTTAGTTGCTCCACGGCATGTGGGATCTTCTCGGACCAGGGATTGAACCCATGTCCCCTGCACTGGCAGGCAAATTCTTAACGACTGCACCACCAGGGAAGTCCCTAGAAGTTTGTTTTGAAAAGATAAGCTAATAGTTCATATCAAAGATGGACTAAGGGAATGAAACACAGGAGACAAGAAGGATAGATAGAGATGTTGCAATAACACAGATGAGAGAAGATAAAAACCAGAAAAAGAGGACCAGCAGCAGAGACAGGAGGAGACAATCAGAGTGCAAAGTGGTCAGAGCTTGAGAGACACTTAGAGTGACATAATTAGACGCCCTTTAAGTAATTGAATGATTTGTATAAAAGATGAGTAAGAGGGATTTCCAGGATCCTGGATTGCACAACTGAGAGGATGTGGGCACCATTCATTAAGATAACCAATAAAGGAAAAGAAACAAATTACAGAGCAAGATGCTTTCTATTGGGGATGTATTCAGTTGAATGTACCAGCTTTTCCTGCAAGTGAGATATTTTGGAAAGAAGTTAATCAGACAGTTGAAGTTATAGAACTGAAATTCAGGAGACAGATCAAAGCTGGGCATATAGATATTGAGAGTCAGCTTAGAATGGCAATTGAAATACTAAGGAGAGGCTTGGTTATGTCAATATTTAGGTAGAAGTAGAAGTAGCAGGTCACTCATTCAAAATTGACAAGAAGAAGCTGTTGAAGTTTGGAGTGTAGTTGACTCACCTTTTGGCCTTTCCAGGTTGTTACCAGTAGAGAAAAGATACAAGGAGCCATCTGGGGAATCAACATTATTTATGTCCCAATAACGCTTAAAACACACTTCTCCTAAGAAGAGTTGGGTTTTCCTAAAACCCTACCAGTGAATGTATCTTGCAAGCTATATTGCCCATGTTACCATGCTAATGGACTTCAGGTTGTATTTGGTAAATGGATAATACTGGAGGAAGATTGAGGGGGTGGGATGAAAGAAAGAAGCAGAATTTTCTTCCTCCTTCTCTATGCTTGGCGGAATTTTAAGATAATGCTGAGTATCCTCAGTGGTCTAGCTCATGACTAGCCCTTTATCCATGGAGTGAAGCAGCCCTCTCTGATTTTAGATCCCACCAAATAGGCACAGCTCCTGGGTTCTATTAACACTTTTCAGCTCTTCCATTACTGTGTAACCCACTAAGTCTGTATGTATTAACCTATATTAAATTTTGAATTACCTAGAGTAGTTTTCTTAACTTGATGTGATGCTGACTCATATGTTCGAAAAACATATATGCAAACTAAAGACAAAAATGTAAAGGCCTCCTGCCATCCCTCAGTCTCAGACAGTAATCCCCAAATAACAAAGGGGCACATTTTGACTATTTTCCAGCCCTGATTCGTCATACATATCAGTAGCAAAGTGAGAAACTGGGAGAACGCTGTGGAGAGAACAGGTCTATTTCCCACCTGAAGACTAGGGGCTTAAGTTGAGTCAATCATATCTGTGGGCAGAGAAAGAAAGACACAAACTTTTTTTTTTCTGAATTTTGTTTTATTTATTTATTTATACAGCAGGTTATTATTAGTCATCAGTTTTATCCACATCAGTGTATACATGTCAATCCCAATCACCCAATACATCACACTACCACCCCCACTACCCTGCAGCTTTCACCCCTTGGTGTCAATACATTTGTTTTCTACATCTGTGTCTCAACTTCTGCCCTGCAAACCGCTTCACCTGTACCATTTTTCTAGGTTCCACATACATGTGTTAATATACGATATTTGTTTTTCTCTTTCTGACTTCACTCTGTATGACAGTCTCTGGATCCATCCACGTCTCAACAAATGACCCAATTTAGTTCCTTTTTATGGCTGAGTAATAGTCCATTGTATATATGTACCACATCTTCTTCATCCATTCGTCTGTCAATGGGCATTTAGGTCACTTCCATGACCTGGTTGTTGTAAATAGTGCTGTAGTGAACATTGAGGTGCATGTGTCTTTTTGAATTATGGTTTTCTCTGGGCATATGCCCAGTAGTGAGATTGCTGGGTCACATGGTAGTTCTATTTTTAGTTTTTTAAGGAACCTCCATACTGTTCTCCATAGTGGCTGTATCAATTGACATTCCCACCAACACTGCAAGAGGGTTCCCTTTTCTCCACACCCTCTCCAGCATTTGTCGTTTGTAGATTTTCTGATGATGCCCATTCTAACTGGTGTGAGGTAATACCTCATTGTCATTTTGATTTGCATTTCTCTAATATTTAGTGATGTTGAGCAGCTTTTCATCTGCTTCTTGGCCATCTGTATGTCTTCTTCGGAGAAATGTCTATTTAGGTCTTCTGCCCATTTTTTCACTGGGTTGTTTGTTTTTTTAATATTGAGCTGCATGAGCTTATTATATATTTTGGAGATTCATCCTTTGTCCGCTGATTTGTTTACAAATATTCTCTCCCATTCTGAGGGTTGTCTTTTCGTCTTGTTTATGTTTCCTTTGCTGTACAAAAGCTTTTTAGTTTCATTAGGTTCCATTTGTTTATTTTTGTTTTTATTTCCATTACTCTAAGAGGTGGCTCACAAAAGATCTTGCTGTGACTTATGTCAAAAAGTGTTCTTCCTATGTTTTCCTCTAAGAGTTTTATATGGTCCAGTCTTACGTTTAGGTCTCTAATCCATTTTGAGTTTATTTTTGTGTATGGTGTTAGGGAGTGTTCTAATTTCATTCTTTTACATGTAGCTGTCCAGTTTTCCCAGCACCACTTATTGAAGAGTTTGTCTTTTCTCCATTGTATATCCTTGCCTCCTTTGTCATAGATTAGTTGACCATAGGTGCGTGGCTTTATCGCTGGGCTTTCTATCTTATTCCATTGACCTATGTTTCTGTTTTTGTGCCAGTACTATATTGTCTTGATTACTGTAGCTTTGTAGTATAGTCTGAAGTCAGGGAGTCTGATTCCTCCAGCTCCGCTTTTTTTCCTCAAGACTGCTTTGGCTATTTGGGGTCTTTTGTGTCTCCATACAAATTTAGTTCCATAAGGAATGCCATAGGTAATTTGATAAGGATTGCATTGAATCTATAGATTGCTTTGGGTAGTATAGTCATTTTCACAATATTGATTCTTCCAATCCAAAACATGGTATATCTCTCCATCTGTTGGTATCATATTTAATTTCTTTCATCAGTGTCTTATACTTTTCTGCATACAGGTCTTTTGGCTCCCTAGGTAGGTTTATTCCTAGGTATTTTATTCTTTTTGTTGCAGTGGTAAATGGGAATGTTTCCTTAATTTCTCTTTCAGATTTTTCATCATTAGTGTATAGGAATGCAAGAGATTTCTGTGCATTAATTTTGTATCCTGCAACTTTACCAAATTCATTGATTAGCTCTAGTAGTTTTCTGCTGGCATCGTTAGAATTCTCTGGGTATAGTATCATGTCATCTGCAAACAGTGACAGTTTTACTTTTTCTTTTCGAATTTGTATTCCTTTTATTTCTTTTCCTTCTCTGATTGCCGTGGCTAGGACTTCCAAAACTATGTTGAATAAGAGTGGTGAGAGTGGACATGCTTGTCTTGTTCCTGATCTTAGAGGAAATGTTTTCAGTTTTTCACCATTGAGAATGATGTTTGCTGTGAGTTTGTCATATATGGCCTTTGTTATGTTGAGGTAGGGTCCCTATATGCTCACTTTCTGGAGAACATTTATCATAAATGGGTGTTGAATTTTGTCAAAAGTGTTTTCTGCATCTATTGAGATGATCATATGGTTTTTCTTCTTCAATTTGTTAATATGGTGTATCACATTGATTGATTTGCATATATTGAAGAATCCTTGCATCCCTGGGATAAATCCCACTTGATCATGGAGTATGAGCCTTTTAATGTGTTGTTGGATTCTGTTTGCTAGTATTTTGTTGAGGATTTTTGCATTTATATTCATCAGTGATATTGGTCTGTAATTTTCTTTTTTTGCAGTATCTTTATCTGGTTTTGGTATCAGGGTGATGTTGGCCTCATAGAATGAGTTTGGGAGTGTTCCTTCCTCTGCAATTTTTTGGAAGAGTTTGAGAAGGATGGGTGTTATCTCTTCTCTGAATGTTTGATAGACTTCACCTGTGAAGCCATCTGGTCCTGGACTTCTGTTTGTTGGAAGATTTTTAATCACACTTTCAGTTTCATGATTGTTCTGTTCATATTTTCTGTTTCTTCCTGGTTCAGTCTTGGAAGGTTATACCTTTCTAAGAATTTGTCCATTTCTTCCAGGTTGTCCATTTTATTGGCATAAAGTTGCTTGTAGTAGTCTCTTAGGATGCTTTGTATTTCTGTGTTGTCTGTTGTAACTTCTCCTTTTTCATTTCTGATTTTATTGATTTGAGTCCTGTCCCTCATTTTCTTGATGAGACTGGCTAAAGGTTTATCAATTTTTTTTTATCTTCTCAAAGAACCAGCTTTTAGTTTTATTGATCTTTGCTATTGTTTTCTTTGTTTCTATTTCATTTATTTCTGCTCTGATCTTTATGATTTCTTTCCTTCTGCTAACTTTGGGTTTTGTTTGTTCTACTTTCTCTAGTTCCTTTAGGTGTAAGGTTAGATTTTTGTGTGTGTGTGGTATGCAAGCCTCTCACTGTTGTGGCCTCTCCCTTTGCGAAGCACAGGCTCCAGACGCACAGGCTCAGTGTCCTTGGCTCATGGGCCTAGCCACTCTGTGGCATGTGGGATCCTCCCAGACCAGGATTCGAACCCTTGTCCTTTGCATTGGCAGGCGGACTCTCAACCACTGTGCCACCATGTAAGCCTGGTTAGATTGTTTATTTGCGATTTTTCTTGTTTCTTGAAGTAGGCTTGTATAACTATAAACTTCCCTCTTAGAACTGCTTTTGCTACATCCCACAGGTTTTGGATTGTCGTGTTTTCATTCTCATTTGTCTCTAGGTATTTTTTGATTTCCTCTCTGATTTCTTCAGTGATCTCTTGGTTATTTAGTACCGTATTGTTTAGCCTCCAAGTGTTTGTGGTTTTTACATTTTTTTTCCTGTAATTCATTTCTAATCTCATAGCACTGTGGTCAGATAAGATGCTTGATATGATTTCAATTTCCTTAAATTTACTGAGGCTTGATTTGTGACCCACGATATGATCTATCCTGGGGAATGTTCCATGTGCACTTGAGAAGAAAGTGCTATCTGCTGTTTTTTGGATGGAATGTCCTATAAATATC
Source organism: Kogia breviceps (assembly GCF_026419965.1). Taxonomy (NCBI): domain Eukaryota; kingdom Metazoa; phylum Chordata; class Mammalia; order Artiodactyla; family Physeteridae; genus Kogia; species Kogia breviceps. Next base: position 37,557,665 of record NC_081327.1, read on the forward strand.
AGTTAAATCTATCTGGTCTATTGTGTCATTTCAAGCTTCTGTTTCCTTATTTATTTTCTGTTTGGATGATCTGTCCATTGGTGTAAGTGAGGTGTTAAAGTCTCCAATTATTATTGTGTTACTGTCAATTTCCCCTTTTATAGCTGTTAACAGTTGCCTTATGTATTGAGGTGCTCCTAATTTGGGTGCATATATATTTATAATTGTTCTATCTTCTTCTTGGTTTGATCTCTTGATCATTATGTAGTGTTCTTCCTTGTCTCTTGTAACATTCTTTATTGTAAAGTCTATTTTACCTGTTATGAGTATTGCTACTCCAGCTTACTTTTGATTTCCATTTGCATGGAATATCTTTTACCATCCCCTCACTTGCAGTCTGTATGTGTCCCTAGGTCTGAGCTGGGTGTCTTGTAGACAGCATATATATGTGTCTTGTTTTTGTATCCATTCAGCAGGCCTGTGTCTTTTGGTTGGAGCATTTACTCCATTCACGTTTAAGGTAATTATCGATATGTATGTTCCTATGACCATTTTCTTAATTGTTTTGGGTTTGTTTTTGTAGGTCCTTTTCTTCTCTTGTGTTTCCCACTTAGAGAAATTCCTTTCATTTGTTGTAGAGCTGGTTTGGTGGTGCTGAATTCCCTTAGCTTTTGCTTGTCTGTAAAGCTTTTGATTTCTCCTTCTGGCTTCTAGAGTTTCTGCTGAGAAATCAGCTGTTAACCTTATGGGAGTTCCCTTGTATGTTATTTGTCATTTTTCCCTTGCTGCTTTCAATAATTTTTCTTTGTCTTTAATTTTTGCCAATTTGATTACTATGTGTCTCGCCATGTTTCTCCTTGGGTTATCCTGCCTGGGACTCGCTGCACTTTGTGTACTTGGGTGGCTATTTCCTTTCCCATGTTAGGGAAGTTTTCAACTATAATCTCTTCAAATATTTTCTCAGGTCCTTTCTTTCTCTCTTCTCCTTCTGGGACCTCTATAATGTGAATGTTTTTGCATTTAATATTGTCCCAGAGGTCCCTTAGGCTGTCTTCATTTCTTTTCATTCTTTTTTCTTTATTCTGTTCTGCAGCAGTGAATTCCACCATTCTGTCTTCCAGGTTACTTATCGATTCTTTTGCCTCAGTTATTGTGCTATTGATTCCTTCTAGTGTAGTTTTCATTTCAGTTATTGTATTGTTCATCTCTGTTTGTTTGTTCTTTAATTCTTCTAGGTCTTTGTCAAACATTTCTTGCATCTTCTCAATCTTTGCCTCCATTCTTTTTCCGAGGTCCAGGATCATCTTCACTATCATTATTCTGAAATCTTTTTCTGGAAGTTTGCCTATCTCCACTTCATTTAGTTGTTTTTCTGAGGTTTTATATTGTTCTTTCATCTGGTACATAGCCCTCTGCCTTTTCATCTTGTCTGTCTTTCTGGGAATGTTGTTTTTGTTCCACAGGCTGCAGGATTGTAGTTCTTGCTTCTGCTGTCTGCCCTCTGGTGGTCCACAAACTTTTTTTATAGGCTGAGAAATTACCCTGTGGTAAAACAAATCCAGGGTCTCAGCCATCTCACCAATCAGATAAGGCAACCCCAATGTAAGTAGGTTAGTGTGAAGGACTGAATTATAGGGAAAGGGGAGCACTTGTATGCTCACTCTCACCACATCATCTTCAAAGTAATAGAGGGGCTAGCACCTTCTCTCTATTGAAAGGTGTTGTCTGGAAAATTAATTCCTTCCCGCAAGTAACCAGGGAGCCAGGAAGACTGGTGTGGTTGAGTCCAAAGAGAAAGTAAACTTCAATAAGAGGGAAAGATCAATAAGATTAAATGTTCCAGAAACCTCAAATTATGATAGCAATTGAAAATTAGTTATTAGAATCACCAACTAGGAGGACTTTGATGAGTTTTAATGAGCAGCTTCAGCAATATAATGGAGGCATTGACCAGACTTCAGTGACTTGGGGATTGAGCAGTGAGGAAGTGATGCCAATGTGACTGGACAGTTCTTTCGAGAAGTTTAACAGGGAGGGTATACAAGGGTGAACAAATGAATGGAAAGAAGAATAGGGTTTTTTTAATTGAAAATACTTGTATGTGTTTATATGCTGATAAGAAAGAGCCCACAAAGAGAAAAAGACTGAAAATAGAGAAAAAAGAGAATTTATTAATGAAGCAAGATCCCTCAAGGGCCAACAGAAAATAAGATGGAAAATATAGTGGATAGATGAATCATGGAAGAAAAAAACTTCTTTCTTGTCTTTAAACAACACAATGAGAAGTAGAGATAAGTATAGATGCACATAAATTTGTTGAATTCATTTAAACATCTTAATCATTTTCCTTTTAAAATTAATTCAGTATATATTATTGCTAGTCAAAGATCTTGATTAGTATACACAATCAAAATAAAAAGCAAAAAGGTACCATTAATAATGTTTTCTCACTAATTTGACATAATTACAGCCAAAGGACAAATATTCCCAATGTCCTCTGGTGGTTGAAGCCATGTCCCATTATTGCTTCCCTTACCTTGCATGTCTCCATCATTTCTGCCAATGATGGTTGTCCTCTAACAATGTAGAACAAAGAAATTGTTTCATTGGCACATATATTAAACCAGCAGTTTCCATGATTTGCATATTACATGAGAAAACTATTTCATGAGATAAACAATATTAAATATTTTACTGCAAAATACATTGCATTTCTTATTATTGATTGTCTCAGGTGCAGTGTTCTCCACCACTATGACTGCACTGTAGAAGATTCTTATTAGTGGCAATCACACAGGACTGGAAGCGTTTCTCTGTAGTGAAGTCATGCACGTTGTCCCACTTCTATCTTCTGCAGTCTTTCTATGTGAAAACAATCCCAGTGATGTGAGCAACCCCAGCTATATTCCACTGGATCTTAAACTCATTTCTAGGGATGATGTAAAAGTGCTTACATGTAATGACTCTGGGCATTTGGTCCAGTCTTGTCAACCACCAAATTGGAAGGGATGACCTGAGCATAATAGTTCTGCACCCATTATCAGAACCCCTTCTCTTCCCTACGCCCTATTTCCAGTATATCTATAAAGCTATTTATTAAATGGAAAACATCCCAAGAAGGATGACACTCTTGGAAACAGCAAACGCTGAAGCTGTGACAATGTATTTTCATGCTAACTTCTTCCGTCAAAAATGTTAGTGAAGATATTGTCATAACTTTATGACTAGCTTGATCTGCTAGTTGGCCACATGGCTTTAAAATATCAACATTGAAAGACTCTTTTTTATAACATTTCTCAAAAGATGGTCCACAAACCCACTTAAGTTTGAATAACTTAGGTAGTTTATTTTAAAATAAGCCCTTCTCTGGTCCTAAGAGTAATGTTCTCTGGAAATAGAGCCCTGAAATCTGTTGTTTTAGCAAACTCTCCAGGATTATTTTTGTAATTAGTTTATTTATTAGGCTTTAGTAATTTTTTAATCAGTTTAGTTTTTAGGCTTTATTAGACTAATAAATATTGTCTCAGAAATTCTCTACTCTGACACCCTCATTTGGTTTTTCAAATTTTATTAAGAAATAAAATATACAGAAAAGGTCACAAATTCATGAATTTTTAAAAAGTGAATACATCTGCATAGCCAGCGTTTATATCAGGAAGCAGTAACGGAACCCCAGAAGGCCCTGTGTACCCCTTTCTAGCCACTACCCCCATGGAAGATAACCACTCTCCTAACTTGTCACATCATCAATTTGTTTCACCTATTTTTGAACTCTATGAAAATGAAATCAAATAATGTGTATTTTGGGGTGACTGGCTTCTTTCACTCAACATTGTTTGGTGAGGTTCATTCACACTATTGTGTTTCATTGTAAATTGTTCCTGATCTTTGCTGTGCAACATTCTATTGCATGAATATACAATTTAACTATCTTTTCTATTGTACGTAAATATTTGGGTTGGTTTGGGCTATTCCAAATACTGCTTCTATGAACATTTTCGTACATGTCTGTTAGCCCACATATGTACACATTCCTATAAGCCTAGGGATAAAAATTGCTATATCATAAGCCTTTTTTTTTTTTAGCTTTAGAGTTATTTTGTTGGTTTTTATTGGTTTGTTTTTTGTTTGTTTGTTTGTTTTGCATTTCTTTCAAAATGATTACACCAAGTTAAACACCAACCAGCAGAATACAAGTTTCCAGTTGCTCCACATCCTTCACCCCCTCACTTGGTGTCATATGTCTTTTTCATTTTACCCACTGTTGTTGAGTGTACCAATATTACATCGTGGTTTTAATTGGATTTCCCTAATGATAGTTAAGCACTGTTTCCTATGTTTATTGGCTATCTCGATGTCCACTTTTATGAAGTGCTTGTTCAAATCTTTTAACCATTTTAAAAATTGGGTCATCATCTGCCTTTTGCTTATGGTAGCAGTGATTTCTAAATTCTGGGTTCAAGTCCATTGTTGGATATATGTATTGTTAATATAATCTTCAATCCTGTGGATTTTTTCTTCAATCTCTAAAGGGTTATTTTTTTAACAAAAATTCCTAATTTTAATGTGGACCAATTATCACTTATCATTTTCTATGTCTTTTCTAAGAATTATTTTCCTTCCTCAAATTCATGAAGATATTCTTCTGCATTTTTTTTCCAAAAGCTTGATTGTTTAATTGTTTAGTCTTTTACATTCAGATGGGCTATCTGAATAGAAATGATTTCTTTCTTTGGTGTGGTATGCCATAGGTACCTCCATCTATAGATAGATAGATAGATAGATAGATAGATAGATAGATAGATAGATAGATAGATAGATAGATATAAAATGAAGCCTGAAGAAAGACAAAGATGGCCCCAAGATTGCCCATCTAGTAAAAAAGCAGCCAAATATAGTGTTAAAACCCACTTTGCTACCTGCTTCCTTTCATTGGTATGATTATAGTTCTCAGCACTGATTTCTCCAAGTAAAACAGCCTCACCAACTTATGGTTTCATTTAAGATCTTATTTCCTGACCACTGTTCTGATCTAAACCACCTCCAATTACCCTAGTCTTTAACCTTCTTATCGCATTCAGGGCAAAACAGAGATGTCAAAAGAAGTTCAGTCCCCTTACCCCAGGCCACCTATCTGGTACACGTAGTACCATTTCTCCAACATGACTTTAAGTCATGATCCCCAAATACCCTGGTTCCATGCTAGTTGTTGTCATTATTTAATTATCTAGAAGTTCACCATCTGTAAAATGGAGTAGGTTGACTACATTGGCTGGCTCCAGATTTCCTTTATTTCTATTAAGGAAAAAAAACAACGATCCCATTACTTTACTTTATGTTCAAAATAGCCAGTCTCTCTGTAATTATGGCAATGTATGACACATTTTCTCCTTAATCATTCACTGCAAAATAAGAATATCTGGATATTATTAAAACTTAAGGGCATTCTGTGAAAGCAACTCAAAGTATTTAAATTCTTGCAATCCATAAAAAGCATCTTATCTCCTTACTGCAGTTTGCCAAAGGATTTCCATTTTAAAACACAACTTCAGTCTGACACCTTCATTAAACACGCAGATGTGTTGTTTGATGTGTTATTCCCTTCTAAAAAATCCTGGTTTCCAACCAGGCAGGAAAGACAGATTGAGAATGAGACCAAAGAATGAGTTTTATTAATGATTGCTGCCTGTTTTTGTATACATATCTCAGTTCATATCCTGAGAAATTCTTTTCCACTAAATCCATTTCTATTACAGTCCTGAATTGTGTTACCACCTCATTATCTGTCTGAGAGACTGATTCAAAGTGAGGTTTAACATGCTGAGCATTTGGACAGCGAAGAGCAAGAATTTTTTTTTTTTTTTTTTCTAGCAGGAAATTCCTGGGAGGTCTCTGGCCACTTTCTTTTTATCGCTGACAAGTTGGTTTTGATATTTGAGAATGTAGAGATCAATACCGACTTAGCTGTCAAAATGACTTGATAGGAAAAACTCTCTAATACTCTGCCAGGAATAATACCTCATATCTTTGAAACTCATGCTATAAACTTTGCAACAATTTCCAAGTACTCCCACAGGGGGTTCCCCTGGAGTAACTTCAAAGGAGTTAAGAAAAGTATTTTTACCTAGTTCTAGACCAGACCCACTCATAACCCTCAAACCTGAGTCTAGACTTCATTGAAGGTAGTATTAGGGATCCATGAGATACTTCCTTTATTTTAAAAGGCCTGAAGAAGAATGATACTTATGGGCAATCAGACTGTCCAAGGCAATTAAAAATTCTACGTCCCTTTACTCTTGGATAATTTTTATCAAATTATTTTAATTACACTGGATCTCTCACCTAGATCAGAAGCTGTGATTGGAAGATAAGTACTAGAAATAAAAAAAAAAAATAAGGAATGAATTAAATATCACTGAAAAAGTAGAGTTAGTTTAAAAATGGGTCCTCACATAAATCACAGCAAGATCTTTTTTGATCCACCTACTAGGGTAATGGAAATAAAAACAAAAGTAAACAAATGGAACCTAAAAGCTTTTGTGCAGCAAAGGAAACAAGACCAAACGACAACCCTCAGAATGGGAGAAAATATTTGCAAATGAAACAACGGACAAAGGATTAATCTCCAAATTATACAAACAGCTCATGCAGCTCAGGATTAAAAAAAAAAAAAAAAAAAAAAGAACAACCCAATCAAAAAATGGGTGGAAGACCTAAATAGGCATTTCTCCAAAGAAGACATGTGTATGTGTATGTCTTCCAAAGAAGACATACACATGGCCAAGAGGCACATGAAAAGATGCTTAGCATCACTAATTATTAGAGAAGTGCAATTCAAAACTACAATGAAGCATCACCTCACACCAGTTAAAAGTGCCATCATCAGAAAATCTACAAACAATAAATCCATGGAGAAAAAGGAACTCTCTCGCACTGTTGGTGGGAATGTAAATTGATACAGCCACTATGGAGAACAGTATGGAAGATCCTTAAAAAACTAAAAATAGAATTACCATATGACCCACCAATCCCACTACTGGGCATATAACCTGAGAAAACCATAGTTGAAAAAGACACATGAACCCCAAAGTTCATTGCAGCAATATTTACAATAGCCAGGTCATGGAAGCAACCTAAATGCCCATCCACAGACGAATGGATAAAGAGGATGTGGTACATATATACAATGGAATATTACTCAGCCATAAAAAGGAATGAAATTGGGTCATTTATACAGACGTGGATGGACCTAGAGACTGTCATACAGAGTGAAGTAAGTCAGAAAGAGAAAAACAAATATTGTATATTAACACATATTTGTGGAATCTAGAAAAATGGTACAGATGAATCAGTTTGCAAGGCAGAAATAGAGACACAGATGTAGAGAACAAATGCATGGACACCAAGGGGGGAAAGGGGAGGTGGAATGAATTGGGAGATTGGGACTAACATATATACACTAATATCTATAAAATAGATAACTAATGAGGACCTACTGTATAGCACAGGGAACTCCACTTCACTTTGCTTTATGGTAGAAACTAACACAACATTGTAAAGCAACTATACACCCCCCCCCAAAAAAAAAATGAGTCCTCAGTGTTCTATTCTGATGGCGGTAGCAGTTACATGTATCTGTGCATTTGTCAAAGCACATTGAGCTGTACATCCAAGAGTCCATTTTACTATACATAAATGTAAAAATATATTTTTAAGTGAGTCCTTTCAAAACAAAGCAGGGGTAAGGAATCATTCTCTTAGATGGAAGAGAGAGTGTTTTCTTCTAAGGTGACATGGTGGGGAGAGAGAATGTCTTGATTGGGACTCAGAAACCAAGGGCCTTGATGGAGAGAGATGCATAGATGTATTAGGGTCACCCCACTGTGGAGATACATTGACCATCATCAGTCCTTGGGGAAGCCAAGGGAGACAGATAAGAAGCCAGGAAGCAGAGATGGAAACCTGAAGTGTCACAGATGATCCTTCAAGCAAAGGGGGTGGGGTAGTGGTGGCACAAGACAACATGGGCACCAAGAACAGACACAGTCAGGTGGAAGCAGGAGATCTAAGATGTAGAACCTAGAACTAAGCTCATAATGGGAAGCTAGGGCAGGTTTTATTGTATTCTATTTTTTTAAACAACTTATTCAAGTCAAGAAGTTTTAGCCCCCGGCTCTCCACTAATAGCAGTATGAACTGGTTCCTTCCCTCTGGACTTCAGTTTTCTCATTCACTGCCAAAATGGTAAGACTGAGATGGGTCATCCCCCTGGTCTTTTCTACCTGAGAACATCATGTGAGTGAAAAGTTTAAGTCGGGGTCTCTCTTCTGTAAGCTTTGTCTCATATGTACATGACACACAAATACTGTTAATACAGGTGTAAAAGTCTCCTTTGTGATAGAAACAATAGCTCTCCACTTGGTTTCTATGCTTTGGCCCCTTTAATTTCTCTCTCTGAATCAAGTAGAGAGTGTAGAAAACTAGGTAGGTTTAACACAAATCAGTTGTGATTAGTTCTCAGCTTTTCACCCACGCCATTTTACTTGGTTAATCTTGGAAGTGGTGGATAAGAAGTATGGACTCAGATGGGCTTTAGATATGTTGGACCAAGCTGACTATGCATTTATTAGAATTAGGCAGTGGTGTGGTCAGCTGCACAAACGGATATATGTAGAAACCAACTAACTGAGAAGAAAGGAAGCAATCGGTTGAGCAGCTGCTTCTGTTGGTCTTTGTCCCAAGGAACTTCGTATACCAGCTATTTTATTCAATTCTCATAGATGCTCTTTGGGGTAGGTAGCATCAGTGTGATTGTACAAACAAGGAAGTGGAAGCTCAGAGTCTTGAAGTTATTAGTTCAAAATCTCTCTGTGTCCAGTACGACTAATAGTGGGCTCAGGACATGTGAGAAGGATGCAGAGGCTCTCCTCAGAAGGCCCATAGGCAGGAGGTGAGTCTAAAGGGTTCAAAACAAGAATCCCAATACTGGTCCTCAAACTTTCACGTTTTTAAGAATCACAGGTGAGCTTGTGAACTATGCAAATTCAAAGGCCTCTCTCAGGATATTTGGGGCAGTAAGAATGGAGTGAAGTCCAGGTTTCTGCATAATTCTAATGTGAGATTTACTGTTTCTGATGAGAATGAAGAGGCAATTCATCCAGGTCACTGGTAATAACTGTGGCTCATTGAAGAAAATGGTAAGGTAGTCATTCAAAATCACAGTGGATGACACCAAGAGAAAACTTTGAGTAAAAAGTTCAGACTGCTACACATCTATCAAAACAGTAAAATCCAAAACACTAATAACACCAAATACTGGGAGAATGTACAGCAAAAGGAACTCTCATTCATTGCTGGTGGGGATGAAAAATGGTACAGAGACTTTGGAAAATAGTTTGGCAGTTTCGAATAAAACTAAACATAGCCTCACCATATGATTCAACCATCGTGCTCCCAGGCATTTACTCAAATGAGATGAAAACGTATATCAACACAAAAGCCTGTGTATGAATGTTTACAACTTCCTTCATAATTTCCAAAATGTAGAAGCAACCAAGATGTCCTTCAATAGGTGAATGGATAAACAAACTGTGGCACAATCTGAAAGCCAATCTGAAAAGGCTACAAACTACTTTATTTCTACTGTATGACATTTTGGAAAAGACAAAACTAGGGCAACAGTAAAAAAAAAAAAAAAAAATCAGTGATTGCCATGGACTTTGAGGGAAGGAGGAAGGATGAATACATGGAACACAGGATTTTTAGGGCAGTGAAACTCTTTTCTATGATCCTGTAAAAGTAGATACATATCAGTAGGCATATATATATATATATATATATATATATATCTCCAAACCCATAGAATATACAACAGAGTGAACCCTAATGTAAACTATGGACTTTAGTTAATAATATTGTATCTATATTGGCTCATTGATCCTATGAAATGAACCACATGATGCAAGAGGTTAATAATAGGGGAAACTGGGTGGGAGGGTCTGCAGTGGTATATGGGCACTTGCTCTACTTTCCTCTGAATTTTTCTGTAAACTTAAAACTGTACTAAAAAATAAAGTCTATTAATTTAAAAATGCAAAATATGCACTTATAAAGATTACAAAGAAAAAAAGTCTCAGGCTTTCTTTGAGCACTCCCTAGGCACACCCTCCTCTTGTAGGGGCCCAGCCCAGGAGTGCTATTTGATTTTGTTGGAGCAGAAGTGTGTCTCAGAGGATCTCAAATTGTTGAAGCTCTGTGTTCCTCAGGTACCATGGATATGCTTGGACTGTAGATAGGGTTGCCTCACCCAGGACACTGAGCTTTCTCATTGGTTAGTGGACGTGTGCTAAATGTAATATCTCTCCAGTACCCTCTTGATATTGTGGGATGCTTATAGAGCTGCCTACCATGGAGCTTTTGATGACCCTGGCTGCACATTTGCACCCTCCATCCTGGCCTGGCCAATCATGGTGCTCCATCCCTTCTTTCTTTATGCACAGAGATTGGTCCAGGGAGTAGACGTTGACCTAAGCAAGGACAATCCATTCAATTATCTTCCACAAGATTTAATATAGAAAACTGAGAAGAAGAGGGAGAGGAGGAACAAAAATGGAAGAAAGAAGAAGGGGGAAGGGAAAGAGAGGAAAAGAGGAGGGAGCTCTTTTCCCGATATGAAAAGCTGAAAGAACATTGAATGCAAGGAGGCACCAGATCCATTTTTCTGCCCATACAGTCTGAAGGAGAATAAAGCTAATAAGAACAGACCGAGGATGCCGAGGAATAGAGAGAGGGAGAAGAGAAAGAAATCAGACAATTGTTATCACTCTGAATTTTTAATTACATTAGCTAATATACCTTTTTTTGTTCTGTTAATTTCTAGATTTTCTGTCATTTACAGTAATCCTACCAATGCAGTAGATGACACTTAATGCCCTGCATGCATCATTATCCAAATCATTCCCATACCTGAGATTTCTGCATGGGCAGGGTGCCTGATTTCCTTCCAGAATTCTACAGTGAGAACACTCACCAGCTTCTGTTTCCAGCAAAGTGGAAGAAACCTGTTCCTTATGCCCACCGGGAAGATGTGTGCAGAAGAAATTTTAACACATACAGGTTGAACAAATGAAACAATAATGTTACCACATATGAAGTGAGTCACAGGGATCATAAGAAAGTCAAAATAGAGAATATTCAGTCAAAACAGTGTCATGAAGTGATAGCCTGGTATAGAAAATAAGCTAGCCTGGTAGTTGACTGCACATTCAAAGAGGACTTTGTAGAGAGATTATTTGGAGATTGTAGGAATAATTTTATTTTAAAATTGTTACTTTTATGGATAGTGTAATCCCTGTTTCACATATGATAAACTGTAGGCTTAGGAATGGTAAATAACTTGCTTAGCTAATAAGTGGCTAGATCCATAATTTAAATCAAATTTATCTGAATTTTAGCCAGTATATTCTTTACTGTATCATTGCAGGGTAGAGGAAGATAAGTAGGTGGTCAGAAAATGGTATCCCCTGTTTATGGCCCTCAGTCTCATGAGGTAGATAGAATCACCCTGGGCATATTACCTCTTGAACAACTCCTACTTTTTCCCTCAAGTTGTATCCCCTTCTATATCCATGCCTATGATGAGCTCTTGCATATTCAATAAGGGATTGAAGATACACAAGAAGAAGAGGAACATACAGACTGGCCCTCCTCTGAGGAATGTAAGATCTATTGGGGAAGACAACGGTGAACAAACAATTGCAGTAGGACATAATTGTGCAAGGATGGAAGCACAATCAGGAGCTGGGGAACACAGGTGCAAGTGACTCACGCTTCCTGGGGGCTTCAGGAAATGCTTCACAAAGGAAGTTCTATCTGAGATGGGCCTTGAAGACACATGGAGAAAAGGGGAACTCTTACAGACTTACAGTGTTAAAGATCTTTTTTTGTTAACTTCTCTGTGGTGGGCAACTATTTTTTTTGTTTGTCCAACCTGCCATCTCTCTCTCTCTCTCTCTCTCTCTCTCTCTCTCACACACACACACACACACACACACACACACACATTCCTACTTTAATAAAAATTCCCCTTTAGAAAACCACCCCTCTTCTTCTTTCAGTCCAGAGGTTTTATTTGTCATTGACCTCTGCCTAGTTAATCAGAGTTAAGACATTGATTCATTTAGAGATTGAGGCGTGACCTACATTTGCCCAAGTAAGAATCACACCCATAATTTTTGCATTCATTAGTTGTCAGAACATAAGGATTTTCTCAGGGCTTGTTATTTGGGAGGATGTAAGTCTACAGGGGCCATTGCTAATGTGTACCACCATGTGGGTAGGGCTTGCCTGAGAATGAAATCAATTAGAGCAGACACAGAAGAAAGTGTTTTGATGATGTTTTAAGTACCCATGTCTACCTATGCCTGAAGCCAGTAACACCTCTATATGCCATAGGTAAATTAACCAATAAAATTCAAACTTGATAGATACTTCACACTAATACAGTAAATTCTACTTAAGTAACATTTACATATTACCTGGGACCTTCTAGAGGCATCTTATGCATATTAATGGTGGGAGGTTTCTACACACAGCAGCCATTCAAAAAGCACTTGTAAATCAACTATACTCTAATAAAAATTTTTTTTTAAAGCACAAAAAGCATTTGTCAATCACATCATTAATCATCAGCTATGGGCCTGCTCTGTATGAAATACTGCTCTTGGCCTGGGGCTATAGATAAATAACAGAGCCCTTCAAGAAGTCCAGTGGTAAAGACAGGCACAAAGCAATCAATTACATTACAATGTCACGTGATAAGATAATATGAAGTTTAGTTACAGTTTTTTTTTTTTTAGACAAAAAAAGGAGAGATAATATTTCTGGGGGAGGAGAAAGAAAGCTTCCTGGAGGAGACCATATCTTTAACAATGGAAAATGAAGCAAGAGTTCACAAGACAGGAAAATAGTGTTAGAGCTTTCCAAAGACAGAATCAGCTTGTTCTTTAAGGCAAGGCATAACTAATAGTGTGTTCAAGGAAGAGCAGGTTTTTCTGTAGTAGAAAAGCAAAGCATGGATGGTGAGATTGATCTGAAATTCATCTGAGAAGCATATTGAGATTCAATGATAAATGTGTTTAGCTGTACCAATCAATTTTGCCCTGTGAAAAATAGGAAGCCAAAAAAAGAAAACGTTTTTTAAAAAGAACCAAATTGCTCAGATTTGAATTTTGGAAGATGCATCTGGTTGTAAGAGGGGATATTTGATATTGTGTGGGGCAAAAATAGAATAGAGATAGGGATGGACACATTAATGTTACTATAATAGACTAAGAGAGATTGTAGGGCAGACCGAAGGCAGTTGTAGTTGGGATGAGAAGAAGGGATACGAGAAGGAAGAAGAGGGATAAGAAAAGATAACACAATGCTTGATGAACAACTGGGGGGAAGTAATTTTACCTTCTTAACTCTCATTGCAAATGCAGATCACTGTGCCAGGAAGTAGAGGTGGTCTAGGTGAACTTGACCCAGATACATCCAAGTAGCAGACACTTCAGTGGCAGGCATTACTTTTGGAATCACCTACATTTTGGGGATCCTGCATCTGTCGTAAGCAGAAGTCTTTCCAGCAAGCACTGGCCCAGAGCCCATCTAGCAGCCAGGCTCCACTGAGGTTTTCAAAATGCAATTAACATCATCCTCAGTCAACATACACCTGTTAAGTGCAAAATACTGCATCAGACTGGCCTCCTAAGCATTTTGGAGTTCTTACAACTATCCTATGAGATGGACAGTATCCTTATCTCCATTTTCCAAATGAGGAAAATAAGGCTTGGAATACGTGCACATTCTGTTGTTTTTCGTTTTCTTCTGTTTAAATCATCTTGCATGTATACATTAGACTCATTTTTTAAAAATCTTGAATATGTTTCCACACCCTTACATAATATTTGTAACAGGATTATCAGGCTCAAATAATATTCAGTCAAATGGCTGTAACATCATTTATTCTGGAGGTATTTAAGTCACTCCTTTTTTTTTTGTCTGGTATTGTGAATATTGCTATGATAAACATCCTTATTTACAGAAGAATAGATCTCTGGTTACCTTATGCAATGAATTCCTAGAATTAGATTTACTAGTTTGAACATTCTTAGTCATAACGTCTTTTTCCAAATTTTGGAAAGGGTTTCTAAAAATAGTGATATTGTGGATTATCAGAGTTTTATAACAAGGTTTGGAGGAAAAGTTGCTCGGTTAATGAAGGAAGAGCTAGTAATACAGACAATTACATTTCTTACTAATTCAATTGGCCTTTTCTCCCCATCATCACCTAATCATAATGCTGTCTTAGACAAGCGAATCCTATTCAAGAAACAGAAAAATCCAAGGCCATAAATCACTTATTACTGATTTATCACTTACTCTGTTTTTCTTATGCAGTGAATCTCTATTTTAATGTATTTTACTTACTGACAATATATGTTTTAACTGTGAATGATAGATTTGTAAATCATTTTTAGCAAGAAAATCACATAGCAATAGAAACAATCTCAAAATGTTCTCTCCATAGCATAAGCTACTTTCAAAAATGTTATTTCTATTTCTTCATGGATAGATTATATACTTAGAATGAGGTTTATCACAGATTTAAGGGATGATGATTTGTCTTTAAAATCATTTTCTTAAAAAGTTGAACTCACAGAAACAGAGAGTAAAAAAGTGGTTGCCAGGGGTTAGGGGTGGAGGAAATAGAGAGAGGTTGGTAAAAGGGTACATTTCAGTTGTAAGAAGAATAAGGTCTGAGTCTGATGTATAGCATGGTGACTCTGTTTATAACACTATATTGTATAATTGACATTTTAAATTTGCTAAGAGGGTAGAGCTTAAATGTTCTCACACACACACAAAAGTAAATATGTGAGATGATGGATGTGTTAATTTGATGGGAGGAAGTTCTTTCACATTGTGTAAGTATATCAGGTCACCATGGTGTGCACTTTAAATATCTTATAAAATACAATTATAATTGTATTGGTCAACTTGATAAAACTGGAAAAAATTAAGTAAATCTAAAATATTTTGTCAAAGATATCTATTAGTATATAATGAAGATCTTTGACAGAAGAAAAAAATTAGTAAAAATGTACAAATTAAATAAATAAATAAACTCCTAGTCTTGTTACAATTTCAAATGTCTTTATAGTTAATTGGCATTTTTTCTCATTTCCAGGCCTTTAAATTTATTTTATAATTACTCATCATCAGTTCACCTTGAGTTGTTTTAGTAAGGTTTCTATTTGGAATGATTTGAATTTACAGAAAATTTGCAGAGGTAGTACAAACTGTTCATGTCATATCCTTTACCCAGTTTCTCTTAATGTTAATTGTGTGTACAACCATTTATCAAAACTAAGAAATTAACCATTGATACAATACTCTTAATCAAGCTATACACTTTATTTGGATTTCACCAGTTTTTCCACTGAAGTCTTTTTTCTGTTTCAGAATTCAATTACTATAGAATCCAAATACTACATTGCATTTAGTCTATCTTTTGGTTTGTCAAATTCTTCATTGATCTGACTAGAGTGTTATTATATTAATTTGAAATGTGGCTGATGAAGGCTTATCCTCAGAGTAGCAGTTTCTTCTCTTGTCCTGAAATCTACTTCTGCTTGTCTTATTAGTATTATCTTCAATCAATATTCTCTTTTCAGGAATTTAAAAAATCTACTTCTTTTTAAGTGGGTTAATTTAGTCAAACCCAGGTTAAAGAACCCATAAATCTACTTAACTCAGCCATGCTAAACTTCAGGACTTCACAACACAATGGCAGTAGGATAATTGCCAATCTTGTTAAGTTATGGAATTCTCACTCTTTCACAGGATATGTTGAACATTGTTCAGGCCTTGGGACCCTCTGAAAGATGGAGAAACTAATAGCACCAGCTTCAATCAATGTGTGAGTATCAGGAAAAAATTTTTTTCTCACTTTTTGATAAATGGATATAAATTCTATTTAAATACAAGCATACCTTGGAGATATTGCGGGTTCAGTTACAGACCAGCGCAATAAAGCAAATATCACAGTAAAAGGAGGCATACAAACTTTTTTGGTTTCCCAGTATATATAAAAGTTATGTTTACACTATACTGTTATGTTTACACTATGTATAGTGTAAGTGTGCAGTAGCATTTTGTCTAAAAAATCCTAATCATCATCTGAGCAAGTTGTAATAGGAACATCAAAGGTCACTGATCACAAATCACTATGACAAATACAATAATAATAATGAAAAATTTGAAATATTGTGAGAACTACCAGACTGTGACACAGAGAAATGAAGTGAGCAAATGCTATTGGAAAAATGGTGCTGATGATAGACTTGCTCAATGCAAGATTGCCTCAAAACTTCAATTTGTAAAAAGCGCAGTATCTGCAACACGCAATAAAGTGAAATGCAATAAAACGAGGTATGCCTGTATATGAATATTAAAATAGGTTTCAGTATTTTCTTCCCATATGGCCATAGATATGCTTGACCCACTGAAGGGATTCTTCCCCCATAGGAGGCTTCCCGGCTTCTGTAGGCTTTAACAATGCTGGGAGGAAGTAATAGTGCCACTGGGGCTGGTGCAGCCCCACCCATAGCCTTCCTTTCTAATCCTCACTGATCAGGAATGCATCCTTATTAAACCAGGCTCAGAAGCTCAATGTGTCTGCTCTGAGTCACTGAAAACGCTCCTGAAATATGACATCTGCAGTGTTAGGGAGAGCAGAACTTTGTTGTGTGGCATTTAAACTTTCAGCAGGATCACAGAACGTCTGTTATTTCAAGTTGGACTTGATTATTTTTTTTTAACCGCCAGACTTTCAGACCATACAATACCATCTTTCTTCAAATGTAACTCTTAAGTTCCTTTTATGGTAAAGTTTAATACTGTGAACATATGGAAGGTCTGAACGTCTGCCAAATGTTTTAAAAGACAAGGTTATAAATACCCCGGCAGCAAGCTTTGTTCCTTAATGTATGGCTCTGTTACTCGGAGTCAATGTGGAAGATAAATCAGAACATAGAGCTGGCTTGGGCATTAACTTGATATTTCTGGCAAGTATTCATAGTATCTCATTCGAGAGAGAGAAAGAGAAGGGGTTGTTCTGAGGTAACATTAACAGAATGCAAAAAAAAAAAAAAAGAATTTTATAAAAAGCAAAGAACGGAATTACAGCTTCACTAAAACATCTAAAACGTGAATACACAGTCCAATTCTCTCACCAGAAAGTTGAAGCATGAAAAATCATCATAAAGCCCATGGGACTGGAGATTATACTCTTTGCCTCGTTCCTCTAGATTTGGAGGAGATACCGCTTAATTTCCTGGGTAGTAGATCTCCCCATCCTGCCTCCAGCTCAGTTCTTCACTAACCCCTAGGGCACTATTCTCAAGTGTCCCTCTGCCCAAAGTTGGGCTCGTCCCCGCCTGACTCAGCTCAGGACCCACCACGATCATTTCTCTGATTCTGCTCTTTCCCTAGAAACAGGGATTGGCTGACCTGCCCGTGCTCTCCACAGCTTCTGACACAGCTGGAGCCATTTGTGGCTGGGCTGACAGTCAAAAGGGACTTCCTCAACATAGGATGTACTGTTTCAAGGCTGAGCCTAACACATCTTTGAGATGAGGCCTCTTGGCTGAATAAACCTCATCATGGCATAAGGAAGGCTCTTTGCCTGAACTTTTCAGGTCACTAGGATAATGTTTACTGACTCATGTCCTCCTCACAGTAAGTGCACTTAGTATCCTGAATGGCTTAATGTAGCTTCCAGTGACTCTAGAAACGGCCTGGACTGAGCTCATTTATGTGGCAGGATGTGATTAAGGGCAGAAAGCTAAAAAAGATATCAAGAGAACTAAGACTAAGAACTAAGACTATTTTTCCCACTTCCTGGATAAGAATTTTTTGTTCTTTTTCACATACCATCTAAACCTGAACTTCCACATCTCTAAAATTGGAATAATAGCAAACCAGACTTACTTAGAATATTGATATGAGACTCATATGTCATAGGGCATGAGGAAGCTCATAAGAGCCTGAAAAGTGCTTTTGCTCTTTGTATTAATGAGCTGGGGTTTCCTGGTATAACAAAGAACCTTCAACTCACAGTGGATTACAAACATAATTTGATCTCTCACACGTGATACATGTTGTCTGTGGGTTTCTTGCCACTCTGCTCCACTTGGACACTTTTATGCTTCACTCAGGATTCAGGGTAACCCCCTATCTGGGAATTGTTTTCGGTACTGTAGGGGAAAAACAACAGTAGAACCCTATGGTGGTTCTGGAACCTTCTGCTCCAATGTGTCATGTGTCAAATCTGCTCATATTTCATTAGCCAAAGCAAGTCATATTAATAGTCCTGACCTTATTGGCGGAAAAGTATACATATCTCATAGGAAAACAAAACAAAACCTGCCAAAGTTCTCTCTTCTCTGCCTTACTTGTAGCCCTTGGACAACTATTATGAAGTAGCCTAGGAAGAAGGAACGCATCTGAAATTAAATAGACAGGGAGGGAATAGAGGATGAAAGATTTTTTTTATTTTTTATGCGGTACGTGGGCCTCTCACTGTTGTGGCCTCTCCCGTTGCGGAGCACAGGCTCCAGATGCGCCGCACTCAGCGGCCATGGCTTACGGGCCCAGCCGCTCCGCGGCATGTGGGATCCTCCCGGACCGGGGCACAAACCCGTATTCCCTGCATCGGCAGGCGGACTCTCAACCACTGCGCCACCAGGGAAGCCCAGGATGAAAGATTTTATGGAGACAGAGGGGGAAGAAAGGCAATAAGGAATGAAAAGTGAGAAAAATAAGAACAAAACATCATACACAACACTTCTGTCCCAGAGTTTGTGAAGGAGATGTTGTAACTCATAGTGCAAGATTAGAGCTGAATTCTTAGTGAAAACCAGGGTTCACACACACTGTCACGTCAATGACAGTGACAACTTACATTAGACTCTGGGTCTCAGAGCTTTGGTTACTTGGCTATAAAATGAGAAGACTGAAGGCAAGCGCATCTCATAAGTTTCAATGAGATAAATAGACATGAAAGTGTAAGTCATAGAACTGTCAGGCAGAAATAAATATTAAAGCAACATTTTGGGGGAGGTTTTCTATTTGGTTTTGCTTATTCTAACAATAATCATGATAGAAGGACCCAGTAACAATTAATCACTCTCTCCTTCCACCTATCTAGCCATCAGCCACCAAGTCATCCACACACATATCCAACCTATATTTCCCTACATCAACAATTTAGAAAATTTAGGGTTCCATAAAGATAACAAAAGCATTTGCTGAAGATAGCTGGAAAGTTCCATAGTCATATTCATAATTACATACATCTAATTGTGAACAATATTCAATATATGCACATTTCCATCTGCAGAGTTGATGAGAAGAGGAAAACTCAGAAAACTGGTTGCACAAAGCTTGGAGTGGTCCCTTTCCCCGAATACACTCCCTGCTCAGTATGCCTGAGGCCTCGCTCAGGACTCATGTCTGTTCCCTCTGCCTGGAAAACTCCTCCTCTGTGGGTCAGCACAACCAGCTTCCCACATCCTTCAGATCTCTGCTCGGGAGTCACCTCATTAGAGATGCTTTCCTGACCATTTTATAGAAAATAACAATCCAGCAGCATGAGAGAGAGAGAGAGAGAGAGAGAGAGAGAGAGAGAGAGACTTCCAAAAGGACAGAGACATTTTGTTGTTGTTGTTCACTGATCTAACTCAGTGTAAATAGTGTCTGGCACAGAGTAGGCACATACGAAAATGCTTTGAATTAAGCCAGTTGTGTTTTGTGCAGTCTCTGGTTTCAGTCAACCCAGATAACCAGCTCACTTAATTAAGACTGAACCTTCAGGATCACCTTAAGCCATACAGTCATTCATCTCTACCTGGTTTGCCTTAACTTTCCACTAGGATATTGGGCAGCTATCAAAACTTTCTTTTATAGGCCATTTGGTACATGAAATCACCAAATTTACATCCTTAAAAAAATGTACTGCAGGAGTGTCCAAGCAATAAACCTGACCAAGGAGGTGAAACACTTAGATGCTGAGAATTATAAAACATTAATAAAGGAAATTAAAGAAGATTCAAATAAATGGAAAGATATCCCATGCTCTTGGATTGGAAGAATTATTATTGTTAAAATGGCAATACTACCCAAAGCAATTTACAGATTTAATGCAATCCCTATCAAATTACCCATGACATTTTTCACAAAACTAGAGCAAATAATCCATAAATTTATATGGAACCATAAAAGACCTAGAATTGCCAAAGCAATCCTGAGGGGGGGAAGAAAATGAAGCAGGAAGCATAACTCTCCCAGACCTCAGACAATACTACAAAGTTACAGTAATCAAAACAGTGTGGTGTTGGTACAAAAACAGACATACGGATCAGTGGAACAGAATAGAGAGCCAGAAGTAAATCCACACACCTACGGTCAATTAATCTTTAACAAAGGAGGCAAGAATATAAAATGGGAAAAAGTCTCTTCAGCAGGTGATGCTGGGAAAGTTGGACAGCTGCATGTAAATCAATGAAGTTAGAACACACCCTCACACCATGCACAAAAATAAACTCAGAATGACTTAAAGACTTAAATGTAAGACATGGCACCATAAAACTCCTAAAAAGAGCATAGGCAAAACATTCTCTGACATAAATTGAACAATGTTGTCTTAGGTCAGTCTCCCAAGGCAATAGAAATAAAAAATAAAGATAAACAAATGCAGGGACCTAATCAAACTTACAAGCTTTTGCACAGCAAAGGAAACCATAAAAAAAGAAAAAAGACAACCTATGGAATGGGAGAAAATATTTGCAAATGATGTGACTGACAAGGGCTTAATCTCCAAAATATACAAACAGCTCATACAATTAACAACAAGAAAAAACAAACAACCCAATCAAGAAATGAGCAGAAGATCTTAACAGAAATTTCTCCAAAGAAGACATACAAATGGCCAATAGGCACATGAAAAGATTCTCAACACCACTAATTATTAGAGAAATGCAAATCAAAACTACAATGAGGTACCACCTCACACTGGTCAGAATGGCCATCATTAAAAAGTCTACAAATGACAAATGCTGGAGAGGGTGTGGAGAAAAGGGAACTCTCCTACACTGTTGATGGGAATGTAAGTTGAGGCAGCCATTATAGAAATGGAGGCTCCTCAGAAAACTAAAAATAGAATGACCATATGATCCAGCAATCCCACTCCTGGGTATATACCTGGACAAAACTATAATTCAAAAGATACATGTACCCTTATGTTCATAGCAGCACAATAGCCAAAACATGTAAACAACCTGAATGTCCATTGACAGATGACTGGATGAAGAAGATGTGCTGTACATATACAATAGAATACTACTCCACCATAAAAAAGAACTAAATAATGCCATTTGCAGCAACATGGATGCAACTAGAGATTATCATACTAAGTGAAGTAAGTCAGAAAGAGAAAGACAAATACCATATGATATCATTTATATGTGGAATCTAAAATATGATACAAATGAACCTATCTACAGAAACAGAAACAGTCTCACAGACATACAGATCAGACTTGTGGTTGCCAAGCGGGAGGGGAGAAGGAGAGGGAAGGACTTCCCAGTCTAGGGTTGGCAGGTGCAAACTATTGCATTCAGCATGGATAAGCAACAGGTCCTACTGCATAGCACAGGGAACTATATCCAATCTCCTGGGATAAACCATATGGAAAAGAATATTTTTTAAAAAAGAATGTTTCTATGTGTATAACTGAGTCACTTTGCTGTACAGCAGAGATTGGCACAGCATTGTAAATCAACTACCCTTCAATAAAAAATAAAATAAGATAAAATGCACTGCAATCCCTCCCCAAACATAACTTCTATTTGAATAAAATTGTAGCATAAGAAAACCAGAGTTTGGGAATATAAAAGAGTAGAAAAATAGAAAATTCAACGAATTTTAGCTTTGAAAGCCTCAGTGGGAGATAAAAAGGGAAAGTGATGTGATATCAGAACTCCATCAGCTGGCACATAAAGCCAGGAATGAATTAATGTTTGAATGGAGAACCATATCCCAAAATGCTTTTTAGTGGATATATTATCTGTGACAATACAAGATACACTTAGGTATATTTAATTGGGGCCAAGGAGAAAAAAAGATCTTAAAAGTTTTCAGTGAGCATAGGACAGAAGAAAAAAATTTGTAGTATAGCATTAAATGTTATTATTAATCAAATGTTTGTAAAATGTATATATAATGTATTTATTTAAATTATTTCACCTCAACTTTGTTTATTTGGTTTTCCTATTATGGTTTTTTTTTTTTTTTTTTTTTTTTTTGCGGTATGCGGGCCTCTCACTGCTGTGGCCTCTCCCGTTGCGGAGCACAGGCTCCGTACGCGCAGGCCCAGCGGCCATGGCTCACGGGCTCAGCTGCTCCGCGGCATGTGGGATCTTCCCGGACCAGGGCACGAACCCGTGTCTCCTGCATCGGCAGGCGGACTCTCAACCACTGCGCCACCAGGGAAGCCCCTCCTATTATGTTTTAAGCTCTGAGACTTATTCTCTCAGAGTTGTGAAGAGCCTTTTGACTGGGGTGTTACTGCTATAAGTCAAAGTTGCAGGAGCACAGCCCAGCACTTGGGTTTTGCTTACCCACGTGAGCTCAAGTTCTGACAATCTATTGCTTGATATCTGAATGCTTCTGGACAAGTCACTTCACCATTCTATGCCTCTGCTTTCTCATCTACAACATGGTGATGACAGTAAATAGTTCTAATTCATGTGATAATGAAATAATTAAATGAATTAAACTTAGTTGCTTAGTACCTGGCACTGAGTTTGGTATTATTTTTTATTAATAATAGTATTATATAGTAATGCTTTTTCTTTTTAAAATCATTGAAGTCTGTATTAATTGGGATTTTTGGTTGTAAGCAATGGAAACAGAAGTTAAGCTTAAACAAGGGAGGTAGTTATTGGCTTCCATAATCGGGGAAGTTTATAGGAATATATGAATTGAGTCACAGGAGATGCAAAGATGCTGTCATGCTCATCATGATCTTCATCACTCTCACCATCCTCTCATGTTATTTTCCTCTCCCTCCTTTTCTCTCTCTCCCACTCCTTCTTCTCCCTCTCTCCCCTCCCAGTTCCCTTCCTGCATTACTTTTCTCTCTGTATCTCCACTTCTATTTACCTATCAGTCTGACTCTCTCCTGTTTCAGATATGGTTTCTTCCTAGAGCTGGGAAAGTGGTTCTTGCTAGCAATGAAACCATATCCTCAAGTTTATAATGCAGAAGGAAAAGAAACCCTTGTATCCCCATAGAGGTTCCTAATTTCATGAAAGAAGCTTCCTGAGTCCAATGTTCACCATTTGTATACAACTCTGTGGACAGGCAAATGATGTAAGACAACAGGCTTGTGAGAAGGAACATGCAAGACAATCCCTGGACAACCAAATGGGGTGATCAGGCACAGCTGTCAATGGAACGGGACAGACACAACAACAGAAACCCCCTGAAAGCAGCTACTATATGCAGCTGTTGTTACTACTATGCTCCTTATGACCAATAAGAATGTCTACCCCTAACAATCTTTAATGACTTAGGAGCAGCAACTGTCCACCTCTCCTATACTAATCAATTAACATGAGTCTCCCACCCCAAATCCTCAGATATCACGGGCTTTGAAGGACCCCAGATTACATTTGTCACCACAAAGTTAGGAAGAGCCTGGGATACACTTTGTACTGCTGTTTGATTGTCAGCATGACCCCTATAGAGCATTACTCCTTAAGACTAATAGAATATAGAATATCACTTCAGTTTTGATTTTTTTTTTTTTCATTTCCCTCTGTCTTGGCCACCACTGGAATTTCAAAAACTTAACTATTACAATTTTCTATCTATATTAAAAAATTAAATGCAAAGTAAGTTAGGATAGAGTGCAAGTGTTATGGTGAGAATGTTATTTTAAAAATGCATCAGTGGTTTCCACACAGTGAGGCCTTAATAAATGTTTAATAATGGCTATATTAGTTTACTTCCTATAATTGTTTCTGCCATTAAAGTGCACTTCTATCTTCTGGATGAAAATGGCAAGTGAGAAGTGTTAAAACAATATGCCATTAAGATGGTAAAAAAGACATTTTTTTTCTAGCCAGAACAAATAGATCAGGGATTTGTACTTTTTATTTTCTTATTTAATCACACTTAAGTTGTGTATGTAGAGACTGAAGGATTCATCCAGTGGCATCCAACACCATTTTATTCCTATCTCTCCTAGTGTTGCAATTTTGGAATAATCCATGAGGAAATCAGTTCACCAAGCACTTTCAGAGTGCCCCCAGTGAACAAATAAAGGTGTCAGACGATGTGGGCAATACAGAGATAAAAGTGTTGAATGTTCCTGAGAGTTGGGAAGGAAAGATTTTTGTTGAATGTAAAGCAGGTTATAAAATCTTCTGATGTTATTATTGTGTGTGTGTGTGTGTGTGTGTGTGTGTGTTGCTTTTATAAAGACTCACATTCATACAACATACATAAACCATGTTTTTAGAGACACACTAGCAAGCATCCATTCAAATTAATTAATGCTCCATTCTAAACTTAATCACTTGGTAAGAACAACAAATTCTTATACAATGTATTAGATAACCCATTAAATTCCTCATTCCAAACTATCGAACATGTCACTGTACTTTTGTACTAACCTGCATAGACAAGTAGTCAGCTAGCTTCACTTTTTCTGGTTCCTAATTTTTAAATAGCAACATAACTGACATTCTGAAAAACAGTAAGCACTAGGAATTATGAATGACCAAAGAAACAAGTAAACCTGGAGAGATCTATCACATCTTATCAAGCATTATTTACTACCACCTATCCTTTCAGGTTTGTTTGTCGTCCCCCCCCCCCACTAATCACAGATGTGTGATGTACCCTTCTGTTTCATTTTATTTTATTGCAATCCCTAGAGTAATGCACTCCTCACTTTACTGGCAATTAAACTTTCTGAGATACTATGCAGAAGATATGAAAACAGACCTGATCTTCCAATAGGGAAGATCCTTTGTTTGAAATATTTCATGTGTTTTAAGAACCCTAAATAGTTCTTTGTGTCTGGTCACATAGATGTATATGTAGATATCTGAGGCAAGAATGATAGATAACAGCTGGTGTCAGGGGTTTTCCACACATCCTTTCATAATGTTAGCTATAGGTAAACAATGGAAGGTTCTAAGCATTGATCTTATCCAATATGTGTCTTAGAAATATCACTCTGGTGATTAGCCAGTGGATGAGATGGATTAGATAAGATTGCTTACAGGGTAGAAAGAATGAATGTAGAAAGCTCAATATAGAGAAATTTTGCAAAAGCCCACACCAGACAGTAGTAGAGAAGACAGGGGATTTGAAATTTATCAGGAGCAAACACTATTGAACTTATAGGAAAATGGAACATGGGGCTGGAGAATTCAAGCACAATAAAAAAAAAAAAAATGAGGTAGAGTGCAGACAGCAGAAGCAAGAAGAACTACAGTCCTGCAGCCTGTGGAACAAAAACCACATTCACAGAAAGATAGACAAGATGAAAAGGCAGAGGGCTATGTATGAGATGAAGGAACAAGATAAAAGCCCAGAAAAACAGCTAAATGAAGTGGAGATAGGCAACATTCCAGAAAAAGAGCACTGAATAATGTTAGTGAAGATGATACAGGACCTCAGAAAAAGAATGGAGACAAAGATCGAGAAGATACAAGAAATGTTTAACAATGACCTAGAAGAATAAAAGAACAAACACGTGGAAGAATTAAAGAACAAACAAACAGAGGTGAACAATACAATAACTGAAATGAAAAATACACTAGAATAAATTGATAGCAGAATAATTGAGGCAGAAGAACGGATAAGTGACCTGGAAGACAGAATGGTGGAATTCACTGCTGCAGAACAGAATAAAGAAAAAAGAATGAAAAGAAATGAAGACAGTCTAAGAGACCTCTGGGACAACACTAAATGTAACAACATTCTCATTATAGGGGTCCCAAAAGGAGAAGAGAGAGAGAAAGGGCCCAAGAAAATATTTGAAGAGATTATAGTTAAAAACTTCCCTAACATGGGAAAGGAAATAGCCGCTCAAGTCCAGGAAGCACAGAGAGTCCCAGGCAGGATAAACCCAAGGAGAAACATGGCGAGACACATAGTAATCAAATTGACAAAAATCAAAGACAAAGAAAAATTATTGAAAGCAACAAGGGAAAAATGACAAATAACATACAATGGAACTCCCATAAGGTTAAGAGCTTATTTCTCAGCAGAAACTCTACAAGCCAGAAGAGAGTGGCATGATATACTTAAAGTGATGAAAGGGAAGAACCTACAACCAAGATTACCCTACCCGGCAAGGATCTCATTCAGATTCCACAGAGAAATCAAAAGCTTTACAGACAAGCAAAAGCTAAGAGAATTCAGCACCACCAAACCATCTCTACAACAAATGCTAAAGGAACTTCTCCAAGTGGGAAACACAAGAGAAGAAAAAGACCTACAAAAACAAACCCAAAACAATTAAGAAAATGGTCATAGGAACATACATTTTGATAATTACCTTAAACGTGAATGGATTAAATGCTCCAAGCAAGAGACACAGGCTTGCTGAATGGCTACAAAAACAAGGCCCATATATATGCTGTCTACAAAAGACCCTGTTCAGACCTAGGGAGACATACATACTGAAAGTGAGGGGATGGAAAAAGATATTCCATGCAAATGGAAATCAAAATAAAGCTGGAGTAGCAATACTCATATCAGATAAAATAGACTTTAAAATAAAGAATGGCACAAGAGACCAGGAAGGACACTACATAATGATCAAGGGATCAATCCAAGAGGAAGATATAACAGTTATAAATATATATGCACCCAACATAGAGGCACATCAATACATAATACAACTGCTAACAGCTATAAAAAAAGAAATCAACAGTAACACAATAATAGTTGGGGACTTTAACACCTCACTTACACCAATGGACAGATCATATAAACAGAAAATAAATAAGGAAACAGAAGCTTGAAATGACACAATAGACCAGATAGATTTAACTGATATTTATTGGACATTCCATCCAAGAACAGCAGATTACACTTTTTTCTCAAGTGCTCATGGAATATTTTGAAGAATAGATCATATCTTGGGTCACAAATCAAGCCTTGGTAAATTTAAGAAAATTGAAATCATATCACATAGCTTTTCTGACCACAATACTCTGAGATTATAAATCAATTACACGGAAAGAAGCATAAAAAACACAAACACATGAAGGCTAAACAATACGTTACCAAATAACAAAGATATCACTGAGGAAATCAAAGAGAAAATCAAAAAATACCTAGAGACAAATTACAACAGAAACATGATGATCCAAAACCTATGGGATACACCAAAAGCAGTTCCAAGAGGGAATTTTATAACAATACAAGCCTATGTCAAAAAACAAGAAAAATCTCAAATAAACAATCTAACCGTACACCTAAAAGAACTAGAGAAGAACAAAACCCAAAGTTAGTAGAAGGAAAGCAATCATAAAGATCAGAGCAGAAATAAATGAAATAGAAACAAAACAATAGCAGAGATCAATAAAACTAAAAGCTCGTACATTGAGAAGAAAAACATAATTGATAAACCTTTAGCCAGACTCAACAAGTAAAAGAGAGAGAGGACTCAAATCAATAAAATTAGAAATGAATAAAAGAAGAGGTTACAACAGACCACAGAAATACAAAGCATGCTACAAGACTAACTACTACAAGCAACTCTATGCCAATAAAATGACAACCTGGAAGAAATGGACAAATTCTTAGAAAGGTATAAGCTTCCAAGACTGAACCAGGAAAAAATAGAAAATATGAACAGACCAATCACAAGCAATGAAATTCAAACTGTGACTAAAAAACTTCCAACAAACAAAAGTCCAGGACCAGATGGCTTCACAGGTGAATTCCATCAAACATTTAGAGAAGAGCTAACACCCATCCTTCTCAAACTCTTCCAAAAAATTGCAGAGGAAGGAACACTCCCAAACTCATTCTATGTGGCCACCATGACCCTGATACCAAAACCAGACAAAGATACTACCAAAAAAAATTACAGACCAATATCACTGATGAATATAGATGCAAAAATCCTCAACAAAATACTATCAAACAGAATCCAACAACACATTAAAAGGACCATTCACCATGACCAAGTGGGATTTATCCCAGGGATGGAAGGATTCTTCAATATACACAAAACAATAATGTGATACACCATATTCACAAATTGAAGAATAAAAACCACATGATCATCTCAGTAGATACAGAAAATTTTGACAAAATTCAACATCCATGTATGATAAAAATTCTCCATAAAGTGAACATAGAGGGATCATACCTCAACATAATAAAGGCCATATATAACACCCACAGCAAATATCATTCTCAATGGTAAAAAGCTGAAAGCATTTCCTCTAGAGCAGGAACAAAACAAGGATGTAGACTCTCACCACTATTATTCAACATAGATTTGGAAGTCCTAGCCACAGCAATCAGAGAAGGAAAAGAAATAAAAGGAATACAAATTCGAAAAGAAGAAGTAAAACTGTCACTGTTTGCACATGACATGATACTATATATACAGAATCCTAAAGATGCCACCAGAAAACTACTAAAGCTAATCAATGAATTTGGTAAAGTTGCAGGATGCAAAATTAATTCACAGAAATCTCTTGCATTCCTATACACTAATGATGAAAAATCTGAAAGAGAAATTCAGGAAACACTCCCATTTACCATTGCAACAAAAAGAATAAAATACCTAGGAGAAAACCTGCCTAGCGAGACAAAAGACCTGTACTCAGAAAACTAGAAAACACTGATGAAAGAAATTAAAGATGATACCAACATGGAGAGATATACCATATTCTTGGATCAGAAGAATCAACATTGTGAAAATGACTATAGTACCCAAAGCAATCTACAGATTCAATGCAATGCCCATCAAATTACCAATAGCATTTTTTACAGAACTAGAACAAAAAAATCTTAAAATTTGTTTGAGACACAAAAGACCCCGAATAGCCAAAGCAGTCTTGAGGGAAAAAAATGGAGCTGGAGGAATCAGACACCCTGACTTCAGACTATATTACAAAGCTACAGTAATCAAGACAATATTGTACTGGCACAAAAACAGAAATATAGATCAATGGAACAGGATAGAAAGCTGACAGTTAAATTCACACACCTATGGTCAAGTAGTCTATAACAAAGGAGACAAGGATATACAATGGAGAAAAGACAATCTCTTCAATAAGTGGTGCTGGGAAAACTGGACAGCTACATGTAAAAGAATGAAATTAGAACACTCCCTAATACCATCCACAAAAATAAACTCAAAATGGATTAGAGACCTAAATGTAAGACTGAACAGTATAAAACTCTTAGAGGAAAACATAGGAAGAACACTCTTTGACATAAGTCACAGCAAGATCTTTTGTGATCCACCTCCTAGAGTAATGGAAATAAAAACAAAAATAAACAAATGGAACCTAATGAAACTTAAAAGCTTTTGCAAAAGAAAAGAAACTACAAACAAGATGAAAAGACAACCCTCAGAATGGGAGAAAATATTTGCAAACAAATCAACAGACAAAGGATTAATCTCCAAAATATATAAATTGCTCATGCAGCTCCATATTAAAAAAACAAACAACCCAGTGAAAAAATGGGCAGAAGACCTAAATAGACATTTCTCCAAAGAAGACATACAGATGGCCAAGAAGCACATTAAAATCTACTCAACTTCACTAATTATTAGAGAAATGCAAATCAAAACATCAGTGAGGTATCACCTCACACCAGTTAGAATGGGCATCATCAGAAAAATCTACAAACAGCAAATGCTGGAGAGGGTGTGGAGAAAAGGGAACCCTCTCGCACTGTTAGTGGGAATGTAAATTGATACAGCCACTGTGGAGAACAGTATGGAGGTTCCTTTAAAAACTAAAAATAGAACTACCATATGACCCAGCAATCCTACTACTGGGCATATACCCTGAGAAAACCATAATTCAAAAAGGCACATGCACCCCCTTGTTCATTTCATCACTATTTACTATAGCCAGGACATGGAAGTGACCTAAATGCCCATCGACAGACAAATGGATAAAGAAGATGTGATACATATATACAGTGGAATATTACTCAGCCATAAAGAGGAATGACATTGGGTCATTTGTAGAGATGTGGATGGATCTAGAAACTGTCATACAGAGTGATGTAAGTCAGAAAGAGAAAAACAAATACTGTACATTAATGCATATCTGTGGAACCTAGAAAAATGGTATAGATGAACTGGTTTGAAGGGCAGAAATAGAGACAGAGATGTAGAGAACAAACGTATGGACACCAAGGAGGGAAAGTTGCCAGGGGGTGTTATGGTGTGATGAATTGGGAGATTGCGTTTGACATATATACACTAATATGTATAAAATGGATAACTAATAAGAACCTGCTGTATAAATAAATAAATTTAAGAAAAATTGATATTACACACACACACAAGAAAAAAAAAAAACAATTAGGTAGATAGAGTACCTGAATGTCTTGTTTTCCCATCTCTTATCAGGAATTCTTAAATGTGGTGTGATCCCTGAGAAAACATATTCATGTGGAAGTTAAAAGAAGCCCATTGAAACCACAGTGTTCCTAGGAGACCAGGCCACCCTCATTCTTATTAATGGCAAAAGATGTGACCTGACCATAGGTTAAAAAAGAAAAAAAAAAGGAAGGGATGAAGATTCTGCCTTATTGTTCAAGAAATATTTGATTATTGGCCTAAATAGAACTACCGCTTTAGATTGGGGGTTGTGTAAGTTACCTATATACTACACTTATAGTCAAAAACCAGAACTTAATTTTGAGCAATAGTTATCATGCTATAACCAAAACTTTAGGTGGTATAACTGTTATAGTGCTTTACATGGGTTTACATGTTTAATCTCTGCAACAATTTTTTGAGGTGAATACTATTATTAGCATTACTATTAGGGATAAAACCAACTAATTTCACATAAAAAATCTTGCATGAAAAAAATGGTTGTGAAGGGATAATTTAT
Source organism: Kogia breviceps (assembly GCF_026419965.1). Lineage (NCBI taxonomy): Eukaryota > Metazoa > Chordata > Mammalia > Artiodactyla > Physeteridae > Kogia > Kogia breviceps. The sequence goes on from NC_081327.1 coordinate 37,588,876, forward strand.
CATTGTAAACTCAGACAGGGTATGACTGAAAATGAGTTTGCTAACCTTAGGGGATGTGAGAGTAGAGGGGAAAAAAAGTGAGGAAGGGTGCGTGTTAATTTTATTTCTACTTCAAACTTCCAATTTGAAAACAGTGATTGAAGAATTGGGGACCTTGGGTTTCTGATATGAGAAATTAAGAAATTATGCAAAATACTCTTTAAGATCATTTTTATTTTAACAATCCTATCATTGTTTTCTTCCAAATAGCAAGTTATTTATGGAATAGGTTCTTGTTACTAATATTTATAATAATTGATCAATGATTCTTTAGTTTATAAACACCATATAAAGCATTTGGGAGGACTAAATGCTACATTTAATTGAATAAGTTTTCATGAAGAGCTATTTTTACATATTATTTAGATCCTATATCTATAATATATGTGATAATTGAAAGCTAGCTGTTTACAAAACTGTACAAAGAGCATAGCAAACTCAAGAGACAGAAGAGTGAAAACTATAATTTAATGAAATTATATTTGCTAACACAGGCTAGCCGTTTGTGAAACTCCCCATGTCTATATTAATTTCACACTGCCCTGATTATGTGTAGCACTTTGTTCCACTGAACCAAAATTTAGCCTCAGGATCCTTCTCAACACAAGGTTTTAGTAGTCATTACTAACAAAGTAGAGGTTTGCCACACAGGATGAAACTTCATTTCCATCTAAAGGGTACAATATCTATCCTGTTGAAAATGAAACAAACATGCTTCCATACAGGTGTCTCACTTAGGTACATCTGAAACTGCACGTTTCTGCAGCCTTTTAAGGAGAACAGCTGCCCCACACTATGAAGAAGTGCTTCGAAAATTGAGTATTTTCTTCAATTCTCTCTCCACGTGTAACTCTCTTAAGAGTCTTTGTCCTGACTCTGTTAAAAGATAAAGACCTGAGAAAACTCTCTGCTGAGAACATCTCATTCAGAGGCTGAATATCTATTTATAGGCTGGGGGAATTAATAATAATGTTACCTAGGCAGTAAGTGTTAGATTAAAAAAGGAAGCCAGGGCTTCCCTGGTCGCTCAGTGGTTGGGAGTCCGCCTGCCAATGCGGGGGGCACGGGTTCGTGCCCTGGTCCGGGAGGATCCCGCGTGCCGCGGAGCGGCTAGGCCCGTGAGCCATGGCCGCTGGGCCTGTGCGTCCGGAGCCTGCGATCCGCAATGGGAGAGGCCACAACAGTGAGAGGCCCGCGTACCGCAAAAAAAAAAAAAAAAAAAAGAGGAAGCCAGTGTTTGCTTGTGTTAATGGGTCAACAGACAGACTTTAGGACCCACCACCTGGCACATCTGGGCCTGCTGCTTCTTTCACAGGCCCCATGACGCATTGGAAAGTCAGGAAAAGAAGCATCGCACCTTTATTTGTCTCTGAGCCCAGAAGAGGTGGTGTTGGGCCTGAAAAGAGCTTGGAAATTACAGCCAGGTAAATAAGGTCTCATAAATTAGTTACGATGTTTGTTATTAGTTCTTGGAGATTATATGGAGGTGCTCCCCAAGCCAGCAAATAAATTAAATGAGCTGGTGTTCTAAGAAGGAAGCTAAACATGCCTCTCTGAAGGGATCATGGTGTCCTGAAGCTCCCTGGACACCATGACTTGATAGTAAAGCTTATAGGAATAACTTATCCAGAGTCGGAACACGTCCATCGAAAAGGTGGGAGGAAGTGGTCTGCCTTGGAGACCTAGTGAAGGAGAGTCAAAGAAACACAAGCTGGCAATGTGTAAAAATGTCTGTGTAAAGGCATCTAGATGAGGAGGAGCCTTAATTGGCGACTGTTTTTTTTTAAGATAGGAGAGGGGTGTGGAACAGCAATTCTAGAATTCAGTGGCCTTCTTCAAATACATTCAGATAACATCTTTCAAGGAAATGGGAATGTTCCTAAATCACTAAACTATCTTTTTTTTAAAGTCCAACCTTTATATTTCAAAGCAGGAACTTTGAAACTAAAACATCTAATCATGAATAAAAGGCTATGTCTCGAAGAATTGTCCCGACTGGATTGTTCTAGCAGTAAGAACAAATTCTTTTCATCAATACTGTTGTCTAAAGCCAGCATTTTATGCTGAGGAGGGCAGGAGCACTTTAAATCCCAGGAGAAACTTTTCTGATTTTAATTTTTAATTAAATCGTTTCTTGCCAGCAATAAAGTAGTTTAGGGAAAGGTCATCCACCAAAAAAAAAAAAAAATCATGATTTTAAGTGGAGCCAAGAGAATGAGAGTAGAAAGTGTTTAAAATCTTCTCTGATCTCCCACAATACTTTTAGAGAGTGATGCAATGTTTAGTTGAAGGGAATCAGCATTTATCAAGTACCTACTGTGTCCCAAACTCTGTGCCAGGGGTTTAACTGGCTACTGTCTCAGAACACCCATGAGGTTTGATCCTAACTATCCTGATTTTTCAGGTGAGGGAACTAAATTTGGGTGGCTTTAAGTAATGTGCCCCTGATTGTAGACCTGAACCTGGGAAGATCTAAGACTTAAACCTCAGGTTTCGGAATTCAGTACCCACTTTCTTAGGCATAATCCTTCTCAGTGAAGGAACACACAAAAGAAACTTGAACACAGACACTTAGTAATATGCATAGCCAGAATCTGATAGAAAGAAATTCAATTCCCTAAACAATTTCCTATAAAATATAACAATCAGTACTGCTTCTTTTCTTAAATAGGAAACTACAATCCATTGGATTAATAATATTCTTCTTTTACTGATGCTTGATATATCTTTTCCTCAGTAAATTTATTATGTTTGAGCATGTATGCATATGTGGGTGTATAATGTTTGCTTCTAAAACAAGAGGGCCTGATATTCTTCTTCTTAGATGCCCATTTAAATTAGCCATGGGGGAAAAATTATAAAGTGATAAATTCATGCATTCACGCATACATACTTTTAATGTCAATAGTAGTGTGATCAGTTAATAAGGTAACACTGGTAAAATCTTATATATATTGATGTGAAATAGAATTACACCTCACTATTCTTTTGAAATGCAGAGAAACTTCACATTCCTATGGATGCCATTTTTAGGTTTCTAAGTACGTGGCAGCCAATCATCCATTTATAAAGGAAATTATTTTTTCTCTGGGGCAGAACTTCATTGTATACTAGAAACTTACAAATGAAATTCCAAAAGAAATTAAAATACTTATGGAACTTGGTATGGATCCTACTATGATCTTATGGATCATCATAGTCTCTACTCCAACAGGGTGCTCTGTGTGAATTGCTCTTATAAGCCAATCAGGATCACACTTATCCTTAGGAAATAAAGAATAGTAGCAATGCCTGTGATGCCTATAGTGCGTTCATATTTCTAAGAGTCCGCTGTTTCATTAGTCCTCACAACAAGCCCAGGAACAGTGATACTTTTTCCTCTCCAGAGAAGAAAACAGAGGACCAGAGACTTACACTGACTGCCTAATTTGACTCTGATAGTCAGTGGAAGAGCTTTGCCTTATGACATGCTCATCTTCGAAGTCTAGAGCCACAACTTCATACCACGACTACCCACAAAGAGCTCCAACAGTTTGATCACTTGACCTACCGCTGGACGACATTGCTGTATATCGCTTATTCATGTAGTGAGCAAACGCGTAAGTGCCTGCTCTGAGCCCAGGACAGTGCCAGGCACTGGGAATGCTGTATTTAGCAAAAGCACTATCACAGTCTGAAGGGGCAGGTGAATATTAATCAACACAAAGCCTGATTAAAGAAATATGGTCAGGTGAGAAGCTGACCAAAAGTTCGGAGAAGACATGTCTAAGGAATAAATAAATACAATTTACTGGGAATCTGAAGAATGAATAGGCATTAACCAGACAACGTGTATATACTGTGTGTGGATCAGCATGTTCTAGGCCAAAGAGGCAGAGGAGCAAAGGCTCTGTGATATGAGTAATATGAGCTAAGGGTGAAGTAGGTGGGGGTCAGGCTGTAACAGGTCCTCTAAGCCATTAGGATTTACCATATCTCTAAAAACTCAGTGGGACATGACTAAAGGGTTATAACAGCTTGGGCAGAGAAAGGGTGATGTAACTACATGGTAGACTGGCAACCTCAAGAAGACTCTACCTAGTTGGGATCCTCTGAAGGTAGCAAATGATATCTCCACTTTATTCTCAACTAAAATAAGCAATATCAGATCAAAAAAGTCAAACTTTTTTTTTTCTAACAAGGACCTAGTCTCATGTTACAAAAAGGCTGGGTAAGGCTGCAGTACTTATTATCAGTCCCCAGATATTCAGGATATAAAAGATTGCATGTAATTTCAGGAGTGGAAATAATCTGAGAAAAGCTTGAGTCATAGCCCTTCCCCTTACTGGCAAGGAAACCAAGGGTCAGGGAATGAGTTATCAGAATTCATGGAGCAAGTGAGAGTCAGGAGCGGGGTTTTCTCTGGCTGCCTTAGCATTTTCCATTTCTAGGGAGATGTGAGCAAATTTCCAGGGGGATTAATCTCCCCTCTTCATCTTGCACTATATGCAACCAAGATGATATGGTAACTTTAGATAACAAAGAGTAACAGCTCTCAGTTGACTGTCAAATACCCATTTCAGAAGCAGTGGGTAAATTAAATGTAGGAGGCACGAACACATTTATGTATTTTCCATATCAGAAAATGACCTTGTTAACTGTCATCTTCCCATTGAGGCATCTCCCTCAGCACAACATATATTAAATTTATGGATACAAGGCATAAATATAGTCACTAGCCATTCATTCAGCCAGCATGTATTAATCACTGTGTGCACAGCACACACAATTAAATTCAGTTCACTTTTATAAGTAATTGAAAGGCAGCAAGAGGAAAGAACACCAGATGCAATTTTGAATCATGGTTTCAACACTTCCTGAGTGTAATGTTAGGTGAAACATAACTTCTGCAAGTCTCAGTTTCCTCATCAGGAAAAGGAGGATAATAAATAATGACCTCATTGTGTATGGACACTAGTAAATGAAGTCATACTGCACCTAGTCCCTGGCACATAGTACTTAATACATGTTTCCCGAGTGCACAGTGACTTAAAAACACTCTGGGATTTTTCACTTTTCTTTTGGTGATTCTCTGTTTCTGCACAGATACTTTGGTATTTCTCTACTTGTGGACCTGCTTAAAACAGAACCCATCTATTCCTTGGGTGCAGCAAAATGAACCCATTACTATAAAACCACCTCAAGGATTATGAAGTGGAATTGGAAGGCTGGGCTCTGTTTTGCCCGGTGTTGGAACACCATCCCAAGCAGGGAGGAAATACCACTCCTTTCTCAGGCACTGCAAGATTCTTCTAGACCCATTATATTTCCACCATAAAATGAAATTGACTAGAAGCCTTTACTGAATTCTTTCCTGCCACACTGTGGTTTGGCCCATGAGTGAACTGCTAACTGGCCACTCAGTGCCCTGGACTGTTCTGTGAACCCAGAACTCAGCTCAGCTGAGGAAGCAGCAATGTCTAATTACATTAGTCTTGAGTGACAAGGACAGAGTGGCAGAATTCATGAACTGCTGGGAGAACCATTTGTGTATCATATTTCTTTGACTATGTAGCTGTTTTCCCTATGGGTCAATTTCTAGGTAGAGTTTGGGATGTGCCTGACAGTGCTCCCCTTCGAAATGGGGGAGGTGGCTCATATTTGAAAACTGTGCTTTGCCATTTGATCAAATAGACCGCCTCTTTATGTGTTTAAATATGAAGAATTCTACTGCATCATGGTACACACACACACACAAATATAAGTGTGCTGTCTACTTATACTGCACTTTAAAAAATATTCAGATGGATCTACATAAAAAGACAAGGGGTTCAGAATCAGTTGAATTTGGAATTGATCCTAAACTCAATATCTTGCCAGCTCCATGACTTTGAGCAAGTTACTTCACCTCTCTGCCCAGGGCCAGGATGAAGATGGTGTCAAAGAGCCACCTAGGGTGTGAACTTTAAGGAGGCACACATGACCCTGAGAATCTACTTAAATTTTGTACCCCAGGAGTCTTGCTTGTCTCACCATCATGCTGACCCTGTCTTGGAGCTTCAGAATCTTAAGAATCAAGACATTTAAAGCACTTACTGCACTACTCAGCACAGACACCAAGTAAATGGTGGCCTTTAACCAGAAACATTCACATATATGGGAGCGAGTGTGCCAGTTGCAGCCAAAACCACATCCAGATATTACGCGTGTCTCCCTTCCACGCTGGGGCAGGGTGGGTGTCCGTGACCACCCAGGGGGTCCACCAGGAAGCAGCTACTGATGACATGGCAGGGATGTTGAGATCCAGATTAAATAGCAACATGTGGGGTTTCTGGTGCAGTCCTGGTAACGCAGTCCACACACACTCCTCGGAGAGCCACCAAACTAAAGCAAAGAAATACCAGCGTAACATTAGGATTACTTTTCCTGCTCATTTGAGTTAATTTTAGGGAACAAATAAAAGAAAATAAAACAAAACCAACATTCTGCAACAGAGCCACTGTTCATTTCTGAGGTAGTTTTTTCCTCTATAATGCACACTTGTACATACTTTGGGTTGTGTTTCACATAAAGATTTCTTTTTTGTTTCTTAAGATTGTGTCATGACTATTACTCCATGTCATTAAATGTTTTTACACTGTAATGGTTAATGCCTGAAAAGAAGGCCATTTCATAGACGTAGCATGACTAATGAATTTTGTGTTGTTGGGTTTTGAACTTAGGTTTAGAATACATAATATTTTGATGAATATCTTGTCCTCATTTATCAGTCCACTTTTGTTTATGTATTAATATTTGTCAATGGAATTACTCATCAAATGTTATGAACATTTTCAAGGCTTCTGATGCATATTGGCAAATGTCTTTGCAAGACAGTTGTACCAATTTACATTACCCACAGCTGGTGCTACAGTGTGTCACAAGAGGACATTTTCACTGTTCCATGCTTGGCAGTTGAGGGAACAGGCCAGGTCTTAAGCTGTTTAACCAGAGACAAACCTTCTCCTGCCTGTGATGGCTCTTCTCCACTCAGCTACCAGCCTGTTTTCTTAGCCGCTCTACTTGTGTTCCACCCCCATGGCTATAATCCCCGTGGATCTGACCGAAAAGCAGGGCACTCTTCATAGCTTTGCTTCCCCACTCTTCTGTAAAAGCAACAACGGTATCAAAGAGTGAGTAGGCTGTGCTGGGCACAAAACAAGGGGAAAAGCACTGCAGAAAATGGACCTTATGTGCAAAGGTACAGCTGGATAAAAGGACAAAAATTTTCAAGGAATTAGTTAAATATGTAAACAAACATTCAGCATCTCAAAGAGTGAGAGAAAAATGGCTGGAAAGGTTGATCTGAGTCCTTTATTTAAATTACTCTTTACTAAGCACAATGTATTTTATGTTTTAAATTCTTATTCAAGTCTTATGGGCAAGTGTTATTATTCTCATATTAGATGAGAAAATATGTTCGAAGGAGTTCGGAGAAATTCAATTCCTGTCCCCCCAGAACAATCAACTAGTGAACCACTAAGCTTGGATTCAAACCAGCCTGACCGCTGTGATCATCCTCTTTGTCTCACAATGTACTTTGGCGCCAGGCAAACTAATTTGGATAGTTGGACTTAGCAAGTCAGTATTTTTAATCCTTCTGACCTCGACATTGTTTTGAAGTGGTTTAGCTCATCCAACTCTCTCTGAAAACAATAACTGGTAACTCAGTATTTATGCTCTTCCAGGCATTTTTTCCAAGAACATTACTTCTAAGAAGTCATTTAAACCTCAAACATCCCCGCAAGGTAAGTACCATTATTAGTCTCATCTTACAGTGAGGAGGCAGAGGCCCACAAAGGTTAAGAAATTGGTCTGTAGCTGTGTAGTAATTGCATGCGGTAATTGAGTTTATCACCCAGATCTTCATAATTATGTCCTGCTCCAGAGGTGTTCCTGGCAACACCTTACATCCCGTTGCGGACACAGTGGTGGAATCCACAAGAGCCACATGGACTGCACTGGTAGCATAAAAGCAATAGGTGAAACACCATAGGCTGGTTGTTTTAGACCTCAGACTTATCAAAGGTTATCAAATTAAAAAGTCAGCTGCCTCTATATCACTTGCAACTAAAATATATTCACAGTTACTGATCTTGGTGGTGCCTTCCCATCTTTCCTGTGCTGGATTTCACAAGTCTGACCTTTAGACACATAACACTGCCTGCATCCCCATGCCCTACACCTGGCCCCTACTAGAGTGAGCACGTGCTCAACATTAATTGCCTGAATAACTCCAACCAAAGAGTGGCAGATGAATTTAAGCAGCGAACCATCCAACAAAGAAATTTTCATTAATATTCACAGAGCTCAGAGTGCAGTAGAGCAAAGATTCAAACTGATGTTGCTTTTAATCTGGTGGTGAATACATTCCTACATTTCTTGGCGGGTGCGGGGACAGATGGGGACAATTCTTTCATGCAACCAAAATATAGTGATTTCCCATGCTCTGGTGTGGACACAGCCAAGTTCCATCTGCAACATGACCTTCAGATTCAGGTAAAAAGGTTTTAGCTCCTTTAAAGACCTGGGTATATCCACGTGCTGCTGCAACATTTGAGTGGAAAGTAAAAAATATGGTGCTTGTTCCAGATATTTTTTCCTTATTGAGCATATAGATGTTTCAATGTCTTCAAGTATTTGGCACCAAACAGCAAAAGAAAAATCCAGGTGATAGATTACATTTTTCCCTTTACATCTACACATTTTTGTGGGGCATACAAAATGGTGTGCTGCAGGGATCTATTTCTGGTTTGAATGAATAAACTAACCCATGAGTGTTTTTATTTTCTCCAGCAAAATAGAAAATAGCCACACACCACACAATCTCAGGGCTTGATATTATATCTCACCTTGCCATGGAAAAGCTAGGTATATTATTTGGCAGAAAGAATAGAGGTTATTTGTAGGGTGGGGAAGGGGAGAGACAGTGTTGTTTCTTCATAATATGTAGAAGATCTTTGGAAACATTTGAGAAAAGGAATAGATCATTTGGAAAGAACAAGGCTGAGGAGTCACACTGATCTTCCATTTACTAACTATGTGATGTTGAGAAAATTGCAAAACCTCTCTGATCTTTGATTGGAGTGTCAGAGAGAGCAAAATTCTCTCAATTGCTGTAAGGACTAATGAGATGGCACTTGTAAAGTCCCTAGGTAGCTTATATTGGCACCTCATTTTATAACACTGTTCTAACCTCTTTATATAAATCAATTCACTTTAGCCACAAAGTAACCCTATGAGATAGGAACTGTCATTTTACAAATGAGAAAACTGAGCCTCAGAGAGGTCAAGATAGTTGTTTTGTAAATGACAGAACTAGAATTTGATCCCAGGCAGCTTTACCTTGAAATCAATGTTTTTAACCATTATACCGTACCACTTCTAATATATCATAAATGATTTATAAATGCTGCCATTTTCGGATTATCTGTTGCAGTGTTAGCCAAGTTCTCTGAACAATTTCCTCACAATCAGAATACTCATAGGTGTAATCCCTAATAGTGGCCCAAGAGGTTTCAGACTTGTGTTCCAAACATTTGATGTACCTCAAGCATAATTCACCTGAACATGAGGGAGAATACAGTATAGACGTAGAGAACGTGGGCTTTGGAGTCTGGCTGTATTTAGGTCTAAAGCCCATTTTGCCACCTAGTAGATGAGTGGCCCAAGCTAAGCTAAGAGGCTTAGTTTGCTTATCTGCTTGTTATGAGGACTAATTAGTACCATAAAAATACCACCGTTGAAGTTCAACAAATATTACTAATTGTGATGATGGGGTCACAGTAGTAGTTGTAGAGTAGTAGTAATAATTATAGTTGCAATGGTAATCATAGTAGTAGTAGAAAAGTAGGGTATTAAGTTGCAAGGGCCACAATAACAAAGCACCATAGTCTGGGTGGCTTTTAACAATGGAAATTAATTTTCTCACAATGCTGGATGCTATAGATGTCTGAGATCAGGTGTTGGAAAGGTTGGTTTCTTCTGAGACCTCTCTCTTTGCCTTGCAGATGGCCTTCTTCTCTTTGTGTCTTCACATGGTCTACCCTCTGTATGTGTCTGTGTCCTAATCTCTTTGTATAAGGACACCAGTCCTATTGGGTTAGGGTCCACCCATATGACCTCAATTTATTTTGATTACCTCTTTAACGACCTTTTCTCCAAACAAAGTCACATTCTGAGGTACTGGAGGTTAGAACTGCAATACAGAAATTCTGGGGGCCACAATTCAATCCATAATAGGAGGTCTTAACACAAACCAATTTCCTGTGAGTCAAGAATCCTTCAGCAACCTTAATATTATGGAATTTAGGACACTCAACCTCAGAAGTAATTATATAAGTAATGTAAGACATTGGACCTTGGATACTCAACCAAGAGAGCACCACAGAGTGTGTGTTTTAATGATGATGGGGATGGTGGGGGGCAATACTGGTATTTGAATGGGTGGGGGTCAGGGATGCAACACAAGAACCGTCCTGTACAATGAAAAATTATCGTGCATTCTATATGACTTTTGAAACTCCACCAGGTGGTTAGGTAGATTAAAACCTCTTTATAATTATCTGTACCTAGATTCAAGTCCATTTTACATATAAACATGTGGGTTTTATCTCATCGCTTTAAAATGCACTGAATTTTTCAGAAATACTCCTTCTCTGTAAATTGGGGAATGTAGATTTAAAAAATCTTACCAAGTAAATTATACTTCAGTTAAAATAAAAATATTACAAAGAGTTATTAGTTACAGAAATACCCCCTACTGGTGTGGTTTTTTTTTTTTTTTTTTTTTTTTTTTGACTGCATTGAGTCTTCGTTGCTGCGTGCGGGCTTTCTTTAGTTGTGGCAGGCGGGAGCTGCTCGTCATTGAGGTGCGCAGGCTTCTCTCATTGCGGTGGCTTCTCTTGTTGCAGAGCACAGGCTCTAGGCACACGGGCTTCAGTAGTTGTGGCACGCGGGCTCAGTAGTTGTGGCTCTCAGGCTCCAGAGCGCAGGTTCAGTAGTTGTAGCGCATGGGCTTAGTTGCTCTGCAGCATGTGGGATCTTCCCAGACCAGGGGTAGTATCCATGTCCGCTGCATTGGCAGGTGGATTCTTAACCACTGCGCCACCAGTGAAGTTCCCCTACTGGTGTTTATACTGCCAGTAAAATATATCTTTTTCAGCCTGTATTTTTGGCTATTCTATTCATGATTATTTTATGTATGGATATAGATATCTTACTACTTCATTATATCTTCTTATAATGTCATGTCAGACATTATAACTTAATTATGGGAAATAGTTATTAATATTATCACAGTAATACTTAACTTGTGCATAATAGTTATTACTTTATTGTAATCTATTATCTTTCATTTCTCTTCTGTATCACGATTAGGGCATTGCACTGATTTTATAAAAATTATGTATGTAGATAATTTATATTATTTATGAATTTCATTTCAGGATGATAAAGGGAATATTATAAAATATGTGTTATAAAAAGAGGCATTGGATCAATAGGATTTAAAATAACTACTGTCATCAGTGCTCCTGGGATTAGAAAGTCTACAGTGGCTAATGGGTTGAATGTTGGACCCTAGAATTGAATCCAAGGTCACAGAGCAAGAATTAGAATGTTTGTATTGTAGAAATGTTGACTGCATTAAAACTCTGACTCTGAGCAGGGTTTCCCCACACTAGATTTTCTGGTAACCCACGAGCACATATAAAGAGCCTTTGGGTTTGGGAAGGAAAGCTGAGGTTAACATGCAAAGTTTGAGTACCCTAATATGTCATTTCTATTGGTGTTGTTTTTGTTCATAGCCCTAAATTAATTTCTTAAGTTTGTTCATACAGCTTGGAGCTCTATGAAAGAAGAAGATAAAACACAGTAATTAGCTTATTGCCCTGCAATTATTGAAAGCCTATGATGGCAGTCCCTAGCGGTATCTTCCCTTTGTGTAACACTCTTGGAAGAAAATGTTACTTTATACATAGCTTAATTTTGCTTGTTTTATGGCATGCCACATGATTCTGCCACCAAACTGTGAGTTAGGACAGGCAGCGGCACCTCCCCTTAGCTTTAGATGAGTGAATTGAGTCTCTTAGCTTCACCATGATCACCATGGTTCAGAAAAATATCTCAGTAAATTTAAGCCATTGATTGACAAAGTAAATTCCATCAAAATCTGCAACGATCCTCCAACACATAGATGAAAAAATTCACATTCTCTAGAATGGCACTTGAGCCCTGTCCTTATGATTCCCCCATTGATTCAGCCTCATCTCCCATCCCATCTCCTCTAGGTCCAATCCAGCCACACGAACTATAGGAGATGCATTACCCAACATGACCTCCCATCTAAACTGTTTCCAACACTGGGTTTCCTAGACTACTCAATATTAAATTTACCCTCAATATTACCCTCAATATTAAAGACCCAGCTCAAATGAGAAGCATTCCTATTTCATCACCTTTCTTACCTTTCCCCTCCATATTCCAATGTCTCCCCGCCATATCACTTGTTACTTTAGAGTGTCATTAGTGATGAGCCTATTTCTGTGGACCCCACCCAATCAAGTAGTTTTTCAAAGGAAAATACTTTTCATACTTATCTTATATTTCCAGAGTTGAGAACAGAGTTTGGGACATTGCAGCTTGGTCCTATTCAGTGAATAGAGTAACTGATGACTACCCATTACAGAGTGTTTCACCTCTTTATATTTTAGAGTAAGGAGAGAGAAGTGATATTGAAGAACTGGGAGCAGTTAATCAGAGTTACTGGTAGAATCCTGTAAAAAGTGGTATTTCCTTTAAAAATATAGGCTGGTAAGTCAACCTTGGTTGGGGTAACAGTTTTTGAGTCTTGGGCAGAAGGCTTGAGTTGAGGCTTCTGGTGAGGCCATTGGTCTTTTACCAGTGGCTGTGGTGCTAGAATGACCCTCCCCCTTCCTGCTGAAGGCAACAAGGCAGCCAGAAGTGCTAAGAGGAGAGGAACCCTCTAATGCACAGCTGGCAAGAGGAGAAGTTGGTGCAAACTTTCTGGGGAGGAACTTGTACGTTTGTGTGTAGAACATTTTATTAATAAAGATATTAGCATATTCCTTCTAGAATTATTGATATGAGAAACTACTGAAGAAATTGAATGTTTAAAAGTAGGGACTAATTCTAGTAAATTATGTAACATCTACATGATGAAATATTGTGAACCATTAAACACTTATTCCAAATAATAATAATACCAACTGCACAGCTAGACAATTTTTAAACATTAGCCATTTTCATCCTATTATCAAGTTTAAGATATAGTACTTATCATCCCCAGTTTATAGACAGAGAATCTACACTTAAAAAAAGAAAAAAATGTAGTCTTGCTTAACATTACATGATTAAGTAAAGCTGGGATTCAAACCAGATGTGCCAAATGAAAAAGTCCATATTCTTCCCACTTTACTGAATTGCTTGTAATACTTTCAGTGACATGGGAAAGATGTTCAGGCTACAGTGCTACATGACAAAGGTGATTATAGATACAGGTGCTGCGTTAAGACCATGAAGGAAAAATAGAAGAAAAAAAAAGAGGGAAATAATAAATTTGTGGTTTGGTTACACACCTTTTCTTTCCTTGTATTTTTGTGTTCTTCCTAGTTGTTCTATAATGAGCAGGCATTACTTACATAATGCAAATATTAAAATAATATAGGACAAGGAGATATTCCAGTTTTATTGTAGATATCAAATAAGATGGCATTCACTTATTTTCAGGCAGATCCTAGTGTACCTACTGAGCAAAACTAGGCAAGAAATAGACTTCACTATTGCTTGTTTCCAGCAGGTCCTGCTGCATTTATAACAGCATCACAGAACTAAATAAAGCAGCATGGGTCAGGAGGGACAGGGTGGTCAAGGTGACAAATGATCCAATCTGGTTGAAGGTAGTAGCAACCAAGACAAGCCATTAGATTTGGTGATTAGAAGGATACTGGCAGCACATGCCAAAGTCAGTGGGATATCAGGTCCAGAGCCAGACCACAGGGTGTGAAATAAGACAGAGAAATGAGGAAAATGTCAGCAGGTATATACCACTCTCAATCAATGGGTGAGTAATAGCATATCAATTGAAGTGTGCCCAAGTTTATATGAAGGTTGCCCATTGTGATTCAACAATCATTTTGAATTTCCCAACCTCAAATATTCATACACATTTGACAGGAGGTAGATATTGGTGTCAGTTTTTTCTAAAGAAAGGTCTAAGACTGAGCCGTTTTTGGATTGCCATCTTAATACTCTGCTGATATCTGGAATACAGTGAACTTTTTAGTCTTTCAATGACCTCATCTTGAAAATGGGGTTGTCAATGCAATAGGAGACTTGGTGTGGATCAACTACTGATTTAAATTGTTGTGAACGAAACATTCTTGCTCCATGTAGCTTTCTAAGAAAAGAATACTACAGGGAAGGCAATTGCCATTAGCTCAGCCTGCCCTGGGAGAATTTAATGAAAAGAAGGAACCTGGAGAGAAAACAGCACTTTTTAGATACAACCAGATACCTCATTTCCACGGGCTTCCCCATCCTAATTTTGTCTAATCAGGATCCCTTTTTCTCTTGAGCCCAGCAAGGCTTGCCAATCTGCCTTCCTTGCTTTAAGTGGCCGCCTCCAATTTAACATATTTATTGGCATCCTCAAGTGAGCCTTCAACAGAACTGAGCCATTTAAGGGTTTGCCCTCATCTTACTATAAATTAGTTTTGAATATCTCTCAGTATGCACAACATTCCTCTGCTACCCAAGTTAGAACTCCTTATTAGACTAGGAAGAATTTGCGTTTTAATTAGTTTTACCTCTGGTGTACAAAGCCCACTGAGATTACTACACTTAGTAAAATTTAATTAACTTGACAAAAGATCCTAATTGTTTTCATACCACTGGTCCTTTGCAGGGCTAAAATTAATGCCCTCCAAATTAAGCGGCCACAACAAAGCTTCATTCTGACTGCCCTATATTGAAAAAAAATGCAAATTGTAATTCACAGGAAGTTTTTCTTCATCAGACACCAGAGATTTACAAACCCCTTAGGAAGAGCTGTCCAGGGGCAGGGATGGGAAGAGGGCAGGGATGAGCCCCCTACCCTCAGCACACACACTATCTCTCTCTCAACTTCATTCTTCTGGAAAGCTTTGTGGAAATGAGATGAGGAACATATTAATTTGTTCAACTCCTCAAAGACCCAAGCAGACATAATATATCATGCGAATTAATAATGAAGGTTTATAAGTAAAAATGCTGAATGAATAAATATTCATTCATTCATTCATCTATCTTTCATTTACTCCTTTAATGTGCATTTCCCAAGTACCTTTGGGGTCAGGTGTTCACAAAGGAATATCTGATCTTTAAGAACCCTGAGCCTTTGCAATGTCATTCCCAATGTGCAGCTTTTCTTTTCGTCTGCTCACTCCATCTAATATTCTGTAGCCTTCAAGACCAGCAGCATTTTTTGTGCTCACTCCTTTGTGTTCCTGAAGCATTTTGTCTTCCTATTCTAGTAATGCTAACTGCATTGGAAAGATATCCTGACATCCTGTGCCCCTGCTGCTGGCTTTTGTTTCTTTGTGGCAAAGTAGGTTTTAACCTGGTCACTCTTGGACCTCGTACAAGAAAATCTTTGTATTTTGGTCTTCTCTTCAGGAGTGGTAATAGCCTCTTGGTGGAAGTTCTGAAGGATTGAATGAGAGCTTCATATAAAAAGAAATGGGGCTTCCCTGGTGGTGCAATGGTTGAGAGTCCGCCTGCCGATGCAGGGGACACCGGTTTGTGCCCCGGTCCGGGAAGATCCCACATGCCGCGGAGCAGCTGGGCCCGTCAGCCATGGCCGCTGAGCCTGCGCGTGCGGAGCCTGTGCATCTGGAGCCTGCGCTCTGCAACGGGAGAGGCCACAACACTGAGAGGCCCGTGTACCGCAAAAAAAAAAAAGAAGAAAGAAATGGACGAGGTTTGGCATAGAGCTAATGCTCAGTATTTTATTTTATTTTTATTTTTGTATCTTTTATTTTTATTTTAAGAACCAAGTCAGTTCCCTCAACCCTGATCCTACCAGGCCTAATTTTCCTGTCTCCTTCCACAGACCACCATGTAGTTTGAGAATGCACAGCCCTTATGATTAAGCCCATCTGACTTATGGTATATTTTTGACCTGAGACTATCATCATCGTCATCAATTTACTATTTATGTAATGAACACAAGACTATGCCTGTTGCAAAAGCTGTATCCATTAAGTATGGCTGAAATTTTTAAAAGAGTTAACATTGAGTATGGGCTGCAACATTTCAAGAGGTCCTAGTTTCTTTGTTGCAGAATCGGGCCACTCTGCCACATATTGGAATATTGTGGCTATGCCCAGAGCTTTGCTTCCTTTGCTGTTTCTAACCGACTACCCTTACCAAACTAGTAAGGACTCTGAAAAAGTTTTTTACCTCACCAGTCAGTGTGGTCAACTGCCTGAAAAAGTCTTTCCTCCATTTCTGAAATGTCAGGTTCCTTCTCTTGTGTTTAATAACAGCCTCCCACTCCACACACCCCTTTTGGAACATGTTGTTCTTCTGCTTTGGCTGCCAATCACAGTATCCCATCCTCCTGAGTGTGCACATCTGACCCAGGTGTGGACACTCAGGGTGCCCCATCCCAATGGCCACAGTGACTACACAATGACGAGTCTGTTACCAGCCTGGATTGCATATAGATGAAGTAAGCTCTCCATTTCCTTCAGGTTCAGAAAACTTTGCTGGTGGAAGCCTGGAGCTGGGTATGCCTGTGTCTCTTTTTTCCAGGATAACTGACTATGGGGTGGAGGGCAACTTACTGAGAGAATTAAAGCTAAGACATGTAGAAACGGAGAGGAAGAAGGAGAAGAGACCTGGAGTGGAAGAGAGGGAGATGACAATATTCCTGAAGTCACTGGAGGCATTTGGCTCCAACCTCAGACTTTCTCATTATGTGAGAAAGCAAATACTCCCTGCCCCTCCCCTCCCATCCTCCTCCTTCCCGACCCCTCACCCCTTGCCCTAGGTTAGTTTGAGTCAGATTTCTCTTACTAGCTACTGAAAAATTTTTTTCCATTACTTTGTGCCTTCAACCCCTTAATCATGCCTTCTTTCAAATTCTTTTCTTCAACAAGGACATGACCAGCTCCAAAGATGGTGCTGCCACCAGTGCAGTTTTAAGGGAATGTAGGTCAAATGCTGAGTGCCTGTGAGGGTGCCGCCCTTCACCCTGCCTCCAGGCTGTGTACAGCCTGAGCTCCCCAGATGGGGTATTGTTTCAGGAGCTTACTCTGTGCTCGCTGATGAATTCTGATGGGGTCAGCCTTAGAGAATCTCAGCCTCTTTCAGCACCAGGCCTTTACAAATTTGAAGGACAGCCAGAAATAAAAGAAGACTCTTCCAAACCACTGCGCTTCAAACCACACATCAGACTTACAGCTCAGAAAGGGGCTTTTTCCTGCTGAAGCAGAAAGACCTTGGCAATTTCCCCTCTACAATGAAAAATCGAACTTTGGACCACATTTTAAATGAAATGAAGTAATCTTTGTTTTTCAAATACTATATATTTCTAAAGTCAACCATTAGCACAATATTTATGAACTTTGACAAGCACACATTTTAGCACAGGAGGAGAAATGTATATGTGATTTATATCCATAGTTATATATATCTATATCTATACATATGATTATATATATATATAATCATATCTGTATCTATATCCATTATCCATAGCCATAGCCATAGCCATTACCTATATCTCCCTTCTTGCTCTAAATTTCCCAGGGATCAGATCTATAACATTTATGTGATTATAAAAAATAAATAATTGTCCCCAACCATTTTTTAGTCTATCCACAACTACTCTCACTCAACAAAACTTTAATGAGCACCTACTACATGTTGCTGAAAGGTGCCAGGAAATGAAGATAAGGGAGAAAAGTCCCTGCTCTCAGTTTATACTGAACCTCATCTCCCCACTATTTCATAGTCACATTTTGCACTTATGCTTTTTCTTCTCTCTTCAATACCTTCTGCTTCCTGATGTGCATTTGTCCACGTTCTTCCCAAACTTTACAATCTATGAAGTCGTCTCTGATAAATGGTTTCTTTTCTAGATTTTCATAGTTTATTTGCTGTCTCTCCCTTTGGACATATAATATATTTGGTCATTTAGTAGTTATTTATGTGCATGTCATCTCTGCAAATCAGAGATTCTATCATGCAAGTATAGATATATATTCATACATATGTGTGAATATGCACATAATATACATAAGTGTGTATGCATGTGTGTACATCCTAGGTAGCACCGACTATAGTTACTGTGGTTAGTACCAAGTCTGACACATCGTAGGTGGTTAAAGTAATAAAAGAATGTTCAGTGACCATACAAATGACTGACTCAAATTCCCCATGGAGTGTAGAATCCTTCCCACTAAGAAATGCACTTTAGAGAAAGTGATTCCCTGAGACTGTTGTATTTCCCAACAAAAATGCTGGAGTGTGTTTGTACTGGACAGAATGAATTGCTTCCCTGTGACTCAAGCATCCATTTGAGGGGTGACATTACAAGTTCCTGTAATGACCACCGAAAAGGATGGTATTGATCTCTGAAACTGGCAGGTACCTGTCCTGCAGATGGAATATTCATTTAAGAAAATTACAAGGATCAATAGCTCAAAGGTCATCAATAGAGATGACAGGTTCTAGTTTCAACATATGGTGTGCCACAAGCTAATGAAAAGGGAAGGGGCCCATTTGTCACATCTGGGTGATAAATCTTCCATGTGCCTCTTTATTAAACATAAAGTCATACAAGCTCTTGGCAGCTGCGACCTGGGCATCCTAATCTGAGAAATGGGATAAGGTTCACTTTATCAAAGGTACTGTCCAAAGGGAAAGAAGTGAAAGCAACATTTGTTAAAAGCATGAAGCACGTGCCAAGCTTGGCAAAGCACACTTTCACAAATGCAATCAAACTTCATACTCCCAAAAGCCTCATGGGGCAAACAATGTCATTTCTGCTTTTCAGATGGAAAAACTGAAGTCCCCAGGGCTGGCAGGGCTTAGCACACTCTCAGCATCTAATTGATTCTGGAGCCCAGAATCTTAGTGCCAAGCCTTATGGAGTGAAGACTCCTGAAGAGAGCAATTGTCACATGGACTGAATTTCAGAAAGATCATCTTGATCCCTAGCTGGATTTACCACTTTCCTTCTGGCTGACATTTGTTCTCTCAGCCTCGGTTCCCTCATCTATGAAGTGGTAATAAGATGTGTTAGAAAGGTATTTAAACACTGGAGGATTCTTGAAGCTTCTGCACATCACACTTTTAAATGTCAGAGCATTTTATTTATATGTTCAGATAGGGGAATATTTTTACCATAAAGGTGAAGGTAGTGCCACATGTAGGAGAGAGGGCTTTTAAATTTTTTTAGTTTGTTATTCACCTATCTAATTCATTTATGATCCAGTCCATTAACTTTAACACCAGCACTGGGAATATTACCCTTCCTCCACCTCCTGGAGATAGCAGAATTCATTTTGGATTCTTGGTTTCCCCCAAAATCCCTGCTTAGTGTCCCTTCCCTTCCACTCACTATGAAATATACAGGCAAATCCAAGATCTGATCCCTGGGAAGTTTAGAACAAGAAAGAGAGATGGTATAAATATAGATATAGACATAGTTATAGATATAGATATAAATATGAATATTAATCACATACACATTTCTCCCCCATGCTAAATCATGTGCTTGTCAAAGTTCATAGGGGCACAGAGCTACATGCCTCCTGCATCAAAACCCTAAGATTTAGGCAAAAGAAACCAATCTCCCTCCCCAAGGGCGTGTTGATGGCACCAACAAATTGTCTGGGGCTGTAAAACATTAAAAAGTTGGCAGACAAGAGATAAGATACCAGGAGATGCTTTGGAGGAAGGGAAGAAGAAGGAATTAACACACTGGGTCCTTGCTTTGTGGCAGGCGCTGTGCCAAACTTGTCGCACGCAGCGCATGGTTGATGTGTCCAGACAACATGAGGCAGGCCTATGGTTTTGCAAATGAGGCCACTGAAGCACAGAGGGAGTAAGGACCCAGGCTGTCTGACGTCACTGATGTGCTTCTTGGGGCTGCAGATTTCTTCTTGGGGAGGGGATGCCCTTGAACTCCAGGACTTGGCCCAAGCAGACTGCACTGGTTTTGTTTTGTTTTGTTTTGTTTTTTGGCTGCATTGGGTCTTTGTTGCTGCACGCAGGCTTTTCTCTAGTTGCAGCGAGCAGGGTCTACTCTTCGTTGCAGTGCATGGGCTTCTCATTGCGGTGGCTTCTCTTGTTGCGGAGCACACGCTCTAGACAGGCAGTCTTCCGTAGTTGCAGCACACGGGCTCAGTAGTTGCGCCATGTGGGCCCTAGAGCATGCAGGCTTCAGTAGTTGCAGCGCATGGCCTCAGTAGTGGCAGCATGCGGGCTTTAGGGTGTGTGGGCTTCAGTAGTTGTGGCACACGGACTTACTTGCTCTGTGGCATGTGGGATCTTCCGAGATCAGGGCTCGAACCCCTGTCCCCTGCATTGGCAGGCGGATTCTTAACCACTGTGCCACCAGGGAAGTCCTGCACTGGTTTTTAATTCCTTGGAGATTTGCGAAGTGACCAGAGAAAATAACCAGCCACACTAGGTTCTGCTGATAAGACAAGAGGTGGGCGTGGGGTACAGCCTGAGGTCCTTGGGTGTGCATTTCTGGGCAGAGAGCCTGGAAGGAGGAGGGACAGTGAGAGGCTAAGGCAGCCTTGCCGCAATCTAGGAGGGGAAATGGGCTCTGCATCAGGCCTTGCACTATAGCTCCTGCCTCCTGGGACCAATGCCACAGACAGTGCTCTAGGAGCAGGGCAATGCCATAAAAAGGCCTTCTCCTCTGACCTCCTCTGTTATTTCTGGATCCCCCACCACTTTTGATCTCTCTGGCCAAACTGGGAAGTCCCTCTCCAATAGCAACCTATAAAGGTTATTGCTCATCTTCCCTTCCCTGTTTTTGCCCTCTATGTTAGCCCTCCTACACTTTAAAGATATTAAAATATTGTATGTCACAGCATTTTCTTTAAATAATAAATTTACTGCAGCAAAATTGGAACAGCTTTCGAAGCACATTCTTTGAGATGAACCTTGATGTGATGTATTACAACATTTAAAGCAGGAATTCCATACACAAAGGACTCATTGGGACCTGAAATGATTAGATACATATGAAAAAGAGCAGTAATGGGAAAGGCAGGCCCCTCTCTGACCTTTGCTTCCCACAGTCGATACTAATCATGTTCTTTTTTAATGACACCCACAGCTCTTGCCTAATGAAAATTTTCCCACTATGAGCTTCTGTCAGGAGAAGAATGCACCAGAATGATGCACGTGTCCACATCTGGGTACATACAGGGGTGTATTAGCAAATCTGAAAGGACAAGCCTTCATAATAGCACATGCTTCTTTTCCAAAAGTTGATGGTAGCTATTCCCAATTTGTGTTTATCTCAAGGGCAGTAAAAATTTTGGCAAGTTGGCATAAAGAATATGATTCTTGGGCCCTGATTTAATAATATGAGGGCAACTTCAGAGACATATTTCTAAACTGCCCTTTAAATTTATTTTAATACATTAGTCAGACATGGGAAGGGAGTGGACATAATTACCACACTTTTTGGGAGATCATACACTGTTTGCCAGCTAACACTTCAAAATAAAGGTGGCCCCTCTTGAGCAAATTATGGTCTCTTAATTTTGTGCTATTGCATTTTAAGTTACCTTTGAGATTTTGTAATAACCTATAATTGATTGTTTTAGTGAATTGCTCTTAATTGAAAAGTATAATGTCGAAAAGCTATTTTAATTAGCAGTTATACCAGCATTTTGCTGCTGTAGACCCAAAGAAAATAAAGAAATGAGTAAATAAGTACATAAATGATTTGCCAGCTCTGTCTCATGGCAGTGTTCTGTTTCAGGGCACAGAGCTGTGAACTGGGGATCCAAGGGTAGTTATAGAAAGACTAAAATCGGCATCTCTTTTTTTGTGTGTGTGGTACGCGGGCCTCTCACTGTTGTGACCTCTCCCATTGCGGAGCACAGGCTCCGGATGCGCAGGCTCAGTGGCCATGGCTCACGGGCCCAGCCGCTCCACGGCATGTGGGATCTTCCCGGACGGGGGCACGAACCCGTGTTCCCTGCATCGGCAGGCGGATTCTTGACCACTGCGCCACCAGAGAAGCCCCAAGACACCTCTTAAATGACTTAAATTTCAGTCCAGGCAAAAGTAGCTGATTTTTCACCCTAGCCATCATACCCCGTTGAATTTCCTTACGTCACTTACCCAACTGCTATTTCAAAAATCAGGTCTTCTCGACAAGGCTAGTTTTAGATTTAGAATCATGGATTCTTTACAAAGAATTAAAGGAGTATTCTTCACAAGGGATTTTTCCTATATCATTCAGGGGTGGGGGGCATGAAAACCTATAAAACTAATGCCTCAAAATCTACTTTTTCTTAATTAATTTATTTATTTTTGGCTGCATTGGGTCTTCATTGCTGCACACAGACTTTCTCTAGTTGCGGCGAGTGGGGGCTACTCTTCGTTGCAGTGCACGGGCTTCTCATTGCGGTGGCTTCTCTTGTTGTGGAGCACGGGCTGTAGGTGCACAGGCTTCAGTAGTTGTGGCACGTGGGTTTAGTTGCTCCGCGGCATGTGGGATCTTCCCAGGCCAGGGCTTGAACCCCTGTCCCCTGCATTGGCAGGCGGATTCTTAACCACTGCACCACCAGGGAAGTCCCTCAAAGTCTACTTTAAAAAAATCTGACTTCCTTCAATATAGCAGTACTGAGTGGTCAAAAGTCACTCAACTCTACATTAAAATGTGTGTATTTACTATATGTAAATTATGCTGCAATTAAAAATACACAAGTAGGAATATAAAAGTCCAGTTTCCCTAGATTCCTGGCCTGCTTGGCTAATTTAATGTGGCATCTACTGATTAAGAGAGCCACTCATTGCTAGTGAAGCAACAAGACTTAAGGTTTTGTGCCACTGCATGTTTACAAAGATGATTATCATACATAGAGTACCTTCTATATTCCTGGTGTGCATTTTTTAATGAACCAAAAATGTTTCAAATTTTTAGGAAAAAAAAATGGTCAATTTTTGCAAAGCCGAGGGACATGAAATTGTATAACTTTAAGCCTTGGGGGAACAAAAAAGAAAGAAAGTAAAAAGAGAAAGGGGTGGGAGTATAAGCTGAACCTGTTTATGATATATTTAACCAGCCAATTACACTGTTAGCCCACAATGGCAAATTTCTCTCCAAGTACTGCTTAGCTATTCCTCATTCGTGGCACTAATTTTCTTCCAATTTGCCACTGTTTCACAAAGTTTTGTCAATCATAAGCATTTTTTTAGAAGATTGAAATGGCAAGTTAATGGTTTACTCTAAAAGAGACAAACACCGGGGAAACAACAGCTGCAGCATTAAACATCGATGGAGAACGTCAATGTAATGAAGGAGCTAGCATGCAATTAAAAGGAAGGAAGTGCTTGGGGAATGAAATTCTAATGTGGGGAGTTCTCTAATTTGTAAATCTATTGAGGATTGTTTAAACATGTTCCCTTTGATCAGTAAAAATGCTGGTGGCCATTTGCATTCCCTCCCAATGTCCCCAAACCGGTATCTGCAAGCTTAGCAAAGTTGGAACACAAATGAAGTCAAGGCAAACCCAGAACATCCATGTGTATGCCATTCGTGCAAAATTTTGAACTCAAGAGCAAAAATGGTGTGAACCTTAATAATGGTGAATTGAAAAGATAAAAGAAAGTTAAAAGTGTCTTAGAAGGAGAATATATATGTATTTTAGAAGAATTCTAGTCCAGAACTTCCACATTGTCTTCTTTTTTTTTGCTTTGAAATCTAAAGAAGGATGGAGTGGGATATGAAAGCTGAACACCAATATTTAAGTCTCTGCATTAGGAAGCTTAGCATATCTGAGATAGATTTAGGGAGAAGGGTGTGTCTGCCACAAAGCATTTGCCACAAAAGGCTTTCCTTGCACTTAACTCTTTTTGTTTATTCCAAATGCTTTAAGTTATCAAGTCTGTCACTGACAGCATCAAATAAAAGACCTCCTCTGGTACATGCTGCATAGTTTTGTTTTAAATGACTTACCTTTGCTTAACCCACACAACATTTTCAAACCTTTCTCATTCTTCCCATCATTTGATGGTGTGTGTGTGTGTGTGCGTGTGCGTGTGTGTGCATGTGTGTGTGTGCGTGTGCGTGTGTGTGTGTTCTTACTAACAATTTTTTTCTTAAATTTGCTATATTCTGCTATGACCTCTTGCTGCACTTTTGGTCTACGATTCGAATCCACTGAGTTCCACTGTCATTAGCTGCCCTGGGTAAAAAAAAAAAAAAAACCTGCCCTTGTTTTGCTCCTACCTTCACATGTCTCTTTGAAGGGACTTTTCCTGGTTTGTTAATCAGATAATAAATTTGCACGAATACTAGTTACGATAATGTCCATTCACTTCCTCTTTGGAAGTGGGAGATGGATCAAATGAGTGGGTAAGGAAGAGCCTTATCAGACAGCTAGGAAAAGGTTCAGTTGGGCAAGACCAAGACCACTATAAACGCTGAAACTTGATGATGTGGAGCTCCAGTGACCCTCTCATCACAAGTGGGAGGTAAAGGGAAAACGTGATACCCTTTGCCCCAGAGAGCTGGGACCTCCAGCTCTGTCCTCTAGTGTTGGCATAGCAATAGCAAAGCTTATTCTCTGTGATGGGGTGGTAGATGGGAACTCAGGACTATGGATAATTTCTGTTTATTTGTTTTAAGAAGAAATTTCAAAAGTAAAAGATTATCAGATGAGCAAAAGTTTCCTACCAACTAGAGACTAGTGAATGAAAAACTTTTATCTGGCATTTTACAGCTGGGAAAACTGAGGAGAGATGCATCTAAATGAATAGGCTTCTACTACACATTACATTGTGTATGCACACATCCATTATTAACACAAACAAAACCTCTTCCTTTTGAAAATACACCCTATGCCAGTCCCTGTACTAAGTGCTGGGATAAAGTGATAGAAAGGCATGACCATGGCCCTCATGGAGTTTACAGGTTAGTAGAGGACACGGTCATTAGAAACTAATATAATGGGGAATTTGGTTTTGTTTTGACCAGTGTGGGGAAAGGAGTTTATTTTGATTTTCAAATTTAAAAACTTAAATTATTTTTTCTGATTATGGAAAAAAATGTGTGCTCATTCGTAAACATGGCATCACACCATGCATGCTGCTCTCTACACTGCTTGTATTACTCAGGAACTCAAAACATGCAGAGCACATTTTCCAACATCAAAATAGGCTTCGTCTATTTCTTTGAATGGCTGCATGGTACTTCATTGCCTGAATGAACCGTTTCACCTAGTTTTCAGTTCTTTCTCTTTAAATCATAATATTCCTGTTTATATCAGACTTTAAATATCGTTCTTTGTGATTTTGCTATATGCTTTGGAAGCATGTTAGACAAAATGTTTGAGAGCATTTTATAAACAATGAGCACAATGCAAACTGTTATTTTTCTGTTTCTTTTCTATTTCAAGAATAGGTTAGTATTTTGCTTCACATAAGCGGTGATCAAATCCTGGTTCTATCAACCAAAAGGGATTTTTGTCTTGTTTTGTTTTTTTCTCTCCAAAACATAGGCTCCTCATTTTCAAAATAGGGATACCTACATCTCAGGGTCTCCCAAAGACTAAGGGTGTCAATTCAGATAAAATGCTTGGTTCTGTACCTGGAATGTAAAACTGCCCATACATGTTAGGTGTTTTCACTGCTGTCACTGCTCCACTCTGAACTCTCATTACCTCTATTACAATTTACTCCTACCTGACCTCTCTGTATCCAGTCAGCCTCTTCATACTGTAGATAGGCTTGAAATCCTCATAAGTACCTTGTGTGCATGAATTCAACTAGTCTTCCAACATCCCATAAATGGGTACCATGATCACTGCCACCTTACAGGAAAGGAGGCTCAGAGAAGTTAAGTAAATTGTCTAAGATTATTTTGTCTATAGGTACTTCTCTAGGGTGGTATAAAAACTAGGAGAAGGGAAAAGTTATAGTTGACACTGAAGAGATAGGCAAAAGCCATATGATATAAAGCACCTTGTGCATTGCAATATAGAACATGAGTTCAAAGAGCTCAGCTCCACTACAACAGCAGATAATAGGATCCAAGTAGAAGAAATCATCTCTGAGGGGCCAGCATGTAAGACAGGACTAGTATGGAGTGCCTGAGACTTGTGGCCATGTCACCAAGCCTTGAACTGGCCTGACAACAGTGATAGTATCACTTATTACTTATTAAACATATTATATACAAGTCATTGTTAGAATTGGAGGTAGAGTCAAGATCAAATACCAGGACTGATCAGGACTGCAAAGCTTTCTGAATTATCCCTGCATTAATAGGACCACATTTGAGATTCTGTAACAGAAATGTCCAGTGTGGTCTATTTGATTAGACATTCCAGCAAGAGAAGAGAAGAAACCAAACTCCTGGTCATTCCTGTTATCCACATTTGAATTCAGAGACGTTTTCCAAAAAAGAGGAAAAATATTTCTCTTCCAAATGTATCCTTTGTCTCAGAACTCTTTAAGAAAGACAAATGCTGGTATAATGCAGTCATATGTATCTGAGTAGCTTGATATGTAGTACAGGAAAGACTATATATTATGACAGACAGCAGCATATGGAGGAAAATTCCATTGCCACGTGATAACTTCTGCTTCGATAATACATTAAAACTCAATAAGAAATCTCTAAGGAGTGTGGTTTGATGGGTTGAGATAGAGGAAAGCCCAGCATAAATAGCCATTTATGTATGAGATCACACATCAAAGAGCTGTTTTCGCTAAGACTGAAATAGCTAACTAGGAGCCCATCTGCAAGCAGGATGGAGTAGACCCTCCATAATGCATGTGTGTGAATAGGGCTGATATCTCAAGGGGACCCCCATAATAATGATGATGATGTAGTTTCTGAGAAGGGTGATACTACTTTATCCTGGAGAAAGCCTGAGTTACAGAAACCCAGTTTTCCCACTTCACCCACACTCATTATCATCAAGAAATGCCTTCATGTTTGATTGCTTTGAAAATGACTGGTTAGTGCTGGAATGAAAATTTTATAAATTATTCTGATTTCTTTTATAATTTATACAAGTTGGCAGAAAAGCATTCCATTAATCTGAAATTGCTTCCTTACAAGAAGATTCTAAAACAAAACAAAAGGATCATCTTACCCTGGTGTGGAATGGTGGACCTTGTAATCCTGTTATTCTTCATCCAGTACTACCTATGCCTGACACTAAAGATCATCTTTGCTGAGACGATCCAAAACAAAAAGTTAAAATTCAATTATAAATTCATCCATTCAACAATTTGAATACATCCTCTGTATAACAACTGTGCTAAGAGCTGGGGATACAAAGATGATTGAGACCTTGTTTGTACTCTCAGAAAATGGAAAGACTCATAAGTCGATGGTTACAATGCGAAGTGATTAGTTCTATAGTGTGTGTGTTTGTGCACATAATCTGATAAGAATGATAAAGTCTATCTTAAAATGCAAAGGATTAAAGGAGATAAAGGTCACTCACAGACTATGGAGTCACTGAAGCTTTGGCTAGAATGAACCAAACTTCAGTAGATCAAGGCAAGGATACTCAATGGAAGCATTTTAGGGCAGATAAAAGCATGGCACATGTCACAAAGCAGCTAGCAATTTTGAGAACATTCTTTGCTCTAAAATATCATGCTTCCTGAAAATAGAAAAAGCTTCACAAAAATAGCATCTGCTTCTCAAGTTGTTGTAAAGGTACAGGGAAATACATATAAGACCCAAGCGGAGTGCCTAGTATATAGTGTATGACCACTATGACTTTCTTCACCTACTTGCCCAGGATACTTCAACCTGTTAAGCCATCTGGCCACATCGTGAATCTAAGCCCATAAGAGTAGATCTTTATCCAGAGAGAGCTAAGCTCTTTAGTGTCTTCCAACACCTTTGACATTTTAAATATGTAAAAATCAAATTCTACCAGCAAGAATCCCTTTCAACCTTGTAGTTTAGACCTAATTATGTCACCAGCTCACCATGTCCACCACTGAGAATTACTGGGCTTCAAAAACTGCTCTACCTAAACATGTGACTCCTTTCTACTTTTTCTCTATATATGTCAGTTCCATAAGTTCAGTTCCTATGAAATAGCTCACCCCTCTATCAAATTTATAACACCAATGGACCCTTTAGTTGAAAAAAAATATCATCTGTTGTTTTTCATCTTATGATAGTTATTATCTTAATAATTAATAATAAATCAGTACTTATAGTCTGCTAATAAGTTTTAATTCTGGTTTGACCTCTATAGCTCTGAATCTGAATTAATGAATACCTCATTAATAAAATGGAATTAATAATGCCTGTTGCTTCCAACAGGTCAATACTGATAAATACCAGTAGATCCTACAATTATTTCAATAGATCCTTGAGACAGGATCTATTGGTATTTATCTAACAGACTTCAAATCCTGTGCTCAAGCATCGTATGGTTCGAAGTCCAAAATGCTTCCCCAATACCTTGCCTATTCTCTGATTGGTTCCTCCCATAGTATCCTGGGGTGTACAAGGTACTCATGACATCTGCACTTGTATCACATATTCAGGGGAATGATACAGTTTAACAGAGAGAAAGATAGGCAGACTGACAGAAACAGTGAGAAAAAGAGGTAGAGGATAGGGGCACCCGGGGATCTGAAGGTATCCTCACTCTCTACCAGTATACTAAGAATGCTGGCATTTCATTAGAAAAGTTCTTCTCACACTTAAGAACTCTCCAATCATAAAAAGTAGGCAACTTACTTCTCTACTTAGAACAATGCAGCTACTTAAGTTTGCAGGTAACTTTTCTAAGCCACTTTAGAAACATGAAGAATTAGGTATCTGATCCCATAGACCTACTTTGGGACTTCATTTGAGGAATGGAAGCAAAAACAGTGTTCTATATTACAGAAGAATCGTGTCCCCTAATGGGGCCCTTGGTCAAGATTCTATGAAGAAAACATGTGCCGTCACTGTAAGAGATTTGAGCCTAAAATATAGAATATTGATTCTAAAATATTATGGGAAGAAAGCTGGGAAGCTTGAAAAGTGCAGAAGAAACTCCTAACATCTTAGATTTTGAAGAGCCCTTAAAAGCACATGGCTCCATACCATAGCCTTGAATCCTCCATTGTTGTTAAGACAGCTATCTAACATTTTCTGAAAACCTCCAAATATAGGAAATCCCATTACCTGCCAAGACAGTGCATTTGATTTGTTTCTGATATTGTTAGAAGTTCTTGCCCCTATTTAGATGAATTTTGCTCCTCCAGTTCCAACCTCACCCAGCATGAGTGTGGCCTCTTTTGATCATGACACATATTCAATAAGACAAAGGGGATATCATCCTCCCTCCTCTAACCCCCAGAGTACTCTCTGAAGTGTGGTGGCTGGGTCTCAACTATTTCTGGGAGTAGAGATTCATTGCAGAGTTGGGGTGGGAGAAGTTGTCAGGAAACAAACTGAAAAGGATAGTACTTCAACACATCTTAAAGGAAGAGAAAGAGATCCCAGGTCTTTTGCAATTCTTTGTATGGAGAAGCAGCTCAAGTTCCTAATATGATTTGACAAACCAGGACTGATGTTACATTGGGGTGATTTTCCTTACAGGTGAGTAATCATGAGAGGAGATGGGCATTATTCAGAGAAACCAGCGTGCTGATACAGATGATGTTCCTCCAGCAAGCACGTGCACTTAAACTCCTTTCTTTCCGTGCCTTTCTGGTCTTCCACACATAGATGTTTAATTCTCCATTTTGCCATCAATCAGCTCACTGCCCTGGGAAGGGTCTGTGGATAGAATCTGCTGGGTGAGGTCTGCCTAGACCTCCAGATGCACTCAAGGCACCAAGAGCTTCTAAAGAGCTGATGTCAGGATGGGACCCTTGATTAATGATTCCCTGGGACATTCTGACTCCCCTCCAGAGACAGGAAAGATAAGAGCCTAGACAAGGCTGCCAGAAAGCCCTGCTTCAGAGGAGTGAGGTCAAGGTCAAAAACATCGGCAGGTCTACCGCAAAACCCAAGGCCAGAGTTTCCTCTGGGGCAGTGTGTTTGCCTGCAAAGGCCAGAAGAGAGCAAAATATCATCCTATGGCACTCAGAGGCAAACAACAGACAAGACAGATGGAGTTAAAGGGGAGAGCAGAGACAAGAGGAAAACTCTGCAGATAAGTGAGGCAGAGGGCGCCTGGGGATTTGTTCCGGAATGCATGATTCCATTTGTCAGAGGAAGGACTGTTTTGTGTCACCAGCCTTTGGGTCTTCTTACTTGGGGTGGGGGGAGTAGGAGTCATCTGCTCCACGCAGGAACACCTCAAATTCTGGGACTTTTTGATAAATTGCAGCTCTAAGTTTTCAAGAGCTGGAAACAATATTCTCCCTGGTATGTGTCCTCACCAAGGAAGGCCCCTCTGGTCTTTCCCTTAAAAAGAACATCTCAGGCCAGGAACAGTGCTATCACAGACAAACTCAAGGCACAATCCACTCCCAGAAGAGGAGGAACAAGAATGTTGTCTCCTTGATTTTATCTCCTGAATAGTCACCCCCTGCTGGTTGCACCCCAATCAGAGCCCTTCTCTCCATGCCGCCTGAGCCTAAGGCTTTGTCCTTCTCAGCTTGGATCATCACAGTGGGCCTCTGGTTGGCTCCA
Organism: Kogia breviceps; assembly: GCF_026419965.1. Lineage (NCBI taxonomy): Eukaryota > Metazoa > Chordata > Mammalia > Artiodactyla > Physeteridae > Kogia > Kogia breviceps. The sequence continues at coordinate 37,619,810 of NC_081327.1, forward strand.
TGGCATCTGTCCCAGTATCTTCAAGCTAGTCTCTCAAATCAGTGATCCTCAGAAGTTCGTACAGTGTGTGTGTGTGTGTGTGTGTGTGTGTGTGTGTGTGTGTGTGGTGGGGGTGCGAGGGGTGGGGAAGGTTAGCATCCAGAGAGTATTCTTTAAAAGTGAGCCAGTTTAGGGCTTCTCTGGTGGCGCAGTGGTTAGGAATCTGCCCGCCAATGCAGGGGACACGGGTTCAAGCCCTGGTCCAGGAGGATCCCACATGCCGTGGAGCAGCTAAGCCCGTGCACCACAACTATTGAGCCTGAGCTCTAGAGCCTGCGAGCCACAACTACTGAGCCTGCGTGCCACAACTACTGAAGCCCATACACCTGGAGCCCGTGCTCCACAACAAGAGAGGCCACCGCAATGAGAAACCCATGCACCACAGTGAGGAGTGGCCCCCCCCTCGCCACAGCTAGAGAGAGCCCATGTGCAGCAACGAAGACCCAACACAGCCAAAAATAAAAATAAAATAAAATAAATAAATTTATTTTTTTAAGTGAGCCACTTAAAAATATATATTTTGTGTGTGTGTATACACATATATATGTGCACATGAACACATAGATATGTATAAACAGGTATGTTTAGATTTATAGATATGTGTGTTGATATAGATATATAGAGCATAGTATCTATCTGTCTAGCTGCCTAACTATTGCTTGAATGCACCCTGTGACTTTAGACCATTTTTGCCATAATTCTTAGACAACTAGGGAAAAAAAATGTCCGGATCATAGGATTTCTTAAAGGTCCTTCCTTAGCTATAAATTTCTCCAATATTTTGTCTGTTTGAGATTACATATTTGTCAGAGGGAGAAAAAGCTGACCCTTAACTTTATTGCCAGAGAACTGGAACTCAAAGCAATATCTATGCATTCATTCATTCACTCATTCATCATTCAGTAATTATTCATGTACAGATTGGGCACTGCATGAGAAGCTGGAGTTACAATGATCAAAACAATGTAGTGCCTGCCCAAGAGGCTCAAAGTTTATTGGAAGAGATAGGCAAGTAGAGGGGCAGATTTCAATACAATGGCATAATTTTGGTAGCAGGAAGGTACTCAGAATACTTATTATCCACCCCCCCAAAAAAAACAGAACATACTCTCTTGTATATGCCATATAAGATACGGAAAAGCAGAGATTGATATTAGGATGTGGTTTTGCTCAAAGAAAACAGGCACTTGACAAATTATAGTAACAGATAGTTTAAACCAAGCAACTAAATGTGTCTTGATCTTGCTTTTGAATAATTCTTTTATTTTTGGCTGAGTGGTCACCATCCCAGCTGACCCTCCCTTAGTGCTAGACAATCTTGTGAAGGTAGCAAAGTTAGCTGCATTTTGAGTGTTCTGAGCTCCCTGATCAAAGACCAAGAGACAGTAAGAAAACTTCTTAAGAAGACACAAGGAGCGATATAAAAGCTTAAGGGAACAAGTGTATAACTTTTTACTGTACCATCGAGCCCCACTTCACAGGAAGGTAGTGAGCGTACTTCTGATACATCCTATGGGAGAAATGGCACAGACCACAGCCAAGCCATCCTGTGATCCTGCTGCTTCTGGCTTGAGAATAACCCCTGGCTCCTGCCCCCATGGGGTGAAAGCGTGGGTGGGGAGGCAGGTGCTATTTCACTCACAAGAGTAAGATGCCAGTGAATTCCTCATAGGACTCTAAATCTGCTAGGATTTGGAGAGAAAAGATGGTCAAAAGCCAGATGGAACCAGAATCATGATAAGAAGAAATAGCTGAAACTGAAGGCTTAGTTTCATGATCTATAAGTGGTGACTATAATACACACCTCTTGCCAACCAGGTACAAAGGCAAAATGATGACATTTCTAAAGCCCAGCATCACCTACTTGGTAGCCCAGCATCCTCTTTGTAAGGATGCTGTCTTAGCCTGTCTGTCTTGAATGGTCTTGATGACTTTCTCCCCCATTCACCCTCGATGTGTGCTGGAGGCCCAGACTCATTCCTTCCGATGCACCTTCTGACCAAAGCAGAAGGCACCCCCATTCTTCCCATCCCAGCCTCTCCTCCCCTAAAAGTGGCACCCAGCTAAGAAAGGAGGAGCCCTGATCCCTGGGGAGTTCTGCAGGAAGCTGAGCCAACACCCACACAGCTGCCAGACAGGAAGCACAGCAGACAAGCTTTCTCTTCCCAGGGGACTGCAGCTCACCAGCAAAAGGGATTCCAAGGCTGGAAATGCAAAGCCACGAATCAGACACTTGGCTACCTCATGCGTCCTCACTGCCTTGCATTATACTTAGATACTTGTCATTCCTTCCAAAGGTACAACTGAGAGCCTTCTGCTGTTGTTGTCATTATGAATACAGAGTCTGAAGATTCTGGTGGCAATACAGCAATGGAAATGAGAAATTAAGATTTTGAAAAGCAACATGGTATGATTCGGAGAAACACAGATACTCTGAACATAAAAGAAAAAAAACACATTGTCCAATAAGCCTGTAAATTAGTCTCAGGTTCCCTGCAATCAAATGCATGAAAATTTACAATATATAATTTGACTATCAGTTTGGCAAATATGAATGAATGAATGAATGAATAAGAGACATAATACCCAGTGCCAGTAAGAGTTTTGGAACCTGGAACCCTCATGTACTATATAGGAACAAAACCTAGCACCACCTTACTCATCAATGACATGTATGAAAAATTTTTAAACATGCTCTGTGCCTATCACCCTTAGGAATTTATACTAAATGAATCATTGGATAAATATCCTGAAGAAGAAAGAACTCTGTTTCTTCTTTACTCTCACATTCTACTTCCAGAACATTTCTGACCCTGCTGGTCACTAAATGTGTGTGGGATGCCCCACACCAAATAATTCTCAGACGTCAGCAGGGTGTCCTACACTTTTACTCAAATTGGACACTCTCTACCTAGAGGTAGCATCCGATCCCACAGGTCAAGGGCTCAGTCCCACAAGACTGACCCCACTGCAGATGCCAGTTGCAAGTCCAGGTTGTAACCTGTGCTTCTGATCCACTGGCTATTAATCCGAGTTTCCCACAACCCCCTTTTAGGGTTTGATAATTTGCTAGCATAGCTCACAGCATTCAGGAAGACAGTTTACTTACTAAATTATGGGTTCATTATAAAAGGATATAACTCAGGAACAGCCTAAGGATTAGATGCGTAGGGCAAGGTATGTGGGAAGGGACACAGAGCTCCCATGCTGTCGTCCTCCAAACACTTCCACGTGTTCACCAACCTTAAAGCTCTCTGAATCTGTACATAAGGGACTTACATGGAGGCTTCATTTTGTATTGTACATATGATGTAAGTACCATTGGCCATTGGTGATTGAATCAGTCTCCAGCCCCTCTCCCCTCTCAGAAGGTCCAGACTGGAGTAAAAGTTCCAACCCTTTAATCACCTGGTTGTTTCCCCTGGCAACCAGCTCCCATCCTATAGTTATCTAGGGGCTTTCCAAAAATCATCTTATCAACATAAACCCAGGTATATTTGAAGGGGGATTGTTATGAATAACACAAAACACCCATTTCACCTTTCTGGATCTGAACTTATTTTAGGAACCCAGGACTAAAACCAAATAATAGAACAAAAGATGCCCTTTCACTCTAATCACTTATTTACCTGCTACTAAATGATAGAGATTATGCTAAGGAATTTACATGCTTCATCTCATTTGAGACTCACAACTTCTCCGAGGAAAGATATGATTAAATATAGTTATTATAATTCATATGGAACCATATACAAGCCAGGCAACTTCATTATCCCTCCTCACACAATTAAAATGTTTCTAATTAAAAATATCTAGGGACTTCCCTGGTGGTCCAGTGCATAAGACTCCTTGCTCCCAATGCAGAGGGCCTGGGTTCAATCCATGGTCAGGAAACTAGATCCCGCATGCATGCCGCAACTAAGAGTCTGCATGCCGCAACTCAGAGGTCCGCCTGCCACAACTAAAAATCCCACATGCCACAACTAAGAACCAGTGCAGAGGAAGGAAGGAAGGAAGGAAGGAAGGAAGGAAGGGAGGGAGGGAGGGAGGGAGGAAGGGAGGAAGGAAGGAAGGAAGGAAGGAAGGAAGGAAGGAAGGAAGGAAGGAAGGAAGGAAGGAAGGAAGGAAGGGAGGAAGAAAAAGAAAGAAAGGAAGGAAGAAAGAAGGAAAGAAAAAGAAAATCTAGCAAGCAAACAATTAGAAACAATTCAAATGATATCCTGGGATTTTTTATTAATATGGGAAAAACAAAAAGTACAGGACTTGATAGGAAAATATACCATTAAAACTTTCTACATAGTATAATCTTAACTGTAAAAAATTCATACAAACTCATGCATAAGGAGAGTGGGGAAAAAAAATCCAGCAAAAAACTTGTAGTTGTTTCTTAGAGTTGTGGTATTGAGTTTTATGTTCATGTTCCTTTAAAACTTCAATATGAACCTGAATTAATTTTATAATGAGAACATTTTATAACCATGTCATATACTCAGATAAAATATTAATTTTAAAAGCATGTAAACACATAAGTATGTAAATAAATACATTAAATATATAAGTAAACACAGTAGTAAATATTTTCTCTTACTCAATTTTACTGAGGCCTGAGGTAGTCTGGCTTTGTCTCTATGCTTGTTTAGGGTAGAAACAGAAAAGAAAAGAAAAGGAAAGGAACAGAAAACTATGTATTCCTGGAATGCTATAAGAGAGCTGATGTTAAAATGCTTTTTTGACATAAGGATCTTAATCTTGTCTCCACATTATAATGACTTGGTGAACTTTAAAGGTAACAGAAGCCTGGTCTTCAACTCCAAGAAATTCTGACTTAATTGGTGGGATGTTAGACCCAGGAGTCAGTATTTTTTTTTTTTAAACTTTCCTAGTTGCTACTGCTGTGTAGCCATGGCTGAAAATCATTAGACTGTATCCTTTATATTCCAAAGGCTCTTTCCAAAAACTGTGGCAAGCATTTCAGAGTGTCAGTGATGGAAATGCTTCCCCTCACACCCTCCCCCCATACACATATACTCAGTGGCTTGACCTAAGCCTACTTCTAAACTGGATACTATTGTAAATTTTCTTCTATCTTCTCCCTCATTTTTCTTTTCAAGCTTCAGACAATGCTCCAAAGGATATCTTGAGATTTAAAAAAATTTTTTGTCCTTTACAACATACTTTATTTTATTTTATTGAGATATAATTGACACATAACATTGTGTAAGTTTAAGGTGTGCAGTGTGTTGATTTGATACATTTATATATTGTAGTATGAGTAGCACAGTAGCGTTAGCTAGTTAGCTAACACCTCTGTCATGGCATAATTATCATTGCATTTTGTGGTGAAAACATTTAAGATCTAGTCTCTTAGCAACTTTGAAGTATATAGTACAGTATTGATGACCATAATCACAATCCTCTGCATTATATCTACAGAACTTATTCATCTTCTAATGGTATTTTTATACCCTTTGGTCAACATCTCCCCAATTCCCCCACCCCTAGCCCCTGGAAACCACCATTCTACTTTCTGTTTCTGCAAGCTTAGCGTTTTTAGATTCCGAATATAAGTGATACAATATTTGCCTTTTTCTGTCTGACTTATCTCACTTAGCATAGTGTCCTCAAGGTCTATCCATGTTGTTATAAATGGCAGGATTTCTGTCTTTCTCATGGTTGAATAATATCCCATTGCATACGTGTGTGTGTGTGTGTGTGTGTGTGTGTGTGTGTGTGTTTCGCATCTTCTTTGTTCATTCATCCATTGACAAACATTTAGGTAGTTTCCATATCTTGGCTATTGTGAATAATGCTGTAATAAACATGGGGTGAAGATAGATTTTTGATATCCCATTTTTATTACCTTTGGGATTACTGGATTATGTAGTAATTCTACTTTTAATTTTGGGGGGAACCTCCATACTGTTTTTCATAGTGTCTGAACCGATTTACATTCCCAGCAACAGTGCACAAGAGTTCTCTTTTCTTCACATCCTCGGCAACACTACTTATTATCTCATGTCTTCTTGATGATAGCCATTCTGACAGGTGTGAGGTTATAGCTCATTGGGGTTTTGACTTGCATTTCCCTGATGATTAGTGATGTTGAACATCTTTTCATATTCCTGTTGGCCATTTATATGTCTTCTTTGGAGAAATGTCTATTCTGTTTCTCTGCCCATTTTTTAATCAGATTGTTTGTTTATTGTTATTGAGTTGTATGAGTTCTTTATATATTTTGGATATTAACCCTTTATCAGACAGATGGTTTGCCATTGAATAACTTCCCTAATATTAATTCTTTGGTTAGCGCTTTCAAAGGGCTTGAATATTTTCATGATTCTGGATGTTTTGTATGTTAATGTCCGAAAGGTTTCTATCAATCTTCATTGCCCCCCCATATAGCATAACAGTTTGCTAGTTCACCACAAAAGTAAAATGCCAAATTACTCCATTTTTCTGTTTTTGATTATATTGCAGATGAAAACATTCCATCTGTATCCTCATTTCTGATTACAATTTGTTCTTCCTTACTTGAGAATTTTTCTGTACTAATATATATTATAATCTGGAATTGGTTTATTATCAATATGTGTAAATTCAACAGGTATTTTAGATATCATCACCACTGCTGATGATTTAGCCTTTTTTTTTCTAAATCTGACTTAAATTTGTTTGTTTGTTTGTTTTACTTTACTGTAGAGAACATTTTCATTTTATGGGAGATAAAACTGTTGAATTTTTCCTTTAAGATTATATTACTTCAAAATGTATAAGTGTTTTCTCATAAAGTGTTGATTTTATTTTCATTTTCTGTGCTTAGATTATATGTAAGTCCTTTATCCATTAGGAATTTATACTAGTATATAGATACAAAGAATTTATTGAAATTTTCATGCCCTCAAAAATTAGCTAATTTTACAAACATCACTTATAAAATGGTCCCTTCTTTCCAATTATATAATGCTACAATTTTACAAGTCATATGGGTACCTACACATACAGGTTTTCCCTTCTGTCTCATTGATCCATTTGTCTGATTTTGTACAAGCACCACGCTGTGTTATTTTTGCTGCTGTATAATATAGTTTTATACCCAAAAGAGCTAGCATCTGCTAATTCATTAAGCCATTATTTGACATGTATATGCCTAAATATATTTTATAATAATTTTACTTTGTTGCAGAGAATTTCCTTTTGATGTTTTATTTCGGATTAGATTAAATATGTACATTAACTTATGGACTAAAGAAATGTTAAGAAAATGGCTTTTTTGAACACTTAGTGAAATTTCCTAATACAGCCGCCCATTAGGAATCAAAGAAAAAAGGTGATTACCTTGTGTCTCTACTGAGGACGTAATTTTGATACTGCTCCTTTTGGACTGAGTTTCTTACCTCCCAGAGGTCTGGGTATGAGTGTTTTGGAGAAAAATCACTAGATTTTCATTTCTACTTTCTGACAGTGACATTAAACAAACAGGGCGATAGCAAATCAGTGACTGGCATTGGATTTAGATTTCACCTGCAAACAAAGCGTGCAGTGCCACACTGAGCTTGGGTGCATAATCATGCCTCATAACAAGAAAAGGGTTGAGGCAATCACGCAAGGCAGTCATGTTGGGGTGCCAGCCTTTTTCCTTGCTCAGTTCAAATATTATTGCTTTTAAATGTCAGCATATCACCATTGTAAGCATGTGTACTTATTAAAACTTCTTCCTGAGACATTTCAGGTAGACACCTTGGAGCATGATATGTATTTAAAATGTTAATCACAACTCCAGGAACAGCAAAACTTGGGTTGGAGCTGTATTGTCTAGGAGAGAACCGCATTTAATTAAGGTCCTGCCATAGGTGTGCAGTGTTAGGCATGTTCAATTCTCATGAGCTCTCTATGAGGGCGGGATGTTTCTAAATTCCCACTTTACAGGTGATAAAATGAAGTTTCAGACTCTGGGGATCAAAGTGAGCCTTAAAGGACACCCAAGACACTGCCGCATCCATTCCTTGCTCACAGGCATCTTTAATATCTTGCTAACACTGCAGAGAAGTCCTTCTGAATACACATGTCTGGACATCTCTGAGGATATGAGCTCATGTCTCTTCCTCCAAAGGGAGCTCAGTCCATTCTGGTCTGACCTTTTAAAAGCAAACAAAACAACACTCTTGAGATCTAACTACATCCAGTTTCCTGACCCTTTCTGACCTTAGGCTCTGTTTGTGTCTTCTAAAGTCAAGGAGAAAAGTTTTTATCTCTCTGTTCAGATATGACTCAAAGACATCACAGGGACCAATCATTCCCACTGAGTGACAAACTCAGCATTTATGAGACAGAGAAACTGGCATATGTTCTGATATCCTCACTGATAGGAACTCAAAGTGCACTGTCTCTTTTTCAAAAGACCACATCCTTCATCCTAAGGGTATTGAGGAAAACTAGTTTCCCCCCAAATGTCAAGGCTTTCACTGAAAAATCCCTGGACCTCACCTTGAGCCTAGGGAAAACTGTGTCCTCAGCATCCATTTCTAAGATCTCTGTCTTCCAGGAACATATCACCTTTCCTCTTCCTAGAAAGTGGAGGAAAGCCAGAATTTTACTTTATTGTTCTTTTCTCCTTTGAAACCTTTCAGGTGATAGCTTTTCAATGTCTTGTTTGATCCACCCTGGAGTCCCTCTGAGAATGTATGGGTGGCTTGTCCCTTGGCCAGTCTTCCTGAAATCTCATTTCTCTTGGCTCTGCTTCAGAGAGGAGCTGGAGACCAGACCATTCCATGTTATGCCCTCTAATGAGGGCCTAGAGTAACAGCATCAGGGTAAGGGATTTGATGTCAGGAATGATCAGCATCCAATCACTGTGAAATTATTTTCTGACTCCAGCTGACCACGCACTTTTCTTTGCAGCTGCAACTTCATTAAATGGAGGAGTGAGTTTCCAGCAAGAAAAGGTCAACATTTCCATTCGGGCATTCAAACATCTCCAAGATGGGTTTGAGGCTTTAGTGTTCTATTGATTCAGCCATCCCCATGCTGAGCACAGAACTTTGCCCAGAATAGATGGACTGTGTCAATCAAAGCTCACCAGTGGGGCTATTTATTTTCCCTTTGATTCATGGGGCTATCAAATATTGAAGTTGAAGGGGGACTGAGGTAATTCTACTTTGGTATAAATGTTCAAATGGGACTTTACTTTCACAACTGTTATATTACTGAAACTAAAATTCATAAAGAACACTGAAATGACAAGGTTTTCTCCTGCATGCATTTAGCAAATATCCACTAAACATGAAAACTCCAAAGTAGGGATCTCTAGAGGAGGCACTAAATCTGTCTAAAAGAAACTATCATAATTAAGTGTCTTAGAAATATAAAGCACTCGATCAGGGAAGAGGCAGTCTTTGATTTGGAATATAACAGAGATTGGTGGCATTTGTACATGCAGAGATGAAGGATGCTCTCCTGATGGAAGGAATAGTAGTAGTTTACCTAAATGACGATAATAATGATAGCAACTTCTCTAATTTTATACTTTTTGTGTACTTTTATGGCATTTAGTTGCATCCTGTAACGTTTTTATTTTAAAAAAAGCTACTTTTATGTTACACATGTAAGTTTCTTCTTCAATAGTGTAAACTATACGATAGATGTTGTTCATCAAATTTTTTATGAACCCTGTATTTTGGGAGCTTTGTTTTTTTCAGGTTTTCTCCTTCTAATCTCCCTAAGGTGGGATTTTCACTCTGAGTGGATCACCTCCACTCCCCCCACACACACACTCACACTTAAAAGATTCAGTTTTTCTGGTACCTTGGAAAATCTTTGTTCTCCAAGTTTACCTTTGTTTTTCCATTCCTAGCTAACCCGCTTTAATTTCAAACATATTTAAGTAGCAGTGAATGTATCAAATCAACACTAAAGAAAATGATTCAATCACTTATAATCATATCCCCATACCCAAAGGCTATTTATAAACCTTCTAATAAAATACCTGCCCTTTACTTTGTGTGTTCGGATCTCCAGTATCTTAACATCTCCAGCACCTGGGCTAATTGATTTCATAGGTTTTATGTTTTACTTTTTTCTTGGCAAAGAAAAGGATCAATTTCTCCCTCTTTAAGGTTTTTATTCTTTTTTCCTTTGAACTTTTCTTTATAGATGTCCAGATTCTGACTTTCCTGAACCAGAATTTAATACCTATGTTTAATATAAATTATATATATCATCTCTTGAAAAATGTATGAATAACCATTGACTATATAGGGTGACTGAGAAATTACTAAGTCTACATATGTGTAAATTCTGTAGCAGAAGGAGAAGAAAAACCCGAGCAGAGTAAGTCATCTTGTCCCTGTTGTGTTGCTGTGTGACATGAGTTAGAATGGACATAGCTCCTTCCACCCTTTGTGTTTGGAAACTGGCCGTGCAGAATGCAATCATGAGCTCATCTTGACTGGTCCCCTAAGTGATGCTTCAGGTGTGCTTAGGAGCAGGTACTCTGATCTTTTTTTTTTTTTTTTTTTTTTTTGCGGTACGCGGGTCTCTCACTCATGTGGCCTCTCCCGTTGAGGAGCACAGGCTCCGGACGCGCAGGCTCAGCGGCCATGGCTCACGGGCCCAGCGGCTCCATGGCATGTGGGATCTTCCCGGACCAGGGCATGAACCCGCGTCCCCTGCATCGGCAGGCGGACCCTCAACCACTGCGCCACCAGGGAAGCCCAGGTCCTCTGACCTTTTCTGCCCCTCCTCATTTAGCTGACCTCAGCTCACTCTCTGGCAGTGACCCTGAAGAAGTCCCCATTTGCCTGGGAAAAGCTGTGCATTGGATGGTGACTCTATGCATGCCCCCACTCTGTGTTCTTCTACCTTCCTGTCCTCTGGTCCTAGGATAAACCCCTTCCCTGAGATCCACATAGGGCTGCATAGACATGGCCAGCAAGGTGCATGAAGATTGTGTTGAAGATCTCATTATAGCAGAAAGAAGTACAGTCTATTCGTCCCCTCCTTTGGACACAGGCCACACTGAACGCCTCTACAGAAATGAGATTTTCTCACCCTGGTTGTTTCCTACTCAAGATGACTTTCTCCCAGGGCGATTGATAGCTGGAGTCCCCATTCCCTTTAAGAAACATTCTCCCCACCTCCATCCCTAACACTCCCTACAGGAGACCTGCATGAGACCCTATCACAGTACACAGACACCAGCACATTTCTCAAGATATGAGTTACTCTATCTCTTATATCCCCACGTGTGGGATGACCTCAGCCTATACCAATTCTCTGTAGTCTCTCCTCCCCAAAAGCTTCAGAAAATCTTGATGCCAGTAGTTTCCCATCATGACCAAAGAGAAAGCCAACCTTGCACAATAAACTGATTCATTAACTTCATCCTGTCTCTCCATAGTTATGTGCAGCTCATCTTTATTCTTGATTCCATTCTTTTCATATTCCTGTGGACTTTGGACATAGAAATTAAATTCAGCAAACATTTCCTGAGTCCCTGTGATGAACCTGAACTTGAGTCAGCACTGTGGTTAGGACTAATTTTAAGAAGAGAGGTCAGAGGAAAGGTTCTGAAGGTATATCTGCAAGGAGAAGAGTAACCTAGTTTGGCTGGAGTATGTGGGAGGATGTCATGGAGGTAGTATCATAGAAGTTGGCTCTTGAATAAAGGTGATTATCCAAGAACAAGCCCCCACTTATTACTCAGGTATATGCCAGGAATATTCTCTATTTGTAAATGATTGATGTGATGATATTTCCTTTCATCTCTTGGGTGATACCCAGCAGCTCATTCCATTAATTCTTACCTAGAGACTGGCAGACATACTCTCTCTGTGTCTTAATATTTATCTTTCTAAGAACTCCCATACATTTCATGGAAATGTAAATTGATGTGGAAGTCTTGCAAAGCAATTTGACATTAATGGATCAAGAGTCTTAAAAATGTTCATACATCACACCACCAGGTTCCACATATATGCATTAATATACGATATTTGTTTTTCTCTTTCTGACTTGCTTCACTCTGTATGACAGTCTCTAGATCCATCCACATCTCTACAAATGACCCAATTTTTCCTTTTCATGGCTGAGTAATATTCCATTGTATATATGTACAACATCTTCTTTATCCATTCATCTGTCGATAGGCATTTAGGTTGCTTCCATGACCTGGCTATTGTAAATAGTCCTTCAATGAACATTGGGGTGCATGTGTCTTTTTGAATTATTGTTTTCTCTGGGTATATGCCCAGTAGTGGGATTGTGGGTCATATGGTAATTCTATTTTTAGTATTTTAAGGAACCTCCATACTGTTCTCCATAGTGGCTATATCAATACATTCCCACCAACAGTGTGAGAGAGTTCCCTTTTCTCCACACCCTCTCCAGCATTTGTTGTTTGTAGATTTTCTGATGATGCCCATTCTAATGCATGTGAGGTGATACCTTTTGAAGTTTTGATTTGCATTCCTCTAATAATTAGTGACGTTGAGCATCTTTTCATGTGCTTCTTGGCCATTTGTATGTCTTCTTTGGAGAAATGTCTATTTAGGTCTTCTGCCCATTTTTGGATTGGGTTGTTTGTTATTTTAATATTGAGCTGCATGAGCTTTTTATATATTTTGGAGATTCATCCTTTGTCCATTGATTTGTTTGCAAATATTTTCTCCCATTCTGAGGATTCTCTTTTCGTCTTATTTATGGTTTCCTCTGTGGTGCAAAAGCTTTGAAATTTCATTAGGTCACATTTGTTTATTTTTGTTTTTATTTTCATTACTCTAAGAGGTGGATCAAAAAAAGATATTGCTCTGATTTATGTCAAAGAGTGTTCTTCCTATGTTTTCCTCTAAGAGTTTAATAGTGTCCAATCTTACATTTAGGTCTCTAATCCATTTTGAGTTTATTTTTGTGTATGGTGTTAGGGAGTGTTCTAATTTCATCCTTTTACATGTAGCTGTCCAGTTTTCCCAGCACCACTTATTGAAGAGATTGTCTTTTCTCCATTGTATATCCTTGCCTCCTTTGTCATAGATTAGTTGACCATAGGTGCATGGGTTTATCTCTGGGCTTTCTATACTGTTCCACTGATCTATATTTCTGTTTTTGTGCCAGTACCGTATTGTCTTGATTACTGTAGCTTTGTAGAATAGTCTGAAGTCAGGGAGTCTGATTCCTCCACCTCCGTTTTTTTCCCTCAAGACTGCTTTGGCTCTTTGGGGTCTTTTGTGTCTCCATACAAATTTTAAGATTTTTTATTCTAGTTCTGTAACAAATGCCACTGGTAATTTGATAGGGATTGTATTGAATCTGTAGATTGCTTTGGGTAGCATAGTCATTTTCACAATATTTATTCTTCCAATCCAAGAACATGGTATACAGGCTTCTTTTTTTTTAATGTATAATATTTGCAGTCAATTTTTAAAAGGCACCTTTTTATCAAAAAGTTTTTCTTGTCCTTGCCAGGGCGATGTTTTGTGCACACGCGCAGAGCCCAGATGTCTCCATTTGCCTCCCTTCATTATCAGACTCGAGTGCTCATAAATTTCACATTTGAGGCTTCTCAGCCCACACACGCAACATCAGACACAGAGGCCAACTCGCTCCCTCCCTGGTCAGGGTCATTTCTACCCAGCCCACCCACAGAGCACAGAGAGTCTGGCTACTTTAATATACAATAAACATACATATTTCTGTGACTTGTCTGGTGTTCCTGAACCCTGCATTGTGCTAAAGAGAAAATTCCAAATTGTTTGATACAAACTTTGGTCTTGGTTCAGCTGTTACTCCTACATCTCTCTCATTTGGCATGAGTTTGGTGTCCCGCAAATGTCAATATCAGCTCTTTTTGGAAGGTCTCTTCACCTGACACTACCAGCCTTCTGTTATCTTAGCAAAGTTTTGCTGCAAGATATCCATAAACACCTGGACTTCATGTTTAGCAGCGCCAGTGCATTCTTCCCACATTAGATGGACTCTTTCTCACATTTTGTGATGACATGCTCATTGTTGCCCCAGGTTATCCACTGCCTACAGCTCTCATGTACCCCTGATCATCCAGCCTGAGATTTAGTCCAGGTAAGGAAGCAAGACTGCTAGTAGCCTCCTCCACAGTTTGGTCTGCTACTGAAACATACATAATCTGATGCTGGTCATTGTCTTGTCACTTTCTCTCTACCTTTCCTTTTTCCAGCAGAACTCCAGCATGGGCAATTTTGCTGAGTATAATTAATCAATAAACAGACATGTATTGAGTGTCTGCCACTTGAAAAATATAGTGCCAGCGTCATAGGAAAGTTAGGAAAAGAAAAATGGGCATCCTTACCCTCAGAGATTGAATAGTCTAGTGAGGGAGATGATAGGTTTGGTTAGCATCTAAACCTAAGGCATAGCAGGTAAGTGATGCAGAGGAAGGAAGGAAGGAAGGAAGGAAGGGAGGAAAGGAGGAAGGAAACTAATATTTATTAAGCCCCTTCCATATGCTAAGCACATAGAAATGTGGTACAGAGAAATAAAGTCAATGATTTGAAAGAAGTCAATAAATACTCACAATTGTATTTATTTTCATAGAAAGAACAGAAAGATAAATGAAAACTCAGTGCGTGGGGGGAGGGGTGAATTTGGAGCAGAATTTCAAAAATCCAGGCTTAAGCAATATAAGTTTGTATAGATAAAATTAATGTGACAAGTAAGCAAATAGAGATAATGTGTGGACAAAACATCACTCATTCCCTGATTTGGTATATTATACACTTGTTGTGGGAAGAAAATAATTCCAAGACTTCTTAAATGGTGGAGTAAGGAGATTGGTAGACGCTTTCCCTAGCAAAAAAAAAAAATTTAACTGGTGGAAATTATAAAAAAATAAAACAAAACAGAAAAAGATTACTTAAGGTATCTGGAATGGTTTCAAGGACATACTCAAATGAAGAAATATGTGTTCAAGAAAACTTACTAAATTTCAATATGAAAAGCAAGAGTCTGTGGCATCTGAGCCAGGACCTGCTCCCTTTCCCCGCTATCTCCATGTTACAAAAAACTCTACCCTGGGCACTCTACTCTGGACCCAAGAAGAGAGAAGCTTCCCTTTCCCCAGCTCACAATGTGGAGTTACTGGTCCACCTGGGAGAGGCAGGCTGCTTGCAGGGGTTTTTATCCCCCACCCCTATGTCACAGAGTCTCTATTCTCTATTTCAGTCAATAGGCTAAAAGGTGTGAGGCTCTTTTCCCTCCATCCATCCCTCACTCCTAGGGGAAGAGAATGCTTCCAGCCCCACCCCTCCATCAACTCCTCCCCATCACCTCCACTCCAGTTCATTCATAGAGAGGAGGTTCTATTCTGGGAGAGGCAAATTGAGAAGACCATGGACTTCTGCTTCCACACAGTGTCCAATAATGGAGCATTGGTGTCACTCTTGGAAAACTGGGTCCCATCCCCAGTTCTGTGCAGTGCCCAGGGGAAAGGCAGGTCATAAAGACGAGCTCCACACTCTGCTTCCTTACCTATGAGTGCTATGGTCTGAATGTTTGTGTTTCCCCCAAATTCATATGTTAAAGTTCTTACCCTCAAAGATGATGGTTTTAGTAGGTGGGGCCTTTGGGAGGTACTTAAGTCATGAGGGTGTAAAAGAGGCTCCAGAGAGATGCCTACCCCCCTTCCACCATGTGAGAACACAGTGAGAAGGTGCTGACTGTGAAACAGGAAAATGGTCTTCATCCAACCATGCCGGTGGCACCCAGATCTTAGACTTTCAGCCTCTAGAACTGTGAGAAATAAATGTTGTTGATAAGATAACCAGTCTGTTTTGTTATAGCTGCCCCAAAAGACTAAGACAATAGATGTTGTGGAGAACAAAAGAGATCTTGGTGGAGAACAATTAAGAGGAGGCTGGTAGATCCATTGTAGAAACAAAATGGCAGAGCCAACAGAAGTTCAATAGAGAGAACTATGTAAACAGACAGAAAAGAACATAAGCAAAACATTCTCTGACATAAATCATAGCAGTGTTTTCTTAGGTCAGTCTCCCAAGGCAATAGAACGAAAAGCAAAAATAAACAAATGGGACTAATCAAGCTTACAAGCTTTTGCACAGCAAAGGAAACCATAAACAACACAAAAAAATCTACAGAACAAGGGAAAATATTTGCAAATGATGCGACCGACAAGGGATTAATTTCCAAAATATACAAACAGCTCATACAGCTCAATATCAAAAAAAAAAACAAACAACCCAATCAAAAACGATAGGCAGAAGATCTAAATAGACGTTTCTGCAAAGAAGACATATAGATGGCCAACAGGCACATGAAAAGATGCTCAACAGTGCTGATTATTAGAGAAATGCAAATCAAAACTGCAATGAGGTACCACCTCACACCAGTCAGAACGGCCATCATTAAAAAGTTTACAGATAAATGCTGGAGAGGGTGTGGAGAAAAGGAAACCCTCCTACACTGTTGGTGAGAATGTATATTGGTGCAGCCAGTATGGAGAATGGTATGGAGGTTCCTTAAAAAACTCAGAAAAGAGTTACCATATGATCCAGCGGTCCCAGTCCTGGGAATATATCCGGAGAAAACTCTAATTGAAAAAGTACATGCACTGCAATGTTCATAGCAGCACTATTTACAATAGCCAAGACATGGAAGCAACCTAGGACAGAATTTATTTACCTGTGGTAATCACTTCAATTGTTTGTTTCATCACACAGATTTTTGGGCTTCAGACTTCAGCTGTATTCTCTCCCGTGGAACTATTCTGTATTGATAAGGCTCTAAAAATCCTTCTCTGGTCACAAAGTAAAGTTCCCAGCCCTAACAGAAAAAATTATTTTCTTAAATTTAAGTAAAGGAGCAACTAAGATGTGAGAGTTTAGGCACAGATTGGAAAACCTTCCTTTCTGCCCACATCAGGAATGAGCAGGACTGCTTGGGTCAGGTCTGCTAGCCTGGAGTGGAAGTGCACAGACAGGTGATGGAAATGTACTCATACAGCTGTATGAACAGATGCAGTGAACTTTCTATACCCCCACAAATACCAGATGGGCCTAAAAGTGAGGAATATGGACATATCAAGAAAATGTCCCTTCTCACACTCAGACTGAAGGAGTTCTCCCCAATCACCAGAGGTTGGGCAACAACATATTCAGCTGCCCAATTCCCCTATTCGAGCATTTAAGTGAATTCCTCTCCAAGAAGTGTTGGCCTATCGTTGCTTAGACTACGAAGCAGATGGAGTGTAGTTTATAGTTCAATCAGGAATCCAAATTAAAGTCATTGGCTTGTTCTTAATGGGATTAATGGGAGTTGATGAATATATCCTGGCAGCTTGAGAAGCTGCCTGGTTTTGGCATTAAGCCCACCCTATGTTAAGTACACATAGGTATGCCAAGTGGCTAGGTCCCCACCTTCTGGGATTTCAGATCTGGACCAGGAAGCCTGCTGGGAGGATGGCACAGGATGAAGATTCTCTTGTTTATTAAGGCCCCAAAGTTTTGTATCCAAATACTTTTTTTTTTCCATTTCTTTTATTGAGGTATAAGTTATATGCAGTAAAATTCACACTTTTAAGAGCAGAGTTCTGCCAGTTTTGACAAATATAGACAGTTACATAACTACCACCATAATTAAGATACAGAAGAAAATTCTGCCATCTCTGTAGTTGACTTCCCCCCTACCCCCAACTCTTGGCAAACACTGGTCTGCTTACTGTTCCTATAGTTTTCTTTTTGTAAAAGGGTCATCATATAAATGGAAGCATGCAGTATGCAGCCTTTGAAGCTGGATTCTTTCACTGAGCATAAGTGCTTTTGAAACTCATCCATGGTGTTAACTGTATGAATAGTTCATTCTTTTTATTGGATGTACCACAGTTTATCCATTCCCAGTTGTTTTTATTTCACTTGGTTAAATACCTCAGAGTAGGTAGGTATGCCTCACTTTATGAAAAATTGCTGAAAGGTTTTCCAAATCGGTTGTAATATTTTGCACACAACCAGAAACATATGAGAGTTCCAGTTGGTCCATGTTCTCACCAACACTTGACATTTTTGTTGTTGTTTTTTTAATTTGTTTTATGTTACCGATTCTGAGAGGTGTCTAGTGGTGGTTTTCATTGTGGCTTCAATTTGCATTTCCTTAATGACTAATATGCTAAGCACCTTTTCATGTGTTTTTTTTTTTTTTTGCCATCCATATATCTTCTTTAGTTTAAAAAAAAAAGCTAGATTTTCTTCAAATGGGGCTGTGTCAAAGTATTCATTGTGACATTGAGACGTGTAGGTGTTTAGACCTATAATACCCACACCCAACCCTAACATTCCTGGGTTTGGTAAGAGTATTTAGAAATTGAAAAAAAAAGTAAATGAAGGACCCTTAGATTGTAGATTTAAATCCCCGACAATCAAGGTATAAGCAATACCCCTAATCAGTGATTCTATAGTATCTCCTTAAATACCACCAGTAATGGGGAGCTTATTATTTTCCAAAGCATAAATTTCATAGTCCTTCCTTACTCTGAGAATAATTTTTAAAATTATTATTCCCACCCACTATACTACCTGGAGGAAGCCTAACCCCATCCCACAGGATAATCCTTGGGATTATTGTCAGCCCTAAAGACATCCAGACAGGTCTGTTTTCTAGACTACCAGGACTGTACCTTTGGACTTTATCCTTGTGAAGTGGTTTCAAGATCCTTTATCACTTAAATGTCAATTTATTAGGGCTTTTTGACAACTGGGGTTTTCATATCTAGAAACGATTCAACTGAGGCTGCTCTCTTCCTACCCACTCCTGTGTAACAACATGTCATAAGCATTTCCCGTGTCACTATGTTACTTAGTCATCTTTGAATCGTCACTTTTGATAGCCACATATTAATCCATTGAGAGACTGTGCCATAATCCCTTAGCTCATATCACGTTGCTGGACATTTAATTTGCTTCTGATACCACTGACCACTCTGATGAATATACACATGCATGTATTTTTCCGTATTTGGGTGACATCCCTGGATAGATTCTCGGTAGTAGAATGACTGCTCCTGTGACATTTTGGCTTACGATACAGATTACCAAATTGATATTCTAAAGTAATATACCAATTTACATTTCTGCCATCAGAACACTAATGTGTTTGCTTCTCTGAATTCTTGCCAGGACAAGCATTATAATTTTAGCTGTTTTTATTTGTTTTTATCTTGGTTTCACTGAAATACAGCAGTTTAAATGCTACTTTAGTTTAGTATATATTTGTTTGATTACTAGTCGGTGACGATATATACATGATTTTTCTGGGCTGTTGCTAGTCAGTGCAGTAACTCTTTTGCAGTTTGTTCATGATCTTTACTCATCTGTCTATTAGTACTTTATTGACTTATTTGAGCCATCTGGGTGTTGAAGATAGGATCCTTTTACCTGCTGTATTCCACATACATATTTTCCCATCTCTCTCTTTGCCTTTCTAGTTCAGTTGTCTTTGGTTTAGCTGTTCCCACTGCTTGAAATACTCTTACACCAGATGTCTGTGTGATTAGCTGCTCCTCCCCTTCAGGACTGTACTCAAATACCAGCTTCTCACTGAGGGCTTCTCTGGCCAGATGATATAAAATTTGAGTAATTCTCCTCCACTTGACAATTCTTTAGCACTTTGTTTTTTTCTTTTTTCTCCTTACCACTTTTCACTGTACAACTATATATATCTTTAACTTTAATTATAATTATATAACTGTATATACTGTATTATCTATTACTGATTTGTTGTGCTTACTGTCTGCCCTCTCCCATCACCAGAATGAAATAGCAGAATACTTTTGCTAAATATTGGTCAAACCTGATTCTTCCTATACTCTCTACCCCACTCTATTCTATTAAAAAAAAAAAAAGCTGCCAAAATGTTTTGAGCTTCTAGCCTCAAGGATATTTGCCCTGGAGAAAGCAGACATAGCCTGAAGTCAAATAGCTTTTCAAACTGTTTTGTAAAACATGAAACCCAATGAAGAAATAATAACAGTGAGAGGGGAGACGATTAAGTTTCCACCTTCACCCTCAACTGAGGCAAAAAGGTGTGATGTCCATCCTACTGGGCTGCCCCACAAGACCCACAAGTTGTCTGCTGAGACTGCACTGAGGTGGAGATTAAAGGCCTTTCCTCCATTTTCCAGAAGGTTCCCGGATTCCAATGCAACCCTGAATAGGAAGTTGAGGGGCAATAAAGGCTGGGGTGCAATTCCTCCAGATTGGCAGAATGAACAGGCCCCTGGAGATTAAATAGACTTTAAAAGAAAAGGACAGTGGTATTCTTTGCAGTACCAATGTTGCTGTCTGAGGTACAAAATCTATACAATTTCCCTAGTCAGAGAGCTGTTGGTCACAGCCCAACCCACCTTGAGCTGAACTCATCAAACCAAAGCAACAGAATTTGGTACATACTCCAGGTAGGAGGTTTTGCCCACTGACAGCTGACCTGAGAGGGACTTTTTCATCCAAATGTGGCAGGCTTGACTGGGGACCTGAAGGACATATTTTAATGGGATATAAAGTAAGATAAGCAGCCAATGGTGATTTCCAAGAAATTGTGTTTGGGGCTTTCTTCTGGCAGAATCAAGGTCATGCCCTGGTCAACATTAATGGCTAGAGGAGTGTCAGACCTATTGCCACCTGTTTTTCAAATCTCCATTTACTTAATGGGGAGTCCTGTGGGTTATGAGATGGTTTATCTCAGATGGTTCTGCCACTGTCAGTCACATTCTGCAGCACATGGATCCCCATCCATTCTATATTTACTCCACGTGGACAGGGGGCTGTTTGCAGTGGGATAGCATTCACTTTGGTTCCATGTACATATGAGGAATGTTTTACCTCATACCTTTCAGATTAGCTCAGAACTTTGTTCTGTAGACCAGAAGCATCAGCATCACCTAGGAACTTGTTAAAAATGTATAATCTCAGGCTCCATTCCAGACCTGCTGAGTCAGTTTTCAACAAGATCCCAAATTGGTTCACATGCACGTTCAATTTTGAGATGTGTTGGCCTAGACTAATCACTAGAGAAAGCTTCTCAGCCCTCACTGTACACGCATTAGAATCCCGGGGGCGGGGGGGGGGAATTGCCCCTGAGGCACTGGCCTTGGGTACAAAATACAAGGGAGCTCTGAAAATTCAATTATCAAGGCAAACAAAATTTAATGCAAACTTTTTTTGAAAGTCAGAATTAATGCAAAAAATACATGATGAAGAAAATATCGACTCTTTAAATAAAGGCAGAATTAGTATTACTAATTTTTCCCTTTTTTTCTGACTCCAATATTTCTAGATAAGGCACTGCTTAAAATAATACAGATGTTTTAAGTACCATCTCATTCTGAATCAATCAGTTTGGGATGAGGGCAAGACATAGTTGTGGAGGAAGAAAATTTCCTTTACCCTTCTAGGTTCTTTGGGCTGGTCTGACTTAAATTGACATGAGACAAATTAACAGGAGAAAATCAAACAAAATTTAATAACATATATATGTGGGAGAGACCCAGTAAAACTGAGTAACTTGCCAAAATGGCTGAAATCCTCAACCTCAAATAGTATCTTTAGCTAAAGACAAAAGAGGATGTTGGGGCTAGTGGTGTGGTCCTTCAGTGGGGAGGACGGCAATTCACATGGAGCTGGGAAACCAAATGTTTGGTAAACAAATGTTTGCTGGGCCCTGAAGAGACAGTGGGGCACACAGAGGAGTTTTAACAAATGGCCCTTGCTAGGTTCCTCCTGTCTATACAACTGGTTCATACCTTAGTTATCTATGGTGATGGCTCCCTTCTTTTAAGTGGTTAAGAAGAAGGCCAAAGGTTCTTACTGAGTCTTTTCGGCCTTAAAAATAATCAGCCAAAATGGATTTTTATGCCAACGAGACATATTTGGGGATGGCAAATTTTGCTCCCCTACATTATCAAGAACAGCAACAACAGTAAAGCCACTTGAACATTTTCTTTATTTTTCATTATGGAAAATGTAAAACAAAAGTAGAAAGAAGAGTAGCGTGAGCCCACCTATGTCCATCAGATAGCTTCAGAAGCTACCAACACATGGACCATCTTATTTCACCCATATACCTTGCTATTCCCGACCTCATCCCCAGCCCCAATTTATATGAAGTAAATTTCAGACATCATAATGTATGTATTCTGGTATGTATTGTAAAAAGAAAAAAAAAAACTCTTTAAAAAAACAAATCACAACTAGCAATAACATAATGACAAATTATTGTCAAATATTAAATAATATCAAATATCCTATCAGTGTCCCAGTGTCCAAGTTTTCTTTTTCTTTTTTTAATTTTTTAGCATTTTTTTTTTTGTTAGAATAAAGATCTAAGTGAGTCTGAATAAGGATCCAAGATATTCTGTTTGGTTGCTATATCCCCTAAGTCTTACTTAATCTCTAGGTTTCTCCTCCATCTGAACATCCCCAGCAGGCACTTGGTCTATTTTGCTATTATTTTCCCTTGGCAGTGATGAGTGTCCAGCTTATAATTAGGTGTTTAATAAATATTTGCTAATTTAATGAAAACATAAGTGGGGATTCATCCACACTATATAATATTATTTAAGTAATGTAATATAATTTAAGTAAGGGTTAAAAAAACCTTTTTGATATTGAATACTGCTCTTATGTTAAGTGAAGCATACAGAACACCAAACTCTATAAACAATATAAACCCAATATTTTTTTTTATTTTCATTATTTCTGCATCCTGGGGAAGAGGGTTAAAGTTGCTTTTTAAAAATCAGTCTTAAAATTTAAGCCTGAAAAGATGGGAGAAGTTTATGTGGAGTATTGCTTTAAGATTAATGAGACTGAGTCTCAGGTCTCTTTCCTTTTCTTTCCTTCCTACAGTAGGCTGATCACCTTTCTGCAGTTGTGGGAAAAGTCTCTATGAGCCACTGAAAACCTGTTACACTGTCAACATACTGTGGGATAAAATTATTGGTACGATGACCATATAAATTATTATCCATAATGGGCCATTCTGGAGAATGAAAGGGGCACTCTTAAAAAAATTGCTCTAGAACCACAAACAAAAACGGGGACTGTCTCAGGGAGAATTTGCATACCCATAAGAAGTACCCTGCCCCTACTTGTTTCAAATAAACAAGCAAACAAACAGAAATTATGGCTATGGCTATTTGGATCTTTGGGACTTCAATCATCTTGCTGGAGAGTTAAAAAAAAAATCCCACACAGTGAGTGGTATCTAGAATATATTCTATTTCATTTGGAGTTTTACCCATAATGCTGAACAGTTGAAAGGGATGGACTATGAATATTAAATAGGTCTAATTTCTAGAACAGAGCAGGCTGCCAGTAAATTGTCCATTTGATTTTTGAGCCTGGGAATCATGTTCATGTTGCATTCATTACAGGTAAGATGTAAGAGCAGGTATTTAACGTTAGCAGAATGACTAACAACTACTTTAGTTCCTTTTCTACCACCCTGTCTGGGTATAATAAGGCATCATAGTTTAAACAAAAATGTATCTCATTAACTAGAAACTCACTTCATAGCAAAGCTTTCTACATCCTGTGGGTCATTAAAATGGAATTTTGAAGCTTTCTTTTTATTTTTAAATTTATTTATTTTATTTATTTTTTATATTTTTGGCTGCATTGGGTATTTGTCGCTGCACGCGGGCTTTCTCTAGTTGTGGCGAGTGGGGGCTACTCTTTGTTGCAGTCATGGGCTCTAGGCTCATGGGCTTCATTAGTTGCGGCACTCAGGCTCAGTAGTTGTGGCGCACAGGCTTAGTTGCTCCATGGCATGTGGGATCTTCCCAGACCAGGGCTCGAACCCATGTCCACTGCATTGGCATGCGAACTCTTAACGACTGCACCACCAGGGAAGCCCCTTGAAGCTTTCTTTCACTTAAACATTGGGAACACTCAAAAGAGCGTCCTCAAAAGAGCTCATCTGGCCTCAAGAATGGCCAGATGAGCTCTTTGTGCACTCACGTAGGGCTGTATTCACTTCATCTAGAGTCGCTTCTTTAGCACTGGGGATGCCAAGCTGTTCAGTGCTGTAACTTTTTGCATGCTGGAAAAGCTAGAGGGAAAACCCCAATAAGGTGTTAACAGTTGCTCATCAATCACTGCTCTGAGTATCTGAAATGCCTGTATTCAAGGAGTGAATGCAGTTACACTGTCTTCTCTAATCCTCATTTGGTAGACAACATCATTGCTATTAATGATTGGAACTGGGCTTCCCTGGTGGCGCAGTGGTTGAGAATCCGCCTGCCGTTGCAGGGGACACGGGTTCGTGCCCCGGTCCGGGAAGATCCCACATGTCGCAGAGCAGCTGGGCCCGTGAGCCATGGCCGCTGAGCCTGCGCGTCCGGAGCCTGTGCTCCACAACGGGAGAGGCCACAACAGTGAGAGGCCCGCGTACCACAAAAAACAAAAAACAAATAATTGGAACTGAAAGAAGAAGTTGAATGAAGTCTCACTCAATTAAACCTATACATTAAAAACCTAGGGTTGATAATGCTTATTGTTATGCATTCATTAGCTCAACAACTATTTATTGAGCTCTTTTATATGTCAGGCACTGTTCTAAATTCTATGTGAACAGAGATGACCAACACAAAACCACTGTTTTCATGGAATTTTCATCCTGGTAGGATGGGGGACACAAATAATAAACAATACATAGATATCAATTATAATGTCAAGTAGTGCTAATTGCAGTGAAAGAAAAAATGAGATAAGGTACTTGGAAAGGGACTCAGAGAGAAGGGATATTATTTTACATAATATGGCCAATGGAGGCCTTTCTGAGGAGGTGACATTTAAGTAGAGCAATGATGGATACAAGGAGAAAGTCAATGTATCCGGGCAGAAAAAAACACTTGGCAATGGCTGGTAACTCTGGAGTTCAGGTTTCTTAGAACTGAGAGTAAGGTCATAAGCAGAAGATCCATATTTTCTTTTCAGATCCTCTTCTTGGTCCTCTGATTCTTGAAGCAAGGTAACAACTTCTAGGACCTCAGTTCTTTTATCCATAAATGGACTGGTTGGACATCATCAGTGTTGCCCAAACTCTCAGTACACTGCTGAATTCAATATCACTCTTCTCCCCCCACCCTCTTCCCAGTCAACATATTTGAATAACTGTTTAAATAATATACATTTATCTTTAAATAGCTCATTTTTAATCTAAACAGATGTATTTTTAAAGGTTTTGGCACCCAATTCCAGTGGAGGGTGGAATTTCCCCACCAATAAGCAATCACTGGACACAATCTGGATATCCTACAATTCAATTCAATTTTGAAACTATTCTGGAGATGGTGTTGTTACCAAACCACAGGTTGAAGGCTCAGGCCTACAAGACTATTGCCTCTCACCCTGACCTATTTCAGATGCCAATCACAAGTTCAAGTTGTCACCTGTGCTTCTCACTGATTGGCTATAAATTGGTTCCAACAACCCCTTCTTTGGGTTTGATTAATTTGCTACAGCAGCTCAGGGAACTCAGAGAAACATTTTACTTACTAGGTAACTGTTTAATTATAAAAGGATATAACTCAGGAACAACCATATGGAAGAGGTGCATAGGGCAAGGTAAGGGGAAGGGGCATGGAGCTTCTAAGCTCTCCAGGTACACCACTTTCCCCAAATATAACATATTCACCAACCTGGAAGCTCTCAGAACCCTCTGCTTTTGGGTTTATGGGAGACTTCATTACATAGGTATGGTTGACTAAATCATTGGCAATTAAATCATTGGTGGTTAGATTCAAACTCCAGCCCCTCTCCCCTCCCTGGATGGTCAGCAACCAGTCCCCATATCCTTAGGTGTGTTCAAAAGGTCCCCTAATTAACATAACAAAAGATACCTCTATCTCTCTACTTAGGGAAATTTTTTTAAAAATACATCCTTATTGGAGTATAATTGCTTCACAATGCTGTTTTAGTTTCTGTTGTACAACAAAGTGACTCATCCATATGCATACACATGTCACCATATCCCCTCCCTCTCTAGCCTCCCTCCCATCCTCCCTATCCCACCCCTCTAGGTCATCGCAGAGCACTGAGCAGATCTCCCTGTGCTATGCAGCTGCTTCCCACTAGCTATCCATTTTACATTCGGTAGTGTATATATGTCGATGCTAGTCTCACTTCGCCCCAGCTTCCCCCTCCCCACCCCGTGTCCTCAAGTCCATTTTCTATCTCTATGTTTGTATTGCTGCCCTGTCACTAGGTTCATCAGTAGCATTTTTTTTTTTTTTTTAGATTCCATATATATGTGTTAGCATGCAGTATTTGTTTTTCTCTTTCTGACTTACTTCACTCTGTATGATAGACTCTAAGATCATCCACCTCACTACAGAGCTCTGTGCCAGAAATGGGAGGGAGACCAAATATATATTTCTTTTTTTTTTTTTTTTTAAAGCGGGGCACGAACCCGTATCCCCTGCATCAGCAGGCGGACTCTCAACCACTGCGCCACCAGGGAAGCCCCTATATTTCTTATTATAAATCACAATGTCACAATTTTAAAAGAAAACGTTGTATTATTGCTATGAGTGGAAAACTCTCCACGGTATGGAAGGTAATTGCACAAATATATACATGGAAAGAAAACCATGTTATTAAATCCTATCTTGACATTTGCCACTGAGGGCTTTAGGCTTGAGGTTTTATCTCCTTTTCTAAAACAGGATTTGCAGTGGTTAGACATACAGCCCCAAACTAGGCCTTACCCCAACAGAAGGAGCAATGTAAGTTTTACCAGCACCCCTAAAGGGCCAACAATTGTTTATTGAACATCTACAATACAGCAGGCTCTGGTCTAGGACCTGAGATACATGGAGAAAAATACGAAGTCTTTGTTTCCCAAAAGGCTTACAGTCTAGACAATAAATAGATTTACTGAAAATAAACAATACAATGAAAAGAGGAAAAAAATTAAAAAGTGATACATGTATTCTTGTTAAAGAAAAAATTATTCATGATATCTCTTAAAGACTGTAAGGCACACTTTCTTCAGGTTGGGCTACTATGTGAGGCCTTGTAGTAGAGGAGAGAGATAAAACTCAGTTCCAGTAGGGCAAGTGTAGAGGTGTATACCAGGAGCAGGTCAGTGGATAGAACATTACTAAGAGGAAACCTCAAAGGTAAGGGGGATTCTCGGTAGACCAACCCAACAGAATTCTTGCTGAAGACAGGCCATGGTGATTAAGACATGGAGGGTGGAGAATTTTCCCTAAGCAGATTTAGCAAGATTCTTGCTCAAACTGGATTCGACAAAGACAAAGAAGGCCAAGTTTGGGCCTCATCCAGCAGCTGGGTCAGAGGAACCTGATTAAAGTTCAGTAAAAGAAGAGAGTCATTGTCATTCTTTGCAGAATGACAGAAGGGCAATAGGTAATAGGTGATAGGCAATAGGGAATAGAAGGAAACTTTAGATTGGGCTGTTTGGGAAAGAACTGGCTAAGGAGGAAGTGGATTCCAATCAGAGAGAGAATTGTGTGTATATTATCACTTTAGTAATTTAAAAGAGGAAACTATTCTCTCTTTAGTATTGTTAATGTCATGTAAACCTTTTCTTCCAACCACCAGAGATGTGGAAATGCACATTCCAAACTTGGAAAACAATGGACTAGAAGGATCAAGGTTCCTCATAGCCTAGACCTAAAAATCACTATAGTTGACCTCCACATAGGTGGGTTCTATGTCCACAGATTCAACAAATACGGATGGGAAAAAAATTTTGTTTAATTCTAGAAAGCTTCAAAAAGTAAAAGTTGAATTTGCTGCAGTCCAGCAATTATTTACATAACATTTACATTGTATTTACAACTATTTACATAACACTGACATTGTATTGGGTATTATAAGTAGTCAGGAGATGAATTTTTTTCGAATTTTATTTTATTTTTTTATACAGTATGTTCTTATTAGTCATCAATTTTATGCACATCAGTGTATACATGTCAATCCCAATTGCCCACTTCATCACACCACCACCACCACCACCACCACCCACGTTGCTTTCCCCCCTTGGTGTCCATATGTTTGTTCTCTACATCTGTCTCTCAATTTCTGCCCTGCAAACTGGTTCACGTGTACTATTTTTCTAGGTTCCACATATATTTGTTAATATATGATATTTGTTTTTCTCTTTCTGACTTACTTCACTCTGTATGACTCTAGATCCATCCATGTCTCTACAAATGACCCAATTTCGTTCCTTTTCATGGCTGAGTAATATTCCATTGTATATATGTACAACATCTTATTTATCCATTTGTCTGACGATGGGCATTTAGGTTGCTTCCATGACCTGGCTATTGTAAATAGTCCTTCGATGAACATTGGGGTGCATGTGTCTTTTGGAATTATTGTTTTCTCTGGGTATATGCTCAGTAGTGGGATTGCTGGATCATATGGTAGTTCTATTTTTAGTTTTTTAAGGAACCTCCATACTGTTCTCCATAGTGGCTGTATCAATTTACATTCCTACCAACAGTGCGAGAGTGTTCCCTCTTCTCCTCACATTCTCCAGCATTTGTTCTTTGTAGATTTTCTGATGATGCCCATTCTAACTGGTGTGAGGCAGTACCTCATTGTAGTTTTGATTTGCATTTCTCTAATAATTAGTGATGTTGAGCAGCTTTTCATGTGCTTCTTGGGCATCTGTATGTCTTCTTTGGAGAAGTGTCTATTTAGGGCTTCTACCCATTTTTGGATTGGGTTGTTTCTTTTTTTAATATTGAGCCACATGAACTGTTTATATATTCTGGAGATTAATCCTTTATCTGTTGATTCATTTGCAAATATTTTCTCCCATACTGAGGGTTCTCTTTTCGTCTTGTTTATGGTTTCCCTTGCTGTGCAAAAGCTGTGAAGTTTCATTAGGTCACATTTGTTTATTTTTGTTTTTATTTCCATTACTCTAGGAGGTGGATCACAAAAGATCTTGCTGTGACTTATGTCAAAGAGTGTTCTTCCTATGTTTTCCTCTAAGAGTTTTATAGTGTCTGGTCTTACATTTAGGTCTCTAAACCATTTGGAGTTTATTTTTGTGTATGGTGTTTGGGAGTGTTCTAATTTCATTCTGTTACATGTAGCTGTCCAGTTTCCCAGCACCACTTAATGAAGAGACTGTCTTTTCTCCATTGTATATCCTTGCCTCATTTGTCATAGTTTAGTTGACCATAGGTGCATGGGTTTATCTCTGGGCTTTCTATCTTGTTCCATTGATCTATGTTTCTGTTTTTGTGCTGTACCATATTGTCTTGATTACTGTAGCTTTGTAGTGTAGTCTGAAGACAGGGAGTCTGATTCCTCCAGCTCTGCTTTTTTCCCTCAAGACTGCTTTGGCTATTTGGGGTCTTTTGTGTCTCCATACAAATTTTAAGATTTTTTTCTTCTGGTTCTGTAAAAAACGCCATTGGTAATTTGATAGGAATTGCATTGAATCTGTAGATAACTTTGGGTAGTATAGTCATTTTCATAATATTGATTCTTCCAATCCAAGAACATGGTATATCTCTCCGTCTGTTGGTATCATTTTTAATTTCTTTCATCAGTGTCTTATACTTTTCTGCATACAGGTCTTTTGGCTCCCTAGGTAGGTTTATTCCTAGGTATTTTATTCTTTTTGTTGCAGTGGTAAATGGGAATGTTTCCTTAATTTCTCTTTCAGATTTTTCATCATTAGTATATAGGAATGCAAGGGATTTCTGTGCATTAATTTTCTATCCTGCAACATTACCAAATTCATTGATTAGCTCTAGTAGTTTTCTGCTGGAATCTTTAGGATTCTCTATGTGTAATATCATGTCATGTGCAAACAGTGACAGTTTTACTTCTTTTCCAATTTGTATTCTTTTATTTCTTCTTCTTCTCTGATTGTCGTGGCTAGGACTTCCAAAACTATGTTGAATGAGAGTGGTGAGAGTGGACATCATTGTCTTGTTCCTGATATTAGAGGAAATGCTTTCAGTTTGTCACCATTGAGAATGATGTTTGCTGTGGGTTTGTTGTATATGGCCTTTATTATGTTGAGGTAGGTTCCCTCTATGCCCACTTTCTGGAGAGTTTTTATCATAAGTAGGTGTTGAATTTTGTCAAAAGCTTTTTCTGCATCTGTTGAGATGAGCATATGTGTTTTCTTCTTCAATTTGTTAATATGGTGTATCACATTGATTGATTTGCATAAATTGAAGAATCCTTGAATCCCTGGGATAAATCCCACTTGATCTTGGTGTATGATCCTTTTAATGTGTTGTTGCATTCTGTTTACTAGTATTTTGTTGAGGATTTTTGCATCTATATTCATCAGTGATATCGGTCTGTAATTTTATTTTTTTGTAGTATCTTTGTCTGGTTTTGGTATCAGGGTCATGGTGGCCTCATAGAATGAGTTTGGGAGGGTTCCTTCCTCTGCAATTTTTTCGAAGAGTTTGAGAAGGATGGGTGTTAACTTTTCTCTAAATGTTTGATAGAATTCACCTGTGAAGCCATCTGGTCCTGGACGTTTGTTTGTTGGTAGATTTCTAATCACAGTTTCAATTTCATTACTTGTGATTGGTCTGTTCCTATTTTCTATTTCTTCCTGGTTCAGTCTTGGAAAGTTATACCTTTCTAAGAATGTGTCCATTTCTTCCAGGTTGTCCATTTTACTGGCATAGAGTTGCTTGTAGTAGTCTCAGGATACTTTGTATTTCTGCAGTGTCTGTTGTAACTTCTCCTTTTTTGTATCTAATTGTATTGATTTGAGTCCTCTCCCTCTTTCTTGATGAGACTGGCTAATGGTTTATCAATTTTGTTTATCTTCTCAAAGAACCAGCTTTTAGTTTTATTGATCTTTGCTATTGTTTTCTTTGTTTCTGTTTCATTTATTTCTGCTCTGATCTTTATGATTTCTTTCATTCTGCTAACTTTGGGTTTTGTTTGTTCTCCTTTCTCTAGTTCCTTTAGGTGTAAGGTTGATTGTTTATTTGAGATTTTTCTTGTTTCTTGGAGGTATGCTTGTATAGCTATAAACTTCCCTCTTGGAACTGCTTTTGCTGCATCCCATTGGTTTTGGATTGTCGTGTTTTCATTTTCTTTTTTCTCTAGGTATTTTTTGATTTCCTCTTTGATTTCTTCAGTGATCTCTTTGTTATTTAGTAACATATTGTTTAGCCTCCATGTGTTTGTGTTTCAAACGTTTTTTATTCCCTGTAATTGCTTTCTAACCTCATAGCATTGTGGTCAGAAAAGATGCTTGATATTATTTCAATTTTCTTAATTTTACTGAGGCTTGATTTGTGACCCAAGATGTGATCTATCCTGGAGCATTTTCCGTTCGCACTTGAGAAGAAAGTGTAATCTGCTGTTTTTGGATGGAGTGTCCTATAAATATCAGTTAAATCTATCTGGTCTATTGTGTCATTTCAAGCTTGTGTTTCCTTATTAATTTTCTTTCTGGATGTTCTGTCCATTGGTGTAAATGAGGTGTTAAAGTCCCCCACTATTATTGTGTTATTGTTGAGTTCCACTTCTACAGCTGTTAGCAGTTGCCTTATGTATTGAGGTGCTCCTATGTTGGGTGCATATATATTTATAATTATTATATCTTCTTCTTGGATTATCCCTTGATCATTATGTAGTGTCCTTCCTTGTCTCGTAGCATTCTTTATTTTAAAGTCTATTTTATCTGATATGAGTATTGCTACTCCAGCTTTCTTCTGATTTCCATTTGCATGGAATATCTTTTTCCATCCCCTCACTTTCAGTCTGTATGTGTCCCTAGGTCTGAGCGGGGTCTCTTGTAGACAGCATATATATGGGCCTTGTTTTTGTATCCATTCAGCAAGCCTGTGTCTTTTGGCTGGAGCATTTAATCCATTCACGTTTAAGGTAATTATTGATATGTATGTTCCTATGACCATTTTCTTAATTGGTTTGGGTTTGTTTTTGTAGGTCCTTTTCTTCTGTTGTGTTTCCCACTTAGAGAAGTTCCTTCAGCATTTGTTGTAGAGCTGGTTTGTTGGTGCGGAATTCTCTTAGCTTTTGCTTGTCTGTAAAGCTTTTGATTTCTCCATTGAATCTGAATGAAATCCTTGACAGGTAGAATAATCTTGGTTGTAGGTTCTTCCCTTTCATCACTTTAAGTATATCCTGCCACTGCCTTCTGGCTTGTAGAGTTTCTGCTGAGAAATCAGCTATTAACCTTATGGGAGTTCCCTTGTATGTTATTTGTCATTTTTCCCTTGCTGCTCTCAATAATTTTTCTTTGTCTTTAATTTTTGCCAATTTAATTACTATGTGTCTCAGCATGTTTCTCCTTGTGTTTATCCTGCAGGGGACTCCCTGTACTTCCTGTACTTGGGTGGCTATTTCCTTTCCCATGTTAGGGAACTTTTCCACTATAATCTCTTCAAATATTTTCTCAGGTCCTTTCTCTCTCTCTTCTCCTTCTGGGACCCCTATAATGTGAATGTTGTTTAGTTTAATGTTGTCCCAGAGGTCTCTTAGGCTGTCTTCATTCCTTTTCATTCTTTTTTCTTTATTCTGTTCCACAGCAGTGAATTCCACCTTTCTGTTTTCCAGGTCACTTATCTGTTCTTTTGCCTCAGTTATTGTGCTATTGATTCATTCTAGTGTAGTTTTCATTTCAGTTATTGTATTGTTCATATCTGTTTGTTCTTCTAGGTCTGTCTTAATCATTTCTTGCATCTTCTCAATCTTTGCCTCCATTTTTTTTCCGAGGTCCTGGATCATCTTCACTATCATTATTCTGAGTTCTTTTTGTGGAAGCTTGCCTATTTCTACTTCATTTAGTTGTTTTTCTGAGGTTTTATCTTGTTCCTTCATCTGGTACATAGCTGTCTGCCTTTTCGTCTTGTCTGTCTTTCTGTGAATGTGGTTTTTGTTCTACAGGCTGCAGGATTGTAATTCTTCTTGCTTCAACTGTCTGCCCTCTTGTAGATGGGGCTATCTAAGAGACTTGTACAAGTTTCCTGATGGCAGGGACTGGTGGTGGGTAGAGTTGGGTGTTGCTCTTGTGGGCAGAGCTCAGTAAAACTTTAATCTGCTTAACTGCTTATGGGTAGGGCTACATTCCCTCTCTGTTGGTTGTTTGGCCTGAAGCAACGCAACACTGGAGCCTACCTGTGCTCTTTGCTGGGCCTAATGGTGGACTTTGGGAGGGCTCCTGCCAAGGAGTACTTCCCAGAACTTCTGCTGCCAGTGTCCTTGTCCTTATGGTGAGACAGAGCCACCCCCCACTTCTGCAGGAGACCCTCCAACACTAGCAGGTAGGTGTGGTTCAGTCTCCCCTGGGGTCACTGCTCCTTCCCCTGGGTCCCGATGTGCACACTACTTTGTGTGTGCCCTCCAAGAGTGGAGAGTCTGTTTCCCCCAGTCCTGTCAAAGTCCTGCAATCAAATCCTGCTAGCCTTCAAAGTCTGACTCTCTAGGAATTCCTCCTCCCGTTGCCGGAAGTCCAGGTTGGGAAGCCTGACATGGGGCTCAGAACCTTCACTCCAGTGGGTGGACTTCTGTGGTATAAGTGTTCTCCAGTTTGTGAGTCACCCACCCAGCAGTTATGGGATTTGATTTTATTGTGATTGCGCCCCTCCTACCATCTCATTTTGGCTTCTCCTTTGTCTTTGGATGTGGGGTATCTTTTTTGGTGAGTTCCAGTGTCTTCCTGTCAGTGATTGTTCAGCAGTTAGTTGTGATTCTGGTGTTCTCGCAAGAGGGAGTGAGAGCATGTCCTTCTACTCCGCCATCTTGAACCATTCCCCCAGGAGATGATTTAAAGTAGACAGGAGGTTGTGCTTAGGTTATAAGCAAATACTATGCCATTTTATATAAGGGACTTGAGTATCTGCAGCAAAGTTGAGAGACGTCTGGGAGAACCCCTGGGACTGCAGTCCTTACATGGCAAAATGCAATAGCCTTCTCTTAGAAGCAGTTTAAAGCCTGCCCTGAGGCTATTGGATCAAAGTCTTCAAAAGAGAAGCCCAATCTCCCTTGTCTTCACTTTTAGACTGAAGTTATCTCTTGCAGATGTTAGAAATATCTGGTTTATAGTAGGAAACAGCCCAAATAACAGCAAAAACAACAATAAAATCATTCATTTGTGCAGCAATTATACAGTTAATTACTTTCCTATTTTAGGTCCATCTTTCCTAGAGTTCTTGGAGGAATGCCAGACAGAGATTACATATCTCCACTGTATAAAGTCAATAAGACCCACAGACATTAAGTGGACTTTCCAGGGCTAGCAAGTCACAAAGATTATCAGATGGCACTTCACTGATCTGCTCAGTGCATCCAGGCCCAATTTGATCTGAGTATGTGTTGGGTGAATATCCAGTCATGACAAATCTGAATCCAAAGCATTATAATGGTACTGTCAAAACATGGGGGCGGGGAGTGAGGGAAGATACCCAGAGGAATTCTCACATATACAGTTCCAGTAGTTTTAAAATGCTATATTACCTAGACCATAAAATGAAGAATTTATTCCTTTACCCATTCATCTCTATATTCCTGCCCCAAATATTTACTCAGCACCTCTTCTGAGCTAGGAATCCAAAGAGAAAAAAAAAGAAAAGTGGGTGCCCCACTGATCTAGTTTGCTAGGTCACCATCATCAAACTGACCACATCTCTTTACTGATTTAAAAAAGAAAGCAATTTGAAAATTATGTTTCCAAGCACTACAATTTCATTCACAACCCAGTTAGTGTTTGGGAAAAAAAAGAGGAAGAAAATTACCATAGCATAAAATAATTTCCAATTTCCTGAGTGCTAAATGAAGTAAAAATTGTAGTTAAATTAAACCCATCAGGATGGTTATTTTTAAAAAAACGTATGCTAATGAAATTTTATGTCTTCCAATCTAAATATTTTCAGAATTATGTCTATTAAAAAGGAGTCCCATTTTTTGAACAAATGAGCAAAAATATATCAAATATGAAATTCCCCATATT
This sequence comes from Kogia breviceps, assembly GCF_026419965.1. NCBI lineage: Eukaryota > Metazoa > Chordata > Mammalia > Artiodactyla > Physeteridae > Kogia > Kogia breviceps. The sequence goes on from NC_081327.1 coordinate 37,654,823, forward strand.
AAATGTCAGTTTGTGCAGTTCTTGACAAGCTCATCCAAATTCCATGTATCACTTGATACACAGTTTCTACCCAATTAAATATAATTCATAATCATGTGAATTTATTTATTGTCTTCTAATGGAACATTTAAAACCTATTTTACCTGGCTCTTTGCCAATATCATGCTATCCATTGTAGTCAAACAGGTGAATTCGTTCATTAGTTAATTAGCCTTATTTAAAATTTTTTTTTTTTTTTTTTTGCTGGTAGGAAACTTAATCAGTTCTCTGCCTGCCCTAAACTATGGTGTGCCAAGCTATGTTCTATTGTTGGCTCGGGACAGAGAGATGAGAGAGTGAATTGATTTTGAAGAGGAAAAGGGAGGCATAAGGAAATGAAATTCTTCCCTTATATTGTTCTGAAACCTGGGATTGGGAAAAGGGTATTGACACTAACAGTATAATTGCTACCTTATTTTAAGGGTTTGCCCTGTTCTAGGAACTGTTAGTGACTCTAGAAACATGAGCTCATTTATTCTTTACCACCACTGGCCATGTTATTTGCATTGCATGTTTGTGGGAAATGAAGTTCAGAGAGGTCAAGGTACCTGGCCAAAGTCACACAGCTAGTAAGTGTTGGAGCCAGGCTTTACACACAGTGATGCAATGAATGCCACACCCAACAAGGGGTAGTATATTGCTTTTACTCTTGAGCTGAAGATTTGAGGTTCATGAGGTTTGAGCTTTAGACTAGTGTTGCCTCTGTGAGCCTGTGACAAATGACCATGTGCCGGCCATCAGCTGATTAAAGTGGCAAGAGCTATAAAATCACATGTAAAAATGTATTAAAACACCTTGAATGAAGAAGGCCCTTTTATGAAGACAGTAGCCTCTGATCATAAAAATCATTAGCTGAGTTAGACTGCAAGATGAAAATTCAGTTCTTACTCCCAGTCTACTGGGGCCTGACAAAGGCTCCAGACTGACATTTTTTTCCCCCCACACAATTTTAGTGCAATGAAGAGGATGGAATATCAAACTTCTCTGTGAAACATATTATAAAGAGCCATGACATGCCTAATCAGTTTCTTTTATATTTGATTTGCAACATACTGTAGAAAGACTGCAAACCCCAGCAAAAAGAATTCACAGTCCTGCCTCATGTATCACTTTGGACTTGGAAGGCAGGCTGGGCATTCAGAGGTGTGACTAGACCCTATTCTCCAGCTCTGTGGTGAATGGCAGCTTGAAGGAGCATCCATCCCAAGTTCTTACTGCCAAGCTTGAGCTAAGTCGGTGATTATGAGCAATAGTCATTGCTGTTAGCTCTTCAAGTTTAAAGGATAAAGCCCTTGACCAAGGTGGGAGAAACGAGATCTATTCCCATCCAGCTTTGACAGTCACCTCCTGTGTATGTGTTGGAGAGATACTTAGCCTCTCTGGTCTAGTAAGGTGGGGATTGTAGCACATACTTTGTCTTCTCATAGGAATAAGATCAGTGTCGCATCTACTACACATTCTCCCACACAGTACGGGCTCAAATAAAGCCTCATTAATTGAAGAAAAGAATTAGTGCATTAATGAATACTCCCTTCTTATTTTTCAAAGCATTTGACATACAAGGATAAGGTTTATGCTTACTAATTATCCTTATTAATAGAAGTAAGGTCAGCATTACTCTTCAACACCAGAGGGACTTACTTTACTGTCGAAATACTCCTTTAAAGTTGGGAGAGACCAGTGAAATCCAATTATAAATACAGTCACTCCTGAGACTTCACCACCTGATGACTCTTACTCCACATGCCCAGCCCTACTTCTGTAGTGAGCTAAGTGGCAAATCCATGTTTCTGATCACCTAGTTCCATCTAGCTGCCACACAAGCATCTGTAATTTACAAGTCCAACCCAAACTTAACTCAACTTCTTTCCCCCTAAACCACTTTTCCTTTTGGATTTACAATCCCAGATACCAAGAGCACAATCCACTCAATTTCTCAAGTAAGGAATAAATGAGCTCATGTTTCTAGAGTCACTAACAGTTCCTAGAACAGGGCAAACCCTTAAAATAAGGTAGCAATTATACTGTTAGTGTCAATACCCTTTTCCCAATCCCAGGTTTCAGAACAATATAAGGGAAGAATAGTAATAGTATTAGTATCTCACTGGCATTCTCTAATCGGTCATCAAATCTTGATCAGCCTGCCTTATCAGTGTACCATCATTCATTCAAGTATTTTTTAAAAATCTTTATTTATTTTCCTTATTTATTTTGGCTGCATCAGGTCTTAGTTGCGGCATGGGGTATCTTCTTTGAGGCACACGGGATCTTTTGTTGCGGCGCATGGGCTTCCCTCCAGTAGTAGCATGCAGCTTTTCTTTCTCCAGTTGTGGCGCACAGGCTCCAGAGCGTGTGGGCCCTGTAGTTTGCGACATGCGGGCTCTCTCATTGAGGCACGCAAGCTCAATAGTTGTGGCGTGTGGGCTTAGTTGCCCTGTGGCGTGTGGGATCTTAGTTCCCCGACCAGGAATCAAACCCGCATCCCCTGCATTGGAAGGCAGATTCTTTACCACTGGACCACCAGGGAAGCCCCTCATTCAAGTATTGACTGATATGTTTCAGACAAAATGCAAAGAACTGGGAATACAAGAAGACAAGATCCCTGCCCTCTTGGGGCTTGCATTCTGGTGGGGTGGTCGACTGACAGATACAGGAAAAGCCAATAAGCATAATAAGTTTACAGAGTTGTAATTGATACAAAGGAAACCAACAGAGAGTGAGCTACTTTAGATGGAAAAGGGGGCACATTTTGTCTGTATGAGGTACTAAAAGGTGGCCAAGGTGGCTGGATCTCAGTGCACTGATAGGAGAATGGAGTAAGATGAAGTTGGAGAGATTTGCAGGGTGCTGATCATGTAAAGCAATAAAGTAAGGGAAATGATATATATTTAAGACTTTGGGAAGCCAGTGAAGAGGTTTAAGTTATGGAGTCATGTGGTCTGAGTTGGGAGTTCATATCCCTCTGGCTTCTTTGTGGAGAAGTTGGGAGCAGGAGATCAGCTAAGAGGCTGTGTTCATCCTTCAGGTCAGAGATGATGATGGGTTAGACCAGGCTGGTGGCAGTGCAGAAACAGCAAAGCCTTGACTTTTTTCCATCGCCAATTTACTGAATTATTTTAGGATACTTCTATCACATTTTGACATTCATAATAACCCTCCTGACATGCCTCTAGGTTTATATGCTCCTAATCTGTCCTCCACATTGCCTGGCAGCTAGATTTGGCCAGTCTTCTGCTCAGAGATCCCAACTCACCCCCCATTGTCCTACAGAGGCTCTCAGAAAGAGGTGGAAGGATGTTGCATAATTACCCAGGAGCAATTTCAAATACTATTGACCAGGTGTCACTCCATACACAGGGTTATACTCTCTGAGTATAATGTGAATGTGTATTTTTTAATGAGTTCTCCAAGTGATATAGATAATCTGCTCTCTTATTTTCTCCATCATACCAGGAACAGTGGCATATAAAATGCAACTTAGCTAAACACAAGATCTGTCCAGAAAGGCCATGATTGGCATACCCTCCATTCACAGTTAATATCTCACCATATCCTGTTAACTGGTATCACAGTTATCCTCACCATATCCTGTTATGTCTTTTATTTATTTTCTTCCCTCAACTCTGAAGGAGAAGAAATAGCCTGATGCATTGTCTGGGGAGGTGGGTGGGCATAGAGGTAAATAGCTGATTACAAGGCAAAAGGTTAGATATTTTGGAAAGGGTTGGAAAGCCTGAAACACATCAGAAAGCAAGATTCATTCTGCAAGCTTGAGAAACTAGCACAGGGTCTACAAAATAAGATTTTGATGAGTGAATGAAGGAGTGAATGAATGATGATTGAAACAATACCTACTACTGAAGGACAAGAATAACAAAGCAGAGTCCTTTCTTTAGCTGAGTCCATGTCATAAAGCAGTGATTACTTTATATTGAAATAAGGAAGGACCACTTAAACTAAGATTGCTTTTAAGGTAATATGTTCCAAATGAAAAAAGGACTCCACTAGTTGGGAAAGACATTTTATTCCCAAGCTTCTAAGAGCGTTCTACAAACAATAGAGGCTTAAAGTAAAAAAGAGAAGATAAAAAGAAAAAAGAAAAAAAGAAAAACTAGTATTTTTAACTATTGAAAAGTAGACAGCCTTTTTAAAAAAAAAATTAAACATAAAAAATGTGAAACTGTAGTTGTCAAATCTAATCCAAATACATTCCTAGAAAAAAGGATCATCCACGGTGACAGGCTTACTTACAGCTGTATACTTGTTTAAGTGCTATTCATTTTCTTTTCTTTTTTTAAAAATTAATTTATTTTTGGCTGCGTTGGGTCTTCGTTGCTGCATGCGGGCTTTCTCTAGTTGTGGCAAGCAGGGGCTACTCTTCCTTGCGGTGTGCAGGCTTCTCATTGTGGTGGCCTCTGCAGGCTTCAGTAATTGTGGCTCACAGGCTTAGTTGCTCTGCAGCATGTGGGATCTTCCCAGGCCAGGGCTCGAACCCGTGTCCCCTGCATCGGCAGGCGGATTCTTAGTCACTGCACCACCAGAGAAGCCCTGGTGCTATTCATTTTCCTTTTGAGTTATTTCTTCACTTCAAATTCAACTGGAGATCTGTGCAAATCTAGCAAAATATTCTTTGGATTACAAAAACCATATAAAAAATGAACAAAACCTGCAATTATGGAAGTCTTGAGAGTGTGCAATCCTTCACTGAAATGAAAGATTCCAAAGTGACATTGTCCACAGAATTTATTCCGTTGAAGTGTTCAGACAATTTGATTTAAATGCAAAGGAATATGGAAGTGAGCACTTCATCAAAACATTTCTCTTTGTATGCATTTTGACTGAGTCATAAAAATAGTATGTAGCAGGATATCAAGAAATTGCTTGAAACAAACTCCCACAATAAAGTTAAAAAAAAAAGATAATCTAAAAATTATCTGCAATCCAAGAGAAAGTGTGTGCCTTCTGTCTAGGGGAAAGAGGAAAAGCACTTACAGCATAGCATAACCTGTGTATTATTTCCCCAAGTATTGCTATGTTTTGACCTTTGGCCCTACGGAGCAGGTGAAGTGTCCTTCATAGAAGTCCCAACCCCCCAGGCAGCAAGATGGGACTGCAGGAGACTGCAGGCATACTCACAGATCAAATGGCATTGACCCTCAGAAGCCATCATGGTCCCTGTCCTCAATTTGAGCTTATGGCCCAAAGCATATTTTAAAACAAGGTTTGGAAATGAATTGCTCTTTCTTTGATCAAACTTTAGAATGCCACATTGTTTTAAGAGGAGTTAAAATTATAAAAGGAAAAACAAGCAGTTTCAACTGGCAGAGCCATTATGATAACCTGGCAAGATCATAGTAAGGAGAAATAGAATAACATTGGAGGTCTGATCTGATAACTACACGTGGCAAATGTATATTTTTGACTCTTCACCCCACAACCCTCAAATGCTCGGTATGGGGCATAAAATCTACATCTTGAACTTCAGAGTTCTGATAGTTTCATTCCCTCATGGACTTGTTTCTCATAATCATCAAATTACTGATACACAAGATAAATGCATATTTATATAACAAGTATTGCAAAATCATAGACTGACCTAGATCTTTAGCATCCTTCTTTTATAGAAGATGCGTGTGAAGAGAAGTCAGGAAGCTAACACCGAGAATGTACAAAAAAGCTTTACACAATGCTACAGAATCTTTTCTGAAAAAACATTTGTAAAACATTTGATTTTAAATAAACAATAAAAGCAGCAGACTACAACAGATCATAAATAGAGTTATTAAAAGATCACAAATATCTTAAATTAGAATTATAAATGGGTCATTAGAAATAATTTTTTTCAATGTTAAGAATCAAACCCAGAATTAAAAAAGAATCTTTTTTTATTTCAAAGGTTGCTTCTTATATTGAAGCTCATATTAAAGCAACAGTACAATGTTCATAAAATATAAGTGTGATGCCGTAACATTTCTTACATGTCAGAATACTGATATTTGTATGTATACTAAAATAAGAACTTTAAAATTGTACAAATAGATACATTAAAAATGACATAGAAATAGGGCGCCTCTCACTGAAACAAGACAGTTATATCTGGCACGTATTAGTTTAAGATGAAAGTAGAAGCAAAAAGATTTACAAGAATCAGCAGTAACAAGATTGATACTCAAGAGACATAATTGTACATTGTATTGTACATACATTGTATGGGTTTAAGCTGGCTGAATATTATATATTTCAAGTTTAAAAATGCACTACATACAGAGTGTCCATAGTTTAAGGCGAAATTACAGCTCAGAACTGTTGTCCTTTCTAATTTTGTGGAAGCTTCTTTGACAAATTTTAAAAAAAAAGAAGAAAAAAAGACTTAGATGTTCATAACACATAAACAATTTCCCTTCATTGTGAGTTCACCGTTAGACTTCCCCTTCTCTTAAATATTTTGTATGCCAAGTGGTTTTCCTCTAGCCAAGTTGATAAACTTCAATATTTGCCTTTTTGTGAGAAAAGGTACTTCACAGTATTTACCACTTTGATGTCCTTGCAGTTTTATTAAATGTATCCTCTCCGTAAAACTTTGCTTGTTTTAAATGAGCCTTTCCTTGTTTTAAAAAAATACCTGTTTACATATCTTCTAGATTCTTCAGAACACCAGACACAGTTCTTAAGGCCAAACTTGTATCGTTTTTGTTAAGAGTCGTCATCAAAAGTGTCTTTGGAACCATACAAGTCCGCTAGTTTCTTAAATCGAGGTCCCCAGTTCTGTAGGTAGTCATAGTCCAAGTCTGAATCTGTGGTGGCCGACTCTAAGGAACTCAGGGACCCGGCCACAGAGCCCCTGCCTTCGTAACCATAGATTTGGATGGAGTCATAGGGCGGGGCGGTTGGGTCATTATCTGCCTCCTGTATTCTCGTGTTGATGAAGTCATCCACATCCACACTGTTGGGTGCTGGCCGGAGCCCAGGTCTAGGCATGTACTGATATTCAGGTTTTATGTCTTTGCGAGGGATAAATCCATTGATACCATCAGGGTTCTGCAGGGTGGCAATATCAAAGGCTTCTGTGTCTTCTTCCCCGCCCCCCTCATCGTCATAGGTAATGATGTTCTCACGGACATCTTCTTCCTCGAAGACAATGAGTGGTTCTTTCTTTTGCCTTCTCAGTGTCACAAACAACACTACGATGACTACAGGGGAAAAAAAAAAAAAAAGAAAGGAAGCATAGGTTAAGCCCAGTCTTCTGGGTTCTTTTCCCAGGGAAACTCTGCTTACCTTAAAGCATGGTGTACACATGCTTCAGAACTGGGACCAGTCTATGAAATGAGAGCTTTACCTGGAATCCCCAAAGATGTGCAAAGTTGCCCTCCACCTGGCTCTTCATCTGCAAAACGCTTCCAGGAAAATATTATATCCAAACAAACTGGCAAGTTGGAACTATTTTGAATTTTTACAAATGAATCCGACACTATTTGGAAGTCATCTTCAGAAGAATTAGGAAGATTCTAAATAAGTCCGTCTGCAGCCTCTTAAAAGTGGCTTATGCCTGTTTCTTTTTGCAAAGGAAGACAGCTGCCTCTCCAAAGTTTACAAATCAGGACATTCAGAGACTTGAGGTCCTAACTTTCTACAGGAGGTGCTGAGCCCCTGCCCAGAGTTCTGAGATGGCGTCAGCATTGACCTTACTCTACCTTTATAAGAAATCTTATCATAAGCATGGCTAGACTCTCTTCAGACCACTGTATAGAAGAGGGGTAGTTTATAAAGACCCCCAAGAGACAAATGACAAATCTTCTCTATTTATCTGAACACAGGGAAACAGCATCAGCTGAAACTCCAGATGAAACCACTGTAACTGTCTCTTCCCTGGGAGAGGGGATTCCACTAAACTCAGGGCATCTAGGATGAATAAGCAGAGTTCCTTATAAGGAAAGCTCTGACACTGTTTCATTCTCTACCAACCCCCCCATCTCCCCACAATGTTCCATTGGAACACTCGCCCGCACACTCAGCAAGATTGAAGAAAATGTTTGTGGCCAAATTTGGCAAGTGACTTGAGAGCCCCTCTGGATCCACCATCACTCTGAGATGCAGGGATGAGGGTCTGCACTTGACCAGACTGTGAACGGCTTCCGGTGCTCACCAGGCAGTGTCTTTCCCCTATGCCTTCTTTAACAGCACCTTCACCAGGACCACTCTTTTTCACTTTCTTTGCTTTGCTGACTCTTTATCTTTCATCACAAAAATCCTTCCTGATATCCCATTCTGATACCAGACAGGGCTATTGGTATCCACTTTATGTACCCACCTGGCCGTCACCGTGACACGTGTCACACTGTTCACACATCTGCCTCCACCACTAGATTATGAACTTCTCAGAGCTTTTCTGTTTTCTGCTTCCCCCTGGTTGGACTATCCATCCATCCCAGCCCCTTTCTCCAGCTGGGAAGCTCTTTCAACATATGATAAGTACGTTACACCTTCCAAGAAGTTGTCTCTGACCTTCCCAGTCAATGTCAGGTGCTTTCTACTCTTGTGCCACCACTGCTTAAGGTTCGTATCTCTATCATGGTGCTCACCATGTGCCTCTGCAATATCTCTGCTCATGCCTATTTTCCTCAATAGACTATGAACTTTTTGATCACTGAGATCTTGTATGATTCTTCTCTTTATCCCCCAGGGCTGAACACAGGGCCTGGTACCCAGAAAATACTCATTAACTGTTGGTTGAACTAAACTTGCTGGCTCTTCCCGATGTGTCAGGGACACATTAATTCATTCAGTGAAGAACTAACCATCATGGAACAAGTATAAATTTGATGTCAGGCATACTTAGATTTGAATCCTGATTTTTTTGTCATACACGAGTTCTGAGACTTTGGGACAACTGATCTAATCTTCCTGAGGCCTGGCCCTGGTAGATGTTACCTGCATCAGCACATTCCTGCTATTACAGAGTAAACCACAGATGGGACCATGTGCAGAAGAGGGGCACCAACTCAGCAGGCAAGTGCAGGAAAAGCTGCTCTGGGGTCCCCATGAGCTGATGCATGCACCCAGATATTACATATGACATCTAGAGGAGGGGCCAGATCCAGCTTCAGCCAGGCCAGTCTTCATCCAGTTCCTTGAGTCCTTCATAGACCGTCTTTGACATCACGATTATTCTTTCTACCTCTAACTATTCTCATTCCTCTTCTAAGGCACACCACTGTTCATATACTAGGTATCTGCGTAAATTCCTCTCCTGCAAAATCTCTGATGTTCAACCCCGTCCCCTGCTGATGCCCCCAGATGTCTTCTGCTACGCAGTCCTGTGATGCCTGGCATTTGCTCATCACAATCATCCCCCAACTCGGCTCTAATGCTTGTTAAGTTGACTGTTCCCCCACAGTACCCTAAAATACATGAGCATGCAGGCACCACCTCTTTTTTGTCTCAAATTGCCTCCACGGTATATAGCACGATTCCTGGTAACTTGAGAAATATATGTTTCAAGGACGGGCATCTGGTTGAAAGGCCCTTCCTACAGGTGACCTGGGAGGTCCCTTACCCAGGAGAATGACGATGCAGGCAAGGATGGCGATCAGTGCCCCAGTGCTCAGGCCGGCGTTCAGGATGTAGGCCTCTGCGTTGCAGGACAACAGTGCCCCGTTCACATCACACCCACAGACCTTGATGGTGAGGGTGTTGGTGCTACTCATGGGAGGGATTCCACCATCGCTGATCACGATGGGCAGGAGGTACAAATCCTGCTTCTGCCGACTGAACCCTCCGCGCCGGGCATACACCCCTGCGGTGTTATCTGTTGGAAGAGGGGAGACAAGGTGTACTCGCAGAGCAAGACCACGGAATCACAGACTTCACATTTTTGCATTCAGCTTGGCTGATCTGAATGTGCTCTTCTCACCACCAAGGCTACAACCAGAATCCTCCCCACTTGTTCTTTAATCTAGACATCTATAGAAGCCATAGTCATTTGGCATGACAAGGATCCCTGAGTTTTGTCCCATCTCGAAACGAAACGCAGAAATCAGCTCTTTTTAATTTCGTCGATATGAGTGCCTTCAGTGGCTGGGTAACCACACCATTTTCTGTTTGGGTGTTGTCCCTTTCCTCAAATACAAGAAGTATGGGCTTCAATCTCACACTCTATGTTAATATACGATAAAATTAAATATATAGGCGAGTGTGAGAAAAAACACATAAAACCCTTCTTTTTCATGTTTGCACTTTCCCTACTTCATGACAAGCCTTTGGCCAGTTTTTTGAGAGATTTCTAATCCACCCTCAAATCTTGCCCAAACTATAAACCCACTTAAAAGTCCTAAAGGAAAATATTATCTTTAAAGTGGAAATATTTTATAAACCCAGCAGCAGGTTTACAGTTTCTCTGAAATTCAGCCACCCGGTTAAACATGTCACTCCTGCTTAAATAGATGACGTTTTCTCTGCTGCTCACACAACACAGCCCACATCTACACGGTGGATCACCAGATAGTTCCCTGATCTAGATTTTACCTTGCCTTCCAGGCTCACGCCCGCCCCTTCCCACACACCCCAGTTCAGCCTGCTGTGCAGAACTCATGTCTGTTCCCCAGCACACTACACTCTTTGTACGCCTTGGCTTTGACCCTTTGCTTTAATGCCCCCAAAGCCATTCCTTTGATCATGACAAGTGAGCTTCTCAAGCCTCAAAACTGAATCCAAAAGTCACTTTCTGGGAGCCGTTTCTAGACCTCTCCCCTCATCTCCTTTGTGACCCATCCCACTGTACATTCCTACAGAAATCAGCCTCCCACTCTTCTGTCATTATTTGGTGGCATAACTACTTGGCTCTCTCCTAGACTGTGAACTTCTAGAGAATAGGGGCTTTTATCTGAGTCATCTCAGTCTCTCCAGTGCTGGACACACAGCAGACATTCAATAAATATTTGTTGAACAAATGTCGTAACCTTGTTCTGGGAAAAGTTTCACCCAAGTTCCAGATGTTGGTTTTCATGTATTTCCCAATCGTTTGTAACCCATTCCCCCAAATGCTTCCTCATCATATTTTCTGCATATCTCTACCAGCCAAAAAGAATTTTTCCAGGCCATATGCTCTGCATTTGGAAAACATCACTATTATAAAACTATGGAAGTTTTGAATATACTCCATCAAATTACACACACACACACACACACACACACACACACACACACACATACACACACACACACACACACACACATCCTCAATATGGCACACATTTTTTTGTGTGAGTTAGGAATCAGTAATTTATAGCAATAAGAATGTTATGACCAACATGATGGCCCAATAGCCAGCATGCTTTGAATGGATTGACAGGACCATGAATTAGCTCTTGTGGTAGGAAAAATTATCTTAGAATCTAAAAATTGAATTCATATACTTTACGTAGTATATTCTGTGTGAGATAAAAAATATATACAAATGGCAGATTCAGTCTCATTTAGGACTGAGCAGATATTCTGAGTATTGCAGAAGGCAAGGTGTGTGTACCTGCTGGCTTTTGGCAAGACTTATTTATGATGGATCCTCTGCTCTTTGCTGCCAATCTCTCAATAAAAACAGGGCAGAACAGCTAGACCTCATTTCTGTATTTTCTGAAGTTTGTGTGATTGGTATATATTGCTCTTACCACTGGAGGAAAATTATATGTACTATGAAAAATCATGAAAAAATAAAAATAAGCTGGTCAAATAGAATGTTAACATTCAGTTTCCTGACCGTTCTTTCCTCTTCTAGGCTATAACATTGTTGTATGCTTAACAAATACAAAAAAATTACATATCTACATATTAATTCAAATGTTATTTTTTCCATCTCATAAATTTCTTTTGAATTCAAGTAAGACTTTTACAAATTAAGTGTTAAAATATGGACCACATTTTAATGATCTGAAATGTCACAAATGCCATCATAAATAAAAATGAATATGAAAAATTTATGAAGAAAAGCAAATTAATTGCTCAGTCAAATATACCTCTCTGATACAAATGACATCCCCAAGAGGGCATTCACTTAGTTTATCTATTGGGTGCCACCCTGTTACCCGTGTAGTTTGGAGGGAATGTGACCTGAGTGTTTTTATTTTTTTAAACCTGTGGAAGCCATCATTTTAAATCTATTTTTCAATGTGTCATCCATGCAAGACTGTACCTCCGGATGATAGCAGGCTGGCTTACACATGAAGGTAACTGAAAATCAAACACTAATGGAAAACATGTTTCTGAGCAGGACACCAGCCTGCGAATTCAAGATGTTTCACATTCTGAACAGCTGAGTCCTCTCAGACACACTGTAACTATGAAATGAAAGCTCATCAAAGTACCCTGCTGACTGAACCATTTACTGTCTCTGAGTGATTCATCAGTAGAATCTCGAGAACTTTAAAAAAAATGTCTTCTACTCAAACATGTTTCACATATGGATTTTAAGATTAGTTTGAGAGATGGAAAACAAATGGAGTGAAAGTCTCTTCCTGGGCATATTCTAAATCCATGCTTTAGAATGAGTCACTTGTCCTGTCAGAGCCCCACTTACTCACCTTTAAGATGAGGACACTGGTTGATATCAAGCATGCCTCATGGGGTTGCTATTGGAACCAAATAATATAATAAAAACCCATGGTTGTCCTCTGGCCTGTGCTTCCAGAGGGCTCAGGAATCATTCTACCAGAAAACCTAGCACCAGTATTGAGATCCTCCAGGGATGATGAACTGGTGAAGGGTAGATATGGTTAGACAAGAAGCATGTCTAACCAGACTAGTTTGGCGCTTAGGTGGTTACTGTGGTACTTAGGTGGTTGCTGTGGCATGAATGCATAAAATATCCCCCCTTTAGATCTAAGTGGCCCCAGCACCAATGGGGGGGGATGAGCTTTTCTGGGGGAGTGCCATATCAGAGGAGACAGTGCCATGTTCTCTGATAGTCTTTCTTGTGGTCCATTCTGATCACTGATCTTTTACTAACAAAAAGAGCCACTATGGGCAGGGACTCCATGAAAATCAACTCTAGAAAAACAAATGGAAAAAGAAACAAACAGTAATAAAAAACCCTCTAGGAAATCAATTTTGCATCTTAAGTTTGGCTACAGATTCTCTCATCTAAATTATTTTAATTAGCCAGCTACTCCCTATCTGTCTTTGTGAGGGTCCCCTTACTTTGGATATATACATTTCTGAGGTTTATTGGTGACCCAAGAAAAAATAAGAGCTTCTGTGAGGACACATTTTCAGGGAAGTGTCAAAATGGCTCCATGGTTAATAAGATGAGGCAGAAAATGACAAATGTATGGATTTTTAAATTTCCATCAAGAGATTTCTCAGATCCTTCTCCTTTATAAAGCTTCCAAAGAGCAAATCTCTCAGTATTGGGGGTCAGACAGAACTGGGTTTGAATCTAGACTCTTCTACATATCAGTTGCCTGACTTTTAGACATGTTAGGTAAATGTCTTGATTTGCTATATTCTCATCCAGAAAACAAATAATTTTTAGGGTTAAATTTGATTCCAGGGCTTCCCTGATGGCGCAGTGGTTGAGAGTCCGCCTGCCGATGCAGGGGACACGGGTTCGTGCCCCAGTCCGGGAAGATCCCACATGCCACGGAGCGGTTAGGCCCGTGAGCCATGGCCGCTGAGCCGGCGCGTCCGGAGCCTGTGATCCGCAACGGGAGAGGCCACAACAGTGAGAGGCCTGCGTAACGCAAAAAAAAAAAAAAAAAAAATTGATTCCATTCATAAAGGTACTTAGCATAGTGCCAGGCTGTCGGAGTTGCTCAGTAAATATTAATTCTTTTCTGGAAGCTCTCCTCTTGGTACAGTAGACTAATGAGGAAGAGAAACATATTGACAAAGAGAGGAAAGTGAATTCTTGGAAATGTCATCGCAATTTTGAATGCAGTTGCCTACATAGAAGGGCTCATCATCCAGAGGTAGGAAGATAGTTCATGCTCTTCAGTCCTGGGTGATATATTTCCCATGGTAAGAAAATGTTTTTCAAGCACCTCGGTGTTTCATCCTGACACCCAATGTTCTCCTCCCTGGCCACAAACATGGAAGCAGTTAGCAGTTCCTTTTTCTTACCCCTACGTAGGCAAAAACTTGTAAATGAGGCTATAAATTACTAGTATATGTGATGTACAAATTGTAGTATTTCTATTAATGGAAAACAAATTCAGGTTTCAAATTTTTATGGCTACAACCTGGACTCCTAATCGTATGCTGTTTTTATCTGCACACTTTGTCATTACACTAACAAAATGTAAAAGTTCCTGATAATGATGTCTCCATGGTACCAGTTTAGAGATGCAAATGTATGGGCTATGATGATGATGTCACCCAGGGGAGGAATATATACAGCTGATATTAAAAGGGAAAATTATGATAGGGGAGCAGCCTTTGATACATAGACTGCACAGGGTGCCAACCTTGTATTAGGTAAAAAATTAATGGGAACAGGGCAAAATGGGCAGTATATGGGCATAGCCCCTGCATATTAACAACTTGAAAAGAGGAATCACTGAAGCAAAGGATTAGTACTTTCTGCTCTCACCATGATGTCAGGAGAGAGGCTTGGCCTAAGGTGAGAGAATGTTGCCCCAGTAGCTTTCTTAAAGAGCATCTTAAGATGATCTTCCTTACCACTTCTTTTCCTCTGTCCCTCTCTGTTCCAAAGCTAAAAATTCCCCCACTGATCAACTTGATCAGAGATACTTTAGCCTGTGAAGATAGGCGCTGTCTGCATCAGACTGGAACCCATCTCTTGAGACTGTTAAAGAAAAAAAAAAAAAAAAGATATGGAGAATCTAGGCCAAGCCTTAAGCCTTGCTCTTATTTAATTCACTTCTGACCTAAATCTACCCACTCTACCCTTTCTACTCAAACCTCAGAGACAAAGTAGATCTATCTACTACATTAAAAGCTTCCACACACTTGAAGACAGTTATACAGTCACTAACAAAATAATCATTATTTGATTACTTTCTTCTGGGTCCTCTCTACTTTCCTTAGAAATGTGGCAATAGCTGTATAGAATAATGAAAAAATATATATATATAGTGTGTCCCAAAAGTCTCAGTGGAGTTTCAAGTTTAATAATTTCAGAAGTACACATGCTATACAATTACAAAAGACATCATTGAAAAGTCTAATTATTTAGGTATTTTAATACTCATTTAGAGATGTGATTTTTGAAAAATTAATTTCGATTTTTGAAGCCAGTATTTGCCACCTTGAATCTGAGGGAGGGACTGAAATAATAGAAATTTTAAATAACATTTTTAAAGTTTGTAGCGTTAATTTTCTGATATGACTAATGCTTAAAGGTGAGCTTAATAGCTTGCGTATATATCTTTTCTTGTCTTTCTGAACACCATATGAGCCATCTATCTACCCGTAGTCACTGTTCATATTTCATATTTCACAGTCTATGGTAACTGTTTGAATGTCTGTCCTCTCCATCAGACAGTAACCTCCCTGAAGGCAAGAACCTTGCTCACTCATCATTGTTCAGTTAGCAGTATTTTGTGTGTTAGAGGAATAAACAGTTGAAAGGTGTTTCTTTCACTATATCTCAGCATCCATCTGATTTTACTGATTAGCTTGCCATCAATTTCCAGACTCTATCTTCTCCCACTTTGTACGTTTGAACCCAACTCGATCAGCGCTGCCTCTATCAATATTATAGATCTTGTTCCCGGTAAATATCTTCATCTATTTGTCTCATTATTCTTTTCTCATTATTTAGGGTGAGTCAGATTCAACTAAGTAACATTTATTGAGCTGCTAATATGTGCAAACCTTATTCCTTGTTACTTCCGCCTACCTTACCCCAAAGAATTTTTAAATTATGTGAAGAAAGTATAATTACCTTTATTTTAAATGAAAAGAAATGGAGAAACAAAGAGGGAAGCAACTGATCACAATAACATGGAAAATACAAACAAAGCTAGGATTCAAACTCCTCTAGGTTTCACTCTATTTTTCCCAGTGCATAGCGGACCCTAGAATCCTGATATTATTGCATGCCAATTACATTGGTTCTTTCTTTTTTTAACCAAATTTCCCCAGCATGGTTAGTTAATTAGATGGACCCCATCACAGCCTGTAGCTAAATCCAGATAGACTCAGGTCCCAGATAAAAGAGCTGCTCTTAGAAACCTAAGACATTTATGTCAGAGAGACCTACAAAGAATTAAGGGCACTCATTCAACACCTCTCTTCCCATAGCACTTCCAGAAACACACACACCTTCAGAAACAAACCAACATGCAAGGGGCAAAAAGAAATCTATTATTTTCTCAATATTTTGGAATAAAGGAAATGCTACAATGAGGTAAATTCTATGAGACTAGTCTTAAAATATTAATGCAGAAAATTGTTGATCCAAGACGCTGTTGGCTGTAATGTTTCCCCTCTAAATCAAGGAGCTACATACTACAGAGGAAGGGGGAGGATCATGATCTTTTACTTAACACCTTTGATACTGAGGGATCAGCAAAATACAAAATGCAAAAAATAACACTGTGAAATAATTGCCTATGTGCATGTGTGTATGAGGCATCTAAGTGTACCCTATTTGTGGTATCAATAGACTTTTCATTGTTATAAATTATCACATCCCTTAGAATCAACTCTCCCTCCACTTTTGTTAGAGTACAATTTTCTCCTTGGTGATAGGGAGGGAGAAAGGAATATATTTATTGGTTTAAGACAAGGAAAACTACCAAGGAATTCAGTGGGATATAAATATTTAGGGTCTTTTAGTGAGTTGAGAAATCCCAAGAGTAGTTAAGTCAGTGACCAGAGGGAACCTTGAAAGAATAATCTGTCTGATCTACCAAAAAGACCTATTTCTTTTTCTCTTGGGTTGAGGAGGGGGTGGGTTTCCAGATAAATTATATTCTGTGTTGGACAAACTGCAGCAATGAATTTCAGGCAGAAAAGAGAACATAATTATTTATACAGTGAAAATAGCAGGGCATTAAAAGCCATCTGCCATTTTGATCTGCCAACAGAGCATCTTCCATATTGAAGCAATTAAGGGGGGAAAAAAGTTCCCCAGAAATCTGTTTGGCTATCTTTGAATTATAAAAGTGAAAAACCAGAAGCATATTTAGATGATTTTTGGTGCTGCTCATCAAAAAAAGAACTGTCCTCAGTTTAGACCAAAAAGCGGGGTGGCGGGGGGAAGAGGAAAGAAAGAAAGATGTTTGCCAATTGGTCTAATCAGGGTCAATCTGTCTTGGCTATCTTTCCTTACCCAGCCAAGCCTGCTTTGCATACAAACTCTTTTTTGTTCTCTCTTTTTTTTTTTTTTTTAAATTTTTAAAATTTTTTAGCAGTTCAAACTTAACTCTGAATGTATCAGGAATCAGAGCTCATTTGATCTATAACTTGGTCAATATTAGATAATACACTTGCAAAATAAATACATTTGAAAGTCACCTCTTCCTGGATCCAAATCTTAGATGTCCAATATAACTTTGTGGAATAATAAATAATGAAAGGATGGATGGATGGATGATGTGGTATTGGCTCCTACAGAACATTCCAACACCAAAAGATGGGTTGTCTTTTTCAGCCTGAAGCTTATCTCATAACATAATCATTTTTCCACAGTAATAACTAATCCCTGAAATGTCAGAAGCACATTACATATCTTTCCATCTACTCTTTCACTTTAATTCATGCATTCAGTTAACCCACTTTTCTTAAGTTTTGGGGTACAGCCCCCACAGAGCTCATATTCTAATGGGAAACAGACAGGGAAATGTATGCTTAGAACGCAGAGTGATAAGAAAAATACTAGAGGTTAGAGCAGTGTTCCTGGTGCACAGAGGACGTAGCATCCAAATGGGCTGGGGATGTCCAGTAAAGTTTTCCCTAAGAGACTTCATTTATGGTGAGACTTGAAAGAGGTGGTATAATAGGAAGTGGGGGTACATTTTCCACAGAACAAAAGCATGGACATGTGAGAGCATGGCATATCTGGGAAACTAAAGGTGGTTTGAAGTTTCTGGAGCCTAAGTTTTAAGGTAGCAAGAGAAAGGAGATAATAGATGCAATGTTTATGGGAGGTAGATCATATCATTTCTTGCTCACTAGGCTATAAATTTTCAGTTAAATCCACCAGAAATGGAGACCCATAGAAGAATTTTAAGAAGACATTATCAGTAAGGGCTGAGTTAACGGGGGGCAAGATTAGAGTCAGACAGCCTGTTGGGAGGCCATCATGATAGCTACAGCTCCTCTGCAGGTAGGTCATGAAATAGTCACTATCAAAATTAGCTGTGCTTTCACAATATAACTAACTTTGCTGCATGAGCTTTTGGGAATTTCCTGACATCTGGGACTATCTGCTAAAGCCAATATTTAATCTTTAACTCTTGCTCTTTTCCCTATATTTTATCATTGTTTAGAATAAGAGGTTTGGAACTTTAAAATATGAAGTTCAGTATCAGGATATGTCAATTTAATTTATCAAGTCATTAGGTCAAGGGTCAAAATCATACTATCTCTTTGTTAGATCCAAAAATCGTGATTAAAAATTGAACATCCGTTTTTTTAAAATAAAATGCTAATGGAAAGGAAACTTCCTAAAATACACACATACACCGCAACACAAATCTTAATTTTAATCTTCTTAATTTTAATCTAACAACCAATATTATGCTTAATGATGAAACTCTAGAAGTAATATCCCTATTAAAGTAACAAGTAAAGCCATTATTATTGCTATTATTTAACATATAAAATGCAAATCTAAGCAATTTGTAAAAAAACCCACAAATATTAAAAAAAGAATAAAGCAAATTATTATTATTTAATTTTAATATAGCTGTCTCCCTAGAAAACCTAAGAAAATAAGCTTAGAAGTTATATCTCTTTAGAACAATGTCCAATAATAAATGAACTAACTAAAAGAGCTATAGTTTATACTAAAAATTGTCACTTAGAAAATATACAGGGCTTCCCTGGTGGCGCAGTGGTTGAGAGTCCGCCTGCCAATGCAGGGGACATGGGTTCGTGCCCCGGTCTGGGAAGATCCCACATGCCTCAGAGCGGCTAGGCCTGTGAACCATGGCCGCTGAGCCTGTGTGTCCGGAGCCTGTGCTCCGCAATGGGAGAGGCCACAACAGTGAGAGGCCCGCGTACCGCAAAAAAAAAAAAAAAAAAGAAAGAAAGAAAAAAAGAAAAAATACATAATTTAAAAATCTACCTCATAATAGTATCTAAAATATAAAGTAGCTAGCCATAAACTTAGTAAGAAATGCATAGAACAAAAATGAAAACATTCCTGATGGTAATAAAAAGAGAACTGAATCAGTGGAAAGTCAGATCATGCATGCTTCTACATAGGAAGAATATTTAAAAATTCTTAGTTGTTAAATTAATCCATAAATTTAAGGTAAACTCAATGAAATTCATGAAGATACTTATCAGGCACCTGAAAAATAATTCTAAATTATACCTGGAGGAATAAAGAAACTAAAAGCTAAGAAAGAGTAATAAAATGAAAATAATGTAGACAAAACCCTTGTCAGATTTTAACACACATATTATACGTGTGCAACCGTTAAAGAAAAATATGATACTATCATGAGAATAAATAGAATAGGGAGAGTTGATAGTCCAAAAAACAAAAATCTAATAATAGGTAGGTGAAAATAAGGATGGCGTTACAAAGCAATTGGAAATGACCATTTCTTAAATGATATTTAGGAAATGGCCAACAAAGGGAGCCTGTGTATTTATTTCACATGGATAAATGATTGAAATGGGAAACATGATATATAAGAAAGAAGATAAGCTAGGTGAATATCAATATCACTTTTCCATGAGGAAAGTCTTGCTAAGAATAATTTTAAGCAGAAAAACTGATACAAAAAGTGCAACATCTTCACTTTAGAACATAGCATCAGGATTGAAAGGACATTGAAACATTGGAGAAATCTATGCAATAGGTATGATAAGTCACAAGTTAACAGCATTAAAAGATGAAGAGACTTTATAAATCAATTGCAAATTGATGAATATACAATTCAAAAACTGGGTGAAGGACATGAGTAGCCGATTTATAAAGCAAAAAAAAGAATCAGGGAATTCCCTGGTGGTCCAGTGGTTAGGGCTCCGGGCTTTGACTTCAAGGGTCACGGGTTCGATCCCTGGTCAGGGAACTAAAATCCCACATGCCACGTGGCCAAAGAAAAGAAAAAAAAAAAAGGACTTCCCTCATGGCACAGTGGTTAAGAATCTGCCTGCAAATGTGGGGGACATGGGTTCAATCCTTGGTTCCGGAAGATCCCACACACCATGGAGCAACTAAGCTCATGTGCCACAGCTCCTGAGCCTGTGCTCCAGAGCCCTCGAGCCACAATTACTGAGCCCGCGTGCCACCACTACTGAAGCCCGTGGCCTAGAGCCCATGTTTTACAACAAGAGAGGCCACTGCAATGAGAAGCCCACGCACTCCAATGAAGAGTAGCCCCTGCTCGCCGTAACTAGAGAAAGCCCGTGCACAGCAACGAAGACCCAACACAGCCAAAAATAATAAAAATAAATAAATAAAAGCAAAAAATAAAAAGAGCTTCAATTTTAAAAAAAAGAATCAATACTTATTTAAAAAATCCTAACTTTACTAGTAATGAAAGGAATTGAAAGTTTTAAATGTGATTATAATTCACTTATCAATTTGTGAATCATTTAAAAAGAATAATAGTATCTAGAATTGGCTTGAATGTGAGGAAATGGGAGCTTACCTATTTTACTGATGCTATTATAAATTGGTACAATATTTCTGATAGGCAATTTGTCAGTTAAGTATCAAAAGCTTCTGATACAGTAATTCCACTCTAGGAATCTATCCTAAAAGAATAATTAGATATTTGGCAAAGGTGTGTGAAAACAATGTACTTACACAACAATAGTCAACTGATATCATATACCCTTGTAATGAAGTTAGGAGAATATTTAGGGAAAAATATGTTGACATAAGTATACTGATGCTGAAAAATGCATATCACGTATTATTATGTATGGAAAAAAGCATACATTATTTTATGGTTGCCTTTGTGTGTGTGTGTGTGTGTGTGTGTGTGTGGTATGCGGGCCTCACTGTTGTGGCCTCTCCCGTTGCGGAGCACAGGCTCCGGACGCTCAGGCTCAGCGGCCATGGCTCACGGGCCCAGCCGCTCCGCGGCATGTGGGATCCTCCCAGGCCGGGGCACGAACCCGTGTCCCCTGCATCGGCAGGCGGATTCTCAACCACTGCGCCACCAGGGAAGCCCCTGGGAAGGGAAGCCCCTGGGAAGGGAAGCCCCTGGGAAGGGAAGCCCCTGGGAAGGGAAGTCCCTATGGTTGCCTTTTTTAAGGATCAAAATATATACCAAGAAGAAGTCTGGAAGGCTATAAAAATTAGCAGTGATTATTTCTGGATAATATATTATCAAGTTATTTTATTATTTCTAATTTTATTTCTGCCTGTTTGTATTTTATAATTTTCCTACAAGGAATATGTATTAATTATGCAGTAGAAGAAACTTATTAAATTCTTTTCAAATATATTTTACAACAATTACTATGGCTGTGATTAAAATTAAACTTGAAGTACAGTTTGTCCTTTTCTATTCACACTTTCCCTGGAATACTAGATTGATGAATTTATTTTAGATTTTTTCTCTTCTGAAGATTGTTGTTATTTGATTATGGGGTAAACAAAGATTTTTAAAGAAAATAATTAATTAGAAAAGACACAAGCTCTATATTCATAATATATATAGGGTTACTACATGAGACAGGACCCTTTAAACACTCAAACATTTTAGTTCAATTCACTTATTGTTAGAGTGACCTTGGGCAAGTCTCTGAATCTTCCGATGTTTCATATTCTTTCCTCATCTAGGAAATGGGAATAAAAATATCCAAAATGCCTACCTCCTAGGGCTGTTTAGGAACTAAGTGGAACAATGGCCATTAGCAGGTTTTATAATACAATGAAGAACTACATAAATGAGATGGGCTAGTCTCAGTATTTTTTTCTTTGCACTTTTCTTATTCATTACATGTTCCTTGTGTTTTTTAAAGATGCCATAAGTCTAATATTTTCAAAGTAAATGCATCTCAAAGCCTGGATGGATCAGCTCTTCATTTCCCCAAACAGCACCACTCTTGATATTATTAGCCCCAGATGGACTCAAATGTTGAAGCGTTATCCAGTGTTCTACTTTCCTGCTGCCTGCTGAGTTGTCTTTGAAGCTCGGGCTGTAGAATGGAGTAAGATAAAAATGAAATAAAAGGCTTGTGTGTATTAAGATGGCTTCCCCTCTTATATTTTTAAAGAGGCCGAACGCTTATGCCGAGTTTAGGCAAACACAATCCTGATTATTTACATGGCATGATGGAAGTAAGCACTCAAGGAGAGAGAAATCTGATGCTTTTACTCAGCATGCTGTAAACCAATATCTCATGCTTTCTATGGAAAACATTCTCAGCTGGGAAATTTGGTAACTCAGTAGGCTATTAATAGGATGTGGAATGTGATTACTCTTTTTGGATCACTTCAATATGTAATTACTTTTAGGATCTGGTAGAAAGAAACTCTATTAAATGATAATTATAGGACTGTATTTGCTTTAAAGTTTTGTAGTAGCTCTAAACATGGGAGTTTTCATTAACTGTTTGCCATAGTTAATAAAGTCATTTTTCTTAAAAAGTAGCAATTCCCTGCAAAAGTGGTAGCTCCACAAAGGATTAGTTTCTTATAGGAAAGGGCAGGGGAAACAGATTGTGCAGTAGGTTGGCTTCTCCGTGGTAATATAATCTCTTTGAAAATATAGATGGCGTTCCCTAAGTACTGTGACAAAGTGAAATATTTATAAGTCCCTAGAGAACAATAGGTCTTAGTATAATGTTTTCAGAGGGTAAACAGCAACTAAATATTATTGCACACATAAAAAGAAGACAAGGCAGGTGATGGAGGCAAAGTTGGCAAAGAAAAGCCTAGAAACACCAGCTGTTTCAGGAGGTATCCAGCGATAAACAGGGATATTGCCAGGAATATATGCAGCAATTAGACCTCAAATGTAAATTGGGGATTATATGAACACAGAGATATAAGGATCATAATGAAAAGCTCAAATCAGTCCAAGAAATAATAATAAAGTATGCCAGGTTATATCCCCCCAAATCCAAGGAGCATGGGGCACAGTGGTTTAGGCTGCAACCTCTAGCCTCTGAATATCCAGGTTTAAAATCTAGGTCTCGCTCCCACATGGCTGATTTACTTAATGGCCTGTCCCTCATTTTCCTCATCTTCAAAATGGGAATGATAATAATAATTACCTATGATTCTGTTGAGAAAATTAAATAAAGTATGGGAAGGATCTTGGCACGGTGTTTAGAACATAGTTACTGGTATGTGTAATATAGATAACACTGATAATGGTGATGGGGAAAGTAATATTACTTATTAGATTAATTTAAGATCCTATAAACCTGATCTCAGTCATCAAGAAAGCAATATATTTATAACCTTGTACATAGCTAGCATGTGTCTAATGAAAACGTGTGTTCAGAAGGACCACAGTTTATTCCTATGTCAAATCATGGCATTTGTCTTCCTGTTTTTACAGATCTGCATTGTCACAGGCTTATAGGAACAGGTGCAGGCCAAATAGTCTTGCCAGGAGTCAAGAAATTTATTTTTGATCTTGGCTCTGCTATGTACTTTGTCAAGGGACTGCATCACTTTGGGGCCTATACTACAACAACAACAAAAAACAACTACTTTGAATAATTTCCAAGTCTAGAACCTCCTTGACTAATGAAATGAGAAGTAGAAATCACATCAAATTTTTCATGTTTACAGAGGAGAAACAATGCTTTATTCATGCCCTTCAGGCAGTAATTCCATAACTACCTTTAGGTATCAAGGTCTGTACCCAACCACATTGCATTAAAACTATGCTGGGAAGGGAAGGACAGCTGAAAGATTACATTACCTTACAAGGTTGAACTAATCTCTTTTAATGCTTTACTTAATATCAATATTCATAAAGCCATGCTTCCCCCTAAGGATGTATCAACCTTTTAAAAAAAAGATAAATGAAGTTGTTTGCATATTGACCCTGTAAGCCTCCCCACTTGGTTTTTGCACTGCTTCATGAATATCAAAGCCAACAACAACAACAAAAAGTAAAATAAGATTAGACTCACTTATTCCTATGCACCAAGAGAGCCCATATCTCAAAATAAAGGTGGCATTATTATTTTTTGTTTGTTCTTCAACAGAAAGGCATTATTAAGAATAGGGGAAATACTTGTGCTCTGCAATATAAAAGCCATTTATTTTCCATTTCTACTTCTCTGAATGCACAGGAACCTTGGTACAAACCTCTGTTGTCTCTGACTGTGAAATTTGGATTGTGAATGATTTCAGGGGGTAGACTGAAGATAAATCTTGGTCCATTGGCTGTGTCATCCTTGTCATCTGCACTAATTGTAACAATTGGCTGAAAGAGAAAGGTGGCCCATAAATAAATCATGCTGACATTGGCACATCATTCATTCAAAAATTCCTGGCTGGCTGAGAAGCCTGATTTTAATTAGAGAACATAGCTCCAGAGCTAAACCAGGGCTCTGAAGCCTTCTTGGGCAGCGAGAAGTATCTCCAGGTGATGCTCTCAAAACCGAACTCTGTTTCTAAATGCTTATTCATAGCCAAGGCAGAGCAGCGTTACCTGGTTAGAAAGTGGCTTGGTCTGGTCACTCTCACAGATGAAGCCTTCATAAGGGGCAGCAAACTTGGGAGCATTGTCGTTGATGTCAAGGACCCGAATGGCCACAGGGACTTTGGCTTCCTGATGCCGGTTGTCTGAAAGGAGAGAATTGAGACAGTAAACATGTGCAAGGGAGGAATCCATGTTGGTCCAAGGTTACTCTTGGGAAAAAGTGAGCTCCAGCCATTCATTCAGGCCCTGCAGGGAAAGGCACTGTTGGCACAAAAATCACCTAAAATCCAAAGTATGCCAAATCCAGTGTGAAGGGGATGTCCTAGAATAAAGGTCAACATTAGACCAGTAAGAAATAAACCACTTTTCCCTTTCTGTTGAGGTTTAATTCTAAATGCTTATAAATGCCTAGCCCTCTCAGAGTGTAGTCCACAACAGCAGTTCTCTAAGTGGGATCCCCAGAGGAGCATCAAACAATTTGGGAATTTGTTGGAAGTGAAAATTCTCAAACCCAACCCAAGACCTGAGTTAGAGGCTCTGAGGGTGGGATCCAGAAATCTTTGTTACAACAAGCCTTTCACGATAATCCATTGCATGATAAATTTGAGAACCACAGGTCTACAGGTAAAAAAGAACCCACAAATCTTGGCTCTAAGGATTCTGCTGCTCTGGGTTTAAACAAAACTGAGGATAAAGTGGGGAATCTTTCACTGGTGGTTAAGAATTTCAAGCTGCTACAGGCTATCAGCTCATGTGCCAAATCTGTACCCAGTTCTGCCAAAGAAAATGAAAACATCTCTATTTGCTTATATGTCTCCCTAGATGGATGACCAAAAATAAATTTTAAAGATTGAAAAATATGTTTAAGACTAAAAAAAAAAAATTGTTCTACCTCAGCTGTCTGTTATTTTCCAGAATATATAGAAAGTCTCAAGGAATAATATTTGGTAAAGTAGAATCAAAACCCTTAGGATAATACTTACGGATTTCTGCTGCAAAAACTGATATGTTGAGCCAGGCAGTTTCTTCTCTATCCAAAGGTTTTGTAGTTTTAATAAAACCATCCTCTGGATTAATAGTGAAAAATCTGTCCAGGTCAGTGTGACGATCGATTGAATACCTAAGCAGAATGCAAATGAGGCAATTAGACCAAGACATTCCAAGCAGCTTAATATTTGAATATTTTCTCCATGCTATATTTAAAGCAACTTTTTCAATGAATTGCTTGAGCTAGGTTTTTTTTTTTAATCAAATTTACTTTTCAAACTTCGTACATGAATCTTTTATAGAAATCATTTTGCCACATTGGAATTCTTTACTCAGGACAATGAATGAAAGAGCTGTTTAGCATATTTGATTGAGAAATGGAATAATATGTTGCATATCTGATTGAGAAATGGAATAACATGCTGCATATTTCTTCATATTTACTACAATCACCCACCATCTGAATATTTATGAACCTGCATTTGGGAAGTGGGTTTGCCTTGCTTCCAAACAACTCAGAAAGTCACAAGTGTATGGAACATTTGCCAGATTTTTGCATATGAAATATTAAATAGTCTTAAGTTATCATCAAAGATCATTTATGGTACTAAAAAATCAGTTTTCTCCTTACTTAAAGGAAAATGCTAACTATATTTTGAGTAAATTTATTCAATTTATTTGGTTTTAGGGGTTCTCAGGTAGCTTGGTTCTGAATTCCATTGTGAAATATGCAAAGAGGGCTTGGCCATTCTTTTGTAGAGCATTCTCCCCACACTTTAATGACTCCAGGCTGAGCCTAACAGCATAGTTGGAAGGTTTCAGCTATTCCTGTCCACTAGCAAATTTGCTTTTTTCTAATAAAAGACAAAATAATTTCCAGAATACTATGGTGCAAGGTGAGGTAGAAGATGGGTCAAGAGGAGTAGTGCAGTGAGGTAAAATAACTTGCCCAGGATAAGTTCTGGAGACCTGGCTTTAATAAGTGTTGACAGTTGGCCCATGGCATCCATGAGGGATTGGATCCAGGACACCTGAGGATACCAAAACCCATGGATACTCAAGTCTCATATAAAATGGTATAATATTTGCATATAACTTACACATATCCTCCTGTACACTTTAAATCATCTATAGATTACTAAAATAATTAATACAATGTAAATGCCATGTAAATAGTTGCTGGTGTGCCACAAATTCAAGTTTTGTTTTTTGGACTTTTTTTTTTTTTTTTTTTTTGCGGTACGCGGGCCTTTGACCGTTGTGGCCTCTCTCATTGCAGAGCACAGGCTCCGGACGCGCAGGCCCAGCGACCACGGCTCACGGGCCCAGCCGCTCCGCGGCATGTGGGATCTTCCCGGACTGGGGCACGAACCCGTGTCCCCTGCATCGGCAGGCAGACTCTCAACCACTGCGCCACCAGGGAAGCCCCAGACTTTTTGGACTTTTTTTCCCCAAATATTTTGGACCTGTGGTTGGTTGAATCCATCAACATGGAACCCATCAATGTAGAACGCATGGATACAGAAGGCCAACTGTACATATGTCTGAAGGCATTCATTGAGGGCCATAAAACCAAAGAATATTAGAGAATATTAGCAAAGACCATGGATGTCACAGAGTTTAATCTCTTCAATTTACAAACGGTGGGATTTGCAAATGGTCTATTATCTTGCTTCTGGGGGAGCCAATATTAGGACCTGGATCTTCCAGTTCTAGATCATATTCTTTCCAAGAGAGAGGAATTTAGTGCAGAGCAGCACTTCGCAATACAGAAAACATGAGCTCATCCATGATATCGTTGACTTCACAGCTCCCTATGAGAATGGAAATGATGAGTCCCCTTCCCCAGTGAGGAAAGAGAAGATAAACTATCACACACCTCATAAATGTCAGTAGAGGCTCAGTGACTAAACCCTCAGCAGAGCTCTATGTGAAAATAAAGAGAGAATAAAAGAATATTTTTTCCCTGCCACTAGGGAGTTTACTATCTAGTTGACATGACAGGACAGGCTCACAGGAAGAAAGATAATTAACAAGTATTATTCTATAGAAGTGAAGCGCATGGATTTTGGTTTTGTAAAGTCCTAGGTACAAATTCATGCTTGGCTACATATACGCTGAGTGATACTGGAAAAGCCAGTTAAGTTCTTTGAATTTTAGCTTACTTATCATTTAAACTAGAATATTAATAGTAACCTAACTTTTAGGTTATCTGTGAGAATTACATAAAATGATAGATGTTGAAGATGCATAACCTAGTGTCTCACACATAGTAAACAGAACAACAAATATAGCTGCTCTGATTTTTGTTGTTGTTGCTGCTATTACACACTGTGGATAGATCAAATGTCAGTCTACAGAGTATGACTTTCATACTATAGCCAGTGAAAACTCCTGAAAGGCTTTTGATCAGAGGAATAAATAAACTGATTCAGACTCTCAGCGTGATGAATAAGATAGGGTGGGCAAGGTGGTCTGAGCTAGTGAGAGTAGAGGAAGGAACAGAGGAAATTTAAGGAGGTGATGTATTGATAGTTTTTAAGGAGTGAGGTGATAAGAGAGTGAGGTATAGAAGTGATAGAGGGAATGGAAGACTATGTGATAAAGACAGAACCAGTAGGACTCAGTTGATATTTGGAGATCTGTGGGAGGCTGGGAGAGTCCTTGAGAGTTTCTAGCCTGAGTGTCGCAGAGAGGGAGACGTTGGGAAATACAAAGTCAACTTACCAGGAAGGAGAGGTTGAATTTCCACTAGGGCTATGCTGCCACACCAGGAGAGCAAGATTCAACTTTATCAGAGGTTTCACAGAGTCAGGGGTATAGTCGGTCTTTTTTTTTTTAAGTATGTCACAAGAAGTATAGGCTCAAAAATATGTTTTTAATGAATGAGCCAGTGAAGGAAAAAGGAAGTGGGTAAAAATGCAGAGCACACAGCAGAACAAGTACAGAATTAGAATCAGGGAGAAAGATCAGCCTAGAGGCAGAAAATTTAGAGCATTAACTCAATTCAATTAGTAGCATGGACGGAAACTCTATAGATAAGTGGACACAGAGAGAGAGAAAGTCTGAAGTGAAAGGCTGAGTGTCAGGGAGCCCCCAGTGCCTGGACTGGGATCTCAGACTAGTGAAGACACCAGGTATGTCTGAGGCATGAAGAGGTGACTGCCAATGAAGCTAAGAGGAAAGAATATTTCAGGAAGGCAATGGTAAACGAAAAGGTCTCTAATGCTAGAGCCTGAGAAGAAAGCTGCAAAAATTTCGAAGCAGCTAAGAGTTTGGCTGACACTATAAGGCCCCCCTACCCATATGTTTAAGGACACAAATGTCCTTAAAGGTGAAGATAAGCACTCAGGAAAGTAGGTAGTCTGGCTAGGAAACCCACTGAATAAAAACCTTTAAATGTTATTCTATGAATTGTTTGGCAATTCTAAAAATGAGGACCTGAGTGGGTGAGAGGAGTTGGTTCAAAGGCCATAGTGAGCATATTTGGATAATTATAGACATGAAAAATGGCTCCATGCACAGAATAGCTTCCACTGAAAATATGACCCAAATAACCAATCACAGATGTGGATCCTTGGAGATAACAAGGTGCCAGGGAAATGAGCAGCTGTTCCACGTGTTTTTACATCATCACTCTTCTAAAAAGCTGCTAAGCACCTTGATATTCTAGGCCAAAGCTAACTCATTTAAAATTCACACCATGAACATTTTTGAGTAGTTTAAAGGTGTTACCAAGCTCCTCAGTCGTTACCTGATGTATCTTCTTGCACAGAGAGCACGGTAGTCAAACCTTCCTGGGAAATCTTTCCATCAGTGGCTGCCCAGCGAGAGTAAACCACTCACAGTGGACTGAGGCAGCTCTGGACTAAAATCCAGTCTCCAATACTGACTGGTCATGTGACTTTGGGTAATTCACATAATCTCTTTGAGCCTCAGTATTTGCATCTACTGGACCCTAAAGTGATCACAGCCTCAAGGGTGTCTGAGGATTAACTTAAATAATTTAGTGCAGGGTCATCTGGGGCCAAGAAGATGCTCAATAAAGGGTAATTTCCTTCCTTTCTCCCCAAAGGGGCAAAATGTTCAAAGACTTAAAGGCAACTGAACAGCATTTACATTTAGGACTTCCTTCTGCTCTGTCAGCATTTTCTTTGGTATAAATAGAAAAACTCCATTGTCCATGGCAATTCTTTTTCATACTCAGATCTACTTACTTTTCTTCCCAGCTTTATTGAAATATGATTGACAATAAAAAAGTCTGTATTGGGCTTCCCTGGTGGCGCAGTGGTTGAGAATCTGCCTGCCGATGCAGGGGACACGGGTTTGTGCCCCGGTCCGGGAAGATCCCACATGCCGCAGAGCGGCTGGGCCCGTGAGCCATGGCCACTGAGCCTGTGCGTCCTGAGCCTGTGCTCCGCAACGGGAGAGGCCACAACAGTGAAAGGCCCACGTACCACACACACACACACACACACACACACACACAAGTCTGTATTTAATGTGTACAATGTGATGTTTTAATATAAGTATACCTTGTGTAATGATTACCGTAATCAAGCTAACAAGCTAATTAACATAACCACTGCCTCACACAGCAACCATTTCCTCTGTGTGTGTGTGTGTGTGTGTGTGTGTGTGTGTGTGTGTGTGTGTGTGTGTGTGGTGAGGACACTTAAGATCTACTCTCTGCAAATTTCATGTCTACAATACATTATTATTAACTATAGTTACCATGCTGACCAATATCTCCTCATTTTCCCCACTTCCTAGCCCCTGGCAACCAGTGTTCTACTCTCTGTTTCTATAAGTCAGACTTTTTTAGATTTCACATATGAGTGATATGCTATATTTGTCTTTCTGAGTCTGGCTTATTTCATTTACCATAGTATCCTCCAAATTCACATATGTTATCACCAATGGCAGGATTTTCTTTTTTCAGGCTAAATAATAGTCTGTTATATATATATAATATACACATATATGTGTATATATATATATATATATATATATATATATATATATATATATCACTATTTCTTAATCCATTTATCTGTTGATGAACATTTAGATTGTTTCCATATCTTGGCTATTGTGAATAATGCTGCATTGAACATGAGAGTGCAGATACCTGTTCAAGATGCAGCCATTATGGAAAGCAGTATAGAGATTCCTCAAAATGTAGATGGAGGCTGGATTTGTTCTGTGGGCTGTAGCTTATTAACCCCTGACCTAGGCAGACACATCCCTGGTCCTCTTTGACTGTGCCAGGGACAACACAGTGTAAGCTGTCATTGTGATGTATGGTGAGAGCTGTGAGGTGGAAGCTGCATTTGATCCATCTTAGGGTGCCCTGGAAGAATTCCTAGACGAGGTGACATCTAAGTGGAGATGGGAAAAATGAATACCATGTAGCAAGCTGGAAAGGATGAGAGTGAGATCTCCAACCAGAAGGAAGAACACTCAAAGGTCAGGAATTAGAAGAAGACAGGAAGTAGCCCAGTCTAGCTGCAACTGAGAGTCTTATGAGAAGGGAGAGTAATACAAAAAGCAGGAGAGACCAGCAGGACACAGCAGGAATTGGGGGGGAGGGGCTCGAAGAAGAGCCTTAATCCAAGTAAGAGAATTAAGACTATTTTGGAGTAGGGGACAATGGGAAACAATTTGATCAATGGTTTTTTTTGTCGTTGTTGCTGTTTAATTGAAGTATGATGTGATTTTTGGATGTGCATTTTAAAACAATCAGTCTGGCTACAGGATGATGGAAAGGTAGGAGGGAGATTGGGGGCCGGGGGACCATGAGGAGGCAGAGGAAGGAATCTAGGCAAGA
This sequence comes from Kogia breviceps, assembly GCF_026419965.1. Classification (NCBI taxonomy): domain Eukaryota; kingdom Metazoa; phylum Chordata; class Mammalia; order Artiodactyla; family Physeteridae; genus Kogia; species Kogia breviceps. The sequence goes on from NC_081327.1 coordinate 37,686,431, forward strand.
AGGGAATTAGGGGAGTGGCCATGGAAAAAGAAACACCTGCTAGAATCCAGTCCAGGGCAGGTTTCAGCCAACTTTACATTTCTGCCCTATATGGACATGCCTTGAATCTGTGACTCAAGCCTCCTTCTCAGCATCTTTCTCATCACCCTCTCATCGTCATCATCAGTCTCATTGGTCATTAGCTCAGGTTGGCGTGGGGAGGCAGGGTTCTGAATGGATTTTCTAGCTTTCTTGTCTAAGTCACAAAAGTATATTTGTGATAATAAAAGCATCCTAAATTTGAGGGGCACTTCGTTATCTCTTCAAAGTGCTCAACAGTTCGATAGATAGACAGAGCTTGCCTTCTGAGCCTCCTGTTCACTGTCTGTGTCTCTTTGGTTAAGTCACTTTGCCCTGCAGAGCCCCAATTTCCTCTTAATTTAAGAGATAATAATTCCTAGAAAATAACGTTCAGGGGATAAATTGGATTATATATCTGACACCCCTAGTATAGTAACTGGAGCATAGGAAGGTGTTCAATAAATTAGAATTACTGTTATTATTTCACAATCATTATTTATAGTTCACCACAGTTCTCTGAGACAGGCAAAGCTTAGGGTTACATCACCTAGTATACATTGGGAAATCTGCTCCAGAAATTTTGGAGCTTGAACAAGTCTATCCAAAGAGTTGGTGCAGAGGTGGAGTAGAACACATGTCTTCTAACTCTTCATCTTGTTTACATTGAATGATATCTTGGACCCTTTTTGAGACTGAAGGACCTGGTTCCTATAGGGATTTCCTAAAACCTCTTGCCTCTGGAATTCCCCATCCAGGCTTTAAAAATAAATCTCTCTGTACCTTATCGGGCTATTGGCAGCATCAGGGTCTTTGGCATGCACTCTCCCCACCACAGTGCCAGCAGCTGCATTTTCTTGGACCTCATGGATATAACTCGGGGCCAAGAACATGGGGGGCTCATCAGCATCTTCCACTGCAATCTTGACTGTCACGGTGTCTTTGAAAGGCCCGTTGCTGATGAACTTTGGGTCGATGTGCACGTTGGCTGCCTCTACCTTCAAGCTGTATGCTCTTTTGGTTTCAAAATCTACAGGCTGGCAAGAAAGAAGAGAAGATTGACAACCAATTCCTTGAAAGAATAATGGAAAAGAAAAACCTGATCGTTTTACAGGGCACCATGAATAGTTGTTCAAAGAGAGAAAATCAGTGTTTATTCAATATCCAATTACCTGAGCCATTTGGTTAGAAAATCAGACGAATCAATTGCTGAAACTTGGAATGTGCTTAATGGGTAATTCTAGGAGCATGACAGACACAGAAGGACCACATCATCGAAAGTGAACCACATTCTATGAACACATTAAGGCTGCCCAATTCAGTCACTAAAATCATTTAAGGAAAGGAATGAAGACATTACAAAAATAAATGTTATAGCCCATTCTGAAAAGTACTAAGAATCTTGGTAATAAAAATCGTCAATGAATTTCAGGCAAAGAAAAAAGCAATGTCTTGTTAGATGACTGCTCCCCTCCACACATACACACTTCTGGTTTAATCATATGGATAGTCTCATTTTTAAAGTTTCTGACCATGTAGCATTTCTCAAAGTCTGGGACCCTTACCAGCAGTGGCCCATACACTGACTTAAGGTGGTTTCTGGGTAATTTTGCATGGGTGGGTTTTTTGAATGACATTATCCTAATTACTGATCCTATTATTCCTTTTCCAATTCTTCCATTCCCAAACACGTCAAGGACATCTCAGTATACTGCTAACTTTTAACATACCTGTTATGCTTCTGATCTCCCTTTCAAGAGACTATGATATAACTCTCTAGCTAGAATGTAATGACATCATTTTGTTTTGACTGCATTCATTTTTAGGTTACCTCCTATTTATGGCAAGTGATATAGTACAGTGTGAATACTTCCCTGTTAAAAGAATACATATATGTAAAAAAAAGTCCATTTAAAGAAAAACAATTATAAACAATATAGATTTTACACAAACGTGAAAAAATATTAAGAAGCAGCATTCGAATGGCTGTCATTATTAAGAAATTGATGATAGGCACTCCCTAAATCTGAAGGAGACAAGGTTCTGTGAATCAATCAGTAAAGGGTGAAAAGTAAAATTATAGAAGAGAATCAAGCCTTCCTGCCTAGGGAACAGAACTTTCTAATTAGCACTCTGGATGATACTGAACTCCCAAATGTTTGGAAAGAGTTGGGTCTTTTAAGGGTAACATCTGCCTGCCATGTTGTCATCATCTGCCTGGTATTCTTTTGAATGGGCATATAATCATAGGCCTTCGTCCTAACCGAATTCTCCAGCACTCTAAACTGACGATGATTCCAGTTGCAGGAAGGTTAAATGCATTCAACACCCTTGACACTTTTTCCATCATTTTTCCACCCCCGTCTCCCCAGAGTCAGAGAACACTCCCTTTCCCGAAGCAAAATCTGTCACCAGCTGCTCCGTCATTCCGGACTTAGCAGCATCTTTGACCTTCACTGGGTTACTGAGCAGCAGAAAGAAATGATATTTATAGGCTGAAGGTATGAGACTGCTGCAATTCCTCAAAAATCTCTGCGATTATTAGACAAAATTAAAACATGAATATGCTATTCTGAGACCAGGTAATAAGAAATTTTCTGATCTCAGATAGCCTGTTGATTCTCCCAGAACAGAAAGTTTTGAACTTGGTTTCGACATATACCTAAGGACCCAGAGCGTTGTTTCCACTGGAAAGCCTTGTTGTTGTTGAAGCCAGTACAGTCATGCTGCAGTTTGACTGATACTTTTTGAATCTCAAGCGAAGCTCCCCAGATCTTTGCAAGTGTTTGTCTGGGATGCCCTTTCCTAGTTTGGTGAGATTTTACTGTCTTCTGCTGCTCATCCCAGGCTTGTAAAGTCCTCCCCATCTCCCCCAGACAGATTTGTGTGTCCCCTTAGTTGCCCATCTGCAGTCCCTCATCCCCCACCCCAGCTAGCTGAGGAGCATCCCAAAGGACTCTACTGAGTCTTGTTGATCTTTGCTGATCTTTGCCTCTCCAATGCCCAGTAAATGACCAAGTGATCACATGTACCAATCATTGCCACTGAATGGGAAGCAGAGTTGATGGATGGACAACATTTAAGCATTTGTCTACAATTTATTCCCTGCCTCCTTCCAAAAGGGATTTAAGGTAGTTTCCTATGTGAACCTTTATATCCATGTTATGAGTAGTTGAAATAAAGCTAAGTGAGGCAACATACTACATAAGGCATAAAAATCTCAATACCCCTGAGTTTACTAATCCCACCTCTAAAAATTCTCCCTGGGGGACTAATTCAACAGAAAACCCAAACAAACAATATTCAAAAATGCATGATGTTTAGATATCATAGAGGGGTTATATTTAATCATGGGAAACATACACACAAAACACCAAATCCAACTGAGATTTTATTAAGGAAATAATGGTCCATCAATAGGATGGGATGTTATGTAGTCATTAAAAATAATTATGTATATTATATAGCAGCATGTAAAATGTTTATGGTGTGCCATTAAGTTAACAAATCAGATCACCCTATGACTGCAACTGTGTTAAATGTTACACATCCACATCTATATACGTGTGGACAGAGAATATAAAGAAATAATCAGGCATAAAAGTGGCTTTATTAAAATTATTATTTAAAAAAATATTTAAAATGCCTTCTAATGCTGCTGTCACACGGCTTTACAAGCAGTTTATTTGTTTGCAAGTAAATACCTCAGAAACTGTGCCGGGATCTCTCAGTGATAATCGGAGTCCCACTCTGTCAAAGGTGCTTTCCGATTGGATTTTCCTCCCCAAATCTACCAAGCCACCTACAAGTCTCATCTTTATTTTGCTAACCACACAGAGATTGTCTCAATATCCTGAAGGCAGCTTCTCTCTCTCATGCACCATTATAATCCTGACACCTACTGTGTCTGACACAGTACTCAAGAAATATTTATTGCTTTCTAAGCTATTCAATAAATGAATGACTCTAGCTCCTAAATAACTCTTGAATTCTTCACCTTTACCTCTTCTGCCTTCTTCAGGTCTTTGTAATTCCTCCCTTGAAGTCCAGCAAGATTTCTTCAATTGGTCCTACTGTATCCACCTCAAAACCCTCAAGACTGAACTTATTCAAGTTTCTTAACTGTGTCCTATTTCCCTCAACACCAGTCCTTCAAGAGCTCATTTTCTCTGACCTTCCTCTCCTATCTATCTGGTAATTTCCTATTCATCTATGAAGGCTCAGCTCCTCTCAGTGAGGAGAGGCCAGGAATGTTGCTAATCACCATACAATGCACAGCCCTGCCCCTACAGCAAGAATTCTCTGTCCTGAAAGGTTAATAGTGTCAAGGCTGGGAAACCCCCCTCTATGTTAATTGTCTTTTCGCTTTTAACTGTCCTGTTAAATTGTGATCTTCTTGTGACCAGGACTCTGTTTCTTCAGTTTTAGATGTCCAACCTCTCACAAAGGGTGTGCCTGACAAGTAATAATAACTCAATAACTCTTGGTAGAAAAAGGTCGAATGAATTAAGGAATAAGTGAAAAAAGTATATTAAAAAATATTTTTTAAAGACAGAAATATTTTCATGGATCTCTCTATATCTTTTTATATTATTCAATCATATATGTAATGATTTCTATAAGGATCCATCATTTTACTCTATTAAATTCACCTCTCAATATTTTTTTCCTGCTGGACAGTTGGAACCTTGTGTTATATGCTTAAGTAAACGTTCTTTTACAAATTAAAGAACATCTTACTCTGTTTTAAACCTAAACATTAGTGCTTTATAGAAGATTATTCCTTTGCCCGGAAGAAATACATTGAATTGGGGGAAAATGTGCAAATTAATCACATGCAGAGAGCTCATGTGCGATGTGTTAGTTCCATGGGGTGATTTACATGTTTCAGATTTTAGAGACACAGTGTGTGTTTATACCCTGAATACACTGAAAACAGGTGACAACCTAAGCATAACCAACTACCCAATTACTTGAACAGGAAAGGATGGGAGGCAGGAATCGCTGATATCACTGCTCATATGTCAGTGGCAAGCAGGAGGGATAGAAATGTTAATTAACAAAGCCAGTTGACAGCTCTATGCTACACATAGTCACACAGCTACTTTTCCAGAGGAGAAACCAGAAGAAGTGATTACCCCAGCCCCTTGTGGCTGGTGATTAGGCTTCTGTGGCTACACCATTCATCATCACTAATGTTGACTTTTCCAAGTGTCCAGAGTTCACCCTGACTTCCATATTCTTTTATGACAGAGTCACTTCTACTTTCTCTTTGTTTGGGTCCCCTCATATTTCCCCCCAAACCTAACAATGCTTCCTTATGTTGTGAAAAGTCGGCTTCCTAGAACACCTCTCTCCCTGCTCTCCTTATTGAAAGATTCCTCCCAGGCATCTCCCTCTACCCCACCCTTGCCTCCTCTTCAGCTACTGGTCTCTTTATTGATTCTTCAAATTAATTATCTTTATCAGTGTTCCAGGCCAATCGTTTCCATCACACCAAAGAGCTTAATTCATGTTACAAAACCAAGTTGAAAATGAATACTTGATTAAAACCAAGGTAATCCCATCATCCAATTCAGATTTAATACTCCATATACTTTGATGATGGAGAAGTGTTGATTTCTCAAGTGATAAATCAGGGGTAAAGCTGTTTTGGAATATGCTGTAACTGTTTCTTTACCTGAAAGTGAATCAAATCTGGCTCTCTTCTATAACCCCTTTCTGATCCGGCTACTCGCAAAACGTCTTGAGTGGGAAGATGATCTAGAATACACTAAGTTTGAATTCCATGTCTTTAAATTGCTAGCTGTGTGATTACAACAGGGTCAAATTATTTAATCTGTCTGAGACCCAATCTCCTCACAATTAAACTGAGGTATCATTGCTGACTGGGATAATAACATCTACTTTATATGATTTTTATCATGTAAAATAAATGAATGCTTATAAGAGGCTCAGGCTTTGGCCAATATTTAGAATTGAGTAAATGTTATATTTTTTTAAACAAAACAAGAACAAGCAATAATCTCATTTTTGTAGTGAATTAATCTCAGGGACACTTTTTTTTTTTTTTTTTTTTTGAGGTACGCGGGCCTCTCACTGTTGTGGCCTCTCCAGTTCCGGAGCACAGGCTCCGGACGCGCAGGCTCAGTGGCCATGGCTCACGGGCCTAGCCACTCCGTGGCCTGTGTGATCTTCCTGGACCGGGGTATGAACCCGTGTCCCCTGCATCATCAGGTGGACTCTCAACCACTGCGCCACCAGGGAAGCCCCTCAGGGACACATTTTTAGCAACAATAGGTGACTATGAGGGAAGGCCCATTATTATTGCTTCTCAGGTTCAATTTTGAGGGAAAATCAAGCAGACATTTGGTTTAAATTTCATAGAAGGCCCAGCAATGTAATGGACCTTGGATGTTTGAGATAAGAAAAGTTCCAAAGAGCCTATATTAACAGACTCAGCTTGGCAGAGCTAAAGAGGGAACTTCATGTATGCTCGGGGCTGTCTCTTCAAAATCTAGATTTATCTAGCTATCTTTCTTTCCATGGGAAAACTGTGCCAACTCATATAAGAACTAACCAGCAATCTCAGGGCAGGTATTATCACTCCCCCTTTTTTTCCCCAGTTTTATTGAGATATAATTTACATACAGCACTATCTAAGTTTAAGGTATATAGCATAACAATTTGACTTTCATACATCAGGAAATTATTACCACAATAAGTTTAGTGAATGTTCATCATCTCATATAGATACAAAAGAAAAAGAAAAAGAATTTCCTTTTGATGAGTTCTCTAAGGATTCACTCTCTGAACAACTTTCATATATAACATACAGCAGTGTTAATTATATTAGTCACAGTGTACATTGCATCCCTAGGACTTATTTATCTTATAACTGGAAGTCTGTGCCTTTTGACCCCCTTCATCCAACTTCCCCTCCCCCCACCCCCCACTTCTGGCAACCACACATCTGATCTCTTTTTCCATGAGTCTATTTGTTTGCTTGTTTCTGAAGTATAATTGACCTACAATACCATCTTAGTTCCTGGTGCACCACATAGTGATTTGATATTTCTATATATTTCAAAATGGTAAGTCTAGTTGTCATCTGTCACCATACCAAGATATTACATTATTATTGACTATACTCCCCAAATCATACAAAAACTAACCATCAAACTCAGGCAGGCATCATCAGCCCCTTCTGCCAGCTTCCTCTGGAATACAGTTCTGTTATCTCTCCAAAGCTCAGAGCTCGACTGCAAAGTCAGGTCCAGCCCTCAGTTGTCCACATTCTCCTTTCTTTAGCCTTCAACTCCCTGTTTCCAGCAGCGGTGCCTCGGCAAGGCAGGCCACACCACTGCCACATCTGATTCCTCACCCTAACTCACCTTTTTCAGTTTCACCACGCCCTCCTGTGTTTCATAGTCCGTTGTGATTTCAAACAATTCCATCCCATCTCCATCAACAATATTGTATGTGACTAAGCCATTTTCTCCAATGTCTGGGTCTTTAGCCTTCACTCTTCCCACTTCCTCCCCGGGGACAGCTGCTTCTGACACAGACATCTGGTATACGCCTAGAAGAAGAAGATATCTATTTTTATTTTCCCTTTTACTTGGCAGCTGTAAGACTTTAGATTTCATTGAATCTCAATAAATTTCTCAAAGGGTTTGACATTGAACTTTCTATTGATTGAAAACATGAAAGAAGTGGATGGATGGGAGGAAGATCCCACATGGCTTGCTTGTCAAAGAAATGTTTTCTGCAAAGGATGATGAAACAATATCAGGGTCCAGGGTGGTAGGGTGGGGTCACCTGTCACATGTGAGAAAGGAAAACAATGCCCAGTTACATTTCCCGTCAGGAACTGATGGAGGGCCATGTATATCTTCACACATTCAAAAAAATCAAAACTTCTTTTTACATCTTTGGAATGGTCCATAAGTTAATTCTAAGGCTCACATATGGCACTGCCAGGTGCCCAGAAAAAGAACACCCTTCCCTGTTTAAAAGCCTTCTGTAGCTCCATACTTATTTTAAAATCAAATGCAAGTTGTATCCTTCATGGTCATGATCCTTCCAGCTGCATATCTGACTTTCTTCTTACTTTACCTCCTTCACCATTTGATTAAATGATACCTTATATGGAAAAGCTTCTCATAGTGTGACATTTCCATATAGATTTGTTTCATGTGTGTATCAGGAACCTAATATATGCTAGGCACTGTCCTAGCCTTTGGCGACTCAGTAGTAAATGAAAGAGTCAAGATTCTTTCCTCATTCTGAAGAGAAAAAACCCCAAATGTATACATACGCTGATATCATTGCTAAGAAGGAGAAAAATAAAGTGCAGTGAGGGATGGAGGATAATGAAAGAGTGTAAGTGTGACTGTGTATAAATGTATGTTGTGTGTGAGTGTGTTTGTTCATGTGAGTGTGTGTGAATGTCCCCTGAAAGGACTGGGCCAGACAAATCATGTGAATACCTTGGGATAAAAATTATAAACAAAGCAAACAGCAAATTGCAAAAACCCTGAAGTGGGAACACAGTGAATACATACAGAAAAGCAAGACCACAGTGTGACTGCAGCCTTCTGGTAGGAGGTAAGGGAGGCTGGGGCCCAACTGTGCACAAAGCGCATTGCAGGAGATGGAAAAGACCAGGTTTTCTTTAAACTTGGTGGGAAGCCACTGAAAGGTTTTCAGTAGAGAAGTGAGATTTGAGATAATCTTATTTGCATTATCACAATTCAAAAATATTCTCTGCGAAACAACATAGAGAAGCAAGGGTTGGAAACCTGGCCTCTACCACTTTCAAGCCAAGTGGTCTTGGGCAAGTTACTTAAGCTCTTTAAGCTTTAGTTTCCCCTTATGTGGACTTTATCAGTTCTAATACTCTGTCCACGTTTATCTATTGGGTTGGCCAGAAAGTTTGTTTGGGTTTTTCCATAACATCTTTTAGAAAAACCTGAATGAACTTTTTAGCCAACCCAATATATTGTTTGGCTGTGGATACTTTCAACTCAGACCCATATTTAACTTAAACACACCATGCCCTCCATGATAAAGGACAAGTAGGAGATGGCAGTCTCTGCAGATAATTACCAATTTACATGAAGGTTTAGAAAAACCTACTCCCAGTTGATTTTCTCTAAGTCTTCGTCAAGTTCATAGCTGTAAAACTGGTATCTTCACAGTAGTGATGTAACTTTACTCTATGATTGTATGTGAGCAAGGGCATTCATTAATCACTACCTGCTAATAGTCCTGCATGGCCTTTTCCATCTAGCATACCAGCCAGCTTTAGAGTGGATACTGGAGCATGCAGTTTCTTAGAGTGCTCTATGAGGCTTACGCTTATTGGGGATGCTGAACCTTGTGGCTGACCAGGCAAGGCAGTCTTCATCTCTTTGGTGACTTTATGAGAACTGGCTGTTGCCTTGTAATCCTCTATCTCAATGTCTCCCTTGCATAGATTGTTGTCTTTGGATTCCTTTGAGTGACCATGCATGGTGCCTTCCTGGGGCCATACTTGGTGGCCTCCCCTGTTCTCTGATTTATAAAAAGTGCCGTCTCTCTGGCAATAAACTCACAGTCTCTATCAGCTACTCTCCTCATTAATGAAGAAGACACTTCCATGGTGAACTAGCAGCAGCGTTCCGATCACACTGTACCTCTGTCTATACTTATAATGTACACATAACCAGATTTGTGTACAAAATCTGGCTTTGCCATATGCTTCGGGCAAGTTACTGCACCCTTCATGGAACTCAGTTTTATCTGTAAAATGGAGGCTTTCGTAGAGATCTGTAATAGTAGTAACTATTCATTAAAGGATGGTAGTTGTTGAATTATGATTATTAATAATGACCTTTCAAATCATTTTTTCTTTTATTTCCTGCTGCAAGCCTATCAATTTTGTAGAAAGACCATAATCCCCTAGATAATATTGATAATAATGGCTAACATTTGTTGACAACTTATGCCAGATAACATTGTAAGATTTTACACTAGCTCATTTAGTTCTAACAACATCCTATTAATTGAGCCCTGCGGAAGATTGTATTTTGCAAAAATAGTCCAAAGAGTATATCCAAGCCCACATGCTTTTCTTTCAACGCGACTTTAACAGTCCTTCCCTTGAAAGGTTGGGTCTACAAGAACTCCACTTACATTTGGGCAGTCTTATGACTACAGTAGAAATGATGCTATGTGATTTCTGAAGCTAGGTCACAATAGGCAATACAGTTTCTGCTTGGTCTCCTTGGGGCTCTCCTCACTTTTAGAACCTATCCAAGCCACTCCTTTGAGGCTGATATGAAGGGGAACCAACAGCCAACATTAACTTGCCAGCCATGTGACTGAGCCATCTTGGAAGTAGATCTTCCAGCCCCAAACTGTGCCAGTTGATGCTATGGAAACAGAAACAAGCTGCCTCCTTCAGGTTTTGCCCAAACTGCAAACTCATGACAAAAATAAACGATTATAATTGTTTTAAACCACAAGATTTGAGGCAGTTTGTTAGGTAGCAATAGAGAACTGATTCAGGTGCTATTACATATCCAGGTTAGAAATGAGAACACTGAGACAGAGAAAGGTTAATTAATTACTACATCACATCATGAGCACCTAGCAACATGGATTTTCTGTTCCCAGGGTTGTAGAACATTTTATGTCTCCACTTTCTCCCACTACCTCTCCTCCACTTAAGTTTTTTGTTGTCTTGTTTTTTGCAAGAATGATATAAAGAGCCTCCATTTTTCTAGATTTCTTCTGGAAAGTTGAGTACAGCAGGAATGGGTCAGAGAAGAGTTGGCTGTGGCACCACTGGAAAGTGAAAGCCAAGCCCACCTACTTACTCTGTGGAAACTTTGGTGGGTTGTCATTGACATCAGTCAGTGTGATCGTCACTTTTGTTGTCCCTGAGAGTCCACCCATGTGTCCACCCATGTCCTTGGCCTGGATCACCACGTGGTACTCCTCCTTAGCTTCCCTGTCCATGTTGGGAAGGGCTGTTCTGATGATACCTGGAGAGGTGAGCAGGGAACATCACAGATATTCGTTGATAACATTATAACAAAAACGATCTAGGCACAGGGGAAGCAAAGATGAATAGAACAGCACCTGCCCTCACAGAAGAGTCACTCCAACATGGTAATTATCATCAAAAGTAGCCATACCTGGAGCATCATATAGATATATTTTCTAGCAAGTTGTCATAATTATTAATATAGCATGAAAATTTTATGTTTTATATGTTGTACTGTAAATGCAAGTAATAATCTCATCCTTCTCAGGTGTGACACTTAAAGATCCTAAAGACTGATATATTTGCAGATGCACTGCATGGACATCAGTAACGTAAACCCATGCTTTTGGACTGCCAGCAGAATCTTTTGACTATCTATGCCTGCATGCAATTCGTAGAAACATTTCTATGGTCCATATTAAGTTAAAAGTAGAAGGCGATATATTAAAATGTTAATATTAATTTTTTTAAAGTGTATACCAAATGGGTTAAAAATATATACAATGCTTATACAAACACTTACTGTCTACTATCCGCTATCCTTGGAATCAATGATACGTTAATAATTGAATTCTGCATCATCTCTGGATATTAGCACATTATTGGTGTGGAAACCATGCTCACTTAAATCTTTTGGGAACATATTCGAGCTTTTTCTGTCTGTAGGTACAGTAACATTTATACTGGAAATATAAGAGAGTGCTGTGGAAGCTTTAAGCCCTTTTCCTTTTCTGACCCTTACATTTGTGTGTTTCTCAGCAACATCCTTGAACTCACTGAGCCTCATTTTTCTTGTCTGTTAAATAATTTGGTAGGTTCAAATTGGTGGTTCTTAACTATGAGTGCCTGAGACACGAAAGTTGCAACTGGAGTCCTTCCAGCGATTTTAACATCTCAAAAATCCATATGAAATCCCACATTTATCCTTAATTAATCTGAAAATTAATTGGCAAAATTAATTGGTAAATGCCTGATGAAATCATAGCAAGTAGCCCCATAAATTGTGATCTGAAGCAAAGAGCCTACAAATAAATGATTACATAGGTAAGTGGAAATTATATTCAATAAGTGGGCAAAGTATCTGATTGGCAGGCTATGTATATACATATAAACATATATATTTGATAAATTTTAGCTATAATAATAAAAGCGGATTGTTTGTAAACATCTTTCAAACACATGGGGGTATATTGTGGAAAAAGAAATGAGTTTGGGGTATAACATTGTGGACTAGCAGTTTCACAGGACTTTAGTGTTTATTCTCATAAAAGGATCCTAGAATCAAATTTGGTACAAATGGAGTGAAACATTTTGGCGTGGGTTTTGGTTGTTTGTATTTGTTTACTCTTTTGGTTTGCTATTTGTTTTCTGTACGGGATTTGCAGAGTCTCCTTCTTGGATGCTAATGCCCGCTGGGAATCTAAGCACAGCAGAGGAGGTTGGGGATATGCCTCCTCTCAAACACACGTTAGCATCAGTTCCCACCTCCACCATCCCCAGCCCTGGCTTTGAGAGCTGCCATTTTTCATACCAGTCTTAGAGTCCTGTGGTCTCTTAATTTGGATCCACAGTTGAATTTTATGATAAAACATATTTTAAGATAAATTCTTATGATTAAGTTGAATTTTAAGAGAAAAATTGCATCTAAGATAATATGTATTACTGTGACATGGTGCAATACAGACAGTATCTAATCCTCACAATAGTCTTGTTAGGTGGCCCTTTTTATATTTTAGAAACCTAAGACTCAAATAGGTTTTAGTGAGCAGGCCTGGACTCCTTATTCACAAAGTGTTGCAAATCACAATGCCATTCCACAGTACCTGTCTGTGCTTCTACTGAAAAGTAGGGTTGTCCTTCCAGGATACTGTACACTAACTTGGCACTGTTTCCATAGGTGGGGTCGTCTGCGTCTGAAGCTGTCACCTGGATTACTGATGTTCCTTAAAAGTGAAATACAGTCATTAGTAACAGTCCCTCAGCTTTTCAAATTATATTCTAGTTTGCAAAGTTTTATCTTAAGATTAAAAACTGAGGAGAGCCCCCAAATTATTCAAGATGCTTTCATTTTCCAGGGTTGAGATGCGAAAATAACCTCCTTCCCTCCCTCTCTCCCTTCCTTTTTGTTTAATTCCCATAGCTTAAAAATGAACTTTCTATATTCATAGTGCATCCTGCTATACTTAGTAGTTAAAATAATAATATGAACATTATTGCAAAAACATTCTAAGACCCATGCAACTGGAATGTTCAGTATATCAAATAATTAAATAAAAATCTTCCCTAAGAGTATAATAAAGGGTAATTAATGATGAATTAATTGCTTTTCATGAAAGGAAAGAGTGCAGTCTTCCATCTGTAGCAGAGCAATAAATACATCATTTTATTGTTGCTTTGCATGTCATAAAATGGCTGCTAATACTACATTTTAATTAATTGATGGCTATAAATATTGTACAGAATGTTGTTCCCTACTGGCGTGAAAATTGCATCTTCCCATCTCTAACAGGTCTGGTAGTCATATAACAGAAATCACCAGTAGACATCTGGTGAGATCTAAGGCAAGCATTTGTGGGTCACAATGGAAGGAAACCAGGGAATTGAAGGAAGATGGGATTCTGTTTTTTCTAGAAAAAATCCACCGTTCCCTGATGGTCACAAGTATCTGAGGGCATGAAATGCTGGGCTTCAGAATGGGGCAGGGGAGATGCTCAAGGGAGAGAGCTGGTTATTATTGAATTCCTCTGTGCCAAGCATCGTTTGGGGCACGTTCCATGTATTCTGCCCCTCTGCTGGCTGTTTTTACATTCACTGTGCTTGTGAGGTACTTAGTATGACAAGTAGGAAGTTTTGCAACCTATTTTTTCAGAGTGGTTTATTGCCAGAGTCAGGAGTCTAACCTCTACCCAGCAAACAACCAAACCCAAGTTCTTTCGAAGGCAGTTTTCAGCAGAGGGGCCAGGTTCTATGTGAAAGGCAAGGGAGCCCATGTACAAAGCCACTGACAACCCTTTAATTTACAAGGCTGTCAGTGATTTTCACATGGCATAAAAATAAATCTCACTTTTTTTTCCTGTAATTCATTATTTCATACAAGCAACTTTTTTCTGAGCTCTTCCCACATAACTAGGCACTATTCTAAGTAGTGGAGATTTATAAGGGAGTTAATAAGCTCTATTCTCTACCTTCATGGTAGAGCTAGGGAAAGTATTATTTTTTATGCTTAATTTGCTTCGAGGAATCCACTAAGTTCATTACAAATCTTTGTATTTTACATCTATGTTGTTTAACCCTCATTAGAGTTTACATTATCCTCATTGTATAGATGACAAAACAAAAACTGAGAAAGATGTAAGATGTTGTCTGGGTTGACCTGGCTGGTCAGAGGTACGGCCATGATTCCAACCCAGTACTGTCTGGCAGCAGACTCTACTCTCATAGGCCACGATGCAAAGTCTGATGTTACTCCTTAAGCACCAAGCTGCCTCAAGAGGTGGAATCAATGAAAATTCCCCTAGAGCATCATGTTTGATGGCTGACCTTTGTCCCCTGGCTCAGCTGCTGACACTGCTGTCCCCTATGTACTGATTTATTTGATGTCTGCTATTTCTCATTAAAGTCCCCAGGTGAATGCTGAGAAACTAAAGAATTGGGCAGGGCAAAGGGAAGAGAAGAAGGCAGAAAAGGCTCAGCTGGGTTTTCATAAAGTATGAGAAGGGTTTGACTTTAGCTGGAGGAGAAGAAGGGGACAATTTTTTTTAGCATCATAAGTTCTATATGCAGAATGGAAGTAGCTTAGAGTTGTAGCGTCACTTCTGTATCTAACACTCTTGAGCAAACTGATTCCCAATCTTGATGCTTAGTTTTCTCATCTGTAAAATGGCCCTGATGATCCTTATGTTCATGGGAACTTTATTATTTTTTTAAAATTTATTTATTTACTTTTGGTTGCATTGGGTCTTCGTTGCTGTGTGTGGGCTTTCTCTAGTTGCGGCGAGCGGGGGCTACTCTTCATTGTGGTGTGCAGGCTTCTCATTGCGGTGGCTTCTCTTGTTGTGGAACACGGTCTCTAGGCTTTAGTAACTGTGGCTCATGGGCTCTAGAGCACAGGCTCAGTAGTTGTGGTGCACGGGCTTAGTTGCTCCGCGGCATGTGGGATCTTCCCTGACCAGGGCTCGAACCCGTGTCCCCTGCATTGGCAGGTGGATTCTCAACCACTGCGCCACCAGGGAAGTCCTCATGGGAACTTTAAATCTCTGATTTGCATAAGCATACTCACTCCCTGATTAGTATAGCTCTGATCACTGTCTGAAAAGCAAATCCTTCTTAATATGAGGCATGCTTCTCAAAAGACCACAACTACATGCATTCTATAAAGCCAAACAAAGGTTATTGCCAGGAGAAGGTAGCTAGTTGAATAAATCTTTCACAGAATTGTCCTCTAACAATGTGATTTGTCTTTATGCATGATAAAAGACATAGCTCCTTCTGAATTATTCTAACAGATGATGACATAGTGTCATGGTTAGGTATATATTCTGGATTGACTTAATAGCTCAGATGACCTTGAATAAATTCATTAACCTGTTTCTAGCTTGGGTTTCCCATCTGCAAAATATGTCAAATAGGACCTACCTCATTGCAAAGATGAGTCACTGCAAAGATTAAATGCAATACTGCATGTAAATCATTAATTAGCATGGTGCTTTCATGGTACAAATATTGCTATTACTTATTGAACACCAACATGCACTAGTGACCAGATGTATATTATTTCTAATCGTGCATGACTAGAAACTTTTATCCCCATTTTACAGAGGAGAAGCTCCGGCTAAGAGAACAGATGCAACTGATTCCCAGTCACAAGGTTAATAAGCACCAGGGCCAGGATGGCATGGATTTGATTATGTTTTTCCTACTCTTCCACACCTCCTCATATTTTGTAAGCTTAGAGTTTAAAACCTCAGGGCAATTTAAAATAGTTGAAACTTCAGCTACATATATGAAATTTTTTTGTTTGTTATTCTGCCATAGAAGATACAGCATAAATTCTACTTCCTGATTTGGGAGAATAGGCACCAGCCTGCCCACCCACAGAGACACCAGGCCTACAGGTGGAGTGGGTCTGCCCTCCCCTGCCCTTACGTACCCACGTTGGACCTCTCGGGCACGTTGGCGTGATACGTCTCGTGTAAGAACTCGGGAGGGTTGTCATTAATGTCCTGGACCTTGACGATGAATTCTGATGGTGGCTCCAGGGGCCGGTTGGTGTCCCTGTCCACCGCCTGAGCCATCAGCGTGTACTGGGCTCTCTCCTCTCGGTCCAATGTCTTGGTAGCATGAATGTTCCCTGATTTGTCATCAATCACAAAAATGGTTCCGGCTCCTTCACCTGAGAGAATGTATTTAATGTTCCCATCACCAGAGTCGATATCGGAATGAAGCTAGGAAAAGAGAAATCGAGATTTGTAATTCCATGATGGATGCACTGGGGAGGTACAGACACACTCACATGCTGTTGAGACAATACACTGTTTACACGCACACACACACACACACACACACACACACACACACTGAGAGGGAGATGTTCTCACCCCATTTTACAAATGAAGAAATGTAATCTTAGAGAAGATAATTGGCTTGGCCAAGGTCACACAGCTGGGGAGCAGTGAAGCCAGGGTCCAAACATTTTTATTTTTATTTTTTTATATTTTTTTGTGGTACGCGGGCCTCTCACTGCTGTGGCCTCTCCCGTTGCGGAGCATAGGCTCTGGACGCGTAGGCCCAGCAGCCATGGCCCACGGGCCCAGCCACTCCGCAGCATGTGGGATCCTCGCGGACCGGGGCACGAACCCATGTCCCCTGAATTGGCAGGCAGACCCTCAACCACTGCCACCAGGGAAGCCCGGTCCAAACATTTTTAAATTTTAAGATTCATGTTCTCCCTCCCCCTCTCCCCTTACATATGCACACATACAAAATATATATAATATACATTAGTTCAGTTATTTTGAAAGAAATATGCACATACTATAGAAAATTAAAAAACACACATTTGTGCAATAAGTAAATCTTATTAGTTCTGATTCCCTTGCCTTCTTTTTCCCTGCTCAGAGACAGTTCTTATGACCAGTTTATGGTGAATCCTCTAAGACATATTCCATGCATATGCAAGAATATCTACACAGATACACGTGCTTTGGTTTATTTTTACACAATAAAGTGCATAGTGCACTTACCACTCTTCACCTCTGCTTTCCTACCACAATAAATTCAGAGGACCCTTCCACACTGGTACATATATAAATCGACCCCATCAATTGTATGGATGTTATTATAATTTCAGTCCTCTTCCAAAGGACACTAAGATTCCAAAGGACACCAGGCTTTTGTTACCTCAAACAATCCATTGATCAGACTTTCTGGAAGACGTGCTGTGTGGCACAGGAAGTATGAGGAGCTGAGGATGGAACCTGCCTGAACAAGCCCCCATTCCCATCGTAAGCATGGAGTGAGTGGGGTGGGTTGATATATATGCAGCTCTTAGACTATACAATGACTGTATATCCTTGGGATTTTCCCCTCTGTTGACAAAGCCCAGAGAAATGATGGAACTTGCCCAAATCCACAGTTGGCAGGGCCAGGAAGTCATCCAGGTCTCCTAACTACCCACCTGTGCCTTCTGCCTTGACTCTGCTCTGTGTTTTGTAACATGGAACTCCCCTGCAAAGACCACATCCAATTTTCCTGTAGCAATAAACTCTTTATTGTACCTTGTTGCCCAACCTCAGCTTCTGCAGCTATCATCTTGATGAGTTCCTCTGCCCTCATTTTACCCTTTGTGGGAAAAGATAAGCATTACTTTCACCATTCTCATAGGCTTCAAGAGTAGCCAAGTGGATAAAAAGCCCTTGGTTCTACCTACTACATAAGAAAACCTAGTATAAACTAAAAAGCTTTTTTCAAATGACATTGAAATGATAATGCTTACAACTTATAATTATTATCTTATTATTTATTATTATAATTCCATCTTAATATTATTAATGCAATTTTAATTATTATTATTATGAAACCAAGACCTAGAAAGCTTGTCCAGAATCACAAAGCAGGATTGAACACATTGCTTTTAAAAATTTTTTGTATTGTTTCAATTTTCCCCCAAATATCTAACTGATTTACAGTGCCTCTGTGAAACACAAAATATTTCAGCTCAGGGGGATACCTGTAGGTACAAATTACATGTTGATTTTAGTCTATCGTGCTTCTCAGGAAAAGAAAAAAAGCATACTTTCCTTCAGAACGTGTTATTCATAACAAGCTATGTGCTGTCATGAAATTATGACTACGCGTTTCTTATGAATAAGGCAGTTTGCGAGTAATATGCAAAGCAATTTGAATATATGAAGCTACAAAGGATGACCCAAATTGCCCCAGTCTTCATACAAGTTTCCACAGTGAGGGCAGGATCCCTGCCGCCATTCCTCTGGCTCCCCACCTAACCCCCAATAATAGTTTATGTTCATTTGTGTTCCCTGCCTCAGACCTGGCAAAAGTCAGGGGCTCAGCCATGTGAATGCGCAACAAGGAAATCAATGCAACACTTACTTTAATGGGAGTGTTTAGACAAGGAATGTTTCTAGGGACCTTCATATATTACATATGAATTCGGCAAGACTCTTGGGAATTAAACAAATTTCATGATCAACCAAATAACTGAAAAAAATTTAAATGTACTGCTCATTATTTTTATCTTGTTTTCAGAGTTCAAAGTTGGATATAAATTCCTTTTTTTCCCTCTCCAACAAAGATGATCCATACAACCAACACTGATATTTATTAGTTTCAACACAAAAAGCAGATTGGCAAACCATTCAGTGCTATCAAGGGATCAGTTGCTGAGGTGGACACAGCCAATTCCTAACTCCCAAGACTGATGGCATCCCCTCTGCAGAGCACAGCGTGATGCAGACTGTGCTTCCTGCAGGAAATCTAAAAGTCCATGGTTTGCCAAATTCCACTTTTTGAGAGCATCTTAAATCACTCAACCTTGAATGTCATCAAATCAAAGTTTTTAGGGAACAAGTCATCTAGTCTAATCTTCCTATTCATGGGGAACTACAGATCAGCATTGTCTCAAAAGGAAGTTCCATAGGATCCAACCATTTTATTTCTTTTTACCCCCATCCAATCCGACATCAGGCTCATTTTCGTGTGTCTAGATTTTCCATCCTCTTCCATCTGCTGCCTTTTAGGAGGCATGACACCTGCTGGCTCCACAGAGATGCTGAAATGGCCCTCTAGGTCCTGTCTCATCTGCACTCCCCACCCTAATACACACCCTGCTCCCCACTGAGAAAGTCCCCGTGGTAGATGTTCTATTTTCTCAGAACAGTTCATGCACAGCTCTCCACATTGTTCAAACCACACAGCTCCTGCTGTGGCTCAAGTCTCTTCTTCCTCTCTGGGCATACAGCCCATCTCCTTGATGGAAGGAATTCTATGTGCCAGTTATTTCCTTGTGCTCCATTTCTCAAGGATACATCTACTTTGTGTGTAATCTTTCCATTTTGGATATAAATGATGAAATTGCTCTAGTACATCTCTTCAAAAAGTCACTTCTCCAACCCTTAACAATATTATTGAGATGCTAATATGAACCTCCTCCAAAGATGTCAATTCCATAAATATGGAATGCTATTCTCAAGTTAAGCAGCAACTAAGGTAACTTCACTGGAATCTATGAGGCTCAGAAATGAGCACGCCACAAATCTGCTCTTGTCCCTCTCCCCCTTCACAGGATAACTTTTACTCATCCTTCAGGTCACAAGTTATTACCATTGTCTCCATGAAACTTCCCTTCATCCCTCCCAAACTTTACCATGTAAATTGAATTGCTAGTGAATTTCTTCATTATTCTACTCCTATTTTAGTTTTTTAATTGCTTAGGTAAGTGTCTCTTTTCCACTAGTCCCTGAACTCTTTGAGACCAAGGACTGTTTTACCCTAGTTTACCATTTGCCTCACTCTGTACCTTCCCATAGCAGGCTTTATGTTCTTATGTGTGTGAACACCTATCTCCTCGCAGTTACTGTCACTGTTCTCTAAAAGATGGCTCTATGTTTTACCATAATTGATATAGCAGACAGTCAGTTTTTCAAACATATTTTGTTTGTTTGTTTTTGTTTTTTACTTTTGGCTGTGCTGTGCGGCTTGCAGGATCTCAGTTCCCTGACCAGGGATTGAACCCGGGCCTCCTGAGTGCAAGTGCCACATCCTAACCACTAGACCACCAGGGAACTCCCTCAAACATATTTTGAACTCTCTACCCTTGCACTTTTTGGAGGGGGTACACAGAGAATGCAGGATTTCTCAGTAGTACTAAGACTCTCAAGCCTTCTGAAATGGGTTTTGCCATCCCTAAGCCAAAGTGGATAAAATTCCACCCATTCTTATGACACATCCATTCATCTTGTCAAATATTCACAGAGGCGTCCCCAAAGCTGGACTTTGGTACAGGACCTGGGGATACGAAAATGACACTGTTCCTGATGGAAAGTAGCTTAGGGTCCAGTGAGGGAGATAGATGAGTACGTAGACATGTGTACTACAGAAAGGAAAGCTATGATGAAAAGTGTCCAGAGGGCTTCCCTGGTGGCGCAGTGGTTGAGAATCCGCCTGCCGATGCAGGGGACACGGGTTCGTGCCCCGGTCTGGGAGGATCCCACATGCCGCGGAGCGGCTGGGCCCATGAGCCATGGCCGCTGAGCCTGCGCATCCGGAGCCTGTGCTCCGCAATGGGAGAGGCCACAACAGTGAGAGGCCCCGCGTACCGCAAAAAAAAAAAAAAAAAAGAGTCCAGAGCATCATAAGAACACAAACGATGGCATCCAAGTTGGGGTTTGGATGTGGTAGGGGAAATGCCCCCAGTTGGAGAATGGTTAAATAGATAATCATCATTTCTATTCAGTAGACTACTGTGTAACCATTAAAAAACAGAGTTTTGAGGGCATAACATCAAGTGGAAAACTGAAGTGTTCTTAACATGGGTAAGTCTATGAACTAAAAAAAAAAAAGGCTAGAAGGATGTATGAACAATGATTTTGCTGGTTTTACTGATGGCCAGACCATTATTATTTTCCCTCCTATATTTTTGTTTTGACCATACCCTAGTACAGGGATGGTGGAGAGTGAGAAATTAATGTGGAGTGACAGCAGCCTTACCCTGCCCACAAGCACAGGGTCAGGCCCGGTGTACTCCTCTATCACGAAGAACTGGTTCCAGACCCAGCCTCTCTTGGAGCGCTGCAGCACCTGGCCCTCCTTGCCCTTCTCGTGGTGCCCGTGGAACGACGGTCGCAGGTGGCTCCTACGCTCCGTGGCAAAGGCCTGGCTATGGCACAGCATACCCAGGCACACCAGGGCGGCTTGTAAACAGTAGTTCTCCTTCATTTTTGGTTACGTGGTAGGCACAGGAGAATGCGGCTGTCACCCCTTCCAGCAACTGTGCTGCGGCCTGGCCAATGGTGGCCTCCCACGCGTCACGCCGAGCTCTCTTGGACTGGAATGTTTCTCCTTGCTGAGCACATCACGTCAGGGCTGCCCACTTCCCCGGTCGGCCTCTGCAGGCAGAAAGAAAGGTCAAACTAGTCG
The DNA here is from genome assembly GCF_026419965.1 of Kogia breviceps. Lineage (NCBI taxonomy): Eukaryota > Metazoa > Chordata > Mammalia > Artiodactyla > Physeteridae > Kogia > Kogia breviceps. The sequence continues at coordinate 37,708,179 of NC_081327.1, forward strand.
CAGGCTCCATCCCCACTTCATTTCAATTCCATTCTGTAAACGCTGACCCACTTTGGACCCTGTTAGGGTTTTGCTCTGTGTACTGAGGATGCAGAAGCCAGTGAGAAATAGTCCCTGCTCTCTGGCCGTTTACCACGTGGTGGGTAAGATAAACACATACACAAAGAAACCCCTCAAGGTCTATATGAGGATAAAACTTGTGCGCTGTGGAATCCAGCTGCCCAAGTCTGAGTGTCGGTTTTACCACTTACTAGCTCTGGGTTTGGGCAAAGCCGACACGGAGCTCAGCTTGCTCATTTATGAAGTGGGCTCGCGAATCGAACTCACTGCAAGATCTACACAGGGATACACGAGTAATACCCCTAAGTCTCCTAGCACAAGGCCTGCTGTACAGTAAACGCTTCATATTTCTCTGTTATTATTATGATCATAACTGTGCTTGGGTATGTTTTTGTAATAGGGAAACTTAAGGGCATTATGGGCGGCCAGGAGAGGAACACATAATTGATGGGGGTTGAGGATGGAGATGGCAGAGAGTGGAGACTGTTAAGGAGGACTTCCTGGAGGACGGGATGGATGGGCACAACCATCAGATGAGTGACTGTGATAAGAAGGGAATGGATGGGATGTCCAGGTAGAAGGAACAGCGAGCCCCAGAGCGCAGAGCTGGTCACAAGCACAGCACGTCCCAAGGCTGTTCGGCTTACTGGGTGGTATAAGAAAGGAGGAAGCCAGCAATGAATCCTTCTAGATATGGGAGGTCGGGGCAGACCCTAAGATGGTCACTGATGGCCACTAAAACATTTGTCAGTGAAATAAGGGGTCAGATTCTCATTGTTGGATCAATATAGTGTCAATTCAGTAAGCCAGATTTGCTCTTGTCCGGTTCAGTGTCCACCCAAGAACCTGAAGGTCCTACCTTCACCTGACAGTCTTTCCAAGGATACTTTATAAGCTCTCTCCAACAAGGAAAAGCAAAATAAAACAGCATCCCCACCAGCTGGTCCAAAGGTCTTGTTCCTGGCACCCAGCCATGACGCAGCTACTCATCGATAGTAAAGATGAGCTGCTAACGCCTTTCCCTGCCTATTGTGGTTTCTCACCTGCAGTCACTCCAGTCCTCTCTCCAGCACTCTGGTTCTCCTCTCTGCTCCTTAACTCCTGCCTCAGGTTTCTGGGCTTCTTCACGGGACTTTGTTTTTCTGGTGCTGGAAACTTAATTCTCCTAAGGATCTTCCAAAGCTCATTCTCCTATCTTAGGATCCTACACCTTCTTCTGGACAGTCATCCTCTCCCCTTGGAGCACCTCTCAGAAACAAGTCGGACCTCTAGTTCCCTGAACCAGACTGTCCTCACTACCACCCCCATCCCCAACGGGAGGGACTCTCAGAAAGTTGCTGGGCATGGCGGATGACACTTCATCTCAACACCAGTGGGTCTAAATGAAATTGGTGAGATTTTTTTTTTTAATTGAGAGGTATAATTGATTTATAATGTTGTGTTAGTTTCAGGTGTATGGCAAAGTGATTCAGTTATACGTGTGTGTGTGTATATATAGGTTTATATATACATATATATATATTCTTTTTCAGATTATTTTCCCTTTTAGGCTATTACAAAATACTGATTATCGTTCCCTGTGCTATACAGTAGGTCCTTGCTGGTTATCTATTTTATATATAGTAGTGTGTATATGTTAATCCTGAACTCCTAATTTATCTCCCTCACCCCATTTCCCCTTTGCTAACTCTAAGTTTGTTTTCTGTGTCTGTGGGTCTATTTCTGCTTTATAAATAAGTTCATTTGTATCATTTTTTTGTAGATTCCACATATAAGCAATATCATATGATGTTTTTCTTTCTCTGTCTGGCTTACTTCACTTAGTGTGATAATCTCTAGGTCCATCCATGCTGCTGCATGTTGCTGCGAACGGCATTATTTTATTCTTTTTTATGGCCGAGTAGTATTCCATTTTATATATATATATATGAGCTGCTAATGCCTTTCCCTGCCTCTTGTGGTTTCTCACCTGCGGTCACTCCAGTCCTCTCTCTAGCACTCTGGTTCTTATATATATATATATCTCACGTCTTCTTTATTTATTCCTCTGTTGATGGTCATTTAGGTTGCTTCCATGTCTTGGCTATTGTAAATAGTGCTGCAGTGAACATTGGGGTGCATGTATCTTTTTGAATTATGGTTTTCTTGGGATACATGCCCAGGAGTGGGATTGCAGGGTCATATGGTAACTCTATTTTTAGTTTTTTAAGGAACTTACATACTGTTCTCCATAGTAGCTGTACCAGTGAAATTGGTGAGATTCTTGTAGAGATAAAAACCATCACCTAATTCTTTGCTATATGATTTGGATGAAGTGGTTCGATGGGGAGGAGGGGAATAGGAAAGAGAGCGAATGCATCTTGGCAGAGTTTGGAGGTTGGGTGAACGTGAATTGGAACACCACTTCTATATATTTCAATCAAGGTGGCCTTCGACATGTCAGTCAGGCACTCTCAGTGCCCTCAGTCTCATCTGAACAATAGGGATGACAAGAATTGGTACACACATGCAGGGCTGAAGACAGAGAGGGAACTGGGCACACACTGGATCTCTTCCTCTCTTTCTAGAGCACCACAGTCCAAGCATGCAGCCCTCACTCAGCAGAAGGAAGTGCTCTTGCCTTGCAGGTGGAGATGCCCAGGAGACAGGGGTGAGGTGCTTTCTCTAAGAGAGGAATTGAGGAATAAGAGTTCCATGGAGGTACAGCCATCTGGACTTAGAGGTCTCAAAATTAAGGGAACTGGTGGCCTTCTAATTTGCTGGTGCAGAACCCCTTTTCTTCGGAGGCTCTTTGATTTCATCAGCCCAAGCCTTTCTGCTCCTTTGTAATATGGCAAATGTTATCTGGGGAGGCCACAGATGTGCATTCATTTCAGGTGTCCATCACTGTCCTCAAGACGATTTTATGATGTTTTATGCAAGTCTCTTTTCAGGGAATAGGGAGTTTAGTGTTTGTTGTAGATGGACTCTGGGATATGTAAAAGGCTGTGTGGAAGAGAGAGAAAGATTCAAAAGGCAGTGTCATCACTCAACAGCTTCACCCTGAGACTCAGGCATATCAATACTACATCAAATGCTGTTTCTTACAAGGCAAACTAACTGCATAGAAAGAGCATAGGGAGGGACCAGAAGGAGTTTGATCCTACACGGAGGCAATGTGAAGCCGTAGGAAGTTGCCTACATTTAAGTCAAAAAGCCAAAGATATGATTAAGAATCTGCCACTTGGCTGGTAGTGGGCCCTCCCTCAGCTCCGAGAGTGGACGCTCTGCCTCATTCCCTGTGAAGTGAAGACATTGGGAGACATTTTCTACGAGTGGTTTCCAGGTTCATGTTCTTGTTTGGAGTTGGGGTGAGATATCTTGGGAGCACTTCTGATTCATACACCATCTCCTTACTATACTGGTTTTCTCTTAATGGTTTGGATGATATCTTATTTACAATTAGATGGCCAATGCCTGAGCTCAAAGCAGGACACCAATAAAAGGTGAATGTATGATTTGAACCCCATACTTCAAGTTCAAACTTGATATTGCCACCATAGAATCTCAAGAAGAAAAAGAAGTAGAAAAGAAAAAGCATATGGTGCAACAAGATCTCTGCCCATTTTACACCAGGCCAATTAGTAAGTGTTCATTCACACAGTGATAAATTATTCTTGCATATAAACTGTGAAGTGTATTTGAAAGAAAGGGTTTAATTAAAGTTGATATTTCTGCACCTCTTTCTTCTGGCTGCCATTCTGCTGTAAAGCACAATTATTTCTGACACTAAACGTGTTGAAACTAGATGACAACTTTCTTTTTCCTTTACAGAAGAAAAATTCTAGCTTGATACTAATGAATTTAAGAGTTTCCACATGACCAATAAACAATAAATTTCACCCTTTGTTAAAAAGGTGAAATTATCTATTTTCTTCTGTTGGAAAGAATAGCGAAATCAACTTGCTGGGGCTTCCCTGGTGGCGAAGTGGTTGAGAGTCCGCCTGCCGATTCAGGGGACACGGGTTCGTGCCCCGGTCCGGGAGGATCCCACATGCCGCGGAGCGGCTGGGCCCGTGAGCCATGGCCGCTGGGCCTGCGCTTCCGGAGCCTGTGCTCCGCAGCAGGAGAGGTCACAGCAGTGAGAGGCCCGCGTAACGAAAAAAAAAAAAAAAAAAAAAAAAAAAAAAAAAAAATCAACTTGCTTTTTAAAAGTAATTCCTTGAAACCATTATTTATAAGTGCTTATATGGCTGTATGTACTATATAAAGTTATTTTAATTGTTCATCTCAGGTATGTTAAGATGAATTTTAAGACATTATTTTTAAATTCAGTTTCAGAATGAAAATTTACTTAGCCAAAGCTTTTTCTAGCTATCGCTCTAAAAACTTTACAAATAGTAAATCATCCATTAATTTCTATAACAAACTTATGAATAGGTACTGTGAATATTCTTATTTTAAAGGATGGAAACTGAGGCCCAGAGAGATTAAGCAACTTGTGTGAAGTTATGCTTCACACAAATTGTAGTGCTGTATCTGAGCCCATGACGTTTGGCTCTAGAGTCTGTGTCCTTAACCAGTGAGCAATACCAGCTATCACCACTTGTTGGTTTCTGAGATTCATAAGGAGACGATATGGACACTGTGATAAAAACAGTAACCTAGATGCCACGTTCAGTAAACCAGTATGAGAACCTAGTATATACTCATAATATGACTATGATGAAAATGTTAATAGCAGTAAACATTTGTTCAGTGTTATTGTCTGTCTAACATTCTTCTAAGTGCTTTCTTTCAATGAGTTGAGTCATAAATTTTCACAATAACTCTGTGCAATAGTATTATTGTTATCCCCATTTTATAGATAAGTAGTCTGAGGCATAGCAAGATTAAGTAACTTGCTCATAGTTACAGAGCCAGCAAGTGGAGGAGCTGAGATATGAACACTGGATGCTTGGTTCCAAGACTTGCATTGGTATCCCCTATAATCCCATGTGATATTGCCTCTCTAAGAGAAGGCTGAAGATCAAATATGGACACATATCATAAGACGTATCATAATAGTCTAATGATGAAAATAATTTAAGTTTTGGTGGCACTCTGGTGGAGGGTAATACTGTAACTAAAATATTAAACCAAACTAGAAAGAGGAAGATAAAGCATTTTATAGCAATGATCAAAGTGAAGAGGAACAGGAAGTGATTATATCAGTTCATCAACAACACAGTACCACCAGGTCCTTGAATAGCACTAGTACACAAAAGTAAGTCTTTGCTTTTTATTTTTAAACACCTTGTTTCAGAATTTCTATATGTATAGGATAAAGAAGATGTGTTCAGAAAGATTATTATTATTATTATTTGGAAATGCTTCTAAAATCTAGAGATCTGGTTGATGTATGCAGTGGTACAGAGTCTGCAGGAATCACTCATGAAAATGAACAGGAGACCGCCCTCCTAAGAAGGCCTTCACGTTGGTAACAACTAAGGAAATATATCAGTGTTCTAATTGGTTTTAATAAAGATCCCCAAGGCAGTTCTTGAACAATCCTTCCATTTAAGCACTTTCTAGCAGTATGCCAGAATGTCTAAGCATTGAGGTTCCACTAAAACATATAGGAGGACTTTATTTTATGATGGGAGCATATTGCTTGCAAGGAAAAATAAATGTTGTTGAAAGTCACAGGAGTAATAATATGACAGGAAAATGGATTTGCGAAACCACCGGCTCTAAGTGGAAGGCTTGCCCCTCTATCCTGAGAGCAGATAGCCCGTCATAAGCTACTGCGCCTTGAGCATAAAACTCACTGTGCTTGCTTTTGTCTCCGTTAAAGAAAATGACGTACGTGTGTTTAAGTATATTTGGACTCCTGCTGGAAATTGTTATCGGGTAGAGAAAAAAAGACGAAAACGCTTAGCAAAAATCAAGCGGCTTTGGTTTTTTAGCTTTCTCCTCCCCCACAGAGCTGGAAGGATCAGACAGGCTGACCTGTTCTTTTCATTTCCAGGGAGTTAATTTACAGTTAAAGACAGGTTATCATTACATTAAGAATATTACCGAGCCCACCAGAACTCAAAACCTTATTCTGCAAGTGCAGTGTCCTCTTGTCAGGAGCTCAGGGGCTCTGGTCCCCACTGCAACAAACACAGCTTTGTAACCAATCGGATTCCATTATGCAAATTAATTCAAGCATATTTTATTCCCCGTTCAGATCTCATCACTCAGCACTGAGCTGGTCTCTAGTTTCAAATCAAATCACAGGAATTATGCCATGTCTGTGGAAATCACAGAGAATGGAGAGAGGAAGTATTACAAGAACTACTGAATCCCATTTCTTTCCCCGATTTCTACGCTTGGAGCAAAGCATAAGCTTGAGGTAACAGTCGCTTCTGCTCAGGTGCAGAATACACAGCAGAGACTGCCAAGCAGGCATTGTATATGTTACTCCACTCTCTGATACCAAATTCAAATGTTAAAGTAGGTAGCAAAGAGGGCTCCTTATCAATGACCATGACGTGCTTTAAGGGCAAGTGGAATATTTAAAACTGTTCCATGTAAGTTTCATTCTCTGCTTCTAGAGAAATAGAGAACCACAGGAGTGTCAGCTTTGGAAGTGAAGAGATCAGTCCCTGCCTGGTGTTGGGAAGGCCTGGGTGCAAATCCTAGTTCCATCACTTATGGACTATATAAAATTAGGTAATGATAGTTGAAATTATCCTTGACGAGGTGCTTGATTTTTCTAGTACTGGGCAATATACTCAGGGCTTGATATACACCATTAACTGTATTTTCACAACTGTTTTGTAAATATCACCCACAATATTATCTACAAGGAAACTGAGGTTGTGAGTGATTAAATCATTCAAGGATACACTCTGAAACACTGGCAAGGCTGCAATTCAAATTCAAATTTATGTGACTGCAAAACCCATGCTTTGGCTTCACCTGGCTCCCAAACACTAAGAGCGGATGTTCCCGATCTTCAACACAGGACATGGTTTAGACCATCTCCAAGGATGGTCTAAACTCCATATTGTATTTGACATTGAAAAAAATCTTTGTTAGATGTGAATTTCATTTACGTATGTACAATCAGCCTTTATATTCTTAGGCTTTTGTGGCCACAGTGTATTCTAGAAATCCATCTTAAGTCCCCAGACCCCAAACATATAGAATCATTCACTGATTATTTATTAATCTTTTCAAGTAATTAAATCATCTTCAAATGATAAGATGACTAAACACAATCTGTGATATGAAGAACTCATTATTTTTGCTCTACTCAATCCTTAAGATAGTCTTTTTCTCACTGTAATATTTTAAAATGTTAATCATTAAGATGAATAAAATATATCAACACATACAGTTAATAACACTGTCATCAGTATCATCTCAGGCTATGAATACACACCCTATATAAATGTGTGGAAAGAGAGAGATCTTATTTTCCATTTCTCTTCTGCATGAGTGAAAGTACCTGAGGGAAGGTTAGGGCAAAAATGGTAGTGACAAACAGATGCTCAACATAATGTAACATCACTTGTGGTATCAAAGGCCTGTATGTAAATCTCTCTTTGTCTCAGAGCAGTGAATATCTATAAAGCTTTCTTTATTTCCTGGTTCCTTCATTCAGCAGTAACTTTTCACAGTGCCAGACCTGGGTTGGACCCTGGAGGCTGCAATGCCTCTCTGATCTGTAGACTCTACTCAAACAATGGTGAGACAGTTGTCTAAGCAGATAAATGATCGTATGATGTGATAAGTGCAAACAGGACTGGGTAAAAGAACACAGAGGAATCAGTGACCACATGTCTGCAGATGAATTTGTAACATATCACTCCTGCCTTCTGGTACTTGCCTACTCCAGCCCCTTCCAAGCAAATACCTATATTAACAGTCTCCCACGTCTGGAGTTTCCACTCTCACCCAGAGCCATGGATGATTGAACCACATATAGTCCAGTGATAACCAAACCATAAACCAATCCCTGATTTTATCAAACTGTGTAACCTCCTTCAAACTCGGTGAATCAGATTCACTGGGGAACTTTAATGAAAGAAAACAGGACCATTGGCCAGTTAGTAAGGGAGCTGAAACAGAAGGTTATGAGGCACCTGGGGGATGCAGTAGCCACAAAGTGACATCTTATGGCCAGTGTTTCAGTGAAATCAAGGTGTGAGCAAGTCATTTAGAAACCAAACAGAAACAAACATGGCCTCTGTCCCTGAGCCACGTAAATGGCAGAGCACATGGCCCTGTTATCTGAAGATCTTGGCAATCAAGGACTTCCCTCCAGCTGTTGTCTCCACAGGGCCCAGCCCTACTGATACTCTCTTTCTGAATTTCTATGAGGTTGTTTGCACTGCCCTCCCTATACACTGGATGACAATAAGCCCCTTGTACATGAGCTAACTTGAGTGCTTTCTTTTATCATCAAACGGCAAACCTAGTAAACTATCAATACAATAATCAAGAGGAAAAGTTAGGTGGTTCTTCCCCTGGTCAAGGGTGAAGTACTATAGCTGTGGAGAACCTTTGTTCAGATGTAGAAAATGCCTATTTCTTCTCTAAATTTCCAAGGAATACTGGGCAATAGGGAGAGGTATAGAACAAAAGTTCTACACTTGTGTTGTAGCAAAGGTTCTGCCACTAAACAGTTGTGTAACCTTAGAAAAGACACTCTTCCTTTGGGACTAAGATTCTCCTTCTATAAAATAGAAGACTGGCAATAGCCTGTTAAGGAGCTGTCTACAGGAGCCTGTGAGTCTGTGCTGGGCTGAGACACAGCAACTTTCCCTGGATGGAGAGAGATGAAAATTCATTTAGAAGGTCTGGATCCTGCTGCACTGGCAGGGCTGCTCCATGCACAACTCCAGGAGTCCCACTTACATCAAATATAATGTGAATGGTGCCCTCTGGGACTAGGCAATGCAAGACCTACTAATGTGACAGGTATTAAAACCCAGCATTAGGAATCAGGACTTTACCTGATGGGTAGTGAGAATCCATTAAGTTCTCCGGTCGGGAGATCGACGGAGCCTGAGCTGCCAGGGGTATACAGGATAAACCAACATGAGAAATGGCAGTTCTGACAAAATTGTTGAGAGCATGGGCTCAGGAGTCAGATGGGGTTAGAGGATTACAGCTCAAGAGTTACTACTCACTACGTGTGTGACTCAACCTCTGTAGGTCTCTACACTGCAATACTGAAAATGTGAAGAACACCAGGACTGGTCTTAACGGGGGAGCTCTAAAATGAAACAAGATGGTGCATGAAGAGAACTCCGTGTAGTACTTGACATGGGCTGGCACACAGCAGCCCATATAAAGACTATACATTAGGAGTTGTGTTCCTTCAACAAGAATACATAAATATGTACTATAAGCCCTGGATGCATGAATATGGCATATAATACACATACAACATGCAATACGGTGCAGGCCCCACAAAGGTCTCCAGGAGGCTGTCCATTAAGGAGATACAGACAAACCGATGTTTTTAATAGGGATTGCTAAATGCAATGATACTAATATATGAGTCCAGGGAGACTCCTGGAATCATTGCAATAGTTCAGGTGAGAGATAGTATGGTTCTAAACTAGAAAAATAAGCCTTGTATGGAGGAAAGAAGGCCTTTCTAGAAATCATGCGATGTGAAGGGCCTTGGGAACTGGACAGATTGAGGATAGAGGATGAGACTGCAGTCTGGGGAGAATGAGAAGACAGTGGGGTTGCTCCTGGCCTCAAAAGAAGAAGACACTGGTTTGGGGATAAAGAGCATGAGTTTGGTTTTAAACATATTAAGCTTGTGAAGCCAATGGATTGATGTTCAAGTGGAAAGCTCAGAGTAAGTCCATTTCCCAACTTTTTCCAGTAGTAGGTATTGTCAGTGTCAGCATTTCTGTTTCAAGTTCGGACATTTTGTTGCATTAATCAATCTTAGAATCTCAGAACTGGGAGAAATCCTAGCTTAGATTTTCCACTATTCGTTCTTCTTCAACAGGCAGACGGGAAAACTAAGATACAGAAATGATAAGTAACTTGCAAAATAAAAGACAGCATGAACAAAACCTAAAGACCTCACTGTATAGAGTGAAAATATAGGGGGAGGAACAAGTATTGACAGTGAAAGATAATTTTTATCACATATACCCTGCCCTTTCCCCTCAAAACCTGGATTAAAAGCAGTCCTCCTTTTCAAACGATTTCTATGGAAACGGCCAGTCCAGGTTCAAGAAAGGAACAGACATTCAGAAATAAGGACCTGGGAGCCCTTTAAAGATGATCAGTGGAGAACTGGAAGAGGAAAAGCAATCTACATATTCTGGCTAGAATGTGACATCCTGCAGAGAACCACTTTCCACAAAGTCTGTTTTTTAAGGCATAAACAATAAGAGGAGGAGTTATCCCAGGGTGGCCTTAATAACTGACAAGAGCTTGATGTGGTTTTTTGAAATAATTACTAAGGCGAGGAGAGAGAGTGCCTCCAATCACCACCTCCCAGAGCCTTTAGAATTCTGAGAAGGCCCGCCTGTGGCCTCAATCCACCGCGGTGCCCGTGCATCCGTCCAGCTTAATCAGCCACTGAACAGGAGTGAGGAATGGAGAGTCAAGCTGCTTCCAACTATCAGAAGCTTGATTTTTAGCCGAGTGTGGGTGGGCTGTTCTGGAGGTCTCTTTCTAATGGACCTCCCCAAACTATGCTATCATGCTAAGAGTAGACTAAACTCTGCTATATTTTAAATGGCTTTTTTTGTATCTTTACATACCCCACAAAGAGTTCCCGCCCCTCCTTGTTTTCAGAAACCAGACACCAACAATAGCTTCATAATGATCGCACTGTGGTTTCGAATAATCCAACCTTTGAAGCCCAGTTGTTTCTTTTCAAATGCATTAACGTCATTTATCAAAAGTAAGGGGGTTTTTTTTGAAAAAAGTTAAGCATAAAAGAAAAGTAATGGGATACAGCAAAATAGTCAAGTGCCTTGTATGTGTGCAGAGCATTTTCTGAAGCATATGCCAAACACTCTCAGACAGGCAGGACTTTCAAAGGCAATGCTAAGTGTCTTTTGTGGGTCTCAGATGATATGGTTCACTTAATTAGATTTTCTATAATCCCAGGTTAATCCTATTGTGAATTACAGAGGTGAGTTCACTTGCTTGGCAAAAATATCTACTGCTACAAATGCATTTCTGGAAAAAATACATACCTTACTTATAATTCATTACCAGAGTCATTATCACAAAGAGACCTACTTCATCCTCTCCCTCTGCCAGGAAGAAGGACCATTTCCATTCGTTTGATCACACTGTCCTTTTAAGCAATTTAATAAGGGCACTTTTAACCCTTCCTTTTCCCTAAGATTTGGGAACATAGCTAATTTCTCACTGAATTCCTTGCCCCTGACTTACAGTGATATACATGCCGACATGGCCTCTGCCCCTCATAGGGCTTAAAATTTAGACTATAGTGTCTCAAGAACTTTTCTGCATATTAGAATTAACCAGGGGGGAGCGAGGTTATTTGAAAAATCCCATTGCCAAGGCCTTACTCTAAACCACTTGAAAGCAAAGCAACCAGGATTCAGTATTTTTGAAGTTCCCCGGGTGGTTGCAGTGTACATTCAAGCTGAGAACCACTGATCTAGAGCTATACCCGCCAATATGGTAGCAACCTAGACACATGTAGCTTTTAAAATTTAAATTCATCTAAATTAAATGAAATTTAAAATGTACTTCCTGCACACGCTAGTCCCATTTCAAGTGCTCAGTGGTGATTTCAGTCATCGAAAAACAACTTCTGTTATTAGTCAGCGTTGGTCTTTGGCACTAGAACATCCTCATCTTAAGCAGAAATGTCTGTTCAGGGAATGAAGGTAGACAAAGAACACTGTTCTAGGCATTCAAAACCTGCCGTGAACTCATTGCTTACGGCCAATCATCTAGACCTCAGTTTTCCTATCTGTGAAATAAAGGGCTGGGTAACACAGTGACTCTCCACATGATATTAGCAGAATACCTGGAAAAATCAAGGGATAGGACTACAACGGGCGGGGGATGGCTGAACCCACGGGCCCCGTACTCCATGGCAAACAGGACACACAGCTAGACTGGGCAAAATGCTTCCTTGAAAAGCAGTTCAGCTGCATCAGAAAAAACAAAGCAAAAAAGAAACCGCTTCTGAGATCTTGATACCTAACAGACTTGCTGTCTCAATCCAGCAACAGTAAGTTCCTGCTTCAGTGCCTATAATCTCCTGGTTTAGGGAGGAGGTCCGGGCTCAGGAAACCGTGGGACCACTGACAACCAACAGCTCACTTCACCTCTGTGACTCTGTTTTCTCTTATGAAAAGAAGGGCAAATGATGCATGACCTCCCTGGCTTCCAAGTTAAGTTGAGGGTCGAATAAGATAATGGTTTGGGAAGCTCTTTGTAAAAGCATAAGGGGGGCTACACAGGTGAGGGGACGCGTGATGAAATGCTGACAGCAGTGGCAACTTCCATTTCTTTGAGTAATTTTTAAAGTTTTGGCTTTTAACCTTTAGTGGTGTGGATTGTAGATAAATGTAAATGACCTGTTATTGTTACAGAAAGGAGATGTGATTTCACTCCTTTTCTCTGATAAGGTTATAAAATCTGCCAGATGCTGCAGATGTACACGGGCATCCTTTTTGTTTGCCCCAGGACCAGAGGGCATTCTGTAGCGGTGACTTGTGAAGACACTGACCTCCTTGCCTAGGGGATGGTGTGTGTGTTGGGGGGAGGGAGATGGCTGATTCCAACAAGGACCCAGACTCGATAGGGGTAAAGGCCAGAAGTTTCTCTGCAGAGACTAAGGGTCTTTCAGTTATCCTTGATATGGGATGAGAATGGAGCAATCATAAGGAGCATGGACAAAGCTGCCAAGTACTTGTCACATGAGAGGGTGGGCTCTCCTGACCGGATGAGTTAGGGGAGGCCATCTTGGCAAATCACTCATTCTCCATTCAGCCTCCTTTTGAAACAGCCCAGTCCATGGGGAAGAGGGGGGTGGCATAACTATTAGTGAGTTATCCTCTACAAACTAGGTTCTGTTTTTTTGAGCACCTACTGCGTGGTAGGCACCTTGCTAGGTGCTAGGTGCTTTATATAGATTCTTTATAGCCTCTCTCCCTCCAGCATCTTGGAGAGTTTTGCATTATTGCCTCCTTTGTCCAGACAAGGAAACAAGGGCCAGAGGAACTTCACTTTCAGAGCATTCGGTTTAGTTGGCACCTGAAATGAAATTTGAAGCCATATATGGCCCATTCGGAATCTCTTATCTTTCCACCTTTGATGATGAACTTCTCCGTAATTGTCCTCTGAAGGTCTTAATTCTTCCTTCTGGGGATGCTCAGAGCTTAGCAGGATCTTCTTCCACATCACAACCACTTAATAAATATTTGTAGGATTTCTGTAATTGTTAAATGCTACAAACTTAGGTGAAACATACCCTTTGCTCTCAAGAAACTCAGGTTACTAGCATTTTTTGAGAGTGCGTATTTCCTCCAAGAGTCTTGCAATTAATTCTCCACTTCAAACAAAACCAGTCCCTTAACATTTCCTTAGAGGAATTGCCCCAACCCTTCCCTAGGTGTTCTCCAGCCTGCCCCACCCTTCCAAACAGTCCTTGAAGGAATGAATCATGATTTCCAAACCTCTCTCTCACAATATTTTCCACTTTAGAACAAAGTTTTCCACTATATCCTTCACTGCCTCAGCCTCAGAGAAAGTGCTACTATGCAAGTGGTGCAGGGAACTATAGGAAGGCAGCCAGACAATAAATGTCTTCCAACCATAGGAACCAGCCCAACGTGAGACAGCTCTGTGAGATCTCATGAGCTAATCAACATTGAAAAGATTAGCTATGCAGCTCATGGAAGGAAGGATTATGCCTTGATGGAGGCAAGTCCCACACATCAACGGTTCATCTGAGGACATCCAAGGTGAGGCCCAGAAGTATTCTCTGACAGGAAGACCAGTGGTTGCTTCAATACACACACTGCAAAGGAGATTCGATCCTGTTTTTAACAGCAAATGGAGAGGAGGTGACAATAACCTTTTTTTTTTTGAAACAAAATTATGTGAACAAACAAAAAATATAAAACTTTAATCAGTGTATAGAGCACCAAGGTGACAAAGTACAATGGGGTATTTCCCAGGTATGCCATGATGTCTCCCCAGGAGAAGCGTGTGCAGCAGGGGATGGGTTCTGCCCTTGCTCTCAAGAATCTTACATCCTTTAATCAAACCTTTCCAAAAAGGTTTTATCAGAAGGGCAGACTTTTGCAATCCATGGTACCACTGGTAAAGTGGAATGGGCTCTCGAGCATCACCCACTAAGGGGAAGTCCCTTGGACCAGAGTTGCCCCCATCACAGAAGGAGCAGATGAAGACTGAACAACAAAGTAGTTATTGTATAAGTCATGAACTTTATCATCAAGGACTTACTTAGCCTTCCTGGCAAGACATCCGTGACAGAGATGCCCACTCTTTCATCTCAAGGATGGCTGCCCTCAGGGACACAGAAACATGACTTGGTCTCCTCATTCAGTCTCTTCCTGCTTCTGAATCCAACCTCTTCACTGGGTAGCCCAGGCTGGGACCTTCTGCATCCCCAAGGTCTAAATTCCCATCCTCCATCTCTTCTATGCATAGACATTTTAAGATCTAAACTCCAGCAACCAAGTAAATCCCACCCAGAACTCACAAGGTCGGGGCGGGTTGGGGATGGAAGATTCAGAGTTTGAAAGTTAGTTGATTTGACAAATATACACATTCAGAAAATACTAACAACCCCACATTAAGTAGCTCATTAAAATGAACAGTAAAGATGAACATTCAGAGAGGTCAAAATATACTCAGGATGGCATAGCCACTTCACCCAGAAGGGAAGTAGGACCTAGATCTGGAAACAGATGGGTAGAAGTTTGGAATGTAGAAGTGGAAGGACAGTACAAAAGCCCCCTTCTTATTCCTCCTCAGAAGCCATGCCCTCCACATCATGAGTTGATGCCGTGTTTCTTGGGAAACCCACTACCTAATCCTCACCATGACTGCTTCTCTGGCGATAAGCCCAGCTGGACTGCCTAGGACTTTGAGGTTGTACCTAGGCCAAGCCAGGTTTTTCTCCCTGGGGTCTTCCCCTGACTCTGGCATTTTTACCTACTGCTTGGGGTCTCCCGTCTATCTGGGCAGAGGAGACAGTAAATGATGCTGCCTCCTGCCTGTATCTGCTGTGTAACTCTGGCGATGACTGTACTTCTCCCTCAGATGTATACCCTTTGGACCAACCCAGAGTCCCAGCAAGGACTCTGGGATTCTGGCATCTTAATATTTTCTACTGCATTAGAGTTATTCTAGCTAACCGCTCCAACCAAACACACACACACACACACACACACACACACACACACACACACACACGCCTGTCTCACCTTCCTGCCCTTCCCACTCTGCAGCTGAGATGTCCCAACAGGCCCTATGGCAGAATCTCTGCA
The DNA here is from genome assembly GCF_026419965.1 of Kogia breviceps. Classification (NCBI taxonomy): domain Eukaryota; kingdom Metazoa; phylum Chordata; class Mammalia; order Artiodactyla; family Physeteridae; genus Kogia; species Kogia breviceps. The sequence goes on from NC_081327.1 coordinate 37,723,739, forward strand.
CCTTGCTGCTGAATCATGTTTTATCCAGCCAGGAGTGAACTGAACCCTCAGCTGCTACATAAGTTAAATTCTTATTTTATGTCAGTATTTCACCAGCTGTACACCCTCTTCAGCAGATGCCCAGCCTTCAGTTCTTGGGTAACCATTCAGATCTTCCTACAGAAGAGGAAAGATTTAAGTGTTACCCAGGATGCATCCTGGCAACAGGATAGAATGGCTTTTCTGAAAAGGGAATGGATTTTCAGATTGTATCCAGATTGAAAAGTGACTCTTACCATAAGTGAGTATAGAGTATAGGTTTCTTGACATGAGGAGGGGATGGAGGTTTCACTTGGAGAACACTCAGAGTGAAACACCAGTGATATCTAAACCAAAATCCAAAAAATATCTTCCTGGGGTCATAAGAAAAAGCAAGCAGACATTTTGTTGAACATATTTAAAAGAAGCGACGTCTCCTTCAAATCATTACAAGTCACAAACTTGGCACTGAGATTGCACTTTGAGCAGGTAGATAAGAAAAGATAATTTTTTTTTTTCTGCAGAGAGTAATGAATTGTTATACAGCAGAAGCTAACACAACATTGTAAAGCAATTATACTTCAATAAAGATGTTAAAGAAAAGAGTAATGAAGACCTTAAGACAAGGATATGATTTTTATTTTTCCAGTGAAGCCATATTGGAACAAGAAAGCATGATAAAGAGGAGAAATTCAGATTATAGCAGAATAGTGAAAATACTTTTACTTATAACTGGCTAAAGAATTTTAAGTCCCTTAGTGAGCATGGAGAATCGGAGTTTATTTTGGAGACAACTAGACATCATGCATAATGGATAAATGGATGGCTTCAGAGTAAACTGTTTGCCCATATTATTGTATGGCTCTAGTAATCCTCAATACAGTTCCTTTTGCCAATGTCCTACACAACAGAAAACAACAGCAATTTTTTTAGAGAGAACCTGGTGTCAGTGGGCACACACCCGGCATTTGCAGTCAGGCTTGTGGTGTGCTGAACTGACAAAACTATGTTGCAATTACCCTTGATAAAACTGTTTTAATATGGATCACTTTTCTTGAGTTGCGTTGTGTGTTGAACCAACTCTTACTTTGCTAAGATGGGGCAGATTTCTAGGATCACAAACTTGCTAAAAGCCCTTTGTGTTACAGTAGAAAAATTTCCACTCCCAATCATATGATTTAGGAATGAATACTGGTTTGGGTCTCAGAAAGTCTGCGTGTTTCCAACCCTATCATGCCTGATGTCAAGCCTATCAAATCATAGTGGGCAGGTCATTAACTTTAGTGGAAAGCAGGGGTGCTAGACTTAGCAAATGAAAGTACAGGACATCCAAATAAATCTGAGTTTTAAAGAAACAACAATTATTTTTAGTACAAGTATGTCTTATAAAATTTGGGGGACATATTTATACTAAAACACTTTGTTGTTTATCTGTAATTCAAATTTAACTGGAAGTCCTGTATTTTGTCTGACAAAGTGGAAACATTTGTACAAATAAAGAACTGGACTAGGTAAGCCAAACTTCAAGCTTCAAATTATTTTTATCCTAATTTCCAGAATCACTTTGTCTTCAAATATCTTCTCTGTGAACTCAGAATTCTCTTGCCTATTTCTTCACAGAAGCAACATCACTGGGCAGAAGAGATCACACTTGGGTAAATGTTGACAGTTTGGGAACTTTTAAAATCAGTGTAACTGAGGTCAGAGAAAACCACGGAAGGATTTCAGTTTTCCCAGGAGAAGGTAGAATAGGCCATTGGATATTGACAGGTGACCTACAATGTAAAAGGTCTAAGGATGAAAGGATTATCTATAGTGCTAATTGATTGAGGAATTAGGAATAATGTTCTCTTTCATCCTCTGACTTGACACTGGTTCTGAGAAAATAACCAATACCCAAATCTGAGAGTCAGGATCATTCATATTAGGAGCATGTACCATGCTGGATTAGCAAGCAACTTCCAAGGTTATTTCAGAAGGCAGCATTCGTGGATCTTTATTCACACACACACACACACACACACACACACACACACAAATTAATAAAAATGCATTTGCCAAACGTGCCCTCAGCATGAAGTGGGAACCTGGTGTTAAGCAGAGGGAATAACAAGAGGATGTTGTCATGGTCCTCAAGTCACCGAGTGTCTCATGGCGATGGCGGCAGGCTGGGCAGCAGCCTGGAAAATTGGGAAACAATGTGGAAGGTGCTTTGATGGGGAAATGAGAGAGCTGAGAGAACTCATAGGAGACTCACATAAATGAGGGCACGAGGATGTGGTTGGTCAGAGAAGACTTACTTGATAAGCCAGAATTAAGTCTTGAAATATTTGAATGAATCAGATGTTCAGGGTCAGACCAGAGGGAACAAACATCTAAGGCATGGAATTAGGTGCTGTGTTTGGGTAACAATGGGAATGTGGGACTGTGAAAGCACAGGAACTGCTCAAGAAGAGGAAGTGGGTGAGGCAGGAAAGGTAGGCACAAGGCAGACCACAGCAGAAATAATAAATAATAATTATAATACTGATAGCATTTACTCTTTGGCCAATGCAGGTGAAGGCAATGTTTGGATTCATACCTGTACTGCAGCATGCAAAGACGGAAAGTCAGCAGCAAGTCAGTTGACCATGCAAAAATAGCCAAATGTCCATCACTGTGGTTCTCCTCTGTCAAAATAAATGGGTGTCTGCTTCATTTAGTCATTTTTCATCGTTAGATGTGTTAAGACCTTAGAACTCAGAAGCAGCAGAGTGCCTACGACTCAGATTTAAGGTGTGTTACAGCTGTGGGGGAAAAACAAACCCCAAAACCAACCACATCTGTCCCATCTTCAATGGTTGGTGGTTGGGGGAAGGGACAGAGAACAAAGGGAGAGGCAGATAATATATTGTATTGCATGCCTGCAATATTAGACCTTGAGTATGAATGGTACTTGAACTCCTTGCAGTCTTGTGATGCAGGGGTAATTATTCCTACTTGACAGATGAAATGGAGAATCAGAGAACTTAAGTTCTCCAAGTTCTGACACCAGATAAAATGGCATAACCTAAATTTGACCCCAGCTACAGAAAATAAGCTCAAATACACGTGCCAAGCATTCTCCAAATCCCCAACAAACTCAGCCAAAGAAAAGTGGCTCTTGGTATAACAGAGGTGGTGCCTATGCAAAGGAGATTAATTTTATTCTGATTTCCCCTGATCTGTACTGTATGTACCAAATCAGAGCCCTCTTTGCAAAATTAGGGGCATTACTTATCTTTCCATTCAGTCAGAGTGGCATTATACTTGCATGCTAACATTCCTAGCTAAGCAGAGGAATATCAAGTTTTTACAAAATCATTCAAGAGGTGAGACCTAACCCTGATTAGCGTTTCAATAAGAAGCCTAAGACTAAATAGAGACTAAGCACAGGATCACAGAGGCAATTAGGCATCTTCTAGACAGCCAAGCTTTTCCTCAGACCAATCGACTTGGAGCAAATAAGAATTTTTTTTCCTATCTCTTTCTTTTTTTCCCCCTGCTGTGAAATGAACTGCCTTAAATAACTGAGGAGGAGACAGCAAGCCCGTTAAAGAAAACGTTTGCCCATTAAGTGAGGCTTAATTAAACAGAGCACAGGCTAATTGCTCTTCCATCTAATAACTGGTACACTGGTTAAAATCATTCTATTTGCACTGTTTGGTCTGGGAGGCCTGTGATGACACCCTACCAGTAAACTAGGGGAAAAAAAACACACAGAGACTTTAAGAAATTACATGCCACTTTGCAAAGCAATGGATGAACTGGAGATGTGTACATGCAAATGAAGTTAATCAAATATTAATATTTATGTCTGGTTACTCTCTAGATATGCTCAGAACGATGAAGCTACATTCACTTATCCCTTTAGATGAAGCATTTGGAATTACTGATAAAAGGCTTAGCTGTAGTACTGTGAGGGTCTAGTGATTGAAATTCTCCAAGAGTGCACCATCAATGCTCCATGACGATGGGGGTCATATGTGTTTTGTTCATCATCTTACTTCCAGTGGGTAGCTTGATATATTGAGCATGTGGGAAGCATTCAATGAATACTTGTTGATTGAGTCTGTGGGAAAAGACTTAGAGTGGACACATTTGTGTCTAAAGTGGTAATCCTAGAAATGAGCTTGGATGGTATTATAGCCTGAATTGTGTTTCCCTAAAAGATGCGGGACTCCTAACTCCCAGTACCTGTGAAGGTGACCTTATTTGCAAATAGGGTCTTTGCAGATGCTCAAGTTAAGATGATGATGAAGTCATTAGGGTAGACTCCTATCCAATATGACTGTTGTCCTTATGAAAGGGGGACATTTGGTCACTGGGGAACACCATCATCTATAAGTCAAAAACTGCCTGAGGCCCCCAGAAGCTAGGAGGAAGGCGGGGCACAGATTCTCCCTCACAGCCCTCAAGAAGAAGTCCACTCTGCCAACACCTCGATTTTGGACTTCTGGCCTCCCAAACTGTGAGACAAATTTCTGTTGTTTAAGCCACCCAGTTTGTGGTACCTGGTTACTATGGCAGCCCCAGGACACTGACACAGAAGGAGAAGGGCAGAGTGCAGGCTGAGCAAGACGGGAGAATAGCCCATCGTGATTGTCAGCTCTTCCCAGGCCATGACCCGCCCCCAGGCCATGAGCCTCCACCCCCCACCCCATGAGCCATGGGCACTGCTGTGGCCAAGAGCATGGGGTTTAAAGCCTACCTCTGCTCTTCCTCATCACATGCCTTCAATTGAAAAGCGGGGGAATAGTATAGCATATTTCTCCTTGGGTGGTTGTGAGCATTAAATGAGATAATTCTTGTGAGGTGCTGGACACTGTGTGTGGCATGTAGTAAGTGCTCAATAAATACTATTTCTTATCCTTGTCAGCATTAAAGCCTCGGCCCCTAGAACTTAATAGTGTTGAGGTCAATTTTACATTCCTCTGGTTTGTCATCGAATCAAGTGTGCTCATGGCTGTGTCTGGACTGTCCAAATGGATCTGGCTGGTAACGTACGGTGCTTGGAGTCCAGGTGGGCCCCTCACCATTGGAGGGTTGTGGCCAAGAATTCAGGCTGTTCACACTGGCTTTAATAGGTGGTCTCCTGCTCTATAGCATGCCCCACCCCACTGAGCACCCACACAGATTTATCAATAGGAGGCACTGGAATCTGCAAAGGCCTGGTCATACTGGAACTGACCTTGGAGGCCTGAACAACAGCAGGGCCAGCCAGGTGCTGGGCTGCTGAGTGAGCGTGGCAGTGGCCTCGGTGAGGCTGCTGGGAGCCCAGGTGATGGCAAGGGCTCTAACTCTGACTCGCGTTTCAGTGGGAATCCTCAGGTGAAAGAGAGCACACCTGTCAGTCAGAAGGCAAGGGGGCTGCAATGAGGGAGGTTTCTAGGTCCTCCAGATGACCATACTGTGTAATGTGTCCAGAGCTTGATGATTATTATCTTACTTACCTCTCACAGCAACTCAGTGAGGTAAGAATTACTATTCTTTACAAATTAGGAAAGTGAGGTTCAGAAGTCCTTTGGTAATTCTGGGCAAAGTCACAAAGCACATCAGTGGCTGGTATTCAAACCTGGTGGAGTCACAGAGCTGCCCCAGCTAACCATTATGCTCCACTACCTGCTGGCACTGTCCCTGCTAGAAGGTTGCCCTCAGTGGGCAATATTTAAGCCAGATTGAAGACTGCAGTATCAAGCCCATCTGCTGGTAGTTTACAGTCACACGCTTAAAAAGGCATAAATGTTTTTTGAATACCAGTAGTACTCACCCTTAATTTTCTGCATTGTTTATGAGATGCCTAGAATGGAGCAATCACAATAGTAATTCATACTTTATAGCACTTTGTAATTTACAAAGGACTTTCACACACATTAGCTCATGTTACACATCAGCCAACAAAAGCAAGGGTTATTATTATCCTCGTTTTATTGATGGAGAGTCAAAGAATAAGTCAGACTAAGGTTCAGAGATACTAGTGAAGGTGAAGGCTGCTATCTGAGAGTAGGGCTTAGGCTGAAAATCCTGCCCCAAGAAAGGAAAAAATTTCCTTGAGGGGGAACAGGGTTTCCAAAATCAGCTCCCATTTGGCCTTCCTCTCATCCAGGAGGACACAGCTGATTAACAGCAGCCGATGGTAGAGGGGGCTTACAATCATGGCGTGCTTATTCCATGCTGAATACTGCACCTAGCACTCTACGTGCTTTATTTCGTTAATCTGCACACAGCCCTATGGGTTTTGTTTTTTTTTGTTTTTTTTTTTACTACTGTTATTCCCATTTTATAGGTGAAAAATGGAAACTCTAAGAGGTTAAATAACTCCCTGAAGGTCACACAACTAATACCACCCTTGACCATCTAATCTTAGAGGTTCTACTTTTAGCAATTTGACTTTAAAGATTGCCCAATTAGTACAGCCTTTCTCAGAGAAAAAAAAATTACTCTCTAGTATCTGTTTTCTTTTTTCCGCCCCTAGAGCCTCCTGACTTTCACTGCACCTTGCACCAGGTCAGATTCAAGGCTTGATTTGTGTTTGATTCAAGGCTTGGCTTCATTCTGCTCAGGACTCTTAGAGGTGCTGGATCTGAAACTGCCCCTGCTTGGAAGGTGCCTGCTGTGTTCCTCCTCTGTAGGGACTGTGGTTTGCAATTCAAGGTATCAATTGTGTGCCAACACCTGAATCCATGCATCCACATGCCCTGTTGGAGGCGGCTTCTAAGTCACAGAAGACGTGCAGACCCATCTCATCAGAGTCACAAGTCACTGCTCACCACAACCCACGTTAAGTGGCAGGACCTCCTCACGGCCTGCAGCCATCTTGTCTCTGGGTGGCTCTGACGAACTTCCAATATTCTCCCAAGACAGTGCTCTTGCCACTTCTAAGGTGATTCAAAACACAGATCCCCCGAGAGAGTCCCAGAGAGATCATCAGTTAAGACAGTGCCACAGGCAGCGAGTGTCCAGCTTCCAATGGGAGGGGAACTCTAAAGGCGAGAGGGATCACTGGGTCGCTAGGTTTCAACTTGTTTGCAAACATCCCTCACCCGACTTTGCCTGAAATAACTTGGAAAAAGAGGGATCTGAGACGGGAAGACAGAGGACTGTAAAGGAGATGACAGGGCAGATGGAGATTTTTTTCACAAGAATTTGGGTAAAAGAGGAAATGATGAAATATACCGTGGCCTTGGCTTTCTGTCCAATAGAGAGGGAGAGCGGAGACGTTCAGGGGGCTGACCAAGTCACTTCACAGTGGCCTCTGCCATGTACCAGAGAAAGCCAGTCGCGCAGACTGAGGAAGGCTCACTGCTATAGCTGGGAAGCTCCGTTTTGCATTTGAAGTATTAATTCAACTTCCTTCTTCTCGAGTCACTTACCAGCTGTGAGGCATCAGGCAAATTAGTCAATCTTTCTCACACTCTGTTTTCTCATTTGAAAAATGGAGATAAAATGCTCCCCAGCCCAGGCAAAGTGGTGGGAACTAAATGATACAAAGACAGCATCCCTACGTGTCTGACACGGAGTAGGCTTCTTCCTCTTTTTGCTTTTTTCCTCTCTAGTCCTGGATCCATGAACGATGTATCTTCTAAATAGAAGAATTCAGCCCCCACCTTAATCTTGGAAACCTGAGCTCACATCTTCACTTATCTGGGATCCACACATTACAGAAAGCACCCAGTGCCAGCCTCCTGTCTACATCATCACATGGCCCAGCCTGAGCCAGTGGCATCCACAGTTAGAAACCCTGATGAAGGCTCATGGAAAGCAAGAGAAGATGATAGCTGTTTCTATTGTTGTTGTTTTGCAATGGGCTGTTTTCCCTGAGAAGCCAGTAAGCATACCTTAACACCAACCTGCACTTTTTTTGGTTCACCTGTGATCATTTCTTATAGTTCATAGATTTTCAGCAGAAGAACCGTTGAACCCCGGGGCCCCAGAGTCAACTCCTCCCCCTAACCTCAGTCTACAAATAAGAAAGCTGAAGCTTAGAACAGAGGCAAAACTTGGTCAGGCTAACTCTGTTGGAGGGAGCATTATTCAGACAGAAGTATCTCTGCACACTGGCTTCCTTACAGGGCTAAGATGAGTGGAAGCCTCCAGCCACGGCCAAACAAGGCCGCTGTTCCTGCCAGCGTGCAGAGCTGGGCAATTACAGCTGTGGCAATCCCTAGCTGTCTCCTGGAGGTATGCAAGCAAATGTCATTATCAGTGATTCTAAGGAGGAGAATAAACATTTATTGAGTTATTACTATGTGCTGGGAACCGTGCTAAGTATTTTACATGCGTTGTCTCATTTGATCCTTGCAACAGTCCTATGAGTACAAACAATGCCCCAGCACAAAGATGTCCATGTATTAATTCCCAGAACCTATAAATGTGTTAAACTGTAAGGCAAAGAGGACTTTGTGAATGTGGTTTAATTAAGGGTCTTGAAATGGGCAGATTATTCTGGATTATTCAGGTGGAGTCAGTGTAATCACAGGGTCCTTATAAAAGGGAGGCAGGAGGGACACAGAGAGAGAGAGAGAGAATGGATAAGAGAAGCAGAGGATGAGGTGATGAACTTTGAAGGCAGAAGAAGAGGCCATGAGCCGAGGAACCCAGAAGACACCTAGAATGTGAAGAAGACAAGTAATAAGATTCTCTCCTAGGACCTCCAGAAGGAACGGAACCCTATGGATAACTTGATTTTAGCCCATGGGGCCCATTTTAGGCTGCTGATCTCCACAACTGTAAGATAATAAAGTTGTGTTGTTTTAAAGCCTCTAGGTTTGTGGCAGTTTGTTACAGCAGCAACAGGAAACTAATATGCCCATTTAACAGATGAGAAAGCAGAAGCTTCACGAGGGTAAAGCAAGCACTCAGCAGAAGTCACACGTAGTGGTTCACAAGGAAGCTGAGATGATGCACAGAGGGGGGCGCCATAGCTCCTTCTCCTCTGTGCTGAGCTACAGCGCACGGGGGAAGGAGAAGCAAAGTGCAGCTGCACAGTTTAAAACATGCAAGTCCTTCTTCAACCCTGGGAGACAGTCAAGACAGTCACTGCTTCCTGCTCCATTAAAAACAAAAACAAAACAACACAAGAGAGAGTTACCGTTCTGTTCAAAGTCACAGTTAGAGGAAGACCCGAAATTCCAGCCCAGGTCATTCTGTGTGACGCCACTCCCGCCCCATGCACTGTGCTTCTTCTGTATTTTGTGGGGCACTTTAGTTGGCACCACCCTTCTGCAAAGAGGAGCACCCGGTTCATGGAAACCAGCACGTGGCGCCAACAGAGCCCAGGGGAGGCCGTGTCTGTTGCCGCCTTCACAGACTAACATTCAGGCCAGCTCGAGGGGAGGCTGGCCCTCCAGGGCAAACCTGCGTGCCTGTGCCGTACAAACCTGACTATGACCTGGGTTCCGTCATTCACTGCGAACTTCTGTCTACAGGAATGTGAATTTGGAAACACCTGGATATTTGGAATTGTATAGACTCAGGCATTGCCATGACCACCACCCTGAGCCCTGTTCAGGAAGCCGTCTCGTCTCTATGTGACAGGCATTGTTCTAAGTGCATTAGAGGTAATAGCTCCGTCAACTGTCACAAAATCCCTATAGAGTAGACACTGATTATTGGACGATTACAATTATCACCCCACTGTTGACCACATTTGACAAATTAGCAAAGAGGAGCACAGAGCAGTCACTTTCCAGCAAGAAACAAGATCACAGAGCAGTCACTTTCCAGCAAGAAACAAGATTAGAACCTGGCCATTCCCACCCCTGAGTCAGGCCACTAGTCCAGACCCTTCAATGAGGGGAAAAAAGCAAACACTCTGAAACAGGCAGGGATATATTTCAGGAAGTATTAATCGTTTATTATTTTTTGTATTCTTTTAACTTCTTTAAAAGCTAAGAAAACTGTAATGAAATTGGGAAAGAGGATGTCTGCTGCTTGAGAAAGACTCCCATTTCCTAAATCTCAGCTCCTTTTTACTCTGCAAAGATCTAATTTTATTTACGCTTCCCGAACGCAGCCAAACAGTGGGGACTGCCGGGATTTGGGCTCTGGCGGGAGATGGCAAACAGAGCTTCTGTTTTGATCTCACTGCTTAGGTTAATGCGTCGTGATTCCTCCACAGGCTGTTTCCCAGGATGCTGTTATTTCACTGTCTGCTGGGGAAGAAAATGTCCCCGTGAAAATAAATGAAATAAAGCAGTATTTACAAATCCTGAGTCAGATTTCCATCCTGTCCAACAGGATGAGAATTTGACCCATTATTTACAGTAGTAAGCTGAGAATGACATCAAAAGCTCTCTTATGAACTGCAGGGGAGATAATGATTTAAGTGACTTTAATCTAGACGTGTGCTTTACAATAGAAATGTGTATCTGCTCCTTCTACAGAGGAGAAGAGAAACAGCATTGACTTCTATATTTAACGGACAGGACACCCAATTCCAAGCCTTGTTTCTAAATATCCGTGGATTCCACATCTCTATGGTTTCACTTAGAAATTCTGCTTGCCCTGGAGAAATAGGATGCATATAAAGGACCAGGGAGAGACAGAGCCCTAAGTGGAGGTGGAAACACCCTGAATGCCTGAAGAAAAGAGTTCAGCGTTCTTTATGCAGCCTGGAAAGCAGATGTTATCTCCTTTCTCCCAGTCCTCCTTTTATCCTAAGACACACCCCACCTCCACAGAAGCAGACACATTCATACTGATCACTCATCACAGGGGTGCCATAAGAACAAATGAGAGAAAAAAGAGGCGAGGGTGCTCTAATAGAGAGAAGTCACTGTCATCATTGTCATTCGTGTTATTGATGTATTCCAGGGTCTGTTTTTTCCGGGCACCAGGAGCATGGTGTGGGAAGCATCTAAGCGCTGGAGCCAAGAAGGTCTAGAGGTGAAGTCTCAGCCCCAGTATTCACTGTGGCTTCATGGGCAAAGCAGGAGCTGATCTGACCCTTCACTTCCTCATCTGTAAAATGGGTATGAGCTTCTTTCCTATCAATGTCAGTCTGTCCCATCCCTTTTTTTTATTGGAACTAAGCTCAACTCCCTGAACAAGATTTACTCTGAATAAGATTTACTGTAATTTAGCATTAAAAAAAATAACAACTTTCTTGAGAAATTATATCTCAAGAAAAAATATATATATTATATATATATATCTCAATTATATATCACATAAAGTCCACCCTTTTAAAGTGTACAATTCCATGTTTCCAGTAAATCTGCAAAGTTGTACATCAATCTACTGCTATCTAATTCTAGAACATTTCACCAATTCCCAAAATCAAAATCATAGCCATTAGCAGCTACTATATTTAGAGTATAGTTTAATAATCAACATCCTGTTCTTCTTCAAGGTCTAAGAAATCTTCTCCAAAGTCCACACTGAATTACTCCTGAACTTACAGTCAGCACCAAAGTGTCAGGCATTTGATGTACACCCCTCTGGGGCTTCCAGATTGACAGCTGAAATCTCCCCAGCCTTCCCAAATAGATGGTATGCTCTTGGAATGCAAAGGCCATGTTGCCTGCATTTTCTCTCCCCCAGCACCTCAGCTCAGGGCTGAACACACAAGTTGGCGCTCAGTAAATGCCTGGCTCCTGACCGACTGGCCAATCACCACTTCTTCCGAAGACCAGCACGTTTGTCATCTGTCTGCTTCTCTGAATGCCAGTACCTCCACAAGCTGTCATGTTCCATGATTATTCTCCCCAAAGCATGTGCTGTTAATTTTTCATCTTAATGAACTGTCCAGTTGAGTTTAGCAACGGGAATAGTGATAGAGGCACAGTAAAAATGGCTTATGTCCTGCTATTGTCAGAAGCCTTCTCCCCACAACACTGGCACATAGTTGGAATAAAATATCTCAATGGCTACAAACATCATTTGTCAAGAATAAAGTGGGATAAGTGCTATTTCAAAAATTCATACTCACGGGCTTTATAAACACGGATTATTGGAACATTCCTCCAATTGATATCTGCTCAAGCATTTAAGTGCATGGCTATTATTCTCTGTGTTTGCTTGAGTGAAACCACTTTGGGTACCAAGCTACATGTCAGCCCCAATTTTCCAGCGTCTTACAGATGCACATTCTTTCCCGGTGGGATTAGGGTCAGGCAAGCCAGAGCAGGCCCGAAAGACCCATGTTAATGCGCAGATGCGCACGCGGGAAAGCCACGATGCAGCTGTTGGCATCCCCAGAGTGGGGACCGATGCCACTCCAATCTGAATGGTGGCCCAGGAGGAACTCAGAGCGAGAGCAAGAGCAAGAGAGAGAGGGGGAGGGAGAAAATGAGGAATAGAGAGAGAGGCGTCTGAAAATTCTGAGCAACCCAGCAGCATGGAGGAGCTCACGCTCCAGCCCTAGGCCCCCCACAATTTTCTAAGACAGGCAACCAACCGTCATATTCCTGTCGATCCGTAAGAGAAACATTCAAGAATTAGGTATTGGTTTAGTCATTCATTCAAGAAATATTTACTGAGCTACTACTAGTGTGGACCACATTGCTCTGGATGTTGAGAATATAGGGGTGGGAAAGGCAGACCATGTCTCTGAACCTCCAGGGGTTTAGACTCTCATGGGGGAAACAATAAAAAAGTAAACCATGAAAGGGAATAGACATGATATTCACACATTATGATGACTCCTGTGAAGGATAAGACAGAATGATGAAATACTGACTAACCGGGTGGTGGGTGTGCCTTTACAGGTTGTGACATCAGGAAAGGCCTTAAATAATGGAGAGCCAGGCATGTGAAAGGACCCAGACTGAGGGAACAGAAAGTGCCAAGCCCCTGAGGCTTCTCCATTAGGTAGAAGTATTGTGCCTGGGGTCCACAATACCTTTACGGGCTCACAGGAATGTTTCAGTTTCTTTTAAGGTCAGAAGGAAAATTGACCTTTGAGGGTAAAGATTGTATTCCTCTTCATACCAAAGCAGCCATAAAATATAACATTTAATTCTTTTAATAGAAAAAGGAGCTCATAAAGGCAAAGATGCCCAGGGCCCATGAAGACATATCAAGACCCCCAAGGAACCAAGGCACTCAGGAGTCAGGAACCCCACCTGGAAGAGAGGATCCTTCTCAGCATCTTCAGACAAATGGAGACTGAGAAAGAAAATTGATGCAAGAGGATGGAGTGTTAAGCATCATGAAGCGCAGGTACCCTCAGCAATACGGTATGGATGGCGAGTTAACTGGGAGGGTGGAATAGGGGCTTCAAGAGATGAGAGGGGCTGGGGACTGGATCATGTCAGTCTTAGGAGCCAGGCGGAGGAACCTGCAGTTTATCCTGTGAAAGACCACAAACTTCTGAAGCTTGGAGTTTTAGACTGAAGGAACTTGATACAATTTAGACTTTAGAAAAATCTATCCTGTTGCAGCTCGGTAGAGGAGGACTCGGGAAGAGATCAGGGAGCCGGATGTGCTCCCGTGAACCTGGTCACCAGCGACACTGGCCCTTCCCGTGTGAGCACAGGCTGCTCCCTGCCACTGGGCGGTCCAGCGCAAACCCTGGACGAGAATGCAACTACACAAGCGACAAAGGCTTTTTCTTTGCCCAAAGCATGATGCAAATGGTTTAGGGGCCTTGAGTAACAATGGGTAACAATGGGTAACAATGAGTAACAATGGGTCCATTTTTCAAGTGGAAATTCTGAAAAGAGATTGGGAATGTTGAGAGGTCCAAAATAGCATCTGTTATGGACAGAAATGTGATACTTAAAGGGAACTTGCTAGATATTCATTTAGAGAGGTTCCTTCTAGCTCTTTCAGGTATGTGGCCAAACTCTTAAACACTTGTTTTCTTAAAAAAAAAGTATAAGAAATGTTGCTATGGAAACCTAACATCATTTCTAATGGTGCTTAGATTCTAAAATTCAGAGCCTCTTGAAAAGATGAACTCACTGGCCCCTCCACAATTTTTCTAAAGCCTCCAAATGGAGGCATTTGCCAGGTGTCTGGTTGCAGTCTTCTAGCTTCTTAGCAGACACAATTAATTGGTGGCTGATTTTAATATGTCTTGTTACCCTTCCTCCTCTGCTCTCTCAAACTTCTTTGAGCTCTGCATGCCCCACAGGGCACAGGGTAATTTGGGTTAGCAGCCTCTGGAGGAAATGGTGAGTCTCTGGCTTGGAAATCACACGGGGCTGGGAGGGCTGATGGGCAATGGCCTGATTTTGTCCTGAAACATTCTGGGAGCATCTGAACCTTCCTGATGGGCCCAACTGAAGAAAACAGGTAGACTTAGAAGGGGGTCCGGGGAGCCCCCTACACTGGCATTGTGAGCTCCATGAGAACAGGAACTGCAGTAATCTTAGTCACGGGTGAATGTGTGGATTTAGCACAGTGTAAGCAGTCAGTAAGTGTGTTTGATACATGGATACATCAATTACTGAATGGCCAGGAAGTCATTCCCTGGTGATTCCACCTGACCCCTCTCAGGTTCACCTACTTTCTTCAACACAGATATGTTTATCACCCCATAGACACTGAGCACCCAGCCTGCAAAGAGCATGCATAGGTCTTGGCACAAAGCATGAAAGAATGTCATGGTGTCTTTCAGGAATTATTTGATGAGTGAATGAGTGAATGAATGAATACCTGAAAACAATCCTCCTAGGCCCAGAGCACTTGACGGCAAAACCATATCACACCGTGTTCTTGGGTTACTTCCTGCCTGTCACCGTATTCAAAGTCCCTCTCACGTTGAGAACAAACTATTCCTTGCCATGTAATGCACAGAGGAAATGCACCGATAAACGAGCAGTGTTCAAGTGCTTTGATCTTTAAAAGGAGGGAACCCTACACCAGCCTTTGAGATGCCGTGTTTACTCTGACAAGCAGAACAGAAAAGTCACACTATCTACATGGCTGGTTGCCGGAAATGAAGTGAGCAGATTTCAGCGGGACTGTCTGTTCCCATCCTGGACCACTGGGTCCAGAAGGCAAGTGTGCAGAGAGCGTGATCACCTGCCTGAGACTCCCCTACTTGATGAGACGGGGAAGAGCCTTTCCCAAAGATGAGCATCAAGTGGGGAGCAAGTGGCCCAAAGAGGGGCCCCTCCTGCCATCTCCATCCTGGGGGTACATTTGCTGCTTCTGGCGTCTCAGGGAAACTGACAAAGAGAGGAACGTATTCTTGGTTTCAAGTACATCTTGGTTATCTTACTAAGTAAGTGCTGGGGAGAGAGAAGAAGCTCACCTCAGTGTCTGGGTAACTGACGTCCAAGCTGTACCTTGATTAGGCAGTACGTTCACACAGCTGTTGCATGGAACATGGGGGGGAATGATTTAAAAAAATCAGTGACTCAAGATGAAGGGTTTATAAGAATTAATTTTACTATTTTTGCAGCTTTTCTGTAGTTTTGAAATGTTTTAAAATTTAAAGAAAGCTTAAAATCAGAGAACAAGGGACAAAAACAAGGGGGGAACTTAATAAAGTTTTCTTTTTAAAATCAAGGTGTAGAACAGTGTACGTAGGAGTATTTACAGTTGGATACCACCTACGTATACAAACATGGAAGAAGTGAGTACATGGGTGTATGGTTGTAGCATCGTAACTGCCTGGAAACTCTCTTGGAGGGTCACATAGAAAACTGAAAATAGTAGCTGCCTCCAGGGAAGGAAATTGAGAGACTGGAAGACAGGGATTGAAGGATACTTAATTTTCTGTAGACCTTGTAACTGTCTTACCTATTTATATAAACAAACAAACAAACCACCTAGTCATGAATATTTTGGCTCAAGAACCTCTGCACTTTTCTCTTTGCTTGAAAAATCCTTCCTGATTGTCTCCTGGTAAATTCTGACTCATATGTCACATCTAAACCCAAAGGTCACCTCCTCACTGAAGCCTTCCCCGATTTTCTCTATCAGAGTCAGTCCCTCTGTGCTCCTGTGAACCCGTGGAGCTGTCTCTAAGAAACTCTAAGCCATGGTTATTTTCTGCTGACCTGGCACCACCACAAGAAGGGGTGCTCTTTAAAGATATGACTTTGGTACAATTGTCGTGTTGATACATGTGCATCTCGTTCATTGTTGTATCAGCACCTGGTCCGAGGCCTAAAGTAGGAATGGTTCTCAAGAGATGATTGATGATTTTCCTGTCCCCATGGGTTACCTCTCACTCAGTGCCTACATTCAGCAGCACACTGCTACATTAGCCAGCAGCACCTAGGTCTGTCTCCTTTATAACCCACGTGGAGATTTATGATATGACCTCCAAAAGAATTGTAATATAACCACCGTCCAACTTGGTTAAGACCAGAAGGCAAGACACCAAAGAACTAGAAGAGACACACTGGAGGCACTACGGTACTGTACTGGGGTGTGGAGGCCCCAGCTCTACACGTTGCTCATCATTTGGCCCTCAGGAAGTTCACTCACCTCTCTGAACCTCCGTGTCCTCATCATAAAAGAATCAGGACAACGGCACATACCACAGTGTTGGTGACGTCAAACAAGACATAAAGCACCTAGCACAGTGTCTGCACATGGACGTTGCATTAAACCTCAGCTCTCACCGTCCTCATCAGGAGGGTCTGTGCACTTTGTTCACCATTCCTTAAATAAAGCAAGATCAGAGAACCATGGCTTCGGTTGAAGTTTGTCCTTTAGTACTGATTCTGGCAAAGGTGGGATATTTACATTACCTGGCACATGAGAGCTTCCTGTATCCCTTAGTTGACTGCATTAGTGACAGTCACACTGTACACACTGAAGATCTGCAAAGGAGTCAGCAAGTGAACTGAGTGTCTGTTTATGACTCTCAGGGCACCAGCTACAGACAGATACTTGGCCTCTTTCTCCACAGTGGCCTATATCCCAAAATAGGAAATATGCCTTCACAGAGAGACCCAGCAGGCAGAGGGGGTTAGGAGGCGGGCTGCCGACACTTCACACTGTTAGGGACAATGCAGAGCCTGGTGGCTGCTCCAGCACAGGTGAGCGGGGGGGCCCCCCCCAGGGGGCTTTTGGGGATTGATTTTTATGCAAATGAAAGATAATTGGGTGGCCTGTGATGAGCAGCCCCTGCTAATTATCAGTCAGGAAGGTCTCAACATGTGCACACTTGTCGTGAGTATAACAGCAAATACTTTTCGTTTCAAGACATTCGAATCTGTGCCCCAACGCCCTACTAAAAGCTCAGTGAGGTAGCAGGGCCAGGAAGCTCTGTCCTGTAGCTACTCAGGTCATTCCTCTCCTGCTCTGAGGAGATGCCTAAGTAAGAAAAATGTACCAGGAACGGAAGCTGAAATGGATTTCCCTTGAAGTCAGCCAGAGAGTTGATCCCTAAGTCCAAACCACTTCACAACCATTTGTGAAAAGTCTTTCTCTCTACCTCCCATCCCCCTCTCTTCCCTTCCCACTAGGATTCTGAGTGCTTTATACAGAGTTCCTTGACTGTAAGCTCCTTGAAGAAAGGGAAAGAGCCTTTCCTGCCTGCCTGTATCCTGGCACATCACAGGCACTTGTTAAAGGAATGCTGCCATCCTGAATGGATTGGGGATCAAGAATCTGAGTCTTGAGCCAAAGTTGTAGGTAAGTTTCATTTTGCTCTTCCACAGCCTTAATAGTATGATCCAAGTCCTTTCCTCCCTCTAGGCAAAAAAAAAAAAAAAATCCTATGTCTAAAACAAGAAGATTATCCTGAAAGATCAAAGGACTGTTCCATCTGTACCATGCTGTGTTTTTTTTTTAAGGGTGCTACAAACATTAGAATAGTTTACCTTCCTCTCTTTGGAATAAAAGCTATACAGAACTCTTCGAAACAGGCTGTTCTTAATTTCTAAGTGGAAAAAAAAAAGAAACTAAACGATTTCCTAGAAGAGAAATTAAATTGAAGTACTTTCTATTTAACTTCTGACTCTGCTTCATTGATACCTCATTCTAATTGTCCCTATTACCAAGAAAAAAAGGAAATGTCAGCCACAAGCCCTACTGAAGAATTCAAAGGTTGGATGAAATGAAGAGATCCGTTTGGCTTGGCAGAAGTGAGATGATCATCATTCACAGGAATTTCCAGAGGAGGGATGCGTTTCCTCTGCTGAGCCAGGCTTCAGAGCAAATGAGTGCAAAATATGCTAATGTGAGAGGAGTTGGCCACATGATTTCCAAGTCATATTGGTACATTTGCAAGAAAGCATGGCTCTGCCTTCACTAAGAGTATTTATTTTCATGCATTGGTTTATTCCCATGACAAACGTTGACCAGAACATGGGAGAAAGAGTTGGGGCGCTCCCCAAATTGAAATTTTGTCCCAGAACAAACCCACATTAAAATGTGAGTGTAAAACACCTTGAAAATCACCAAAGGTTTACACGCCCCAGTCGCAGGGGCTGACCATCTAAGTAAAAATAGCTTGTGTGGGCTGCAGGAAAAGTCTTAAGCCTTACGTGGAGGAAATGCTTTTTGTCCGTAATGGACCAGATTAATTCTGGGGAAGACAAAGGAAAGGAGTAGTCAAAGATAAAAGCTCTAGCTAAAGTCAGACCTCCAAGGATAAAAACGTCCAAGGATAAAAGGATGGCAATATGGCCATAGGCAAGTTACTTATCTTTTCTAAAACTCGGTTTTCTCATTTGTGATATCTTGGATATTAATAGAATCTATCACAGTAGGTTTTTGCAAGGATTAAGGGAGGTGATACCTTTAAAGACCTTATGTGCCTGACATATCGTAAGCACTCAATACCTGTTAGCTGTCAACATTGTGACTTTTCTCTCTGTGGTAACATCAGATCCCCTTCTTCATCTTCTATTCAAACTATACTTAAAGTCTCTATTCATACGTTTAGTAAATATTTATTGAGAACCTACTTTGCACTAGATACAGTGCTTGCAACTGGGAGCCTGGTGGTTCCAAAATAAGGATAATCCTCAAGAACCTTCAGGTCTAGCTGGGAAGACTGACAACTAAACAGGCAATTACAACCCAATGTGGGAATCACAGTGAATGGTGTAGTCTCGATGACTAAAGCCTAAGAGACACCCAAAGCCCAGTCTTCAGGGATCAGAAAGAACTCCTTAGAGACAGTGAGGTCCAAGTGAAGGTATAAAATGAGTAAAACTTAGCTTGTGAAGAGAGGGAGATTACTGGGCTTTGGGGAAATAAAGGTTGTGCCTTATAGTAGATCCTAGAGTGGAGGTGTACAGTGAGGGCTGGGTGTGCAGAAAGCAGCTGAGAGTGACTCTGGACAACAGAACAGTGGCCCCATCAACGAAGGGTCCTAGAAGCCTGAGAAGGAGTTCAGATCTGTAACATCGAAAGCGATTAAGTAGCAAAGTAACATACTTTCTGGATTTAGGGATACTGTTCAGGATATGTATGAAAGATGGATCATGCTGGAGCTGACGGGGGGAGAAGTAACACTGGAGGCAAAAAGATCTGTTAGGTGGCAACTGCAGCAAAATCTTGGAGAAAGGGGATCTGGCTTGCATTTGGATGGTGGCAGTGGGGATAGAGAAAAATAAAAATGTTTCAGAGATAATCAGAGAGTAAATCAACAGGAATCAATTACTATTGGAGGTAGGGGTTGGGAGGCATATGGGATCCCTCCCATGTTTTGGATGTGAGTGAATTTGGGTGCTATGGCTGAAATGTGGCACACAGGACAAGGTAAAGCTTTAGAGGAGAAAATCATGACTTTTTTTGGCCCCTGCATTTAAGGCACTTGGTGGGCACGCACGTGGAGATGAGCCACCGACACGTGGAAGGATGGGTCTAGGACACTAAAGTGTGGAAAGTCGTGCTGGTAGAACTAATTCTTAAATTTTTATATGAATATTTGGACATCCTATAAAATATAGCTCCAGTTACCACTGAGCAGATAAAGGAGGTAAATACATTGATAGAATCCTAAGACTTAAGGACTGTTAGAGACTCTGGATCCAACCACCCTTGTGTCCCAGAGAAGAGCTCCTTAACCTAGGGGCACACTGACAATGAACGGCAGAGCCAGGTCTTGGAGTTGAAGTCATCCTCCTGGCTTATGATCTAGTGCTCTGTCTTTTGATATCTAAAAGGTTCAGCCTCCTAGCGATCTCTTTTCCTCGTGGGATGTAAGCCACCTTGTACATATTTAGAGAATTCGTTTCAAAAGAAGAAAAGGGGAAAAAAAACAACATGTCGGTTGCTATCCAGGCGAGCTCTTGCTAAGGAATTATAACCCCCTTTAGTTCCTTCTTTCTCCTCTGAACCTTCTATAGTCAAAAAAAAACACACCCCAAAACAAAAAACTACCATCATCCTTGTACAGGAACATAATAGGTGCTCCATAGAGATAACCCAATAACCACAGTGAATAATCACACTCCTCAAAGCCCAGGCCTATTTCCCTGTCAAATTCTACTCTGGATTTGTGAAGGTTCAAACCACAGCAGGTTCGTGTGATGGGCCTGGAAGCCATCATTTCCATCTCCACAAATATAGTTACATTTGAAACACTCAGTAACGCTGGTCCGTCTTACCTTCTTCACCCATTGGATACTTGCTGCCAATTTCTATAACGCAAAACTCCACCCATCTGATTGGTCATTCAACAAATGGCAACAGGAATGATTGTCAGGAGGCCACGGAGCCGAATATACAGTGATTTCTGCAAAAAGTGAAAGGATCGTTAGTAACCTAGAGGTGACATGAATCAATAAAGTGATACACTACTAGACACTGGGGGTACACAGTTGCATAGGACACACTTTTCTCAGACAATAACGGTCCAGGTATGGAAAGATGTAAACAAATTATCACAATTGTGTGCCAAGTGGGAAAAACTTGTCATGGATTTAGAGGTAACCACAGGATGGTTTGATGAACGATTTGTGCATCTGGAACTTTGATAACAAAGATAAAAGCAGTCATACATCCAACTTCTTATAATACGCTACATACTTTACACGCATCTGCTCTAGCACTAACAACAAACCTGTAGGGGAGACAGGAAGTCTTAGGGCCGGTTGCTGATAGAATCCACATTTTACTGGCGTCCAAAGCAAGTTCCTTCCTTCCTAAAGGGAGAAGCACTGTTCTGGTGCTGTCGAATCCTCATGGAATGACAGACTCAAGGGCAAAGAGTGACAGTGGTGGCAGTTGTGATAGGAGATGTCATCCCATGCTGGCAAAGCAGAGCACTGGGCTGACAGAGCTGCAATTCTTTGTCAAGACTACATTCCTC
This sequence comes from Kogia breviceps, assembly GCF_026419965.1. NCBI lineage: Eukaryota > Metazoa > Chordata > Mammalia > Artiodactyla > Physeteridae > Kogia > Kogia breviceps. Next base: position 37,744,950 of record NC_081327.1, read on the forward strand.
TCCGCCCCCCTCCTGCTCTGCACCACATTCTGGAGTTTCTGTGTGGGGCTGTGTTCTGCCTGGATTTGGGTCTGATTCATCTTCACATCTCCTGAAGTGTCTAACACGTTTCCTAGCCCAGAGCAGCTGTTCAATGTATATTTGCTGAATGAATGAAGAGAGGAATATGGAGTGTCTGAACAGCTGTTGTCTTCCAAAACCGAGGCACTGAACCAAGGAAGGTGCGGCTGGCATAGCGTCCCTAACACAACAGCATAAAGGAGTTCTTGAATGTCCTTCCTCTCCAGAACTTCTACCTTCTGGGATCAACTCAGGCCGCATTAAGGGCTTAAATAGCTTCTTACTTTGACTTTATTATCCTTCATTTTTCCTAAATCCTCTTTTCCTTGCCTCATCTTGGTTCCACCTAGCAGCTCCTCACACACAATGCCTTCTCCAAAACAAACAAGGACAACAAGAACATGTGAAAAACCCTCTGGTGAAGGGCTGAGGATGAACTGTACATCTACTGAAATCTGTTCATGGATCCTTGATTTGGTGACTGTATCAAGAACAGGAAAACTGTCCTAATGTGTGCTATTTCCAGGATGTCAAAGATAGAGTAGCAGATGCATATGGAGTCACAGGGGGCAGTTCATTCAGCACATAACTGATAAGGAAGGATGCAACTTGCGACCACGTTGTAGCCAGTTTCCAGCAGCCCTCCCCCAATGAATCACACACCCAGACATTCATGCCCTTATGTGGTCCCTTTCCATGTGACTCCTAGTTGCCCCTGGGTAACCAATGCAACACTGCAAAAGTGATACTATATGATTTCAGAAGCTGAGTCATAAAAACCTGGTAACCTGTCTTGTGTTCTTGGAAAGCTTGCTCTGGGAGAAGTCAGCTGCCATGTCTGAAGTCTGAATGCTCTAGACCTCCATGCTGTGAGGAAGCTCCAGCTAGCCATGTGGAGAAGCTGCATAGATAGCGAGAGAGATGCCCAGCCATCTCTAGCTGTTCCAGGCATCTAAGCTGAAGAGCCAGATGGTAAGTCAAGGTGCCATCTTGGACATCCAACCCACTGAAACCTTCATGTGACTCTAGCCATCTGACTACACAGCATGAGAGCCCAAGTAACAAGTGCCCAGATGAGTTCACTCAACTCAACTGTAAGAGGTAATGATAAATAGTTGTTATAAGACACTAAATTTGGGGGTGGTATGTTACCCAGAAATGGATGAATAGGAGACCATAAACAGGGATGGAACTGGCATTTGTTGCAGTCCTTACCAATGTATTCTCTTTAAATGCATATATCCACTCTGGGTATCATGAACTCATCAGGGTATCTCACCCCACCACTCAGAAAGGTCAAACTCTTGCCCAAGGTGTACAGCCCATAACACCCAAGGTGGGATCAGAATCCAGCAGTGCAGATTTCATAGCCTGTGTTTCTTCTCTGGTCTCCAGTCAGTTCAGGATACAGCCATTGTGCTTTTAAAAGTTTCTCAAATCTATAAAAACGAATTGCACTCCCACTCGGGCTTGCCTTCTTTACCTGCCTGCAAAATATCTCCTTTAAAACTCCTTTCACCAAAAGCTTGCACTGACAATTAAGAGCCTTGGAAGGAAAGCAAAAATAAATGGGTGAATTGTCTATGAATTCTGATCATTGCAAACATTTGAGAAAGAGGGGCTTTGGGTTCTGTGGACAATGTCTGTAGTATACAATTATACCATCTTTCTTAGAAAAAAATGAACAGAAGAAATCTAAGTTGCTTTTGTGCTTTTGACAGAATTGATGGGAAAAAAAGAGTTCATTAGGTTTGAGAGGGCTGGGCAAGTATAGTGCAGATGTTCTCTTTCTGCATTGGTGTTCTTGGTTGGAATGTTCATTTTCCCTCTCCCCCCCAAGACCTGCCCCACATCTAATGACTCCCCTGAGGCCTGGAATCACGTGGTCCCTTTTGAGACAGAAAAATACAACGCAGCCCTGCTGCACCCACTTCTACCTACTCTCAGGGCATCTTCCCTTCATTTCCCAAGTCTTGCATGCCATCACGGGCCCTCTTCAAGTACGGGAACCACTGCTCTCTACCAGCCCCTTCCATTGCTGTGCTCGGCTACGCATAGTACTGAACCTCTTAGAGGCGAAGACACTCCATGCCATATATTAGTTCAGAGACTGAGAAATCAGGAAGAGGAACACCATGAAGCCCAGGGTGTAAAGTGGGATGGAGAAAATACTTGGCAAGCATATCAAAATCAAGGAGGAAACTCAGGGACAGATGGGCACGTGATTGTGGCAAATTTCTTTTGCTGAAGCTCTGATTGTATTGAAGACTCAGCACGTGCAGAGCCATATCCTTCCCTTTGACCCACGAGTCACGCTGCCATCCCTCTCTTAGAGTTTCTGCTCCAAGTCAAATACCCTGGCTTATAGCTCTCCATGTGTGGGTCTTCCTCTGGAATGTGGGCTCAGCCCGGCCAGGTGTGTGCCGGGATCATGGTCAACAGCACTCCAGCAAGAAAAACACCAACATATAGTGCTGTGGGGGAGGATAAGGGCTGAAAGTATATGTGAATTAGATTAAAATAGTCCCCACCCACTTACTCCATCAGTGCATGCTTCAGGATCCTCAGGCCACTAACTGTGTATATAGGTATGACACAGGGGTGATGGGTATAAAAGGGAAAGAATTGCCATTAAGTGGAGCAGGGTAGCCCAAGGAGAGAGTGACAGCTCCATTTTACAGGTGAAAAAAACTGAGGCTAAGTGGTAAATATCCAAATTCATAGAGCAAGGAAGCAGCAGACCAAATCACTAAAAAATCTACTCCTTTCCTGCCAGCTTTAAGAACCCATAACGAGACCTACTTCCCCGGGTGAATTATGCCCGTTTCTCTAGGATGTGATAACATAATTTCTACTTTTTGGTATAACAACACAACAGGGAATTTGAGATATTTTAGTATGGAGCTGAGTAATACAAACTATGATTAAATACATGACTATTAAACAATAAAATATCAGGTTTTTGAAACTTTTATTGGGCATAGAAGTCAAGCAAAGGCCATATACTTTTCTGTTGATCTAGAAACACCAAGTTGTTTTGTTGATATTGTTGTGTGTTTTTCTTGCTCCACAGGAGCAAGACAGGAGAAGGGGCACAGGCAGTAGAGCCTGGGTTCCCTGCAGGTGGGGGCTTCTTCCTTTTATCAGTGTCACATGTTCCTGACATTGTTGAAGGGATGAATAAACCCAATTAAATACTCACCACTAGGTGTTTTTCTTTTCTGTTATCGCCCAAGTTCCAAAACCATATGGTGAAGCATATTTTGTAAGATAAATTTGTAGATTACGATTTTAAAAAAATGAGGGAAGAAGCTATTAAATGTGAGGGGACAGGACTTAAAATCCAGGCTTTGCCTCTTCCAAGCTAATTTGACTTTGGCAAGAACTCTTTGAGCCTCAGTTTCTTCACTATAAAATGGGGATATTAATAACTCTTTTGTAGGATTATTGTAAGGAATAGTGATAATGAATATAATACCTCACTTAGAGGAGGCACTCAATGATTAGTAGCTGTGATTATGAAAAGGTATAGATTGTGCTTTTTCAGTTGTGCATGATTGAAAAATTAGTTTTACCTTTTATTGTATATTTGCTGTTCACAGAGCCCTATGGTAGATGGATAAGCTTTCATATATTGATGAATAATCATATATTTGCATATATTAATATACATTCATGGAATATATAATTAATATTAATCTATAAGCATTTTTTCACACCATTCCTTTTCAGATGAAGAAACTGAGTTTTTTGTTGTTGTTGTTGTTTGTTTGTTTGTTTTCCAGTACGCGGGCCTCTCACTGTTGTGGCCTCTCCTGTTGCGGAGCACAGGCTCCGGACGCGCAGGCTCCTCCCGGACCAGGGCACGAACCCTTGTCCCCTGCATCGGCAGGCGTACTCTCAACCACTGCGCCACCAGGGAAGGCCCGGAAACTGAGTTTTTAAAGCAGTTTAGGGATCCCTCAAAGTACAATGGCTCAGCTTAGACCTCTGCTCCCATAGGACTTTAAGGGCTGCCAGCTGCCCACAGCTCAGGGCTCCCTGCAAAATCTCGAAGGCCGGCTACTCACTGCTTGTGCAGGGATGACGCCCAGCGTCTGGCTGTAATTACGGGAAAACATCCATAAAGAGTTCCTGGGTGGGCTTCCCTGGTGGCGCAGTGGTTGAGAATCCGCCTGCCGATGCAGGGGACACGGGTTCGTGCCCCGGTCCGGGAAGATCCCACATGCCGCAGAGCGGTTGGGCCCGTGAGCCATGGCCGCTGAGCCTGTGCGTCCGGAGCCTGTGCTCCGCAATGGGAGAGGCCACAACAGTGAGAGGCCCGCGTACCGCAAAAAAAAAAAAAAAAAAAAAAAAGAGTTCCTGGGCTACAAATGGATTTGACACAGTGGCCCTTTAAATCAAACTCTTAGCATGATTATCTTTATTTCTCTTTAGTAGTTTTTCTAAGTAAGCCATGCCTTTAGAGGCACCTTAATACAAAGTGACAACCTTCGCCGTTTTCCAAAGCACCGATGGACTGGTGTAGAGAGAGTCCATTGTCACCATGGTAATTACCGCACAATACCTGATGGCCAATGGACAGTCAGGAGGCGCAGGCAGCAGCTGAATCCGGCATTGTCCGGGCCCGATAAAAAGATTAGAAGCCCTGAAAAGCGGGGGAGCGGGATCTCACAGCTCTTTTGCTGGGCCCTGAAAGGCCCATTGTGCTGTCACCATAAATTCTGGGTTCCCTGGGCACTTGACAACTGAAGCCAGTGACAATAGAATTCTTGTGTCCAACAAAACACTCCTTGTCCAGTGTCAGTCTTATCAGCCGCATTTACAAATGTCTTTCGTTGTACCCAAATAATTCCCTATTAGAAGGGCTATTGGGAGCAGAACTAAATAAATATTCACAGCCTTTGTAATATCTTTGGGAAATGAATAAACAAACAGTCATCTAGCATATGAGCAAACCTCCTGCTACTCTACATTTTATCCCTATTTCTCGCCTAAATGATGGAGTTTTGCTTTCTCCCCTTTAACATATTACCAATTGCAATACTGGAAGCTCCAGTTTTGTCACCCACTACATATCCCCAATATATATAGCCTTGGTGCCTGTACATGCATTTTTCTTTTAATTAATCTTTCCAGCAGCACTGGGCGGGGCTTGTTTTATTCCGTTTCTACCTCCTAAAAGAGAAGGGAATTAAACCTCAGAGAAGTTAAATAACTTGCCCAAGATAACAAAGCTAATTAGCAGCAGAATGGGAATGCAAATCTAAATTTCCCATGCTCCCAAAGATCTGCCTTCCCACTTTGCCATGATGATTTCTCTACTGAATAATAAAGGAATTCAACATCAGAAAAGGGGGAAAAGCTAAACACATCCACTATAAAAATCACACACACACTTAAGTCTATTTATATTGTTATAGGACGCGGGAACACTTAGAATAGAAAGAAAATAAAAAGCCTTTCTCCAAGAGAGTATATTTTATTTTTGCCCTAAAATAGCAGCACTTTAACTTTTTATTTATTTATTGTTTTGGTGGGAGGGGGGTAAGGACGAGGTGGCAAGCAAATAAAAATAAATATAACCCAACTTCAGGAGAATTTCTGGGATATCTACTGGGTCATTTGGAAAACTTTCGGAAAGAATTGCTGGAGTAAACAAAGCAACTAGGGCACATCTGTTCTGGAACAGTATTTACCTCTGCCATAGTTTATTTAGCTTATTTGTCTCCTTGCTGTGAATGAACAAATAGCTCAACATTTGACAGTAATGCACAGGACAAGACAGAAACTTCCTTCTGGGTAGGAGCCACCTACTTCTTAGAAGGACAGCAATCTTTAGGTAAAGAATTCGAGAATATTTAAACTCTAAATGGTTCCCTACCAGGTCAGGAAATGCTCGCACTGGACGACAGAACTTACACATTTCTGCTTGTCTGTCCTGGCCTCACCTCCTCCCCAGGTAAGACCTGCTGTTCCCTGAGCCCGACAGGCTAAGCACCTCTGCTCCTCCCTCAGCTGAATTCTCCTCCCCTTCACTGTTGGTATAACTGTGGTGGAACTTTGCCCTGCTCCCTGTGGTGGACTCTGAGGGCTTCCAGATTCCGTCAGAACTCCATATTACATCTTGATTTCTCCCACGGGTAGAGTTCTTTGTTATTATGGCGGTCTGCCCCTTCCAACATTGCATCCAAGGAAGTCTTTGAGCTCCTTGAAGACAGAAATCACGTCTTATACTCATTTTTGTCTGGCCTGGGTCAGCCTGCTAACCCTCTCAAGGGCTTGGTCTATTGGAGAAATGGAGAAATGGTAGAGGTGAAATAGAGAACCACCATAAAACTGTATTTTTTAAATTTTGAAATCCTGAAAATCTATCGCCTTTTCATCTACTTGATGTCAAAGGACAGATAAAATGTGTAATTTTTTCAAAGGACTATAATAATATACTCACTTGGCCCATATTATTCAGCCTTGATAAAAGTAATATGGAGCTGTCTGCTTTGTTTTTTAAAATAGTTAAGATCGGTAAAATAGACTATCATTTTGTAAGCAACTGGCTATTAACAAGACTGGGTAACCAATAGGTACTTCCTGAGTGACTGACAGTAAATCCATGTGTTTGTACATGTACTGAGTTTGAAAAAGTGTGATCGATATTTCCCAAATACCTCTGATGCCAAGTGAAGCATTTAATCATCTTTGAGGACTTAAGGGCATGATTATAGTCACGTGCATGTGATGCTAACTCTTTCAGCTCTTCAACACCCCCAGGAGCTGCGTGTCATGTAGACACAACTTAATCCAAACAGGTGAGATGATTTCTAACACTTACTGAGAGTTTGCAATGTGCCAGGTCCTGGTCTAAGTCCTTTCCTGTAATATATAATTTAATCCTACAACAATCTGATACATCAGGTACTATGATTATATTTCATAACTAGGAAATTGAGGCACAGAATCGTTGAATAAAGTTGCCCTCATTCACAAAGCCACTGAACAGCGAAGTCAGGACACAGGCAGTTTGAATCTATAGCAATTCATCCAACAGCTACACTCAACTATTTTCTCCAGACAGAAATTAGGGCACTAATTTAGGGAAATAGTCCAATGATTTAAAAAAAAAAAAAAAAGATTAAGGAATGCATCACTTTACCAGGCCAGAGAGAGACAGAGAGAGAGGGAGAGAGGGAGAGAGGAAGAGAGAGAGAGAGAGAGAGAGAGAGAGAGAGAGAGAGCAAACATTGATGAAGCACCACCCCCAAATGAAATGATAACAGCAAAGACCTCTGACTATGACCCAAGGTCTGAAACAGTATCTCTAATGTTTCATCAAATCTGAGCAACTTCCATACAACCAAGAAAGCCACTTATTTGCAACTCTTCATATTCACAAAGTCAGGGAAGTATTTACACACACACACACACACACACACACGCGTGCACACACACACATGCACGCGCACACACACTGCAGACTTCCTGCTCTGTGCTAGAAATAGTCACAGCCTCCTACTATCTTCTCATAGTAAAAAGAGTAAGCTGCACTGGCCATAGCAATGAGACTGATTTATGATATAATAGGAGAGGGTTCTCTCAGAGGCCATTACACTCAGAAAGCAACAGGCCTCTCAAAGTTAAGTGGGACTGTCCTTTTGCAATGTGAAATTAAATTAAGAAGAAGAAAATGTCATTTTGTTATTTATCTCTTCTTAGACACTTACTCTGAAGATACACGCTGTACAAATTCAAATTGTCTACAAGCTCCACAAGGGCAAGAAGCATGAATGTTTTCTTGCTTACTGTAAATCAGGTGGAGAGAGTCACAAACTAATGCTCCCAAATAGCTTCTGAACAAATGATCCAGTATGAGTCCCTAATACCAAAGTCCCACCTGTGTACAGGTGCCAATGAAGGCCCACACTAGGTGGTGAGTTGAAATTTTCTTCAGCAACAAATATGAATTTGGCCATAGAGAGGCTGATGCGAGCCAGCAAGCGAGTCTAGCAGGCGCTCTGCATCCTTATCACACCTCATTAAGTACACTGGATTCATTCAGGTTCAGCAGGGGAAGTGGGCCATTAAAATGTTTCAGCTATAGTTTGCTGCATTTTATTGGTGGAATTGTATTCTCTACTTGCGTGCACCAATTTTGACATTCTTAAAGATCTTGGGAAAAATCACATGCCAATGTCAAGAATCTAATATCCTCATAGGAAGCTTTATCTAGGCTGTTCCCCCTGGACTCTCCTTCCAGGCAGATGCACCCCCCCACACACACACACACCATCATCCCTTTCTTTCTTTTCATCTTTTAAAAATTTTTTCAAATGATTACAAGTGAAGTCCATTTTTACCAATTTTAATGATAAGAATGGAAAATGAAGAGAAAAATGGCATTGTCCACAGTTGTGTAGAGTTGGGTCATCTTATTAGACTGGGTTTAGATCATTAGTGTGGAAGTGACAGGCAAATGGTCCTATTTGTACTCAAATCAGAGGCTCTGTGAGGTCTTCCACTGCAATATCCCCTTATTAAATCTCTGTCTTAAGGCTTCAGCCAAGAAAACCAGGCTGAATTTTGAAACAGGTTTTCAAAATTCAGCCTAGGCTGGATATCTGGCTTTGATATCTGTAACTGTGTGAAACTGTAAGTGTGTAAGTCACACACACATACACACTATTAACACGTTGATCACTTATTTCTTAAAATATTTAAACCACATTCCTTATCCAGCAACTTATACAAAATTGTGACCCTGGGTACTGGGCTGGACTTGATGGGCAGCAAGGTCCTTTGCTATTCTGAGTCTACAAAATTCTGTAATTGAAAAAGTCAGTTCCCCAGCTAAAAGCAGCCCAACTCCTTCCAGCAGAGTTCTGACCACAGTTGGGAAAAACAGTGAGCTAGAAGATCTCTAGGAACTTTCCTTCTCTAATAGTCATTATGAGTTTGTGTTTTCATGGGGCAAACCTGGTATCATGATGAAGCCATCTTTAAGAGGACACTGCATGTGCAGGAGATCATGAGGGCAAGCAAAGTCTTCCTTTAGCTCTTGGGGAGACGTGTAAACACAGCCAGGTTTCACGGTCCCTGACAAGATGGTCTGGTCACCTTGCAGACAGACAGAAGACCCTGTCCAGGACCCAAACCAAGTAGGCGTGTCACCCAGCAAGCAGGAAGAGAGCTGGGGGCCACACTGTGGATTAGACAGACGCTGGCAGGAAGCGCAGCCTCTGATGGGGTGTAAACTCAGAGTCCTGCCTGTTCCCAATATGGGGCTTGACTCCTCACCGGCTGCATGACTTAGGACTGTTTCCTTACCTGTAACGTGGGCACCACAACACCCCACAGAGCCCCTGGTGGTGAGGACAAATGAGATAATACAGGTAAAGTATGCTACTCTTTCTGGCACAAATTAATTATTCACTAAATATTCGTCATCAAAAAATTATCACTTTTCTGTTATACAGACTCTATATAAAGACATACAAAAAATAGTGCAATGCCTGACACGATAGGGGCCCAACAAATTACTATTATTATTATTGGCATTAAATGACAATGAATCAGGAAGCAGAGAAGTACCTTTTCAATTACCTTTCAATCCTGATCTCAGCAAAGGGAATGTCTCCATTTGCAGTGATTCCTGAGCAAATCTCTCTTTTAACAGAAAAGGCAGTCTCAGGCTCAGAGTAGACTCAACTATATAGTTTCCTTTAAATTTTATCTATTTGGGGGTTACCTTCTATTTATGATAAGAGGTACTAGTTTGCCATCAACGATAGTGATATGATTTTCTTTAAAAATATTTAAGGGAAGCAGAATGAATCAAAAGAAAATATTAAGTAAATATCAGTGTGGGTGGTACCCAGATATTGTGAAGACAAACATGAATGACTGAAGGAGGGGGACACTGATCCATCATGCTGCAATTATTTTATGGAAGGAGAGACTGAGGCCCCGAGTGGGAAGTGGGTAAGGAGCAGGGCGCACAGAGACCCTGCCCCAGACATCCCACAGTTTCTCTGCAGGATCCTCAGTACCCAGTGTCAGATCATACGTGTGAGGGGAATGACCTTGGTTCTCTTCCAAGGGCAGAGACAGAATGACAGGAAGAGACAAATGTCAGTCCCCACCTGGTGGTGGAGGTGAGAGCAGAGTCTAGAAATCTCCAGGAATCTAGGTCTTCCTGGAGAAGAAACTAGGTTGAAAACTCACTGAGCACAGAACCCACCCTGCCTCTCTCTACAATTCATGTCATGCATTTTACGCACATCCCATTTTATCCCAAAGGGAATTTAAGGCTGCCTGCAAAGACGCATATAGCACAGAAAACATACAGTATTGCTTTACATAACAAAAGTGAGAAAAGGAGAGATGACAGCATAAAATAATTTGAACCAAGGTTCACAGGCAGAGCTCTGGCTAAGAAGTCATACACTTGCCAGGGCTGCGTCACACAAAGAGACAGGAAAACACGATCAGGTGCAAGACCACGTGCCCATGAAGGGAGAACTGGTCCTCAGATCACAGCCATTCCAGACACTGATGCCAGACAGTTATTTATCCCATTGGTTCTCACACAGATGGCCCTGCCTTCGGCAACGAGCAATATATCCTGAGAGTAAACATTATGGAACTAGAGTGATTTGGCAGCGCCGGCACGTGGAGGACGCTCAGAGTCTCTAGCAGGTAAGGGAACGAAGGGGTTGGGGGAGGATGCAGGCAGCATCTTTCTCCCCGGAGGACTTGAGAGCCAGTCCACCCTCCACACGCTGCTACCTGCTCACTCTACACCATGAGTCTGCTTGTGTCACTCCTGATTTCAAAGCATCGAATGTCTCCTTGGGTTGGCCTGTTCTGTTTTTAACAACAAGCGAGCCTGCTATGTTCTAGGTCCTGTGCTTACATGGATCGTCACATTAACTTGAAAATGGAGAAACATAAAACAGAGAGGCTGAGTTAATGTACCCCAGTCTCCCAGCTTATAAGGCTTCAAACCCAGGCAATCTGACTCCAGGGCTTCCATACTCACCTCACCCTGACCCCTAGGGAAGGCCCTTCATGAGTGAGCTCAGCCGGCCTTCAGCTTCCCCTGGGGCAGCTCCTTCCAGGAACTGATCTTTTTTTGCTCAACTTACCACATGATCTCACTCTTCCCTACCTTTGCTCCCGCTTTTGCCTTACCCAGAATGCATTTTCATTTTTTCATCTTTATAAACTTCTTGTCCTCCAAGGCCCTAGCAAAACAATTACCTTCCTTTCCCAACTTTACACACACAGCTCATCACAGCATTATCTCTACCAACCATTCAACCTGTCTACCAATGTTTCTTGAGTGTCTACTATGTGCCAGATCCTGCTCAAGACCCTAGAGTACAGACATCACAGCTGCTATTTCTGCAGAGCTTTCATCCAGTGGCAGAGTTAGGATGTGAACAGAAAAATAAACAGCAAACCATTAGTGATGAATGACACAGAAAATTTAAAATGGTTTTAATCTTAGGATCCCTTTAAATCAGCTGTGATGCTCAATCAATATTTGATGGAATGAGAGGCAGTACCTACTGCTTACAATCTTTATCGGCCATTCTTGCCTTAAGTCCTAGGATACCTCATTGTTTTAGGGAATAATTACATTTGTCTGCCACCCCCAATCCCTGTGAGCTTGTGAAGAGCGGAAGCTCTGTTGTCTGCATTAATTATAGCTCCTATAGCACCCACTGCGTGATTATCTGCATTTGCTACAAACCTTAAACACAGAGACGCAGACTTGAAGTTTGAGGGACATCGCAAATCACGGGATGTAAGGGCAAAATGGAAACTCACTGGTGATCTAATCCAGTGATTCTGTTAACTGTGTTTAGCAGAGACTGTGTAATTCCCAGATACCCCAAAGGCTACTGAAGGCTCTGGTGAGTGAGGGCAGTATGGGTGGAGGGTTCTGGGATCCCCACAGCTTCCTCCTTTCTTCTATTTAATTCACACAGGCTCTGTTTTGTCCATTTTATACATAGCAGGGTTGGGAGTAAGATTTTATTCACAAAAATCTGCATGAAATTCACAGAATCAAGAGGGGAAAAATAGAAATAATGAATCCAGGAGTTAAATGACTCCTTGGAATTTTTACAGAACTTCAAGCTGAGTGGATGTGCATGTTTAGATAGGGACAGGTGCACCCAACGACAGACAGATGACTAGACAGAGAGAACACATACGTGCACAGGTGACATATTACATAGGAAGTAGGGGTGGGCACAAGGGAGTGGAAAGAAGAGGGTATTACAACAGTAATGGGATGTACACTGAAGGGAGGGAGAGGTCTTCCTAGACCCGCTGTTCCCTCACTAGAACACTGCCTTCTCCACAGCTCTCACCATTCATTCATTTATTCTTTCTTTCACTGATTCAATAATTACATATTGAGTAGTTCTATGTGCCAGTTTCTTTGCAGAGATGAACACATAGAATTGGGGGCCAGGTTAAGGTGAGACAGAAAGGTAGAGGGAGGGAAGGAGGATGGAAGGAAGGATGGATCTGATAACTGCCAGGTGAATGGGGGTCCTGACATGCCCTGCCTTCCCTCTCATGCCCGACACACGGGGACAAATGGCTTATCCAAAGCAAGCGCAGAGTTACAGAGGAGGCAGGCGGGTGAGAAGAATGAAGAGAGCTCCCAAAATAAGACACGATGAAAGGAAAGGAGAGGAGAGATGACAGCATGCTTGGATCTATTAGACTGTCTATTTTTAGTGGCCTAAGGAAGATCCTCCCCAGTGACCTTGCTGAATTACGACACAAACAGGATTAATGAAATATCTCCCAACCTTCTCTTCCAAGTCACCTCGTCACCGGATCACTTCTGCAGCCACATCCCCTAAAGGCCCATAACTTCCTTTAAGGACTAATCCTTACAGGGTTTTGACCTGAACGTGAGCACATGGATTTACGTCAGCCGTTTTCTGCCTTTTCTGATGGTTTTTCCTGAAGAGGTTTAAAAACCAGGTTAGCTTTCCTAAGTACTTAGCTTTCAATGTTTATTGCTTTGGTTGTTTTGCCTGCCATTAAATGCTACCCATTTTCAGAAATGAGGAAAATGCTCCTGGCAATTAGGAAAATGCTTGCTTTTAAAGGCGTCTTAACTATCTGAATTATTAAAAACAGGAAAAGGACCTAAAAAATTCTGGTATTGACCAATTCTAGGCTTCTCTATGCATGTTTCAAGTGTTCTTTTTTTTTTTTTTTTTTCTTCATTAAGGAAACAGAACATTTGAACTTTAACAAGCTGATGGATATGGAATAACTGACTTGAAGTACAGGACCTTCCAGGTACTGCAAATCTTTTCTAATCCCGTTTTATTTCACCCAGATTCCCAATAAGAATTACATCTTTCCATTCACATAAAGCCCAAAATTGCCTTCTTGTAATAGGACAATTTTTAAGTAAGACACAGTATACACCCTGCATGAAATAGCAGTCCTTCCCCAAAGCTGAAATTATGTGAATTGTAAAGCAATGTGGAAGAACATGTTGGGATATTTCAATGTGGTTCATTATGAAACAGTCTTTACTCCAATTATGATGATGTAAAAATATTCCTGACTAAGTTGAGTACTGGAAGGGAGGAGAAAAATAAGGACAATTTGTGAGTCAGAGTGAATGAACCACGGGTGGCTTTTTTCCTCTCCTCCTCATTTCTTTATAATTTTTAAAAATATTATTTGTCCTAGACATAAATTTGTAATTTTATAGTCTCATCATGCAACTCGAAGTGTCTCTCTCGCAAGGAAGGTATGTGAGCTGGCCACACCCAAAGTGAACTAGTGGTCTAATAACTGAGATCCCTCTATCAATTTCCCGTACAGCCAAAAAACACCCCCAAAAACAAAAACCAAAAAAAAACCCCCTATTCTGTCAAGAGGTGCCAAAAGAACCAGCCAATTTATTCCAAAATAGAAACAAGAAAATAGTTTACAGTACTAAATGACTGAATCATCAAAGTGTCAAATTAAATACTGGTACCATCAGTTTGATTCTAAAGTACCCTGTGGTATGGAAGAATCCAAGAAGGGTGGTCAGCAACTACCAAAAAGATACAACGAGAGGATTATCCCTGGAGGCCCCCCTTCATTTCATCCAGTTCATTCATCCAACACACACCTGCTGACTTCCTCGGGTGGATGTGGGAATATGCTGGAGACTGGGGACAAAGGGGTGGACAAAATTAGACCTTGTGCTTAATGAGCTTGCATCATCATCTAATTTTGGCTGCTCTAACCTCACGCCTGGATAGAGTTACCCAGAAGATATCTTGAGATGTGCCACCTAGCTCAGAATAAATTAGCCAGTAACAAGGAAATGTGCTGTGATCAGCACAACTGGCCTGCATATCAGGGGTGCTGAGTTCAAGCTCAGACTCTGACACTGTGTGACCATGGGCCCTTTGCTACTCAGTTTCCCCATCTAAGCAATCAGGAGGTGAGTAAGTTGAATGTCTTAGGAAACTTGAAGCTCCATTTATTCTATGAGGCAACAGACTCATTTGTACTTGGGGTTTTCAGAGACTTCTAACTAAACTATAAACAGAGACTTCAAACAAACATGTATTATATATTTGAAAGTTGTGAAGAGAGTAGATCTTAAAAGTTCTCATCACATGAACAAAAATTTGTAACTGTGAGGTGATTGATGTTAACTAAGTGTGGTAGTCATTTTGCAATGTATACATATATCAAATCATTATATTGTACACCTTGGACTAGTACAAGGTTATATGTCAATTATATCTCAGTAAAACCGAGGGGAAAACCCTAAACTAGAAGCAGTGGAACATGGAGAAAACATAGGGCACCCTCCTGCCCACAAAAGCAAACACCTACCCAGTAGAAAAGAAAAGGAAGGAATTCAGGGAGTTGGTGACTGTAATATCCCTGGGAAAGTTTTAGAGTATTATAATCCTGAGTTCAAATCCTCTTCCTTGTAATTAAATGTGTGACCTGGAGCGAATGACTCAACTCTGTAACTCTGGTCGGCTTCCTCACTTGAAAAGTGGTGTGTCTCTAATGCCTAACTCACCGGGTCGCTCTGAGCAGGTGAAGAGGTGATACACTCGAGGCCCTCGGCGCCACGCCACACACACAGAGGGTGCTCAATCAATTTTACCCAAATTAAAATGGTGAGTTAACAGGAATATTATATATTGGAAACTCCCACTGAGACTCCCGCTAACCACGTTCACTTTTCTATCCCCAGCACCTGGCATAGGTCAGCCATACAGAAGGTGCTTGGTAAATAAATAAATGTTAACTCTGATGAACTCATACTGATCGGAAACTCTGATTGACAATTATGTATATACGATTAATTAAAAATGAGAGCACAGATTGGTTATTACTTTATAAATGCAGTTTGTTAGGAGGAAGTATCTTTCCAAATGCATGATAAAATGGTGTTGAAAAGGTCAGACACTGGGATACATCGACAAAACCTTCATCCCATGTGGCTTCTGAGATCAGCAGAGGCAGAAGCCAAAAGGCATGAGTCAGGGACCAGTTGGAAGCATGTGCTGTCCCAGTAACTGTCCCGAATGAGCTCTTCATTCATTGAACAAACAGTTCAAAAGGTCCTTTGAGTAACTCCGTGGTGCCCTTTGGCAGAAGAGAGGCAAACAGAGCTGACACCAAGAGCAGAAAATGTGAGCGCCCAGGCTTGAGAGAAAGTGCTCCAAGTAGAAAATGAAAGGAGATGGACGCAGGGAAAACTGCAAGCCCTTTAACTATTCTTCGATACAAGGCAACGGGACTGCTGTCCAAAAGCAAAATCCCAACATAGCGATGGAAAACGCCAGCCTTCATTCAGGCAGCTGCACAACACACACACACACACACACACACACACACACACACACACGCACACCTGGATGTACATGTGTCCACACACATGAATACATATATGTATCCACATGCAGAAATACACACCCCAAGGAGGTAGAAAGGACTCTAAAATAAGAGTCCACTTTGAATCACGTGAACCAGCCGTTATGATCCATTTATTATGATGAGTAAAGGGGAACATAGTGGCTCCCTGTAAGTAGGTCAGGCACCAATTGGTAGTCAACTCCACAGACCCAGGAAGATTTAATGAGGAGGAGACCAGAAAAAGACAGAGATGGAAAGAGTGCCCCAAGTGCATGTCCCCAGGCACCACAATCTGGCAACAGGGCCCGGCCCACGCCAGTTCTCTCACAGCTGGGCCAAAACAAACTTTCAGAAACTCCTAACATAGGATCAACAGTCCAGGCTGAACCTTGAGCCTTGGCTCTGGCAGCAGCAACGCCCAAGCCAGAATTAAAAACAAACCCTGAATCATATGGAGGTCAGGACGTGAGTAGCAGCTATAGAAATAGCGCACAGCATACAGAGAGGTACGGAGGGGACAGCTGCAACAGCGTGGGCAAGGCATAAATAAAACAGCACTGAGCTTGTGTGCACAAAAGCCAGTTCCCTTTGCTGGGATCTCTGTGCCACTATTCCTGTTCCTCATCCAGGCTGGCCAGTGTCGCTGGCACCTTCCCCCCGAGGCTGGCAGACGGAGAGGCCAGGCGCGTTAAATCCAGTGCCTACTCACTCCACCATCACGAAGGTCACCGAGCAGCAGCTGCCACCTAGAGTCTTCCTTGAGAGGCAGGATTCGGTGGTGAAAATGCCATCTCCAAGGCACCTTCCCTCCTCGATCTTAGGACACCTCCTGTGGGGACGCCAAAGTCTGCAGGGCCATGAGAGGGTGCAGCCCAGCTTTGTACTGGACAGCCCAGAGAGGCAGCCTCCCAGGACAGCCAGAGAGGCGGCCCCGATCCCTGGCACTGCTGGCAGCCCTGAGAATGAGCCACTGTGGCGAGACACACACCCACTGCTAATGAGTTCCGCACAGACACCAGCCGGAGAGGCAAGAGCAGGGGCTGTAGCAGAAGCAAAGACGGGGCGGGGCAGGGCCACATGGGGCCAGCTTGGGCTCATAGGTGCCGCCAGCATAGCAAGGAGGACCCTGAAATATTTGTCTTCCTTCCAACTAAAAAGCGTCTTCTCCCCAACCCACTCCTGGCTTAATTAAGAAGAAAATGGCAGCCAAAATTTTATGGACATTTTTTAAAGGCAACTACTATCGTCTATTATTCTCCTTTCATTGTTTTATTAAAAGAGCATTTTAACATAAAAAAATGTAAAAAGGGACATTTTCAAAATAAAAAGACACTTGGCAACCTAATACTTGCACACTGAAGGAATAAAAGCGTGCATAAATTTGCTCTAGAACTTTGAATACCGTATAAATTCCTTTCTCACTATTTTACTTGTCGATCTGTAAAGCAGTAAAGAGAGTCTCTGGAGCGAGTTGCCTGGATCTGAATTCGTCCTCCTGTAGTTGCTACTAACTGGACAACCTCAGACAAGCTGCCTAACTTCTGAATCCCTCCATCTCCTCATCTCTAAAGTGGAGATAAAGACGGTACCTCCCTCATAGGGTTCTTGTAAAAATTAAATAAGTTCATTCATGTAACGCACTTCGCATACAGCAAAGGCCTCGATAAACGTTACCTACTTACTTTGATCATTACCATCATCATTAGTATGATCTACGTTCGGCAGTCGAACTGAACTTGGAACTTAAATGTTCAGGTTATAATGGTACATTCTTTGAGTATAATTACAGTTATGGAAAATCCAATAATATAGAGGTATGCAGACCAAAATAGAAACAACTCAATGCAATTTCTCTTGCTGAAAATTCAGACTATCTAGAGAAAACAAGAAATCAAAGCTCCCAGACCTTCTCTAGCCTTTTCTCCTGCCCTCTCCCCCAAGGATCCAGAAAGGAGAATACTGCAGATGTCCAGCTACCATTAAAATTAAAAAAAAATATTTTTAAAAGATTGCATTAAATAATTGCTCATGTGGATCACTGCATTTGGGGGTCACTCAAATTTTAGACCCTGTTGAGCGACTCCCCCACTTCATCCTGGCCCTGGCCTTGGCTGGGGGGTACTGGGCAAGTCACCTGGGGACAGTGGTAGAATGTAGTTCTGCTCTGGCAGGTGTGGGCGAGGGGGCCAAGGCCCTGCATATCTAATAAGAGCCCATGTGATGGATATGATGCTGCTGAGGCTTGGGTCACTTGGGAAAGGACGTAAACACCTGAGCTTCATTTGGGTGTGTCTCTTTGATGTCATGGTCGTTTTCAGACAACTTGGAAATTCTTTCATTATTCATGGGAACCTCTGTTGTTAAATCTGCTGCTAAGTCCTTGGACCCAGAGGCAGGGAACATTCGTTGTTTTGTTTTGTTCTAAATCAAACAAATAGAATAAAGCAAATACCCATTGACTTCTGGTGACTGCCCTTTGGGGAGTTCATTTAACTTTCTATTTCCCTTGTTCCTCTGCCTGGCTGTGGAAGCAGGGACAGGAATGTCACACAGGACAGGATGGGGGTGTGCATCAGTTAGCACTGCAAAAACACCCAGGCTCCATAGGGAATAAGTTGCTGATGACAGTAATAAAGCAGCACTAGTTCGACATGCCCGGATTAACTCTTTCACTGCCCTTCAATAAAATTCCAGGGAGGAGCAAGAACACAGGTGCTTTGGACTTAGCAACCTGGGGTCCAGGTGACGGTTCCTTCACATATTAGCTGTGTGACCTCAGGCATGTGACTTAACCTCTCTGAACCTTCTTTTTTTAAAATGTGGAATGTGATCCTAATGGTGTCTACCTTATAGGATTGTTGCTGTGAGATAATTCACATAGATTTATGTGCGATGCATGAAAAATAACATTACTTTTCTTGAAGTCCAAAAAAAGCACCCAAGCAGTCGAACGTTAATAAGACGCTCCCATGGATGTACCCTTGTGTGTAATTTTCACCTCTGTTTCCAAGTCCAACCCTGTCTCAGAATGTGTGTGTTCAAAATAGTATTTTTCTGTATAAGCCTTTCCTAATTGTTATACAGAATAATGCAAAACTTATTATGGTGATATTAAAGCATCTTCCACCCCTGGGTGGAAGAAATGGTTAATATATTTTTTATTAAAATGCATGTACCTGGAAATACCTTTCAAAAGGAAGAAAGCACCCCTAAACATACACACACACACACACACACACACACACACAATTTACCATTCTGCTCCCTCGTATCCCACACCCTCTAGCACAGAGCACTGTGTCCTACACATGGTGGATCCTGGCAAACATGAGCAGACTGATTTCACAGAAGGAGAAGCTTGTGTGTCTGGTGATCTGCTCATCTCTTCACCATTTGGGGGGTGTGTACTGCCAGACTGGCCTGCCAGCCTCACTAGACTAAAAAGGATGGAGAAAAGAAGACTGGAAGAAATGGCTGTCAGCCATGCCTTTAATTTTCACCAAGGTCTGGGACAGAATATCAGACAAGCTTGCTTGTCTCTGAATGAGACATAGCAACTCAGGCCGAGGATTATAAGAATCCACATGTGACAGTGGCCACTCTGTAGCACTGTCCAAAAGCCCTTACCCCCTCTCCTGTGGGGGGAGGGGGACTCTTCATCAAATCCTACTTATCTGACCATCTGTGCCCCTGCCCATGTAAACAAGCCCCTCCGCTCTCATTCAAGCATTGTTGCAAATTTCCCTCTTCTGGACACTATTGCTCCAGGCTGTGGGCCACTGCAAAGAACCTTTCTTCCTTCAGGGATTTCTCTGTCTAAACAGGATTTATGATGATCCTTTGGCAAGGATCTTTGAATCACTGGCTTTCACAGTATAGCTAGAAGGGTATTTCAGGAGAATCTACCTCTAACAAGCAATACAGCCCTGCAGAGTTATCTCTTTTGATGAAACGGGCACAGCCCAATGCTCCCAGGATACTGTCCCTGGACAAGGTGCTACTGCAAAGCCAGTGTAGACCGCATGGCACTGAATGGACCAGCTGTGTCCCAAATAGCTGTGTGACCTTGAGGCAGCTGTTTAACCTCTCTGAACAAGCGGTCTCATCTATAAAATGGACATGATTAGGCGACTGTCATGAAGGTTAAATTGTTGCTGTGAGATAATTCATATATACGTACTTTTGTATGATACACAAACAATACCTTACCTTTCCCAAAGTCCAAAAAAAGCACCCAAGAAGTTGAACATTAATAAGAAGCTCCAAGGATATACACTTGTTTGTAATTTTCCCCTGTTGTAGTCGAGCGCCCGGTTTGTGGTGGGGCTCAGTACACAGTACCTAATATTTTTGGTAAGGGAGGTGTGCCGGGAAAGAAAGGGCATTGACTGACTGCCTAGAGCTCTGCCTTTGAGAAAGGCTATGAGTCCCTGATCCCAGGCAGGATTAGTTCTCCTGTGCCTCCGAGAATTTGCCAACAAGCTGCCTTCCCCCTGGAGGTACAGTTCTTGCGTTTCAGCTAGAGGAGCACAAATCCTGCCTCACCACTCCAGCACTTGTTGAGCTCAAATTTCGTTTGTACCAATTCTAGACAATTTTCTTTGATTTATCGCCTACAAACCCCTCTTCCAATTCCTGTATCCCGGCTTGAAAGGCATGACTGTCTTTGCTTCTTCTTTTCTCATTTACAGGGTGATGCTGACAGACCGAGAAAGAAAACCGTCCTTCTCTGGGGCTCACTGAGCTGCTTTTCCACCTGGAGAAGTCATCAATAACCTCCAGCAATGGCTCACAGACTGAAAAAATGGAGGATGGGTGGAGAAAAAAAAAAAAAAAAGAGAGAAGAATAGCTCCCTCTGATCCAGCCCATCCTGGGAGAGTGTGGTATTTCTAATCCTGCAGACACTGGGAAAGAGAGCTCTGGTCAACCCCATTTTTTAAGGGGCAACTAAGACTCAAGAGAGTCTAACCAATCTCCAACAGGCATCTGGAGAGTAATCAGGAGCATAAATGAGACCCAAGCCTGCCTGACTGCACATTCTGTACACTTTCCATAACACCACGTTATTTCTAAGTGGAAAAAAAATATCCTGTAGGCTCTTATTCCTCAGCAAACAGTCTATGCAAAGGTCACGAAGAAATAAAGCCACCGGCAGGTGTAACTTCCGACTTTACCATTCCAACATATGAACACCTGAAAATCACTTAATCTCTTTAAATGTCAGTTTTCTTATCTGAGGAAAAAATGGGTATAAGCATCTTTATTGATGATTACACAGGGGTAAAATGAGATAATGGAGCAAAGAGCCTGGCACGGTACAGAAGCTCATTACATGTGTGTACTTCCTTTCTTGGCTCCAGAAGAAAATGTTGTTTTTTTTTTTTTTTTTTTTTTACCCTAAGGCACCTGTGGCAGAAAAGTGAAATTTTAATTTAAAGAGGATAATTAATAACAATGAAACTGAAGCTATTGCATAGGCTAATTATACATGTGGTACTCAAATGCAAAAACACAATGGCAACTGAGAAAAGAAAGGAAAAATAAAATTAGTAAATGTTACATCTCATCCACACAGTATCCTAACAAGTGTCTTGCAGTCAAGACAATGAAAAATGAATTATGAGGTACCTTAAAAGGAACTGGACAGGTTTTTACAATCAACACAACAACCTTAAAGGAGGAAATCCTTTTAAATTAAATATTAAGTCATTAGACAGCTATAGAACTCAGCAATATCAAGCTTCCCACATATTTGATGGGACAGATAAAACAGCTTTAACATTATATAGTTCACTCTTCTATTCATCTTCAAGACTTTGCAGCATCTTACCTCTTCCTATCAAGGATAAAGCCTACTCTTCTCAAATATTATCACTTCAATTTATGTTGGCCAGAAAAGCATCTGTACGTTCTCTGTGTGCTTAACACCCACGTCCACATCATTCACAGGTACGGAAACACAGAGACATTTAGTTCAAGTGTTTCTGAAGCAGAAGGTGGCAATTATGTTGATCCTCTGATTCTCGGACTATAATCACTTGCTTGAGAAACCCCCACCCCCAGGAGATGCATTATCACTGTAAGCAAATTATGGCGTTGTCTGTTCATTCTTCTGGAAATCTCTTCCATGTCTATCCCTAGATATAAATATAGATATATATTCTGACAATATATAAAAGTCAAAGGAATCTCCCCAACACTGAGAGTGAAATCAAGGGAGCTAAATCTGTGATGGTGTTTGTCTACAAGACTCCACAGTTTCTTGCCCTCACTTTGCTGTTTCCATGTGTAGAAAAACAATTCACAGACCCCTGCTATGGAATAAATAGGAATATATTTATTGAGCTCAAAACCTCCGCCTTCTGCTTGAGACCTGTGATACATCAGTGTTCCTGGTGGCAGCAGGAGCATTTAATATATCAGTGGGGATAGAATACCTTCAGTATTAGCATCAGCAAAAACACTGCAGTTGTCCCTTGGTATCTGAGGGGGACTGGTTCCAGGAACCCCACCTGTGGATACCAAAATCCATGGATGCTCAAGTCCCTTATATAAAATGGTGCAGATTTTGCATATAATCTATAGACACCCTTCTATATGCTTTAAATCATCTCTAGATTACTTATAATACCTAATATAATGTAAATGCTATGTAAATAGTTGTAAATACAATGTGAATGCTATGTAAATAGTTGCTGGCATGCAGCAAATTCAAGCTTTGCTTTCTGGAACTTTCTGGAATTTTTTTTCCAAGTATTTTTGATCTGCAGTTGTTTGAATCCATGAATGCAGTGGATACAGAGGGCTAACTGTGTTTCATATTATGCTATTACCCTAATAAAGGGATAGAGAGTCCCCAGAGGAAACCATGGACTCTCCCACTGAAGTACAGTTGTAAAAAAATCCTGTCACACTGGAAGAAACAGATATTTTCTTCAAGAACTTCGCAGAAAGTTTATAGGATGGTGTTATCAGTCTCAAAACGTAAAGAATTCTAATCTAACAGACATTTTGATGAACAAGCCATCAAGCATCTATCAGCTGCTGCTTCCTGCTGTACTTTGCACTAGAGATCATGAGGTAAGTAAGCAGTGAATGCTCCTGTGGTGGGATCCTAGAATCAGCCACTCAGAGGGAGTTCAGGGCCTCTTAGCACAGGGGAGAAAACTGAAGGAACAAAGCAAAACTATCAATAATACCATCTGGGGACTCTGTGGCAGAGGCTAAATGAGAAGCCCCTGTGGCAGAAGCCCAGGGCTTCTGAGTGCCTCACCACAAGCAAAGTGTTATCCAGCCACTCTTTGTCTCCAAACTTAAAAACAATTTCAAAATGAACACCCATATGTGTATAAAAAGTGATATCACCCCATTCCAGCACACCTGCATTTACTCCTAAACTAGGAGTGGTCTGAGTCATGAGAAGTTACAGAAGTAGCCAGCCTCATGAATTCTGATAAAGCCTTTCACGTGCAGGGGCATGGTGAATTCATTCACGTAGGCACTCTGACTGAGCGTGCTCTGTTTTTATTTTTTTTTAAATCTTGAGAAAGATTATATTTCAAAGTTACAGTAATCAAAATAGTATTACTCTATTTTTGAGTAAATTTAAATTTAGACTAACCCTAACTAGTCACTAATCTTTCTTTTCTTAGTTCTGCATTTTGTTTCTTTTACTTTTTTTTTTTTTTAACATCTTTATTGGAGTATAAGCATGCTCTTGTTTACTAGGTGCTGGGGATACAATGGCATGTACGATAGGTCTCTTCACTGTCTGTATGACGTCTACAATCTAAGTAGTGATCACTAATAGATAACCAGGAAGAAGGAACAGCTGCTATAGGAAGAGTTGCTCAGGAATAGCCTCTCCAACAGATTTATTGAAGGCTGGGAAGCTTTGAAGGACAGGGAAGAGTTAACGATGGGAAAAAAAAAAAAACAGTATTTTTAAGTATGGCAATTTTTTTCCTACCATGGTTTTCTTTGAATTTTATCATAGAGAAAACACTGTTTTTTACCCCCTCCCCAAGATGTTTTCTGAAAAGCATCTGTACATATATTTATATGTATGCTTTTACTTTGATTTGTGTTACAAAATTTATCTTACTCTGTGTGTGTATGTGTGTCTTTCCCAATCAGCATTCAGCTGTGAGTCTTCCAGACTCTGTGATTAGGTTTTGATGCTTAAACTCCTAAGCATGGCCTGAAAATGGAAACCCTTCTACAGCCTGACATCTCTTACCTTTCTTGATTCAACTGAGCCCTGTGCCTTGCAAAGTGCATGGTCCAGTCACACCAGATCAATTTCATCCCTTCAACATGCCAGGTATGTTTATGATTCTGTCATTTGCACAACACATGCTCCTGGAGGTCCCCAAATGAACTTCTTTCCCTTTTCCACAGGGCAAGTTATGTCTCAGTCTTTAAAATCCATCTCTTTTCTCCAGCTTTCTCTGCTTGACTCATCAAGTGGAATTAACTGATCAATCTCCTGGAAACCTTTCTTTCCTTTGTATAATTCTCAACTCACATTGCATTATGATTATCAATTCAGTTCTTAGGTTTTATTTATTGATATTTTAAAGTTACCAGGTAATGCATACTCAGTGTCAAAATTTTGAGAAATAAAATGTGTAAATGAGAAAATAAACACTTCCTTCCACTTGTTTCCCCTATTTTTTTTTTTTTTTTTTTCCTGTACGCGGGCCTCTCACTGTTGTGGCCTCTCCCGTTGCGGAGCGCAGGCTCAGCGGCCGTGGCTCACGGGCCCAGCCTCTCTGCGGCACGTGGGATCTTCCCGGACCGGGGCATGAACCCGTATACCCTACATCGGCAGGTGGATTCCCAACCACTGCGCCACCAGGGAAGCCCAGTTTCCCCTATTTTTAAACACAATTGAGATCTTTCTTCTACTGCACCTGACCTCACAACTGCTAAACATTCTTCGGGAACCCTCTTTTAACAGTAGTGTAATTGCCTATCAGGATGGACAACAAATTATATAACCATTCAACCTCCTACTGTTGAGCTATTCAGTAGTTTTAATTTTTTCTTATTATAAGGAACAATGCAGCAAACTTCATTGTGCATTAATCTCTGTCCATATACCTGTGTATTCTCTTAGGAGGGATGCTTACAAGTAAAACTGCTGGGACAAAAGAGATGATATTTTAAAGCTCTATGTACATATTGTAGATTATTCCCCAGAAAATATGTTTTAATTAACACACCCACCAGTAGGGTGGAAATGGACATTACACTCCTCTGTCCCGTCATGGTAGCAACTGCTCCACCCATATATTTTTGTAAAAGGTGTAAATGCATAGTTGCTTCAATTATTCTTTCTTTGAATAGCAACGCAGTTGAATTTTTCATATATTTGTGTGTGTGTGTGTGTGTGTGTGTGTGTGTGTGTGTGTGTACAGTCATACATACAATTCTGGGAACTGTATGATTAGGTCTTTCCCCTCTTTTCCATTGGGGTGATGGTATTTTTTTTTTATCCACTTGCAAGAGCTCTTTATTCAAATATTAAAATACTTCTTCAGATCATATTACTTTTGAGTATGTCCCAGATTTGCTCTTTAGTCCTAATTTTGCTTATGATTTTTTAAAAAATTTATTTATTTATTATTTATTTTTGGCTGTGTTGGGTCTTCATTGCTGCACGCAGGCTTTCTCTAGTTGTGGCGAGCAGGGGCTACTCTTCATTGCCGTGTGCGGGCTTCTCATTGTGGTGGCTTCTCTTGTTGCGGAGCATGGGCTCTAGGCGCACAGGCTTCAGTAGTTGTGGCACGCGGGCTCAGTAGTTGTGGCTTGTGGGCTCTAGAGTGCAGGCTCAGTAGCTGTGGCACACGGGCTTAGTTGCTCTGCGGCATGTGGGATCTTCCCGGACCAGGGCTCGAACCCGTGTCCCCTGCATTGGCAGGCAGATTCTTAACCACTGTGCCACAGGGGAAGTCCGCTTATGATATTTTTGATGTACAAAAGTTGGCAGTTTAATTTGTCCATTCTTTACTTTGTGATTTTTTTTTTTCCCTTTATGGTTGTTTCTTCACATGCCTGGCTCCCAGATGTACTATGACCTCCATTAGGACAGGTGTCCTACTTTATTCATCTTTGTATCTCCAGCACCTTATGGAATGGCAGAGCCCGGGATATAATAATTCCTCCATAAATCCTTGCCAGATAGAATGGTATTGTATTTTCTTAGTAAAACTCATCTCTCAAATGATTTGCTTTTATATACGAAAATGCATATATATAATTTTTACATATTGAATATATTTCATATTGGATAATACTGCAAATACATGCCTCTCTGTATTCACTATTCTATTATTTCTCTTAAATTCTTAAATTGATCCATCAAACTAAATATCCTAAAAATTGATATGAAAATTTAATGGTATTGCAAAGATGAGCCACTCAGTATAATAGTAATGCTAGGATGGGTCACACAAGATAGGTAGGGAGAGTATCCGCTATCGATTGCAATACAATAGAGACGATCAAAATGCTGGATGATTTTGTCTATCAGAGTAGAATGTTATCTGCTAGATCAAAACCCAGAACATACCAAAGGGGGCCTGGGCATTTTTTGTTTTTGTTTTTGTATTCTCCAAACCATAAAGGCATCGTATCACTCCAAAATCTTCACTCTGAATATATTCTGAAATAAAACTTGATTTCAAATAGCTGTATAGTTTACTAATGTGTTCTGAAATCAATTTGTGTTGAAAACATAGATCTGACTTGACTTGTAGTGTGAACACAGAATGGGTTCAAGGAAATGTCACACAAAGTCCATGTAGCATTCCCCACAGGGAGGGGAACAAAGAAGAGAGAGGTGCTGATGACCTGCTCTGGTCCACGCACCACGCCCAGCACTTGCCCAGTGCTGCTGCTTCCCATTTCAGTGGGAGTTCACCTAACAGCCTCTCCCCTTCCCACTTGGATGAGGTCCCACTCAGAGGCTGTGGATAGGAGATCCCCACCCCCTGGAGGAAGCCACAGGGCTGCTTGTCCACCCACATCCTTTTCAAGAATGTTCAGCTTCCTGGGCCACGCCAGCTTAAGTTCCTTCCAGTGGCACCCTGACATCTGGCCAGGTTCCCAGCTGCACTGTCTGCCCAGGTGACAACTAGGAAACTCAACCTTTAACAGGTAACATCTCTGCAGAAAGGGAGAGGCAGGGACATAGGCCTCACCCAGGGTGCTATGCTGCCAATAGGACTGTGTAGACCAGTGAGCCCCTCATCATAAGAGGGGGAAGGGTTGGTTAGAAAAAAGTGCTAGGCAGTGTCTGAGCACAGGTGAGGAGCATGCAAACCATACCCCCAGACAGTCACAGGAGCCAGCCTGGACCTGACACTCTACTTTCCCCCAACATCCACACCCAAATCATGGCTCTGGCCCCTTATTGCCTCAACTTTAATGTGAAATGAAAAGCCCAGATTTAACTGAATGTCAGGAAAAAGAGGCCCTCTGGGGAGAAAGAATTATTTGATTATAAACTTCTAGCATCATCTTCTTATATCCATTCATTTCGTCATTTATTCATCCACCCATTCATTCAAAGCTTAACACCCAATTAAAGGCAGGATGCACAGTGGATAACAGAATGGATTTTAGCATCAGGAAGGTCTCAGTGGTCTGACTTTAGTCTAGAGTCAACCCACCATCCGCTTGGAAGTTTTGGACAGGCCGCTTAACTGTGGTAAACCTCATTTTCTTCACCTACCACACAGGATAGGGGCGCTGCAGGGGGATCAAATGAGAAGGCACACAAGGGGCACATGTAGTAGAGCATGGCCCATAAACAGGAGATACTTTTTTAATAGGAAAGAACACCGTTTATTTGTAGTGAATGTGTCTCCCGTGAGCACTGTTCCAAATGACTTGATCCTGAAAAACAGCTCTGGGAGATCTTACTTTTTCTATTTTGACAAGTAATACACTGAAGCCCCCAAACTTTGAGTGTCTCGCTTGAATTACCCAGCAGCTACTGTTCAGATCTGGAGTTTGTGTCCAGTTTTGTCTCACTGCCAAGCCTGTGCTTTTTCCAGGGTACCAGTCTGCCTGGTTCAAATCTAGGCAGTGAGATGAAGGAAGAGTGAGAGACAGTCTTTCCTCACTTCCTAGTGAGAGAGGACATGGGAACCAATCACAACCAATGATTATGCCCAACGTGGTAAGTTTCATACTGAGCCTAAGCAGCACAGGAGCACTGGCTGACCTTATGAGGTGGTTGATATCAGGGGGTCACACTGGTCCCGACTCATTTGATAAATTGGGTCTTAAAAGCTGAGAAGAGTGTGTCTAAATGGCAAGAATGGTAAAGGCTGGCTGTTAGATGAAAGGCATTCCAGGAGAATGGAAAACCTGTATCATACCTTTCCCATTCAGACCATACTGGCACCCAAACTGGAGCTGAGGCAGGCTTCTCTTTATACAGATGTTCTCACAAATCAATGGCCAGGGGATGATAGAATTGGCCTATCAACATCCTGCAACCCCTTACAAAGGATCTAGGCACCAGCATCAATGGTGGCTAGCATCACAAAAAGAGAAATTACCGACATTTTGTGCCTCCTGGGGGAAGTACACACCACCACCTAGGAAGTAGTCTTAACAATGAATAAAATAAACACAAAAATGGAATCTGAATCTGGTTAAGACTCTCATCCAAGATCCAATTTTCAGAAGATTAAGAGGACTGAGGGAAACTCTACAGCAATGGTTCTCAACTGGAGGCAATTTTAGCCCCAAGGTGCATTTGGCAGTATCTGGAGATGATATTAGTTGTCACAGCTGGCAAGGGGATGCTATTGGCATCTAGCGAGTAGAGCCCAGGGATGCTTCTAAACATCCTATAACACATAAGACAACCCCCACAAGAAAAATTATCCTGCTCAAAGTGTCAGTAATGCTGAGTCTGAGAAACCCTGTATTATAGGATTATTCCATTTCTTCAACGACAGGGAGTGATGGAAGCACTTACAGATTAAAGTAAACTGGAAAGGACTACGTAAAGATAACAAAAGAAAAACAGGCAAAATTAAATTACAGTGTCTGGGGATGCTCACGTTGGCAATGAGAAGGTGATCACCATACAAGTCAGAAAAGTGGTCACGTTTACGCGGAGGGAACGTCCTGCATGTTTCTCCCTCCTCACAGGGATGGTGGCTTAGAGGTGCTCACCTTGGAACAATGCACTTAGATGTACAATTGTCTTTGTGTTTTCTGTATTATATCTAACAAGAACAGAGTTTAACATTATATTAACAACAAAATAAAAAGCCTTTCTTTTCTCACTTTGGCTAGGAGTTAATTAGCTTATAGCTACAGACTTTTAAAAAATCACTGATTCATCCAAGTGCATAATTTCTTTTTCCATGTTTCTCACAGGTACTTAAAAAGTTATTTCTAACCTTGTCCACCCCTGTTGCTTATTTCTAGAGAACACCAGCTAAAGTCACCCACAGTGTTAAAGCAGTAAGCAGAATAATGAAGCATAGGTGCCCTGAGGTCAGACAACCTAAACTGTCACTCCGTTCCACTGTAGTCAGTTTACCCAAGCTCCCTGACTTGGGTTCCTTCTCTGTAAAACGAGATAAGTACCTCCTACCTTCCTCTTGGGGTTGTTGGGAGTATCAGACAAAGAATTTTGCTCGTACTAATAAGCATAATTATCATAAACAGTATTATCGTAAAGATTATCATAAGCAAAATAAGATATCTAGATTATCTTAAGAATATAGTATATAACTAGATTCTAAAAATAGCTGCTTTTGTAAAATTTAGCTCTTGATTAATTGCACATTTGTCTATTCAGCAAGCACTAAACATGTGCTGAAACCAGTCCTGGAGGCTGGGGATGCAGACAGGTCCAGTCTCTGTCCTCTTATCTTTCATAGGAAGATCTGAGATTCTATTG
The DNA here is from genome assembly GCF_026419965.1 of Kogia breviceps. Taxonomy (NCBI): domain Eukaryota; kingdom Metazoa; phylum Chordata; class Mammalia; order Artiodactyla; family Physeteridae; genus Kogia; species Kogia breviceps. The sequence continues at coordinate 37,774,865 of NC_081327.1, forward strand.
CTGCGTAGATTCACTCAGTTCCGGTTTTTTATTACTGAAACTCACCACTTTTAGGCACTACAATTACTTCCAATTTAAAATGAGGGAACTAAAGATCAGAAAACTGCAATGCATATCCATGGTTACAGGTCTTCTGACATTCTTTGGGCACTTGCTGATTACAGGGCCCTCAGCAAAGCCCTTTTCACTCGCTGCCTCAAAATCGCCATGTGAAAGAAAGGAACTCTCATTATATCTGTTTCAGATATGAAAAGTAAGGCTGCCAGATAATCTTGAGCGTTCCCCAAAGCTGCACAGCTGGTACATGTCAATACTAAGATTCAACTGAACCAGCTTCAACTTAGGAGCCTGTCTTCTTATTTAAAACCCAGTGGGTATTTTTCATTCTAGCTGGGGGCTGCTTTTAAGAGACCAAACTATTCCCTCTTCCTGGTAGGGCTGCTATCTGTTTTAAAGGCATCATCTGCCTATGACATTGATTCTAAAATCTCTTCTGGATCTTTAGGTCTGTGAGCTTCTCTAAAAAGAACTGTGGTCTGAAGGAAAACACTGTCTCATCCTTTACAGAAATCAGAAAGGTGAACACCGAAAATGGACAAGAGCTAACCCAGCACTTAAACTTTACAGAGCTTCCCCATCACCTGGAGACTTGTTATAAATGGAGCTTCTCAGAACCCACCCCCCATCTGGCTGCACAAGGCTGGGTTTAGGGTCCTAGAAGCTTCCTTTGAAACAGGGTCCCCAGGAACATGGAAGCAGACGGTGTGCAGACCACCTCCTATAAAACCCTTGGAAAACGAAGACAAATCCCAGAGCTTGTAAGGAAATAGGCCCTAAGACCCTTTGCTCTGAAGGCCAGGGTTTGGCCTAGAGATTGGACATCCCACAGAACTGTATGCTCTTAGATGTTCCATAACAGAGAGTAAGAGAGAGTGCATCTAATGTGGGTGTGGGTGTGAAAACATCTAAGTCAAATATTCGACTTTAGGACCTTCAGAGTGAACTTTAAACGAGAAAAAAAATGATATCATTTGAGAGGAAAGGAAGCTCTAGACCAGCATACCCCAGAATCTTTCAGTTGACAGCAGGTTTCAGAGTCAGGTGTGAATTGGAAATGTCCCAGAAGATAGGTACGGGGTAGTCAGAGCTACTACATTTTGCACCTGACACAGGATTGCTCCCTCCAGTAATGACAGCAGCACAGCCTGAGCAATTTCAGTGTCTTAATCTCTTTCCCTTTCTTTCAGAATCCAGGGAATTTAGTCTAATTCTTCATGCCTTCCCATAGGAATTATCAAGTGTCAGCTACCATAGAGACTCTGCAAGTCGCTTTGTATAAAAAATGTTTGCAGCAATTCAGAGGGCTGTGTAATTGAGTTAACAATTTGCAGGAAACGCATTTACATCCTGGACTGGAACCGGCGACCTATCCATGAGAAAGTATCGAGCAGCGAGGGCTGGCTTATTAATGCCAATCATTCACCACACACTGCTGTAGTGAGCAAATTCTGAATTCCAGGCTCTTAACACTTTGATTACAGTTGATACAAATGATGGAAATTAAAAACCCCACTGTTGGCTAAATGTCAAAGGGAGGATTTATGTAAATTGATTGCATTAGGTGAATTGTTTGTGATGTAACATGTTCCACGTGATATCTCAAGGCTGATACACGATAACTATGATTGAGAAAGTGAAATGATAATGGGTTTTGCCAATCCTATTTAATTGGGTCCTCCTCCCAAGTAAGGACTATCTTTGGACTATAGCTGAATCTACTCTAAAATATGCCACACGTGGTCATCCTTTGATATCATCAAGATGCCACTAAAAGACAACGACTCACTTTAATATTTTAAAATTCCCTTCTCCTAATTTTTAACAGTAATTCCTTTTCATGGAAGAACATTTTGAAAATGCAGAGGTTTAAAACAAATTCAAGTTGTTTATTTGAATAAATAAACAAATGACTGCAAAATGAACTACTGATAATCTTATCACCCAATGATAACCATCATTAGTTACCATCTGAGTTTATTACCTTCTAATTACTTTAACCATGCTGTTTAAAATTTATTTTTCAAAGTAGAGATTGTGGTTTGCATGCAATTCTTTTTATGTATCTTCTGATAAAACTATACCACATTTTCCCATATTATTAAAAATATCTTCATAAATCTAACAAATGACTTCTCAAATCTAAGTTGTATGAATGAACTGTTACTATTTAAAGATTTTCTCTAAGGTCTAGTCATTTAGCATGTTTTCACTTTTGACTCCAATAAAAAAAATGTGATGAGCAATTTTTAACAGCTTTATTAAAGTATGATTTATATACCGTAAGAAATCACCTGGAAGAACACTTTTTTTGTGACTCAATCTTTGAATTTCAGGTGTTTCCTAAGGCTAGATATCCAGAAGTAAAACAATTAAGACGAAGGGTCTGTATATGTTTAATCTCAAGAAAAACTTTGACAAATGCCCTCCGGTATTGATTTATACTGCCATCAGCAAAGTATTAGAATACTCATCTTATTCCACCCTGGTCAGCATTGAGTAGTAGTAGAAGTATTTAAGGTCCTGTCACTTTTAATGAAGAAATCAAGATGTCACCATACAGTTCAAAAATGGAAACTGCATTTAGGAATTTCCATATTCACTTTCGATGCACTTTGCTTTTGTCCTTCCATCTGCTTAGTTTTAAGGTAACATGGTATTCACATGGGCTTCCCTTATTGAACTTCTCGCTAATAATTAAGGTTGAGTTGACAATATGAGTAAGTTGCATGCAAACCAAATAACAGCCTTACCTAAACAAAGAGACATAAGCTCCAACCCTGGGTTCCCAGTCATGAGCTATATTACCCTCTCTAAGGATTTAACCTTATTATTTTCCTTAGCACTAGAAAAAGAGTTGAAATAGAAGATGATCAAACAAAAGTGGCAGTCACTGAACCAGACAACTAATACATCTCCAGGTCACTGTTTGAGACAAGGGGTTTCATTTTTAAGAAGCTATGTTACATTTATTTAATAGATACCTAGAATCAAAGTCTTTACAAAAGTCATAGTTTGCTTTCAAAGAAGTGTCTGTCTGGGCATGCCAAACAATTTAATAACACTCTGTGTTTGAAGAATACAAAATGATTTCTAAATATTCTTCTACCCTCTAGTTCCAGTAGCCGTTCTAAAAACTTGTTCTTAAAACTATTAAAGGGGCTTCCCTGGTGGCGCAGTGGTTAAGAATCCGCCTGCCAATGCAGGGGACACGGGTTCGAGCCCTGGTCCAGGAAGATCCCACATACCGCGGAGCAGCTAAGCCCATGAGCCACAACTACTGAAGCCCGTGCACCTAGAGCCCGTGCTCCGCAACAAGAGAAGCCACCGCAATGAGAAGCCCGAGCACAGCAACGAAGAATAGCCCCCGCTCGCCGCAACTAGAGAAAGCCCACGCGTGGCAACAAAGACCCAATGCAGCCAAAAATAAGTAATAAATAAATAAATAAATTTATATTAGAAAAAAACTATCAAAGAATGGCAAAATAACTAATTATGCCTTAACTACTCTCATGACTTATTCCATTCTCTTGAGGCATGCTGTGATTTTAAAAAATGAAGGATTTGTAACTGTTAGTTATCAGCACTTCATGTAACTTTTGATTCAAGTAACAAATAGCATTTCAGCTCTATGTATTCATTATGCCACTAAATTGCAAAGGAAAGAAGCCAATTCTAATGAATTGTAACCATAGTTTCTTTTGCATATTACATATTAGAAGTGGGTAGCACTTTAAATTATGGTACACAAAACAGCATATAATTAATTTTGAATAAAAGATAATGTATTCTTGCTAAATACGAGTTATTTTAAAATCTCTTAATGAAGAACTAAGCATATGCTGTGCTGCACTGTGAAAATGTTTAGCATATGTCATTAGAGCCAACATTTTGCATTTATTATTATATTTATTTTCAATAATAATATATTATTTTAAGTGAACACAAAAAAATGTAATCACTAGCATTCCAAATGTGGAAAATATATGCAAATTACAGGAAACTTTCTGGCTCCCCAGAAGTTGTCACTAAATAACTTTTTGATGGCATGGTGTGATTGCAATTTGCAATAGAAGGAGAAAAATGGAAGAGACTGTTACTTTTAAATCACAGAACATATGCACAATGAATTTTAAAATTCAGATATGGAGATAAACATTTCTATTCTGAAAATTGACATGTTCTGAGTTTTCATGGAATAGCAATGCTTAAATCTAGACCTTAAGTTCTATCTGATTTAGTATTGGCTCTCTTTCTGACACTGTGCTTCTGGTTTTAAAAGGATGTATCCTGAAGGTTCTACACTCTTACGACGACTGCACTGAAATTCTAACTAAGCATGATCCCTAGTCTTCATTCTGCCTCTAAATACCATGATCATCATTATCACCAATACCTCTACAAACAGCACCACCATCACCACCAAAACAACACTGAATCTTGGGCCATATCCTTCCTAGCCTTACTCTGCACATCTGTACCGTGATGATGCCTAATGTCCCTATAAACTAGCCACGTGGCCATAGGCAAACCACCCATCATCTTTAAGCCTTACCTCTCTTAGCTATAAGGTCCTTTTTACTTCTAATAGATCTTCCCTTTTCCTCAGTTCTTCCTGACTGCCAACAGAAACACACAATAAAACCAGATTTTCTAAACTCACATGTGCTTTCTACTCTTGTTTCATTTAAATTTGGAGAGAGGAAAAAAAAATGTGGACGGTAGAAATGAATTGCGATATTGCAAAAGCCTAGAATTAAAAACAAAATGTAAAGTTTATTTTTAAATTCAAGGTTCAGCTTCTGTTCCAGAGGAATAATGACTAATTCATCAGAAACAGACTGAACTAGAAGGAACCACTATTTCATTCTTCTCCAAATACCCTAGGTTTGGAGTTACGTTCAATATGTTTCTTTCTCAAGTACTAATGTGCAGTAATGAAAAATTGAAAAATGATAAAATTTTAAAAGAAAACAAAATAATTCATCATACCCTCACTACATAATTGCCACTGGTATTTCAGAATGACTGCTTTCCATCCTCTGGTGTGTGTATGTAGAAAGTTGAAATCACACTGAACAGATAATTCAATGGCCTACTTTGCACCTCTTAACATTTGACTCTAAGCATATGTCCATGTAGCTACATCTTCTCTGTGAATACTTCCAGTGACAATTACAGTCCACCATAAAAATATACCATAATTTATTTAACTGATCTACTCTTGATAGATATTTAAGCATTCTTTTCTTTTTCTTTTTTTTTTGCTATGATGAATATTTTGTGCATCTGATTTTTTAACATTTCAAGCTACTTCTTTAGTATTAATTCCCCAAAATGTGAGATGAATCTTGTAAATTCTCAGCAGAAATAATATCATTACTTTAATAACTTCGGTGGTTTATTTTTTGCACTGAAACACTCATCCTTAGTGTTTTCTGTGAACTGTTTTGATCATACCTCAGCAAACCAGCACTGTTACCAATGTCCCTGAGTGTCCCATATCCCTCCCCACCACCACTGTTACAGTAGGAGAGAGAGATTTATTTTTATATACTGCTTCTCTCTCTAGACTAGGCTTTTCTGCAGAAAGATTCTAGATGATTAAACATCCTAGCCTCAGTTCCCTGCTTAAAGTCAGGCACATTGTAGGTGCTCAATAAACATTCTCTGAATTGATTAATGCATCTTGAAAATTATTTATGGAGCCCCATCCCTGTCCCAGAGCTATAACTGTTTATCTTGCTCAAGATGTAAAGATCTTCTCTATTTATTTTCCTTTATTTATATCCTGGCACATTCCACAAAGAATTTAGTGCAGGAGACCTCTCTGTAAATCAGTTCTGTCATCTAATGCTATTGCTGAGATGAATTTGCAAAGGACAAAGCTCTTCTTTCAAGTGTCATTTTAACTGTTTAGTTTGCAAGGATGAAGAGGAACATCAAATTATGTCACTTCTTCAGAGATGTCTTCTTGGGTCTCCTTAGCTTGAATGATCCACTTCAGCTCCTTCTATTACATGACTCTATTTATGTGCTTTATGACAACTACCCCGATCTGAGATGGTCCTATCGTGGATGTTCTGCCTCTTCCAACAGAAGTCTCATAGAGGGCAGGGTCTGTCTGGTTCACTCACATAGCTCCATCTTGTAGAACTGTAATTAGTATGTGGTATACTCTCAGACCTGGAAGGGTTCTTAGAGGTCACAAAGTTTAGCTCCATTATTTAAAAAGAAAATGTAAACAGATGCCCCAAGAGGGAAAGTTAATTGCCTGAGGTATAACTAAAAAATGACAGAATCTGGGTGAGAATCTGGAATTCCTGACTCCCAGGGCAGTGTTCTTCCACAGCTTCTTGGTGATGCTATCTCTAAGCCTGGAGCAGAGGAAAGAGATGCTCACTCACACTGAGTGAAGGGAAATGGAAGTCCTTTGGACCAAAGCGATAGCAATCCCAGATTTCCCTGGTGGCACAGTGGTTCAGAATCCGCCTGCCAATGCAGGGGACACAGGTTCGGGCCCTGGTCTGGGAAGATCCCACATGCCACGGAGCAACTAAGCCCGTGCGCCACAACTACTGCAGGCCGTGCTCCTAGAGCCCGTGCTCTGCAACAAGAGAAGCCACTGCAATGAGAAGCCCGCGCACCGCAACGAAGGGTAGCCCCCGCTCGCCGCAACGAGAGAAAGCCCACGTGCAGCAAAAAAGACCCAATGCAGCCAAAAATAAATAAATAAATAAAATTTTTAAAAAGTGATAGGAATCCCTTTTCTTGGTGTCTTTGGCACTATCAAATCCCTAAGTGTAATTCTCTCTTTATATAGCCATTTGCACATCAACCATAATATAGATGGCAGCTGTCACTATCTTCCAATTATTGGTAGGGACTCCTGGGACACAGAGGAGCTGTGGGACATGGCTACAGCTATGTGAGCAAGCCCAGGCCAGGTGCCAGGTGGCCCTTTACCTGGTCCACAGACACACCTCCCCAGTTCTCTTATAACTCAGCTCACACCGTAGGCTCATTGTCCCATTCCTGCACAGAACCATTAACCGTGATTCTGTAGCAGACACTGTGGTTTCTCCTCATCCTGAGAGGCTTTTCTTACAGGAAAATACAGGCATACCTTATTTTCTTGTGTTTTGCCATGTTGTGCTTTGCAGATATTGTTTGTTTTTGCAAATTGAAGGTCTGTGGCAGCCCTGCGCCGAGCGAGCCTATTGGTGCCATTTTCCCAAAGCATTTGCTCACTTCGTGTCTCTGTGTCACATTTTGGAAATTCTCACAATATTTCAAACTTTTCTATTATTGTTATATTTGTTATGGTGGTCTGCGGTCAAGGATATTTGTTGTGACTATTACAAAAAGATTATGACTTGCTAAAGGCTCAGATGATGATTAGCATTTTTTAGCAATAGAGTATCTTTAATTAAGGTATGCACATGTTTCTAGACATAATGCTATTGCTTACTTGACTACAGTATAGAGTAGACTACAGTTTAACTTTAACACACACTGGAAAACCAAAAAAATTGTGTGACTTGCTTTTTGCAGTGGTTTGGAGCCAAACCTGCACTATCTCCAAGGTATGTCTGTATATACATAAAAAGAACCCTGTGTTAATGTTGTTTATGTAGTGATGTGATATACTAAACAGATTCATTAAACTTGCAGTAATGAGAAAAAAAAATCTCTTTTCTCAGGAGTTCACGGGAGGCCGAAGGCTAAAACCCACCTTGGATGCTGTACCTGTTCACTATTTATTTCTGAGACCCAAAGACTTTTAGGAGTCCAGTGACCCACTCATAAACAGGTAAACTCTGGGGCCACAAAGGGAAAAGCCTTGTGTGAAGCTAGTAGAGGAGACTAGAGACAGAGATGCCCAGACCTCAGGGCTCTCAGTGGCTCAGAGCCCAATACTCTGAAGAGTGGTGTGGATCTAGAACAATCAGCAGCTCTGGTTTACCTGGTTATATTCCTCTATTTCTAGTCCATGTCCTCTTGGCTCCTTGTGGGAGGAAGCTATGGAGCAGTGTGTTAAAGGAATGAGGAGAGGACTGGGGAGATGCTGGACTGAGACAGGATCTTCTAAATTCCATGAAAGTCACTACCTAAGAATCTTGATTACTAAGCTGGTCTAGTATGCTTGGGCCCCCACTTGAATTAAGCAACCCTAGTGATATGTGTGTATACATACATACACACACACACACGTCTATACATATATATACATCTCTCTCTGTATATATTGATATATATGTACATCTATACATCTATATGTAAATATATATGTACTATGTATGCAGCTTTCTGGGCTTATTGTTATACTGTTAAAAGCACTGGTCTCTTTATAAGGCTCTTTGAAAGAAATTCTACTTGCATCAGTGCCAAGAAATGTTTTGCCTCACCTGGAAACGAATGCATTTTTCATTTGTGGTGGTTGTCTAACTCTTGGTGTTTCTCCAGCTGCTTAGGTTACTAGGAAACAGTGCTGTACGTCATAAATTATGGTGTGCTTTTCAGTGAAGTTTCTTGCTCTACCTTACAACCTGCCTCTTGCTTCCCCCCATCTTAATTTCTTTTTAACTTTATCTTGTTGAAATCTTAGTGCAGAGCTGGTATTTATGAAGGCCATTTCAACTTCTCTTAAGAACAGAAACAGCCATAAATAAATGGACAAGTAAATAAACCATACTGTCTAAGCTCTTCACCTGACCAACCTCTGGGAATCCAATCACCTTTCTCCTGGCAGCCTGTCCAGAGCTTTAGTTAAACCCTAACACATAGTAATTCCTTATTAAGGCAGAGTTGGTCCTCATGGTCATCCAAGGAGCGTATATTCAAAGAATAGACTTCTAGCTAATTAATTTTGCTTTCAGTTTTCAACATTTAAGAGGCCTTTTTATGGTTCTAAATGTGTGCATTACAGCATGGATCAGAACATAGTGAAATTACCAATTTAATTATATCCTCCTCCTCCAGACTATTAGCACTTTAAGGGAAGAGACTGTGATAGTTTTACTTCAGTGTGCCTAGTACCTAGCACTGTGGCTATTACCTAGTAGATGCTTTGTGTATAAATGGATGCTTGCTAAAATAGCTTCTGTGTGCATGTGTGTGTGTTTGCATACGTACATACACTTATCTATGCACGTATGTATCTATATTGCCTTCCACTGCACAAGTCTCAAGCGAATCTCACCAGAACTTACGAGGCAGTGTATTATTCTCTCGTGCAGTTAAGCCACAGACGCACTCACATGGCTCTTACATAGCACAGCCAGGCTTTGAGTCCAGGTTGGCCTCACTCCTAGCTCTGTCCAGTCTGCTGCATTGCCTCTCAGTGTGACATCATAGTGAGTTGCAAGACAGAATCACAACTACTTGGCTGTATGCAAAGATGTCTCCAAACATCTTTGGAAGAGATGAGCTCTAGATAGCTGCGTATGGCCGACCATATTCTCACACTGTTAAGAGAAATACCATATTTTACATTCCTTCATACTCATTATACCCTTTGATTACTATCCTACACCATCGAAAATATAGTTTTTAGAAAATGTAGTTACTACATGTGATGGTCAGCTTTATGTGTCAACTTGGCTAGGTTATAGTCTCTAGTTATATAGGCAAATACTCATCGAGGTGTTGCTGCAAAGGTATTTTGTTGATGTAATTAAACTCTAAACTCGATTTTCTTTAAGTAAAGAAGATTATCCTAGATAATCTGGGTGGGTTTGATTCAACCAGGTGGAAGGCCTTCAGAAGAGAATGGAAGCTTCCTTAATGAAAAGGAAATCCCACCTGAGGACTGAAGCATCCGCTCACACCTTCAGCTCCCGTCTGCCCTTCCTGCCCACCTGCCCTTTGGGTTTCAGACATGCTTCGCCAACCCGCACAATAGCTTAAGCCAATTCCTCTCAATAAACCTCTTAATATATGTATATCCTATTGATTCCGTTTCCCTCATAGAATCCTGGATGAGGCACTATGCGTACATCAATATTTACAAATGGGAAACTGCAGAAAATGTCATACTCAAAAGAAATGGAAGGGGTTATACAATCTCCTGACCGCAGTCAGGGACACATTTTAACTCCCCTGAATGACAGTTGTCTCCTTACCTGCACCCAAAAGTAAAATTTCAAATTTCTTAAGAAAACCTAAGAGACAGTGAATTTAAGGAAGTTGGATTAAGGGGCAACCGGGGTATCTCCACCAGAATGGCATTTATTGGTGATACGCAAGATGGGTAGACAATTGCTATGTTTAATGCCCTCTGAGAAAACAGTTCTCTGTTCTTCCACTAATAGTTAACATCTCTTATGAAGGCAGAAGTTCAGATTTAATGTAAATGTTTCTTCCTGATATGGACATTTAGTTGCTTTTTTAAATATTGTCAGAAGTGAAAATCTAATAACTTTCTCCCTCAAAGCAATCCCTCCAATATGCGTGGGCTATATTCTTCCAGGCATCATCTCAAAGCTTCTTTTCATTACTCAGAGGAACTATATTCTAGTAAATCTATCCATTTCAGCCATTTACTTACACAACCTTGCTGTACACATTCATCCACCTCTCAGAAGCCCCGAGAGATGCATACCACTACCCCAATACACCATTGCTAAGACAGACCGTCCCTGGCATAAAGGCAGTGAACACCCATGAGGAGACATGGGCATGAACACACATGCCGTGACCAAGAGGCCCAGATCCTGCCCTTGGCAGAGCCCTGACCTCACCTGTGTTGCTGGTCAAGTTCCTTTCCCTCTCTGGGGCTGTCCTTCAACATGAGGGGACCTGACTCTCAGACCAAGTGCTGTGATTCCCTGTAATCATTTATGAAAAATGTCAGCCATGACACTGATATCCTGTTCTCCTTTTCTCCCCCCCTCCATTCCTCCCTTCCTTCTTTTTCACTTTTCTTCTTCTTTTTTCTATTTTCCTTCTTCCTTCTTCTCCTCTACTCATCACTTTGTAGGACCCCAATAACGGTAAATAACATCACAGTCATCTTTCTTCATCAGCTGTACTCCTCAGCTGGGATGGGCAGAGAGAGTGGCTGTCATCCTCAAATGTCAGTCATTTCCTAACACATCACGTTGCCATGTTTTACCAATCACACTCATCAGTACTGAAAAAATATTTTGTTCATTTGTTTGTATTTTATTGGCTTTCCCCTCAAACGAAAACATAAGGTCCATATTCCCCTCAAAACGAAAATACATTAATCTAATGTATTTTGCTTTGTACTCAGGTAGCCCACACTGCAAGGTCTGAAGCTTGTGTCAACGTTAGCTCACTCCTACTTCTAGAAGCCATGATGATCTCTGGGTAAGAATGACTCTATCTTGGCCATCCCCTTTCTATGGATCCCTCTGTTAGACCCAGCTTTGGGGTGGAGACTTGGGAGAGCTGCAATGGAGCTAAGAAGTGTTAAAGAAGGGGGCTAAGGAAGCTGTGGTTCAAAAGGTGCCAAGACTGACATGTGGGGCTTCCCTGGTGGCACAGGCATTGAGAATCCGCCTGCCGATGCAGGGGACATGGGTTTGTGCCCTGGTCCGGGAAGATCCCACATGCCGCGGAGCGGCTGGGCCCGTGGGCCATGGCCGCTGAGCCTGCGAGTATGGAGCCTGTGCTCCGCAACGGGAGAGGCCACAACAGTGAGAGGCCCGCGTACCACAAAAAAAAAAAAAAAAAAAAGACTGACATGTGGCCGTGAACCTGTCTCCTGTGCCTTCCTTGTCTCGCTCTGTCCAGGTCTTAACACACGTATGTTCACACACGTGTGTACCCACATGGCCCAAGCACCACGCTGCATCTCCCTACTGTTCATACTTCATTCGTTCTGTTGAAACTCTCTCTAACCTTCACATGAATCTGATTTCCTGGATAAACCTGGCATCGGAAGAAGCTGGGTTCACTGAGTTATCACATCTTCTTGGTTCGCTTTGGACCTTTCTATCTGCAAATTGCTCAGGGCTCATTTAGGATGTAAGTACTTATTTTAAAGGATTGTGTATCATATGTGAATAAACACAACCTCAAGTGAGACAATGTAAGAGAAAGTGTTATAAATTCACCAATACCAGGGGTTAACAGAATTATTATGCTAATATTACTAATGTTTCATCATCGTGGCATCACCATCATCATCCTTCTCCTCATCAGGTGGTTATAGTATTGTAGGAAGAGCCCTGGAAAGGGAGACCAAATTTGTGAAATCTAAATTATATATATATATTTTTTGGCTGTGCCGCAGGGCTTGCGGGATCTTAGTTCCCTGACCAGGGCTTGAACTTGTATCCCCTGCAGTGGAAGTGCGGAGTCCTAACCACTGGACCGCCAGGGAATTCCCTGTGAAATCTAAATTCAAGTTCTGCTTCTTGCCACCTGCATAATGATAAGCATGTTATATAACCTGAGGCTTAAGCTTCTTTGTCTGAAAAATAAGGGTGAAAGTACAGGGTTGTTTTGAGAATAAAATTAGATAACATAATAATGTGTCTTACAGAGCATCTTCCTCACCAATAGTTGTTTAAAAATTTTTTGTTGTATAAATTGTCCTTTGAAAAATTAAGACCTGCTCTATCTACACAGTATGTACTAGCTACAAGTGGCTACTGAGCTCTTAAAATGTGTCTAGTTCCAACTGAGATGTGTTTTATGTGTATAATACACACTAGATTTCAAAGACAGTATGAAAAAAAGAATGAGAAATATCACATCAATCATTTTATATTAATTACACATCATAATATTTTGGATATATTGGCTTAAAATGCATTATTAAAATTGTCACATATTTCCTTTTTACTTTTTTAATTGTACTACTACAAAATTTTAAATTACAGGTGTGGCTCACATTGGTAGCTTGCGTTACATGCCTATTGGACAGCACTGGCTTAGAGGGCTATCGTCCTCGTCCTGATATTTCAATTATAAACATACAAAAGCTCAAAAACAAAGGATTTAGTGGAGAAAATTGAGTTCTTAACATCCTCAGAGCTATGCAAATATGAGTCATGCTGGGAAAGAGAGCATTATTTATGTCAGATTTTTTAAAAGTACAGCATGAAACCTTCATAAGCAATGGAAAACTAGTCCTCATCAAATCCAGATGAGAGTTTGGGGTGGAAGAGAGAAACAACAGCTGAGTAACCTTTAGTGGAGGGAACAGAAAGGAACAAATGAATTTGGAGACCTTGAGAACTTGGATACAATATCCACAGTGTCACTCGCCGTATAACCCAGGGCAAGAGTGTCTAAACTCACTGCATCTCCACTGCCTCTCTGTGGAATAGAAATAACAATACACTTCTCACTCACAGATTATTAGCTAACATTTACTAAGTACTCAGATCTTTGTAGATGCCATTGTCATCCCAACGGTGCAGATAAGAAAACTGATACAAAAAAGGATGAGTTATATACACATGGCCACACATGCTGAAAAATGGCGGCAGTGAAACCTCAACCTTCCTAGTCTGAACCTTCTTCACAGTGAGCTTTGAATCGTTGCTGTATACTCAGATCAGACTTTCCCTGCTGTCCACAGAACTAGAGATGATGAACTTAAAGCACGTTATCAAGATCATCAAGGAACGGTACACATTTTTACTGTTGTTATGAAGGCACGACAGAGCATTGAGAGGATATTGAATTTATATCTCTCTGTGCTGCATTAGCTCAAAAGAGAAACCCCCAAAGATGAGGAGGAACCCACGCTGACTTTGGAAACTCAGAAGTATTAGCAGTGCCCTGGATCCTGCAAAAATTATTGAGTGCTTTGGGGAAATAACATTCAAAAGTTAGCCTATGAAACATGAAGCCAAAAGACTTCTGGCCTCACAGATAATAGACTTAAAATCTGTTTCTACGTGTTCAATATAATGAGTGACAGAAGTCTTTCCCCAACTACATTGTATCCCTAGGGTCACCTTTGTAGACACAGCATCAAGTCACAATGTCTTTATTTAAGGTCAAGCACAAATGTCGTAGAAATCAAACTATTTACAGAAAGGGTTGTTTTGTTTTGTTTTGTCTTGTTTTTGTACAAGGCCCAGCAGGGAACTGGGAATGAGGCTGAAGGGGAGCCAGATACAGTGGGAGATGAGGGAATATTCCTAGCTGGGGGGAAGCTTCTGCCAGGAATGGCCCCTAGGAATTCCCCAGGGGGTGTAACCGGGTCCAGCACGCTGGACGACCTCCGTCTACACGCCCTCCCAACACAAATGTCACCTCACGAAGTATCAGTCATGGTTCAGTAACTAGCCAACCTGGCACCTCTGCAAGAGCCATGATTATTTCTGACAAACGAATTTCTCAGTTAGTTAGTTTTCTTAGTTAGTTTTGTTCAATTTGGTACAAAAATTAAAGTTGTATTAGCACAATCTCTCGCATTCAAGAGCATGTGAATGGCATTCTCAGTGCTCTCCAGTAGAAAGCCCAACTGAGCCCTGAAAGGAGGTGCAACAAAGCACGTAAAGTTACTGTTTCTAAAATAGCTCCCTTTTGCGTCCAAATCATCCCTGCATGGGGAGGCATGATCAGTGGGCCAAACCAATACAGTCAGTGTAACTTTCTCAGAGGAAGAAAACCATCTTCAGAAAAAAAATGTTAGTCGAGTCATTTCCCATGCAAATGTAAAAACAGGGGAAACAATACTAGAGATAGTATCGATATTTTCAACATTAAGCAAAGGCAGGGAATCTTTGAGGAGTGATGCTATTTCCGTGAATTTAATCAATTGACATTCTTACCCACAAAGCTTGTCTCACTTGCTTTGTTTTTTTTTGTTTGTTTGTTTTTGTTTTTTTTTTTTTGCGGTACGCGGGCCTCTCACTGCCGTGGCCTCTCCCGTTGCGGAGCACAGGCTCCGGGCGCGCAGGCTCAGCGGCCATGGCTCACGGGCCCAGCTGCTCCGCGACATGTGGGATCTTCCCGGACCAGGGTACGAACCCGTGTCCCCCACATCGGCAGGCGGACTCTCAACCACTGCGCCACCAGGAAGCCCAAAAGAAAGAGTTTTTTTTTTTTTTTTTTTTTCGGTACGCGGGCCTCTCACTGTTGTGGCCTCTCCCGTTGCTGAGCACAGGCTCTGGACGCACAAGCTCAGCGGCCATGGCTCTCGGGCCCAGCCGCTCCGCTGCATGTGGGATCTTCCCGGACCGGGGCACGAACCCGTGTCCCTTGCATCGGCAGGTGGACTCTCAACCACTGCGCCACCAGGGAAGCCCTACTTGCTTTGTTTTTATAACCTTTGATTTAAACGAGTTAGGGAATAGGTTCTGGAGGCTCTTTGCCAGAGCTGAGGACTAAGTTCTGAGTTTCCAAGAGCCTACCACCCATTTGGTTTTTACGGTCCAAATGAAAATCTCAAGTCCAGGAGCTGGGTTAAGAGGAGCATAATACAGGTATTCTCTGGGTCAAGCAGGGTGACTGACTCTTCTTTTTGGATTTTTTTAAACAGAGCTCAGCTGTTCTACCTGAGGGAGGCAGTTTTCCATTGGAACCTTCTTATTCTACAAAAGAGGAAACAAATCCAGACAAGGGAAGTGAGTTCCCTTTTGTCCCACGGTGAGTTGATTAACAAATTAGGGATGAGGAAATGGATGGATCAAGGGGAATACAGATGAAAATGCTCAAAGAATATGAGAGCAGACAAAGAAATACTAAGCAGAGACCCTGTGGACTTCATCTCTTTGAACAAGACTTTGCCAGGTTAGTGTTTGCAATTGCATTTGTTTTTGAGTCCTAGCTTGGAGTGTCAAATCTGTTGCCTCTTCATGTCCTCTTCAAATCCAGTGTAGATGATTTTTTTAATCTCTCAGAAACCTGGGTCCTTATTAATATGCATCAGAGGGCTTCCCTGGTGGCACAGTGGTTGGGGGTCCGCCTGCCGATGTGGGGGATACGGGTTTGTGCCCTGGTCCGGGAGGATCCCACGTGCTGCGGAGCGGCAGGTCCCGTGAGCCATGGCCGCTGGGCCTGCACGTCCGGAGCCTGTGCTCCGCAACGGGAGAGGCCACGGCAGTGGGAGGCCCGCGTACCGCAAAAAAAAAAAAAAAAAAAAAAATGCATCAGAGCAGCTGCAATGTGACTCTCTTCTCCCACCTTTGCTGTAGAAGTAGAGAGTGCCCACTGAAGGACAAACACTGGGTTTACATGTCTTCTCTCAACATCCCCTAGAAACACATTTTGAACCCTGGGTGCCAAATAAATGTTCTTCTGTGACACTGTTGATGGCATCTTCCCTTCACCTATGCCAGGGCTGGACAGGAACCAAAATATCAAGAGAGAACATGGATCATGGAATCACAACTTCTTTTCTGCCTAACACATCCCTTAAAATAGTTAAGTCATATGAGCACATGACAGAAAACAATATGTGGTGTCATCTATAAATCATCCCAGGTGGGGAGAAAGCCAAGAATCCGGCAATTTGGGATGCATTAGAAGAGTCACAGGAAAAGCTTTCTGGTTCTTTCAGGTCCTGAGTTCAAATCCTTTGCAACTGTCTATCAATGTGATATTGGGGTTTATTGGGAAGATGCAAAGAGATCATCTCTGGAAGGCTCAGTAGCAGGCACTGAGTAAGCGCTTGGCAAAATATCCATTCCCATTTCTTATCAACAATCAGTAGCAAGTCTCATGAACCTATCCTGGAAGCCTCTCAGGTCTGTCTTGCCGTAACAGAGCAGTGAAGAACATAAAACCTCTCTGTTCAAATCCCAGATTGTCCACTTACCAGAGACATAACACTGGGGAAAATTGTTTAACTACCCTGAGTCTTGGTTTCCATGTTTTATAGATGGGGATAATTATAGCTTCCACCTCATTAAGGTTGTAGTGAGGATGGATTGAGATAACTTATGGAAAGTGCTGAGCCCTGTGTGTGCACATAGTAAATGCTCAATACACATCAGTGACTGTAATAATGTTGCCCTCTAGTCCCGGCTTCCTGTCCGTTTCCCTGTTTAGAGTCTCTGCCCCTTTGTCAGTTCTTCTCAGTGCTGGTCCAGAAACCATTTAATAAAGCATTGAACACATCACTCCCCTGCTCGAAACTCGCAAAGGCTCCCTAGAACCTGGGGAATGAAGTCCAAAGCCCTAAATTGGACATGCAACATGCTTCACAGAGAGTCCCAGACGCACCACCCTGCATTGCCTCCTCTTCCCACTGTCACCGGCAGGCAAAACACAGCTGTGCATTTACATCCTGGCGTTTCTGTCTGCGTGGCTTCTTCTCCAGAATGCTGAGGTGTGCTGGTCAGAGGCAACATGCCAAGTGACTCGTGGAAGAAGATTTGAGAGCCAGACCATTTTAGAGCTGGAAAGGACCCAAAAGGCCACCTTACAGATGAGGAAACTGAGGTTAATTGGCTTGCCCAAGGCCACACAGCTATTTATCAGAAAGCCAGGGTCTCAGTAGGCTGGTCTGCCTAGAAGGAGGAAACCACAGGGCAGCCTATTAGGGAAAATCTGTCAGCAATTGGCTGCAAACTTGCTGACAGGTTATCTTTCTCCATTCATGAGAAATGAGACAGAAGTTAAGCACCCAATAAGAAAAGAACATGAGGCGTGCCTCCGTGTAAGTGAAAACTGGGTCCCTCTCTGGCTTGTAATGTGGGGCACGGCAGGAGGGGGTTCATGGGGACAGAGCAGCTGAAATGATTCCACAGGATCCATCCCTCACTTCAAAGACATATCCTCTCAGGCTGCATTAGTCTCCTGACTAATGCTCCCAAACGCACTGTGGAGGTTTGCTGAAGTTGAAGATTCTCTGTAAGGTTTGCAGGAGGAACAGCGATAAATAAAACACAAGATCGCCACTGCGTTACTTTGAAGGCAAGTGTGCCCAGTTCTAACTGCTAAATTGCAATTTTTACTCTAAGATAATAATACTAATAGTGATGCTTCATTTATATAGTGCTTCTTAAGTTCCCAAGAATAATAATAAAAATGAAAACTACACCTTATACTACAGCTGTGTCTATATATGAAGTATATAGTGGAGAGAGACAGTTCAAGAGCAAGCTCCCTTCGCTGTTGGGATATTTTAGGGCAAAGTGTTGTGAACTGGAGTTGTTTGCATAAAGTACGCCAGATTTTCAATTTGGATTTGGAATTTAAACACAGTTTTGCTGCTATTGTCAATGAAATATTTTATAAAACCTTTAAATATGCTGTTAAATATTTAAAACCTTTAAATATGCATGCTTTAAAAAGTTAGACAATGGAAAGATAACTATTGATGTAGCTGCCCAACCAGCCTCACGTATGTTTAGTTGGTCATTCTTGGTCTGTGATCTGGATTTGTCTCCACGGTGACCCGTCAGGGAGTACCACATAGAAGCTGAAATGCGTGGCTCCAAGACTTCCGTGCAGCTTGGTGACGACTGGGTCAGGTCTGGGCAAGGGGTGCCATCAACCACAAAATCAAAAACCATTCAATGGTTTAATAACTCCCTGGCCCAGCAGACGGGCTAGCAAGTCTCAGAAGCTTTGAAACTCTGAGATCCCCTGAAAGCTCCACTCTCTGGAAGGATGACGCTGATCCCTTTCAGCAGGGGGTTAGTTAGGCTGTTCTGGGATGATAAGGGACCAGCTGCAGAGGAAGCGTTCCTCTGTCTTTCCTTGCTGCCCTAATTTGCCCTAATTGAAGCGCTGACAACTTCCCCCTGACCATCCAATCCTTGGGCCAACAAAGAAGCCAGGATGCTGGGAGGGTGTGGCAGCTGTCCCCTCCAGGAGCTGGGACGTGGTGAGGTCACTTGCCCATCCTTATGGGGGCATCCTCTGTGCTCGTATCAATGCCTAGAGAGCTCCTATGTATTCCATCCTGGCTTCTTCAAGATTTTGGCTCTGAATTCAGAATCCTCCTTTCTATCTGGCTGCCCTTAGATTAGGAATACAATTTGGACTCTTGTCCCTGAAACTGGCCTTAGTTTCCACTGGATCATATTTTTGGGAATTTTGCATTGGTTCCAGAGCCAGCATCCATGGGCCACTTTACCATACAACCTGCCCTGTTCTTTCCAAGAGACCATTTGCCATTCAGATGCCTAGCAGTTATGCTGTGCACCGTAGCCGCCTATGGAAATCCCACTTCATCTTCTGAGCTCCCGAGCCCGTCACCAGGCTTCTGCTCAGGTCCTGACATCCTGCCCAATTCTGGCTCAACCCAAATTGGACCGTTCAATGTTTAATAGAGGCTTTCTCTGCTCTGTCCTCACACCTCAACATCTAACTGTCTATCAACATTCTATTAGGCATTTGAGAGGAACTCAAAAGCCAGATACCCCACTCAGTATTGCAGGAGATAAGTTTTCTTACAACAGTCTTGCAAGGATATGCAGGGAAATGAAGCCTTTTGGGGTTTCTTAGTTCAAAGCAACAGATACAGACACTGGGTAACACAGTGCTTGCAGGAAGACTAGAGAAGCAGGGTCAGAAAATGGTCAGGAATGTAGGAGCCTGGGCAGTCAGAACCACAGACCAGATCCTGCCACAGGACCAGGTGGGTGAGGGCACTGTGGCTGTCCCCGCTGAACACGGGTAGCGATAGCTTGCTCCACCACCCCGGTTACCCTTGGAAATTGGATGATACAGCAGTCACTGCCGCAACCACCAGAGGGAGCTCTTCATGGCCAGTGATTGTGTGTGCGCGTGTGTGCGCGTGTGTGCGCGTGTGTGCACATGCTCACGTGCACAAGCGATGAGTGTAAGATACCGAATCCAAATGTAAAGCACAGTGGGAAGTTGAATCAGCGTTTTAGCTTCCAGGAGAGCTAGGGAAGCAACTCTATGGCCCTTCAAGGCTGTGGAGTAGAAGGAGGGCTTTCTTTCTATAGAGTCTTATTGTGGGTGAGTCTCCAAACACAGGAAGGGGGTTTGGGTGCTATGCAGTCAAACAAACACAAAAACAAGCAAACAAAATGGCAATTATGCATTACAAGAAATGAGTAACATAAAGTATATTGTATTCCAGGGTGTGGAATCACTCAAAAGGAGTGTCTTCTGTAGTTTAACAAGATTGTGTCCCTGCTTCTATTCTGGTCTTTTTAACTGTTGTGTTGTGTTTTGTTTCTAATAAGAAAGGTTGGTGTCTGAGTAAACCAACCTATTGCATGGGGCTAGGAAGGATGACAGATATTCTGGACAATAGACTAAAGGTTTAAATTTTAAAAACATTTTGGAAGACTGGATCAATGGACCCAGACTATAGATATGAAGTATAACAGAGATAATAATAACAGCAACCTCATGCCATGCACTCTTCAAACACTTTTATATATTAATATCATTTAATATCAGAACCATCCTATAAGGCAGATATCATTAACCCAGTGTTACAGTTGAGGACATTGAGAAATAGATACAGTGACTTGCACAGCTGGGAAGCGGCAAGCTTTGAAGCAAGGCAGCCTGACTCCCTAGCACTGCTGAAGGTGTCTTATGTGCACAGGGACAGGTGGGGAAATGTGACTTAACAGCAGCACATAAGGAAAAACAAATAAACTGTGGAGCATAAGTCCTCTGGGTGATGTGGCTGGCAATAAAAGCTAATGTAATGTAGCCTCGGGCTGCAATAAAAGAAGTGTGTAGAAGGGACTTGATAGTCTAGAGTCTAGCTGCCTCTAGATTTCTGTCTTCAGTCCTTCCCTCGGAGGAGGGCTGGAGCAAAAATGAATGGGGTGTTCATTCTAGAGATGTTAAGACCAGGGAGAAGGCATCCTGGAAGACAACTTAGATCCTGAATCACTGCAATGGGGAGGAAGATTTATATCTATTCTGCATGACATCAAAGGCTTGTACCAAAGAATACAACCTCTGGGGAAACAGAGTTTGGCTCAGCCTAAGGAAGTATTTCTAAAAGCAAAAGTTCCTAATGTCTCAGTGGTTTGCATCCAGGAGTAATGAGCTCCATATGACTAGTGATACTCCAGCCATCACCAGCACGTGGTAGCCAGGAATGGCATAAACTGTTGGTCTGGGTGGCCTCTAGGGTCCCCTCCTACCATGCAGGAGTGCAATGCTGTTTTTCCTTCCCCAAACCATCCCTGACCACTTAACTGAATGTGGCTTGTCCTTACTGTGGTCCTCTTTGTTTATACTTCCTTTGCAGAACAGACAGTATGAGGCCTTGAGATTTTACAGACAGACCTAGTATGTTCTGCACCATTGATATTGTCAGCTCTCTGAGGGAAGGCCCTGTGATTTGAGCATTTCATTGTGCCCAGCCCAGGCCTTTCAATAAAGTATGGGAGGAAGAAATGAGCTTGAGATGGAGTTCGAACCAAACCCTTGCCAGAGGGCCCTGTGAAAGCTTAGGGGTGGCAAGGTGAGGATGCCATTCCTACTCTGTCATCTCCGGAAACTTGGAATGGAGGTATTAGTGGTGGATGTCTTTCAGATAGGACAGAGCTGAAGGGTGAAGTCAAATGGTACATATTGCAAATATTGCAAAATATTATCAAATGGCACTGCATTGGCTGACCTTGACTTCCAAATAGTAGAATCATGCAAAGCCCCTTATATAGATGTTACGATTTAACTGCCAAATGATGTTACAGGGTGAATATATATATATATCTATATATGTATATATACACATATAGATATACTTGAACCGATGATATGTTTAAATAAGAATCAGACCACCGGTATATAGACTCTAAAAACAAATAAAAAGGCTTCTGCGTTTAGACAGCGGTGAAAGATTGGGTTAAGAGCCAAGACCCCCACTCCCCGGTTCTTGCTCCCCTGTGCTCCTAAATCACCAGGTGACCTCAGGCAAGTCATGGTTCTTCTCTGGGCCCCTGGACCCTCATCTCTAAAAGAAGCTTGGCTGGAGTAGCTGATAGTTCAGCTAATGACTTCAAACATCTGACTCCTGAGAGCTCTACTTGGTAAAGTGGGACGTCCAGTCCTCGCTACAGGAAGGAGGAGGTCCAGTCACCATATGGTGGTTAGACTGCAACAGAGACCCTGATGGAAGATGTCACATGTTAATGGGGACATTGACAAAATGGAGTGGAAGTAGATGGGAGAGAGGAGGACGGTGAGAGGTCTGTAAACCGTGTCTCGCCAGATTAGCTGAAGCACCGAATGGCAGAGCACACTGACACAGGGGTTAAGTTTGGTGTCAGATGCCCGAGTCTGAACCCCAGCTTTGCCAATGACCAGCTGTGGAACACTGGGAATGTCTGGGGTTTTTCCTCTGTAAGGTGCCAGCAATAATTTTACCAGCTCATAGGGTCACTGTGGATAAGTCTCATATTATAGAATGTTCTTAGCACAGTGCCCGAAACTAGCTAAGTGCTCAATAAATACTTTTTATTGGATTTTAACTGTCATTGGATGCCGTTTTCAAATATTTGTAGGGCTGTCAGGAGAAGGAAAAAGTGATGGGGAGCAGGGACAAAGTAACTGTTGGGAGAAAGTGACAGCAGAGGGGTATTTTAGCTCCTCAGATGATGGGGCATTTTAATGAACAGAGTTAATGGATCACCTCTCGTGTCATGGGTTTCCAGAGAGGTCGCTAGCATGCTGCCATCAGGACGTTTAAGCAGCTGCAGGATTAGTGGCAAGCAGAAAACCTGCTGAGAGGGAGAGTTAGACCATAAGATCTCAGAGGCCCCTTTTGTGGTCAAGATTTGGGACCCTGTAGGGGCAAGGGGTCAAGCCGTCAGCTCAGCTCTCTGTCCAGCTGCTCTTCTCCAGGAAGCGGAGGAGGCCCAGGTTGTCACACAGAGCAGAAAACTGCTGGGCACGTGGAGTCAGACAGGCTCGGACGCCCGGCCTTCCTGCCTTCAGCCTGGTGAGCTTGGACCAGCGTCTGGAATCCTCCTGGGGCTCATTTTCCCCACTTGTAAAATGGAGCCGACAGTAGCCTCCTCATGGGGTGACTGCATAGAATGAAGGAGGTAGTGGGTGCAGCACCTTTCACAGAGTAGCATCTCATAAGGTCAGCTCTCTCCCCTGCCCTTTGCCCAGCAAACACAAGCAGAGCCTTCCTTTCATTGCACCCTGCACTCAGGAGGGAATGCATAGGGCCTGGGGTAGGAACAGATGACACAAGGAGGCCACAGATGGGACACAGCAGGACAATCTGGAAGAACCAGGAGCCTTGGAAAGCCCAGCCTGACTGTGATACTGGGTGTGAAAACAGCACCGTCAACAGCTGCGTGGGGGGGAGGGTTCCTGCTATTTTTAACGTGATGCCAAATCCCTGGGCTTTTGCTTGGGCCCGAGGAAGACCGCAGACAGGGCAAGAGCTTCTTCAAGCTGCAGTATTCCCTGGAGTCAGACTGTCACTGCTCACCCTCCTGAAAACCCCAAACGACATTTACCTGAAAAACAAACAGGCATATTCTGGAAATGGCGACAATTTATCAAGAGACTAATTATCATTTAAGCTAGTCTGGAATAGTAATGCGTCCCTTTGAAAGGGAAGCAATCCTTGTGAGGAATATCTCAACATCACATGCTTAGCAAGCTTTCCCAGTAAGATATTACTTCAGGGCAACTTTTCCACAGCAACCCATATGTAAAAACAAGCGGGGAGAAAATGCAAAGGTAGGAAGGAGGCAGACACTTTTCAAAAGCGATACTTATCTCTAAAATCTCGACTGCCTCTTGAATATTTTAAATGGAAGAGGGATGGGTCACTTAAACTTATGAAATGATTTTTTTTTAAAGGCAGGTACTAATAAACCATTCATCCCTAATTTGGAGAGGCCTTAAGCCTAAGGGAAAGTTTAGTGAAGGATTTTGGCCTAAAAATTGTGGGGAAGAACTTCTACCTGCCACCATTAGTCTATAGAAGTGAAGCTCAGGTCTCTTTCTGAGAGGACAACAAGGCCCGAGCAGCCACTGCATGCTTGTTGTGAACCAGGCATTGCACCCAATCCTTATGTTACCTTACAACAATCCTAGGACATGGGTATTGTGGGGAGCTCCGTTTTCACAGATGAGGTAGATGAGTCTTAGAGAAGTAAAGTAGCTCATTTTTGGCTAGTACTTTGTAAGCAGTGGAGCTGGAATTGACAAGAATCAAACTTCTGGGCAGGGCTGGAACTAGGGTGAGTCAGGTGGAGCTCTGTCCTTGGGCACAGAATATAAGGCGATGCCAAAAAACCCAGTAATCAAGATAAATAATATTTTAAGGAAATATTTAAAAAATCAAGATCACTAGAAAAAAATCCACAACGAGCAAAATATCAACATTTTAAATAAAGACAGGATTGGGACTTCCCTGGCTGTCCAGTGGTTAAGACTCCACGCTTCCACTGCAGGGGCTGCGGGTTCAATCCCTGGTCGGGGAACTAAGATCCTGCATGCCATGTGGTGTGGCCAATAAATAAATAAATCCAGACAGGATCTAACCCTGCACTTGTATGCCTTAGCCTCACTCTCCTCACCCTGATCTTGGCCCTGCCACTCAGCAATACTGCCTCTAAGTCTGAATAGGTGGTCCAGGCCTGGGGGATGATGGTAATAGGCCTGAGTGTTCAGGATGTGATCATCAGTAACACATACCCAGAGATCATGGTGGGGGTGAATGTACCATAATTAGAGGATATGTCTATCCCTGCCTTCATCCATGCTTGTTCTTACTGAGAATAAAACAGCATCCATGGCAGGGATGCTGTTCTAAATTCTCACTGTTTGATCTCACTTGTGGAGGCTAACAATGGCTGAAAAGAGGTCTCTGTGTGTCTTAAACTAAATTCAGGTAGGGCCCTCCACTGCTATGGTTGCTGTTAGATGCTCATCATGGTGGCCATTTTCTTCAAGAAAAGTGACCGTGGAGAAGTAATCTTAATTTGTGAAATCATGCCAGTGCAGAGGACCGTGTCAGGAGGATTTCCAGCAAATAAGGAGGTTCATGGAGTAAATGAAGGTTTTTCTTCAACTGGAATAACCAGAAAATTCGAGAAAAAGGCAGTGCTTATTCACAACATCCTTTGATGAGTACTCAGTGCCAGGGAGCAATAGAATAAGGCTCTGGCCACTGTGTACTGTGGCCTGTAAGGCTGTGTATGCCAGCTTTCTGGATTCAGCACCTCACTTGGTCTAAACGAGTAGAAAGAGAGAGGAAAGGGGAGAGAGACACCAGTCCTTGGCCTGCCATGAGAAACAGCATCATTAGTCTCTCCCACACTTTTTTTTTTCCCTTCTCTTTCTTCCTTTCCTCTCTTCTTCTCTCTCAGACTCCCATCTCATTTAACATCCTGTGTACTAGGTTCTCTGCCTGAGCAGAAACCCTGACCACACAGACTCTGAGAACAATGCTTTATCTCTATAAGCATCTTGGAACTCTGTGACTGTCTGAAGGCTAATTAAACCAAATAACAGTGAAATTTTCCCTCCCGTTCTAATGAATGTGCATTATTCACGAGCACTTACAATTTAAAAGTGCCTTCGTTTTAAAAGTTAAATAAACTGTCCAGCGTCCAGCGGTAAGCGGTAAGTGAGCTTCGGTTTAGAAAACACTTTGTCTTACTTTTCCACTGAGTTACTTAATACTCCCTCCCATAATCCATTTGCATTGATCCCTCCTTCATCAACTGCCCATGCATTCCAACACACTCAGAGCTGCAAAGAACTCTACTGCTGATTCACCAGGGAGGCAACTGTACTCAGTTAAAAAAAAAAAAAAAAAAAAAAATACAAATAAGAATCTACTTAAGACAGTATTTATTTTTTTAAAGAGCTTTCCTCTTAATTATAATATAGCATTAGTTTTTTGTTTCATTCTTCTGAATTTCATAATGACACTATCAAACAGTAACAAATATAAATTTGTGCAGCCTGGAATACGCAATTTAATCATAAGCAGTAATTTCCATATCACTGAGGAGGAAAAAAAATGTCAAATGATTAAACTCCAGGGCATGAGGACCAATCTTGAATTAAATTTTACACTCTGCTAAAGTTAGGTTTTGTACAGCAATATCAAGAATGCTTTAAAGGTAGTAGTAAAACGTTTACTGTTTTATTAAAACTCCAGGCCCCAAAGTGTTTACCAAAGATCAAAGTGCTATTCTTTTTTGCAAATTAAAAATATCTTGCAGACATCTTCAAAAACCTCTTGAAAGAATAGGCAATGATATCACAGCAATCTCACTAATATTTCTCTTCTTTATTCATTCCCTTCCCCTCGGAGTCTGAAATGATGCTTTTTTGCAGGGAAGAAAAAAAAAAAAAAGAGCCAGAAAATCCTCCCAGATCACTGACTCAGTGAGAACTGACCTTGTTTCTCATACAGCCCAGCCCCCATCCATCTCCTGCTCAGACATCTCAAGATTCAGATTTTGCAACTTTCTAGTAAACTCCAAGGTGGGAAGAGAGTGAAGGTAACGGGATCCACCGACTAGAAAGATGTTAATCCTGACAAACTGCTCAAGCAGTAGCCTGAACCACAGCTAGATTGAACTGGGTCTCTCCTGAGAGGTCCAGACAAGGCTGCTGGTAACAAAACCGCTTTTCATGGTGCCCTCCAAAGCAGATGGGCTCCACGCACAAAGTTGGAGAAGGGTGCCATTGCCCTCTAGTGGCCAGAAGTGCAATCTTCCGCGAAGGAGCCCATTTCCAGAGATGCACAAGGCTCTCAAAGTCAGCGTAAAATTATAGCAGAAAGATGCTTAATTATCCTCCTCGAGTGTTTTCTTTAGTCCTTCTTTGCCCATAGAGGAGGCTTTGGATGGCTATCATAGTAATCCTGATGGAAAATCTCACTCCTACTCCTACTGGTGCACCAGAATTTCTCCAACTTTCTCCAGCTTTATTTATTTATTTTTTTACCAGACCTGTTGATGTTTTTCCCCTAGTCCCTTAACTAACATACACGCACATATCTATAAATAGAGAGACAGAGAGAGACCAAAGATATCTACATATTTCAGGGGCAATAACTTTGGACTGGAAAGGCTGACAACTACGATGTTTTGGTAAACCTAGAACAGGGGTTCTTGACAAATCAGGTAACTTTATGGAACAAGGACCAATTGCATAAGTGGGAAAAACATCCCAAACACATTTCAATCCCTTAAACCATTGGCTGGTGAATTTACACAATGCTGAGATTTTCTAGGGAAAAAAAAACTTAGGAATTTATAGTTATTCTGCAAATTTGACAGTTCAAGAAAAAAAGATTTGCTACCTACTTTCAAACTCTATAGACCACTGTCTTATCATTACTATTTAATGATAAGGTATTCCTATATCAAAGTGAAAAAAATCAATATTGAAAATAAACAAACGAAATGATATTTCTGGAACATCTGCCTATATAAATGTGTAGAAAATGAAGGCAGACTAAAATCAGATTTGCAGATCTTTAGATAGTTCTGAAAATAGCTTTGAATATCACAGATCAAAGTTTACATAAACTGTCAACTTCGTAAGTCACAGACATTCACAGGCAAGGTTCTGGGACACACTATGCTCATGGGATGTAGCTCTGGCATTGTAAATCAAGTCTTGAGGTCAAAGTCATAGCGTTTCCCATATGAGGGTCCCCAAACCAGAATCTTTACAAAGCAGCCATGTAATTCTATTCAAAGTCGAAGAAAAACCATGAATTATGAAGACAAGTGCATTAAAGGAGCATGAAATTGATCTGTATTCCCCCAAATCACAGCATGTCTCTCCAACCCTGCCCCTCCTCTTCACACGAATAAACAAACATACACATCCACAGCCACCAATGCAAAGAGGAAACAGGAGTTCTGGGCCATAAAAAAACAGATGTATCTTTTAAAAAAATTCTCAAATTAACAAAATATTACATCTTAATTGAAAACAGAATTTAGGTTTCTAGTAATTTTACTGTCTGGTGTTTCGATAAGAATGCTGAACATAATGAAAGTTCTGAAGTGCTATCAAGATGGTCCAGTGCTTCAATTAGAGCTATTTCAAAAGCCTATTTTTCTAGTAAGCAATAAGCTCAGTTTGAGTAAACCTACATGTCTGGGCCTCAACAGATTATCCTATCTCAGTCGGTTCAATGCGGCTCTTCATTTCATTTTCCCTCCCCCAGGGGTGGGGAGGGTTATTTCTTTCTTTCTTTTCTGACAATGTAATAAAATGACCAGCTTATACAGACTCTGAAATAACAAGGAAAATAATGATAGTAATAAGAATTATTAATAATAAAGTGCCGCTGCAAGACATTTTAAATGTATTAATTTGCAATGTTTCAAAAGCAAGATGTAAAGATAATTCTCACTCAAGGAAAGTTTCTTGGCCTCTCAGATGCCTTTTCCTGGTCTGTACTTGAAAACTACTCACATTCCTTTGTACTAGGCAGGATTTCAGTCTTGCACAGAGGTTTGAATTCTAGGTCCCACTGGCCAACTCTAAAACTTTGAATTAGAGCTCATAACTAAGGAACTTTAGTGACCAGGAGCTTCAGGGTCCCTCTGGCATTGGCCCCAACCCTCTGTCTCTTTGTTTTGCAACTTTTATTCCTTTCTTCTACTGGAAGAAGACCAGGCTCCCTGCAGCTGGGGTTGGGCAGTGATTACTTTTGGGTTCTGATGGCTGCATCGCTGTATTTGTAGGGAAAATAATTCCAGGATTAGTGAAATGAAGGTCAGCCTCTTCTCTTCTCTCGCATGGTATTAGGCTCTAGCTCTCAGAGCCCAGCGTGGCAAATGTGCTCATGCGATGCTGGCAGATCCTCGCTCCTGAGAACACTTCTACACCTCGGTCCCCGGGAAATCCAGACACCCCGGAAAACCATCGATGTTTGCTGCAAGCCCAAGTGATAAATCGATCCATCCTCTCACCAGATTAATTATCGTGGCTTCCCTGTGATTAAATCGAAAACTTACTCTGCCTCGTATAAAACTGATAGGAATGATAGGAAGAGGAAAACCAGGAAAGATTCTAGAGCCATCCGAAAAAGATTTCTTTAGAGGGAAACGGGAGGGAAGCCTTTATAGGCAGATGTATACCTTCATGCAGCACGATTTTAGAAGGAACCTTCCACCCCACCCCTTAGGGACGACCCGTCGTCATGCAGGGATGGCATTATTAAATAATTAAAAGATGCAATTTCTTAATAGCAGTGCTTTGGCCCGTGAAATTCCTGCTGCATTATCAGCAAAAGCAACAGGGCTTTCTTTTTCTAGCATTTCGAAACCTTTCACCCGGGAAAAGGAGGCGTGTGGACACAACCGCTTCCCCTCCGCCCAGAAAGCAAGGAGCAAGGCCTTGGCCAGAAAGGGATGAAGAAGCGCGACCCGGGGGCCTCCCTGACCCCAATTTCTCTGGGGACTCTTTTCTTCACAGCACCAGGCAGGCCTCTTACAACTGTACCCGGGTGTAGGGGGAGAGGGGTGCTCTCCTCGCCGGACCCCACATTCTGCGGGGTTCTCCAAGCTCCTCACCCCCGGCTCCCGTTCCGGGGCAAAGATGAGGGAGGGAGGCCGTGCGTGCGGAGCTGGAGAGGCTCGGCGCGTTCTGGGAGGAGGCGCAGGCTGCGGGGAAGGCTTGCTTCGCAAAGTTAACGCTGACCCCGGCAAGCTCCGCCAAGCCCCAGCCAGAGCCGAGCCCGAGTCTGAGCCGCTCACGGGTCACCCCTTGAGCTGGCGGATACTGACAAACGGTCCCCCGAGCTCCCGAAGAGACTCCGGCTTGAGGGCTGGCGCGCGCACCGCAGTCGGCAGCCCCAGCCGCAGTCAGCGGACCCAAACCCACGCTATAAAAGTGCGGGGGGAATCGCCGACCCGAGCTGGGTTCCTTCCGTTTTCCGGGGCTTCCCCGGCGGTCTCGATGGAGGAATTGAGTCCCCGGGAGCGCTCGGCGGGGATGGGGAGGAAGGAGTAGGGACCCTGCAGAGCGTGGTCATGTCGTCGCTTTCGCAAAGAGTCGCAGGGCGGGCGGGCACCGCGCCGGGGGCGACTTTCCCCGGAGACCTGACCGGGGGGCAGTCGGTGTGTCCGGAGCGCAGCTCTGCAGCCTCTAGCTCCAGCCGGGTGCAAAGCCCCTGTCTCGCGGCCTCGGCGCAGACCCCATAAAAGGCCGGAGCTGGGGGAGAGACTGGAGCGCACATCTGGCGCCTCTGCCCCCTAAGCTGCCCGCGCCCACAGCTGGCTCCCTTCTTCCTTTTCGATTTTTAGACAAATCTTCTCTCACCTCCGCCCTCCTCCCGGTTCTGCTTTGCATTAGTGAAACCTTCTCGAGTCAGTCCTCCTCCGTCCCCAAACATTCTCATCCAGAGACACCCCCCACCCCACCCGAAGAAGCCCCATCCAGGCGAGAGGAAGGCACTGGCGGCGCGCCTCACCTGGGGCCCTGGAGGGTGGGCGCGAGGTGCGGGCCGTCGGTCGCTGGCGCAGGGCGAGCGCAGCGGTGTCAGCCCCGGCCCTAGTCCGGGTCCCATTCACAAGTCGGCGGCGGCTGCGAGCGGCCCCCGCGGCATCTGCTCGCGATGCTCCCCTCGTCTGGCGGCGGCCGCGGAATGAGCCGCCGAGCGCGCTGGTGGCAGGAATGAGAAACCGGGGGGAGGTGGCGGGCGGGGTGGGGGGGCGGAGGAGGAGGGAGGCCGCCGCTGGGAGGGAAGGAAAGGGCGGGGGGCGGAGAGGAGCGGAGGCCGCTAGTCGCGGCGAGCTGGGCCTCACAGAGGCTGCGGGGGCCGGCCCGTCCGCGTCCCTCCCCCCAGGGGCCCCCGGGATGTCAGCCCCCGGGATTCGTGGCCGCCCCTTCCCGCCTTGGGTCGCCGCACTCCGGCTCCCCAGGGGCTCAGACGGAGTCTGGAGCGACTGAAGTTGGGCTCCAGGGACGCAGAGCCAATCAGGGAGGGCGGCACAGGGAGACTGGTGGGGGTGGGGTGGGGGCTCCGGGTCCCCTCTTTCCTCCTTCGCCCAAATCCGCTTCGGCTGGTCAGGCTGGGCCCTTGGCCCAGGAAGCCTGGGTGGTGGGTAGGGGGAAAGCGTCGGCCAAGGGGGGGAGGCAATCCGACATCGTGCTTCCTCACCCCATCGCCCCACGTTCCAAAGATCCCTCCACGTCGGTGGCTTCTGCCCTACTCCCCCTCCCCATGCCTAGCAAACTCTGCTTGGGGCGCGGGTGGTGAAACCTGGCGGAGGGAGACTTTGGACTTGGGAAGAACCACGTCTCTGTTCTCTCCCAGTTCTCCCTCCCCACCCCATCCCCAAAGCCTAGTGTGGGGAAGGCGGCTGCCGGGATCGCGTAGCCAGGGTCGGCCCGGCCCCCGCGCCAGGCAGGTACAGTGGCCCCCGCCCGCACACAGCGTCACTTGTTGCCTCAGGCCCCCTCGCCGCACGCCCGCCCCGGCTCGCCGGAGAGTGCGGTTCTGCTGGAGACCGGGCCTGAGGGCGCAGTGCCTGCATCCTCCCTGGGTGCCCCCCGTAGCCCTCCAGGATGACTCGTTGGAGGAGGGGGCCCCGGGCCTGCTTCCTGCCCTCGCCGAGTCGCCGGGAGAAAAGGCTGGCGGGGGCCTGGGCTTCGGAATCACGCCAGGGACTGGGCGGGGCGCCCGTGCTTCGGGAGCGGTGCTGGGACCCGCACACGCCGCCGTCCCTCGGGTGGAGGGGGACGGCTGTGAGCTGGTGGGGACCGGTGGCCGGAACAAGTTCCTTTGGTGGGAGGCGGCGGAGAAAGCAGAGACGGAGGGAAGATGAAGCAGCAAACGGATAATGGGGACAAGGAATCCCAGGAAAGACGGGGATGAGGACGGAAAAGGAGTGATGGGCCCGCGAAGAAGGGCAAGGAGGGAGCGGAGGGAAAGCCGGGCGAGAGGGGCGGACAGGAGTCGAGGAATTAACACTAATGAGGTCGAAGAATGAAGAGCAAGTCTCGGAGGGTGCGCGAAGGGGGAAGGGACTGTAGTAGTGGGAGAAGAGCGGGGGCGGCCAAAGCCGGCTCTCGGGCTCCCAGCCCTGGTCGCCGGAGTCCCAGCGGCCCGCAGAACCCTCACGTTTGCACGCTGCACGGGACTGCGCGGGGCTGCGCGCGGGGGCGACGGGCGGGGCCATCCGGCTACCACGCCCCCGCCCCTCGGTGCGCCCGCGGGCTTCTCGGCGACTCCGGGTTCCCTGAGGCGTCGGCCGCCGCCCCAGCCGGCGTCCTGAGCCAAGCTGCCGCGTCCTTCGCCCTCCGTGTGGCCCTGGCCTTTAAACTGCCGTTTCCTCGGCTGGGGGCGAGGGCGTTGAGTTTCCCGCTGGGAGGTAAAGTGCCCCCCCCCCTTTACCTCCCACACGTCGCAAGGAGACAGGCCTCTGGGCGCTAGGCACAGCCCCACCCCCCTCGTCCTACACGTGCGGGTGCGAGGCCCTCGCGAGGCCGAGGAGGCGGAGCGCTTTCCCCGAGGGCGCAGTGAGTGGGACGCGGTGCCTGTCTCTTCTCCCTCCACAGGTTGGTCCCTTCCGCACTCTGCCTGCTTCCTTTATCATCCTCTCTGGTCCTGTCTTTTCATCTGCCACCTCTGTCTGCTCTAAGCCCTAAAACTTTGTATGGGCTTAGTATGTACTACGCCACCGCCCAGGTCCCCGCACTCTAAAGGGGCAGAACATGGTGATGGGGTGCTCTGACCTCAACGGCTCCACTTATAAATGAAGTTACAGACGAGAGGAGGGAAGAGGGCCCCGCTGTCCCTCAGAGATACTCGGAGTTTGCTCTTGTTTGTCTACTGATGCTTGTCTGAATTTTCTCATGCTTTCCACGTAAGTGAAAGTGGAAACAGGAAGGGAACGTTAAGGGCTCATCAGTCTAATTGCAGGTATACAGTGATGTCGGGGATTGGTGATGGTTAGGACAGCGCTTGATCCGTGAGAAAAGTTTCATTAATTCCATTTTGGAGACAGGACCAAGGATGAGCCTGGTCACATTTGACCTGACATTATCCGGAATGTGTTCTTTGCTTTTTGGTTCAGAATTCGTTAAGTGACAGCAGTTGTTTGTTGGTGGTGGTCGGTTTTTTTAGACCATCCCTTCCGTGAATGATGGCATCAGCGGATTTTCAAAAGTATGTTAAAAATTGCTTGGTAGACTTCTACTGACGTTGCACAGCTGAATCAGATGGAACTCAGTGTATTGCAGCAGTCAATATTCCTTTGCACAACCCAGCGATTTTATGCCTGGGAGTCTACTTAAGACAGCTGGAAACTTGTGTCCACACAGGCACATGTGCCTGAATGTGCATAGCAGCATTAGTCATTATAGCCAAAAACTGGAAACAGTTAACACGTCCATCAACGGGTGAGTGGATAAACAAAATGTGGTATATCCATATAATGGAATAGTATTAAGCATTAAAAAGAAAAGAAATACTGATGAATGTTACAGTATGAATGACCCTTAAAACATGCTAAAAGGCAGATGCAGAAACCGGATATTTTCTGGTTCCATTTATATAAAATATTCAAAAAAGGCAAATTTATAGAGATAGAAAGCAGGTCCGTGGCTGTCTCGGTATGAATAGGAATTAACAGCAAATGGGCATGAAGAAACTGTGTTGGGAGATGAAAATGTTCTAAAATTGGATAATGATGATGGTTGCACAAATCTGTACATTTGTTAAAATTCATTGAATTATAACCAAAAAGAAAGGCAAACATTTATTTTACAACTTTATTCCCAGAGTATCTATGACCTACAGCTGAGCCCCAGGGGGAAAACCTTTTGCAAGGCAGTTTTATAGAGAGATAAATGTTTAAAAAAAAAAAGAGTTCTAGTTCTTATGGAGAGATACCCATACTTCTATTCAGCAAGTTCTATTTTGGCAACTGCTTTGGAGAGTCTTATAAGTGTTAAAGCAAGTTAATTCCCCCCTTTCACTCTTCTAAGTGATTAATTCCTGGGAACTAGACTTAGGCATTCCAGTTCGTGACATTTTAAACACACCTACACATAGACACAGTACAAAGTGCACATTTCCGAGGGGATTTTTTTATGACTATGTTAGGATCTGTCTTAGAAATCCATATCAAGCACTTGGGTGGAGTATTGTGTGATTACAGTTTGGATTAAAAAAGGAAAAGAGAAAAAAAAAAAAAAGAACCCACTGACAGTTTAAATTAAAAGATTCAGTTCATCCAGCAGCCAAAAGTTTGGGTGTTTATCTTAACTTGCCTCACCTTTCCTTCACCTTGTTCTTCAGGAGGAAGCCAGGGTTCAGGGTTGCTCTCGAGGCAGGATTGAACAGTCCCCTCTGCTTCCTGAGTCTTCCAGTCCAGACAGAGATGAGGCTCAAATGGGCCTTTTCTTGTCTTTGTCCCTGTCAGCAAGAGGCTGGTAATTTCCTGTTGGTTCCTTCATCAAAGTTACCAGGCTCTCATCCCTTTGATGCATCTGTCCTCAGACTCTGAAGATAGCCAGGCCCTGCTGAGTCAGTTCCTTGTTTTCACTTAGAAGCCCTAGGCTACCCCAGGCCTTCTCAAAGTTTCCTGCTCTAGAGGCATCCTTTGGTAAATGGTATAAAAAGTGAGGCAAGATCCAAACAGGGAGATAGCTTTATCACATTGCAGTAGGCCCGCGTCATGCCTTCCCCAGGCAGAGGGAGAACACTGAGAAAGATTGGACAGGTATGCCTTTTCTGAACCAGGCATTTCAGGTAGAGATTCCCACAGCTGAGGCCACAAAGATAAGTGGGGAGACCACAGGCCTTTGATCTGAGTCTGATTCCTGGTTCTGCTGCTTACTAGCAAAGACTTTAATCTCTGTGAGATTCAGTTTGCAGTTCTGTAAAATGGGGCTTGTTATCTGTGCCTAGATCGTTGCAGGGATTAAATGTGCCCACGTACCTAGAGCAGTAAGCACTGTGCTTAAAGCAGAGGCTCAATAAATGAAAGTTATTAATTACTGTTATTAATTATGAGGTCTGGTTATTGTCACACCTTAAATCACCTGAGCGAGAAAGGAGTCATGATACAGTATGAATTATAATAATAATGGAAATTAATCTTATCATAAATTATATTAGCAATAAAACTTCTGGTCAAGAATATTTTAGCAGTTCAAAATTTACTGACACTGTAAGGCCTGTCATGGGTCGTATAGAATTAGATGTGCCAACCTTGGGGGGCAGGGGCCCTGAGTTCATGTCCTAGATCTGCAAATTCACTGAATCACCTTGGGTAAGTAATTTTCTTTCTGTGAGCCTCAGTTCCCATGGCTGTAATTGAGAGCTTACTCAACATAAGTTCTGAGGAGGATACTTCCAGAGCTGAAATTCTGGAGTTTTTTTTAGTCAGACTGTTAAATTGAAAGCATCTCTTAGATGCATTTCCTCTTTCCACCACTAGGAGCAGTCAGGCAATCATCTCAGGCTAAGCCCTGACTCCAAGAATCCCCTATCTCTCAAACATAACCCACTTTAACTCTATCTGTAGCGTTTCTTTGTCTTTCCCTCTCACCTAGACTGTAAGTTCCCCAAGGGCAGGGATGATACCTTTTTTGGTTTTTGTCTGTATCTCCAGCACCTGGTGCATTAGAAGTCCAATCAATATATTTGATTAACTGATGATGTTAACTAAGAAATATTTTTATTAAATTAAGGCCAGTATATCAGTCAGATACCACCACAGTAATACTAGGGTATGAATAACCGCAGCACTCAGTGACTTAATTTTGTTTATTTATTTTTGGCCACATTGGGTCTTCGTTGCGGTGCGCGGGCTTCTCACTGCAGTGGCTTCTCTTGTTGCAGAGCACGGGCTCTAGGCGCACAGGCTCAGTAGTTGTGGCTCGCGGGCTTAGTTGCTCCGCAGCATGTGGGAGTCTTCCTGGACCAGGGTTTGAACCCGTGTCCCCTGCATTGGCAGGCAGATTCTTAACCACTGCGCCACCAGGGAAGCCCCTCAGTGACTTAAAATAACAGTTATTTACTCTCATACATCTGTGGGTTGGCTGGGGCGGGGCTGGGCTGGGATAACTCCACTCAGCTTCCTGTATTTCTCATCCTCCTCCTTAGGGCTAGCTTGGGCATATTCTCATGGAGATGGCCACTGCACAAGATGCCAAGCAGAAATATGCACGGTGTCTTGAGGTGTAGGCTGAGAACTGGAAACTATCTTTTCTATCTCATTTTGTGGGCCAGAGCACACCATATGGCCAGATTGAAAGTTAAGGGGTGGAGAAATATAATGTGCTTTTTTAGTGGAAGAAGCTTCAGAAGTTGCATGGCAAAGAGTCTGAATACAGAGAAGTGTAAAGAGTTGGGGCCATTAATACACTCTTCCACAAGCAGAAACAGATTTCCATCATGCCACCATTCTGGGTCATCTTGGGTTGTCAGGTCCCATGGGTTATATCCTATAATCATGAATACAATATTCTAGAACATTAGAGGAGACAAGATCAGAAGGCGACTTCAGTGTCTTACCAAATTGTAACCATGTCCTTCCTTTACTTTGAAGTTCCAGTTGTAAAGGAAGAAAGCAAGCAGAAATAATGATGTAATAATATTAATCACCAACTTATATATAAAACTAGAAATTCTCAAAACATTCCTTCAAAGTATGTATTCTTATCCTTATTTTACAGATGAGAGAATTGAGACAAGGAAATTATATGCCCTGCTCGATATAAATACAACTGGTAAGTACTGGAACTGGGATTCCAGCCTATGTAGGTTTGACTCACAAGTCATCCCGCTAGCTTGCCCTTTCAGTGGAGAAGCTCATGCAACAGATTCTAGTCTTGATGTGTTTGGTGGTGTGCGGGGAAGAGAGAGAAGAACTTTCCTCTGCACCCAAGGCAGAGGGCATCTATCGGATCGCTAGGCACAGTGCCTGCAACACAGTAGGTACACAAAAAAGTTTTCATGGAAGGGTAAAAGATGAGAGGGTGAAAGGAGGTAAGGGAGAAAGGAAGGGGAAGTCAGCAGAAGTGGAGAAAGTAAGAGAGGAAGAAGGAGGAAATAAGCGAAAAGATATAAGTATGTTGATCTCTATGGAAAAACCATGCCTTTCCATGATGGGCAGAAATCTGTGGATTCTGAGGGTCACTCATCCCTCGCCCCTCCCGGTGCTGAGTGCAGCTGCCTCATGCATTTCTCTGCTCCACACTGTAGATGGTACAACTTGAGCCAGCCCCTGGCTATCTTGCTGATCTTCCAATCTCGCCCTTGAT
This sequence comes from Kogia breviceps, assembly GCF_026419965.1. NCBI lineage: Eukaryota > Metazoa > Chordata > Mammalia > Artiodactyla > Physeteridae > Kogia > Kogia breviceps. Next base: position 37,812,032 of record NC_081327.1, read on the forward strand.
CACTCAAGCCACACTTACTTTCTTGTTGTTCAAATGCACGTGTACTCCAAATTTAAGAGATTTGCATTTGTTCTGCCCTCTGCCTGAAGCACCCTGCCCCTATTTCATGGTCTGCTCCCTCATTTTGCCTATTTAATCAGGGTTTACCGGGCTCTCTCACCAGCAGAATCACCCATTCGATGCTCTAATCCCCCGCAGTCTACCACCTTCTATCCCTTTAGTCTGCTTTATTCTTGTTTATAACATATATGTACTTGACATCATATTACATATTTTAATTTACATGTTTTTATTGGTCATCTTGCTCCACCAGGCTATAAACTTCAGGAGGGCAAAGTACATCATCTCTCTCATTCACTCCTGTGTCTTGAGCATCCAGTACTGTGCCAGGCATATGGTAAGCACTCAGTAAATATTTGCAGAATGAATACATGAATAATATATGCATGAAAAATGGTAACTGAATGAATGAATCCCCAAACCAAGAGCCGATGAATCATCTGCTTGAATCTAAATGTGGTGCAAGTATCCCTTGTTTACAAAGTGAATTTAATGGTGCCAGTTATTCACACGACAAAATGATTCTGCATTTTACCAAAGGTTTTATTCGAAAACTAATTAAAATAGCTACCTTGTTTAGTGCTTTTAAAAATATAATCCAATTTACAAAGTGGTGGTGTGCAGACATCTTTTCTAGAACATATGAATTTCTTAAAATAAATTACACGTATGCATAATGACAGTTCTGATTCTGATTTCTAATTCTTGTTTGTTTGTTGTATGGACGAAGAAATTGGCTTAATAAAATGCCTCACAGAGGGCTATTTCAATGTTCATATGTGCATACATTTACGTTACCTTTTAAACTTGTGAATAGGTGCATTTAAATGTTTGTGCTCCTGGAGAACCACTGGCGGTATTTTCAAGATTGGTACCGGCTTGCTTTGCAAATAGTCTACAATTTAGACTACAGGATTTGAGAGCTCTGTGTTCCAATTTTCATGAATGTTGAAACATTGACTATCAGTGCTGAGAAGGGAAGGCAGAAATGATCCTTGGCTGATGGAGAAGGCTTAAAAGAAATCTTTCTTTAGTGTCCTCAGCTTAAGATAGATGAACTTACACAGCATAGACTATTTCAGTGCTTTATCTAGTGTTTGTGTGTTTCCCTTTCCCTATTCAGTTGCCTTTTTGGTGGCTAAGAGATAATAGTGATGTTTCCATAGAGCAAAGGTAGGTCAAAATGGAATGCAGTATTTTACACAGGTGGCCCAAGAGCTTTCTTCTTGGAAACAATATTCCAGAAAAGTCTCTCTATTCTGATTGATAGCCACTTTAGTTCTGGGTCTTAAGCCATGATTGATTCCCCATTGCAAAGAGTATTGTTCTGGGCATGGGTAGAAATAAAGAATAACCCGTTTAATAGCTATTCATTGAATGCCTATTAAGTACTTTAATTTCAATCTTTACAAATGTTCTACAGAGCAAGTATTCTTATGCCCATTTTATAGGTAAGAACAGGGAAGCTCAGAAAATTGGACAGCTTAACTCAAATAGTGTGCTAATAAATGACTAATTAAATGTGACTTAATTGCTCAGAGTCTACAAGGGAATGTAACTAGGAACTAATTTATATGGGAGAGGTGGTAAGGAGAGGTGAGTGGAGGTTTCCTTAAAGGTATGAATCAAAGCTGAGAATTAAAAGATGCAGACAGGCTAGTTAGGATAAGTGTAGGGAGAGAACATGAACATTCATGGAAGAAATAGACTACATAAGGGCATTGAGGCAAGATGGAATTTGGAACTTTTGAGGAGCTAAAAAATATCTGTAAGACTGATGCTTAATGAGCCTTGAGGAAATCAGAGACAGATAACCCAGGGCTTTGTAGGACAAGGAAAGAATTGTGAATCATATCTTGAATGCAATGGGCAGTTGTTGAATTTTTTTTTTTTCTTAAGCAGAAGTGATCTGATTGTATTTGTTGACGAAGAGCATAGTGGTTTCAAGTGGATGAGAGAAAGAAGGGATGCATGGATCTTTTAAAATTAATGTTTTCGTTTTCTTTGGATATATACCCAGGAGTGGAATTGCTAGATCATATGGTAGTCCTACTTTTAATATTTTGAGGAACCTCCATGCTGTTTTCCATAGTGGCTGCACCAATTTACATTCCCACCAACAGTGCACAGGGGTTCCCTTTTCTCCACATCCTTGCTAATAACACTTTCGTCTTATCTTTTTGTTGATAGTCATTCTGACAGATGTGAGGTGATACCTCATTTGCATTTCCCTGATGATTAGTGATGTTGAGGGTCTTTTCATGTGCACCCCAATGTTCACAGCATTATTATTTACCATAGTCAAGGTATGGAAGCAACCTAAGTGTCCATCAACAGATGAACAAATAAAGATGTGAGATACACACACACACACACACACACACACACACACACACACAAATGGAATCCTGTGTCATCATTCACATCATAAACATTGCATTCCTGAAGACCCATAGTGGGAGATATGGGATAGAAGGTCTCAAGAACATGATTCTTAGTAGCTTCTACTTCCTCTTGGAAGGCGTTGGTGTGGGCAGAGAATCCTTGGCATTCAGTTGGGCTCCACTGGAACCATGGACCTGAATAAGAGAAGACTCTTGATTCCAGGTGGTGGATAACGTGTTGTTTTGGGCACAGATCTGTCTGGCCAGAGAAGGATGCTTCAGAATCTGGGATTTATACAGCTGTATCAGACTGTCCACAATGACTGGGCAGTAGGTCTCTCTCTTGAGGATGTCTTCATTAGAGTGCCAGAGATAAGCATGAGAGATCACATTCAGAAGACGTTCATCCTTGTTCTCTATGTGGTTTCTTGGATCGTCAGCAAGGCTAAGCACTTTCTCAGGAAGGCCTTCTATTAACTTGGTCTTGGTAAGCCAGAGGGCCTGCTTTACACCCTCGAGGCAGTGGCAACGCTGGTGGAAGATGTAGCAGGCCTGGTCCTTGTACAGCGGGTGCTCGTGAAGCGGGGGCAAGCGGCGGAACTTCGGGTGCATCCAGCCGGGGTCCCAGAGCGGGAAGACTCGCCGCGCCAGACCAGGCATAAAGTGCATCTTCCCCGCATGGGTGATGGGCTCCAGTCCAGGAACCTCGTACACCCTGTCCGGGGGAGGAGGCTCGGGCTTCCGCGTGGAGCGCATGCCCCACTCTTACGCCCCACGTCTTGGGACCCCGCAGCTTCCAAGACCGAGCCTCCCGGGGGGAGCAAGCTGCAGCCTTGCTGGCCCTGACGCCAATGCCATACCGATCCGATCTCTTCAAGACCTCCCCCAGGACGCCACCGTCTTCCTGCACGCAAGGCCTGCTGGGAACAGCCCAACCTGCAGTTTTATGAAATCATTTTGGGCACTAGGCTGCTCTCCTTTCCTGTGCCCGCAAATATCCTCCTGGGTCAGAAAGACAGTGTCACCTGATGTTTAATTAGTTAAAAAGAGAAATCCCTCAGCTCTGAGCAGACTCTGACTTTGAACAAATACTTTCCTCTCTCTGAGCCACTTCTTGTCTAAAATGAGGAGTTTGGCCAAAAGATTTCTACATTTCTGTTTCCCTCTGAAAGCCCATGGTTACTGATTACCTTCACTCCAGGCACAGTTTTTCAAAAGTATGTCCAAAGGATGCCTTTGTATTGATTCTGTGTCAGTTGGAGTCCTGCCCTGAAACACGAGTGGTAGGGCGCGGAGGGCGTTCGGTTTTATCCCAGAGCTCAGTGCGAAGGTCAGCCAGGTCCCCTGATGTTGCCACTCAGGGCCATTTGTCAACAATTCCTTGCTGGGCAAGGCCTCCAAAGATTTTTACCTGTCTACTTTCTTACCTAAAGTGTCCATACCATTGATCATCTTATTTTTTCCTTCTCTGCTCCTATCAGGGGAGGGAGCAGGATTCCGTGACACAGACAATGGACTTGGAAATTGAGCTGCCCAAGTTTGAATTCTGGTTATGGCCCTTACTTGCCGTTGGCAGATACTTTACCTCTGTGATCCTCATTTTCCACATCTAATAGCATCGGCACCTCCTTCAGAGAATTGTTGTAAGTTAGAAAGGTGATGCATCGCAGTGCCTAGAATATAGTAAATACTCAGTGAATGTTTTTGTCTCCTCTGCTCCTCACTCATCTCACTCCTACTCCTCATCAGCTTTCATTTCTCAAAATTGAACTGAGGCATCACACGTTTCACAAAAATATCTCCTGACCTTTCCCTCCCCACAGTCTTCTCTACAACTTGATTTTGCTACAGTGTATCATCCCCTATGCTTGTCCGTTGCACCACAGTCCCTCTGCAGGAGACATTTAGAGACCAATAATTACTGATACTCCATCACTGTCTCTCAAGCGTACAGGCAGACGGTAGGTGTTCAATAAATGTTTGCTAACATTTACTGCCAAAGAGGATGTTTAAAGAAGGCGTCCTCGAAGAGGGATGATGACCAGAGAGGAGGGAGAACAAATCACGTGTGTCAGGCCAGCTCCTCGAAAGAGACTTGGTATAGAACATGAGGGGAAAATAGAGTAAAGGCAGAATCCATTAACTGGCCTCAATTACATTAGTAGTTCTCTACTATGTGACATATAGTCATCATTTAGTCTTTAGTGCAAGCAATTCTTATATATATATATATATTTATACTTTTTTAAAAATAAATTTATTCATTTATTTATTTATTTTTGGCTGCCATCGGGTCTCCGTTGCTGCGCGTGGGCTTTCTCTAGTTGTGGCGAGCGGGGGCTACTCTTTGTTGCGGTGTGCGGGCTTCTCACTGTGGTGGCTTCTCTGTTGCGGAGCACGGGCGCTAGGCACGCGGACTCAGTAGTTGTGACTCGCGGGCTCTAGGTGCACAGGCTTCAGTAGTTGTGGCGCATGGGCTTACTTGCTCTGTGGCACGTGGGATCTTCCCAGACCAGGGCTCGAACCCGTGTCCCCTACAGTGGCAGGCAGATTTTTAACCACTGTGCCACCAGGGAAGTCCCCAGTACAAGCAACTCTTGATTGACTAAGAAAGGTTTATCAACAGAAGCAAAATTTATCATGTATATTTACAGCCTGATTAGCTCTCCTCCTATAGCTTTTCTTATATCTATGGAAGGGGAAAATGCACCCAGACAGTCTATTTTCTTTATGTCACAGAAGTTGAGTCACAGAAGCAAACGTTGGAAGATGTGCTATAAAATAATCAATCATCAGATAAAACTGTTTTGGATGTGGCAGATGTATAAAATGAAGTAAGATTATTTTTCCAGCTAAAAGTTTGTGTAGTTACAAAAGATTCTGGTGGAACAAATAGATTTATCCAGGTCAACACTTGTAAGGAGGTATGATTTCAAAGCAGAAAGGCAGCTGAAAATAGCAGCTAGTCCTTTGCAGCCTTTTCTTCCTAACCCTATTTCTCACCCTCATGCCCAGCACCCAGTAATTGCTTTTCCACGATAAACATCTTTTACTTTCCTTTTGTTAACAGCATGACTTCTAGAATACTTATGCATTTTATTTGGCCAATGTCTGTTTTAAATATCATGACACAAGTGAGCAGCGGCAGCAGCCCCTAAGCAGTTACTAGAAAGGAGGTGCCTTCTCTACATTATCGCTGAGTGTGATTACACTGCTGTTGCTGATGAAGAAACTGTAATGCCAGGTGATAAGCTGTATGTCCAAGTTGGTACAGCTTAGACATTGTGGAGCTTGGGTGTCTCCCCAGAGCTTTCTCATTCCAATATGTGCTGGTATTTCTCAGATGTAAACTGACAAGCATTCAGTCTGCTGGGATGGTAACTTCCTCTAAACTGGACATTTAACACCTTATAATGCATCTATATCCTGAAGCCAAATGCATGGAAACCTATTCAACTCTGCCCATGTTCAGATGCCCATAGCATCATCCTCTTTGCATATATTCCTCCCCCTGCTTAGAACAAGTTTGCTCCTTCATGCTCTGGCTAATTCCAATACATTCTTTGAAAATTCCATGCTCAGGTGTCCTATCCTCCAGAAATATTTTCCTGATACTCCTTGCCCATCTCTCTCCCCTGCTGCCAGTATGAACTTAGTATCCTTCCTTTGTGTTCTGTGCACCCCACCACGTGCCTAATTCCAAAGATCTTCCTTGACTTACAATGGGGTTATGTCTCCATAAACCCATTGTAACTTGAAAATATTGTTAAGTCGAAAAATGCGTTTAATAACCTAACCTACAGGACATCATAACTGAGCCTAGCCTACCTTAAATGTGCTCAAAACACATTAGCCTGCAGTTGGGTAAAATCACTTAACACAAAGCTTATTTTATAATAAAGTGTTGAATAGCTCATGTAATTTATTGAATACTGTGCTGAAAGTGAAAAGCAGAATGGTTGTCTGGGTACAGAATGGTTGTAGTGTATTGGTTGTTTACCCTTGTTTTTGGGTGGCTGACTGGGAGCCTCAGGCTCACTGCCTTGCCCAGCATGAGGGATTATCAGACCATATATCACTAGCCCCAGAAAAGATCAAAATCCAAAATTTCAAGTACAGTTTCTACTGAACGTGTATCACTTTTGCACCATTGTAAAGTTGGAACATCGTAAGTCAGGAACAGTGTACAGTACTTGACCCATCATGTAAAAAAATTTTTTTTCTCCCAGGCCTCTTATTTCTTTAAGGGCAGAGGCCATATTTTATACATAATTTAGGGATACATATTCCCAGATATATCAATATCTCTAGAACCTGTTTCAGACCTTGGCAAATAGACCCTATTAATGCACGTGAAGATAAAATAAGAATAGGTAGCATTATAATCATCTGATCCATGTAAGCAGTTTACATGTAGACTCATTTAAATCTCATAACTTGCAGGTGAGATTAAAACTGTTAGCAAGGATCATTTCTAGTGAGAGAGAGAGGGAGAGAGGACAAGAAATATGCATACAAATATATGTGTATATACATATACATAAATGGATATACATAAAGTCACATACACATATACAACTTACCTGTACAAACACACACACATCATAGATCTGAATGTTTTACATAATCATACACTTGATAAGTTTTCAACACAAAATTTTCAACACAAAGAGATTGACAGCTTATTTAGCCACATTGTTAAACACACAGTGCAGATCACAGGTGGTTCTCTGCCCTCTATATTCTTCCATAGACGGTGTTAGAGTTTTCAGTCACACTGACAATCAGGACATGGAAGAGCCCGGAATGTAAGCCACGTGGAGCAATGAGCTGAGGCTGTATCGTTTGTAGAAGAGAATGCTCTGGGGGCACATGATCACTTTGTTCAAATATCTAAAGCACTGTCGTGAAGAAGAGTGATTGGATTCATCTTGCTTGGCTCCCGGGGGGTACGAAACTGGGACTGATGGATAGAAACTTCAGGGAGGGAGAGAAAATGCTGCTCAGTCTGGGGACAGATATCTGGCCCGAAGGGTCTCTGCCACTAGATCTTGTGCTTCTCAGAACAGAGGCTTTGGTTCACGTCAGGCACAGGAACTCAGACTGGCCGTCCGCCTGACAGGTATTACCATATTTCACAGGGGGCTTCTGCTGTGGCTAGGAGAAGATATTACAGGACCACCATGATCTCATCTAAATATAAATTTTAATAGAAGTTGTAAAAAGTCTAGTTGGAGTACCATATGCCTCGGAAAGAATTTTATTTCTACTAATGGTAAAACTACTACTCTACTACTAGTACCACCACTGCTATGATTACTATTACTCTTACTATTTGCAGGGTAGCTACTGTGTGAAAGGTACATATTCCCTCTGCTAGACACTTTGCATGTTGCATGCACTATGTTATTTAATCTGCACAGCAATCCTGAATGGTCCATGCTCTCAACCCCATTTTGCAGTTGTGGGGGACTGAGGCTCTGGGAGGTGAAACCCTCAGCTACTCGTTGGCCAGATAGTAACGCTCAAGCCCATGTATGTCTCACCACAACATTAGTTACCTGTCTGTTTTACAGAGAGGGTGGGGGAGAAGAGAAGAGAGGAAAGAAGAGGCGAGGAGAGAAAATCAAAGGAGAGGAATAACATATGATAATCCTAGGCTTAAATCAGATTTAATTTGGGAAAAAGTGATACTCTGTTCCTGAAATGTTCTTTCTTGAGTATCTAGGTGTACGTGGCTGGTTGTGTAAATTGCAGTTATCAAAGACAGATCGTTTAACTCTTTCTATGATGAATCCACTTAATTCTGTGGCCACTGCATCCTTCATAGGAAGAGCTGCCTCACAACTGCATGAGAACAGGTCAATTTATGTGTATGGCTCACACACATTTTCTCCAAAGGCGAAATCAAAAGGGACCTATGTAGGGTAAGGGGAAGAACTTGAATAGGAATTGGAAAATCAAAGTCGGGGAGAAGATTTGGAGATATTGTCAGTACATTAAGAATAATAAAATTAAAGATATCTGAAAACAAATGATTGTAAGCAATTTTAATAGAGATAGTCTCTTCCCCCAAGGGACTTAAAAACCCAGGTTGGATGAGCTGATTCAGATAATTATGCTAGCCTCAGGGGAATAATATATGGAAATATATAAGAAGTACACACACCTTCTTTTTTTTATGCATACGATGTTCGCTTTATGTGTCGTATATTCTCCAGCCATCTTTCAAGACCTGCACCCCAACAAAGTCTTTATTCACTTCTCTGATTCCTGGTGTTTTCTCTCAAGCTCCTGTAGATGTTATCCTCTGCATCACAAAGTTAGATTCAGGATCATGTGCTGTCTTGTACTACTGGATTTTTTTTTCCCTCTTGAGTCTGTTTTCCTTTCCCGTGCAAGTGGTAAGAGATGCATATAGCAAGTTACAGTATCACTAGGGAAATGCCAGCTGGAGGTCTTAAGTAGCTTTACAGGGTATTCTGACTGTGAAGAATGCACTGAATCTGGATAAAACAGAAGCACACAATCTCATTGTAAGGCAGGGAAGAAACTTCATTCACCGGAATTTTTCTTAAGAGGGTCCCCATATGTGTTTTGAAGAAATAAATAATATGTGGTATGGGTGGTGAGCAGCAAGAAGACACTCAGTGTGGCTCCCAAATTGCCTTCGCAAGAACACTATAGCTCCAGGAGAAGTTTTTGCTGTGACTGAGCACCTTGACTGGTGGAGAGATGAAAAATCGGGAGTCAGAATCTAAATTGTACCAGGCTGCTGCATCACACCACTTCAGGTGATACCACTGGCATCAAAGCTAGGAGGTGACTATGGAGCAGAGGAAGGTCTAAGGGAATTTTTTTTTCTATATAGATGCAGTGTTAAGTCCTCGTCTTTATTTTCCTGCCAAACACGTTCAGTCAGTTCTATCGTGTTTGATAATGCTTTTATGACACTGAATTGTTTTGGGGGGGTAGGATATAAAAAAGGGGTTGAGGATCTGAGTTGATATCAGTGAGAAAGAAGACTTCCCCTGCAACTTATAAACTAAAGGTGGAGGGGACATTTGGATTACACATAACGATGGAATACTGATATCAAGCTTTTAGGGTTCTTAAGAGTATTAAACAAAAAGAAAATGTAAACTATATGGAAATAGTAAATACTCAACATGTGCTTACTATCTTCTTATGGGAAAGCCAACTTATATCCACTATTCATAAGAAACTAAACATGTTAGTGAAGTTGGTAACGATGAAAAGTCTAAGAAGAGTGTGTGTGTGTGTGTGTGTGTGTGTGTGTGTGTGTGTGTGTGTGTGTGTGTTGGGAATTGCATGAAAAGACCTGTGTAATTAGATTTTGGGGAGCCTCACAAATGAAGGAGGAGAGTACAGGGATGACCCAGGGTTTCAGTGCTTCAGGCTCAGCCTGGGCGGCCCCCCCCCTCCGCAATAGCATCAGCCCTGCCAAAGGGAGAGGGGTCCACGGGGGCTTGTCTGGCCTCTGTTTCACCCCCCAAACATTGCTGGGACTCGTTGTAAATCTGTCTATCATTTCCTGCTCCTCTCTCTTTTGATAGCTGCACTTTTCTTCAAATATGTTAATATAAGCAGTTCTGCTACAACCAAATCTTTCTGTTGCCTAAGAGTCATTTATCTCTTTGTGATGATCATACTTATCATTTATTTTATTTTAAGGCTTTTAATCTTGAGCTTGTTGTGTTTGTTGTTGCTACTGTTTTGAGTTCTAGAGACAGGAGACTGGCAATTTATCAAAACCCCAACCATGGTTAACATTCCCAATGTGAAGTGTAAGTTTCTTAGGAAAGGAATCCTGCCTTCGTCATTGTCTGCATCCCCACACAGAACAAGGCACAGAAGAGAAGCTCAGTAAACACTTTGATGTTCCCTGGGGTCTGCCTGAAGGAAGAGTCTATATTCCATTTCACACATTTCTTACTCAAAAACTTTTGCCTTATTCTTAAGGTCTGTTATTGTTAAGTGCATTTTCTTGTGTTCCAACAAATTAAAATTTGTAGGAACTTAATCTATCTCTCTCCAAACACATTTGTAATGCTTGGTATTTTTTATCCTGTTGTTCTCTGGGTGTCATATATCATTATACTACGTAGCCTTTCTTAAAGAGAAAACCAACGGAAAAAGTGTATTTTTAAAAAAATCCCTTATTAGTATGGCCTATAGCAATTAAAGCTTGAAATTAGAATTAAGGATTGTGCATTTTGATGCAGGCGATCATATAGATGCATTAACATTGTGGCATAGGTTTTTCTTTGCAGGCACAAAGTCGTCATTAGGAAATATAATACTCATTTTTTCCCTGATTAATTATAGCAGAGGCATAACAAAATATATATATTGTGTTGGAGCATGCACCATTTGCAAAATTATAAGTCATGGATAAGCTGAGGTATGAATTCAAAACATTCTGTAAGACACAGAGTAAATATGAAATTTGCTTTTTGAAATACTTTTGGTAAAGAGAATTTATGCACTTAAAACATGAAGAAATACATCTTGAGAACATAATTCAGTCTAAAATAGTCTAAGTTTTCCTCCCACCTTCTCAAATCTATGGCTTTTGATATGTGTAACTTTGGAGGATATTCTGATAATGATACATAATAAATAATCCATAACACATAGCACATAATATAAATGTAATAGTAGCTACTATTTTCTAATAATAACCAGTCTTCCAAAAAATGCCAGACATCAGGCTAAGTGTTCTCCATGGTTATCTGATTTAATCCTCACTATTCTGCCTAGTAGGTACTGATGTATTATTATTATAAAACTTTAATTCAATGAGATGCACCTATATTAGCTGTATAACTTCATAAGTTTTGGCAGATGTATATATTTGCGTATCTGATACTCTAATCAAGAAAGGAATATTTCCATCACCCCAGAAGTAGATGCTATTTTTATCTCTAATTCTCAGATGAGAAAAAGTGGGCTCAGTAGAGTTATATAATTTGCCCAATAAATAGGCCAGTAATAAATAGCAAAGTTGGTAGCCAAATCCATGCTCTTCCTTATACTGTACTAGAATACCCAAGGCTTAGCTCCAACATATGTGGACTTTCGTGGGTGTGTGTTTCAATCATGGTAGGGTTTGGAGAGGAAGCAGGAAGCTGACATCTAACAGTATTTTTTTTTAAGTGCTAATCATTAGAATATCCTAGCTGTGTAAAGACAGAGATTCATGCTCCATCCTTGATTTAGTAGACTGACATGTGGGCCTAAAACCTGTATTTTTTTGTATGCTCCCTATATGATCCTGATACCATGTATTTATCAGGATAGGCTGTGTAATGCTGTGGTAACAAATTAAACATGAAATATCAGAAACATATCACATTAAATTTTACTCTTACTCAACAAATCCACAGCTTGGATGACTCTCTAAAGAAGATGTCCTCTTTTTTATTTTTTCCTTTATTTTTTCGAGCTTTACTGAGATAAAATTGATGTATAACAGTGTGTAAATTTAAGGTGTACAACATGTTGATTGATACACTTAGGTTTTGCAATAAGATTATCACCACAGGTTAGCTAACGTCTCCATCATGTCACATAACTAATTTCCATTTCTTTTTTGTGGTGAGAACATTTAAGATCTACTCTCTTAGCAACTTTCAAATACATAATACGGTATTATTAACTCTAATCACCATGCTGTACATTAGATCCTCAGAACTTACTCATCTTTGAACTGGAAGTCTGTTTCCTTTGACCAGCATCTCCCCATTTCCCCCCAGTCTCTGATAACCACCGTTGCACTTTCTATTTCTACGAGTTTGGCTTTTTTAGAGTCCAAGAGGATGTAGAAAAAAGGAAACCCTTGTGCACTGTTAGTTGGAATGTAAATTGGTATAGCCACTTCGGAAACGAGTATGGAAGTTCCTCAAAAAATTAATAATAGAACTACCATATGATCCGGTAATCCCACTTCTAGGTGTATATCCAAAGGAAATGAAAACAGAATCTCGAAGAGATATTTGCATGCCCCATGTTAATTGCAGCATTATTTACAATAGCCAAGATATGGCAACAATTTAAGTGTCCATCTGTGGATGGAAGGATAAAGAAGATGTGGTACATACATACGATGCAATATTATTCAGAAGGTGTCGTCTTTGCAGAAACATCCAAGATACTCCTTCTTCGACTCTGCCGTTTATGTTCTTGCAGGAGGCAAAAAGAAGAGCTGAAGGGTCATGCAGTAGTAGTTCTTAAATCTTTGACAAATCCCTTGGTCAGAACTCACCCCATGGCCCTCTTGGAAGGGAGCTGAGAAACGAGGAGTGGGACATAGCTTTAGGGAGGAGAGTGAATGTCTTTAACCACAGTCAGGTTTTGAGAATCATTTACCTCTAACTTTCTTTCTTTCTCTGGAAGTTTGTGGCTATGATGTGGTATAGATAGATTTGATCTTCTGTTTTCCTAGGAAGTAACGCCCTTACTGTGACAACTCCACCGTGGCATGGGGTGCTTGTCCTTGTTTTCTCTTCAACTATTGTGCGCATGAAAAAATGTGAACCTGTTGGATTGCTGCTGACAGGCCTGCCACCAGTTCCCTTTGTTGCTCTTTAATTCTTTCAAGGTAGCATTATTTAAGTTGTTCCTAGCCAGATGGTCTGTATTCCCAGATAGATGCCAACTTAATGCTTGCTGATACTTGGTACGCAGAGGTTTTAAGGTTCTGTCCTCTAGAGGTTATGAAGCAAAGTGAGTCAGACTGCCTAGCTTCTGCTCCAGGCTCCATCATTTACTAGGGATGTGAGTTAGGTAAGTGACTTAACCTCTCTGAACCCAATTTCCTCTTGAGTAAAATGGGGGTAATTATAATTTCTACCTCATGGGACCATCATATGTATTAAAAATGATAATCCACATAAGTACTTAGCACAGGAGCTGGCATATGGAGAGCAACCAATAAACTTTGTCTACTCTATAATGGGATGTCTTTAAGACCGCTGATCTGCCAATGTCTAATAAAAAGAAACGCCTATGCATTGTCTCACCCAGTGAAATGGATTTCGCCATTATTATGCTAAGAGAGAAGCCTTTTCTCATGCCTTCAAATTAATCAATTTCATTTCCCTACCTTTTTGTAAAGCCAGCTTTGACCCTGTCTTTCAACTCTAAATGATGATTTTATGAAAGTTAAAATGAAATCAGCAAAATGGTACTTTTCTGTCAATGAAAAGTCTATCAGCCAAAAAAGCATTGTGAACAATAACTCACATTTCTCCTACTCTTTCCTACATGAAGCTGTGTGTTATCTAACAACAGGAGGATGTTAAATCACCCAATGTAAACTTCCTTTCCCCAGAGTAGCAAGTGAGCTATTTTCAACTTTCTGTTGTGACACCATTTTTTAGGTTGTGTCAGCATGCCTATTATCAATTTACCTTTTCACAAGCTGTGTACATTTACTTCGAGTTTATTGAGATCTCTTCCTCAAGATTATCTAGGCATTTCTCTGGGTGTCCAAGTTGGATTTGTGCTTGGAAATGTGCTTTCTTGCTCAAATACGAATATAATACAGCCTCCACCTACCTAAAAGACTCATATATTGGCACATAAGTATATAGTAGCACATTCAGCATATATTCCTGGACATTCTCAAGTAATATCTGTTTAGCTGTGTTTAACTGATCACTTACAAAACCAATTTGGCCATGAAAAATTTATTTTCACAAAAAGGGGTGTTTCAGAGAATGATATATTTGGCAGGATCATGGGCAAGATTGATGATGACTTAAACTATAGAACTTGGCCTGTTTCTCAGTTTAGAAAGATAATAATAAGGAAGCTATTGCTTGGTCTGATCTGAGTTTATAAAGCCAGTGGGGACCATAGCACCTAATTCTAATCTGTTCCACGGGGCTGGGACTAGGGAGAGGAAAGGGAGGCTCTTGTCATGGGTGTCACACCATTTATGAAGGTACCAAAAAGCTCACTAATCCAGATAATATTTTAATGCAGTATTTTAAAAAAATAATGCAAAAAATCCATAATGAACAAAATGACAAATTTTAAATAAAGGCAAGATTAATATTACTAATGTTTTTCTTTTGCTTTTGGTGCTAATATGGCTCTGTACAGTAGTTACTGTTATTGAATCTACATAAAATTTTGATAGTTTGTCTACCATGGATTTTTTGCATGAATTTTGGTATTTTAAAAGAGTGCATTGAAATACTATGGGCCTTGATTGCTGAGTTTTTTGGAGCCCTTTTGACTTTATGCCCAAGGCAAGTGCCTCATCACCTCACTCCACTACCAGCTCCAATGTTTGATCCCTACCCAGACCACCTAGGGAGGGAAGAGCAAACTCATTTTATCTTGTGCTGAGGTTCTGCACAAAGTCAGCATCAAGAAGGGATGGCACATCCATGTACACAGCAGCATTAATTACAATAGACAGAAGGCGAAAGCAACCCGCATGTCTATCATCTGATGAATGGATAAGCAGAATGTCATATATACACACAATGGGACAGTATTCAGCTTTAAAAAGGAAGGGAATTCTGACACATGCTATAACACGGAGGACACTTGAGCACATTATACTGAGTAAAATAGTCACAAAAAGGACAAATACTGTGTGATTTCATTTCCGTGCAGTATCAAGGGTAGTCAAACTCACAGAAACAGAAGCTAAGAATGGTAATTGCTGGCACTGGGGAGAGAAAAATTAGAAGTTGTTATTTAATGGGTATAGAGTTTCAGTTTTGCAAGATGAAAAAGTTCTGGGGATTGATTGGACAACAGTACTGATCTGTGCACCTAAAAATGGTTAAGATGGTAAATTTAATATTATGTGTATTTTATCACAATTGAACATTTAAACAAAAGAAGAAGAAATGGCAAAGATCAGAGAAGCACATCATCAAAAGCAGAACTTGAGAGTGGAGACAAGGAACCATAATGCCAGGATGCTTCTTTTATTGTAGGGGTCGATTGTCAGGTTAGGCTAAAATTAAACTGTGATAATAAATGCCCCCAATCCTAGTGACTCAGAAAATGGAGTTTCTGCTTTCTCGGATGCTGCATGTCCATTGAGGGTCAGCTATAGCTCTGTCCTCTGTCATCTTTACTCTGGGACCCAGGCTAATAGAGCAGTCTTCCTTTGGTTGTCATTACCTAGAGTACAACAAGGCATGATTGACCAAGCTTCTGCTCAGAAGTGACACATCGCTTTGTCCATGTTTCATTGGCCAAAGCAATTCACATGGCCCTTAGAGTTTAACAGTGTAAGTCTGTATAATCTTCCTTTAGGGAGGATCCCTGTAGCAATAACAACAACAGCAACAAAAGAATAATCTACAGTTGGTTGAACAAAGGGAAAGAGAGCTAACAACTCTATAATTTTCCAAGAACTTTATATACTGTTCTCATTCAGTTGTCATTCAGTTTTGACCACAACCCTATGAATTCCTGCTACCATTCCTATAGGTGAAGAAGCTGAGTTCAGGTTGACTCAGAAACCTGTCTAAGGTCACAGAGTTAGAACGTGTTAGAGCTGGTGTTCGAATCCACACCCAACTAACTCAAAGGCCATATTCTTCCCAAGACAACATAGTGATGTCCACACTGGTGTGTGGACAAAGTGAGGCCTAAAACCCTATTGTGAAAACCATTTTTTCAATAATGCAACCCAATATGAATACTCATATTAATTGATTAGGCAGGTGGAAAGCATTGCATGTAAAGATTGGTGGAAAAGGTTAAAGTTCTGGAAGCAGAGTGGTACTAAAAATAGTCAAGATACTCCACATCATGCATTTTCCATATGAAAAAGCGTGAACCTCACCGACCATCAAGTTAAGGGTGATCCAACTCCTTTAAGAAAACTAATTTTAAAAAATCACTGTTGGGCTTCCCTGGTGGCGCAGTGGTTGAGAATCCGCCTGCCGATGCAGGGGACACGGGTTCGTGCCCCGGTCCGGGAAGATCCCACATGCCGCAGAGCGGCTGGGCCCGTGAGCCATGGCCACTGAGCCTGTGCGTCCGGAGCCTGCGCTCCGCAATGGGAGAGGCCACAACAGTGAGAGGCCCGCGTACCACAAAAAAAAAAAAAAAAAAAAAAAAAAAAAGAAAAATCACTGTATTTCTGGAGCATTGGAAACAGGACTAAGACATGTATTTCTAGAAATGGCTAGGAGTGGAGAATTAATAAGAATGAATACATTAATAATACAAGAAAAGAGTTTACCAAGGCTATACATTCATATCAGCATTAAAGTCAAGGCTGGCCAAGGAAATCCAGGATTGGAGTACAAGTCGGTTTAACCCTTCTGGGAGGCTATATAAACAACCTTTTAACTCTCAGAGAACTCCTCACCCTCCCACCCATTCTGTTTTCACCAGATCCTAAAGACATTATTTGAAATAGTAAAAAATTATTTGGTAAAAATGCTTACTATCCTGTTAATAAGAAGAATGAAATAAAAAATGGAAAGAACCTAAATGTCCAGTAATGGGCAGATGGATAAGTAAAATTTGACTCATCTCTTTGAAGAAAGATTACTTCACCATTGAAAGACTCATATGTGAAAAGTTTAATGTGTGAAAATGGTTTGCTTTTCATGTTAAGTGAAACAATTAGAATATAAAATGGAATGAATATATATATATATATATAAGATATCCACTCTATAAGACAAAAGAATAGAAAAATAAACAAGGCATGTGTATAGGTAGGAAAAGATAAGAAGGAAATATACACAAATGCTAAATCTACTCACGTGTGATGTTAGTATTTGTGTATATGGTCTGTATGACCATAGATGATTAGTACATTTGTTTATTCTTCCAGTGGGCATTTATGGAGAGGTTATGACATTGTAGACACAGTTCCATGCACAGTAGTGAATAAAGTTGACCAAACTGCTGTCTCGTGTTGCTTATATTATAAAGAGGGGAGGGTGTATGAGAAAGAAACAAACATATAGTATGTTAGGTGATCAAACTCCTTTGGAGAAGACAAAAGAGAATAAGGGACTAGAGTGCTGTTGGGGTTATTTTATATGGGTTGGTCTTGGAAGCCTCATAGAAAAGATGATGTTTGACTAGAGGTCTGAAGGAAGTGAGGCAGCTATCCAGGTAGGTAACTGGAGACAAGCTTTCAGGAAGAGAGAACCCTAGATGAAAAGGCCCTGGAGGTACTTGGTGTCTTCAGGGAGAAGAGGAAGCAAATGTGACTTGAAAGAAGTGAGGGAGTCCATTCTCTACGTCTGCATCTTTATTCCTGTCCTGCCCCTAGGTTCTTCAGAACTTTTTTTTTTTTTTTTTTTAAGATTCCATGTATATGTGTTAGCAGACAACTCAATTTTGTTTCTTTTTATGGCTGAGTAATAGGGAAGGGGAAGCTGGGATGAAGTGAGAGAGTAACATGGACATATATCTACACTACCAAATGTAAAATAGACAGCTAGTGGGAAGCAGCCGCATAGCACAGGGAGATCAGCTCAGTGCTTTGTGTCCACCTAAAGGGTTGGGATAGGGAGGGTGGGAGGGAGATGCAAGAGGGCAGAGATATGGGGATGTATGTATATGTATAGCTGATTCACTGTGTTATACAGCAGAAACTAACACACCATTGTAAAGCAATTATGCTCCAATAAAGATGTAAAATAAATAAATAAATAAAGTTAAGGAATATTACATGGTAAAAATATGAAAAATAATTATATAATAAACATAACCTTTGAACCCTGCAAAACAAATTGAGGGGGGTAAGTCATAGGAGAGGAGGTCACGGGGTGGCGGTTGGTGTCAGGGGGGTCACGTCAGCCTTGTAGGCGATTTTCAGGACTCCGGCTTTTTTACTGAAAAAGACAAAAAGCATTTGGAGGATTCTGAGCTAAAGTGTGGCATGATCGATCTTGAAAGGGTCATTCGGGCTGCTGTGAGGGGAAGAGATTGGGAGCAGCGTAGGCAGAACAGAATCAGGTAAGAAATTAGTAGCTTGGACTCGAAGATCACAGCAGGGAACATGAAGAATGCTTGGATTTAAAATATTTCAGGGATGGATCTGTTGGCGTTTGCTTATGAGTTTGAAATGGGGTGTGAGGAGAGAAGAGGACTTGGCCCTGACACCCAGGTTTGTGCACTGAGATAAAGATAGATAAAGATAAAGTTGCCATTTACCAAGAGAAAACTGCAGAAGGAACCAATTTCAGGGTGGGATGGGAAAAAAAGAGGAATTTGGCTTGGGATGGAATAATTTTTTATTTGGGATGGAATAATTTCCATCCCCCACAATAGGGAGATGTTTAATCAAATAAGCAGATAAGCACATGAGTTCAACATTCGAAGGGTTGAATGAGATAACCTAGGTATTAGGTAGAGCTAGATAAATAAAAGGAGGACTTGGCCCTGGGATTCTTCACTATCTAAAGTGGGGGAAAATGAGAGAAAACACGAAAAAGAAACTGACAAGTGATGACCAGTGATGTAAGAAGAGAACCGAGTGGTGTCCCAGAAGCCAAGTTATGTATTTATTTATTAAAAAAATTCCTTATTGAAGTATAGTTGATTTACAGTGTTGTGTTAGTTTCAGGTGTACAGCAAAGTGATTCAGTTATACATATACATATATATATACACACATATATATACATATATATGTATACATATGTATATATATATATCTTCTTTTTCAGATTCTTTTCCCTTGCAGGTTATTACAAAATGTTGAGTATCGTTCCCTGTGCTATTCAGTAGATCCATGTTGGTTATCTGTTTTATATATAGTAGTATGTATATGTTAATTCCAAACTCCTAATTTATCCCTCCCTCCCCTTTTCCCTTTGGTAACCATAAGTTTGTTCACTGTGTCTATGGGTCTATTTCTATTTTGTATATAAGTTCACTTGTACCTTTTTTTTTAGATTCCACATATAACTGATATCATATGATATTTGTGTTTCTCTGCCTGACTTAATTTACCTAGTATGATAATCTCTAGGGCCATCCATGTTGCTGATGGCATTATTTTATTCTTTTTTATGGCTGAGTAATATTCCATTGTATTCCTGTGTGTGTGTGTGTGTGTGTGTGTGTGTGTGTGTGTGTGTGTGTGTGTGTACACCACATCTTCCATCTGTTGATGGTCATTTAGGTTGCTTCCATGTCTTGGCTTTTGTAAATACTGCTGCAGTGAACATTGGGGTGCATGTATCTTTTTGAATTACGGTTTTTCTCTAAAACCAAGTTATGTATTTAAAGATGAAGGGAGTTTATGTCAATTGCTGCTGATGTTATAAGTGCAGTGAGGATTAATAAATGACCATTGTATTAGGTGACAGAAATAATTGACAGGAGTGGTTCCAGGGGCATGGTCACATTAAAAACTTAATTGGAATGGGTACAAGGAAGGGGAAAAGTCAAGACAGTGAATGTACATCTTGTTCTAGGAGTTCCCCTATAAAGGGGAACATAGATATTAGGCAATAGTTTAAGGTGGCTCCGGGGTAAAGGGAGAGCTTTTGGTGAAGTGGGAAGTATTACAGTGATTTTGTATGATGATAGTGCAGTCAGTAGGGGAAACTTGATAATACAAAAAAGAGAGAAGATAACAGCAAAAGAGAGATCCTTGGCAAGGTCAGAGAGGGCCCAGGGCATACTGGAGAAATTGGCCTGCAAAGCATGGTGAGTTCACTCATCATAACAGGAAATAAGACACACCTTTGCAGATAATGATAGAGACGTTAGTATATTTGCTGATGGGAGCAGGTGGAACTTCTTTTCTGAATACAGTTTCTATTTTCTCAGTGAATCAAGAGAAATTATGTTCTTTCCCCAAGTCACATAGCAATAAATCATATAGCTATAGCTGTCTGGATCCCAGATTCCAAACTGTGTTCTTTCCATGTCACCACAATGGTATTACCTAACCTTCTTCAGGGTAAGGAACTAAAACTTACCTACATTTTAGACATCCTCATTTAGCATTAATATTCTGAAGAGGGGTCTTTGTTTAATTACCAAAGCTCGTATTGGAACCATTTTTATCAGCCAAAGGCATCCATTGAACTTTTCCACTTATACAATAATAATCCCTTAGCTGATTTCCTACAGTTTCCAAAGCTCAAGAATAATAATAATAATAACCTGTTCTCCATAGCAAGATTATGAGGTCAGTATTAGTAACACCACTTTGCAAATTTGTAAGTTAAGGCTCAGCAGGATTAAGAAACCTTATCATCATTGCACCTTTCACTCGTAGAATGGTTCTTAGGACTCACTAAATATTTGGTGGATGGAAGGAGATCACTTGTCTTGTGAATTTCATTGCTTAGCTGGCTTTCAGTTGAGTTGCAACAAACAGAAAACCCATCTGAAAGTGGTTTAAACGATACTACTGCTATTTCAAGTCCAAGACAGTTTAATTCAGTGACTCAACATCCTCCCAATGGGTCAGGTTTCCAACAGCTTCACATTTTGCCACCCTTAATTTAGCTTGTCCAAGTAAGGCAGCTTGGCACATGCAGCTGGCACTCTCTAGAGGCTGAACTAAGGGAACATTTCTGTCTTGTGTCTCTTTAAGATCAAAAATAGCTTTTCCAGAAGCTCTCCCAGAGCCTTACTGTAGATTTATAGAGTTTGTACCTACATACACCAAATCTTGCAATTAGCAAGGTAAATGAGACCACCATAATATGACCTAAGACCAAGAAAGATTCAGATTGTGAAGTGGAGGTGGGCTTAGTCTCCCTGGTGACATTGCCATTTAGAGGATAATGAAGACGGGACCAAGGTGATCAAGGAAGAAGGGAAATAGGATGTCTGCAGGTTGGCAGCGGCCTTCTTTCATGTCCAGGTGGAAGAGTTGGGATTTGAGCCCAGATTTGACTGTCCAGTTTTCTGTCCTTGAGAAATTACTTATAATTTTTTTCTCTTTTTCTTCATCTCTTCCTCCTTCACCTCCTTTCTTCTCTTTTTCTCCTCCTTTTGCCTCCTCCTTTTTCTCTCATTCCTCTCCTTCTCCGCCGCCCTCCCCAATCCACTTTTGCTCTGAGTATTCCAACAGCCAATGCTAAATAGATAACTAAATCCCTCACATAACACCTTAAATTATCCTATAAATGGCCAGATTCTTAAAAAAAAAAAAAAAAAAAAAAAAAAAAAGAAACATGGTCCTGAGCACAGTATAGTTACCTAGCATTAGTCTAGGGTCATCTCTTAGTTTTTCGATCTTGGACATTGCTGGTCTTGGTTGCAAATTATTTTATCAAGTCTTTAAAGAATAGACCTTATACTGATATGATTACACGTGAAACTTAAAATCAGATATGCAGAGGTCAAGGAATCAATTACCAACCCTATTATTTATCTGGTAATGATTCTGCATCAGTGAGACAATGAGTGACCTGGTCAAGGTCAGGTCAAGTTGGTTTTTTTTTTTTTTTTTTTTTGAAAAAATAATTAAAACCTTTTGAATGGGAGCCATTCTGTATACATAAACTAAAGGATTTAAATGGTCTCAGGCTCTATCTGATGGGTCCCTCCCTCATCTTGCTACTTCTCTGACCTCACCTTCTACCACCTGTTCTTGTTGGTGCTTCTTTCACACAGTTCATATTGTCATGCTTCATGGCCTTTGCAATAACTGATCCGGAATTAGTACCACCTCAGTTTGAAGGCTTCCTTGGTTACCATTTATAAATTAGCTCTCCTGCCTTCTAAATAATTACATTCCCTATTCGACTTTCTGGGTTATTTTTCTCCATAAGGACTTTACAGCGCCAGGAACACTATCTATTTATAAAGTTGTATTTGTCTTTCTTCCCCCTCCAGAAAGTAAACTCCAATAGACTGTGGTGTTTTTTCTATTTTATTCCTTGTTATATCACAATTACCCAGAACAGTGTCTAGTTTGTGGTAGAAAATCAGTGCTTCAGGAATAAATAAGTAAATTGTAATCCTTATTGTCAAGAAGCTCCCTGTTAATTGGGAAGGGCATACAAACCAATCAATCAGGTAACCAACCAACTAACTGACCAACCCAGCAGCCATCCAGCCATCCACCAAATGGGTCCCACTGCTTGAGACTTAAGAACATCCTGCAAAGCTCGGCTGCCTGAGATCCCTTCCAGCTCCACCAGTTCAGCCTGATGTTTCAGGGAGGATTATTAAACTCTCTATCCTCAGTTTTCCCATCAGTGAATGGATTATTTTTGAGGAATTAGGTAATCTCTGTAAAGTCCTTGACACAGTGCCTGACATAGAATAAGTGCTTAGCACGTGTGCAGTTTTATTATATATAAATATAAAAAAAAAGAGCTAGATTCTTTGGGGGCACAGATGAGCTCTACTTGGGCAGTTCAGGAAAACAGGAGGATATGAACCTAAAACTCAGGTGCTATGTAGAAATGTATGCCTCATTTTAAAAAGGGTGAGAGTATGGTCGGTTTTTAGTCTCTTAAAACTTTTTAGTACAGGGAGACACACAGTTATTCCTTTATGTCTGATCATCAATCCATGTTAAACTTGGAGTGATTGGTATAGGAACAGAATCACTTCCCAGGTGGTAAAGGACTGGCAAGTAGAATACGCCTAAAGAAGCACATTTTGATTTATTTTTTACTAAAATTTTCTTCTTGTTTCACATGCTAGAAGGCAAAAACAGGGAAGTTCAGAATTATAATTCAACATAATATTATATAATCAAATATAACTGTTACCTTTGTCATCACATATTATGAAGGTGATTTCTGTAATATCAAAATTTCTATACCATTTTAATGTCTTTTTTTGCTTTCAAAGTAGAAGATATGATGCTTTCTTCTGCTTAGTTGTACATGCATAATATAGACACTATTAGACCATGAATTGCATGGAGTAGGTGCACAAAGAACATTAGAGTTCAAAACTATAAACTGCCATGGTAATTTGTTTTTGCCAATAATACGCAACTTGTGTCAAGGGAAGAAAAAAACTCACACATTATTTCACTTAATAACAATTATCTAGGAAATGTTGAGTTGTTATTATTCTGTGTTAGTTCTACTTGCCTTCTTGTTAAATGATGAAAGCTGAATTAAAAGGTGACATTTGGGCTATTTCCTAAAAAAATGTGATTTCTCAGTCTTTAAATACATTTCCTTAGCTTGTGTTTTCATCTAAGCAACTTCACTACTTTAATGTTATTTAAAATTAAATGTGTTCTTTGGTTCTTACAATGATTAGCAACTTAATAAGTTTATAAATCATAATTAACTACTACTCTCTGTTCTATTACCCTTTTGAATTGCCTTTTTTTGACTTTTTTTCTTTTCCCATGTCATTTGCCACATGTTTAATTTATTTCAAAGATGGGTAGACCTCATTTACAAGGGGTGGGGGATTGGCTTCGCTGGAAATGTGTGACCATATCATGCGTGATACACATGTGAGTGGGTGGGTGCATATGCTTGCACACATGTGTAAACATACATGTTTGTGTAAACGCTTAATTGACTTACAGGGAGCATCGTTTTTTTAAAGATTCTCCTCTACTTTGCTGAATCTCTTCTACTTTCCAGAATTCCATCAGGGACTTCTTATTTCTGTACAATAAAAGGAAGTCAAATAAAGTATAATGAATTTTCAAACACTTCAGCAAAGCTTTAAAATGTTGGAAGAGAGAGTCAAAGGCCTCAGTCATTGGGATTCTACTTAGGAAATGTGGATGAGTATCATTAGAATGCGAACTACAGGGGGCAGAAAGGATCCCTGCCAGTGCCTCTTCATTGTATCACATCACACAGATATTCCCTAGTGGCTTATCTAGAAAGAGCTCTGATTTTAGCAAGGGGGGATGCAGGGGCAAGCGGTTATAATGAACAGGTCATAGGCCTAAGTGTACTAAAATATTTGCAAGTCCTTTCTCTTCCTCTGGCAAACTCCACCCTCACAAGCATTCTTGTCCATGTGTATGCCAACTTATACACGTGCTTGTCCATGTTGTTCTTACACCTGAGACATTTATATTTTCTTCCTAAACCTCTACCTTTCTCTCTTCTGGTTGTTGCAGGTTTGCTTTTTTTTTTTTTTTTTTCTTTTCATTCTTGTTGAAATCATTTAAGTTTTATACTGATGCCAAAACAATTTAACAGTGATTTATATTGTACAATATATGTAGTTGATCTCAGGCATTCTTTACAGTTGTCTCATGTTTTCCACAAGTATTGTTTTTCCCTCTGTAAGATGTGAGGACAGATGCTGCTTATGTCTTCTGGCCTTTTCTCCACTCTCAAATGTATGGTGATGAGTTGTTGATACATCTTACACTCATTTCTTGGTTTATTTTGCAACCTTCTCTCTGAGGCATGTCAATTACATGAGACCATCTTCTATAGTGGCTTTTTAATTGATGCCACTATAAATTCACAGGATCTAGCACTTTCTTTGCCCCTGAATTGCTGAAAGGAACATTTCCCACCTCTGGATGTCCAGGCCAGGTTAGCACCTGGAGCAGCTCCATCAGTGTCCACATTCAGATCAGGATCTTTTAAAAAAATACACTCTGATCACCCTCTTCACTGTCAGGGAACTCCACCAGATTTTACCTTCCACCTTTGTTCTCTGTCTAGTGTATTTGGTTTCCATCCTAGTAGCTCCACATGTAGATACTGATCTTCATAGATACTCTTACTAAACTGAGAACTTACTTGAATGTTGTCCCAAACTTTTCTACTCCACATTTACCTTGAGATGCTGGGCCCCTTCTTGTCTACATATCATACAGTGGGTCTGTGATTTAAGCCCTGATGATACCAATCATGAAAATGATTCACAATTAAAATTTTATGCAAAGCAGGAGTAATTCAACCTTCTAGACTGGGAGGAACTCTAGATAAATGTTGTTAAATAGATGAAAGGGAAAGAACACAAATCCAACACTTCTCAAGAAAATCCTTTCTTCTGAGGTAGTCAGTTATGCTAACACTGATGTAGAGAGTACCGGGTTATAGTACTGCCTCTCTCACAAACATTAATTGAGAAATATTGAATATGTCTCTTCCTTTCTTTGACATTTAATTTTCACATTTTTTAAAAAAGGAAATGTGTTGTTGCTCTTGTTGTTATTGTTTTAACATTTCCTAGCTCTTACATTACATGGAGGACCTGCTATGTTACATTACTGAGGTGTAGTACAGGAAGGGAAAGAATTTGTTAACAGTTCTACAATCTACCACACAACAACTCAGGTTGATGTGAGAGAGTTAGAGAAAATGAGGTTTAAAATGCTTAAAAACATAATAGATATTCAGTAAGTTTTAGGTCTTATCACACACAGGTATTTAATTTATCTGTATTAATGTATCAAATTAAGAGCCTGCATAATACATTCAATATCTATTTTTACTATATTGATTTAAAAAAATAAATTTATTTATTTATTGGCTGCATTGGGTCTTTGTTGCTGCACGCAGGCTTTCTCTAGTTGCAGCAAGTGGGAGCTACTGTTCGTTGTGGTGCGCAGACTTCTCACTGCAGTGGCTTCTCTTGTTGCAGAGCACAGGCTTTTGGCAGGCAGGCTTCAGTAGTTGTGGCACTCAGACTCAGTAGTTGTGGCTCGTGGACTCTAGAGCACAGGCGCAGTAGTTGTGGCTCACGGACTTAGCTGCTCCGCGGCATGTGGGATCTTCCCAGATCAGGGCTCGAACCCATGTCCCCTGCATTGGCAGGCGGATTCTTAACCACTGTGCCACCAGGGAAGTCCCTATATTGATTTTTGGAAAACAATAAAACCTTCCCTCCAGAGGCTGGATAGAGAAGATAACTTCTTTGAAGTCTATATTAGTCAGGTAGCTTATATTATGTTATGCTAAGGAAGTGCCCTCAAATCTCAATAGTTTACAACCAAGGATTATTCTCATCCTACTTTTACATGACCATCATATGTTGGATGTGGCCTGCAATGTGCCACTTTTATGCCAGAACTCAAGCTGAAAGAAAAGTTTCTGTTGGGAATATTACCAGTCTTATGCCAGAGGGACTATGTATGTTGGAACCACATGATGATGTATAGGTTTCTGCTTAAACATAAACATGTTATTTCCACTCACATTACATTCACCATGCAAGTCATGTGGCCAAACCAGAAAACAATGAAGCCAAAGTATTTAACCCTTGCCAAGGTAGATACAGTAGATGTTTGAGAGTTCCACATCAAAGGAAGTAAAACACATGCAGACATCCACTAGATGAAAAGCATTTGGCACAAAATACCAATACACTGGTCCCTACTCTGTCATTAATTTGCTGTGTGATCCTAAACAGTCCACTTAATCTTTCTACAAATGAGGACATTTTAAAATTAAAGTAGCATACTAGCTTCTTTGCTTACTTTCTGGACTTGATAGTAGGAAGAGATCAGGTAATGAAAGTGTCAAAGTGTTTTGCAAATCAAGCAAAACCTAAATAAAATTCCAGTGGGATCCAGGTATCAGATACCACTGTATTTATTCATGCTACAGATCAGGGATTGTCTTAGACAGGGAGATCCACTATACTATAGCCTGGCAATATCTGTAACATGGAGCAAGAAAATAAGTGAAGATTTGCTTCATCTTGGAAGAGTTCTAATTTACAGTATTGATTTCAAAGAGATGTCAAAATATTAAAGAGGGTACAATTTTAATTGTAAAGGAATTGTGCTCTTTCATGATCAGTCTTCAGACATGGGTGTGAACTGGACATATTCTAGAAGAGAAATCTGGCCTCTAGGTCTGAAATCAAGGCATGTCCACGGGGCCATGCTCCCTCCGAAGGTGCTGCAGAAGGATCCACAGCAGGCCTTTCTCCTAGATTCTGGTAGCTCCCTGACTTGGGGCAGCATTCCAGTCTTTATGTGGTGTTTTCTCTGTGTGCATTTCTATCTCTGTGTCTGAAATTTCTCCTTTTTTATAAGGACACCAGTCGTATTGTATTAGTGTCCACCCTAATGAACTCATCTTAACTAATTATATCTACAATGACCCTGTTTCCAGATGAGGTGACATCCTGAAGTACTGAGGGTTAGGACCTCAATATATGAATTTTGGGGACACAATTCAAGCAATAACAAGGCTTAACTTACTATGTGATTTTTAATTAAATCATTTCACCCTTCTGTCCTTCAACACTGGTTTCTTTTTTTTTTTTTTTTTTTTTTTTTTTGCTGTACGCGGGGCTCTCACTGTTGTGGCCTCTCCCGTTGTGGAGCACAGGCTCCAGACGCGCAGGCTCAGCGGCCATGGCTCACGGGCCCAGCCGCTCCGCGGCATGTGGGATCTTCCCGGACCAAGGCACGAACCCGTGTCCCCTGCATCGGCAGGCGGACTCTCAACCACTGCACTACCAGGGAAGCCCAACACTGGTTTCTTTAACGTGACATCTCTTTGCCAGAAAATGTCTAGAAGTACCCTCTGTTTCAAGTTTCTAAGATTTTGAGATACCAGACTTATAGAGGATAAAACCAACCTAGGTGACCCCCAAGTATTTGACCTGCTGATTTAAAAATCCACAAGAGCTAATGTTTTCTCTCAGGAGCCTCTGACCTAGGGGGAGAATCATAAAATAACCAAGCTGAGAGACCCTTTCGTGGTCATCTAGAGGAAACTGCCTTCCTTATCAAGTGGTTTTCTTGCCTTTGCATAAATACTTCCAGTAGCAGGAAACACATTAGCTCTAAGGCTGTCTTCTTTATATTGTGATACTTTGGACTGATCAGACGTTCTTTCTAAAGTTGGACAAATTACACTCACACATAGTTTCCAATTTAATTATTTGTGACTAGATTAAGCTAATGTCATCTACTTAGAGCCAGTGTCAGCCCCCTTCCCTGCTGATGATCCTTATTTTTGACACCCTCAGGATAAATATTTGAAGGTACAGTATCCAGGGAGAGAAGACAGCTTGGATGTTCCTGGTTCTTTTTCTTTCCGTCTACATTCCAAGTTCCTCAGCTCTGTCTAAACCACACAAAAGCAAAAATAGTGACCCAGCCTATATCAGTATCTGAACTCAATGAAATAAGAGGAAAGCCACAGTTAGGGTATTCTATCCAGTAAACATAAGCTGTGGCATTTGTACTGTTTCTATTAAAGTAATTTAAAGAGAAAATTACCTTTGTACTACATTTAGGAGGACATATTAATTATGATATGCTTAGAAACCATTAGTATGTGTGGATTCCTATCAAGTAATTGTTCAAACCCACACATTCACAAAAAAAAAAATAGAAAGAAATAGAAAGATTCGTGCTAGAAATTTACATATACACATTTGAAAAGTTCATTTCCAAACTCTGCTATGATTTATTACACTCACATTTTGATCATTTGAATTATGTATTAAACACATACTTTAAAAATACTTGTCATTATAATATGCTATATACAACATGTTATATTTCTTGCTAGGAATTCATTATTAATATATATTTATAGGACACATTCAAATGTAGCAAGAAATCTAGATGCGTTTATTGGTAACATGAAATTAATGAAGCATCTGTGAATGAGATTTTAATTTACTGTTACCTGAAACTTAATAAAACCTTAAAGCCTGATTTATAAATTCATCAAAAATTCATGCTAAAAAGTGAGGGTTTTTTTAAGGATAGAAGAGAAGGAAAATTAACATGTTTCTACTATTTTCCTAGCATAAAGCACAGTTTACTAAAGACTTCAATATGAATATGACATTGCAGTTACCTACAAAATAAAAGCAGTCAGAATCTAGCCTAGGCAACCTACCAGAAAAATTATGTATATATATATATATATATATATATATATATATGTATGTATATATACATATATATACACAATATGAAATCATATATATATAATACACATATGAAATTGCCTATAATAGCTGTAAGGTGGCACACAGAGGTGAGACAAGAGAGCTTACCAGAGAATAAAAACACAAAGCACAAAGAATGTTAATTGCAGTATTATTTCAAATAGCATATTATAAAATCTCAATGAATCCTAATGAATCAGAGGATTTATTTGAGCCTAACAATGGCTAAGAACTTCTTAAAATGAAATCAAAAGAGATCAGAAAAAGAAAAAAAATTTTAAAGGGTCCATCTTGCGCTAAAAGTCAGGGAACAAAGAAACGTTGCACATAAGGTCAGTGGAGAACTTGAAAAATTCATTCTGATTTCACCAGCATATTTAATTCGCTGGGTCTTTGCTTCATAGTCAAGTCGTTAGACTTTACCCTTGGCAATATTTTCCCAGCCCCTAGCTCTGCCTTCTGTTATTTATTTCCCTTTCCACCACATGGAAATGGTGACTTAATAAAAGCCTATTTTATTTCTTATCTGCTATTTCATGGGTCTTGCCCTGATAATCATTACTTCCTTTTATTGCAGAAAAAAAATTCTTTTTTTTTCTTATACCTTAATTCTTTTTTTTTAACATCTTTATTGGAGTATAATTGCTTTACAGTGTTGTGTTAGTTTCTGCTGTATAACAAAGTGAATCAGCTATATGTATACGTATATCCCCATATCCCCTCCCTCTGGCGTCTCCCTCCCACCCTCCCTATCCCACCCCTCTAGGGGCAGGACAGGAATAAAGACGCAGATGTAGAGAATGGACTTGAGGACACGGGGAAGGGGAAGGGGAAGCTGGGATGAAGTGAGAGAGTGGCGTGGACATATATGCTCTACCAAATGTAAAATAGATAGCTAGTGGGAAGCAGCTGCACTGCACGGGGAGATCAGCTAGGTGCTTTGTGAAAAATTCTTTTTTAAAAGGCATGCATCTTGAATGACCATATTTATGTGCTGTCTATTCCATAAATAATAGCAAACTTCCCTTTAGCTGCTCCAGCTCTTCTCAGTGTGTTGGGGACAAGGATGGACTGAATGATTGACAGCCTTCATTGGTGAACAAGACTCCTGGTTTGACTCCCGTAGGCCAGAGCAGAACAGCCTAAGCAAAGTGGAGGGTTGATAAATTACTTAAATATTTTTTACCCAAGTTACCCTTAAAGCCCCACAACCCTAAACAGATCTGAGAACAGAGGAAAAATGGTGATATGATTCCAAGGAACTCAAATCGAGTTCATAGTCTTGCTACCCTCTGAAGCAGAGGGTAGGAGATCTCCTTTCCGACCTCCTATGGAAAATGCTCATGGTAACTATCCCGATACTTGGGCTCAAGCCCAGGCTCCACTATGAACCCCCTGTAACCTCTCTTTGCACCTTAGTTTCCTCACCTGTAAAATGTGAATTTATTCTTTCATTTAAGCACTGCCAAATACATGACAGTTGTGGTTGCCCTGCCTCCATGAATGAATGAGTATATAAATGTGAATAAACATCAGAGAGATTCAGCAGTTTTTCCCCAGGTCATATACAGAGCAACTGAGCCAGAGTTCCAACCCATTTTGGGGCATTCTAGTAACATAAGACCGCCTCTGTGGGGATTTGGTCTAAGGGATGTTACATCAAAAGGTTGGAAGTGAAAAGAGGAAGATCTCTGCCTGTCCAGGGCTTTATATTCCCTTCTCTAAATGTTTGCTTTTTCACAATTCCTGGAACAATCCCTATTTTCCACTGTCTGCACACATAGAACTTGTTTTCAATTTGTTTGTCCTGGTGCACCCTTAGCTGGCCATCCAGTGACATCTTATCTCTGTTGTCAGTGCTGTTTCCTTGAACTCTTCTGCCAAGGCATTTGATACAGATGGAACAAAAAGGGACAGACAAAATAGGAACAGAACCCCATCTCAAGGATTACCCATGGGAAGAAGACGGAAGTCACCTCAGGTCGCCCTGGAGTTAAATTTTATTCTCCTATAATTTTTATTCCTGGGTAACTAAACACACAAACATGGGCTTGGAACCCAGCTTGAGTAAAGCCATGAATTTCTATACTTTTCCTCACCTCTAGCCGGACCTTCTCCTAATATCCTTACCTTGTGAATCAGGTAGCAGTATCTCTCCCTTTTTACAGCAGGCAATGAATCCCAAAGCAAGAACAACTACCACAAAAATTACTATGACTGGTGTTTCCCCTTATACTCCATTGGCAAGGCTAAAGCATAAAGCATTCCACATTGCTTAGCGTTAAAATAACTAGAGGGTTGAGAGAGCTTGGATCCTTACTTGGAAAACCAAGACAACTATGTCAAAAACTTTATCACATCTAGTTAAGAATATATCTCTAATGAATAAAAAACACCTCTAGTTCAGATCTCTGTGAACTTTTATTTGTTTGATCTATCCTACCCATCAAACTTTGTCTCTCTCTGAGTTCCCTACTTCCGTGAGTGACCTCACTCTTTACCCCACACCCAGCACCCTTACTCAGAAATCTGAGGGTCACCTTGCCTTTACTGCATCCAACTGCGATTTTGGATCCCAGCATTGCCTCCCCCTCTTTACCATGTTGTTTCTCAAAGGGCCTCATGGGGCCAGTTTTAGCCATCTTCAGGCCTTCATGTTGACACCAGAATGGTGTCTTTAAAGTGTGACCGTGATCATTTTCCTTGCTTGTTTGCAAACCTCCAATGGACAGTTCACTTCCCTGGCCTCATTCTTGCCATTCACCTATTGGTACCCTCTACTCCACAGTCAAGCTCCTGGAAGGGGCCTCTAAGCATAATGCTGCCTTTGCTCAGACTGGTTCAACTATCGGGTACTTCTTCCCTGCCCTTGTCCGCCCAGGAAGCCCTTACTCATCTCTACAACTTCAGCTTGTGTCCTCTTGTGTAGGAGGTGATGTGTGTTTGTTTTTTTAGCACAACAAGTAAAGTTGCACATTTGAGAGTCCTCTCTGAGCTCTATCGTGGTACCTCTATCACTGCATTGAATTTATTTGTGTAGGATTTGGTTTCCTCCATTGTGTTGTAATCTTCTTGGGGCAGGAATCATGTCTCTTCTAACTTTGTATCTCCTGTGGCCAACACAAGGTTTGATATTTAGAAAGTACCAAATAAATATTTGTGGAATAAATAAACAGAAGCACAATTCATTTTCCCAATTTCCTGTCATCTATCTCAGAACAGCCCTTTCAGATACCCTAGAAAATTGTTTTCATTGTCTCAGATTTTGCAGTAACTCAGACATCCTGTCTATAACACTTATTAATCATAATAACTTTGAAATAATTTCTCTGTGTACATACTCAGGGTCTCATCCATAACTAAGTGAAATATAGTCTAAAGTAATCAATCATTATTTTCTAAACCAAAGACCCTGTAATTAAGGAGTCTGTCAATGTGCCAACAACTTGTGGGTCTGGAAATTAATTTTTGTTTGTTAAAGGACCCTAAAGATAATGTAACAGGGGCCTATTGTGAAATGGATTAATAAATTGCTTGTCTCATTTCACTTCTTTTCTATTTAAATTCTGTGGGAAAGTAGGAAAGTCGTGCAGTTTTATTCCTTTAAATATTTGCCATAACGCATGCTTTTTTCAAATCCAGAGGAAACATTATTCTCGCCATCATCCTATTTACTTGCATTTGACTGTAAAATGCATGGAAGGAGGAAATGGACACGTGAACACTTACGTCAGGTAATACAGATAGGTTATTTCATCTAGTTTTCTGTTGAGTTCATTCACTCAACAAATATGTATTGAGTGCCCTCTGTATGTCATGCACATATTGCTGTTTCCCTTTTGAGGATGATAAAAGCCAAGACCCAGAGAAAGGGTCTGAATTGACCCTGGGATTCACAATTAGTAACTGGCAGCACCGGGATCAGACGCAGAACTGTCTGACTCCAGGGTCCGCGTCCTTCCTGTCATCCCTTTGGTCCATAAGCGTTGGATTCTAAGCCCCTTGATTTACTGTTTGATGTCTTTCTTCCTTTCTTCCTTTCTTTTCTTTCTTTGTTTATGCGTGCATTGGATTTTCATTGCTCCACACAGGCTTTCTCTAGTTGTGGCGAGTGGGGGCTACTTTTCGTTGCGGTGTGCGAGCTTCTCGTTGTGGTGGCTTCTCTTGTTGCGGAGCACGGGGTCCAGACACACAGGCTTCAGTAGTTGTGGCTCGTGGGCTCTAGAGCGCAGGCTCAGTAGTTGTGGCGCACGGGCTTAGTTGCTCCGCGGCATGTGGGATCTTCCAAGACCAGGGATCAAACCCGTGTCCCCTGCGTTGGCAGACAGATTCTTAACCGTTGCGCCACCAGGGAAGTTCCTGTTTGATGTCTTTTATTTGAGGCAGTTGAAGGCAAGTTGAAGAAAAGCCCAAAGAGGCCAATATTCTTATGAAAAGATCTATTTGACATATAGCTAAAAGCATTTCTGAGCTGAAACAGGACTTGGTGAGCATCTCTTCCAGCCCTTTAATTTGAAAGATGAATGGACATTCATCTTCTGCAGTCCATTCTCTTATTTATTTATCCAATCAGTATTCATAAAACACCTACTATGTGAGAAGCAGTGCTAAAAACTTTTGTTAAAACACGAACAAGACAGATTTGCTCTTCAGCTCTAATGGAAGTCAGATTTTGCTTAGAGTAACGGACTGAGAAGAAGTTAAACACAAGTTCCCTGAGCTGTTGTAAATGTAGGGCTTATTTGATGACGTTACACTGATGTGTTTACATCGATCATACATTAGGACACTATACCTGTCCCAGAAATAACAGAAGAATGAAATGCAGCACCAGTCGGCATTCCTTTTAGAAAAGTGGAACAGAGGTAATAAACAGTTTCCCTTCCTTAAGAAGTTCACCCTGACTCACCCCCTCTTATCAGGTGCTTTCTTATACATGCCCATCAGCACCCTATATTTTCCTCTACTGAGGCATGCATCCACTACCTTGTGGAGGTAAAGGGAAATGTTTCTTGTCTCCACTAGACTTAAGCTTTCAAGGTCTGGAACTATGTCTTGCTCATGAGGCCACATCAGGAACATAGTACGTTCTCAGTACTCATTTGTTGACAAAACAGATGAATGAATGAATGAGTAAATGAATGACTGAAAACATTTGACATACATTTTGGAGGGAAGCGAGTTTTCTTTGCCATGTTAAGTTACATAAAGTGAACATTAATGAGAACATCAGCAAAAGCCAGGGATTTTATGCATAGGGTAACCAGAGCTCTACTACAAGAGAGTGGAATGCAGGTAAATGTGAAAAGGAGCGGAGAGGACTGAATAGAAGCACATCAGCAGAATGTAGCCAGTGCCAGGAAAAAAGTCCAGAAGAAACTTCAGCTGATACACTGGCCCCGTGACAGTGGTTGTTAACAGCGTTGAATAGTTCACCGATGAATATGGAATTAAAGGTTTATATCAGGAATACAATCAACAACTCTTATGGGTTGTTTTAAAATATTACACTTGAGACAGTGATACAGTAAGTTGTATGTAGTTCTTATCCCAATAGTTTTTATCTGTTCAATCAATAAATATTTTTAAATTGTTTACTACCTATTAAACACTGATATATAGCAGTTCTTATGACTAATAATTTAAGTCATTTTTGATTAAACATTTTATCACTGTTGCACATACATGTGATTAAAGGAATTTCTTTAGATATTGGTGGAGATGGGTATGTGTGTTGCCAGGACCCCAGGTCACAGCGGGAGCCCAGATTGGATAAAACTAGTGAAGTCACCTTGCTTTCGGAATATTACCTTTGGACAAAGCTAATATCTTGTCTGGCTGTGCCAGATGTTACCATTTCTCATTTAATCTGCACATCATTTCTCCCTATGACAGCCAGATTTATCTTCCAAAACTCATTTGCATTTTAAAATCAAGGTTTTATTTCTGATTATAAAAGTGAGATATGTTCACAGTAGAAAATTTTGAAGGCACAGAAAACTTCACAACTAAGAGAAAACCAGTCTTTACATGTTGCTTCTATTTCTAGGATTTTCCTATTTTTTTAAAAAATATACCAAACATCCCCATATAGACCTTATTATCTTTTTATTATTTACAGTATATTTTTACATAGAAACATCATTTTTCAATGGCTTTGTATAATAATGATACTAGGCTGTGTATAATAATGACACTATACTTTTTTAGCACTTCCTACTTAACTGGAAACTAATTCACTGAAATTTACCAATTCTTTAATCCCACAGCCAAGCTATGAAATGGGTCCTTCATTTTTTTAAAAAAATATCTTTATTGGAGTATACTTGTTTTACAATGTTGTGTTAGTTTCTGCTGTACAGCAAAGTGAATCAGCTATACGTACACATATATCCCCATATCTCCTCCCTCTGCGTCTCCCTCCCACCCTCCCTATCCCACCTCTCTAGGTGGTCACAAAGCACTGAGGTGACCTCCCTGTGTGACGCAGCAGCTTCCCATTAGCTATCTATTTTACATTTGGTAGCGTATATATGTCAGTGCTACTTTCTCTCACTTCATCCCAGCTTCCCCGTCACCCACTGTGTCCTCAAGTTTGTTCTCTATGTCTGCATCTTTACTCCTGCCCTGCCACTAGGTTCATCAGTACCATTTTTTTTGGTTTCATATATGTGTGTTAGCATACGGTATTTGTTTTTGTCTTTCTGACTTACTTCACAATGTATGACAGACTCTGGGTCCATCCACCTCATTACAGATGACTCAATTTCGTTCCTTTTTATGGCTGAATAATATTCCATTGTATGTATGTGCCACATCTTCTTTATTCATTCATCTGGTCCTTCATTTTCTTTATGAAATCGTCTTCAGTTTACAGATAGGAGAAATGAGGCAATCAGAGCATAAATAAGTTTCCCAGGGCCATACAACTTGTAAGGCTATGGAGCCAGAGGAACACTCCAGGCAACCTAGCTCAGAGCTTACATCTTAACCACTAGGACCCACTGCCTACTGTGCAATGGCGTATGTTACCCTAGTGCTATGTTACCTAGTTTTTTGTAAAGGTACAATATGGGCATATTTTTTTAAAAAATCATATTATTCTATAACATAGGTAACAAAAATCAGCAGTTTCTTGCCCAAACTTTCCCCAGCCTTATATCTTCTACCCAGAAACAACTGCTCTCAAATCCTTTGGTTGTCTTCACCAAGTATATACCTTCACGTTTCTAATTAATATGCCCAAGGTCATATTGTTTTGTTTTGTTTTTTCATTTTTAGATACCATCTAATGACTTCCTAGCATGAAGATGAGATTCAGTTCTTTTATATCCACTTCCTCTTGTCAAACAGTCCATCTTTCTCTCCCTCTCTTTTTGTTTCCAGAGAAGCTTTATATGATATTTCTTTCTCTTTCTCTCTCTCCACCCATTTATCCATCCATCTATTCATCTATTTTTTTTCCATTTATGTTGAGCTGGTCAGTTTCTCCAGTAATGAATCCTCACATTTCCTGCAATTCTAAGACTGCTTGCCGGAATTCCTGGAGCCAGACAAGGAAAGGGTTTGAGGTGGAGTCTCATCTTTCAGTCTGTAAACATTCACTTAATCTCTCTTTTTTGCGAGATTAAGGTATGGAGAGTTTGGAGAATACTTACGCTATAAAGTGAGTGAATTAATTTGTGATTTAACTTGTGAGGTAGTTGTTTGTCCCAAGGGACTAGCTAACCTGGGTCCCCATTACTGCAGTGTTTTATCCACCTTCCTTAGATCTAACCAACCAAGCTCCAGCCTTTATTTATTAGTCTACTCTAAACACTAAAGTCTAAAGACAGATATATGTGATTTACAAAACTTCATTCTCACCCCTCAGTTGTATCCTTAATTTATTTCCTTGAAATCCAAGTAAATAAAATTTTGTATATGAATGATGTAATGGCTTCAGGCCAGAGCTCCCTGTGATCCTGCTACAAATCTTGGGTTGGCTGTTTCCATAAAATGTCTCTACCCATACCTTAAAAACACATATATACCATCATTAATCTCTGAATTTATGAGTTGTGTTTTCATCTCAGATTGCTGGATAAATTTTGGGGTACGTATGCATAAAGGGAGTGACCACCTGGGTGACCTTTAGTGGTTTCCTTCTCCCATGGAAATATTTTGCAAAGGTTCCTTCTTACCTATTTTATAGCACAACATTGTTATGTGAACCATAGTGGGTACTTAAAAATAAGTTAATGAGAAAAAAATTGAGGTAGTGCTGATTGTCAGAGTTAAAAGGGATCATATTGATTACTTTATCCATTCCTTTTTTAATCTTTCCTTTTCACCTTTTTTCCCACAGCATTTTATTATAAAATTTTTCAAGCATACAGCAAAGTTGAAAGAATTTTACAGTAAGCATGCACATACCTATCACGTAAATTCTACCATGTACATTTTACTTGTTTTGCAAATCATGTATCTATCCATCTGTCTATCCATCACTGATCCATCTATTTTTTACACATTTCCAAGTAAATGGTAGATACCTATACACTTCTTCTAATTACTTCAGTATGCACATTACTAACTAGAGTTAATATTTATTTACAGTATTTTTTCTTTATAATAGTTTATATCCAATGAAATACAAAAATCTGAATTGTATGTTCATTGAGATTTTACAAATGCATTTCGTTCTTGGTCTTTTATTTTCTCATGTGGTCCCTGCATTTATCTAATTCAGTGGATGTTTATCAAACACAGCTTTTGTGCCAAACATCAATTATGACACATATTAATATGATGTAGGCAAGACAGACAAGACAGTGGCTAATTCTCACAGTGGAAATCTGGGAGTTAAGCAACAGGGAGTTACAGACGACATTTATCACTGAAGAAACCCATGAACAAAAACACGAACAATAAAAAAACAGTGTTTGGGGGGGATGAAATTAGTTGTTTTTTATAGCTTGAGCCTAGTGAGTATATGCATGTGTGGCAGTGGGATGGATAAGAGACATAATTTTTTTAAGTCTGAAATTCAAAAATACGAGTATTAAAAATTAGCAATAAATGCGGTGCTTTGTACTATAGCACTGAGCTTAGGAGAAAGCCTGCACTTCCTCATTTGGTCACTCCCGAACCCCAACTGACAATTTGACAACTCAGATTTCAGTCTGTTTTATTTCATTGGTAAACTGCTAAAATTTGGCTTTATTATACGTTTGATGGCTGGCAGACTACAAATTTGCTCCCCAAAAGTCTTAATATAAATATGTTTGGGGAAAACAACCGGGTGATTATTCTAAATGTGAAAAGATCACTATGTAAAATGCTTCATTACTTAAATTGAATTTAAATGAATTTGCTACAAACTGGTGAAAAAGGAAAAATGTGAAGTTGCAAGAAAAGATTTAAAATAGTAAGAAAAAGACAATAAACTCTCTTTAAATTTGTGAATTTATTATTTTGGATGTGAGAGGGTGCAAACCTCGTCACCGTTCATTCATTGACCCAACATGCTGTGTTGATAGATTCCTGAGAGAAGCTGTGTGTGTGTCCCTGAGCAGGGTAACATTTTCTCAACTATCTGGTTAATTCTCTGACCTCTCTGCCACTGTCCTCTTTCAGGATCTCATTTCAGGCAGCACCCTCTACCTGGCCTTCCTGCATCATAACTATCTGTGCAACCTGAATGATTGCTAAAATGCAAGTCTGTTCATTCATTCATTTAAAAAAATTAGTGAGCATTTACCATGCACCTTCTGTTCTCAACACATCTTGCATCTTCTTTGGTCATGACTACCGTGTTGTACTGCTATGAATTATGTGTAAAAGGAAAACAAACTTCTTGAAAGAAGAACCGAGTTTTGGCCATTTTTCTTTAACCTTGAAGTCATAACTCAGTCCCCACACAGAATAGGTGATCAATGAATTTGTCTTACCTTGAGTTCTGTTATTCAGGCAGCGACTGTTAAATTGGTTCAGAGAACAAGATAAATTGTTGAAGGCAGAGATGTCTAGGGGAATTCTTCTGGATCAGGAAGGATGGATGAAACGAGAGTGGAGACCAGGAAAATCACAGATGGAGGGAACTGTGTATAGGCAAGAAACAGAGACAGACCTGAGCCTGGTGCATTTGAGATCAGCAAGACTGATTCCCTTTGACACTGGTGTACTTTATTTTACTGTCTTTCTTTCTTTCCAACCAAAGTTCCAGTTTGAGCTTCATTCATTCTCTTCTGATACTGCAACAAAAGGAACAGAGGGAGGAATGTAAGATAAACTGGCCAGAGGGAACTCTTTTTCCATCAAATATACCCATCCACTCATCCATAAAGCCATCCATTTTCCACAAATTTCCATCAAATTGCTTACCCATCAAGTCAGCCTTATATGAAGGAACCTATTCCAAGCAGTCCATCCAGAAGAACAATGGAGACCTATCAGAAGGGAGTGAAAATGAAGTCTTCTGGCCAGGAGGTGAATTGAGAATGGGGGGAATAAAATTAGCCAGGCAACAAAATATTGGGAGAAAGAGGGCAGGCCAGGCAGTAAATGACTCTACTAGTGTCAATGACAGTGAGCCTACTGAGGAATTTGTAGGTAGCTATAACTAGTGACAGATCATTCTCCGTACAGTGAGAAAGACACAAGAATTCCAACCATTCTTGAAGACACCTCTGCCAACATAAAGCCTTCCTACTTCTTCGCCAGGCATTACTGATTTCCAGACACCTGGGAACAGAGTGCACCATTATAATGGTCCACCCAGACCTATTATAGGAATAAAGAGCCTATTGTTCAGCTACTGAAAGTGCCACTGGCAAATAGCCCCCAGGCAGTCAGTCCCCTTTGGGAAGTGTCTTGGCCAAAGAGAACTGCCTTGCTCACACTGGGGCAGCCTATATCCAAAGTCTAGTTGACACAGGGATATAAAGGCTCATCTCTCCAGTATAACTGGAGACAACTCTAAAAGGCCGTCCAAGTTTCAGTGCTCCTCTTGAAGTCATCTGACTCCCTTTTTGAGACCACACTGCACTTGACTTTTCTGTCTCGCCAATTCTGCTTCTATCCCTATCCTTCCACAGGGGTTGATCCCAAGAATATTCCAAAATAAAGTTCCTGCAGCATTAATCTTCATCTCAGGGAACCCAGCCTGCAGTGGAAATGAAGACAGATAGGTGGGTTATCCAGGGAAGTTCAGACAGAGGCAAGTGATCTACTGAGACCCCATAGTCCCATCCTGCTCATGCAGGAAGTGATTCATGGTTCTCTGAGGCCATTATAGTGGAGGAAGCCACACTAGGAAAGAGCTTAACTCATGGCTGATTCACAAAGCATGATTAAGGAGAGGGGGTTATCCTACCACATTATTTTATCCAGTGTCTTCAATTTACTGATGAGAAAACTCACGTCCATTGGAAATCCACTCATCAGGCGGGACAGCATATCCTGCCATTCGTTTTATGGTCTTTCGATGTATCTTTTCATTTCATGTGGGGAAACTAGGTAGGAGTTACTCCTAGGATGGCAGGAAAAAGGCTGAGTCTGAGAATTGGGTAAAGCTGGAGTCTTCATGCTTTCATCTGTAGGGGATTAGCAAAGCCAATTCTCCCTGTTTGATGTCTTAGACTGAGCAATGTAGGAAGTTAGCTATTTTTTTCCCCTTATTCTATAAAACACACTGTGATATGCTACCTGTTCATCCATGTATGCTTATATTCGTGCATCCATTCTTCCACTAATCCTTTTGCAATGCATTCCTTACGATGTTATGGAGAAACCCAAATGAACTTTTGGGCCAACCCATTAGCTATGAAGGTGGGCAATGGCTTGAATTCACATCAATCTCTTCTTGTTTTCACATTATTTCCCATATGGTTTCCTCCTCACATATGTTCTTATAAGTCCTTTAGGTTATTTTATACAAGTTGCTAAAAGACATTAAGCAAGATAGAGACTGGACCCAGAGCTTCCAATCCAGAGGTTCTGATACCAGTAAATAAATGGATAAACCAAAGATATAGATATAAATAAGTAGTTAAAAAGAGGAGGGTTTGATTTTTTTAAATAGTACATTTTTATATAGAGAGATGGAGGTAGAGGGTGAGACATATTGGAAGTCATTTTAATTTTGGGATAAAAATTGTAAACTTAGTTCAGTATCCAGTGGAAGGCGATAATTGTTACTGAAGGTTATGAAAATGTAATGGTGCTGTGAAATATTAAATAGAGAAGGGAAAGACTGGAGGTGAAAAGTTAGCTAAGGAGACTGTCACAAGTGTTTAGGAAAGAAGCCATGGGGAACTGCAGAGAAGATGGAAAGGGAAGAATGAATATTAAAGGCTGTTGAAATATTGAATTTAAAGGAGGTGGAATGGTTAAGTGAAAAGACTCTGGATTTTGATGTCTGGCAAATAGAGGTTTATGACATAGGTGCATTACTTTTGTTTTGGTATGAACTTAACATCTAAATCACATTTTCCTTAAGGGAATGGGTATATATGACCTAATTCATATGGTAAGTACTGGTACTATGTAACTGGTAATTCTGGTACTATGATTTGGAAGGAGAGGTGGTAGAACCACCTCCAAGTTTCTCACTTAGACGATTGGGTTTGTGGAGGTGGCTTTTCCTGGAATGAGGAAACTAAGAAGCCCAGTGTCTTAGTGAGCTCACGCTGCTCTAACAAAATACCATAGCAGTCTTAAACAACAGATGTTTATTTCTCACGGTTCCGGAGGCAAGGAAGTTCTAGATCAAGGTGCCTGCAGATTCAGTTCTTGGTGAGGTCCCTCTTCCTGGCTTGAAGGTGGCTGTTTCCTTGTCGTGTCCTTCCTCCCAAGGCAGAGAAAGTGAGAGCTCCAGTCTCTCTTCTTTGTCTTAAATGACAATATCCCATCATGGGGACCCCACCCTCATGACCTCATCTAAACGAATCACTTCCCATAGGCCCCACCTCTAAATACCACCACATTGCGGATTACGGCTTCAACATATGAATTTTCGGGGGAGACAAACATTCAGTCCATAACAATCAGGATTGGGAAATTGCAATTCCGCTTTGGACAAGTTGGTTTGGAGTTGCTTTCACAGCACCCAGATGGAAATGCCGGTTGTTGATTGGATACATGAGTGTGAATTAGAGAGGCAACATCTGACTAACGAGGCAGGTTTAGAAGATGCCCCATAGAGATAAAGGAAACCATGAAAATTGACACGGAGTGTGGGGAGGCAGAATAAAAAGATATGTGTCCTGGATGCTGACTGTCAGACAATAAACATTACCATTTGGGAAACAGGATGGGAAGTTGCAGGAAAGGAATATAATGAGCCTTTAGGGATACGTTAATAGAACAGGCAACATGCATCACAAAGAAGCACACAGGTCAGAGAAAGAATATAAAAAGAATGATGTGTAAGTGCGTGTGGGTGTATATAGGGGTGTGGGGCTAGGTACTGCGTAGCAGAATTGCCACAAGTGGTCTCATGTGGAACAGCAGTCCCATGAATTAGCTCCCTGAAAGAAAGCGTATGTGGAAGGATACTTAGGGGATTGTTTCAAGCTCTGACAGATTCTTAGAAGTACATAAAGTAAATCACCTCATTAAAGGCTCTCAGCAATTTGGCAGTAAAGCTGGTTGTTTTGCTCAACATTTTAGAAATGCGTTTGAAAAACAGACTCAGCTAACATTTTCCTACTCAAATATCTTTAATCAAATCAGTGTCCTTCAGGACAGAGTTTGGTGAATATTCACCACATGATCAAATCCCTCTAAAAGACTGAGAATAGACCAAAGCATTGCCAGGGACCTCAAGGAAAATAATTAGAATGAATCGGTAGGAGGTTCAATGAGATTGTGAGTGATAGAATCAATGAAAGAGAAGCATGAGAGGCAAGTGTAGGTAGGCTCTTTTTTATGGGAGGAAAAAAATGGGGATCATTTGTTGACATACTGTGTCAAGAAAATGTTTATTTTTTTACTTTTTATTTTGAATTAATCATCGACTTGCAGGAAGTTTAAAAGAATGTTTGGAAGTTCCCGTGTATCCTTTGCCCAGTTTACCCCAGGGGTGACATCTCCTATAACTATGTAAAATATCGATATTAGGAAATTGACATTGGTACAATTCACAAGGCTTATTCAGAATTGCTAATTATATGCACTTATTTGTATGCATATATAGTTATGTACAGTTTTGTCACATGTGTTGATTTTATTACCACCACCACAATTAAATCAAGATGTAGAATGTTTCCATCGTCACAAGGCTTCTTTTCATTATCCCATTATAGCTACACCCACCAATTCCCCACCCCAGTCGTGAGGCCAGGCAACTATTAACTGTTCTCTATCTCTCCACTTTGGTTATTTCAAGAATGATATATAAATGGAATTGTACAGTATTTAATGTTTTGAGATTGTCTTTTTTCACTCGGCATAATCCCCTGGAGACCCCCTGAAGTTGTTATGTATAACAATAGTTCATTTCTTTTTTATTGCTGCATAGTATTTAACAGTATAGATGTGCCACAGGTGGCTGAACGATTCACCTGTTGAAGAACATTTGGGTTGTTTATGCGTTTTGCCTATTGTGAATAAAGCTTCTGATAACACTCACGTACAGGTTTGTGTGTGAACGTCAGTTTTCATGTCTTTAGGAAAAATGCCAGAGTGTGACTGCTGGGTTATATAATAGTTGCAGACTTGGTTTTATAGGAGACTGCCAAACTCTTTTCCAGAGTGGTGGTACTGTTTTACATTTCCACCAGAAATGTATGAGTGGTTCAGTTGCTCTTCATTGTTGCCAGTATTTGGTGTTTTCTCTAGCTTTTATTTTGTCATTTTGACAGACGTGTAATGATATCGCAATGTGGCTTTAATTTACATTTCCCTAATAGTTAATAATTTTGAGCATCTTTTTATGTACTTATTTGCTATCAATATATCCTCTTTGGTGAAATATCTCTCCATGTCTTTTCAACATTTTCTAATTGAACATGTTCTGTTAGTTTCTTTTTTTCTCTTGAGTTTCAAGAGTTCTCTTTATATTCTAGAAATTAATCCTTTGCCAGATACGTGGTTTGCAAATATTTTCTCCCAGTCTGTAGCTTGTCTTTTTATCCCCTTATCAGGATCTTTCATAGGGCAAATTTTTAAAATCTTGATGAGGTCCAATTTATTGCATTTTCCTTTTGTAGTTCATACTTTTAGTGTCAAGTCTAGAGGTGTTTTGTCTAGCCCTAGATCCTGATGATTTTTGTCCTGTTTTTATTTTTTTCTAGAAGTTTTATAGTTTTACATTTTTTTATTTAAGTTTGCAATTTATTTTGAGTTAATTTTTTTACAAGATTTGAGTTGAGTTTTAGGTCAAGATTCCTTTTTTTTTTTTTTTTTGCCTATGAATGTCCAGTTGCTCCAGTACCATTTTTTGAAAAGGCTGTCCTTTTGTGCCTTTGTCAAAAATTAGTTGGGTATATTTACATGGGTCTATATCTAGGTTCTCTATTCTGTCAATGGCTCTGTATCTTTCCCTCTGCCAGTACCACACTGTC
The DNA here is from genome assembly GCF_026419965.1 of Kogia breviceps. NCBI lineage: Eukaryota > Metazoa > Chordata > Mammalia > Artiodactyla > Physeteridae > Kogia > Kogia breviceps. Next base: position 37,856,838 of record NC_081327.1, read on the forward strand.
TCAATTAATGTAGCTATATGATAACCATTAACATCAGATAGAGTGACTCCTTCATTTTTGTTTTTCAAAATTGTTTTACTTGTTCTAAACCCTTTGCTTTTTCATATAAATATTAGAATAAGTTTGTCTATGTCTACAAAGAAATCTTGTTGGGAGTTTGATAGGAATTGCATAGGAGGTACTTAGAGATAAATTTGGAGAGAAATTGACCTCTTTGCTTTTAAATATTGTCTTTTGAATGGGGAATTTTCAGCAGTTTTAGAGTAAGGAATTAAAAAGGGGTATGTGTCATGTTGAAGTGAAGTCATTGAGGAAAACGAGAGTTGAGGATCAGGGCTCAGATAGAAGAACAGCTCAACTGCAAACCTCAGACCCCCAAACCAACATAAATTGGGAGAAAGAGAATCCCAGGGAGTTAACCGACCAGCAGTGAGAAGGAGGAAACCACACCTCTGACCTTGAAGCCAGTCCTCTAGATCCAAAGGGTGATATAATTCCACCTGGAAGACCACATCCAGTTCTCACCTCCAACCCAGCAAGAAGAGGTGATGAGGATTATGCTGAGGACCCCTGTGAACCTGGCTGTGCAATAAAGAAGCAGCATCTCTGAGAGACAGAATGTTACAGAGAAAGAGAGGAAGCAATAGGGAAGCCTCCTAATCGAGGAATAAAAGCTTTGGGTGTGGCCTCAGGAGATGCTCAGTATCCCTCCTCCTCTAGGATTCTGCCTGAAGCCCTCTCTGATGCAGGAGATTAGAACAGTCTATCTCCTTGCGTCTCTCCTGCTGTCTGTCTTTCCTGCCCAAGTTGATCTCCCCCTAATGCTGAGTGATCATGTGTTAGGCATGACCTCTCCTCAATCTTGTAAATATTCTTCCTGTTTCCCATCTATACTAACCCAGTCTTGCCCTACACGAGCTGCTTAGTTTGTTGGCTACATTACTGATACCCGGATAAGACTGTAGAATACATTCATTCATCAGAGTAACGTGCTGAAGAGTTCTGCAGAGACATGACTGAAATAGCGAGATACGGACCCAACAGACAGTAGGCCCTCTGTCTCTACGGGTTCTGCATCAGCAGATTCAATCAACTGAGGATCAAAAGTATTCTAGAAAAAAATTCCAGAAAGTTCCAAAAAGTAAAACTTGAATTTGCCACACAAGGCAGCTATTAACATAGCATTTACATTGTGTTTACATCTATTTACATAGTATTTATATCCATCGTATTAGGTATCATAAGTAATCTAGAGATGATTTAAAGTATACGGGAGGATGTGTCTATAAGGTTATTTGCCGTTTTATTTAAGGGACTTGAACATCTGTGGATCCATGGGGGGATTCCTGGAACCAATCCCCGGAAGATACTGAGGGAGGAACCTATGTGTTGACTTTCTGGCGAGAACACATACTTTTATTGTTGTATTGTTTGTTTTTTCATTTATACCCTCTGCTCTATTGACGTGCAAGTCAAAACCCCCCAGGCCCCATTGTAACTTACAGATTGCAGTCTCCTGCCACCTCTCTAATTTTTCCCTGATAGGTTTTTTAAGCTCGATGCCGCCAACTGTTTCTCCTCCACCTGATTTTCTGCGTTTCTTACGAGAAGTAAATCACTTGTTCTTAGTGGCACTTAAATGTCTCCATGTATCGAGAAACCTGACTCTGAGCAGCCCCGGGTGCACAGGCTCAGCTGAGTTTGGAAAGGAGGCGTCTGGCATGTGCCTCCCCGTTCCAGCACTCCACACCTTTGCAACCCTTGTCACTTCAAGTCTCGGAGACTCCGTTTCCCCATCTGTAAAGTGCCAACGAGAACGCCTCCTTCATGGCATTGGATGGGGTTCAGTGAAATGATGTGATGGGAATATTCTGAAATTAGATAGTGGTGATGGTTGCACAACATTGTGAGTGTTCTGGAAACCACTGCACTGTATATGCTTTAAAATGGTTAAAATGGTGAATTTTATCTCAATAAAGAAGTTTTGTTTGCTTGCTTTTTAAGTGCGTAATGCAACATTGTAATACACTTGGAATGTATCCAGTAGATCTCATTACCTTCTGATCTGGTGAAAAGTTGCAGCCCCTGACAGAAAGCTTGGGGCCTTTTGCTTTAGACCAAATAAAAATCACTTGGAAGCAAGTCCTGAAATCCACAAAAAGGACCAGTAGGGAAATAAACAGGAGCAGGGCTGGAAGGACTTTCCACCTCCGCTGATTATCCCAACAGCGCCCACCCCGCGCTCAGCCACTGAGGGTCCAGAGGCATCTTCGGCTTGGATTTTCTGTGGCTTCTGTTCCCTCCCAGCCTCGCCCCTGCCCTAGAGTTTTCCCCTAAAGAGAGAAGACTATGGCTTTTGGACCTTGGTCTCCAAAGAGCTTCAGGAGCAGCTGGAAGATTTCCTGTGGATGGTGATTGTTCACACTTAAACCCAGTTAAAAAAAAATAACACTAAACCTCGGGAGAGGAAGGGTCAGTGAAAAGAAACATCTTCTCTGGAAGACATCCCACAGCTGTGTGCTGATGCAGCACTGCACCAAGGTTTGGGAGCTTCCAAAATGTATAGCTGTGGGTAGGAAGGAGAAAAAGCAAACGCCTACCCATATGTCCCCACCCCTTCATGGTGGCCACAACCCAGAAATTAGAGAGGAATTTCCTTAGCATTCAGATTTGTCAAAGGAACTCCTTTCAAAGATGGGAAGTTACTAAAGTAAGTCTATGGCTTGGGCATGGAAGCTGGAACTGGATAACATGTTGAGGTTTTTAGGTCAGGGAGGTGTGTGTCTGAGCCATGGTTCTAACACTCACTGATGACCATGGTCAAATCACATGACCTCTCAAATCCTCAATATCCCAGTCTCTGAAATGGGGTTTAATAAAGTTTACCTTGATGTTATCTTGAGGAGATGAGAGATTCTGAACATGAAGAAAGTAACAGTGTCTGCCCCATATCAGACCCACGGGAATGATGGTCTTGTTGCCGTGGTTCAGTCCCCCACCGTCTGGTCATCTTTTGCCACTTTGCGTCATGTAAATGTTCATAGAACAGCAGACTTATTTCTAATTGATGTTTATACGCATTATTAACCAAGACAGAGGGAGGGACACCTGGTATCTGGCAGGAAACCAGATAAAAATACTTGCCATTTAAAGTTTGCAAATAAACCTCTGTGGGATAATAACAAGGATAATAATAATTATGTTGTTGTCAGTAGGGAGGTGGTATTTCACAATACTTGTCATACTGCCCAGAGCTTTCATTTTCAGAGAGAGATGATCAGAATAGATTTGCCAATAGTGATTATAATGTACTTAAAAATAAGCTAGCTCCTGCCTCAGTGCTTCCATCAACAGCTCCTAGACTGTATCTCTGCACTTCACCTGGAAAAGACAGGTGGAATCCAAGGATTAAAACCACAGGCTATAATCACCTTCAGGCCTATCCATCCTAACTGGGGGACGATTGTGCAGGCTCAGCATTACTCTGGAAGTAAAAATTCCCTCACCACAAAAAGGGGGAATAAGCTGAGCTCTGATATTCAGGAATCGTTAAGAAGAACCCCAAATCTTAGAAGAGGTAAAATTGAACAGAGCTAGGGAAGATAGGTACAAGAACTGCCAAACAGAAAGGTCAAAGAGGCGGGAAGTGGTGAGGAATCATGACTGGGAGGTAGTGAGACCAAGTGAGATCCGTAGGAATATGATTGTGATAAACCTGTCCTGAAGGGGTGAGTCTTTTTGGAAGGTCTTTACCCCAGACATCGGGGCTCACAGAGTAACACTGTGAGCATGCTGCTGGACCCAGAGCATAAATAGACATGTCCCCTCTCATGTCTCTACCCTCTAACTAGGGCTTAAAGGCATCAGCCAGTTAGGCATTGAGAACAAACACCATGTGCCCAGTTGGGGATACAGAGATATCCCTGTGAATCTGGTACTTCCTTCCAAGGTTAAATGAAATTAACAATTTAACGTATATTCTTCAAGCCCTACGACACAGTCTAAAATTCAGAAGAACTATCTAAGGCATTAAAATTCCTGGGTTAGATCTTGGCTCTACACTAACAGGGTGATTTTGGGCAAATGGCCTTACCTTCCTGTGTCCTGAATTCCTCATCTGTAATATGGGATAATACTGCAACCCCTTTATGATTTTGTGAAGAGTTAATGAATGAATTAATCAATCCAGGCAAACAGCAATGAGGCATTCAATAAATTGTATAGGCAAAGTGGCTCTCTTCCCATGTAAGGGTATAGATGACTCCATTTTTAAAACCACTTCAAAATATTGTATTTTATGGAGGGAGCTTGGTCATTTAGCCAGTCTTATATTTACGGATATTGCCATTACTTCCATATTTGTCTTTCCAAACAATACTAAAATAATCATTCTTGCACTCATACCTTTATACCTTTAACAAAATATTTCTGATTAATTCCTTCAAGTGTAGCACACTTAATATCTATAATCCATTTGTTCTATAATGGCTTTTTGAGTCTTAGTGGGTGAATGTAAGGTGCCTGAGTGGAGCAAGATGTGTTTATGAGCGGAAGGATTGCCTTGAGGAAGAGAATTTTTAGATCCTAGAAGCAATACATGTAAAAGCATGGAGCCCTGCAAGAGTAAAGGAAAGCTTCGCCCTGTGTCTGAACCCTGGAATGGAGAATATGAGCCTGGGTTGATGGGCAGGAAGGAGCTCAGGAAGGAATCTAAACTTCACCCACTCCCAGGTGCTAATGACTCATAAGCTCTTAAAAAGTTGTGCATTACCAAGTGATAAGGCTTCTATATAGAGCAGCAGCTGTCTACTAGAGAAGGATTTCCCAAGGCATGAAATACAAACCACAGATGCTATTATAGATGATTGTTCATGGTAGTATGAGCACATGACAATAAATATTACAAAGTGTAAAATGTATAACTTTTTCAGTAGTCAGTCAGTGCATGCAATGACTTTATTGGTAATTTATCTTTAACATCTATTAAAACTTGCTAACCTCCCTTTAAAAAACAAATCATCATCAAAGAGTAGGCATCAGACTGAGAGTCTTCAGGGAGCAACCGTTTCTAGGACTATTTTATTTTCATTGTATTTACTTGTATATAATCTTCTGCTTGTGGCAGTTGATATTGGTTTCCCATATATGAGAAAGGCATACTTGTGCTTTTCAAATAGATTAAATGTGTAAGTCAGTTTTAATAATGGAGTTGTGAGAAACACCTAGCTAGATCGGGAGGAGTGTGGGAAATAGACTTTGCTTAATTTCTCCTGCATCAGCCAACCCTGATGATTGCAACTTTGGCTTTGCTGTTAAAATCATTGAGTATAGCCAACTCTATGCCTTGGTCTTATTCAGATGATTCCAAAAATTAAATCAACTTAAAGCACATGTGTTTCTTCAGTTGGGGCATGGAGCTCATTACATAAAAGTGGTTTTCCTCCAACCCTCTCTCACCAGTGTTCTCCTGACAGCGACCTCGGTCTCCAGTGAATTCAGCCTGAGTTCTGGCCATTTATTGTATTTAATTAATTAATTTATTGTTTGTTTGCCCTTTTATTTATTTATTTTTTTAACATCTTTATTGGAGTATAATTGCTTTACAATGGTGTGTTAGTTTCTGCTTTATAACAAAGTGCATCAGCTATACACACACATATATCCCCATATCTCTTCCCTTTTGCATCTCCCTCCCTCCTACCCTCCCTATCCCACCCCTCTAGGTGGTCACAAAGCACCAAGGTGATCTCCCTGTGCTATGCACTGGCCATTTATTTTAAAAGCTATTGCTGGACTAGGAAGAAATAACTAGAGACATTTTAATCATTAGTGCCCTATAAATCCAATTTAGGGATTAGTTTACCAGATTCAAAGTGTTTTACCCAGCCTCAATAAAAAGGTTTAAAAATTCAAGTTTATCAGTGCCCTTTGGAACATAAACCCAAGAATAGCCTTATTGCAACTACAGCACGCTCCCAGCACAAACATGTGGCAGAGACTTGAAATTTGGAGATCAAATCCAAAATTTCAGAAGCATATCTTTTTCTGTATTTCAGGAAGGAGAAAGTAAGCCCAGAATTGGCCTGATTTGACTGGTTAATTTTTTTTCTGAATACCATAAAGGGAACTGCATATTTAGGAATTTTATGCCCCACATAGTATTTATAGGTTATCTATGATTCCTTGAGATTTTGGAGAGTTACAGCTCTGTACTAGGCTTTCCAAGATTTTTTTTTTTCTTTTAAGTGCCAAAGAGGGTGAAATCTATCCTGGGAAACTGGTGGGGATTAGATATTTTTTAGGTCACAGGTCAAAAGATTCCTAATACTCACAGACATTCTATGTCTAGGAATGTTTGTTAATTTGAGACCCTTTCTCTCTCCATGTATATCTTTAATCTCCCAACCAGCTGTCTCCCATAAAAAGATATTTCTGTTTTTAGTTACAAATCTGTTTAGAGATAAAACTCGCTCATAAATACACAACCACATGCAAAGTTTTTTTTTTTTTCTGCTGACAGTATAGAAATAACTCCAGATGAAAAATATTAAGTTTGTTTAGAAATAGAAAATGTATTCTGCTTCCCTCGATGAGGGCCCATGTTTTATAGATGTTCAAGGTCTTTTCGTGTCTCTGTGTGAGCCTCTCTTAGCACAGTCTGTTAGCTTTGTGATTTAGTCGTTCAAGTAGTCAAAATTGTTGGGTGCATTCCTCACTGAGGAATTAACTCCTTGCAAAGGCACGTATTGGTCACCTAAGGAAAAGAAAGCAAGCTAAGAAATAGGTCTGTGAATTGCTACATATGTGCATACTCTTAACTAAAAGACTGATTCAGTGCCCTACTTTTATTTGCTTGTGGATCACTTTCCCTGGGAAGCCAGTGAGATCTTGTATTTTCTTTCTTCTTTTCCTATTACTTTCGAAACCAAGTACTGTGTCTGCCACATAGTGTTTGATCAGTGCTCAAATGTGTTGTTTGCTGTTAATTGAATTGTTATAATCTTGTTATATAATAACTTGTGCAGAAAAGAAGAATATTTAGACATCACTTCTTTCTCAGAGACTTACTTAGAGCTGAGGTCTCCATCTTTCCCACATATGCATCACCAGGAAACTTAGTTAAAAAGGAAGTGTTCCAGTTCTTTCCTGGATTGGTTGTAATTGTCTGAGCAAACCTCTCATAACCACACCCTGCTTTTGTTGAAGCTCATTCAGTAACAGCTGATACAATTTAGTACTACTACACACTGAACAATGTTAAATTGGCTATATTTCATCAACCATGTAAAGTAGCTACTCCCATCTCCATTTTACAGACAAGAGAGTTGAGACTCAGGGAACTTAAATTACTCAAGTTCATAAGACAGTCTCTAGGTTTATTCGATTCCAAATCATCAGATATTCCTTTACATGAGGCTGCATCCTCTAAACAGAAGAATGGAATGATTAACTTCAAGTGAGCCCTTCTGTATATCAAACTGTATGGTGGTCATTTTACTCACTTTCTCTCATTCTGGTTCACTAAAGTCTGATGAGATCAGTATTAATTACCCCCTTTAGAGTTAAGGAAATGAAGGCTGAGACAACTTATGTAAATTATCTAAGGATATAGAACCTGCTCATGGATGCCTGTTGCAGAGAACTCAAATTTTGAGAAATGTTGTCTTTGGTTGAATTTCCAATGAAATAGCCCAGGCCCACTGAGAAGCCACCTTTATCTGTCTGTTATCTGTCTCATGTTATGGAATTATTCCATCAAGCACAAGTTCTCATCCTAGTATTCAAAGATGCAACATGTCCTGAAACATTAACCCTTTTTAAAAATATGTGCATATGGAGCTTCATGCTGCAGATTCAAACCACAAACTTCTCTCCAAAAATAGAGCTGCTACTTGCTGACCAGAAGACCATCTTGGGCACGAGGGTGGTTGCAACAGAGATCACTCATTTTCCCTCTATTTCGGTAAAGTTCTGTCTTCCAATCTGCTAATCTTACAAATGGCAAAACCAAAACCTAGAGGGAAAGGCATTTGTTTAGAGCTTTCCTCATGATAACTTCTTTATCCACCCAGACAGGTTAAGCCAGCAAACTGAAAACCTGCTCTTTCCCCCATTTCTTCCTACATCCAGTTGATTTTGCCTGAGGATCACCTCCTCAATTTAGTAACTATTATTTATCCTCACTGTAATTTCTCTATTTAAACTGTGTGTGTGTGTTCGTGCATGGTTAGGAGGTGGTTAAGATGTTCACATAAGGAAAAAATATATATACTTTATATAAATATATTATATAAATATTATATAAATATAATATGTATATTATATGTATATATATAATTTAGAAATCTGGATTACTTCAACAGCTTCCCAACTGGTGTTTTGTTTTCTTGTGTCTACATTATCTTCTCTCTGTCCTTCGCAAAGCCTGCCAGAGTGAGACTGACATTTCATCATCACAATCTGATTGCACCCACACCTCCATGTCTGCCCTGCATGTGCTGATTTCTTGTGGCTCATGAGAGTAAGAAGAGCTCTGGAACAACAGAGGCCCTTTAATGACTCTTGCCAACATCCCTGCCTGTCCTTATTCTCCATCCCCACCCCAGGAACCCAAAGGCTGCAGCTACACAAGAGTTGCCAAATTCTTTCTACATACCCCAGGTTATTTGGTTGTCTCTGCAACTTTGCACGTGCCATTCCCTCTCCTTGGATGCCCTTTTATGGGCAGAGTCAGGTCCAAACTATGTCTCCTGATGCCAAGCGAGTGCTGCTTGACTGTGGTACTCCAAGCAATATTAAAAATGGAAAATCCTGTTAAGAAGTGCTCCGTATGCTAATCAGAGTTTGGGGGCAGCCCAAGCCCATTTGCCATTTCCCGAGTTAGATGCTGCAAGTGAAAAATGAGCTGACAAACTTAAAACTCCTTGCAGAAACCACTGGGGAGAGGATCTGGCATCTGAGCACACCCGGTTAGTACCTGAATTACAAGCTGTTCATGAGCACCCTTGGTTGCAGGACTCAGCTGTGAACAAAAGCCTCTGAGGTGGGCCCCAGGTGCCTTTCCCTGCCACCACCTGGCTGAGGGCAATAGGCTGCCTGATTCTTTCAGGCTCCGTCATCCACTAGGCCCTGGGGAGTCACTTTTTTCTATTTTAGTGTTTTTAAAAAAGCATCCACTGCATCTTTCTCAAGGCGTTAGAGGGAACAAGAACAAAGGCTGATAGCCTGGCTTAGCCTGACCTCAAATCTGCTTTGCTTCACAAATGAAAATTCCTGTGACGTCACTTTGTGGTAGTATGTCAAGCTTTGGGTTTCTTAAAATAATAGCTGATTAAAATCGTGAGTCATGGAAGACAAAACAAAAACAAACAAACAAAAAAACCTAGCATTTATTATATTTCATAAGCTGGGCACTTTACTTACATTATCTTATTTATCCCTAATCTTTTAAAAACACGTTTAACATTTCCAGTTGAGGAAACTGGTGGTTAGAGAAGGTTTACATAATTTACTGCAAGAGACATAGCTGGCCATTGTCGCAGGCAGGATTTGAACTCAGGTCGCTGTGATCCGTGTTCCGCCTACATACTTCCACTGCACGAATCTTTGTGCCTCCATTGCAGTTTCTTATAACAGATTTGGAGCCTGAAAGCTTTAGGCTTACAGATCAAGGAGGCCAGAATATGAGTATTAAAGTGATCATAGATGTGACCCTGGCTATCCCAGGAGGCCCTGGGCAGCTTGTCTAAGGTTCAGATTCCTCATCTAGATTGGCTTGTAAAGCATAAGGTTTCACTCTTTAATGGAACCCACCCAAACTATGCTTGCCAGGGATTGAAATCTTAAACACACTGGTGATATCCAAGTTTTCAAAGGTTTTGCCGAGAGAAACAATATTCTTGGACTGTGGCCTGGAGTATGTAGAATCCACCTATTCCTCTGAGGGCTCTAAGTCAACTCTGGATTAAACCAGAGCATCAGCCATCAGCAATGTACCTGCAGAATATCACATTGTGTCTACCCATCAGCACCATGGCATGCTCTGGAAGTCTTCCCCCAGCCCACACTGGGCACTGAGTGAGAGGCAAGAGCCAAGACCTGATTACTGGATTTGCAGTTGGAATGAGATCAATGCATGTTCTGTTGCTTTTGACTGACCAGCAGGTTTGGGTTACATGCAACCCCACCCCAGTGTAAGAATCAGAGAATCAGAGATGGTTGTAATAGTTCCAAACAATTGATTTCCTTGAAACTTATGGGTAACATAGACTGTGAATAGCATTTTTTTTTTTTTTTACATTGTGGCTAGAACATTAGAGCTAAATGTGAGGTCAACTTTATCAAGTATATGCAGTCTTATGCCACTAAAAGTAAATGGCTTTCCTCTGTCCCAAGTAGTGTGCTAGTGAAACGGTGGGTAATCATCAGTTAAATCCATTTAACCTGCCTTCACTAATGTAGGTCATTTTAAATGTTGCTACAAAAGATTTGCATGTCCTCTAGGAAGCAGGTATCCTAAACAGTGAGATGATTGCTCAAGTTGTTTTCCAGGAACTTGGAGTCAGTTGTGTCTAGTTGGAGCTGAGCCGGTTAAGACTGGACAGGACCACCAACCCTCTTTCTGAGCCTGCCAGTGTCCATATGTGACATTTTGATGTCAGAGGCCGAAAACTCCACCCTCAGATCATGCTAAGCACCTCCACTTTTGAATGTGCAGAGGCCTATAGCTTAGTTGCACCAGAGAAGAATGATGATTACCACACCTTTTTCCAGCCACCTTTTCCCACACTCCCCATGCCTCAGACCATGATGCTTCTTTATTCTTTATCTCAGAAACACCCTGAGCCCATTGCCTTTGGGGAGGCAGATCTGAGACTTGTTCTCGCATCTCCTCGCTTGGCTGCCTTGTGAATAAGCCCTCTCTTTGCTGTAAACCTTAGTGTTTTGGCCTGCTGCACATGGGGCTAGAAGAACCTAGTTCAGTAACATTAGGACCTCAGGATAAATCAGTGCACAAAACCAAGCACAGCTCCCATTCTCATGGGGCTTGGAGTGTAGAAGAGGAGAAAGACATTAATCCACAGGTCGTACTGATGAATGAATAGTTATCAGTTGAGATATGTATTGTAGAGGAAAGGAATAGGCTTGTGTGGGAGTATAGAACAAGAAAACCTGATTTAAACGAAGGGCTTCCCTGTGGAAATGACACATGAGTTAACTAGACAAAGAGGGCATCAGAGATGGGGGTGGGCAGGGGTTGTGAGACGAGGTTAGTGGTGAGAGGGAACTGCATGTGTGGGAGAAGGAAGGATGGCTTGCTTAAGAAACTGGGTGAAGGGCATTGTAGTATGAGCTTAGAGGCTCAGGAGTGAATCTTGCTAAACAGACCTAAAGAAGAAGGGAGAAGCCAGAACTGCACGGCCTTGCAAGTCAGAGGAAATACAATTGTTCTGATCCAAAGAGTGCATGTTGTATTGGAAACCATAAGAGCAGTGGGTCTCAAAGTGCGGTCCCCAGACCCACAGCTTCAGCATCACCTGGAAACTTGTGGGAAAGGCCCCACTCCAGACCTGCTGAATGAAAAACTCAGGAAGAGGTGCCCAGCAATCTGGGTTTTTAACAAGCTCTCCAGGAGATTCCTGTGCATGCCAAAGCTGCAGGAACACTGCCAGGGCAGAAATGCTAGGCTAGGAACAGGGTGCAGTGAGTCAGTGGGAATGGGGTGGTATCAGCATGATGAAATCAGCCTCAGAAGACCATGCAGGCTGATAGTACTGGGGAGACTGGGGAGGCCCTGGGAGCCTCAGGGAGTCCTGGGGAGAGAAGATCGTGACATAGACTCATACTTGGCTTCATTTTATGGGTGTGCCCTTGCTTCTCTTTGTTTCATTGTCTTCACCTTCTTCCAATGTATGTTTCTCTTATATATATAGAATTACATTTAAGAGCTTTTCTTAATCTGTTTTGGAGCATAGGCAGTATATATAAAGCACATACTTTTTTTTTTTTTTTTTTTTTTTTTTTTTTTTTAACTCAGAAAGGGAGGTATGTATTTGGGAATGAGCCTCTCTCACCTGAGGATACCAGCTCAGCCAACGGGGTCATTTCAAGGGCAGGCTAGTAAGACAGTGGTCATTTACTGGATTTGCAAAACGTTTTCCCCTTCCCAAATTCAAGCTTCACGGCAATGAAACATACCATGGCCTTTCCAAACTAAATTATTAAATAAAAGTAAATGACATGAAACTACAATTTCAAAGATGGATTCTTTCCCGGTTTATTTCTGCTCTGCTTCATTTTAATGCAATGAGCTTTTCCCTTGATTTTAACCAGAATTCAGGATATAAAATGTTTTGAGTCCAGCGTATTTCAGAGAATAAAGCAACCAATGGTGAGGAGGGAGTTAAGAGAGGTTATGTGAACGTTTACTGAATGTGGTACAGGTGCCAATGAGGCAGTGTCTTCCAGCTGGTTATATTGAGGACACCCATCCTACCTACTGATCCCTGGGGCCTGTCTTCAAATTTGTGAATTTGCTGGCTTATGATATGCCTCAGGCATCAGTCTTTTAAAAATCCCTCCATCCAGTGGTTCTAATGTTGATCTAGGACTGAGAACAGCTGTACTAACCAATATCTTGGAAAAGGTGGGACACAGAAATCTCTGAACATACAAGTGTAGTTTGAAGTGTAACTTGTTTGCAGAATTATCTATTCAGCCAACGGCCTAGCAAATTTAGCATTACAGAGGCAGTCTTGAACTGGAAATCAAAGCTCTGGTTTTGACACTGAGCTATTCAACTGTTTGCATCAGAATGTCATATGGCATGTCTAGTGTCTCTTTGGGCACCTGGAAATAACTTTATAAAGAATTGGTTGGGGTTTCTCAGTGTGGCTCACCTGTACCTGAGTCATCTAGGGATAGTTCATTGAAGAAGTAAATATCTTGGACCCACCTCATACACACAGAATCAGAATTTTTAGAAATGGAGGCTTCATGTGTACCCCACAAGTGATTCTTATCCACTTTTAAGTCTTAGCACAATTGCTGCAATCACCTTCTCATTCATTCATTCAGCAATATGTATTCAGTGCCCATTGTGTGTCAGGAATTTTACTTGGTGCTGGACATATAGACATGAATAAGATAGGCTTGGTTCCTGCCCTCACAGATTTTTCGATCTAGTCTTTTGCTGTTTTTCTCTTTCCTTTCCCAGTTTCACAGTATGCATGTAGGTACATTTGATTTGCCTGCTTTTCGTTAGCTTTAGAGTTCTTCATACACTTGTTAGAACCCTTAGGTTTAATGGAGCTTCTGGCATGTTAAAAATGTAATTACATTATTCACCAAATTCAAAGTGATTGAGTCTGTCAAACCTTTATTCACTCACTCTTTCACTTATAATTCACTTATTTTTTCACTTATGTATTAATCCATCCATCAGCACTGACAAAGCCTTCATAATAAGATAATAAGGTAAAAAGTCATATTAATTTGTTTGATTAATTTCCAGTCAATTAAGTAAATGAAATCAAGTGTGTTTTCCTCATTGTTAGATTATTACACTGGATCTGCCTGTCTTGAGTTTGTATCTCTTGGATCTCATGTTACTTGACACACATCCCAGGGACCAAAATGCAAACGCCAACATGCCTTTTTATTTTGGTGAGAGTATCGTCATGGGCCCCTGATGGGAACATGCTGCTGAGAGCATCTTTTCTAGGAAAACACGGTTTGCCTGCTGTCTTCGGTGTGATTGACTTGCTCCTGCTTAATGAAGATTCCACGGTTCCTAAGGACCGGTACCCTGCCCAGCTCTGCTAAGAGTGTCAATTTCCTCGAAAACAAGGCTCAGGTTTTATTTCCACTTACGTCTCCCGAACTCCTTCGGTTAATGATATCGGTCCTGATGAGGATTAAAGGGTCTGACTCTTGGCAACGGGCACTGTAAGAACCTTAATGGTGCTACAGCCATTTCATGCATGTCTTAGTTGCTAATGTTGCCATTTTTGTGTTTGAGACACTTTTACGAAAGTGCAGTGTGCAATGTGGGGGGCCTTGTACAGTGAGCTTTCCATTGAGAGAGAGAGAGAGAGAAAGAGAGAGCTCAAACATACTTATACTAGGTGTTTCATAGTTCACAGGGAGCTTTTACATCCATGATCTGATTCATAACAGCCAGGGGAGGAAAGTAGAATGAGGTTGGGGGCGGGGGGGTTGGGGCATGTGTTTCTCAGATAGCATGTGATTCTTGAAGGTCACATGAGAGAGAGAGATGGTAAAGCAGAAAATCCAGCTCACCTGGATCCAGGCACAGTGCTCTTGACAGCCTGGCCATTCCAAGTGTGTGGTCCATGGCTCAGCAGGTCTGGCATCACTTGGGAGCTTGCTGGGAATGGAGACTCTCAAGCCACATTCCAGATCCACTGAATCAGAATCTACATTTTAACTAACAGGATCTGCAGGCCAGTCTTATCTGAGAATGTGAGAAACATTGCTTTTAGCATATATAGCACTGTGTCCTACTCTGTGCCCTTGGAATGACCACATGACTGATACTCATCCTTGAAAACTAGTGAAAAATCCCACGTATATCTAATCCTTAAGAAATACTCTACTGTGTGGAAGACGTTTTATAAATAGAGACTCTAAATACTTTAAATATACAGTAATAGAGATTGAGTAAATTATGGTACCTCCATACATAATTTTTGCTGCAATTGCAATGATTTAAATAAAAGGTTTTTTATAATGAGGGAAAATGCCTATGTCTAAAATAATTGAAAAAAAAACCACATTATATAAGTACAAACAAAATCAATTTAAATGTATATAAAATAAATAGGAAAACACTCTTGAAGGAAATTATACAATGACTTTAATCATTGTTCTCTTTATAAATAACTTTCATTTTAGAACAGTTTTAAATTTACCCAAATTTTGTTAGAATGGTATTGAGTTATACACCCCACACCAACTTTCCCATAATGTGCATTGGTATTGTACATTTGTGACAATTCATGAAGCTATAGTGATACATTGTTATTAACTAAAATACGTATTTTATTCAGATATCCTTATTTTCTTCTTACCTGAAGTCTTTTATATGTCCCAGGGTCACGAAGGATACCACATTATATCTACTTGTTGTTTCTCCTTAGGCTCCTCTTGGCTGTGACAATTTTTCAGGATTTCCTTGTTTTTGATGATCTTAATATCTTTGAGAAGTCCTGTTGAGATGCTTTCAAAAATGTTCCTTAACTGAGAGTTTTCTGATATTTTTCTCATGATTACACTGGTGTTATGTGTTTGGGGGAGGAAGACTGCAGAGGCAAAGTACCATTTTTCTCACATCACATCAAGACCACAAGTTCTCAAGATGTCATCACTGTTAGTGTTAACTTTGGTCACCTGGCAGAGATACTGTTCATTAGGTTTCCCTACTATAAAGTTATTTTTTGTGTCCTTCTTTCCAAACTGCAATCTTTTGATGGAAGTCACTGTGCACAGCCTGCAGTTAAGGAGTGGGGAGTTATACTCTACCTGCTTGGGTTTGGATTATCTACTTAAAAAAATTTGGAATTCTTTTGTATGGAGAGATTTGTCTGTTTCCCCACATTGATTTATTTATAGCTATCAGTATCACTATGGACTCATTGACGTTTACTTCATACTCAGAATTTTAATCCAATGTTATTTTAGTTTGTTGCTCAAACTGTTTCAGCTTTGGTCATTGGGAGCTCTTTCAGTTGACCCCTGTGTCCCTTTGACATGCCCCCATTATAGTTATTTATTTCTAGCACTTTCTTACTTTCTGATGCTCCTAGTGCGTCTTGAATATTTATTACCCCAGTCCTAGAATAATCCATTTTACCAAGAACCCCTGTTTCCTTTCACTGGAGAATTGTATCAGAAACCAAGATCTGGGGGCCTGGTGCACTCATTGTCACTGGGGTGTCATTGCTTCTAGGCCAGCAGAACAGGGGAAAATATGCATGTTTCCTAAAACTGTGTGTACACATGTATCTATACATATTTCTCTGTGTAACTACCTGTATCTATATTAAGCTAAGCATGAATTCTCACTGATCTCTCCAGCTATAATTCATCACTACAGAGATCATTCTGACCTCTTCCCTTTGCTTCTGTGTAACCTCCCATCCAACAGCGAGAAACCTGACTGCCGTTCGCCATCATTTACTTAACTATTCAATTCACATGTATAGTGGTATGAGATCAGTCAACCCCTCCCCCGTGAAAAACAGCTTTATTGATGAGAGTACAATGCTTATGTACAGGTCCTTTTACCTTTTTCTTATAGACTCCACTCATTTTCAATTACTTAGGTCTCCCTCTTTTCTCTCCACCCCCTTCAAATGAGGTTATTTCATATATTTGTAAAATGGTCAGATTCTTTTATCACATCATGCATTTCATTCTAGGATCCCATGGACTCCTGAGTGATACTTTAAAGATTTACGTGTGCTATGGTTCACTCTGTGCTGTAAAGTTCTCTTGGTTTTGACAAATACATAGTGTCGTATATCCACCATTACAGTATCACACAGAAGAATTTTACCGCTTTAGAAGGTCTCGTTCTTCACCTACTCAACACTATCCCTTTCACCCACACCCCTGGCAACCACAGATTTTGTATTTTCTCTATGGTATTGCCTTTTACAGAATATTATATAATTGGGCTCATACAGTGTGTAGCCCTTTCAGACTGACTTCTTTCATCTAGCAATATGTATTTAGATTCAACTCTGTATTTTTGTGGCTTGATAGTTCATTTCCTTTTAATGCTGGATAATAGTACATCATATGGATTTACCATAGTTTATTTATCCATTTATCTATTAAGGGACATATTAGTTGTGGGGAAATGGCACACACTCTAGTTCCTACTAATTTCTTTTTATATGTGCACGGGCCATGGTTTCTTGTATCTTTACATGCCTCATAATTTTTTGTTACCGGCTGGACATTTTGAATAATATAATGTAGCAATTCTAGAGTCCAGATACTCCCCCTCCAGTAGTTTGTTGTAGCTGCTTTGTTGTGCATGGTGGTGGTTTGTTTTGTGATTTTCTAGACTTTTAATGTAAATTCTGTGTTATTTCTCATGTGGGCACACCGAAGTCTGTGCTGCATTTGCTTACTGGTCAGCTAGTGTTTTGACAGAGTTTCTTTAAATGCCTGGAGCCACAGAAAAGAAAAAAAAAAAGGAAAAGAACAACAAAGACACATTGGCAGTCTCTGCATGGGGACTTTGCTGGGGCGCTCCTTCAGTGCTTAGACAGTTCATTTACAGCCCTGCCTCCATCTTCACTCCCCGCTGTGCAGAGTCTGAAGGTCAGCTAGAGGTGAAAGTTTAGGTCTTCTTGGACTTTTTCTGAGCATGTTTCCAGCCCTGGACATGTGCTTGGCCTTCTCGATTACCTGATCTATGAGGGCATTTTAAAAAGCCCTTCCTCTCCCACGCATCTCTTTCCCCAGCCTTTTCCTTCCCAGGAATTTTGGTTTCTGCTCTCCTCCAGCAGCAGACCTTGCATTCCCACTTGCTTTTTAGTCAGAACAAGCCCAGTGCATCCTCCATATCATTGCATCTCATCTAAGGCCACAATTCCTTCTGTGGCCAGAGCTAGTCATAGTGCCTTGCCCTATCCTTCCCCATTTTCCAGTTTTGGTAGGAGTTGACAGGTGCCACATTTATTACGGGACAGACCTTCTCCTGTATCTGTTTTAGTGCAACATAAGTTATAACAGGAAAATAAACCCTGGGCAGGTCGTGGAGCAAGTTATCTTTTTTGTTAGTTTAACACTTAGATACATCCTAACCCCGTTTAGATGTTTCCCACTTGATGCCAGAAGGAAGCAACATATATGCGAATATGTGACGTTTCACCTGGTCCTTGAGAGAGGATTGAGACAGCCACCACCACCAGCTTTCTGCTGTGCTCCACATTCCACTGCCACCCTCCCCCGTCAGCACCTGGCTACCTTGTTACCCTACCCTCTGTGCATCTGTTAATCTCACCACCTCCATTTTAGCTTCTGCCTTCTCCACTGTCTGGCAGTGAGCCCTGAAGGGAAAGGCCTCTGAGCTCCCGGTCAGGGCCTCGCTGACCTGTCTCTTTCGTGGTGGTATTGTGTTGCCCTGAGCCACTGTTTTAGTGCTGAGGTGCTTTCACCATTTTTCCCCATACAGAGCTGCTCCTAGCTAGCTCCCAAGCCGCTGTATTCAGAAATGTTGACACCTTTGCTGGCCCCTCTGCCTCTGCCAACGTCATCATCAATGCCACCGCCTTTCCCTCCCAAAGATGGTAGTGATGTTTGCATCTCAACCTTTGGAGAAAGGTAAAAATGTAGCCCCGAGAGGGACACTCCAGAAATTCCTGTCATTCCTTCTCAGTGTCTTGGCTAGTAAAGAGAGCTTGGGAATCTCCGTCTTGTTATTTCCACTTGAGGGCATTAGTGGTGTCCCCTCACTAGAGTCGGGTCAGGGATATGGGTAAGAAATGAGTCACCTGAGTTTCCTTTTGTGTCCTGGACTGAATCTGTACATTTTATTTCCACCTTGCGTAAGAGTGGGAATTTATTCAACCTCAAGTACATTCCAGGCGAATGCTCTATTGGTGCTCTTTCCAGAGATCATGCAGCCCTATTTCTTTTAACCTCTTTAAGGCCAGCCCCTAAAAGAAAGGAAGCCATACCTGGCCCATGGGTGTGGCCTCTGGAGACAGGTATCGATTTCTCTACATGAACTAATTACTCCTGAATTGCTGGGTTAGTGCTTATAAAATTGGCTGCAGTTTTTCTGTGATATCTTTTTGTTCACTCTTACTTTCCAACAACCTGTTCTTCACACAGCAATTACAGTAATCTTTGCAAAATGTCAGATTACGTTGCTCCCCTCCTTAAACCCCTCCACGAGCTTCCCCTTTCACTTCAAGGAAAAGCTAAAGTCTTCATCACCACCTACAAAGTCCTACATAATGTTGTCCCCATTAACTCTTTGAAATTGCCTCTTGCTGTTTTTTTTTTTTTTTTTTTTTTTTTAGGATGGTAAAGGGCTTTATTGTTATTTTAAATTTATTTTTATTGGAGTATAGCTGATTTACAATGTTGTGTTAGTTTCTGCTGTACAGCAAAGTGAATCAGTTATACATATACAGATATACACTGTTTTTTAGATTCTTTTCCCATATAGGCCATTACAGATTATTGAGTAGAGTTCTCTGTGCTCTATAGTAGGCCCTTATTAGTTATCTATTTTGTATATAGTAGTGTGTATATGTCAATCACAATCTCCCAATTTATCCCCACACCTTCCCCCTTGGTAACTGTACCTGCATTGTTTCTTATGTCCACTTCACTCTGTGTTGCTCTTTGACCACGCTGAGTGTGCCCTTACATTAGGTTTTTCTTTCATCCAGGAATATCCTTTCTCCATTTATCTACCTAGCTCACTTCCTTTAGGTCTTTCTCACATGCTTCATTAATACAGAAACCTTCCATTACCAATCTATATAAAATAGTGACTACTACTCTCCCTACCCCCAGCCTAGCACTCTCTTTCCAGATTACCCTGATTTAACATTTTCCACAGCACTGATCATCATCTGATATGTTGCATGTTTCTTTCCTTAGTGAACGATGAGGTCAAGGAATTGGTCTGTTTTAATCGCTGCTGGTTGCTCAGAGCCTGGAATATACTAGGTACTCAATGTTTAATGGGTTTATGAATGAATGGATGAATGCAAGTATAAGTGAATTCATGTATGAATGCATGAATGGTTTCCAACATGTGGCTCAGTACTTAACGGACAGTGCCTCAGTCTCACTCATTTCTGTTCCTGCTAACACAGTGAATGCAATAGTGAGTAATGGCTGTTTGCTGAATGTTACATGGTCACCCAAACACTGTTGGGAAAAAAAATAAGGAGCTACACCTATCGTCTTCCAGCTTAAGGCCTGGTGCATAACTTTCTACGTAAAAACGAAAAAAAAGATTGGGGTGATTCAGTACTCATGGTGTGCTGCAATGAGAGTGTTAACACTGAAGGTGATGATCAGATATCAGAACGGGTGTCTCTGGGCTATAAGCCTGGGTACAGCCATCTTGACTCAGGGTGTTACCTCAGCATCGTGGGCTCAGAAACAGTGTCAGGGCACTCAGAGGTAAGTGGCTACTTGGGACTGACTTAACACTGGCCCAAATCACAAGAGATCAAAGTAGAATTCAGAGGCCAACATATTAGTTCACAATTATGTATTTGCAGGTTATACCTTGCAAATAATTGAAATATATACATCTGTAATTCCAGGTAATCCACATCAGACTTTTAAATTATTCCATTGGGAAGTGCAATTAGGGCAAAAAGCAATGAATAATAGTGAGAAATATATTCTTTAGGCATGGAGGTAGCTCTTGGACTCTCCAGAATATGGGTATGTTCTATATTTAGTATCTCTTTCCTTGGACAGTTCTGAATCAACACTGATGAAGTGTCATTCTACCTTTATTCTTCTCGGGTGCAGAAATACCCTCCTCCTTCTCCTTTATTTAAAAAAATATATACTCTCTCAGATTTAATACCACCAGTGGCCAGGCTACAGGATTCTTTTGCATCCTTTCAAACCTTGGCTGAATTTCTAAGCACACCTATTCTTGCCTTTGAATTGGGATAAATCTGGTCCATTAAAAAAACTGCTTCAGTGACTAATCTCATGAGTTTTGTGAGTTGACCTCTCAAAGGACAACTAAGCCTCCTTTTTTGGGTCTCTGATCCTCGACCACACATTGCTTAGTTACCTTGAGTCTCGCCCTGAATCCATATTTCTTAATAATGTCTACCAACCAACCCAATTACTTTGCAATTCATGGATAGTTCTAGATGATGTAACCATTTAAATATGCTCATTAACCACCGTAATGATTTCAAGATCACGTCCTGGGTTCCTGCTCAAAATCAAGGCGTATACTCATGCCCTTTAGAAGTCCACTGCCCATGGTCCTGGTAGATTATGTCCCACGCTGGGATCAGGCGAATATCAACAGATAAAAATAACTTGAATGCTAGACCCGAACAGACCTCACTTTCTTTGGTAAATTACTCTGCCTGGGTAAATCCAGTGTCTTTTGGACCTTTGGCAATAATAGTACATTGTCCTTGGATGACACTGAATCAATTTATTGAATTGTTTCCACCTTCCTGATCTTACTTTTTCCCCCACGAGGAAAACTGTGATCTATATATGACTAGTGAGAAGCATCATAGTAGGGTAGGAAAAAGAACACTTGAATCAATAAGACCTGGGGGTACCCATATTGCATTATCTTTTACTGATTGCATGATCTTGCTCAAGTGAGTTAGACCCTCTAAATCTTAGTTTCCTCAACTTTAGAATGGAGTGCAGACACATCTCCTTCACAGAATGGTTGGAAAGATCAAGTGAGATGATGTTTAATGTACCTGGTCCACTGCCTGGCCCCTAGTGGGTTCCCTGTAGGTGCTATTTTTCTTGTCCCCTGTCCCTATTTAGCATGGCATTCATATGCAGCTGTGGGTGTCCCCTCTGGGTAGGCATCTGTGATTGCAGAGTGACAAAGCGGTATGTTTACAGTGGAGCCAGTGCTCTAGAGGTCTGCTTGCCTACGTGGCAGACATTCTTCCCAGGACTCGGACCTGACTGCATTCCCACAGACCCCACACCCTTCACGTGTATCTGCCCCACGGCACTCACGGAAGTCTCCGGTCTTAGAGTCACATGCCTACTTCTCTGTTTTCTCATGAAACTGCCTCTCCCCTCACGCCCCCAGACAGGGAAACTGCCTTTCACTTCTCCACAGCCCACAGTGTGATACCTGAAATACAGCAGCTGTTGATAAAGAGCAATTAAGTGGGACTCAGGCCAGGATTGGCCAGCTGTGTTTGTTTGCCTTCAGACCCAGTCAGTTTTTCAGCCCTCTCTTGCCATTGTCAATTTGTCAATATCTCAGTCTGAGGGGTTTCTGATTCACAAACTTCTTTGGAATGTCAGGAACTGTGCCTTACCTCCTCTCATCCTTTTCCCTAACTCTTGGAAGTAGGCATTGTTACCGCCTCCGATCTGCAAGTGAGAAAACAGACTGCAAGAGGTGACATGCCTTATCCCCAGCCAAGTCATTCATGTGTGGTAGAACTGGGCTCAAACCTGGTCAGCCTGACCCCTGCAGGGGAGGAAAAATAGTACCCTTCTAGGTTCTCAGCTGAGACACTCTCCCCACCCCACCCCCCATAATAAAAAGACAGGTTAACAGGAGAAAACCGGAAGTTTAATAACATGTATACCTCCTGGATACATGGGAGATGCCCAGGAAAATTGAGCAACTCTTCCAAATGGCCCAAGCCGTCACCTTAAATACCTTCTTCAGATTAAGACAAAGGAAAGATGTTAGTGGGGAGGCAGCTATGGGAAGCGGCCAGGAAAAGCACAGTCAACACGGGTACGGTGGTTATGCGGATTTGAGTCGGTGTCTTTTCCATTGACAAGAGTTTTCTAGAGTTTTAGTCAACCTCCTCTTCCTGGTACAGAGCAGACCTACTCTGATAAATGGAGACTTCCCTTATAAATGTAAATGTCTCTTACGAAAGGGTAACATCTGCTCAGTTTTCAGAGCTTCTCCTGTGTGGACCATTTCTTAAAAATAACCAGTTTAAGATGATCCTTATGCCAAAGAGGCATATTTGGGGGTTGCAAATTCTGCTCCCCTTTACCGTACACCTAATGGCCTTTACAGTGGGATATTACCATTGAATAAAGGCTGTCATTTATTAAGTACCTACTTCATGCCCTACACTGTACTCAGTTACACACATGCATTATCTTATCTGATTCACTTGACTGTAAGGTTCTCTAACAGGCCTAGGATCTTGTGTCTCTCTTGTTCTCTGTTGCATCCCCAGCACCTAAACATTGCCAGACACTGTAGCTGCCAGTAAGTATGTGTAGAATGAATGAAACATTATGCCGCATCTGAGACAGATGCTTTTATTATCTCTGTTTTGCTTCTATTAGATGAAAAACTGGAACCTGAGAGAGGTTAGTAACTTACTCATAGTCACATAGTTAGTAAGTAGCAGATCTGGTATTTTAGATGAAGTCTATTTTAACAAGTACTTAACCTCTGTTATCCTGCCTAAAGAAAGACAGGTAAATATTTATGAGCAAAAATAAAAGTAAACTTAGCATTATCATTCTCCATCAGCTCTGAGTATGGTTACAAATTATTTAGCAGGAAAAAGAAATAATGGGCCTGGTCCCTCACCTTTCTTTGTTTGTATATTGCTACTTTCAAAATCATTAAGCCTGTGACTGTTCATAGGGTAATTCTGAGCATAGGACAATTGCCTCTGAGTCAAAAGCTGTATCCCAACAGCTTAAATATAACAATGGTAGGTTCTTTTCAAAGGGTACATTTTCCCTCACAGCTGCCAGCTCTGCTTTCTATACCAGCCTAAAAATAATGATCTTTCCATTATGGAAGCACTAGTATCGTTGCTTTCCCTCTTAGCTTGTATTAGTGCTTAAGTTATACACCCCTGATCTCCAGGGGTTTAAACTTGGCCGCGAAACTTTTCCTGAGGCCAAATAGTGGAGTTAGAAGCTAAGGCTTCTCCTGGAGACTCCTGCAGAGCCTGGGGCAGAGTTAACAGTACCCAAGTCGTCTCTGATATCATTGTTTGTCAGCTACAAAAGGTTACTGATAGAGCCTTTATGGTCAACCCCAGCCCACTTGGCAATGGCAAACCCTCTCCTGTCTCTGTCTGTCCTACTCATTAAAACAAGGCACAAAGTGACCTCTCCTCACTTGGCAAGGCTACAAAGGAAATCTTTATTCAAATGCTTAAATGCAGGATTTAGTTTTAAAGGTGATTTATTTTACCCAGAGCAGCCTTGTTCTAGTGCATTCTGATTCTCGGTGGGCTAGTGGGCCACAGTGATCAGGTGAGCAAACCCCTGTATAAGGCAGTGGGTTATGGAGTGAGTGGGAGGTGAAGAATGAAGTGGAAAGGAGTGTGGGATAGTGGGGCAGTGGAGAGGAGAGGGAGGAAGCCATAACTTGAAGGGCTGGAGAAAGCTATTTTGGTAATCTAGAAAGTTGTCTCCAAATGATCAGGTCACATAACGCTGAGGTCCTGGGGTCTGAGAACTACTATTGAGTAACAGTGATTTTTTTTTCCCCCTGCAAAATTGTCAGGAAAAATAATTGATTTATTTTTCTTGTCCCCTTCCTTTTTTTTTTTCTTAAACATTTGAACCTGCCATTGCGTATCTACTGGCAGTGTATTATTGTGTTATTACACATTTAGGAAGGAGATGCCAAACATTTTGTCACTGTGGGGCTCACCGGTTTGCACACGGGAATCTTGACTTTGATGGTCAGTGAAGGTCCACCACACCTAACTCCCTGTCTATGATCATCTCTGGAGGAATTGTTTAATTCAAGACTCAGGGAGATGGCAGGATTAGCTGAGGATGATTGAACCACACTGTGGAATGAGAACCAGACACTATATAGCACACTGTTAACTGAAGCATAATTAAATTCAACCCCCTCTTCACCCAGAAGATTGAGTCCCTGACGTTGTCCATCTTCAGAGGATTCCCTCCTGTGTATTCCAGGCAATCCTCCCATGTTAGTTGGAGCTTCAGTGGTTGACTTCTTCAATCAAGCTTTTTTTTTTAAGCCCCGTTTAAGAGCTCGTTTTAAAACCTCTTTGTCAGTTACATTGCTAAGGAGTCTTTGTTTAACATGCTCTGCCGAGAGACTGCGGCCGTCTAGTTGTCTTGCGAAGCGTCTGTTCTCTCTTCTTTCAGTCTTAGGACTTCTTTCTCACATCGGAGAACCCTGGATTCTCTGGTCCCTGGGTTCCTCTTCCAGAAGCAGCTCCAAAACTTTGACACAAAGAGTTATTTTGGATCCAAACTGAAACTATATCTTCCAGTGGACACATGTGTGGACACATGGCTTTTCTTTTTTTTTGGGGGGGTGGGAGTGGGAAGGACATTAAACAGTGCAATTTATTTAGCGATCTAGAGAGAAAGTAATTCTTTATTGAGAAACATAATTTGAAAAAGGGTGGCTTAGAGTGACAGGTAATGGACAGATGAAACTTAAGCAGAAAGAACATTGTTTTTCGTTGTGTTCCACAGAAACCAAAGAATCCATGGACATGGCTTTTCTTTTGACATATAAATAACCCTTCCAACTGCGACTTCTCAAGATATTCTTAGATTCCACCATCCATTGTCCCATGAGCTCCTAAAAAATATCCAAGTAAATGCACATTAAGGAAACAAATATTATTGTAAAGATTCAGAAACTAGGCTTACTTTAGCACCTTTCCCCCCCCTTTGATGAATGCATTGTAGGCTAAGAGCACAATGGTGTCTTTTGCTGGGAGTAGTCATAGTTTATGGGAGGGTATAACTATGGGAATATGACTCGAGGTTCTACAAAGACTGCAGTGAGTCCCCGATTTTCTGCCTCTCGAAGAGCTTGGAGAATCTTAGATTTATATATTTATATTCTGTTTATGAGAATTTCAAAATTTGAATTATGTTCCTGGGTGTCCTGTTTACCTATTATAAGACCTTTGTTCCCTCTTAACTCTTTGGTTTCCTAATCTCCACGATGGGAGATACCTTCCCAGTCACCCCAGCCGTGGCTCTGTAATATAAGCTGCTACATCTATTGTTACCATCACTCCTGTTGTTACTGTTACTGCTGTCCGCACTGTTACTACTACTATTGCTGCTACTCTTTCTACCACTACAAACACCACTATAGCTACTTCATATTTGCATACATGTTTCATTTACAAAGAGTGTTTCCCTATATTTTCTGGTTTAAACTGCAAATCAGATGCAACCTCTGTCCTGAGGAAGGAGGTGAGCTCTTTCTTAAATACAAGAAAGACCCTCCATTTTCTTATCAGCAATATGTTTATTCTTCAGTCAGCTACCACCTCAAGAAACTTTCCCTTAGCTGAGTCAACCCCTACCTTCCTACAGCTTGACTCATCTTGATTAAAAATAAAGTTTTGATTCCGTTGGATTTCTGTGTGTCCGGCAGTGAGAGGATTGTCTCAGAATTCTTGGCTACTGCCACTCTAGCAAAGTACCTTATTATTTTAAAACGTTGTTGTTGTTTTACCAAATCCAAATGTTTCTACCAGGAAATTGTTATATTTGAATATTTCCTCTGAGGGACAGATATAATGGATGTTATTTGCTCTCTTGAGTATTAATGGAAATTTTCCAATGAGCCCTCCATTCATCAGAGACAGATGACAGGCTTCATAAGCAAGTTTCCATGTTGTTCTATTTCCCCAAAGTAGCCTATGCCTCAGTGTCTTTAAGAAGAAAATGACTCTCATTTCTGTTGAGATCCAGATTTATTGTAAGCAAAAGTCTGTTGTGTATTAGGTGTGTTATTTAAGATCAAATAATCATTTATCGCTCTAATGGATTTATTTTTTTATTTCAGCCACAGTAGTTCTGGAAATTATTAAAAAGCATCAATAACAATAATTAAACACATTTTTGGTTTGAAATGACGATGTGTTTGGCTCATAGAATCTCAGACACATTTAAGGCCCTGTAGCTCCCTAACCTTGGCTCAAAGGAGTACACTTTTCTAAAGTTCAATATCCTTTGTCCCAAAGCAAGATTTGCATAACATTTCTCTGATTTTGGCTCTCTTTCAGTACATAACAGTTTCAGTTTTGTGCCAAGGAGTCAGACCATTCCTGAGACAAATAGGAGAGGTACACAATGCAGCTTTCATTCACAATTTTGAGGTCTCAGTCTTCAGTGATTTTATTTATCTTCTTGTTGTGACATAATTAATTCACGAATCTTGTGACTAAGTACAACACTGACCTGTAAGCACTGAAATACTTTCAGATGAATGCAGGCATTCCTGATACTTTGACTCCAAGGATGATGGTGCTTGAATCCCTGTCGTCCTACGGGCTTCACTTCCCACTGGCCAGCATCAATTGAACAAAACAACTTTTTTGGTTGTATAATTTCCACATAAAATGGAGGAAAGGGAAAAGCAAACTATTCTAAGACAGAAGAGAATGACAATTATAATAGGTGGTCCTTTCACCGATCAGGAAATGGAAGAAATTAAAATTATATGAGATCCTGACTTGAAGATCAGTAGGACAAAGAAATACTTGCCCGGATACATTAGTAGCCTGTGACCTTACCTCAGGGATGTAGGAACCCAGTGTAGTTCCATACCAGTTGCGCTAAATGTCTCCTTTTAGCCTGCCTCCACAAAAACTGCCATGTCACAGAGTCATTGTGAGAGAAGAGAATTGCCGACTGCAGTGGATGTCACATAGAAAATGCTGGAAAAGGGGCTGCTCCCTTGCACAATTACCATACTCGGATCTGGGTGAACACTGTCATCACTACAGATGGAAGCAGCACTCCTTTCTTTCCCTTTCGTGAGGGAGCGTGACACAGTCCTGAATGGCATTTGGCCCATGGAGCTTTTCAATTTGTGTATGAGGGAAGTTATGGCGAGAAGTGTTCGTCGATGGTCCACGGTGGGTTGAGGAGGGGGAGTGGAAAGTGAGAGACAGTACAATGAAAACATCTCACAGCTGTGAGCAAGCTCTGATTCTGGCGGGCTGTGGAGAGTTTGACAAAGCTTTTCAGAAATGAAACATTTGAACTTTATGTGAACACCTGGAGGTGTCTTTGTTCGATGTGTCCCGGGGGGAAATCTCATACACACTGTTTCTTCACATGTTCGCTGAACACTGTAATCACATAAGGTTGACACAGCTCTACGGTCTACCCCGTGTCCGCTGCGTTGGCAGGCAGGTTCTCAACCACTGTGCCACCAGGGAATCCCCGTATTTAATTTTTGATAGTTTGATTACTATGCATCTTGGCATGTTTCTCTCTGGATTTACCCTGTATGGTTCTCTCTGTGCTCCCTGGAATTGATTGACTATTTCCTTTCCCATGTTAGATAATTTTTCTACTATAAACTCTTCAAATATTTTCTCAGACCCTTTCTTTTCTCTTTTTCTTCTGGGACCCCTATAATTCTAATGTTGGTGCATTTAATGTTGTCCCAGAGGTCTCTGAGACTGTCCGCAATTGTTTTCATTATGTTTTCTTTATTCTGTTCCCTGGCAGTTATTTCCACCATTTTATCTTCCAGCTCACTTATCCATTCTTCTGCCTCAGTTATTTTGTTATTGATTCCTTCTAGAGTATTTTTAATTCCAGTAATTGTGTTGTTCATCACTGTTTGTTTGCTCTTTATTTCTTCTAAATCCTTGTTAAATGTTTCTTGTATTTTCTCAATTCTGTTTCTGAGATTTCGGGTCATCTTTATTATCATTATTCTGAATTCTTTTTCAGGTAGGTTGCCTATTTTGTCTTCATTTATTTGGTCTTGTAGGTTTTTACCTTGCTTCTTCATCTGTAACTTTTTTTTTTTTGTCATTTCTTTCTTTTTTTTTTTTTTTTTTTTTGGATGGGTGTTTCTGTATTCCTGTCTTACTGGTTGTTTGACCTGAGACGTCCAGAGACGTCCAGCCCTGGAGTTTGCAGGCAGTTAGATAGAGCGGGGTCTTGGTACTGAGATGAGGACCTCTGGGAGGCCTCACTCCAATAGATATTCCCTGGGGTCTGAGGTTCTCTGTTAGTCCAGCGGTTTGGACTCAGGGCTCCCACCACAGGAGCTTGGGCCTGACCTACAGCCTGGGTACCAAAATCCCACAAGTTTTGTGGCATGGTTAAAAAAAAAAAAAAAGGAAGAGAAAAAAAAAAAAGAGCAGTACAATATCACAGAACAAAAAGCAAAATAAAATTAGAAAGATAAAAAATATATTAGGAAAAATAAAACTATAATTGAAACAACTGCAACAAAGTGAAATAAAACCACAGCAGAAACAAGAAAAAAAAAAAAAACGGGGGTGGGGGGCAACAAGCCGAGAGGAGAGATCACTAACAAAGTATAAAATCAAATTAGAGAAATAAAAGATTTATTTGGAAAAATTAAAATATGAAAGAGTTAACAACAGTGAATCAACAAGGTAAAACAGAACCCCAATCTAAAAGAGGAAAAAAGAAAAGAAAAGAAAAAGCCTTGGCTATGGGGGAGGAGTTTAGGTGGGGGGTGGCACTTAGACGGGTGGGGTTTAGGGTGCGACAGGACCTAGGCGGATGGGGGGTGATGTGTGAGCATGGGGCAGGGCCGAGGTGGGGCCAGGTTGAAGCTTGGGGAGGGGCCTCTGCTTAGGACCTGTGTGGAAGGGGAGAGGCAGCACGTAGAAAGGAGGGCCTCTGGAGTGTGGGGTTCTGGAGTTTGGA
Source organism: Kogia breviceps (assembly GCF_026419965.1). Lineage (NCBI taxonomy): Eukaryota > Metazoa > Chordata > Mammalia > Artiodactyla > Physeteridae > Kogia > Kogia breviceps. The sequence goes on from NC_081327.1 coordinate 37,886,235, forward strand.
GGTAGAGCCCTGAGTGAGGGTGTGTGGGTGGGGTATAGGCTCAGCGCTTTGGAGGGGGTCTCCGTGTGTAGAGGTGGGGCCCTGGGTGGGGATGTATTGGTGGGGCTTGGGCTCTGTGGGGCAGGAGGGAGGCTCGGAGGGCAGAGGATTAGGCCTGGGAGCCCAACAGGGTTCCTGGTGCCTAAGTGGGCAGGGAAAGTGCTGGCCACGTTCTCTTCCATTCCTCCACACCCCTCCCCTAAAATCTCCCCCAGGGTCTCCCCTGTTGCTACTGGGCCCCTAACCATGGGTGGGTCCCACTGGGTGTAGGAACTCCTCCCCTCCACCAGCCACCCCTCAGGGGTGCCATCCTGGAGGTCCAGCCTTTACTTTTGCTCCGCCTTCCCTCCCTCCCACTCCCTCAGGACCCGCACAGCTGGGGGGGGCCTTGGTGGGCAGAGGGTCAGGCCTGGCATCTCAGTATGTTCCTGGGGGTCCAAGTGGGCAGGGGAAACATGGCCACGCTCCCTTTTGATCCCCTGCCCTCCCAGTGGTTCCCCGGTTTCCCCCTTCAGGTGTGGGATCCCTTCCGTTTCCCCAGCCGCCCCTCAGGGACGCCAGTCCTGTCCCGCCTCCACTTCTCCTCGCCCTCCACTCCCCCCGTGCCCTACCCGGTTGCTGGGGGTTCCTCCCGTCCCCTTAGGTGTCCGTGGTCCCCCACGGGTGCCTGGTAGGTGCCCTAGTTGTGAGGAGATGCGAATTCTGAGTCCTCCTAGTACGCCATCTTGACTCTGCACCCTGCCCTATGCTTTTTAAAATGCAAATTTCTGGGCCCTACCTCAGATCTCCTGAGCCAGACTTTCTTGGGTCAGGTCCTTTCCTGTTTAAGAAGTTCCCCAGGTGATTTTTAGGGCTCTTGTTTAGTCCTGCTTCCCAAGCTATGGACATTATCCTTGGTGTCCTTCAAGTTCCTGAGTTGGGGGTTGGAGAAGGAAGAGAGGAAATGACCATTTATCTGTGTGCCTGAGGATCACAGGTGATTTAATTAGATAAGGAGTACATTCATTAGAGGCCTCAGATTCAGTTCATTAATTGCAACATAATAATCACCATGTTTGTGAGCTTCTAAGGCTGGGACTTAGATTTCCTTTTCTTTGTTTCCCCAGCATGTGGCAGAGTGCCTGGCAGAGCAGGTAGTCAACCAGGCTTTGACCAGTGGAAACTAAACCAAATATGACTTCATCATCTCTTGCAGATATAACTTGGATGCTATCAGTGGTGGAAAAACCAAGTAAAAGTCGATAAGGCAATTCTTGATAATTTCAAAAAACACCAAATTACGTGGAATTTGATGATGCCACCACCATCAATGACAATAGTTTAATCTAAAGTTCATTGAATGCAAATAGCCAATTTAAAATTTACTATTAATGGGCTTCCCTGGTGGCACAGTGGTTTAGAATCCGCCTGCCAATGCAGGGGACACGGGTTCGAAGCCCTCGTCCGGGAAGATCCCACATGCCCTGGAGCAACTAAGCCCATGCGCTACAACTACTGAGGCTGCGCTCTAGAGCCCATAAGCCACAACTCCTGAAGCCTGCATGCCTAGAGCCTGTGCTCTGCAACAAGAGAAGCCACTGCAATGAGAAGCCCGCGCACCACAAAGGAGTGTAGCCCCTGCTCGCCACAACTAGAGAAAGCCTGCACACAGCAATGAAGACCCAGTGTGACCAAAAATAAAATAAATAAATTAAAAAACAAAATTTACTATTAATATATTTAATCAATAGCTATTTATTGAGTGCTTACTGCATGCCACAAAATGTTCTGACCATTTGGGATAAGCATCAGTCAAAGCAGAGAGCTCTGCCCTCATAAATGTCATATTTTTGGGGGTGGTGGAGAAATAAATAAGCCAGAAACAATAAATAAGTGCATTATATAGTACATTAGAAAGTGATAAGTGTCATGGTAAAAGCAAAACAAAACAAAAAACCTTGAGCTGGGTGAAAGAATCAAATTGAAGGAGGTAGGGTATAAAATCGGGAAGTAAATATCTTATTTTCTAGTCACCAAGTGATATAGGTATTATCGTTATTATTCCTACTTACCAAAGTAGTGGATTGAGTTTTATACAGATCTGTGAGTTTTCCCAGGGTCATATTCCTAGTAAGTGTTGGAGCTGGATTGAAACCCAGTCTCATTGCAGAGACTGGACTTCTGAAAGTTCTAATTTATGTATCCCATTGCCAAATGATGCATGTACTGTTTGCATTTAGGATCAGCTGTGGTGGTCTTCCAGGAGCTCTAGGGCAGGAGTAAGCGATTCCAACTTTCATAATCCCAGGCTTTAATTACCCAGTGGGCACCAGGAGCCCTCAGTCACCGCAGAGTCTTCTATTCAAATAAGACACATGATCTTAATAAAGAATCAATAACAGAAAGACGGTTGCAGATTTTCTTATATGCTGAAATGGGGAGGGGCTCACTGGGGTTATCGCACCAGGGTGCCAGACAAGGGGAATGTGAAGAGGGTCACATGTTTATTTTTAGTTTCAATTAATAATTTTTGCTGAGCCATCAAGTTTGGGGAGACTTTAAAAAAGCTTGCAGTCTAATTACTTTCTAATTGCTGGAGATGAGTAGCCATCTGAGTGCAATATTCCTGTATTTTTAAATTATGAAATTACTGGGCATTGTTTTACGTACTCTGAAATTTTTGTTATTACCCCAGAGGGAAAAAAAAATGGTCTTAGGACTGTGGATTGTGTGTATGAAAGGAGACCTCAGAGATGGCCTTGTCCAAATTCCTCATTTTAGGGGTGATGAAATTTAGAAGCCCCCAGAGGGAAAGTAACCATACCTGCAATCCCTCAGACAGTGTCAAAGAAAGAGAGATCACATTTAGAAACTCATAAACTACTAGCACTGGGAATCGTATGTTCCTTTCCTCTCATTCTCCAGGTCAGGGAAATGAACCCCAGTGCAAGCTGACTACCTTTCTCATTGGAGTCTCACTCTAACACATTCTCCCTGCAACCCACTGAGTTTCTTTCATGCAAGTGTAAACATGTCATTCACAGTGATTCTCTGTCTTCAGCATAAAGCTGATTTTGTTATCATGCACAAGAGCTTCTCCATTATTTGTCCTTTACTTACTTTTGCAGATACATCTCTTGAGGCTCTCCTATTGTACTTATTCTATCGCCGTACACTCTGCTCTCCTCCCTACTCGCCTCTACCTTGGCCTTTGTCTTCTCTTTCTGCAGGTTTCATTTCAGGTATCGTGTCATCCAGGATACCCTTTCTGGCCCTCACTTTTTTCTGGGTAGATGCCCTTTTTCTGTGCGTGCCTCTATCTTTCAGTTATTAGTGTTGCTGATATTCTGTTTATGTCAGTCTTTGCCATCACTGGAAGCCCATTTAGGATAGAGATGGTGATATTATCCATCTGTGTATATTCATCCTTGCACGTGGTTAGCCTGCAGTGAACACTTGTTGAAAGAATAAATGAATAAATAAATAGTTAAATGACTTGTGGATTGATAAAAGTTACGGATCTCTAATAAGATTTCTAAAAGTGTTTTTCAAGTTGAAAACAAAACAAAAAGTGAAAATAGAATTTTGGCCTCTTACTGAGACATCTCAAGAGAAATATATCCTTGTAAACTTTCATAATATAGATATGGAATTATAGATGATTGATAAAGAAAGAAAAACATTTCTCAAAGACACTTCGTTGCTGTTCTGTAAGTCTCAGTTTTACCCTAGGTTAGTCTTAGTTCAGTGGATCCCCACCATTCCATAGAGTTGTGACAGGCTTTATCAAAATATTCCATATTGTATTGTGAATTCTTTATTCTTTTCTTTAAGACAGTAATTGAACATATGCTAAATTTGTCAGTATGCTCCAGGGAAAGATGAACAGATGAATAAAATTAAAGGAGCTCATAGTCTAGTAAGAGAGATAAGCACACGGAATTATTTCATATCCAAAAATACTATACCTAATGGCCAAATGGATATGCAAAAGACCAGGGGCAGAAGAGGTAAAAGCTTATTCCTATTTGGGGAAATAGGGAAGACTTTGTGAAAAGGAACCATTTGAGTGGATCCCTACAGAATATTGACAGGAAAGGAGTTCATGGATCATGTTAATAGTAGAAATTCTCAAAGATGTCCTGGATTTTTCTTCATTCAGGATAATTCCATGCACTCTCCTTGGAGCTACTCTTATTATTTTACTATGGAACTACTTGGGCTTGGTGACCTCAGGAGTTATAAGGGTAAGTGTTATTTAACCTGAGTTGTTAGTCTTTCAACAGATTACTTTAGAATCAAGGTGGTCACTCGGTGCTAAGAAGGTAAATGTATTTTGGATAACAGGACCCAAAGGGTAATGAGAGTTAATAAAAGCATTGAATTCATTCATTCAATAAGTATTTACCAAAGATGTACTTTGTAGCAGGGATATACTATTTGCTGAGAACTTCAAGTCTAGTGAGGAGTCAGCCATGGTAACAGACAATAATATGGTCATAACGTAATTATTTTTCTAGAAGTATGCTTGCCTGTGGATGTCATAGGAAGCTCCCCAGAGTACGTGTTAGTTGATCTGATCCTTGAGAGATGAGGAGGAGTGTGCCACGTATTCTGGAGCAGAAATAATCAGGGACAGCACCTATTAATAGACACAGAAACAGGGAGAACACGGTGTGTTATTAAATTATTTTTTAAAGGTTCAGATGGTCTCCTTTATTTGCTTATTGGCAATAGCACTTTTCATTTTCTCTTTTGTGGTTGCTTTAGTGTTTATAGCAGTTGTCTTTTACCTTACAAAAGTATTCTACCATTTTCCCTCCCCTGGCCTTTGTGGTTTGGTTGTCATACATTTTACTTCTATATGTTTATAAACCACATAATAATTTTTAAGATTTTGCTTTAAAAAATAAAAAAAAGGAGATTTTTTTAAATATGAAAAATTTTATATTTACTTATATATACACACATATATATAAAACCATTTCAGAGGTTCTTTGATTCCTTGTGTATGTATATATAAATATGTAATTATATATATTTATATAGAAAAAAACGTTTCAAAAGTTCTTTGATTCCTTGTATAAATTTCACTTTCCCTCTGATATCACATTCCTTCTGTTTGAAGGAATTCCTTTAACATTTCATCTAATGCAGTTCCACTGTTGATGGATTATTTCAGATCTTTGTTTTTCTGAAAAAGGCTTCATTCTGGCTTCATTTTTTGAAAGATACTTTCACTGGGTATAGCATTCTTGGTTGACATAGCCCTCCTTCACCCCAAGTAATTTAACAATGTTACTCCAATATCTTCTAGCTTGAACTCTTCGAATGTCATTCTTATCTTGAATCCTCTCTATGTATATGCTCTTTTCTCCCTCTGTGGATGCTTTAAGATTTTCTCTTGGGACTTCCCTGGTGGCACATTGGTTAAGAATCCGCCTGCCAGTGCAGGGGACATGGGTTCGAAGCTCTGGTCCGGGAAGATCCCATGTGCCACAACTACTGAGTCTGCACTCTAGAGCCCATGTGCCACAACTACTGAGTCTGCATTCTAGAGCCCATGAGCCACAACTACTGAGCCCACATTCCACAACTACTGAAGCCTGCATGTCTAGAGCCCATACTTCACAACAAGAGAAGCCACTGCAATGAGAAGCCTGCGCACAACAACGAAGAGTAGCCTCCACTCGCCACAACTAGAGAAGGCCTGTGTGCAGCAACAAAGACCCAACACAGCCAAAAATAAATAAAATAAAATAAATTTATTTAAAAAGAAAAAGATTTTCCCTTTAAGCAATTTTTTTTTTTTTTTTTGGCTGTGTTGGGTCTTTGTTGCTGCGTGTGGGTTTTCTCTAGTTGCGGCGAGCAGGGGCTATTCTTCGTTGCGGTGCATGGGCTTCTCATTGCAGTGGCGTCTCTTGTTGTGGAGCATGGACTCCAGGCACATGGGCTTCAGTAGCTGTGGCACAAGGGCCTAGTTGCTTCGCAGCATGTGGGATCTTCCCGGACCAGGGCTCGAACCCGTGTCCCCTGCATTGGCAGGCTGATTCCTAACCACTGCATCACCAGGGAAGTCCTATCTTTAAGCAATTTGATTATAATGGCCGTAGTGTAATCTTCACGATTCTTATACTTGTGTTTTGTTAAGCTTCTTAAATTTGTAGTTTTAAAATATTCATCAAATCTGGAAAATTACTAGCCATTATTTCTTCAGATATGACCCTCACCCCCCTTTTTAGAGACTCCAATTACATGTGTATTATGCCACTTAAACTAGTCCCATAGCTCTGTTTTGTTTGTTTTTTCTTTGCTCTGTTGTTTCAGTATTTTTTCGTTTGGATAGTATCTTTTGCTACATCTTCAAGCTCACTAATCTTAAGTATCTAATTGATGTTCATCTCATTCAGTGTATCTGTTGTGTGGTTTTTTTTTTTTTTTTTTTTTTGGTGGTATGCGGGCCTCTCACTGTTGTGGCCTCTCCCGTTGCGGAGCACAGGCTCCGGACGCGCAGGCTCAGCGGCCATGGCTCACGGGCCCAGCCGCTCCGCGGCATGTGGGATCTTCCCAGACCGGGGCACGAACCCATGTCCCCTGCATCGGCAGGCAGATTCTCAACCACTGCACCACCAGGGAAGCCCTCATTCAGTGTATCTTTAATCTCTAATACTGTTTTTTAAATTTTTTCCCCTCTATAAGTTCAATTTGATTCTTCTTTTTATATCTTCCACATCTTTCCTTAACATGTTCATACCCTCCTCTAGCTTCTTGAACATGTGGAATATATTTATCATATCTGTTTTAATGACCTTATCTACTAATTATGTCATCTAGGTCTATTTCTGTTCACTGAGTTTGCTTCTCATTTTGGGTGGTACTTTCCTGCTTCTTTGCATGTCTAGTAATATTTATTGGAAGGATGACGCTGTTAATTTTACCTTTTTGGGTACTGGCTATTTTTGTATTCCTTTAAATACATTTAAGCTTTGTTCTGGGATACAGATAGTTTACTTGAAAACAGTTTCATACTTTCAAGACTTGCTTTCTAGCTTTGTTAGGCAGGCTCAGAGCAGTGTTTAGGCTAAGGGGCTAATTTTACTGAAACATTGAGGCAATATCCTTTCTATGTACTCTACCTGATGTCACTTCTATTCTCAACGTTTTATTTATTTTACTCCGGCTGGTGGGGGCACAAACTATTTCTGGCCCAGTGTGAACTCCAGGGATTGTTCCAAATGTTCCTTTCAGAGGGTACTGTCCCCCGCCTCCTGCAGTTTCCTCACTTGCATGCACTCATCAGTACTCAGGTGGAGACTCTAGGAGAACCCTCTGCATGTCTCCAGACCTCTGTGTGCAGCTCTTTCCTCTCCATATATTCATTGCCCTATGTAGTGCTCTTTGGTAAAGCCCGGTGAATCCTGGCTGTCCTGGCCTCCCCGCACTCCTCCACTCAGGGAGGCCAGGGCTCCATTTGAGTTTCCCCTCCATTCACTGTGGCCTGAAAACCCTTCAGGTAGTAAGCTCCAGGCAGTTGTAGGGCTTACATCTTTGTTTTCTTTTTCTCAGAGATCACTTCCCTGAGCTACCTTTTGTCCAGTGTCTGAGAAACATTGTTTAATATATTTTGTCTGGTTAATTGCTAAAAGTAAACTGGAAGTCCAGGTTATCCATGGGGTGTCATTGGAATTCATGTAGTTCAGGATTTCTCACTGGCAAAATGAAAAGGATGGAGGAACAAGAGGTTAAGTCTGGATAGTTGAAGAGAAGTTGTACAACAAAGGCTTTTTTATCATGATGTTAATAACTAAGATACTTTGATAAGATGTGAGCAGATTCATAATTAAGAAATATGGTATACTGGTACGGTCAAGCCTAGATTGGCTTTGGGGAAACCAGATATTGGAAATATAGAATAGAGTTTCCGGAAATAGACTAGATGAGACTCTGTGAGGATATAAGCCTAGACAGTGATGGTAACTAGAGTTGAGTGGACTAATCTAAGAGATCCTTGGATCTCAGCAGTGACAGAACTCAATGCCACAATCCATGTGTTTAGGTAAGGGGTAGCAGTTGGAGTGGAAAAAGATTTTAAGAAGCCATTTAGGTTTAAGCCTTGGGTGAACTGATAGATGTGGTGCCAGAGGGCCAAGAGAAGAGGGACCACAGGATAGGGAATACAGATTATGGAGACGATGATTAACTCAGTTTGAGGCTTGTTGAGTTGAAGAACCTGTGGAATACTCAAGTGTGTAGTATCTGTTGGATGCTCATGTATAAAGAGCTAAAAAGAGAGGCATTAATTAGAAATAAAGTTTCAGGATTATTAGCATTAAAGTATCAGATGAGGCCATACACTGGGTAATACCCCTCACCATGTAGCTCCCATGAACTATTTCACTGTTCTTTTTCAGTAGCAGTCACTATTGGCTGTTCACCCACAGCTGTTTCTCGACTTCCATTCTTCCTCATTGGCAGAACCTCACTTTTGTTTGAGTGCATCATCTGAGTCCTATGCTCAGAGGGGCAGGAAACAACTCCAGACCAGGGTGTGGATCTTGTTTGATATAAACTGGTCGTGGAGGTGTCAGTCAGTGATGGGCTTAGGCAGAGGAGAGGAGGGGTTAGACAAAAGCAGATTCAAATACCAACTCTCATACTGACAAGCTGTGTGACTTGTCAAGTTACATAAACTCATTAAGCATCAGGGAACTGATTTGTATGATGGAGTAATAATGATATTATAATTCACAAACTTACTCACAATATTGAGCATTTACTGTGTTTCACACACACTGCTAGATGCTAAAGAGAGTGGAGACAAAGATAGATCCAGTTTTTGCCTTCACTGAATTGATCACTTCTCAATGAATGCAATAAAAAATGTAATGACTACAGAGTGAGATAAACAAATAAATAAATAGATAAGTTGCGTACAGTTGTCTATTAGAATTTGTTTATTCCAGAGATTTCAGGATCAAACCAATTATGTGTGGACGTCTCTAAATGAGCCGCCTGGCACACTAATGTTGCTCGATAAGTGACCGACACATTGTGTTGAGGAGTAATAAATGGTTGAAAGCATCACTGTTGAAGGAAAGGGCATTAGTAATAGTCTCTAACTCTGTGGGATATGCTGGAGTGTTGGTCATCAAGAAATTTGATTGAAGCATTGGCTATACATTAACAAACAATTTAGCTGATTTGGCTGTAGAGCTTGGCATTGGATCATAGAGACCTTTCAATGACAAGTAAGGAAGTTTTGTGCACCACACACACGTATATTACATACATATATATATTTATACATAGGAAACTTTTGCCACTTTCCCTTAGCTTGATAACTTTTACAAAGTAGCTTTGATCAGTCTCGAACCAGAAGTGTCATCAGTGAATAATGTCGTGAGAGTCGTATTAAACATGTCCTGCACAAGTATATCCAGAGCAAAGATAAAGTGTCGACGGGATGATTGAGTTCAGCTTGCAGAATTGATTATTTTACTTCCCAACTGTCTAGGCTTTAACTGAAATGGACAGGTTTGACAGAGCACCCTTGGTCTTGGCCACGGAGTCTAGCAGAGCCTGAAAACTAACACCCTGACTTCTGAGGGCACCAAGCCAAAGGATTCCATTGGTCAGTCTGCCTCCCCACTCCATCCCGTTGATGAGGGCGGGATCAATGGGAAATTGGCCAGGTCGTCACCCTGACGCCTTCCATCCTCTGTGCAGGGAAAGGGAGCTTACGTTACCCCAACAGCAGGAAATGAAATTCGATTTCAGTGCACACGTAAATGTCCAGCCACCCATCAAAATCACCCCTGCCAAGGGAATAAAATATCCTTGCCAAAAAAAAAAAAGAAAAATCTGGGAATTGTTTCTCCAAGATAATTAACTGGTTCCACTCTGGCTAAATTGGAATTAGTGGGCGAGGGATCCTGACCTCAAAGTTTGGTGCCACATTTTCCATAAAAAACACCAGGTCAATGATGCAGAATGACCTAAGGAACTGTGTGGTATTTATCAAAGATGCAGAGGTTGAAAAGGCTGATGCTACCATGGTAAGATATGGGACATGCCCGAGAACCAGAGAGCAAATTGGACAGGTTTCACCTGCTTGAAAAGCTAACTTGGTGACCTGCTGTGCAGAATTTTAAGCCAGTGTGCCTTTCCCATGAGGTTTGTTTGTGCACTTCTTTAGGAATGTCAGCTTGGTTTGGCCTGGTCTTTGAAACAAGCATACATTACTGGCAGGATTAGCCAAATTGCTACACTTGTGTAGTAGACAAAGGAACTCTCCTGTTTTTACTGAAGTCCTATTAGAAGTTTATTGAGGAAAAAATATGCCTTAGGGGAGAATATGTACATGTGTACACACAACACTCATATGAATGATTGCATTCTGATACTATAAATATCACAGAATCTCCATTATCATTGTGTATATACTATATTCTTAGCATCATTGAAAAAATATAACTCAAAGGTATGAAGGAGCCTGTGGTTTGGGGACTGACTACTCCTGCCCTTTCTTTAGTCTGTTTTCCGTTGTTAGAGGACCTTCAGAACTGTTAATAGTTGAAAGGTGCCAGTTGCCTTCATCCACCTTCTAAATGCTGTCATGTATTTTTTTTACTTATAATGAATGCCTCTGGCCTGATCCCTCCTAATGATTTTGTTTGATTATTGCTTTTCTTCCCTGTGTTCTGGCAGAAAAGTGGTGATTTTTAGTTTTGATCCTCTTGAAATTTTCTCCCTCCAACAATTTAAAGAAAACTCTCTTCCCCAGCATCAAAGCAAATTTCTGTGTTGCATTAACAATAAACATAGGTATGGAAACACTGTTCTCTTGCTCTTTTAATTCTCTTATAATGACTTGGAAATATCACCAATTAACCCATATGTTTTCTTCTAAAATTCCCACATTCCTGAGGGGACTGAATATTATATTTACTGAAGTCTTATATCCCAGTTTTACATCAATTTTATTTATAGTGGCAAAAACATGGAGATGTGTGTGCAACATAACATCTCCAAATATAGAGCAGTGAGTAAATTACAGTGCATGTAATAGATGGAATATTATGTAGCCATTAAAATGATATATATGAAGACTTTCTGATGATGTGGGGAAATGTTTATAATTCTAAAGCTAAGTCGATACACAGAACTACATATTTATCAACCCACAATCCACACTATATACTTACTTGCATATTTGTGTAAACAGAAACATAAAAAGCATAACATAAAACAACACTTCATCAAAAGTTTAATAGTGGTTATTTCTAAACTGAGAAATTATGAGTATTTTTTATTCATATGTTTCTCTCTCTCTCTCTCTCTCTCTCTCTCTATATATATATATATATATATATATATATATTTTTTTTTTTTTTTTTTTTTTTTTTTTTTTTGCGGTACGCGGGCCTCTCACTGTTGTGGGCTCTCCCGTTGTGGAGCACAGGCTCCTGACGCGCAGGCTCAGTGGCCACGGCTCACAGGCCCAGCCGCTCTGCGGCACGTGGGACCCTCCCAGACCGGGGCATGAACCCATGTCCCCTGCATCGGCAGGCGGACCCTCAACCACTGCACCACCAGGGAAGCCCTTAATATCTTTTAAATGGCTATGCATTGAATTTTAAGATGAAAGAAACCAAAGCCATTTAAAAATAAAAAACATGTCTGAAGAAAAAGAATGCTAGGTGGTCCCTTTAGTCATCAAATTCGCTGACCTTTTTTCCTAAACTCCAAGAGTTATTGTTATCCCAGTATCTACTGAAAATGAATCCAGATTCCCTAGATGCTGAAATGACTTGCTAGAATGAAACAGTGTCTTAGTAATGAGGTCAGTTCTGGACCAGGTCACAGACACTGACATCTGCTGTGAATAGTTTGGGATCTTCTGCTTCTGTCATTCAACCAGCTGTTTTATGTTTTGTGACCTGTGGCTTAACAGCTATTGTAAATATCTTCCTCCCTCTCCCTGAGAGATTTTTATTGGAAGCATTAAGAGCCCTACTGATATAGCTTACTTCATGACATTTCCCAAAGTCACAAGGAATATGACATGACATTTTACAGGGTTGTGATTTTGCAAACATTTCTATAAAACATCATGAAAGTTTCTCATTAAACTAGACCGATTTGACCAGGACAAATGGCGGTTTGGAAGATTTCTTCTTGCATCAAAACTAGGCGCTCCAACTTTCAATTCATCCATTTATTGTTTGCAGATCCTTTGCTAAACCATGGAGGTAGCTCTGCCTCAGAAGCTAAATCCTTCAGATTTCTCATTACATTTGAGGAAAGACACCTGTGCCAAGATGTACTTCCATTAAAGGGAAAAATAAGGAGAGATATGAAATACTTCAATCTAGAAAGTCCTTTAAAAACTTGAGAATTTGCTCAAAACATCTAGATTTACTAATAGTGAGGTTATTTGAACTGTAGATGGAGCATTGATGAAATCATGTAAGTTTACAACTAGGCATTTATCAAAGTGTACTGATAGGTATTCACAAACAAAAGTATGTGGTTAATAGCATTGGGTAACTAATGGGTTAAATGAAGATTTATACATTTATCCACTGCAGTATTTCTCAAAATTCTTTTTATTTATTTTTTAAAAAAATTTTATTGGATTATAGTTGATTTACAATGTTATGTTAGTTTCAGGTGTACAGCAAAGTGATTCAGTTATACATATACATATATTCATTCTTTTTCAGGTTCTTTTCTCATATAGGTTATCACAGAATATTGCCTAGAGTTCCCTGTGTTATATAGTAGGTCCTTGTTCGTATTCTATCTTATATATAGTAGTGCGTGTATATTAATCCCAAGCTCCTGATTTATCCCTCCCCCCCATGTTTCCCCTTTGGTAACCATAAGTTTGTTTTTAATATCTGTAAGTCTGTTCTGTTTTGTAAATAAGATCATTTGTACCATTTTTAAAAATTAGATTCCACACACGATTGACATCATATGATATTTGTCTTTCTCTGTCTGACTTACTTCACTTAGTATGGTAATTTCTGGGGTCCATCCGTGTTGCTGCAAGTGTCATTATTTTGTTCTTTTTTATAGCTGAGTAATATTCAATTGTGAATATGTACCACATCTTCTTTATCCATTCTTCTGTCGATGGACATTTAGGTTGCTTCCATATCTTGGCTATTGTAAATAGTGCTGCAATGAACATTAATTCATAAAAGAAAGTTTGGTCTTCCAGGTCTTCTATGGCCTGTGATAGCAGTTGATGTTGTCTTCTTGTCTTCCTCCTCCTTTGGAAGCCACTTCTGACTCCTGATCCATAGGAGTGCAGACATGACCATGCCTGGACAATCACAGATTCGATGCAGTTTCTTCAACAGCAGTTGGTCCAAGCGGTGGGCCTATGAACCATGTCAACCAATCAGAGCCTTCTCTGGGATTCTATAGAAACGATGAGAGAAAGAAATACCCCCTTCCTCTCACTCCCTCCTTTGCAACCCCTTTCCTTGCTATATTTTTCTCCGTAGCATTTACCAGCATCTAGTCTATTATGTTTCCTTGTTTATTTTGTTTATTGTCTGTCTCCCCTCAGTAACATATAAGCTCTGTGAGGGCAGGAATTTATGTTTCTTCTGTTCACTGGTGTATCCAGTGTGTGACACATAGTATATGCTCAATAAATATTTGTTGTTGAATCTTAACTAGATCAGGAAGCATAGTGTGTGTGGTGTTCCTCAAGCTTATTTTGAAATAGAACCCTTTATCTATAAGGCAGTGGAAGGATTAGTTCTCTGTGGAACATACGTTGTGAAAGAAACACTGTGTTTATCACGATCCGAATAAAATATTAATTTAAACATGGGTATTTTTTAAATGAGGAAACTGTGACCCAGGGAGGTTAAGTAACTGACCCCAAATTGCACAGTGCGCATGAAGTTGTAGGCATTTGAGCCCTTCGGGCTCCCACATCAATCCGTGCCACCGTGCAGAGAACGCCCACTGCCAAATGCCAGCCTCACTGATGCGTCTGCCTCCTCTGGCACATTGTCTCACTGAAACATCAGTGTGATCAGAGGGCTTGGGATGAAATCTCTCTTTTGCTCACAAAGCTGAGGATGTGACTTCTCCAGGGCTGCACAGCCATGCACCCGGATGGGACTTGGACTGTTCCCCAGTTTGCATTTCTAGTGAAGAGCAAAGACTGCCTCTAACTCCACGTGACCTCTTCATCTTTTGAAAGACCCCAGTTTCCCCAACAGGTATAAAGTGTTTGCCTAATAAAGCAAAACATGCCCTGAAACTCTCTGTAAAGCAGGTGTTTCATGTTGCGCCTTCAGCATCCATTCAGCAGGTGTTTGAGTGCCTGTTTCTTGCCAGGTGCTGTGTTAGGCACAAGAGATGCAAAACAGAAATGGTGTCACCTGTGTGGAATTTGAACTCTAGTGGGAGGAGACAAAGAACAATTACACACACAGGCTCTGATGGGTGTGCTATGTTGTGTAAAGAGGAAAACACAATAGAAGATTTCTAAGGGACTCAATTTTAGATAGACCTGTCTGAGAAGCTTTGCTGCTCTGCCCTTCAAAAATAGGTACATGTTGGATGTCATGCTCTGAAAGAGAAAGAGAAGCTTCATTCATACTAACCTAGCCCTTTGGCCTTTTAGAAACCGACATTGCAATTGATTCTAGAGTTGAATTATTTCCTTTTTCCATTGAATAACCTGGCAGCATCATAGAGCCCTCCAAAAGGACCTGGCCTTACCATCAAACAGACTTTATGCTGAACTGGACCTCAGATTAGATGGAAAGTGCTGTCTTAGAGGCAGATGCCAAGAGCTTTATGCATGTAATAGCACTGTTCTTCATTATCCATTATTTATCAGCCTGGGGAGATTGAAGGAGAGAGAGAAAGACCCCTTTGCTTAATGTGAGGTCTTTATCTTTCAGCTTTTTGAGCTCAAATATGCCAAGAAAAGCTGCTGAATTGTTGTCAGCGAGTACACATATCATTGGCCAGCCAGCTCTCAGTCTGAAATGCCCAGGACCTCAGAGATGAAGCCACGTGAAAAGGTTCTTAGGGAGTTGGTGTTGGCAGGGAATTTAATTGTAGAGCCACGGGGAAGGGGTGAGTAGTGGGCTCTAGGATATTTTCCCTCTGAATTGTTCTAGTCCTTTTTCCATAAAAACAGCAGTTCCCAACCTTGGCAACACAGTGGTATCACTTGGAAAGTAAAAGGAAAATGCTGATGCCTGAATCCCACCCCTGGAGACTGTGATTTATGGGGCCCGGTGAGAGGCAGGAGCATGGGGACCTATCAGAGCCTCCCAGGTCATCCTGACATCCTGTCGCATTGAAAACCACACCTCTCAAGGGAGGCATCGTCGTGACGGACAGCTTAGGTATGCGGCAGAGGTCAAATATTTTAGCGCTGTGTGTCAATGAATTCAATCAGTCCATGGGCAGATCTTATTTAATCTGTTCTCGTGCCACCATTTTGACCATTTTAGACCAAGTGGTCCATTTATCTATATTTAAATCACAGAAGTGGTAAGGTTTCCCAGGTTACTTACTTCATAGGTGGATTTTTCTAGGGAACAATCTAGGGAGGCAGGATGGCTAACAGTTTCAGGAGGAGGTGATAGAGCTGCCCCATGTCGAACTTGGGTTTAGCTGTGCAGAGCAGAAGCACGGCCAGAGGAAACGGAGTCAGGGACATAGGGAGGGCAGGACATTGATCTGTGTTGACTGTGCAGACGGTGAGAAATCTCCAGTGCAGAAAAAGTTCACAAAGCTTTTCACCAGGAATCGTTTTTCTTTTTCCTACTGTGTACCCCATACATTTGATGTTGGAAAATTTTTCTTACAAAATGAATGCATTTTCATGTCAGAATATTTCATCAGAAGCCTTTCTGTCTGCTAAGTGGAGTTTCTTTTCAGCAGGATAGAACCACTGATATAATTCCAACCCAAGGAGAGAACCTCAACTTTGAGTTTGATCTCCCGCGGGTGTTTGCATGAGTGCATGCTTTCTGCCAAGTTTCTCGGAAAATGGAAAGTGCAGGGTGGACTTGTGGATACATTCAGAGGCCCCAAGAATTTAGGCCCCCCAGAAGGAGAGAAGGGAGCCAACAGATATGAATCACCATTAATGGGCCAGACACTTTGCTGAAAGATAGGTGTCACCATCCTCATTTCACAGGTCAGGAAATTCAGGCTGTGAGAGGTCAAGTTATTGGCTCACCATCCCAAGGCAGTGAATGGAGCTGGAATTCAAATTGAGTCCTCCATCTCTCTATGCCATTTCTCCTACATCTCACCAACCCCTGCGGGAACTTCTGAATTTAGACTTTCATCAGCAAGAGACAATGCTTCTTGGCCCCAAAGGAAGCCACTTTCATTGAGTCTTGAAGCTTTCCTCCATCTGTCTCCCACAATGATAGGCTGAGATAATAGACCCAATTAGGAAGCTCCTCCGGCTTCGACCCTGGATGCATTAGAGTATGTTGATCAAGAGAAAAGCTCTGACCTCAGCTAATCTGGAATTTAATACAGCTCCATCACTCACCAGTCGTGCTACCTTAGGCAACTCACTAAGCCCTCAGAGTCTCAGTTTCCATCGTCTGTCAGGTGGGGGCAATGATAGTACCGATCACATAAGGATTTTGTGAGGATTGAATGAGATAATCATGTCAGAGACTTAGCACAGCAAGTGGTAAGTGCCCAGTAGATGTTAACAATTACCATTATCACAGTCCCCATTAGCCAGGGCCGGTGCCGCTTTGCCTTCTACCAACAGGCAGGGAAACAGATCACGGACTGCCCCCCTGACCTTCCCCTGCGGCTAGGACTCGGCGGCTCGGCCTGAGCAGTGCCCCGCGTCCGCTGCCGTTGCTGCTTCTGCCTTCCTTCTAACTGTGCATTGATCCCATCTCCCTGCATCCCCAGCCTCCATTCATGTGGAGGTAATGCAATTGCTTATTTCAGAGTGAGGGGGAAGAAAACTGACTCCTTCTCTTTGAAGAATAGCTGAAAACCCCTCAATTTTCTACTCTGCTAATCAGGCCTGAAAGAAGTGACAGAAAGCCAATAGCCAGGCTTGGAAAGCTGCAAGGAAAACACCCTGGGAAGGCTCATTGGTTTCTTGTGCATTAAGTGAGAGGCAAGTGGATTCTGGAGAGCTTCAGGAGCTGCCATTTTGATCCCTGCCCAAACCAGAGTCGGGTAGGTGGAGGCAGGGGTCCCAGCTCAAACCCCAGGTCTCCACCTCATTGCTAGAGGACAGCTGGCTTATCATAGCCTCAGGTGACTGGAGCCTGTGTCCTGGGATGGCGTCTCTAGAGCCATGCCTACACACATTCACACGCCCGACTCGTACCCCAGCATCAGAATGAGTCTCAGAATGCCACGGTGGTTAGATTCTAATTAGGATGCTGGGAGACCAAGTCAAGGTCACAAACATCCACTCTTTTAATTATAGGTTCTGTATAGTAGCAATATCTGCACTGCCCATTCCACGTATAAAATGCGGCCCTATTTAATATCTCATTAGTAGAAACAGCAATGCTGAGAGAGACATGTCTTTTACTCACATAACTGTCACCCAGTTATTTTTATTTGATTTGATTTATGAAACAGGAATAATAATCACTGTTTCACAGGACTGTTGTAAAGATCGAATGGAGACATTTGTAATATATAGTAGCTATTAAATTATATGTCCGTGGAGTCTGAACCCTGGAAAACCAACCTGCATTGAAATCTCACATTCCAAATAGTGGCAAAATCCAGATTTGAATCCAAGTCTTCAGAGTTCTGCTTTTCTAATCAGAGTTTGAAATGCCTGTTGGGATTTCTCAGAGCTAATGTTGTTTCTACAAGGCAGCAGGGACAGGAGGGAAAGAAATGCCTTACAGAATATCTCAGGGAGATGACAGTCTCAGGAGTCAACATGTCCTGATTTGAATCAGGTTTCTTCTGGCACGAGTTGTGTGACCTTGGGCAACTGTGTTCTATCTGAGCCTCCATTTCCAAATATATAAAGTGCCACAGTAATATTTACCTTGTAGGATTTTTGCAAGGTTTAAGTGTGACAGTGTGTATAAAGATACACTTAGCATTTGGCATGTGTAGAACAACAATGTGTCCAACTCAACAGTTGGGAGAAATAATGGGAAATGTTAAGTAGGGGGAGGCAGTGGAAAGGTGTAGGTGTGAGCTACCGTCAGAGAGAAGAAAGCAATAACCTGGAGTCATGTTGCTCAGTACAACCACGTTCAGGTCTTCTTGAACCCCGTTCTCAACTGGAGGTGGCGGTGAACGTCAGAAAGGAGGCAAGTTGCCTCCTGGTTGATCCAGGTCACATGGCTACAAGGCAAGTCCTCTGGAGATCCGACTCCTCAAGGCAAGGGCAGTCTTAGTGCCATGGGAAGGATTCTGAAGCACAGTCTCGTCATTGGTAAGGGAAGGGCAATCTCCATACCTACTGCAAGGGTTGAGGGAGATAATCTGTGTGTAGCAGATCAAGCTGACCTCAGTGCTAGTCTAGCATGTACCGGTAAACATATATTTTTACCTGCTCTGGGTATGTCCTCTGCTTACTGCAGACAGGTCCGCAACAGGCTCTGCTCAGGGAACGCTTGTCTAGAGAGGAGGCAGACCTGACCGTGTGACTCATGAGGTGGGGTCAGCAAAGGGGCTGTGGAAGCACAAAGAGCGAGAGCCCTTCCCTGGGGGCCTTGGGTAGCATGAGGTCAGTGTTCATTTGCAAAGTATCTAAGAATAGGATCTTGTATTGGACCCAGGTTCGTTTCCAGGCACTGCCGTTTAATAACCCTGGGGGTTTCTCCAACTCACTTTCTGTCTGCATATCAGTTTCCTTATCTGTAAAATGGGTTTATTCACAGTTACTTTTAGGACTTGGGGGAGGATTAAAGGAGATACAATATGTGGAGAGTGGCTAGCACACTGAGAACATGAGAGACTTGCTAGTTATGTGTTCATGTTAATATACATTGTTGTCTCCAGATAAAATGCACTATTCGAGAAGCTATTAAGTTTCCTATCCATGGGGCTATTTAAGCAGAGACTAGAGTTAAGTCATAGGGAAGATCCTTAATGATATTTCCCAATCCATTTTAGACCCCATACAATCTGAGAGTCATTGATTTTACCTGGGAAGGGGAACTGCTGCTCCCACACTCCCAGAAGGGATAGTTCTCATGTTGGTTGGTGAGCAAGGTGTGGCGAGATTAGCAGAGAATAGAGAGGGGAGACCTGCTGAAGCAGGGCGCAGGACCAGGAATCTTGTGAGTGGCTACAGTCCCGTAGGGGAGAATCACACATGCGTTAAAGAGAACATTCCTTAATGCTCACAGGTATGATTGGGAAACATCGTTTAGAATCAACAGTTTGAAGCTGGAACAAACCTTTGAGGAAACGCAGGAGACTGGATAGGAGGAAAGGGGAGACCACTTAGGGGTATATGACAATAGTCTAGTTGGGATGTCATAGTGGCCTAGCGTGGCAGTGGAAAAAGTAAAAACAATGGGAATGGATTGCTGTTAAGATAAAAAATAATTAATTGGACATCAGCCAGGGCTTGGATTCATCTATGGTTTTTATTAGGTCTGTAGCCTTGGGCGAGTCACTGTATCTCCGTAAGCGTCAGATTCCTCATTTCAAAAATGGGATTAACAATGATACACGTGTCATGGGACTGCTGGGAGCCTTAGGAAATAACCCCAAGCTAATTATTTAACAACCAGTAAACATCAACATTTATAATTCTAATTATACCTAATAGACCTAATATAGTATAAATACATATATATTTATATATCTATAGAAGTAGTATTATGCTATATTACTGTATATATAATTAGTATATACTGTATATATATAATACAGTAGTATACTATGGTATACCTAATAGACCTAATATAGGTATATCTAATATAATATCATTAGATATAATGCATCAGGAATATAATAGTTGATAGTTTTATTTCTAAAACAGTTTGAACCAGAGAGGTTTGAAGCTTTCCCTCAGAGGTGTACAGTTAACCAGACTATACACCTAATTGGAAACTCCTAGTCCCAGTAACCAAAACATAGAGGCAAAAGGAATCTCTTGAGGCATCTAGAAAAGGAGATAAAGACATGTACCCTTGACTCATTCGATGTCACAGAAAATCGAGTTAAGGTCTGGAGAAAAGAGAGAGGGTAATTGGTGTGGGATTTAGATCCCCAGAAATCAAATAATAATCGCAACCCTATTGACACTGGATGTCAAAGGAGTTTACCCTGATAATCTCTAGTACCCTGAAATGGCAATGGGGGTGCAGAGGACCCTGTTACCTGGCTGCAGAGTCTCGCATGGAGCAAGCTCATCTGGGCCACAGGAAATCCTTCAGCAATTTCAGAGAGTTCAAGGCTGCGCACCCAGGGGAACAGGGCTCTCTGAGCATGTGCAGAGCCCCTGCAGAGCCTTACCACTCATCAGTTCTTCAGGTGAAACATGTTTAATTGGCTCTTCTCAACTTTTCCATTCACTTTCCCTTAAGATTCAAGAAGCTCCTGCATATTTCAAGGAATCAGAGGTGTTGAAAGATAAAATCTGGCTTAACCTTCCCACTTTACAGAGAATAACATTTTTACAGAGCTTCACAGTTTGCAGACCTCTTGACATATATAACATCTCAATTTTTTCTTTTATGGCAAGCGTTGTCAGGCAAGAAGGAGAGGAGGGACCTTGAATGATTCTGATGCGTGTCCCCGTTGCAGTGCCATCACTTTCAAGGTGTGTGGCCTCAGGCGAATTAATTCACCACCGCCACCCCCGACCCCGCCCCAACCTCAGCTTCCATATCATTAGCCTAGGCAGTGGCTGTATGATGGAGAATGAAACAGATGTGCTTTTTCCCCCACATGAAGCTTACAGTCCCAGGAGGGCAAAAGAGCCATAAATAAACAAATGCATACATATGTACCTATAAATTGTCAGAGTACTAAAAAGATAATAACCAGGTTGCTATGTGGAGTGTAAAGGAGAAAGGATTTATACCGTTAAGGTCCCACAGCATAGAGGGCGATATTAAAACTGAGACTTGAGGAAGGAAACAGAGCCTGCCAGGGAGTGCTGGATGATTCTGGCTGGCTGGTGGGCCTGGGGGAGATGGACCTCCATGCAATCCTATCGAACAATCTCTAGCACCCTCCCTGACACGTGGGGCCTGCTGGATAAATGGGGGCTTGAATCTGGAATTTATTTTACAGCTGATCCAACTGAGACTCAGAATCAATTGAGAAAATTGTCCAGGTTTAATAGTCCATAGAGGGGTTGGAGAAAGGGTTCCAACCCAGTTCTCTTAAAGCCAAATCCTACCTTCTTGCCACTAGAGGCAGTTGCCTGGGAAAGTGTCACACAGACTGACAAAGGCAGAGTTGCAAAGCAAAGGGGCTGGGAGGACTGGGACCCCACCCCAACTTCATTTTTCCAACTGCTGTCTCCCAGGGATTACCACTCCAAAAGGCAGCTCACCTTCTCAGAGCAGGTCCAACTCATCCCCCCCACCTTTAAAATAAAGGCTGCTTCTTATTTCTGCTCTTTGCCTCTTTCAACCTAAATTGAATTTGACTTGACTAAGTCCAGGCTGACCTGAAGGCCCCTGAGCTGGGTGTGGTTTGGGACCTATGCAGGTGTGTGGGAGAGGAAAGCCGTCCCATGTGGACTGAGGAGGTCTCCAGGGTGCTGGGCCTGGGGGTCATGGGAATACAGGTTGAGGGAGCAGGACACCTAGCAGGTGTCCGGGTGCTGAGCACGGGGCTGACTCAACCAGAACGAAGTCGCTGCTAGAATGAAGTATGTGTCTGTGATTTCACGAAGGCACCATAAAAACCAAACAACACCCAGTGGTATTATGGAGTCCCTTTAAATTTACAACCTGCTGTCTGTGGAGGGGTCCACCAGGTCAGGATACAGGAAGGGAAAGAGTGAGGGGTGTGTGTGTGTGTGTGTGTGTGTGTGTGTGTGTGTGTGTGTTTTCTGAGAGGGGAGAGACAGTGAGGCATGGTAAAACCATGAGAAACATGAGGAACTAGAGAGAGAGGCAGGGGAAGAGAGAAAAAGAAAATTACTCAGTGAGCAAGCGACGAAGAGAGAGAGAGAAAGAGACTGAAGAAGAAAAAGGTCTGAAACAAAGACAGAAATAGAAACACAGAAAGAGGAGGGTGAAGAGAGTGAGCGAAACATTGTGAGAGATGCAGGCAGAGAGGCAGAGACTGAGAGAGAAAGAGCACAGATAGATGGGGGGAATCCCCTAAAAGTACAGTTAAAGAGAAAACGAGGCAGAGAAAGAATGGGGGAAAGAAAAGAGGAGTAAAAAGAAAGAAGGGCAGAGAGCACCCCAGAGAGAAACAGAGAAACTTACTAACAGAAACAAAATTACTGGCAGAGATGCAGAGACCGAGGCAGAGACAGAGAGACTGGGACGGAAGGAAAGGAGCAGGGACAGAGAGGGAGAGAGGGAGGGGAGAGAGAGACGAACAGAAAAGTCAGAGACAGAGGCCGGCAGATGCAGGGAGAGAGAGATACACACTCAGGGAGACCCCAGATCACCCCTGCAGCGACCGGGGAACCGGGGATGACAGCAGGTGCTCCGGGTGGGCAGCCACTGAGACCCTGCGTTCTCGGGGCGAAGACTAGCCGAATGTGGGTCTGCAGTAACAGGATTCATTTAATGAAAAATCTCCAACTCTTAAATGGTATCTGCTCAAAGGGCCTCTTTTGCTTTCTTGGAAATGGAAGTGGGAGTTACTTAATATTGCTTTTCTGAGAAACAGGTAGATATGTCAAAAAATGTCCCTTTCTGTTCTCTAAAAGAAAACCCCAAACACTTCCAACCTCAGATGGTGTTTTTTTTTATTACAACTTGCTACTCTCTGAGTGGATGTGTTCCTAATGTCAGCAGTAATCCTTTTCCCGTGAGATGTTTGGATAACCCTTACCGCCAGGCAAATACAATTTCTTGGTCTGTGAATTGTTTACATCCTCATCAAAATATATCTCTAACGACACCCTGGGAGATGATTTTTGAAAGAACTTTCCAGTTTGCAGAGTTTCAAAAAATCCCCTTCTACACTTTCCACAGTCGGTAGGAGGGACAAAATAGCACTGAATCTGCAGTATTTAGCTTACATCATTTGTGCTTTGTTTAATAGTTGCAATAATATTGACTTAAAAAAAATTTATTCGGCTGTGTCAGGTCTTAATTGTAGCACACGGGATCTTCGTTGTGGCGTGCGGGCTCTTAGTTGCAGCATGTGTGATCTAGTTCCCTGACCAGGGATTGAACCCGGGCCCCCTGCATTGGGAGTGGAGTGTTAACCAATGCTCCACCAGGGAGGTCCCTAATATTGACTACTTATTGAATTCCGGTGCTGGCTAGGTGCTTTACAAACAGTATCGAATTTAATTCTTCTCATAGCCCTGCAGAGGGTATTGTCCCCATTTCACAGGTAAGGAGACTGAGGTTCAGAAAGGTTAAATAACTTGCTTGAGGCTATGTCATTAATAATAATAACATCCCTAATTTGTGCAGTTCATTATACCTCGCATATATTGTGCATGAGCTTGTTCCCTAGATCATCTCATGTACATTTCATAATAGCCCTTTGTGAGAGCTCTGAGAATTAAAGTAAATTTCCCCAAGACCAATTAGCAAATTGGCAGATCCGGAACGCAGACCATGTCTAACTCCAAAGCCTGTCCCTCAGTCAGGATGGTTATCTCTCTTTGCTCTTGTCAGACATCTCGACATCTCTCAGGCTTGAGCCACTAGGGTATTTCCCCAAAATATAAGTTCCGTGAGAGCTAGGACCTGTGTTTCCAGTACAGGTATGGATGACTGACATTTGGTAGAGGATCGATAAACAGGTGCTGAATCATTGAGTCTCAATGAACCCAGCACCTCTCATGCTTGGCACACGGTCAGTACTTCTTGCCTGTCAGCCCACCATCCTTCAGCAGAATCCCTGTGCTTTGAAGCTCAGTGGTCCTCATTGTGCTGACGTCTACGATATTTTTTTACTGTTCGAGGAAAACAAAGAATTTCAAAGTCCAGCACATTTACCCTAAAGACTCAAATCAAGTGCCTTTCTGGAGCAATGGCCAAGACAGGGGCTCTTAGGAAAACCCTCACTTGAGTAACACTTGATTTGAAAAAGTGGCCCTGTGTGTCCTCATCCATTCCTTTGGCCTGCTCAGATTTCAGCATCATTTTTAAGCTTCAGACTGAAAGAAAAGACCTTGATTCATGTTCACCACTACATAAAGGAGGCAGGGATACAACAGTTGCTTTCATTAGAAGGCTGCTCTGATCAAGCCCGATTTACACCTTGACCTCGTTCTGACTTTAATTTGCAGGGCAAAAGCAAATCTAATTTAGTTACACGGGGACTTTTGCAAACTGGTGCCTAAGAACTTGATGGTGAATTTCGGTTCATATTAAATAAGAACACTGAGCCTATAGGCTCCAGGAACAGAGTGTGATGAAGTAAACTCCTTGAGCCACGGCTGCTTTCTCCTGAGTCTCTAATTCTATTTCTACCCTAGCTGGATGCCAGATTCACGTTGTCCTCTATTTATAATAAAGCATAAGTTCAGCAAGGGATAGAGTTATTGATTAATATTTCCACACAGTGGTGGTTCTTGGATCTATGCCTTGTCGATAAGAGGCCTCTGCAGACAGGCGGCTACAGCTCCCCCCTCCAGCTCTTTTAGCCACATGCGTCATAGCAAACCAGCCAAAGGCTCTACCTGACCCAGCCAGGAGCTGTCCTCGGCTCTTCTGTCTCCCATACATTGCCCAGTATGGACGGTGATGAGTCTTTCCCATGCTCCACCTAAGTTTCCTTGTACATCATCCCTTTTTCTCATTTCCCACCACCCTGGCTCTACCATATCTCTTTCTTGGAAAATTGACATATGTCTCCTAACTGGTCACCTGTACTTAGAGTCTCCAACACCAGGTCCATGGAGAAGTGGATTCTTCCAGTAACTGAGGCTGCAGGCATCCTATGGTGTGATGAATCAGTAGTAACTATCAGTTGTTAGCATTTACTCTGTGCCAGGCCCTTTGCTTAGTGTGCTGCATATATCACCTCATTTAATAATTACAAAACTCTGTGGGAAGGTGCTTTCATTATCTTGGTTTTACAGATGAGAGAATTAAGCCTTGGAGAGGTTGAGTAAATTGCCTAACATCAATGAGTACTTAGTACTTGGTAGCCTGAAGAGTCAACCCTGGTTAGGTATCCAAGACACTTGACCACTCCCCTGTTGTGCCTCGCCATACTTTTGAGTTAAATCAGCCCGGTCTAGAAGCCCAGCTCTAAAAGATATTGACTCTATGACCAGTGCAAACAATATCAGCTTCTGAGCCTCAGTTTCCTAATAATGGGCATTATCGTATTTATTTTGGGAATTATTTTCTAGAATTAGATGAGCTAATGGCTGTAAAGCCCATAGCCCTGCCTCACGCACATAACAGGGCTAAAAAAAAGGAAATCATTGGAGATACTTTACCTCTCCACTAAAAGGAAGATTTGACTTCAACTTATCACATAGAGAAAAGATCATTTCTTAAATATCGATATGCATTACACATTATCATATACATGCAGAAAGGTTCTGTATGGGGGTAAATGCTGCATTCATCAAAGGAAATTGGGATTTAAAGCCACATTTCTTGACTCTTTGCTCTTCTCCCCACAAAATATGACCTTTCTACATTAAAAATAAAAATCACCAACAAAAGCAGTCTATGAAAAAGATCTCTTTCTACCATCTCTCCAATCATCCCATTTATCCTAATGCCTCAGCTCACATTTTCCTGTCCACTGCTTACAATGCAAAATAACCAGCCCTCTTTGTTCTAACACTGCATCTGGATGTTGGGGTTTCTTTTGGGCAATTTGAAGATGGCACATGATGGAATGTTCAATCACACACTGAACTGCCCTCCTGCAGTGAAATATACCACCCAGTGCTTAACTGTTTTCCTGCTGGTGTTCACTGAGGAAGCATTATTACCTCAGATACAGAACAAGCAATAGAAGGCAGGCTGCGAAGACTAAGGTTTCCTGATGCCTCAGGGAGCAGCGTGATCAGTTGACTTTTTGATGGGTTGTTTTGTGCATCAATTAACAGGGTCCCTATAAACCTCTTCAACCCAGAGCAATCAGCCAGCTGTTGTAGTGGAAAGAAAGGCGAGGACAATATGGGCTCCTGGCTCCCCTGGATCAGGTCCATCTTCCCCTTCAGAGAACTGGAAATGAGTGCTGGGGGAAAAGGGGAGGGGGACCCAGATATGAGCCCTATTGCCTCACGGAATTCCTGGCAAGGGAGTATGATTGCAGCCACCCTGAATGCCACCAGCAGCCAAGAGGCCTTGAGCCTCTTAATTCTGACCTTCTTGGCCTTGCATCTGTTCTCCCAAATCTCCCATCTGTTCACTTGTGAGACCCTCAATCTGTTCTTCCTCCCCAAAAGATGACACTCAGCAGTCCCCCTGAAGCTGAGCAGACCATTCTAGCAGAGACTGTGTATGCGTGCATTTACTTGTGGTTTATTCATTTGTTCACCCATTCATTTATCTACAGTGAGTGTGTTGTTCTTGTGGGGAAAAGGTCATCACCAGGGGTGAAGCCCTCATTAGAGCTCTTAGTATTGTAGGCTACCTGTGAACAGTCAGATAACAACCAAATGGGCAAGATTTGTCAGTCATCTCAGGCCCTCTTAAGAACAGATGATCAGGTCAGCCTACAGAGGCTGCCAGCCCCCTTCCCAAAGAGATTGGTAAGCCCAAGGCAAAAGGAGGCACCAGGACCCCAGTGTGTCATGGGCACTGTCCTTGGTGCTGGGGATGCAGTGATGGACTCATCACATTCCTGTCCTCAAGTAGTTCACCGTCCAACCCATGCTGCTCTGTGAACAACGGTGTCTGCAGGAAGGAGGAAGAGACTAGATCCTTGTAGACACTCTTCATACATCAGTGCACTTAGCCCTTCCACATCAAATCAACTTTTGAATGTGGAAGAGGAGTGAAGTGGTAAGACCCAGAAAAGACAGCATGGAGGGACTGACCCAGGGGCCAAGTACACACGCATCTCCTCAGAGCAGAAAGTTATTTCCACCAACATGAAAATGACAAAGTAAGGGGTGGGGGGCACCCTGGGCAATGAAATCTTGGAAAATCGTGTTGGGTGAGGAGGACATGGTTGTGGAGCACAGGGGCACATCTTGAAACAGGAAAAAGGAAGCCAGATGAGGACAAGATAGAGGAAGATCAGGCCTCGGACAGAAGTGAATCTCCTATCATTTGGTAAGTGGTATCTCTTCTTATCTAAATCTGAATAAAGTAGAGAGGAAGTAAGTGGTATTTTTAAAAATATTTATTTATTTAATTTATTTTTGGTTGCACTGGGTCTTTGTTGCTGCGCTCAGGCTTTCTCTAGTTGTGGCGAGCGGGGGCTACTCTTTGTTGTGGTGTGCAGGCTTCTCACTGTGGTGACTCCTCTTGTGGTGGAGCACAGGCTCTAGGCATGCAGGCTTCAGTAGTTGCAGCACGCAGGCTCAGTAGTTGTGGCGCATGGGCTTAGTTGCTCTGTGGCATGTGGGAGCTTCCCGGACCAGGGCTTGAACCCGTGGTCCCTGCGTTGGCAGGAGGATTCTTAACCACTGCACCACCAGGAGAGCCTGAAGTAAGTGTTTTATTGGGGGCTGGGTTGGCTTGGAAGTCTGAAGCCATAGAATGAGGGGCAATGATAGGCCCTATTCATGGTAGTCCATGATGCATGGTGACCTCAGGCTCTACCAGTCCATTCCACCACCCAGGGGCTCCAGGGCAAGGTCTCAGGCATGCATGTAAGGGCAAGTAGCAAGATAGATGGCAGTGTCATAACTGCAGACAATTGGGAATAGGGTCTCAGGCAGAAATTTGGCTTTGATATATAAGGTCAAGATACATAGGGCCTTAGTGAGAGGCTAAGATTTGGACAGGTCTGAAGAGGAACAGACTGCTAAGAGGGGAAACAGAGGCAGAAGGCTAGAGCTGATGCTGGCTCAGAGGAGCAAAGGTAAAGACAAGGATTTGATGCCCAGAGTTTTTCCAAGGCCTTGGAAGCCTGGGGCCCATGGCAGCAAGACATGTGCTGGTGTGGCTGGGACAGTGGGACAATGGGTCTGGTTAGGGTTATCTCAAAAGAAGAGCAGATTTGAGGTCTCAGGTCAATATCATCACTGATGGCAGTTGAGGGGTCCCAACAGGGACATGGTAGAAAGAAAGCCAGCATGAGAGACTGCAGCCATACTTTCCTGGTGTCTCAGTGTTGAAATAAGTGGAAGTCTTGAAGTGGGCAGCAAAGATGACTGTGGGAGAAGGAACAAACACAGGCTTTGATGTCAGTCAGACGTGGGTTTGATTTCCACCTTTCATGATGATGATGACGATGGTAATGATGGTGGTGGTGAGGTCTTTCTCATTGGTTACTGTGAGGGTTAAGTGAGATAATGAATGACAAATCCTTCGAGCGTGGTAAGCAGTCAATACATGTCAGCTGTGACTACGAAGAAGACCTGGACTCTTCCCCGTATCAACCACATTCCTACCTCTTCACATGACAGCTGTTGTCCAGCATTTCAGTTCTGAGCCCCAACTTCCTCTAAAATCACCACCACCACCACCACCACAATGACGACAATGAAAATGGTAGCTGACACTTATAGGGTGCTTATGATATGTCAGTCATTCTGAGGGCTCTTAAAAAATATTATCTCATTAAATTCTCAGAAACAGTCCTATGAGGCAGGTATTATCTCTATTTTATGGGTTTGGAAATCCAAGGAACAGAGAGGTTCGTTGACTTGTCCCAAGTCACAAATCTAGCTCCTCACCATGTCTGTGGCTTCCTCTGAGAGAGTTCCGTCCTCCAGGCTGTCACTGTTTGAGGCCTCCGATAGCCCCTCTATGTGGCCCCAGCAAGCTGCAGGATCCAGTTTGATGGCTCTGCTTTCAGAACAGCGTGGAGAGCCTTGTTTGGGAAGGCTGCATAAACCTCACCCTTACAATCAGCCGGAGCCTCTACTCTAAAGCCATAACTCTGCATTCGTCAGGCTGAAGCCTCTGAGTGGTATTAGAGAAAGCACTGGGGATAATTCCTTCCAGGAAAGGGCTCTTTGCTCTGTGATTCATTAAGACTCCCTTCTCAGAGCTGCCTCTTGCTGAGGTGCACAGCGGCTCATTTTCACAGCCAGCGGGAGCATATTTCTTTGTCCTCCAACCGTAGGGGGTTCCAATGAAGACTTTTGATTTCCATTTTCCCCTCTAAGAGGAAGACTCAGAAACAAAATTCTCATTAAATATTTACTGCCTTCTCCCCACCCCTTCCTCAGTATGTTAGAACCCAACAAACCTCCTTAATCACAGGGCAATCAAACCCTTAAGAGCTGGAAGTGCTGAGTGGGAAGGAGGGGGTGCCAGACATACAGCGGATCAGGGTGGAAGACCAGGAGGTTTCCCCTAGAGTGGGAGGGCGTCACACACTGGCCTGGTGACCACGAATGTGGCTTGGAATCAAGCAGATGGCAAATTTGGGGGAATAGAACAAACTTGTCCTTCTGTGACTGGAGCTCACCAACACCATGTTGACGCTTAAACCCATCTCTCCCCGTCCTCTCAAATTGTTCCCCACAAGTCAAATGCAGATTTTATTCTCTGGTTCTGCTTGATCACACCGCTCATGGGGTTTTCCAGGTTTCAGTTACTGAGTGTCCCAGACAGTCCGACCGGAGTCTCTCCCATATTAGGTGCTGGGAACTCAATGACCCATGTACTTCTGCTACATTGTGACTATGACAGAAACAATATCACCAGCCTACAGGAATGCTCTGAAGGCTGCTCCCTCCTGGAAGGAATGGAAATGACCACTCTCTCCACCTTGGACATTTTAGCTCTGGACCTTTGAGATCTAAACTTTATTTTAGCCTTTTTGGTTGTGATGGGCTGTGTAAAAGCCTGGTCTTTGAATGATTTGATTCCAGCTTCCCAGTCAAACCTAAGACCTGGATCCTCTTGACCTCCCACAATTTCAGGGTACAGACTTCTTCCAGTCAGCCTTACTGAATTCCTCCAACATGGCTGTACATGAAGAGAAATGAGATGTGAGCCCAACCTGGTCTGGAAAGAGACTGAGTTTTGCTGAGGGGGCTAGAGGCCTAGAGCCATATCCCCAAGTTGAGGGGGCAGTGCCTAGAGCAGGAAGCCCACTCCCTTGATTGAGATCTTCACCATCTCTTATTCCTCCTCAGCTGAGATTGGATCCTAGTCCCCAGTGCCTCATTTCTGCTTTGAGCCCCCGCCAGGGGTGAACTGGCCTTCACCTACTGCTGACAACTGTCACTCCCCCAGCCTCTCAGGACACATTTTGCCCAGATACTCTGGCATTAGATGGATGAAACTGACTTCCAGTATTATGTTTTAGTTTTGGGTAGTGGAGTTTAATGTTCTTTCTAGCTCTAAAGATGAATTATTTTAATCTTAACAAAAGCCTGTCAAGAATCTTCATGGTAGATGAAGAAATGGAAAACTCAGAGAGGCTAATGTTTTTACCCACTGAAATCACCAGGCAATACAAACCTGGAAATGGACTCAAGCCTTCTGCAGCCCGGCAAAGGCTTTTAAAAATTACTTTATTGATATTTTGTGTTTCTCTTCCACTTCCTGTGTTTTGGTCTCCTATCAACACTTTTGGAAAGAGTGTCTAGGAGAAGCTGTTTGAAGTTGTGAGGGCCATGATCATTACAATGGCCTTGGTCAGCTGGGGATGGAGAGGGCTCAGAGGAAAGAAGAAACCTGGACAACAATCTATCCGTTGCCCTGGACTCAGGGCTACTAGAGCCCCAGTGATTTAGGAATCACTGGAAAAGCATCACTAGGCAAAGCTACTTTAATGTTAAATAAGTAAATTTTGCAGGTCACATTCTCACCTGTGACATCTCTCATTCTGTGTACATGCTTTTAAACTAGTCTCGACCATAACTAGGCAAATGAAGGATGCATAGCTATAGCAGTTGGTATATAGCACTAACATTAGCAGTCCTGGAATTTGAAGCAGCAGCAACAAGAACAGCAGCAGAGAACATCGCCAAAGGGCCTCCTTAATGTGGGTAGCACTGGCCGGGAGGCCCTACTATGTTCCAGTCTGATACATCACGCCAGACTAGATGCGTAGACTGGCAAAAGTCTGCCCCAAAGGGTTGGGTAATGAGAACCTTGGTAGGCTGTGGGGCCATCCCATTCCACATGGTGCTCACACAGGCTTCGGAATAAAGGATGGAACAATGGTTATAATCTTTAACGGCTAACTCTTATTTCAAAGGGTTATGATAAGGGGTGATAATACTCTTAAACCAAAACTCTCAAACCAAGAGAAAATAACAGTAAACAGTGTAACTACATCTTAAGAGGCCAGTGAAGATTCTCTCTTTACCAAGACGGTTAGACAAAAAGACAGAATCACCCTAGATCTATCACAGGCTCACTGTGCGCCCTCGAGGAACTCACTTTCTTATTTTGGAACCCTTTTCCACCTCTGAATAATGTGGAGCCTTTAATAATAGTGTTCTCTCAGCCCTTCCAATTCTAAAATTCTATCAGTTTGTGAGCGTAGAGGCTAACCTGTGTTGACAAGTATGGTTGAGTTTTGTGTCCTTGGAATATCTTCTTAGTTACTTGGAGTTGTGCAGCTAGTGAGGTTTTCCAGATTGTGCTGAAAATGAAAGTTCCCACAGTCAGCAACACTGAGTCAAGACACCAGAAACCCGGAAACCGGAAAGCTCCCGAAACTTGAATAGTGCTAGAAGCTATTTCGGAAGAGACCCATTGAGTGGCATCCCTGAGGCGGACCTGGGGCTCCCCAGGGACTGACTCCATTCTTAACCAGACTAGCTGCCTGAAAATGCCCGGCTCTTGCCAAAGACGTGAGGAAAATACTGGGCTTCCCTTTGGAACTCTTTCTTCAGGTCAAGATGAGTCCATAAAGGAAGACATTCTGAATTAGCTTCTGGGCAGGTGAAAGAATTTCTATTTTTTTAAAAGAAAACTTTCTGATTATAAAAAAGACACGAAAAATTCAAAATATTACATTTCCAATAATTGCAGTATATATAGTACATTTTCTGGGTGCACAGAATCTTCAGTAGTGACCACTCTGCAGTGTAGATAACAGCGGTAAGTAGCTATAAGTTCCCATACAACTATTAATCTTTTTTATAAGTTTATTTATTTTATTTTTATTTTTGGCTGTGTTGAGTCTTCGTTGCTGCGTGCAGGCTTTCTCTAGTTGTGGCGAGCGGGGGCTGCTCTTCACTGCGGTGTGTGGGCTTCTCACTGCAGTGGCTTCTCTTGTTGTGGAGCATGGACTCTAGGTGCGTGGGCTTCAGTAGATGTGGCACGTGGGCTCATTAGTTGTGGTACCTGGGCTTCGTTGCTCCCTGGCATGTGGGATCTTCCTGGTCCAGGGATCGAACCCATGTCTCCTGCATTGGCAGGTGGATTCTTTTTTTTTTTTTTTTCTATTCCTATTGATTGATTGATTGATTGAGTGGCTGTGTTGGGTCTTCTGTGCGAGAGATGGCAAGCAGGGGCCACTCTTCATCGCGGTGCGCGGGCCTCTCACTATCTCAGCCTCTCTTGTTGCGGAGCACAGGCTCCAGACACGAAGGCTCAGCAGTTGTGGCTCATGGGCCCAGTTGCTCCACGGCATGTGGGATCTTCCCAGACCAGGGCTCAAACCCGTGTCCCCTGCACTGGCAGGCAGACTGTCAACCACTACGCCACGAGGGAAGCCTGGCAGGTGGATTCTTAACCACTGAGCCACCAGGGAAGTCCATCTATGAAGGTATTTTTTTTAGATGAGATTAACATTTAAATCAGTAGACCTTTGAGTAAAGCAGATTGCCCTCTGTAATGTGGGTGGGCCTCATCTGATCAGTTGAAGGCTTTAAGAGAAACGACTGAGGTCCCCTGAGGAAGAGGTAATTCTTCCTCCAGACTACCTTTGAACTTAAGCTGCAATATCAACTCTTTCCTGCATCTCCAGCCTGTCGGCCTGCCATTCAGATTTCAGAATTGCCAGCCCTCACAATCTCGTGAGTCAGTTCCTTTACATACGTCTCTTTATCTCACATGTCCTATTAGTTGTTTCTCTGAAAAACCCTAAAACATGCCCATACTCCAGGAAGAGGTTTTTCATTTTGTTATTTATTCCTGACCTCTATGACTGTCTCAGACTTCCATACTGCACTCTGTTAAAATACTTTTACCTCACCGGCATAGCAATAATGCAGGCATTTATATGACTATTGACAAATGCCTTCCTCCTCCACTGGGACATATTTTCAGCTTACCATAGTAGATGCTCACTAAATATTTACCTTGTGAATGAAAGAACCCTGTATGAGTTATGCTGTGTGTCTTGGGGGGAATAAACACTGAGAAACACTGATCTATTCCATGTCTTTTATTTCATGGATGGGGAAATTGAGGTCCATCAACTCAAGAGTGTGCTGAGACTTTATCCATTGGTTTTGCAATTATATCCAATTATTACTTTTGTTTTGTGAATTTTTTTGAAAAATACACAGTGCCTTAGATAATCAATAGTTGTCAATCTTAACTGCTAAGCAGTGTGAAAAATATAATTATCCAAACTCATTCAAAATCACTGTCTTATCTGCATTTTCTCTTCTAGTTAAAAAAAAAATAGAGTGTGGTCTACAAAGGAAAAGAGAAAAGAAGCCTGATTAGTAATTTTTTTCTAGACTCAATCCATGGAATACATATGAGCTTAAAAATCTATGTGATTGTCTCTTTGTTTGTGTTTGAAAAATGAATGCATAAGTCTATTGCCCACTTACCCATAATATATACTCCTCCCTTCACCCAGGCATTAATAAGACCAGTAGTTACAGGATACCTACTATGTGGCAGGTGCTTTACCTGGCACTGAGGGGGAAAGGACAGAAATGAATTAAGCAGCTGTCACCTCCAAGTTGCTTATAATCTCTTGAAAGTGGTAATATGTGTGTGTTAAAGATGACATGTAGCACGTTCCAATTAGGAATCCAAGTTGTGTAGAGAAGAGGAAATTCACTTCTTGCTGGGTGATTTGGAAAGGCATGGTGCAGGAGAAGGGTGTGGAATTAGGCTTTGAAAGATGAATGGGGTTTTGAAATGCAGATATGGAAGAGAGGCTATTGTTGAAACACAGAACAGCAACGGACCACAAGAACACTAGATCGGATCAGGTTTTGTTTTGTGGCCTGGAGTATAGAGGAATTCTTTCCTTTCCTTATTCATTCATTTATCCGTTCACTCATACAGCATATATCTGTTGAGTACTCCCTCTGTGCTAGTCACTGAATTAGGTCCTGATCACAAACAGAGGGAATCACAGTGTTTATGGTCCCTGCTTCTGGAAGTTTCCAGTCTGCTGGGCAAGATGGACTTCAGTATTTTACCCTCCCACTTGTACAATCACAGGCTGAGGTGAGGGCTGTGGAGTAAGGAAACAAGCTCTTTGAGGGCAGATGACAAAGGAACTTGATTTGGTGGCCTCCATAGGGGTAGAGGCCCTGAGATGAGAGTTAGCAGGGTAAGGAGTTAATTAAATGGGGAAGGATGGGTGGAAGTGTGGAACGATGATTGAAGCAGAAGGAGGAGGGTATGCAAAGGCCCTGTGGGGAGAGAGGTGATCAAACAATAGCCATTACCTACCTCATTTATCTCAGGGATTTTTTTAAAGGCCAGTCTGTCATTTTAGTGCCACCAAAACTGTTTTTTTCCCCCCAAAACAGCGGCTTCCCCAACTGGCTGCAGATTAGAATCACAGTAAGGGGTGTGTGTGTCCCTTCTAAAGCTACCAACTCGTGACTTCTCTCCCAGTGATTCTGATTGAATTGTTCTTAAATGTGACCCAGGTATTGGTATATTTTAAAATCCTCCCAGGGGCTTCTAGTGAGCAGCTGGGCTTGAGAACCACTAGCCACTAGGTGATCAGATCACCCAGTTCTTGAATAGTTTAGCTGCTCAGGATCTTGAAAGTGTAGAGGTTGCCAACAGTCAGTCTTAATAAACCTTACCAGTTGGATCCTATTTTGTACTTCCTGACTTACCAGGAAGACTTGGTTATTATTCTGAAGTTAAACCTCCAGAAGTTGGCTGTCAACAAATAAGCAATCATGACAGGATTCACCTCTCTGACCTCCTTAGAAAGAGTGAGTCACTTCCTTTTCTGTTCCCAGCAGGGCTTGGGGTATCATTCTAGGCATTTCTGCCTTTTAATTGCACTCTCTCTCTCTCTCTCTCTCTTCACCTTCCCTCCCTCCCCCTTATATGCAGAACTTTCAGCCCTTTAGCAATTAGAGTCCTTCTTGGTCCTTCTCCATCTCCCTCATATCTCTTTCTAGAGCTCAGCACCAATTTCAGCACTTAGTTGATATTCAGTAACTGTTAGAAAGAGAGAGATTTTGTTGAAATCTGGGAATTACTATTTTTCAACACCTAGAGCACATATTCAAAGCAAGCCATTGCTAGACTGGGAGGTGCAGAGTTAGTCAAAGGCAGGCCTGGGGCCACAGTCTGACTCTACCCCTTACTATCTGGGGAAGGGAGGACTTTATCACTACTTATCTGCTTGGAGCCTCAGTCTCCTCATCTGTTAAATGGGGACAATCAAACTTAACTTTAGGAGAAACTGGGGGATTTAAAAAGGCTATGTTTGGGCTTCCCTGGTGGCGCAGTGGTTGAGAATCCGCCTGCCGATGCAGGGGACACGGGTTCATGCCCCGGTCCGGGAAGATCCCACATGCCGCAGAGTGGCTGGGCCCGTGAGCCATGGCCGCTGAGCCTGCGCGTCCAGAGCCTGTGCTCCGCAACGGGAGAGGCCACAACAGTGAGACGCCCGCGTACCACAAAAATAAAAATTAAAAAAAAAATAAAATAAAAAGGCTATGTTTGTAAATCACTCTCTACAGACCTGGCAGTTAGTAGATCCTATCAAATGAGTAGGGAGAACTGTTAATAAAAATGGCCATTAATGGGCTTCCCTGGTGGCGCAGTGGTTGACAGTCCGCCTGCCGATGCAGGGGTCACGGGTTCGTGCCCCGGTCCGAGAAGATCCCACATGCCACAGAGCGGCTGGGCCCATGAGCTGTGGCCGCTGAGCCTGCGTGTCAGGAGCCTGTGCTCCACAACAAGAGAGGCCACAGCAGTGAGAGGCCCGCGTACCGCAAAAACAAAACAAAACAAACAAAAAAAATAGCCATTACTAAACCCAGGAGGAGCCACACTGATCCAAGTTGTGAATCCTCCCAATTCTAGCTTGGATCTCCCTCCAGGAAACTTAGACTGTCCAGCTCCAGGTTTAGTGTCCCTTCTTCATACACTGTGCTTTTGTTTATTCATCTGTCTGCCCTCCTTCCCAGACTGTAAACACTGGAGTGCAGGCACCCTGTCTGTCTTGTTTCCCACTGGGTCCCCAGCTCCAATATAGAGCCTGACCCATCCTAAATACTCAGTCCTAAACTTGTGGCATCACCACCACTCTGACTGATAGAAAAGGGCCTGATGCCCACTTGAAAATCTTCACCCCTGAGTTGAATGGCTATTGGTGAGTCACCTGAACCTCAGTTTCCCATGTGGACCACGTAGAGTTGAGTTGGATCATCTCTGTGGATCTTCCACCGAGCCTCGGAATCAAGGTGATTCAAGAACTATTCTTGCTATACCTGATAACATGGATCAGGCCCACAGAAGAGATGTGAAAGATAAATTATTTCCAGCGCCAACTACTAGACCAGGGTTTGTTTTTATGAAATTAATTTGAGCTCATCAGTTGATTCATTTATACATTCATATATTCATTCATGCAGTATTTATTGAGAATCTGCAAGTAATGTTTATTTTACTACATCTTGTAAATACAAAGAGGAATACAAGATAGTCCCTGCTCTCCAAAAGGCAGCAGTTTATGGAGGAAGACAGAAACATGAACCTGCAACTTTACTGTAATATAGGGTGTGTTCTGAGATAGATATTCCCGAGGGATAATGATTGCCCTCAAGAGAGGAACTAAATTATTCTCATTTGAATGATGGGAGTGTTATGGACCATGGAATATGGAGGAGTTCCCAGATAAGGTACCATATTGAATCAATCTTGGAGAATGAATAGATATTCTCAAAGTAACAAAGGAAGGAGAAAGGAAGTGTCAGAAGGAAGCATATCCAATACCCCAGAGCTAAGAAATAGCATGGAGTATTCTGGCACCTACAAATACATTTCTTTGTGGCTGACAACTAGGTTGGAGGTATTGTAGGAGTGAGACGTCCTACAGTGAGAGAGTCAGCCAGGGGCCAAATCCAAAAGGGACCCTGGCCCCTCCTAATCCTGAGTGATTGGCTTTACAAAGACCAAGCCTCAGCCAGGAATCAGGAGCCGTTTTGGAAAGGGAAACACGGTTTGCACCCTGGGATGTGTGCCTGTTCTTCCACGCTGCGTGAGTTCCAGGGCTGATTCTGGTCTGTGTCCACAGGCTGATTTGGGTGTAGCCTTCTATGTAACAGATTTTCCCAGCTCCGTATCACAGCTCCTGCTCTTGTTATGGCAACGCGGTGAATGTCTCAGTGGGGTGGGTCATGGCCCTAGATTAGTTATCTCTGCTCCATTTCTCAGTGTTGTTTCAGTTGGCTGGAGGGGGCTCTCATCACGGGGAGGAGAGGATGGGAGTGCTACTGAGTGTCAGCTAACCTTCTTCCCCTCTCACCAAGACGTCATGAACAAACATTAACCTGCTTTAAGCTGAGGTCTAAGACTTGCGTTTGATTCCTCGTGATCCTGGATGCCCAGGACGAATCAACTGGCAGCCCATCAGAACAGACTACAAGGTCACGGTGTATAATGCCTGATTATGGGTTTTGAGCGTCAGGCAGACCTGGGTTCATATCCTGCCTCTGCCACTTCCTAGCTCTGTGTTTTCGCAAAGTAATTTATTTATTTGGTCTTTAGTTTCCTCATTTGTAAAACGAGGACCATAACACCTACCTTCTAAGCTTATTTTTTAGATTCAACAGTGCGAGCCCTTAAAGCACCTTGACAGTATTCTGACGTAGACAAGCACTTAATACACGGCCGTCATCATCGTCACCACCATCTAAAATAAAACATACTAAACCAAGTTGACACTATACAAGTCTGACAGACACAATCACCTCATTCTAGGCTTGGCTCCCAAAAATCACACGGGGACTTTGGACAAGTTACTGGACCTCCCTTGGCCTCAATTTCTCACCATATACAAGAGGGAAGTAGATTTGATGATCTATCTATGAACATATTGAGTTCTGATAACTTGTGGTTTCTTGGATAAGATTGATGCCCACATATACAGTACTCTTTGTATGGATAACCACTCAATGATAATTCTGTGTAAAAACATAGTAGCGATCAGTGTTATTATATACCTAGAGGGTTTCAGATTAGATAACAAATGCTTTTTCTTAACTTTCTAAAGCTTTCCCTCTAGCAGCTTTTCTCTCGATCTGGCAGAGTGTGTATATGTAGGTTTTCAGCTCTCAGAGCATTGGTAGCACTCAAGGATCCCCATGACCTCTTTAAGGGAGGGAGAGTGCTTCGTTTTCTTTCTCTGTTTTCTCAGCCCCTGTCACATGGCATGGTCCATGGTGATTTATGTGCATATACTTATTAGTCGAATAAATAAAAGAATGAGTGAAGGAGTCAACGAATGAATGAACACACACCTCTGATTGCTCCTAATGTTTACCTGGACTCAAGGGATATGCAGGTAAAATTTTTCAGGGCACCCTAGGACCTTAGAGACAAAAGGGATTTATAGTCTATTTCTCTTGTGATGCTGGGAATCTTTCTACAGTATTCTAACAATGCTTGTCTATGTCAAGGGATGGAGAAACCAGTGCCTCCCAAGGCAGTGCTTTTCACTTTCAGGCAACTACTACTGTAAGGGAGTGCTTTCTTCTGTTACTGCATCTGTCTTCTCTGCTGCAATTTGAAGAGGTAACAGGCATATAGACCTCTCATCTATAGGCTATACAATTGGCCATACAGACAAAGCTACCAAGTGTGTGTGCGTGTGTGTGTGTATGTTTATGTGTGTGTGTGTGTGTTTGTGTGTGTGTGTGTGTGTGTGTGTGTGTGTGTTTAGGGGGAGATGTCATATGATGGGGTCAGCAAGGTCCAAGGAACAGTGTTTGACCTTGTGATGGCATGCAGAGCCAACCAGACATAGGAAAGTAATTCATGCCTATGAAGTTTACAGGATACCAGTACATAAACTTGATCACAACTTATTGGTTTTAACTGTAGAACCTTCTTTTTACATCACCAAAGTACACCCGTGTGCTATTCCAGGCATGTGTGAAGTTAACCTGAACTTCAGAAGGTAGCTTAGTCTGGTGATTCTGAGACCTTGAGAGGTGGATGAGATAACATCTATCACATCAGAGGCTATCTCTCAGGGGATGGAATAAGGAGGGTCCTCCAGGTCAGATTCACTTTCACGAAAGAGATCCACTACATAAGCTGCCCTTAGCTTCCCTTTTCTGCTGTTGGTGTAGACCATATTCTGTCTATTGCAGGATATGAGAGTTTTGTATATTCTGTGCAATATGGAATAAACCAGATCAGCGTTTTCTGCCCCTTTTCATTGTCAGTGATTGAGTTAGGCATCTGTTTCCAGTGATTGGATCACCGTGTAGCTACTATTAAGGTTCTGGATATACCAACACAGTTATGTCATTCTCAGATACACCCTGGTCATCTTGATAAACTCCTACCTTCCCACATTCCCTTAGTCTCCCATTTCCTGGCTTTTCTTGGGTTGGGCATGTTTACACATGCATGATATCATTCATTATTTGAGGATTTTATCAGGATAACGGTCAGAGAGAGGGGCAGGAATGATAGGCTGGTTTCCTCAATATTCCTTCTGGTCCCCTTCTCCCTGTTGACTTCATCTTGTGTAGAGAGATTTTCTAGCCTCCACTGGAGCCAGATGTGGCCATGTAATACCGTTCTGCCCAGTAAGCTGCAAGTGGAAATCCTTCACGCTTCCTCCTTCCTCTCCCGTGAACTGTGTAGACTGATAAGGTCCTACACCCATTAGTAAATCAATCCTATAGGATTTGGATCCGTGTTGTGACTTGGAGTGTTCCAGGTTCATTCCTTCTGCCTTTGGGATCCTCTTGGACTCTTAGCGACACCTTAGCCTCTTGAAGGTCTGAGCTCCTGTCTTACCAGCTGCTAAAGTTGTCATGCTGTGTGGCCTGACCCCAAACTCTTGAGAGAGTAACGTGACAGGTATTTCTCTTGCATGATTACCAGTGGAAGAGACAGATATATAAACTCACAGGACAGGAAATGTGATGGCTTACCAACTTGGCCAAAGCAAATGGAAGGACTCAATACGTAATTTCATTCTAACAAGTCTAGGCATACCAAAGCGGAGAGTGCCTGTTAATCCTAAAGGCTTGAAACTTTTAAGGTAGTTTAAAAGGCAGAGTGGTTTAGAGTAGTCTTTGGAGTCAGGTCAATTTAAGTTTGAATATTGGCTCCAGCACCTCCTAGTTGTATTACTCTGGGCTGATTACTTAACCTCTCTCAGCCTTAGTTTCCTCATATGTTAAATGGGAATCATAGAAGAACCTAATTCATAAGGTTGAAAGGGACTCCATAAAACGATACATGTAAAGCACTTGACAAAGCATCTGGTATCTACTAAAGTGGTTAGTAAATTACAGCTATTATTATGATAACTGAGTTATTGTCAAGCTATATTGATTATTAAGATATTGATGTTTATTAAGCTTTAATTTTTTATTTAGTAGAGAAAGGTGAAATTTTGTATCTAAAATTGGCAAATAATGGTATCAGTGCCCAATAAGGTTAGACTGGGAAGGTTGATTTATTCATCAGTGGGTCATTGTTACACAGTCACAGTGGGTAACTTCATTATTGTAAGCTTGTTAGACAAGAATGTCAGGGGCTGATTTCTTCTCCACCTTGGGTGCAGAACCCTTAGCTGTGTCCTTTAGGCTAGAGGGACAGCACATGGTTTGGGTAAAGGAAGAAAGGGGAATGTTCTAGAAATGCAGTTGTCAGGCCCTTCATTCTCAGAGCTGCCCAGGGTCCATGACCATCTAGGTTCCTGGCTGCCCCCACCAAGCTGCCATGGGGCTCTTCCTTTCCTGTTCTCAGTCATAGACAGGATTGAAGATGGCCAGAGCCAGAAGGATCCTTAAAGATCATCTAATCACACTTCCCCTTGTTCCAGATGAGTGAACTGACCCCCAGGGAGGAGACATGATAAATAGAGGTTATACATCCAATTGCTAAATGATTATTTTTTACTTTTTATGTCCTGATTTTTTTTTCTGCTGCACACTAAATGCTTACCTACTGATGTGACCAATCTCTGCTATCAAATGAGAACATAGCTCT
This sequence comes from Kogia breviceps, assembly GCF_026419965.1. Classification (NCBI taxonomy): domain Eukaryota; kingdom Metazoa; phylum Chordata; class Mammalia; order Artiodactyla; family Physeteridae; genus Kogia; species Kogia breviceps. Next base: position 37,927,838 of record NC_081327.1, read on the forward strand.
CGCAATTAGGAGGTGATTAATCTTAAGCCCAACATCCTGATAAAAGAACCAGAACAGCATAGGGAATTGGGTGTCGACACCAAAAATAATTCACACGTATGCTATAACAAGAGATCTTGGAGTTCTCCATATGGCATCTCAGTACCAAAGGGGTCAAGAGTTGCCTTTTCATGAGGAGAAAATCTATGGCAACAATAAATGTGATCTGTCTCCACTCTAAGAAGGCCAGAGATGTCAGCCAGACATTCTCACAGCATTCAATGTTAGGAAGAAGATGTATTATAGTAAAAGCACGGATTTTAGAGTCAAAATGACAAGGGTTTGAATATCTTTTCCTGATTGGGTGAGCTGGATATGTTATCTGAACTTCTTGTGCCTTGATTTTCTCATTTGTTAAGTGAGTGTGTAGTTGCAGCTGCTTTCCAAGATAACGTGTTGCTCATAGAATCTGATTCTAGTTTTTGCTTTTTTGTTTTCATTTTAGTTAGTGATCTTTTTTTTTTTTTTTTTTTTTTAACCAGCCATGCCTAGTGTGATTTCAAATGGCAGCCGTGTTCATGAAAAGGGAGGGAATCTGGCCCCAACTTCCTACCTGCACGGCCACAACCTCCTGGGTGGATCCTGGCTCAGTCTGTGTGGGAAGAGGTGTGTCTGAGGCCTGGTTTCTATCACCTTTGTTCCTGAAGAAAATCCATCTCTCATTTTTTGCATCCCTTGGGCAAGTGTAGAGGAAACTCAGAGGGTGGGGAAACACCCGTTTTTTCATCACTGGTTTCCGAGGCACTGTACCCACATCTACATTTTTCAGTACCAGTGTTTCTCTCAAATTGTCCATTGCATGTTGTTTTCTTCTGTCTCTAGCTCACCTTGAGAGCTTCCTACTTCTTCTCAACAACATGGCATGTGATTTTATAATTATTTGTGGAACATGAAAGGGACGCAGAGTTCAGTACCCAAAACCTAACATTTTACAAATGAAGCAACCAAGTTATGGAGGCCTGGCTTATCTGAAAACTCACTGTTCAGTTCGTAGCAGAGGCAGGACTTGATCTCTGGGAAGCCTGTTCCCTCCACGCCCAGATGAAGAGATGTCTGTTTGGTTACATCACTGCTAGAGTAAACCAAGCTTCCCGGGAAGCCACTTGGTGTGACAGAAAAAGGACAGCCTGTGGATTTGTGACTGGGCCATGATTTGGGTTGCAACTTTGGCGAAATTAAGTTATTTGCCCATTGTCTCTATCTGGGCATTATTTAGTGTTAGAGTGAGAGCCAGTAACATTTCATGGGTCATGAGCCTAACATTTATCCAGTGGGGGAGCCCATGAAGGGTTTTAAAGGGAATTGGTCTGTTCTTTTGGCTATGGTGGAAAACGCACTAGAGCAGACGAGGAGAGAAGGTGTACAGAGAGATGCTGAACTAATCCACGTGAGAGATAATGGTCTGAACTGTAGCAGGCACCCTGGGCATGGATAACAGTAGAGAAGCCTGAATGGGAACAGAGGGAGAAGGATAGTATGGGTTGATGATTTTCTTCAGGGCTGATCTAACTGAAAAGACTCCCTTTTGTGCCTTTAATTCAAATCTTGGCATAATCTTTGATCTTCCTTCTAATGTATAGCAATTCCCATCTATTCCATTGCTAAGCATATCAGTTCTACCTCCACAAAGTTAATAATTTCTTATTGGGTGTCTATTGTATCAGGTACTCTGTAAGAAGATGAAGTCAAATAAACAAGATTGCATGATGGATTAGATTTGAAGGATGAGGCAGTGTTTGGTTAAAAATTATTCTTCAAATTCTGGCTTATAAATCAGGATGTTTGGAGGAGAGAATATTGGATGGGAAAACTGGGCCTGGAGATTGAACCTTGAGTTTGGTTTTAGTTGTATTCAAACGTTCAAGGGAAGGTTTCAAGTAGGCACTGATTAGAGCCAGCATGACCTCAAATAGGTTCCTTAATATTTCTGAAACTCAGTTTCTGCATCTATAAAATACGTAAACTAATCACACCTCTTGAGACTGCCATTGGACTTAAATGCTCTCACTATAAAAGCATGTATATAGTGACTAGAATCCTGTAAGTTCTCAATCATTGGTAGCTACTGTATTAGTCTGCTAGATCTGCCATAACAGCATGCCATAGACTGGGTTTAAAAAACAGAAATTTATTTTCTCATGGTCCTGGGGGCTAGGAATCTGAGACTGAGGTGTCGGCAAGTTTAGTTTCTTCTGAGGCCTCTCTTCCCGGCTTGCAGATGACTGCCTTCTCCCTGTCTTCACATGGTCCTTTCTCGGTGTGCACATGCCCATGGTGTCCCTTTTTTGTTTCCAAATATCCAGTTCTTCTAAGGACACTAGTCGGATCGCATGAGGTCATACTCTAATGGCCTCATTTTAACTTGTTTGTCTAAAGGCTTTATCTCCAAATACAGTCACATTCTGAGGTACTGGGGCTTAGGTCTTCAACATATTAATTTTGGGGGGTGGGGAGGGAACACAATTCAGCCCATAACAGCTACGTTTCATTATTTTACATTTTATTAAGTCACAGGACAGGAACATGAATTTGTGCTCATTTTAGTTTGTCTCCTAAACCTTTAGTCACATCACAGTATTTGCTCTTCTCTAACCAGAGAAGTTTGTGAAGCACAATGCTATGTGGTCAGGGTGAGATGACATTGAATTCGGAGTTAAAAGGTATCACCAGGGAGAAGTCAGCCCCATGCCTCCTGTCATTTCTTCATGTTCCTCCATTTCTCCCTTCTTTGCATTAAGCAAAAAGGCTAAATAATTTTGTCATCAGTAGAACCTGCTGTGCCCACCATCTGCTTTATCTTCTTCTGGTTACCGAGATCCTTTTTGCCATTTGGAACACTCTTCTCCCCTATTCTTAGTCTATGTGATTTCTCTGGGTCTGTCATCACTGCTGTCTCCTGGAGTTGAGACATGATCCAGTCATGGCCTAAAATATAGTACATCTCCTTGGATTCAATATCTCACTCAGGGTTTCTCCCTATAAGTCAAGACGTTGCTAAAACAGAGAAGAGAGACTCTGCCCTCTACAGATTCTGGGCACTTAAACCACTGGCCATCTTGGCTATTTTATAGAGTTCAGCTGGAAATAGAGCTGACAAAGAGGATATCAGAACCAAGAGCTGAGTAGCAAACAACATAATTTGAAGCCCTATCTGAAGCCATATGAACCCCCTTGACTTCCTGGGTATGGGAGTAAATAAATCCCCCTTTTTAGCTGAAAATACTTTGAGTTGTGTGGCAGTCATTTGCAGTAGAAAGATACCTGACTCTAGAGATTGGACTGTAATCTAAATGGGTTTGACCCAAAGGTTCAAGCTTTCTAAGGTGAACTACAGGTGAAGAGCTAGTGCTTCTGCCTCTAGATGTGTATTCTCTTAGGTTAGTCACTTCAGAAACAAACCCTGATGTAAAGTTCTGGTTACAGTCCGTGGTGGACAACATGTTTGACACAGACTCACAGATGTTTATGTGTCCATAAGATCTCCTTCTGGATCACCCCTTCCTGGGCACCTGGGTCACTATCACAGTGCACAGTCTCATCAAAGACACCTCTGCCCTCTGGGTCTCACCAGAGCCTGGGAGCTCCTTGGCTCCCAGAACTTGGCTTTGGAAAATTGTACCACTGAGAATCTCTGTTGCCCAAAGAAGAGCCCTTTGGAGCTCTGCAAACCTGATTTGGGTCCTTGGGTGAGACTGGAAAGGGTCAGCCTTGGCTTCCTCATTTTGCTATTGCCAGCCTCTGGTCAATAACTACCCTGGCAGTAAGTCTAGTCTTACATTGTCTCTCCCAGGGGGTCATCTTAGGATGATTCAGGAAGCACTGTTAGAGGAGAGGGGAAATAAGTCAGGGAAGGGAAGGAATACGATAGTGTTACTCCCCAGGTTGCTGCTGCGAGAAATCAGAATTCATTCTCCCCGGAGAACTTTCAGGTACAATGTAAAATAGCCTTCTGTGTTATGTTCCTAAGGAGCAAGAAAGTGGGGATATTTTCCACCAACTCCTGTCAGCTGTTGGTTTAGGGTTTCTCCCTTGGGTGGTTAATTCCCTGGTACCTCTCTGGCTTGCTAAGCAGGCTCTGGTGGCTGGAGAAAATCTCTGGGCAAAGAGTTGCAGCTGCTTGTAGTTTGGAAGCCATCAACCTGGAGATGGTGAGTGTTGAGGGGATATATGCAGGGTATAGAGAGTATTAAAGTTAGAGTCCGGTGGTGACAGTTGCCTTAGGCCTTGGTAGATTTGTGCGATTATTATGGGCATAGAGAGGGCGGGGGGAATCTAAGACATAATAAAAGAACAAGAATGAAGAATAAAAGAATAAGAAAAAAGATGTAGGAACACAAAAGTACCTAATGGGGCTGCTTATAAAGTTGGCTGGTCATAGTATCTGGGAATCATCATGTAAAAGTGGCCCAAAACACATTGTAAAGGGCACAGCTCAAAAAAAAGCTCAAAACATAGTCTGATTTCTACCCAAGGCATAACCACCTTAAAAGAGGTATCATTCTCCACACTGATTTGGAGAAGGTTTCCCTTTGCAAATAGTCAAAGTAAAATCTCCCCAAAATTTGTCCATAAGTTTGGTGTAACATATATTATGTTTCAATGTAATCTTATGGTGGCAATTGTAGACTCTGAAGACAGTGATCCTGACCAAATTCACTTCTGTATACCTAGAACCTAACTCAATATCTGGTATGCAGACAGTGCTGGAAGAATGTTTGTGAGATAAAGGAAATTTGCATAGATGATTCGTAGGACCCACAACTGTGTCAAAGCTGTCATTCATGCTGAGAAATTCCTTTAGACCATCAGTATTGTGTCTCTGTCCACTCACCTGGCAAGGACTAAGAATGATTCTGTGCAGGGCTCATCATTCTCAACTACAAATCTCTTATACCATGAACAATCACACTCAGAGTAGCTTATGGTAGATGCAGATTTTCCATAGACGTGTGATGTCCTAAATGCAGAAAAATTTTAAGGTTGTGATACTGAACAAAACAACAGCAACAACACCTAAGGCTTGGGAACAGGTTTCCAAACATTTGATCTCTTGTAATACTCCTTGTCTTGAAGTTTACTTTGGTATTAGCACAGCCAATCCAGCATTTTCATGAGTAGTGCTTCTTTCACTTATCTTCTTTTCATCTTTTAATTTTCAACCTATCTGGGTTTACCAGGCCACACAATTCATAGTTGGTGGGGCTCATATTTGAACCCAGGTGTGTTGGATCCTGAAACACAGGCCCTTTATTTCCACACCCTTTGTTTTCCGTAACTATCACATGGACTTGTGGGATCACATCAGGTCATAGAGAAGAACGTACCCTTCCAGGTGCGAACTCATCCCCTTCCTGTGCCGTTAATTCCTTTCTTCCCAGATCTGCTGTGTTTAGTACAAGAAGAAGGCCAAACACTGAAGTTGTGGATGTCACTCTTGATAATGAGTCAGACCTTCAGATGATGGCTTTTGGTCCATTATTACTTTCTCTGATAATGTCTAATTTATACATTTCTCACAGGTCCTGTAGGTTAATTTACCGGGGGGGGGGGAAGTGAGTAAAAACCTATTAGTCTTTTTTTTTTCTGCCTCAGAAATTATAGACTTGGATGTTTCTGTGAAGCGACATTAATAATGCATTTATCATTTCAAGCCCTTAACCTCTTAAGTTCTTCAAACAGAATTAAAAGAATCCTGAACTACCAAATAATTGCATTATGCGGCTGAATGGAGAGAGTGAACACCTCTAAAATGACACTAATCTATTTATTCTCCTCTTCACAGTCTCACCACTCAGAGTGGGGTGGATGCTGTCACTACACTTTGTTTCTGCCTCACAGCTTCTTTGGAACTTCTCACCAATTAGGTAATGAGGCTTCTTCCCCTAGTGATCTCTAGACTACCAGCCAATTTCACCTCTGTAAGCAGAAGGCCGTACAAATGAAGTGCAGGCATGGTTAATTGCACAGCTTCCCTTTGTAAACACATCACTCTGGTTTGTTTGTTCTGTTTTTTTCCCTCTTTTCTGGTACTTGTTTGGAGACATGAGGACATAGTCATAGGGCTTATGCTTCAATGTACATCATTTTGTCAATGACTTCATGGTCCGGCCAAGGCTAGCCTAGGTTAAATGGCTAAAGACTGTCACCTTGGGGTCCTGTCCCACCCATCTTTTAGACCAATGCCAATCAATGCTGAGACTATCCTGTGAACCTGATTGCCACCTTCGAAGGGAATCTGGAAGTAGTCTTGCTACCCTCAAGTGTGTATCTGGGGCAGGGTAGGAGGGCATCTCTGCACTCATCCACATATACTCTTTCACAAACAACTGGATTTTTTCCCCTTGGTCTTGGTGACAGCTTCTAATACCAGTCTCCTCTCTCCCTGAATGCAGTTCCGCTGTGTGGGTGCTCCAACTGCTAAGCAGTTACCAAGCCCTGACATCCCTTCCATCCATCTCACATCCTGGCTAATTGTAGGCACTCTATTTCATTCATTAGAAAATTGAGTAAGTGATTAATAGATACATGCATGAATAGATGCCACCTTATCCAGATTTCCTACCCAATGATGGCTGTTATACTACTATAACTTATGATTACTAGCACAGCTCTTCTTGGGAGACCCCTCTCAGAGAACAGGGACCTTCCCCACCACCAATATTTCATTTTATTCTGCTGGTCACCTTCTAAGGAGTCTGCCTTACCATTGAATCAGTTCTGCCCACCTGCCCTCTCCCCTCCCCGAGCTGCCTACCTGTTTGGTGTCTGAGCCACCAGCTATCATGATAAATTCTGATGAATCCATTCATGATGCCCAAACCTTTTGGTGGACACTGCTGCTATGTTCGATTAGCACACTGAAAGTCTCAGTAACAGCTAAAGTATATTTTTCATCCACAAATTATCTAAAGAATATTGATAAAATATGTACTTTCGTATTTCCCATAAATTAACTTTTCAGTCCACACAGATCCACCTAGACATCTATTCCAAACTCCTTTGCATCCTCTGATTTCCCTCCCTCCCCTACTCTCCTGTCGTTACTCTGGGTCTTATTCTATGTCTGTATCCCAGGGCCCTGACTTACTCTTGAAGGGCCCTTGAAGGGTTAAGTCTTTACAGAAACTTCCAACTAGGGTAGCTATGAGTACACTCATCTTTTTCTTTTTAATGGGCCTGGCCTCTTTGCTTTTATCCTAACGAAGTCTCTGTCACTTGATTTTTTCCTCCCCAAAGACTGTCTCCACACAAAGCTTGGAAAAGGAAGGATAAAGATGTGGGAGAGGGGTCTATATCATCGTAGTTTGCCTCCTTGAATTCCTCACCAGGTACTTTAAGAAATTTGCTTTGAAAAGTATTCAAGATTCATAAAGCTTTCTGTACATTTTTTCTCACCTTTTCTAGGTTGGCTAAAGTGGATATTTGGACAGTTGGGAAGGACACAGGGAGATTCTTAAGATTTGTATGAAGTAGATACAAAAGGCCAACTAAAGTTAGTTCATCTCTGGTCCCATAAGAACTGTTTAATTAAGAACATGAGGATTTCTCCCCGATTTGGATTTCTTTTTCTTTTTCTCTCTGCCTGTGGCAACAGTGGAGTCCACTATTATCTGTTCAAGTACAATACTTCCTCTGTGGTAGACTCAAATGCATGCATACACACACACACACACACACACACACACACACGGAACTCTTCTCTGTTTCAGTCTCTGGAAGAGTGTTTTATGACCACAGAGTTGAGGTTTGTTCCACCCTTGCTAATCCTGATTCTTAAATAACGGAATGAGAAGTTCAAAAATACATGTTGTTCAGTCCCCAAGATCTTACAATCTGAAAATGAACTTTATTTTAGTTAAGTTTCACCCTGTCCAGGTGCCATGCCATTCTGTTTAACTGAAGGATAGCGAAGGCAGTATATTCCCTTAGGGATTCGCTAACAGTTCCTATCATGTTTGTGATCTTGTTCATTCATTATTTCAATTGTCCTTGCCAAAACTCTTGGAAGTATCTTCATTTGACACACAATGACACCAAGCTTTAGGTACATTTACAGACTAGGTCAAAGACACGTGGCTAATAAAAAACAAATTAAGAATTTAGAATCCATGATGACTATCTGATCCCAAAGCTAACATGCTTCACTGAGCTTCCTTAGAAAATACTGTTTTCATTTTCACATTTTGCTGTTTTCACAGTCTACCTTAATTTTATGTCTTCCTTATGCTACTTAAAGAAAATATAGAAAAAATCGAGGAAAGAAGAAAAAAAAAGAGAGAGAGAGAGAGAGAGAGAGCGCTTCCCGTAGTGTCAACTTCCAAACCAAACCACATTATTACTTTTAGGATAAATTAGAGCTGCGTGATTGGTGCTAAGTGAGACCACTTCCATTAGAAACCCAAGAGCAGTGATTACAGGTGATTGGAGAGCATTTTCATTGGCTGCTGTGTTTGGAACGCTCTTCTGTCTTAATCGTAAAAGATCTGACCATCGAGTGGTGAAATTCTACTCCTAATAGGAGCCGAGTACCTCTCATATTGGCATATCTTGTGAAGCGAATTAGCCATCTAATAGCTCACACGATGACATGAAGAGAAGTCAAATGTAGCATTGATTTCCCAGGAGGCTTCCAAGTAGATCAAGTAACACTAAAATAAAATTGTCAAACTAGAAAATGGTTCTCATCTGAATATTTTTTCTCCCCTATAAATAAATGGTGTAGACCAGTTCAAGAACTTCACAGGCTGTGGAAGACACAGCTTCATGTGGTTTCACAAAGTGCTTGTTACCATTTTTTATACTTGTCTGTAATATGAGATCAGTCCTTTGACGACTAGAAATTTGTTGAAGCTTGAGAATTCTCCCCAATCCCTGGCTTTTGCCCTTTCCCTTTGAGAAAGACAAAATGACAGTGATAAAACTGGCTGGCTCCCAGCTTCCTGCAATTCTACTGCCTGGAGAATGTTTAAGGAACTTGTCTCAGAACTGCAAGGTTCTTTTTGCTTGCCTACTTACCATCTGGTACAGGGGATTCCCAATCATAAAGATATGGGAAGAAGAACAATTGTAGTAATTATTAAGAATACATGCTCCCCATTTCCTATGAAAGAACTGTTGCAAAACATGTGTTAGCCTGGAAAGTGCTGCACTTGGAGTAGGAGAGACCAGGCCTTGAATCCTAGCTGTGCGTCTTTGGGCAAGCCACTTCTCCTTTTTGAGCATCAGTGTCCTCATCTGCATGATGAAGTGACAAATTCTTCGTTTTATTATTAAATATATCGATAAGATTTAAAAGCCAACATTTATTAAGCATTTACTAGGTGCCAAGACTGATGTTCAGTACTTTTATGGATATTATCTGATTTAATCGTCACAGAACCTTCTTTTACAGTATCTTTATCCTTCCTTTGCTTTTGTTGTTGTTTTGTTTTGTTTGCAGATGAAAAACTGAGGCTTAGAGATGTTAAGTCCGTTATCTGAGGCTACTGTTCAATTATGTAGCAGAGCCAGGATTTAAATTCTCATATTCTTGCCCAGAAATTCTTACTTTAAACAAGTTTACAATGAGTTTAATATCATTATTTTATAAATGAGTGGGGGAAATTTCAGACAATTTAGAAGAGGTGTAAGAGATTAGCTAGCTAGTAAGTGACAGAGTCATGAATTCTGTGAAAGCTGAGGCCAACTAGGGGGTCTGACCCATGTGGATCCCTAAAACTAAGTTCTTTCAGTCTCAAAATAATTGCATACCATCGTGACAGACAGGAGTCTGGTGTCATTAACTGGAATGCTGAGCTTTTCAATTTGGGAGAGAAGGATCTGCGCTCTGAATTTTCTAAGATGGTTGGAACATCTGGTCTAAATGCATGTTGACATCACAAGGAATAAAACCTGAAACACAACAGAAATTATTCCCTTTGCAAAATGCATGCTAGAGGGAGAAATCACAGAGTCATTCTGCCAGATTTCTTAGCAATTCTCACAAGATTGTTCATGTTAATTGCTTGTAGCTGTAGGTTAGCACCGCTAGTTCCTGTGTGGCAGCTAAATACCAAATGGCAGGCCCTTCAGCCACAGAATCACAGACATTAGGGGCTGGAGACGCCCACCAGGTCACCCTGCCCATCCTCCACCCACGTGGTCTGTTCTTGAGGACCAGTCTTCATGTATTTTTGCCTAGTTGAGTTTGAAGTGACTGAGAGATTGGGTTTCCCCAGAGAAGTCATTATAACATTGTAGATTTAACTGTGGGGCAGTGTCTTGTTTGGTTCAAACTATCATGTTATTTGCTTGGCTACACTCATTAATTCTAGTTGCCCTCTGTAATGCTCGGTCTCTAATCACACATGTTAAGCTCTTGGCCTGGTGTCCCAAGTTCACCACTGATTTTAGGGGTGACCTTGGAACTTTATTTCTCCTCTCTAGCCCTCAGTCTCCCTTTCCGCAAAACAGAAGAATTGGAAGGGATGATATCTAAGATCGGTGTTATTCCCTTTTCTTTTCCTTTCTGTTCTTTCCTTCTTTCTTTTATTTCTTTCTGTTCATTTGTGCCCTGTCTCTTCTCTTCCCTACTTCCTGCCTTCCCCTGTAACTATCTTCAAATGATCAAATCCTCATCCTGGGATCCCTTGGTGTACAGAAGCTAGCCCTCACCAGCTTGGAAAAGCCAATTTTGCTCATCTCTTCTCCACTCTGTGATCAGTGACGTCTTCTTGGTAGCTTGAAATTGGCCACGGTGGGAGTAGTTACACTAAGGAATTCAGCAAAGGTGACACATCACCCCCAAGGAGAGTCAGTTGTCAGACAATCGCCAGCACGCCACTGCTGTGACCACCTTCAGAACAGAGCATTGGCATAAATAACCTTCTCTCCATTAAGGTAACCATGAGAAAAAAAAAAAGTCCGACCATCCAGCTTGGAAAGAGCTCAGCTAAACTCAATACTTGGACAAAACTCATATTCAAAGAAGGTGTATGTATGGTGGGGGTGGGATTAGTGGATAGGTTTCCAGCATCTTCTATGTACCAGGAATATGTTTTCTTTTTTTAAATTGGGGTAGAGTTGCTTTACAATGGTGTGTTAGTTTCTGCTGTACAACGAAGTGAATCAGCTGTATGTGTACATATAACCCCTCCCTCTTGGACCTCCCTCCCTCCCCCCCCAACCCGCCCCCCATCTAGGCCACCACAGAGCACCAAGCTGAGCTCCCTGTGCTGTACAGCAGCTTCCCACTAGCTGGTTTACACATGGTAGGTAGTGCACATATGTCAGTCTCAATCTCCCAATAGGAATATGTTTTCTTAAGCAATCCTTGCCACAGCTTTAAAGGAAGGTGTTATCCCCATTTTACATGTAAGGAAATAGAGGCTCAGCGAGATGAAGTAACTTGCCCAGACTCGTGGAAATGTCAGTGGCAGAAACTCACTGCTCGAAAACATTCTGAAAGGTCAGCACCATTTATGTTTTTGCCCTGTTCAGCAAATGCTGCAGGTTTAGAATGAAACTGAAGAAACTGTAGAACGAAACCACTTTGATTTCATACAAAGTTCACCCAGAACCATCCCATGGATGCCATAGACACAGACTCAGAGAGGAGTTCAGGTGAGCCACATTGGGATTTTAGAGGCAGTCATTTTACAGATGAATGTAATGATTTTTTAAAAAAAGACATTAACTTGTGTGCTTCACCTTGGAAGTGCTTGAGCCCATATGTCTAGAATGGTCAGTTGGTTTTAATATCTTAGAGTATATTGGACTAGTTTTCTTAATTATCTGTGCTTCTAAAAATAATAGGGCAATTTCGGGCAGAGATCTTTCTTGAACTCCTCTGTATACCTTTCTGTAACTTCTCCACCTGGCCTCAGGCTCAGAGTCACTGTGATTTAATAGAGCTTGAATTCAAGCCCCAGTGTTTAATTCTAAACCACATGGCTTTCATCCATCACGCCAGCCTGCTCTGTACTGATTGGCGAGAAATGAGTGCCATTTTGGATGCAAACTCAGTTAATATCTGCGTCCAAGACACTCGTGGCTGCAGCAGCCTCCTCCATACTAGCATTTTTCAGCACATCTCAGAACGGGACGTCCAAATGCTTCCTCCTTTTAACGTATTGATGCTTTCCCCACTGCTAATAGAGAACAGAGGTGCTGGCCACAATGGGAGACCTCCAGGCAGAACACGGACGTACTCTTCAAAGGCCAGGAGAAGGGGGGCCTCCGGAACCCAGCTGACTCACAGATGGGGCTCGTTATACACACCACTCTCCCATATTGAAGGGAGGCCAGCAGAGAGCCACAGAAAATTAGAGACTTGTGCTGGAGAGCCAGATGTAGAGACAACAGGGACATCCTGTCTCCACTGGCCGGGCTGATGGCATTGAGTGCTCATTGCTGTGGTGGACGGTGTGAGCCTTTTCCTTCAAGGGTGAAACTCATGTTAAGAAGTACTGTTAAGTCAAAAGTCAGGGGGAGTGGTTGTGAACTGCAGTAATAGCATCATTTCCTTGAGTCCCACCCGTGCAGGGGTGGAGGGCTACAAAGAAACTAGAGGGATCTAGCAATGCTTGAAGCTCTACTATGTCTACCACTGGGCTTGGGTACCCGTTATCTTATTGATTCCTAGGTACAATATATTGACCTCGGAACTGTTGAACATTTTGCAAACAGAAACAGCAGCACAGCAGCAGCAGCAATAGCAACGGTAATCCCCTGTAGCTCAAAGAGGTGAAGTGAGTTTACCAGGGCCACCTGGTAGGGCTTGAGGGTATATAATCTCGACTCTGAACCTTTTCTTCCTTTTACATTAGTGCTTGCTTCTCAGTATGGTCCCTGGGACCAGCGGTATCAGCGTCACCTGAGAATTGTTTACAATTGCAGATCCCCAGGCCTCACTCCAGATGTACTAAATACACAGAGTCGGAGCCTCACAAGTCCTGCAGGGGATTTGGACGCACACTAAAGTTTGAGAACCATGGCCCGAACACCACCGTGTTACTGCTTTTTGAAGGAGCCCCTGATACTGGTCTCTAGAGATTTGGGAGTCTCTTCCATTCTCTTTCAATTAAAGCTCTAGATTTTAGAAACAGAGAAACAACCCTGCGGGAGTCTTCTGGACTAGACATTGTCAGATCTGGCTGTCTTTAATGAAAATTAATCCTAGTGAAATAATTTTTCGCATGGCTCAGTCTGACTTCCTTTGGTTCAGCGGCTGCAGGTGGTGGGATGCAAAGAGGCAAGGGAGTGGAACCTGACAAAATGCTTTGAGGCCGCCGACATCCTGTCTTGGCTTCCTGAGTTCTTTACCCGCTGAGTCGGACTCACATGCTGGCTTCTCAGCAGGTGCCAAGGATGACTCTCTAGGGCTTGGATCTCAAAGAAACCAAACCACCAACAATCTTTTGTCATCTAAATGCATGCTCTCCCTCCTGGGCCATAATCAGTGAACAGGCACATTGACCAATTGTCTGGGCCATTCTTACCACTGTGATGGGCCCAGCTAAAGCCAGGAAGTACAGTTCAGATCAGTAACTTATTTACTTTCTTACACCTGTTTCAGCCCTTCATTCAAATCCCAACTCTAGGGCTTCCCTGGTGGCGCAGTGGTTGAGAGTCCGCCTGCCGATGCAGGGGACACGGGTTCGTGCCCCGGTCCGGGAAGATCCCACATGCCGGGAGCGGCTGGGCCCGTGAGCCATGGCCGCTGAGCCTGCGCGTCCGGAGCCTGTGCTCCGCAACGGGAGAGGCCACGACAGTGAGAGGCCCGCGTACCACAAAAAGAAGAAAAAAAAAAAAAAAAAAGAAAATCCCAACTCTAGGGAATTCCCCAGCAGTCCAGTGGTTAGGACTTAGCGCTTTCACTAAGATACCGCAAGCTGCGTGGCACAACCAACAGCCAAAAAATAAATGAATAAATTTAATTTAAAAAAAAAAAAAACAACTCTAAGACATGGAAGCTGGCAGTTTTCATAACCAAACATGGCACATTTATTGTTTAAAAGTTTAAAATCTCTTCCAGACTGTTGCAAAAACAAAAAACAAACAGAAAGAACCCATCAAATGAAGAAACTAGAAATTTGAGTTAAAAACAGCTCAGGCAGTCCCAGGATACTAGCTGGTACCCGAGCAATGGCCAGGACCAAATCCTATGAGAAAATGAAAGTTATGGAATCACTGTACAGTCTGAGCTCTAGGGAGATGCTATAGGAAGCTGTGCCACGAGGACAGTGGGGCCTTGTGGGGACAGTCACAAGAGACGAAGTTATTGTTGTGCCATAGGCAAGGTTCTCAGGGTGGTGGTGAAAACAGAGGCTGTGTACTGTTTTCACAAGTTGTTATTTAGCTACCAGTGCAACCCATTGGAATTGCAGGGTGAGGGTGTTGGGTTGGGATAATGACTCGTTCCCATGTCCCCTGGACTCAGTGCAAGGTAGATAGAAAAACGAATAAAGTGATAACGCTGGCCAGCTTACTATTGTGTTCATTCTGAGTTCCATGTTTTAGAAAGATGCTGATAAGCCGAATGTAATCCGGAGGCGGAAATTATATCTCAGGAGAGACAGTGGCAGGACTTGGAGATGTTTTACCTGAGAAATAAACAGCTTAAGAAAGATGGGGTGCAGAATCTCCTATCTTCAAATGCTTCCATCTTGAAGTATTTCTGTCATTACGAAGCATAAGACACATTTTGACCAAGTTTGAGAACGTTTGAAAAGAGATACGGCGAGTCTTTATGGGTTCAGCATGCCAACATGAGGCCCATTTATGTCTTTTGCATATTCCCTCTTAGTGGTCCAGTACGCGTGGTTTGCTGCATTGCAGCCACACGGACTTCCTTCACTGTAGCTCCAACACTCAATCTGAGGGCCAGTGGTGAGAACTGCTGGAAGCCACATGTAGCACGTTACTAATAAGGGAGTCCACCTGTGTAGCATGTTGCAATTAAGAGGTCCTCAGAATCAAAGCCATCTGCCAGTGGAGCCAGACACCATGCTGGGGAAGAGCTCTTCTCCCCTGGGGTTATTCAAGCACGAACTGGAAGGGAGTCTTAATAAGGCTGCCAGGGGGCTTTCTAGATCAAGTCTGCAGGTGGTCAGGAGAGCTTTCATGCTCTGTTCCTGTTCTTAAATGTGCACCGGTCTGTGATTTCAATATATTTCCTTTCTTGATAATTGACTTTGAATCATCATTTCAGAATGTAAACGGCAAGAATGAACTAACATTATTTTCTGTGCCTACTGTGTGTCAGGTCTACGCTTTTGGCCCCTTTACATTAGCTCTCATCAGGACACACTTTGTTAAGTATGTATGAGTTATCTTTGCACTACAGATGGAAGTACGATATGAGGACATGTGTTTTGGGGACCAGACTGGTCCAAAATACAAAAGATTAAAAAACTGAAGAAAAACTGAACTACAGAAGTCCTTAGCATGGGTGGGAGCTGGTGTGCCCTCAGGGACCTCAGAATCAAGATTTACTAGGTCCTGACACTTCTGTCCCCCATTAAGAGGATTTGGCCCAACTCTCAGGACACCCCCTGAGTGCAAGTTTTTTGTAAGAGAGAAACTGATTGGTTTAAGTTCATCCAATGGAATGATTTGCCTTGGGTCAAGTCCAGTGAGCTATGATGAGGGGTGTGCAAAGTGATTCCTGTGAGGTACCTTGTTCTGTGGCATGTGCGAGTTGTGGGTCATGGCATGGGGGGAGGGCTAGAGTTATCTTAGAAAGGTGTGAACGGGGTCAGTGGCCAACACCTCTAGGAGAGTGTGACAGTTGCTTAAGATCTCACAACTATAGATCCCAGAGCCAACAGTCAGGTCAGGGTTTCTCTGGACAGAGTCACTGATTTTCCCAACACACGTGATAGTAAAGGATAACGCTGGCTCTGCAAGAAGCTAGTCTCTTATCCAAGGTCATAAGGTTAGCGGGAAGAAGACAAGAGTGTAGTTCACCATAGTGAACGCTGCCCGACTTTGCTGGAGAAGGGTCTATCCAGGCATTCATTTCACTTAGTATTAACAGGGTCAGTAGAAACCAGTGGGCAATGATAAGAGTCTCATAGTCAGACTGATGTGGGTTCAAGTGCAGAATCTGCCTCTTGCCAACTGTGAGATCTTGGGCATGTTTATTAGTAAATAAACAAAATACTGGTTCTGAGATCTCAAGCCCTGGAGTCTAGGAACCTCAGTGTATGAATCTATAAATGAAGGTATTGACGTATATTCTCTCTCAAAACCCCTCCATGTCTCAGTTTCTGATGATGGCCTAGAGTCGGGATGGGCAAACCATTTGACCCCATGGGTCAAATCCATCTGTTTCTGTAGGTAAACATTTAGCGGAGCACAGCCTCACTCGTTCCATTATGTATCATCTACGGTTGCTTTGGCGTGACAACCGTGGCGCTGAATAGTTCCAACAGAGACTGTATAACCTGCGAAACCTAGAACATTTCCTACCTGACCCTTTACAAAACCAGGTTGCCTACCCCCAGCCTAGAGGGAAGGAATTCGTTCTGCCTCCAACACGCATACTCTTTTGCCCAGTTCTCACCTTCCTTTGCTATTGTTCTTCTTCTTTTACGAGAACTTAGAGACCAGTCTCTGAATATATTCTGCCCAGGATCGGATCCTGGGTCTAGCATTCACCAACCGTGTGAGCTTGGGCATGTTCCATAAATTAGCCAACGTTCGGTTTTCTTCTCTGGAAAATGAGATTGGATAGAATTACCCCGCAGTGTTCTCCTTGGACTTTAACGGGATACTCCGTGGAAATTGCTTAGAAAATGCCCAGTGGATGTTTGTTAGCTACTGTTACAGTGACTGTTATTTTCTTCATTCCTCTGGGCAAAGGTCCATCTCCATGTTTCTTCATTTAGGAGTTTGGCTCTTAAAAGCTGGTAGCTCACGGTGCGGTAATTGATCTGGTCGACAGCAAATAAATTACAGGACAGGAAGTTGTCAGGGAAGTGAGAGGGTTGGCAGAACTTTACTGGTAGCCCACCCCGTCTTTCCGTGGCGAAAGCCAGCCGTGTATTTCACCCTGCTTGGGGCAGGAGCCTGATGGCTAGAAATGCCAAGGAAGACTTGTGGGACGCTTCTACCCATTCTTTTCTCATGACAGTGAGACCCAGACAGCGCACAGAGGTCCAGATTCCTGAGACAGCCCAGCCCAGGCAGGGAGTCACGTCCTATTTATGTTAATCAGAAGCAGGCACGCTGGCTGGGCTGCGCAGGCTGCTCGGGAGAGAATACAAATGCCTGAGCCTGGGGCTCAGAGCTTGGGGCTCCACCCAAATCACCCACTCCCTCCTCTTCCTCTCGCCCATCACAGGGTGCTTCAGGCCAAAGACCTATGAGCCTACAATGCATCCAAACCCAGCATCTCCACCCACTTCCCCAACCATGGGGTCTAAGTTTCATTACATATCTCAGGGGGGGTTTTCATTCTTTCTCAGTGAACATCTGGCCTCAGAGACCTCCTAATTAAAACCCCAAACTAATTATTTTCACCTACTCTTTCCACTTATTGTTTATGATCTCCATGTACCCCTCCGCCCTGCCCCCAACACACATGGATCCTTCAGGAATGGCTAGTCTCTCATAGTTTTCTTTTTCCTTTAATGAATCTTACGTCCTAGCTGTGTTTCTTAGTGGAGTTGGAGTTTTGGGACCCTGATTACTACCAGTGTTTCCAAGTGCCTATTCCCCCCCTGGCCTTTCTGAAAGGATCCATTGAGAAAGAGGTCATGATTAAAGCCCTTGGAACAGGCAAAGTGTAATTGAAGCAGTGCCTGGCGCCTCTTGGCTTAATCTCCCTCCCCATAAACCACAGCCAAGCACAGCAGGCTGCAGACCCTTTCCTGTATCTCTGGAGGGCAACGTGAGGTGGGGACTGGGGACATGGGAAGTCTAGGAAAGCCAAAAAATGCAGGGTGCTAAGAGGAAACATCCCTGACGTGCGATGAAGATGTTTAAGAAAAGTCACACGGAAAGAATTATGTCAGAAATGTCGCAAAAAGAGTGAAAAATGTGTTTATATCGCATACAGTACAGTACAGGTTCATACGTGCAACTCAGACATGAAAGATTTGTTAGGAGTGGGAGAAGGAAAGGGGGCTTCTGCTATCAGATCTGTGTTTAAAGCCAGCTTAACATTTCCTGACTGTATAATCTTGGAGCAGTCACTTCCTGCTGAGCTCTAGTTTCTTCTCAAGATCTTCCTTGCAAGATAATGGTGAGAAGTCACAAAGGTGATGTGCACAGAACATCTAGGACAGAGGCTGTGCACAAAGGGTGCTTGCTCACTGCAAATGTCTATCTTTTCTCTTAATTACTTGGAGAAGAAGGATGGAGAGTTGGAGCCTTTCTGTGTAACTTCCTTCACCATGATCAACACTGTTACTCCAGCAGCTAACAATATACAGTTTTACACTGTGTCAGATACACATACAGACACACACACACACACACACACACACACACACACACACACACACACGTGCACATTCATGCCCCAACAACTATAAAACATATAAGCTAGATACTATTATCTTCCTTGCTTGAGGAAACAGTTGCTAAGGTGTGGTTTTCCCTAAGGAGGGAATTGGGTCTTGCTTGAAAGCCACTTTAAGAAATTTAACTTGTTATTCCTTTTGAACTCTAAGTGAACTATGTTGTACATAGAAAGATGCTCATTGCCTGCATTATTTATAGTCCTGATGCGATAAATACAATGAGGGAAATAACCCAAATATATACCCACAACTTTATTGGTGTGAATAAATTAGGATATACATATCTATACTATTTATCAGTGCTATGCAGACTATGAAATCATTTATGGTTATGGTTACCAAGAGTTTCTGATACGAATATATTCATGATATTACAGCAAGATGCAAAATTATACCCATGCACGAACAGATATGAACTATGGTTAAAAAAAAAAAAAAAAACTAGACAGAAAGAAAAAGACTCGAAAGAAATGCATCACTATGTTAAGAGTTAAACCACTGGGTTATGTCTTAATGTCTGTCTTTATGTGCTTTGACATTTCAGTGTAGTGTAGAGCATTGCTTTAGACTTGGGGTTGAATCTGGGTTCTGATATTCACAGGCTTGGTATCTTGGATAAGATACTCACTTCTCTAGCTCTGATTTTCCTCTTGTGTAAAATAAGTAGAGGGATAATGTCTCCAACACAGGAATGCTGTGAGGGTTGAAACAGAAAATGCATGTAACTCATTCAGTACAGTGCATAATATTATAGTTTATTGTGTCTTGTTATTAAAATAAAAAAGGGGCTTCCCTTGCGGCGCAGTGGTTGAGAGTCCGCCTGCCAGTGCAGGGGATGCAGGTTCGTGCCCCCGTCCAGGAAGATCCCACGTGCTGCGGAGCGGCTGGGCCCGTGAGCCATGGCCGCTGAGCCTGCACGTCCGGAGCCTGTGCTCCGCAACGGGAGAGGCCACAACAGTGAGAGGCTCGCGTACCACAAAAAAAAAAAAAAAATATATATATATATATATATATATATATAAAATAAAAAGGAATGTCAGGGAGGCAAAAGCCCAGAAGACCCAAAGGGAGTTGGGCTCTATTGACAGAGGGTGGGGTTGAATCCAGACCTGTCTGGTGCTGACTGGGGGTATGGCAGTCATGGCCTGCCCCCATCTCTTTTCACAAACAAACAGAGCAGCCTGGAGTGAATCTCCACACTGACCATCTGTGTTCGTTCAACACCCGCATTTGCCCTTTTTACCCCACTAGGTTCCATTTTCAGCTTTTCCTCTTTGATGTTGATAACAATCTGGCTGGAGCAAACAAATGATTTTAAGTGTGAGATTTAGACAACAGGCTCCCCATTTATGTTGGAGGAAACTCCCAGCCAGGTTGAGGAGGAGATCCGTGTGAAGTCACTGACACCTGGACCAAGGGGCTTGGGTTTTGCCCGGTGCTAAGCAAATAGCTAAGCAGGGCCCAGCCCGGAAAATTTTGTTGGAAATAGGGGCTGTGTTCTGGCTTCACTCAAGTTCATGTTCTCTCTCTCTCCCTCTCTCTCTCTCCTTTCTGATCCTTTCTTCAGCCCCAGCTAATCCCAAGAACTCTCGTTACCCATTCCCACAGTGCCATGTATTTCTCTAATGGAAAAGGGGTCTTATTTCAAAACGCCTGGAATAATATTGGCTTTCCCAACTTGGTGAAAATGTCACCAGGACAAGGGCTTTATCTGACTTATTGGGCATTGTATCCCCAGCACAAGGTCTGACATGGTAGTTTAATGTCCAGATGAATAAAATTAGTAAATATACCAGTATGGAAACCCTAACTGAATATAGGAGTCCCTACCAGATAGAGTTTTGAGAGTTAACAGGTGGTAAAGCGGCCGTGAAAGCAGTGCCATTGGATGGGACACGACTAGGTGAGGGATTCGACGGCCCATGCGCTACATATTCTTTCCGGCTTGATAAGAGGTGTGCACACTCAGGACCCTGACTCTTCATGATCTTTGCGTGTGCGTGTGTGTGCGTGTGTGCTGAGAGAGACTCTGAGCTCTAATGAGGATGATGGTAGCTCTAACAACGCTCTCATTAAAGCTGCCCGCCCCCCAGCAAGTAATGTGCATTTCTGCAGTGTTCTGTCCAATGTCTGGCTCGCAATATGTGCTCAGTTAATTCTTGCCACTTCTTACAATATCAGAGCACACAGAGAAGACTTGGAAACTAAAAACTGGAAACTTCAGAACTTAGTTTAATTCACTTTCTGGTTTGATGACTGACAACTTTGGGTGCCTCATATAAATGGAATAGTATCAGGGGCTGGGGGGACAGGGCAATGGGGAGTTGTTTTTCAATGGGTATAAAGTCTCAGTTATGCAAGATGAAAAGGTTCCAGAGCTCTGCCATACAACGCTGAGCTCAGAGTTAACAACACCATACTGTACGCGTAAAAATCGGTTAAGCTGTTAAGTGGGTAGATCTCATGTTATATGTTTTTAGTTAAAAGAAAATCTCTTTTGTTTTGTGTGAGTCAAACGCTGCCACTAAACCAGGTCTTCCCAGTTAGGACCAGATGGCTACGTGGTGCCTGTCGAGAATGCCAGACGGCGTCTCAGGGCTCTTCCTGAGGGGTTACCGTCGTCTTTGTGGAGATTAGCCTCCCTGCCCTCCGTGCCTGGGCTGTCTTTAAGAAACCATTCGGCATCTCCAAATGTGACCTTGCAACCTCCAGACACTGCCCTGGACTCCAGTCACAGCTATGTACCATGAATGCACATGCCTTTCCTTTGCCACTTCGGCTTTCAGTCTCCAGTTTCAAGCTAGGAATGAATTGGAATTTTTGTGGCGCTGACTCTGGTTTTTCAGAGACTCCTTAGCTTGGCGGTAATACCCTGGGATTCTCTTGGCTGTGTTTGTAATCAGAGTTACACCATCAAGGAAAAAGCAAGTGGAGGGGCTGTCATTTCATATGAAAGAATAGGAAAGTATTGGCTTGTAGCCGAGAAGTGACACTGAGCCCTCTGAAAGGGCAGTGGCGGCTCTGCCCCTCCTTCTCTTCCTCTGCCGAGTTCCCTTTGGGTTTCCTGTAGAAGCAGCCGCTGTCATTCGCAACTCCCCCAGAATCTCTGTCCCCGTCATCATACATCCAGCTCACCTATACTTAACTCCCTGTGGAGATGCACTAGGCTCCCCTCGAAGTAACCTGGAAGTCGGGGGCGGGGGGCGGTGAGGGGTGGCAATGGTCTGTAGCCACCGAGATCTGTCGCTCTCTGCCTTTAAAGAGCCCTAGCATGATTGCACGGGAGATTCTTGATGCTTGGTGATCTTGCACATACTAGAGGAGCAGGTGAGAGCACATACTAAGCAGTAATGCCTGCATTCACCACCCTGAACGTCTCACTCTCTATCCGCCCACCCTCCTCTATTTATCTTCCTAACTCTCATCCTCTTAACAGAATCCACATCTTTCCTAGTTGCCTGTCTCCTGTCCACTCTAAAGTTTAAGGCAGTGCTTTCTCTCTTGTTGCCTGCTGTATTCCCAGTGCCAGGAACCTTGCCCAGTGTATAGCAGCCCCTCAATAAATATTTATTGAATGGATGGACTGGACTTGATGACACTGTGGGTTTGAGATTAAGCAGACCACAGGGACAATTCTGGTGCTAATAACAGAAGGTGATCTGTTCCGGCTCCAACTCCTCCCCTCTAAGAGCCTCAGTTTCCACGTCTATACAAGGAGGGTTGTAAGTACCCAGACCTCCCAGAAACCTCGTGAAGACTAAATGGGAGGATGCAGGTGAAAGTGTTCATTAAACAACAACATACCTGCAACGTGTGTGAGGCGTGATTTCTTTGGCCTGATTTTAATGTTTTGATTGCATTTTTGTTTTTGGCTGTAAGTTACTTACAATCCTTTTGAAAGCAGGTAGAACATAGATGATATAGGTAGAAAAAGAAACTGGATAAGGATAGTTCACAAATGAGCATATGGTATTAACAGAAAATTCACAAAAGGAAAAAAAAAATGTACAACTGGTAAAAATACATAAGAACAATGAGAATTAGCCCACTGCAGAATTCTTTTGGCAACATATGGCTTGGAGGTGTTGGGTGGAGTGAAGGGGTGGTGGTCTTGGGTCTGCTCTTCTGCTGGGGTGAGAGCAGAGTTTACTCTAAGCCTTAGGAGTTCCCCAGGTGGAGGGTGCCTGGGAGGGACTTGGCTAGGTGGTCTCTGCTGCCTCCTATTTTGCTCTAAGAGTGGCTTCCTATCTCTGGGCAGCTTCTCACATTTCCTACAGCATTCACTCTGGGGTCTTTTATTTCTCATTTTAATACTTCAGAAAATTGACAGTAGTTAGATCAAAAAAATTGGAATTTGGATTGAAGTTCTTATAAACTTTCTTTCCATTGGAGATCATATAATGTTTGGGTATGTTGCTTTTGAGAGCTCCTGCTACTTTCTAAGATTGAGGTAGGTAGCATCCCGTAGGGGTAAACTGTGAAGAGAAATGAGCCAGAGCCTCAAGTTCCCAAATTGCAGCCATGATTCTCCACTGGATGATCCTTGGATTTCCATGCCCAGTGGTCAGCTTTCTATTGATTTTTGTCTTCTAAATCAATTGCACCATGGGGCTTTAGAATTGCTCATTAAGGAGGTTGAAAAAGAAGCAAATTTGGTTCAAGATTTTGTGCTGAAAATTTGCACTCTCTAAATCTGAAGTGCCCAGCACTAGGGTGCTACAGCCCTTACCTCATGCTTTGATGGCTCCATTGCATATAACCCATGGCAAAGTGGAAAAGATTTAGTGAATAGCCTTGTGGTACATGAAATTGATTTCTTTAGCAAATATTAGTTTGGGAGCTTCATGTGTGAAATTGACATGCAGTGTCACAGTTTATTTTCTTTCTTGCACTGGTATATTCAATTTTAAAACAAAAGTAGTTTTGTATTTCCCATTGAAGTTCATGTGATACGGTTTAGAGCTATCTTTTGCTTATAATGAAACACTTAGAATTAAAAATGCATTCTTTTTTTTTTTTTTTTTTTCTCGGCTGTGCTGGGTCTTCGTTGTTGCATGTGGGCTTTCTCTAGTTGCAGTGAGCAGGCTTCTCGTTGCAGTGGCTTCTCGTTGCAGAGCATGGGCTGTAGGCGCACAGGCTTCAGTAGTTGCAGCACGTGGACTCAGTAGTTGTGGCTCGCGGGCTCTAGAGACCAGGCTCAGTAGTTGTGGCGCATGGGCTTAGTTGCTCCGCGGCATGTGGAATCTTCCCGGACCAGGGCTCAAACCTGTGTCCCCTGCATTGGCAGATGGGTTCTTAACCACTGTACCACCAGGGAAGTCCTAAAAATGCATTCTTTTTAAAGACACATCTTTTTTCTATTAGACATTTGAATGCATCACACCATTTTATCAGCAATAGTAAGTAGAGGATAGAATAGGGAAGTGACAGAAAATCCATTTGGCAGATAAAATAGGCTCTCTTCATATGTGTATGTGATTGCATGTGTATGAGTAAGATTAAGTAATCATAATACAAGGATAGACATCTTTTGGCATTATAATGGCAAATCAGAAAGTAAAATACAATTAAAAAAAGAATTAGCCTATTGATAAGAGATGCTACTTTAAGAATCAAATTGGTGATGATTACACACAAACAAACACACACACACAGAGAAATACACATCCAGGTGGGTAAACGACCCATGAAATGATGATACTCATATGCTCCTGATGGAAATATAAATTTTTTCCAAAAAAGTTAGCATCAAGTACAAGAGCCTTAAAATGCCCATATTTTTTGATAGACTAATCTAACTGTTTGGAATTTATCCAAAGAGTGAATTGAAGGCAGTTACATTGTACAAGACTGTTCAACATGTTGTTGCTTATATTAGACAACTGTTGGTAATATCCTAAATCCCTGACAATAGGGGAAAATTCAAATAAATGTTTAAATAAAGAATAATGTATCCAGATTCATCAATGAATTATACTCTAAGAATGTTTAATGTCAGAGGAAAATGCTCTCAATATAACGTCAAGTGGAGAAAAAGAAATAAACTGTACGTACATATATGGAATTTCCCAAGTTTGCAAATAAAAGCATATCTATATACAATAACTATATCAAAAGTATACAAATGTAGAAGTAAAATTGTCAGTACCCATAACACAATGATAAATACGGAATATTTGCAAATTTCATATATATGTGTATATAAGTATATATGTAATTCATTTTTCTATTAATGTTATTTGGACTTCTTCATGTTGTTCCTAGTACTGATGTATTACTTTTGAAATGGGAAATCATTGTTATTTTTCAAAGGTGGAATTTAATTTAAACTCTAATGTCCAATTTTCATATTATACGCTAGTAAACAGATATACCAGTGATATTATTAAATAAAGAAATATAAATATAGATTCATTTTCAATAAATAAAACAATTCTCAAGTGGAGAAAGACCTGAAATAACCATCTCAGGCCCCAGTTATACCAGGAGTGAGGCCAGCCCTGTGGGTGCTCTAGTCACGTCACTCCTGACCCCTCCTCCCTGAAGCTGTTCTTTTTTCCCACATCCTAGCAGTTTTACTGTCCATCTTCGTCCTTCTGTCTTCCGGTCTCTGTGTCTCTTGCTCTTTTGCTTGCTCTTCCCTCTCTCTTCCTTATAAAAGAAAAGTCCCCTTGTTGAGAGAGCAGGGACATCGGGGAAGAATCCCAGGTCAATTTTGAGCTGAAATAACTGACGCAATTTGTGCCTTCCTTTTCTATCCCTGTCCTTCCTGGAGACCTGAAACGTCTCCAGAACCCCCTACACTGAGTCCCCCTCACGCTCCTTAATGATTCAGGCAGAACTCGGGTCACCATCCTGGCCTTCCAGTGACTCACGCTGAGATTCCGGAATTGTTTCTCTTCCACCCAAATGCGAACATTAGGGAGATTCAAAAGTTGCCATGGACGAAGGTCCACGCTAATTGGACAAATTAGACAAGAACGTTAAATATAGAATTCAAACTGCCAAGGACACTGGGATTATACTCCAGTTCTCTATGCACGTGTATTCCACATCTACAAAGGTGGAAAGCAAAGAGGTAAGAATTACAAACAGAGGCATTAGAGAGATGAGACTGTGCATTCCTTTTCTGTTTTTCAGAATTCTATTTGAAGTTGCTCTTACGTGGCTTACACAGTAAAATCATGTCACAAAAAAGTGATTCCAAATAAGGAACTGGACTCAGAGAGTTTTAGCAATTTCCCCAAAGGCACACAGGAGGTAAAACACAGAGCTAGGATTCAGATTAAGGCTCGTCTGATTCCACCATCTTTCCAATCCCTACCTCAGGGCATTCCTGTGAAATGAGATTACCCATCACAACATTTGGCACAAATTATTTTAAAAATGTTTACTTAGAACCAGAAGATAGTATGTGAATGGGGGATGAGAGGGTATAAAAGAAAATCAAATGAAGGAAAAAAAAATGAAGGCTATGCAACAGACTGTATGAATTTTGCTAAATTGTGCCTTAGAAATAGTTCAGACTTGGTCATCAGAAGACTTACCTCCCTCTACTTCCTATACTTTCTATACTTTAATTCAAAGCCACCCAATTAGTCATTCTCTTAAGACTCTGAAAATTGATTTTAGGGCATTTATCTCAGTTGCAATTTTACATTTATTTTTGTACTTATTTGATGCCTGTCTCCTCCCGTAGACCAAAAACTCGCTAAGTGCAAAATTGTGTCAGCTTTTCTTTACTCCATATCCCTCAAGTCTAGAACTGAGTTTGACATATAGAAAATGCTCAGTTAATGCTTGTTGGACAAATGGTTGGATGATGACTACATCTGTTTTGATGTGTGAGGTACTTGCTCCAGTGTCTGTATTTCTCCCCCTCGGGTGTGCTGAGAGCTGGAGAGCAGCTGTCATCCACCTTCCATCACCCCTTCTACACCCTCAACCTAAGCGTTATGGGAAGCTATCATTCAGTTCCTCGGCAGAAAAGTACAACAAACATCCCCAGTGCTCCTTCTGCCCTGAAGCCTCAGGTCTCGAGCAAGAACTGAACCCTGAGAACCAACTCCAAGAGAAATGAGAAGATTTTACAAGCCTGAAGGCTCCTTGCGTGGAGCCCTCACCTATGTATACCTTGCCTTTGCATCATTTAAAAAATGTACTTCTCTTTTCCTTTAGACTTAAGCTTCTTGAGTTCAATGTCTCTACATACATATTACTGTGTGCCAGCATGAAGATCCACTCACTCATCCGTTCTTTATTAATTTCTTCAACAACTTTTATCCAGCATAATTTTCCCAGGCACTGGGGATATAGAGATAACAGTGCCTAGTTTAGTCAAAAAAGCAGAGAAGGGACTTCCCTGGTGGCACAGTGGTTAAGAATCCGCCTGCCAGTGCAGGGGACACAGGTTCAAGCCCTGATCTGGGAAGATCCCACGTGCCATGGAGCAACTAAGCCCATGTGCCACACCTACTGAGCCTGTGCTCAAGAGCCCGCGAGCCACAACTACTGAAGCCCACTCACCACAACTACTGAAGCCTGCGCGCCTAGAGCCCGTGCACCGTAACAAGAGAAGCCACCGCAGTGAGAAGCCCACACACCACAATGAAGAGTAGCCCCCGCTCATCGCAACTAGAGAAATCCCGTGCGCAGCAACAAAGACCCAATGCAGCCAAAATAAATAAATACATAAGTAAATGGCAGAGAAGACTAAAGTTCTGTTCCCAAGCCCCAGGAATGAATGCCGTGTCCCTGAAACCCTCCATGATTCATGCTTGAGAAATATGCTAATGGATTAATTAGTAGTGTTTCATGTGCAAAAGGTCATATTTAAGATTAGAGAATTAGAGGTGGTATCAATGATACTTTCCCATTTCAGGTACTTAACTGACATTTATTTTCCATTTACCACCCCTTCCATACAATGCGACTGAGATGCTTTTAAATTTATGTTGCTTTGTTGCTGATAGCATGCTTATTAAGAGGATTAAAGAGTGTGTCTGGTCCATCAGCCAAATATCTATTTCACTTTGATTGTACGGGAACACAGTTGACTACCACAGTCTTGGCCAATTATGGAATAATTAGAATACTTTGTAATGTATATTTAACAGATTTCTAGGAGTATTTCTCAAATCCCTTGCATAGTTTTATTCATTTTGAACCCGACTCTCCTGTTTTTCCTTTTCTTTCAATATGATTATCTTCAAAAGGAATTAAATCTGGTATTCTCCAGTTCGAGAAATAAGGAAGCAGTTTACAAAGTTCAACTTTATATACTGTGATTCCTTGTAAGAGGAATAGTATAAAAGGAATTGCTTATGATAGGAACACCAGTGGTCTGGAGCAATTCCTACTAATCACTGATCATGGTAAAAATGGAATGCCAAAATGGAAACTGGCTGAGATCTCTAGACAGGGGATATTCTAGACTTGAAAAACTGGGGTGATAGATACTCAATGATTCCATTACACTGAAAGCGATGGGAAGGAGGCAGCTTTGGAGAGAGCTGTCGGTGCACTCTGAGTCTCCCTAGCTTCCACGAACGGAAAAGGGGAGAAGGGTGTTTCCTTCCTTGAAGTCTCCACAGTAGGAGGTCTTGGCAGAACTGCTCCGAAGATTTGAGTGCTGTCTCTTGACATTTTGGTGGCAGAGCAGCCTGGTGTCTGACACCTGCCTTGAACATAACAACAACAGCAATAATAAATGTTTGTTATCTGCTTCAGTAGTGGAGCAAAGATAAGAACTGTGTGTTGAATGGCCTGTGCCCCTAGAGTTGACCCTGCAGATGCAGTATGAGTATTTACCATCACCTAGAAAAGCAATCCTGCCTTCCCACCACACCCTCCATTACCCATACGAGAGAGAGAGAGAGAGAGAGAGAGAGAGAGAGAGAGAGAGAGAGAGAGAGAGAGAGAGAGAGAGAGAGAGAGAGAGAGAGATCTGGTATGGGATCTTCTGAGGTTGCTTCTAAACAGGGTTTAACAGCTCTCAGCACAGAATCTGGGTATCTCAGGGCTGAGGAGAAGGTCAGCATCCAACCAAAGCAGATGAGCGTGATGTCTGGTATGGGAAACTGGGTGAGAGAGCCCCACCAAAGGAGGCCGAGGGTCTTTGAAGAATCCACAACATTCTTCCGGAGAAAGTCACTTTTAAATAGGACATCACATGACATACCACTCGACAAGACCACCAATCAGGTAACAACTTGGTTGTGCCCTTTCCCATCATCCCACCCTGGTGAGGCTCAGAATACTCAATGGGCAGATTAAGGGAGAAGGAGTTCAAACACTGGGGGGAGGAGAGAGAAGAGACTAGCCACCTGCTCTCCTGAAACTTTCGTCTTCATGTCTGCACTGGGACCCAGCTGGGGAAGGAGAGAAATCCCAACGTTAAAAAACCATTGAGTGGGCTTCCCTGGTGGCACAGTGGTTGAGAGTCCGCCTGCCGATGCAGGGGACACGGGTTCGTGCCCCGGTCCGAGAAGATCCCACGTACCGCGGAGCGGCTGGGCCCGTGATCCATGGCCGCTGAGCCTGCGCGTCCGGAGCCTGTGCTCCGCAACGGGAGAGGCCACAGGAGTGAGAGGCCCGCGTACCGCAAAAAAAAAAAAAAAAAAAAAAAAAAACCATTGAGGTTTGATTATTCCGTGGGACTGGATATTACTGGATATTATACCTGCTAACATGAGATTTTGTGTGTGTTTGTGTGAATTGAACTGACCTGGTAACTGTTTGCATGGGCTAACACTGTCACGAAAGATTGGGGTGTTTGTCATATTTATCCAGTGTCAGGGAAAGAGGCCACACTAAGGGGGACAGATTTGGAGGGACCATGAGAGACAAAGATGAAGGTCCCCTATGAGTCCTCCTCATTCAGTGTGATGGCTACATATGACAGAGTCATTAGTGGATTGACAGGGGTAGGAACAGGGCCTAATCTGACCTGAGGGATCAGAGAAATTGTTTTAGAGGGAGAAATAGAAATGTCTGAGGTGAGCGTTGATTGATAAGTGAAAGTTTATAGACTGTTGAGGCCTGATTGTTCTTAATATAGAAGCATCTAGAGCCCAAATGTGCACCTCCGAAATCTGAGCCTAGAAATTTACTTGGACCCTTGATATCCACACTCTTGTCATCTTTGCTTGATTCTCTCCTCTCTTTCTGCCTGAAAACATTTCATATTCTGCACGTCATTCAGCCCTCACCCGTTTTCCCCAAAGGGTCAGGGTGGTTCATTCAAGCTATCGAAGGTAATAAACAAGGCCTGCCACACTGCTTTTCTTTAGGACCTGGCGTGAGACCCGGCAGGAATCTGCACCCATCTAATCTCTCCCAGGTTCACCATTTCTGTCAGATGCTGCTTTCCCCTGCAAAACCCTCTTGGCATTCTGTAATTTCCTGATATTGCAAGGTAACTGATATTGACAGAGCCTGTGAGGATCGCCTTGGGAAAAACACATCAAAAGACAACACTCAGCTGTCTTTACCTTGCCCCTCCGCTTAGCTATGCAAACCACACCTGGCAGACACATCAGGAATCCATTAAAAGCCTGTGCCCTGGCCTGCCAGTCACTGAAATGGAGCACAGCAAGAATGATAAATCCAGCTGCAGTTAATTGAGCACCTACTGTGAGTGGAATCTTTTGATTAAAAGTACTTTGTGTATAGTATCTTTAAATTTCACCCCAGAACGGCAAGGGAGATGTTATTGCTTCCATTTTGTGGGTGAGGAAAAATGATTGAGATGGGTTAAGTAGAAATCCTGCTCTCATCAAATGAGATCTGGAGTAGGATTTCTACTAAGTACTTTCTGGCCCCAGGGCTGGTGCCCATTACTGTTCTTTATGTGGTAGGTGTGTCCATCCTTTAACTTAATTCTCAGAACAGTCTTTCCAGGAGAGCTTTTTCTGACTCCTCCAAACAGTACCCTGAACTTGTTTCCTTCCCTTGCTCCCAAAACCCTTTGTCCAAATCTTGAAAATGGCACTTATCTTGTTACTGTAAAAATTTATTTATATGCCTATTTTCCCATTAGACTGGAAAGTTCCCAAGTGCCGAGATGGAGCTCTTGCCTTGTATTTTCACTAAATATCTAGGCCTGCTCTGCACACAGTAGGACTTCTTAAAGTCATTGAGTGATCAATGTATCGTCATTTATACATAAGAAATAAGGAACTCAGAGAGATGGTACAATAAACAGAGGTCACACAACTAGTCACTTTGGAATCATAATCTAAAATCCTTGTCTCCTGACTTCAAATATACAGCCGCTTCTTACATATTCAAGCTGGAATTAATAATGTTTTTATGTGCCTCTGGAGGTATTATAGTAGACTACCAAGGCAGAATCAGAAGGAGGTGTGTGTGTGTGTGTGTATGCATGCACGCACATGTGTATAAAAATGTAGAGTAATTTACCATTAACCTGCTAATTCTCCAACTAGCCTCCCTGGTGATCCTAATTCCCATTTCTTTTCTTGAGATAACATTCCACCATGCCACAGCTTTCATTCAACAAATATTTGTTGAGTGCTTTTACCATGTTGCAGGCAGTATGATAGATGTGGGCGTTACAGAAACATACATATTTACTAATGTGAATTTCAGTGGTAAGAAGAGTACAGGATGCTTGGAGAATGGATGATAGAAAGCCTTGACCTAGGCTGGTTCTTCAGAGTGAGCGTCCCTGGAGGAGTGACGGCAGGTTGGAGAGCTAAAGGAGAGATGAGATTTCTGTCAAGAGGAGATAGATGAGGGGCTAGGGGCCCATGGAATGTTCGAGGAACTAAAGGGGGGGCTGACGTCACTGGAACCCAGGGATCAAGAGGACCAGCTGTGTAGCTCCCTGCAGATGTAAACAGTGGCCAGAACACGTAGGACCCTGGGAAGATAATTGTTATTCTGTCCTTTACTCTAAAAGCGCTACAGTGGCACTGACATGTTTCAGCTGGAGAGTCATATGAGCAGTCTCGAATTTCTCTCCTTGTTGTGAGCATGCGTTGGAAGGAGATAAGGATGGATGTTGGGAGGCCAGTTCTGAAGTACTGAAGTTGTCAGGGAAGAGATGATAACAATGTGTCTGAATATTTTGTAAATCACCAGAGTCATCTATTTTTTGTCTATGTAGAAAGGAAAAAGGTCAGTCTTCTGGTGCTGATGATAAATCATTAAAAATTTCTCTCCAAAGAATGTCGCCCTAATTGTCCTACACCATCCTCCCAAGTGTCCTTTAAAGGTATACAGTGCGGAAAAAATGTATGCTGGGCTTTTTGGGGTCTGTGTTTGTCGAAGGCCTTTTGGATGCTACAAAATTTCTTTCTCCACCAATCTCACACTTCCCTGTCTGTGCCTGAGCCTGTCCTCCACAAAGCTAGTGATGACCTGATTTTAGAGAGGCCCACAACTGGTAGTACCCTGAGTGGCCAGTTGACTTAGCTACTGGCTGGAGCCCAGTCGAGACCTAATTCTCCACTTGGTTTGTGCCTCAGATAGAGGGCAAGGCTGCCTTCAACTCCTTTGTCTCCCTGGTTTGTCTTGCCTGCTCTCACAGGCAGAGCTGATGTGCGTGGAGGCTCATGTCCTCCTCCTCTCCCGCCCCTTCCTCCCCCTCCCCCTCCCCTTCCCCCTCCCCCTCCTCCCCCTCCCCCCTCCTCCCCTCCTCTCCTTCCTCCTCCTCCCCTCCCCCTCCTTCTCCCCCTCCTCTCACTCCTCCCCTTCCTCCTCCACCTCCTCCTCCTCCCCTCCTCCTCCCCCTCTTCTTCCCCCTTCCCTTCCTCCTCCTCCTTCTCCCCTTCTCCTCCTCCCCATCCTTCTCCCCTCCTCCTCCCCTCTCTCCCTCCTCCCCTTCCTCCTCCTCCTCCCTCCTCCCCTCTCCCTCCTCCCCTTCCTCCTCCCCCTCTCCTTCCTCCTCCTCCTCCCCTTCCCCCTCCCACCCCTTGTCTACTGTGGTCATGCAATGGGGGCAGAGGACTTGGAGTGGTGATTAAAGCAGTTAGCCTTGATCTATTAACACTGAATTGAAGAAAGGGAAAAAAAGAGAGTGGAGCATTCTCTGAGTTCTTTCCTAACCAGGAGTTGTGCATCACACATGCAAAGATAATGCCAAATTAATGGCTCTGCCAGCCTGATGAAGCCTTTTTATCTTCTCTAAAGAACCAGAATCTAGCAGTAGCTTCCCATACCCTTTTATCCTGTGAGCACTAGAGTCATGCCCTGGGGCTCACCTAGCATACCTCCTTGCATTTTACAGTTGGGAAAATTGACAAACAAAGAACAATGCATTCACTCATTCATCCAAGAATTTGTACAGGGCACCCCCCTTTGTATGGTAGGCTTTGTGCTAGGACAGGGAGTCAGAGAAAAATGAGTAAAGTCTTTGCTGTTGAGGAGCTCTCTGCCTGGTAAACAAGGGAATTAACCACAGCCTGGGGAGAGCTCTAACCTTGCTCTGATGATGACAGTGATGATGACGGTCGTGGTGGCGTTGGTGAAGAGGAGGATAAGGATACTGATTTTGCTGGTAATGGTGGGATGATGAAGGCACTGACAGCTAATGGTGAGCTATGCCGGAGTGGCCTGGCCCCAGGCTCCTACAGAGGCTACATCAAAAGTGCTGTCTCTACTAGAAAGTATTTTTACAGAAAACATCTAACTTGGTCAGCCTTGGAGTTAAACACAACTTTTTTTCTCCTAATCTTGTGTTTTTCAAGGTGAGAGTGTTTCACCCACTATGTTGTTAGGCAGATAAATGCATATTTTAGTGCTTTATATTGGATCCAGGAAAAGATACTGCAACTAGTTAACATATTAAATATTGACTATGTACTGGGAAATACCAGGCTCTACCCTCTCATTTCTCGGCTACATGTGATGTCTGATGAGCTATATACTAACAGGCACAATGCAACTTACAATATGCTGTCACAAGAGCTGCACCAATAGTGAGGATTTGGGGTGGCTTAGTGAAAGACAGAACCTTTGCCTCAGTCCTAGAAGAATGGGCACAATGTTGACAGAGGGTTATGTGCTGGAGAATGGCCTGCCAAGTGTGATCCTATTTAATGGATCATAGGATCCAATGGGTGAATAAGCTGCTTCACCCATTGGACCCTGCGTTTTCTCAACTATAAAGAAAGAAAGGTTAATTAGTAAGATCTACTTGTGTCATGCTGTGAGTGCTAAATGAAGTATTTAATGCAAACCTAGTCCCTGCTGCATAGCAGTAATGAGGATGCTGCTGCTGGTGGTAGTGATAGCGGTGGTGGTGAGAATCATGATGATGAAGATAAAGATGGTGGTGGTACCGATAGTGATGATGGTGGTGAGGGGTGGAGGTGGTGTTGATGATGATGATGGTCGTGGTGATGGTGATGAAGATGATCATAGTGGTGGAGGTGGTAATGGTGATGGTGGAGGTGGTGGTGATGATGATGATGATGATGACTGTGATGATGATGGTGATGATGATGGTGATGATGATGGTGATGATGATGAAGATGATGATGGTGGTGATGATGATGGTGATGATGATGGTGATGATGATGAAGATGATGATGGTGATGATGATGATGGTGATGATGGTGATGATGATGAAGATGATGATGGTGATGATGATGACAGTGATGATGATGGTCGTGGTGGTGTTGGTGAAGAGGAGGATAAGGATATTGATTTTACTGGTAATGGTG
Source organism: Kogia breviceps (assembly GCF_026419965.1). NCBI lineage: Eukaryota > Metazoa > Chordata > Mammalia > Artiodactyla > Physeteridae > Kogia > Kogia breviceps. The sequence continues at coordinate 37,962,078 of NC_081327.1, forward strand.
GGCTGATAATGGCAATGATGAACTGTACCATTTTCATAGATGTCGTTGATAACCTGCAAACATGCTTCAGAGTTCTATAGTTACTCTTCTTTTCAGGGACTGGTGTGCACTGGTTAGAGTGAAAACTCACCCAAGGAATCATCCAGTTATCCATGAGGCCCTAAATGATAAAGTAGTATCTCCCAACTGGCAGATGAGGCTATGAGCCACTCCTGCCCAGGGGTGTTCCAGCCACCCACAGGTAGAAGACAGACAGCTAACAGGGATTTGACATCCAACACAAGAATTCTCTCTTGTCTTTCAACAGAAAGTTTATTTTCTGTGTGGGAGAGTTTGATGGATATTTCTTATTTTTCTGTTTTCTGTACTAAGCAGTAAACAACACATTCCATTTCATTCTTTACAGTGTTTTATCAATAACAAGATTGCCTCTCTCTGCCTTTCTTGTAAGTACCTGGATTCAGGGCCCTGTTTATAGCTTCTCTAATTGGAAGATTCCTTTTAGTCTGAGGAAGAATAGCAGAGGGCCTGAGAGCAAGGGATCTCTGGAGTTTGGATGGTGGCATCCTCATATATTTACAGTACGTCCTTTGGCAAATTTCTTGAATCCTTTGAGTTCCAGGATACCGATCCCATGCTTTTTGTCTTCTTTCCTCCGTCCTCACCCCTTTCCTCTCTCTATCTTTCTCACATTGACAACAGTGATTTTAAGTCGCCCAAGATGTTTGCAATGAGCTCCCTTGGGCTGCCTACTGCCCTCTTTGGCTGACTGAGAACAGCTCTGGGATGAAGGGAAAGTTCTGATCCCACATGCTGTTGAGTCCTAGCTGTAGAGCTGCTGCTCAGCTATGTGGAGAGAGCAGGAACTTGCAAGAAGCTCTGGGTGTGTCGGCAAGATGTGGAGGATGCCATATTGGAGAATTTGTGGAGTTGTTCATAGAAGAGCATGTCTTCAAAATAACCCACTGCTCCCTCCTGGCCCTCTCCCCCGCGTTCCAATTCTGAGGCACTCTGTAATCACACATGAGTGAAAGCAGGTCTACCTAACCTTGAGATAAAAGCTTTCTTAAAAAAGAAAAGATAATATCAAAAACTGAGTGCTCTCCAGAAAAGGGAAATAGAAGATGAAGGAATAACAGCAATGAAAATAAAAAGAACAACTAAGTGGTTGAACACGTACTTGGCACCCAGTGTGTCACTAAACTCTTGATAGGCTTTATCTCATTTAATCCTTACAAGCATCTCATGGGGTTTGCGGTAGTATTTTTCTAAATTTGCAGATGAGAAAACTGAGTCATCAGGAGGGTAAGACACTCGCCCAAGATGCACAAGTTAGAGATAGCAGAGTCAGGGTTTGCCTCTGACCCCTCTACCTTCTGCTTCTTCCCAAAGCACATGCTGATGTTACAATATTTGTTTCTCAGAGCTCAGTTAGAATGCTGATAATGTAAAAGTGGCAGGGATGATAAAATGCAGACGAGCACCAGGAGTCCTAGCTGGAAGCTGGAGGGTGTCTTTGCCTAAGCACTCTTGCAATTTGGGCTGGACACTTCTTTGTTATGGAGGGTTTTCCTATGTTGTAGGATCTTTGCAGCATCCCTGGTCTCCACTCACTGGTTGCTAGTAGCAACCCCCCTCCAGTGTGACAACCAAAAATGTCTCTAGACATTGGGGTGCAGATTTGCCCCGGTTGAGAACCACTGTTCCGTATATCCTGTCCCTCCAGGCCTTGGTCAATTGCAGGACTGAGCTAAACATTCTTTAGCTACTGGGTCTTCCTTCACAGTTTGTGTTCCAGTCAGTCTGACCTTTCCTAGTTGCCAACAATCACTCTTTGTCCCTGCTTGATCAACAATAAAATGAAGATAACACTTCATAGAAGTAACGTGAATTTTATAGCATGACCTTCCTTATAGATGACAATGTCAAATATTACTTATAAAAGGACTTCGAACATGATGATACTCAACAAATGCTAGTTCACTTCACTTTGCCCATCTCACCTACTGTGATAAGGAAAACAAAATTGAACTTTGCCTTTCTGCCTCCCATGAAAGAATCTAATAACCCACACCACCCTCAAAAATCCATGAAATCTTTTAAAAAGTCAGTTCCCAAATTTGACTATTTTGTGTGTATACATTAAGTAGACATTTGGGAACATCTGGATAAAGAATGACTTTCCTTAGTTTTTATCCATATGGCTGTGCTTCTCAGATACAACCTAACAATGATTTTAGTTTGATTATGAAAGCAAAACGGGCCATGTTTGGACTCAAAATCTTTTGTTTAAAACAGTCCAGTCCAGTCTCAGTCCATCAAGTCTTTTGTTAAAAACAAGACCACAGTGTCATAGATTTACATAACAATGCTTCAGATTTTGATGTGGAGTAGAATTCATTTCACATCCCTGCCACAGACTTTTCATTTTGATTGAAAAAAACAAATTTTCTGTGTGCGTGTATGTGTGAATATGTTTATGTATATACGTGTATGTGTGTGTGAGCATTTATATATGTATATGAATGTATATGTGTGTATACACATGACATATATATCTTCATACAAATATATATATGTGTGTATATCTATATATCTATATATATATTTCCATTAATCAGGGAGAAAAATTATGTGGCTGACATAAAGCCATCTATATCAGAAGAAGTGAAAAAGAAAGTTTAACATATTGGCCAATCTGCATAGAACACATATACAGAAATGCAGCCCATCTTGGCAAAAAAAAGGTACTTTCCTGCCTCTAATGGCTTGCTAATAGCCATTATCGGCAACAATGCAAAGGAAAAGAAAATAAAAAGAGGCATTTTTATGCACTGCCCATTAAGAGCAGCATACATATAAACTCATGAACTTAGAAAATAAAACAAGCAGACTGGTTGCTAAACAAAAGCTTGATTTCATTTCCAGTGCTATCGATGGATAGTTTGTCATTAAAAAGATAGAGCCGTTTAAGCTGCCCCAAGGGAAAGACTTAAAGTGGGATAAAAAAGAATCCAGTGGAGTATGCAGACCTGCGCCAGTTTTAAATAATTGCCATTCCACCATGAATCCAAAGAGATTGTTCTGAGACACGGCCCATCAGCCGAAGGGAGCGGGTCATACCTTCGGGATGGGCCACATGCCCAAGTTGCCACACTACAGAACCCCATGGGGACAACCCTTAGGCAAAGATGGAGGAGTCCCTGCCTCCACTTTGTGAAAACATGGTGGTTAAAGACCTGTCTGTCTGTATTCCTTGCTGGTTTGCCATGTGGCCTCATATATCTTTAGAATATTGTCTGTTAATTCCAGAATGGAACTAAAGAGGTCATTAGGTCCAACTGCCTGCCTTAACCTCTCTAAATCAATTTACCTCCATAAGTTACTTTTATTATTTTTTTTAAACTTTTATTTTTTAAAAAAAATTATTTATTTTTAAAATGTATTTTTGGCTGCTTTGGGTGTTCGTTGCTGCATGTGGGCTTTCTCTAGTTGTGGCGAGCAGGGCCTACCCTTCGTTGTGGTGTGCGGGCTTCTCATCACGGTGGCTTCTCTTGTTGTGGTGCACGGGCTCTAGGGGCGTGGGCTTCAGTAGTTGTGGTGCACGGGCTCAGTAGTTGTGGCACATGGGTTTAGTTGCTTCGCGGCATGTGGAATCTTCCCAGACCAGGGGTCAAACTTGTGTCCCCCGCATTGGCAGGCGGATTCTTAACCACTGCACCACCAGGGAACTCCCCATAAGTTACTTTTAAATCAGCCCATAAAAGGGTATTAACTTTATTTCTGGGTGCCTTAACTTGTTAAATTACTTATGTACATGGAGTGTATAACTGGCTAGCACATAATACATGCTCAATATATGACCATTTCCATTGTTCCTATATTTACTATTTTTTTTGAAAGGCAGCTGATATAAAAGAAACTTTAATGACTTCAGAATTAGATAGCATTACATTCACATTATCTTTGCACGGTCTTGGTTAAGGATTTAGCATCGATGGGCCTTAGTACTCTCATTTATAAAACAGGGGTGCTGTTTCTTTGTATATTTCATGACTGTTGTGAGAATTAAGTGAGGAAATACTTGGAAAAGGAGGGGGGCATAGGAAATTCTCAGTGAAAATCAGCTACTATTATCAACACTGCTGGTAGTATCATTTACATCTCAGCAGATGACAATCATTACATTTCAATCAGTCATTGAAATTGCAGACATCACTGGGATGGAAAATGAATGGTACTCTTTCCTATTACTTTTGCCTTGTAGTGATGTCACATAGTGAGTAATTTTCCTCTTAACTTGGAGCTGACAGTAGAGTTTTAAGGAGAATTAAAGAGGATGAAGAGGAAGAGATTGGAGATAAAAACCCAAAGTGTGGACTACACATGAGAAGGGAAGTCTGAGCAGCATTCATGGTCCCCTGGAAGGGTAAGAAAGAAGGTCCAGGAGGGTTCCTTCAAAGCCTCACTTCTCTACTGAACATGAACTGTGCTGGGGGCTCTGGGTGAAACAACAAACAAGACTGGCAGGGTGCCTGGTTAGGGAGCATAAGGTCTAGTAGGGGAGAAAGTGGCCCTTAGAATACAAGTGGTAGGTAGTAGGATGGAGTAGAGATTCAGAGACAACGGCACTTAACCCAGACCTGAGGCAACAAGGAGGACTTCCTGGAGGAAAATACATCTTGGCAGCTCCTAAAGGATTTATAGGACTTCGGAAAAGATGGCAATTGCTTTGCCATTTATGATTTATCTTGCTTAAACTTTCTGAGCTTTGGTCTCTTTTTCTGTAAAATGTGGATAAAATAATATGGACTGTGATTATATACACATATTATAATATATATTATACATATCATATGTATATTATAATAGGTGCTTCATCAATATTTCTTACTCAGCCAATTCCAGCTTTCAGCCAATTCCAGCTTTCATTGCCAAGCTGAGGAGCTTGGGCCAGTTACTCACGCACTCTGGTCTTCACTTTGCAAACAGCAGTATCTAAAATCCCATTCTCATGCTCTACAATCTGATGAGCAGAGCCAGACTTCTCTGTGACAGACATCTCTCCCTCTCTCTCTCTCCCCGCCCCAGTTTTGGTCACTCTTGCTCTTCTCTACCACTCCCTCTCCTGCTATCCAGTCCCTCCTTTAAAGGCCTCAAGTCCTGCTGAGAACCAGAGGGCACATTTTATGCTGGGCGCACACCCATTGGGGACCACTTCCCAGACCTCAGCTTCTCCCTTCATAATTGAAGTGGAGGCTTTGAAATGTTCAGTGCGGCTTCCTCTGAACTTGCATCTGACCAGTTTCTCCCGCTGCCTCCCAAACCTTTAATTTGTCAGTAAAATTGTTCAGTTTTCTTATAACCACGCAGGGTTTTTCATACTCCTGTGGTTGCAGAAATGGAGGCCAGTAAGCGATGGCTATTTTTACAAGAACTCCCTTGCACAACACTCTGGCTATCTCTGGGAGTGGCTTCAAAGAGAAATATCAATACATGAGTGACTTCCTTCAAGGGCACCTGGATACCCAGAGAATTTGAGTTTCACTTTCTATTTCCTTGAAGACTAAGGATATACGCTGCTTGCTCCTAAACAGCCACAGCTGAAGCAGGATTCCAAGAAATGCATTTTTCTCTAAGCCAATGTCAAATTCCAACTTTACCTTTGATTAGCTATATAACTTGGGTAACTTCCCTGAATTCCAAGCCTCAGTTTCTTCATCTGTATAATGGGGATTAAAATGTGATTTAAGGGGGCTGATTCGAGAGTGAAAAGTACCGCTGGTATACTACGTTTGAATCACTAACCTAGCTCTGGTACAAATGTTGGCATTCCCCTGCCTTCAAGGGGAATACAATCTAGTTAGAGTTGCTGGAGGTGGGGATGGAATTTTGGTGCCCAGATCTCTTCTGTTCTGGATTTGTAGACCTAAGGAGCTACACACACACATTAGCAATAATTATGGAGGAAACATAACGTCAACTCTCTTCTAGCTCATACATTCCTCTCTAGCTCCCAGCTTAGAACTCCTTAGGAAATAGTATTGAAGTCATGGCTATCTTCATCTGCTTTGGGACTCTATAATGGTTGGGCCCGCGGGGTCCCCTTAGCACATCGCTGCATGGGTGAGGTAGGCTGATCTGGCCCCTCATTCTGGAGACCGCATTGATAATAGATAGATGCCCGTTGCTTTTAGCACAGTGTGACCCTGTCCACTAGTGAATCATGGCCCACTGAATGTCAAGCAACTCCATTGTTCTCTCTTGAAAAGGAGCTCTAATGTGATGTGGGGAGGGGGGAGGGCCACAGAGGGTTAAAGGTATTGGTCTGTTTGTTTGTTTTTCCCATCACTTATATGCAGTGCTAAAATATGAGTTGAAGGGCACACGTGTAACACCCCCTCCTCAACCAAGCAGGGGGGACATATATAGATTGAAACAGATAAGTATGAGTGCAACTTGCTATATTCTGTAATCAAAGGTTAGAAGAGGGCCGCATTTTTATCAGCTCAGTCACAGACACTGTAAAGGAGATGAAGAATAAGGAAAAGAAATAGTGAGGCAGCCTTCGGATCAACCACCTCTTAGGGAGATTGCCCTGTGCTCTGCAAATTCATTCCCCTGCTTATGTGTAGGAATCTATTTTTAGACAGCAGACCTGCAGGCCTTTTTCCATGTTCACTTTTCAAAAATTCAATTTGGCTAAGCTTGCCTGAGCACCAACTGTATACAAAGCTGTGGTAGGTAGAGTAGGAAAGATAAAAATGCAAAGCTCCCTAACAACCTTATGGCAGTGTGTTAGAAGAAGATAAAGAGTTTTGGAGAAAGACATCTGGGAAAGGGTTTATCTCATCTCTGGTACTTGCAAGCTGAATGTTCTTAGATAAGTCCCCACCCCGCCCCCAGCCTCAGAATCCTCATCTGCAAAATGGGGTTGAGAAAACCTACTTCTCAGGGCTGAGAAGGATCTGGCACACAGAAGTTGCTTAGTAAATGTTAGATTCCTCTTCCTACAGTATCCATAGGACAGCTCAGATACTGGACACCATCCTTAGAGAAATGGGAAATGGAAAATGTGAGGATGATAAATTCCAACATCTGCCTGCTTGGCCTTTTATCTGTACTTGGGGACAGGGTGTTTATTGAGACAAGGTAGATTTGCAGTTATAGATTATTAATAGTTTGTGATACATTCTGGGTGATGGGTATCTTCCCCCCAGACATACAGCGACAGTAGCATTCTCTCTTGGGAAAAACAACAGCATCAAACCAGAGCAGAAGACTCCAAGAGAAAAAAAGAACATAAAACTCCAGACCCAAATTACAGCCCATTTTGTTTTACTTTGGATTCCTAGAGAGTTTCTTCCACCTCCCACCTCACTGACTTTACGAACCTTTTCCCTTGAATTCAAACACTTCTGTTTGGTTGTTCTTGCCGGCTTAGATACTATACTGACAAGATTTGCAAAATACCTCCTCCTTCTTGGGTGCTTTATAAGTTTAGAGACTCACCTTACATCGCTATCTACTGCCTTTCTCATGTAACCTGATAAGATATTTGTCTTGAGTCAAGATTGGTTTTTTCTGCAGCAGTTCAGGCAGTAGGGATCCCAGGAGACACAGTTATGCCATAGAATCAAAACCTTTTAAAGGGAACTAAGGGATTGAAGAGATCATTGATTCCCACTGTCCCTATTTTACAGGTGGATAAAAAATGAGGTGTCCTGGTAAAGGTCACACAGGAAACTACAGTTTGGAGAAGGGATAAGAGCACTGGGGTCTGACACCGTGTACTCATATTTATTAGGGGGTGACTGTCATTCTGATTTTATGACTATGCAAAGTATATATGATCTTGAGGGCATTGTGTCGCTCTTCCACTCAACACTAACTCTTCTCCACTAGCTCTCTGATTCTCGGAAGATCAGTTGCAAGTATGATGCCTTTCATTCATTCACATTGGGACAGGTGAATGTAGTAGAAATAACACCGCACTTGGAGCCCTGCTGGCTATATCCTTGCTGTCATCTTGGGGAATATACATAACCTCTTCAACCTTTGGTTTCTTCACAGGTAAAACATTTAATGACAGTAGTTTTCTCCAACCTAAGAGTTAATTTCAGCTCTGTGACTCATTCAACCAATATTTATAGGATACCCACTCAATGCCTGGCAATACCTATGTGCTGTGACATATATAAAACAGGATAAAACATCATCCCTCCACTTCAGGGCTTTGAATCTTAATGCTGGGTCTGCGCTGACCAGATTCTAGGAGCCTGGTGTTGTGTTTTTCAATGAGCTGAGATGCTATGAACATGGTAGAAAAGAGCTTTTCACCCTTTGAGATAGCCCTACTAAAGGATGATGTGCCCAGTTCAAAGTCATGTGCCCAGTGCATTTGAAAAGTCAAATGTCACCAGCAGGCTTTGTAGCAGGTATCAGTAGAAATGAGTTTACTGGGGAGGCGTGCCTGGTCATATTTTTTGCAACTGTTATAATCAAGGCATTCAGGTTACTACCTCCACTGACTTCCCTTCCTCCCACTTTCAAGCATTTACTCTGTGGTAGGCCTTGATCCAGGCATTATAAGAGCTACCAAAATGAGCTGGCCTTTACGCTCACGAGGTTCATGATCCCAGGGAGGACTGGGGAGGGAGGGACATGGAGAGCATTGATGTTACCTAAAATGCTGGTCTCTTCAACAACCTGATAGAAGTGGTATCATCCTTTTTAAAGACAGCAATCTCAGGTAGTAGTTTATAAGGGACTCGGCTGTAGTTTGTGATAGTTGAGGACATTTCTTATCTATGGAGGTATGTACCTTGATGAGTGAAAATACTGACTTGCCCAGAAGCCCCTGTCTTGACATAAGCTCTCTTCTAAAAGGTCCAGTCTTAGATAAGAAACACTTCCTGCATGCATATGTGTGCACGTGTGTATAGACCTGTGGGTGCGTGTTGTGGAGCATAGACTCATGGAGCATTACCCTTTTCGGTGGGACATTGTCCTAAGAACCCTCCCCCCCCCACACACACACAACTTTATCTGTCAGTCAGCACATTGTGCTCTTTTGTGAGACAATACATGAAATGTTTACCTGGGACAGGTAAATGTTCTCTGGGAAGGATATGCGTTGAGTGGAGAAGACAGTGAAGTTCATAAGGAGTTTGGTTAAAAGATCCTTCAGTGGTTTTGACGACAGGCATTCTGAAGAGAAAATGGTCCAACATCTCTTTTGGGGGAACTTGCATCACTGTGAGGGGGCCATTTTACAGACCTTATTGCTAATCTGCATGAGGAAATGGAGATGAAATAGCAAAACAGCAAAAGCGAGGACTTGTGAAAGTTACAAAATTCTTAAAAGATCCTCATTCAACTTTTTTGGGGCTGGTCCCTTTGGTATAAAGCTTTTCCATTTTTCTCTTTTCTATTATCTTTATGTCCCCATCCTTTACTCGAGGAAGGTCAAATTATGTCATTCTTTGGCAAAAAGTATGCTGCTATAATTGTTTAAAAATGCATGATATAGTTAACTTCTCAAAATAGTTCCAAGTTTTGAAAATGAATCATGTTTCAAACAGTCATCAACAGCAGGCCAATTTGCCTGGCATTAAGTGGTTTCCTAGATGCAGAGTTTACCAAATGATTTCGCTTTGTTCCATCATTTATTCCTGACAGCATCTAAGACTCACGAAGGAACTGAACATTTCTTGAGGAACTCATAATGCTAGTAATCATGGCTGTCATTTCTCAAGCCCCTTTATGTGCCAGGCTCTCTGTTAAGGCTGTATACATACTACCATACTTGCCTGTCATGGCAACTCTATGAAGTAGGGATTACTATCTCAAGCTTTCTGAATGAGGATAATAAGGCTCTGGAAGGTTAAGTAATGTTCCTAAGGTTACAAAGGTGGTAATTAGCAGAGCTGGAATAAGAACAGAAGTTGCCCTGCCTTTAAAAACCACACTGATGGAAGCAGCAAAGCCCATCTTCCATCTAGTGGCTAGATCTTCCTGATGGAGCAGACAGATGTCACAGATCAAGAAGACAGAGAAGCTGTGATGACCTCCTAACTATAATTCAGACAAGTTCTTATCATGTATCAAGGTCTTAAGGGGACATTTTGCTTCTAACACCCTAGTGAGGATAGTACAACTTTAGCCAATTGGCACTATTTTCCTTCATCAAACAATAAAATGTTGAGATAGCAATCAATGCACATATGAACTCAGTCAACACTGGTTACTAACTGGACTGCACACCTTGGGACAGCTTCAAAGAAGACAGGAGGAGCGCAGCCACACGAGACACAGAGCAATAGCATAAGAACGTTGAATGAAATGGGCAACTGCCTGGGCATTTCTGGAAACAGTCACTAGTTCTTTCTATGACGTAGGCAGGACACTTTTCTTTGTGCGTCTGTTTGTTTTTCCATAAAAATAGCTATGTGATTTAAGGAGCTCTTTGGGACAGATTTTTAGGAGATTATTTGTTTTGCATCTATAGTCTTACATAAGAATTATTCCCCCCACAATTTTTAAATATAAAACCAATTCTATAAGTGTGTGTGTGTGTGTGTGTGTGTGTGTGTGTGTGTGTGTAGTTAAATAGAGACTATGAAGAAGGAATGTTAGAGGATTCTCAAAACTTGGGCTATTTATAATAGTCATGTACTGAGGGCTTAACCCGTGGTAATGCGTTGAGCATTTTGTATACGTTATTTCCCACTAAAAATATCATAGAGTAATATCTCCACTGTATAGATGAGCAAACTGAGGTTTTGTGAGGGTAAGTTGCTCAAGGCCACTCCTCTCATAAGCCCAGTTGGTCTGATGCCAGAGTGTTCCCTTTCTCACTGGCACACTGGCCAGAACTGCCTCTCCCACCTGCCCTGCAGGGTACATTTCTAGGGCTGGTCCACATGGCATGGCACCATCCCTCGGTGATGCGATGTTCCTTCCAGACTAAAGTCCGACACAGCCTTTGTCCAAGAGTCAAGCCAACTTGCAGCCAACACGAAAATGAGAGACTTGATTAAATGAAGGCACTCTGCTTGCTTAGTTGCTTTAGATAGTAAAGACCTGGAGGAGGTATGACCTTTTCAGAAGATGGGTTGATCAGTCCACCCAAGTTAAGGACCTAAGCTCTGGTTCTTTCTGTTTCCCGTTACTTTGCTAAACTCCCAGCTGACCCGCATTACCCTCTGAAGATTCTGATTAAACAGCAGCTTCTTTTGATTCCAGCTATTTTCAGGCTCTAGGCAGCCAGCCTCTGGGTCGCTCCGAGGAAACAGCCTTCCTTTCCGGGAGGGCCATCATTAAGGAAATGCTCCCACTCTCCACCCCAGAGGGAGGGGCATGCTGGCACCTGTTGGGTCCTAATGCGTGTGAAGCCCATCTCAGAGCAACGTAATAAGGCCAGTCACCTCCCGGTCTTACAGAGGAGCAAAGTGAGGGTTAGAGGAGACAGTGCTTCCTGCATGAGATTCCGAACCTGCCCTGCTTGCCCCCAAAGCCAGTCTTCTCTTCCCAACACTGTTCTTTCCTCACTGTTTCCATTCAGCACTCAGGGTCTTTTTGGTGTCTCAAGCCAGTACAGAATGGCTTTCACCTTGCAACCTGAGCGTAAGCTCTGAAGAGCTCTTTTTTGCTCTCTGGGAGGAGTCCTTTCTTGGATCTCAGATGCAGAGTTCAGCTGCAAAGCTGGATCCATGTGCGAGGGAGGCAATAACGCTGCCGGGGAGTGGTGGGGAGTTCACTGGTTAGCGCCAGCTGGCTCAGGGGACCGTCTCTCTTCCCTTTTCTGGAGCAAGCGACGTTATGTCTGGCCATGCTCATCTGCTTCGGTGCCCGATTCCATAGCCATTTCAAGTCTTCCCTCTCCCCAAATGAGCATTTACTTTCCCATGGATCACTCCTTTGATATTTGTAACCATGTAGCTCCAGCTTAGAAAACAAATCAGGAGTGACATTCTGTTACTATATTTTCAGCTATAGCTCATAATTTGGTGTAAAGCTTGTCATTGTCTAAGAAACATATCCCTGTGCAGGGAACCCATTGGACACCAGAATGAAATTGACTAAATAAAAGCAGTTTCACTGAACAATTTGCAAATATCACTGCTTCTTGCCAAGCCTTTTTGGCAAAACTGTCTTCAGTGACTCTAGAGCTTTTCCAGCCAGAAAGAGATTTGGGTTACCTTATGCTTCCCTCTCTCATTTTTCTGATATAAATACTTTCATTAAAATCACATAAGTCTCAGACAATAGAAATGTCACTCAGGGAAACATTTGCATTTATTTTTCAGGAAACATTATTGTTTTTCCTTTTCACAGGAAGGGGAGGGAACTTATTTTAGAGCCCAAAGTAAATAGTATTTGCAAGAGACAGTTCTTCACAGCATATTGAAGGTGTGTGTGTGTGTTTGTGTGTGTCTGTGAATGGGGAAGAAGGCATTACTGGAGCCATGTTTCTCTGTCTCTCATAGAGATTAAAATTGTGGAAAGAAACTCTTTGAGACAGGAAAGAAATATGGCACGAGGGGTAACCGTGAAGACCTTGACATACACATCAATGGCCATGGATTCTAGGCCAAATCTAACCAACAACTGGTAGCATGATCCTATCAATTAAATATGTATATATGTGTAAAGCATTATTAAGTTAAAAATTGAGTGGAAAATTTTAAAAAAGGAAAAAGGAAAAATAGACCAAAATCATAGCCCACACGGAGCTTAGACATGTCACTTAGTTTTTCTAAGGCTTGGAGTTTTCAATCTATAAAATTGGGTGTAAAAGAAGCAACATCCCAAATTGATACTTATGCGATCATGTGACAGACTGCAAATGAAACTTAAGACAATATGTCATTAGCCTGATTTTCTACCTGACAAAATCAAAGCTCTTCCAGTTAAGCGTTCTTTTGAGACATATTTTAGCGGCTCTTACTAAGAGAAGATGCCATTACGAATAGAACAATCCTTCCCCTTTCTTCATGAAGCTTGTAGTCTAGTGACTAAGATCACACGGCCGTAATGGGAGCACCTGGGCTAGATAGCCAGGCCCCTTGGACTGCAGACTAGGCTCTTCCTAGTATCCTGCTGTGTCCAGGACAGTCCCAGTTGACAGCTGACCTTCAAGCATAATTATTAAAAGTCCGTGTGCTGGTTCGGATGATAAATTATATGCTTACACTACCAATGATGCCCAAGGTACCTTCTAAGATATATAGCTGGGCAGTATTTTTAGGACACCCAGATGAAACCAGGGCAGGACATCTGCCAGAAAGCTTTAGTCCAGCAGAGGCTTAAAAATTTTTCTGGAATAAACAATTTGCTGACCCAAAGAATTGGAGTGGGAAGTAGAAGTCATAACTTGGAGACATGGAAGTTTAAGGCTTTTAAAGGGCTCTTAGGACACGATCTAAGCCAGCCCCTTTTACAGATGGGGAGTGAGGCCCAGAGAGAGGGGACAACTCAGAGAAGGTTCAACTCAACATGAATAAAACAACAGATGCAGGACAGTAACTAAGTTTTCTGGACTCCAGTCCAGTCTTCTCTCCTTCTTCCTACTGTCTCTATGTGAGTGTGGTCCTCAAAGGGATGTGATCACATCTTAAAGGAAGGAAAGAGAAACCGGAGTAATAAAGGGCAGGAATCTTGCAAGATGGAGCCGTTGATATTCAAAGCTGTTTGCAAGGAGAGAAAGAAGCAAATTTCCCATTTTCTTTTAAGTTACTTTAAAATTCTTATTCTTTTCCTTTTTCATATGCACAGTCAGATTTTTTGATAGTATAATATGTACAAATATGTAATTATATAAATATATAATATATTTCAAAACCCCAATTCCACCACTAACAGATAAGCCTGATCGAACTCCCAGGGATATAGCCTTCCAGATGTTATCTATACATACCTGTACTTTTCTGTTACTATAATAGGATCAGACTGTTCATAGTATCAGGAGTCTGTTTTGTTTGTTTTTATTTGTTTTAACCCACTTAACTATATGTCTAACCTTGCTGCTAAAATTCTCTGAGTCTCCCAGAGGTGACTTGAGGAGGACAAAAGCGGCTTTCTTCTCACCCCAGTCCCGGAATATCCCTTCCCAATCTCCTTCTGATGCCAGGAGTTCCATTAGACAGCAGTGAGTGTGTGTCGCTGTGTGGATTAGCATGTAGATGCGCAGAGAGAGGCATGACTTGGGCCCTTTATCGGTAATTGAAATCAAAGCCCCGGCAAGCTGATTGGATTCTACTTTGCAGGCAGCCAGAGAGGAGGTTTCTGGCAGGAGGGAGAAAGGATTAGGGAAGGGACTGCAGTGTGTGTGTCTCCAGGAGGAAGGTGGGGAAGGAGAGAGCTCTAGACACGCTCCTCAGGAGGCCGAGCAGGGAGAGGTGAATGAGCTACTGGAAAGACTGAGCTCAGACACTGGAGGAGGTGCAGCCCGATAGAATGGAGATGAGAGCAAACAGAAGACACTTCCGGCCCCAAATGCTACCTTCCAGGCTGAATGCATCCTCCATGTTAAAAATGTAAAATCTCCCTTCCTTCCTTCCATCCCCCCTTTCCATCCTCCCCTCCTTTCCTTCCTTCCATCCCTCCCCTTCCTTCCTCCCTCTCCCTCTCCTACACTCCTACATCTGGGTACCCACTGGGTGCTCTGGCAGTGCCCCATCAGCTCGTCTTACCCCTGGGCTGAGTCCTGCTAAAAATGTTGTTAGAAGGTTATGTGAAAACTTATTTAGTCAGTCAATACTGGCGGTGACAGTGATGGTGGAGAACATGTTTCTGTATGTGTAAAACACAACAGATTTTGCTATTATGAGAAACTGCAATTTCTTCTTCGTCTCCCTCTCCCCCTCTCCCCACTCGCTTTTTTTTTTTTTTTTTTTTTGCCACACTGCTCAGCATGTGGGATCTTAGTTCCCCGACCAGGGATTGAAGCCATGCTCCCTGCATTGCAAGTGCAGCGTCTTAACCACTGGACCGGCAGGGAAGTCCCTTGCCTTCCTTTCCTCTTTCCTCTCTTTCATAAGATCATTCCTTTGCCAGTGTTTATTGTAGGCCTGCCATCTGCCAGGAGCTTCCCTGCCTGCTGGCTTGTGATGATGAGCACAGCAGACTCGGTCTTGTCCCCATGAAGTTGACAACCCAGTGGTGGAGTCAGACTTTTAACCCAAAGATAATTACATAATTAAATCATGTTATAAGTGGTAAGTGTAAAGGAGGGAAATAAGTGCTCCATAAGAGAGAATAACAGAGCAGGGATGGCCCTTGACCCTGTGATATTTAAAGGAAATCTGAAGAATGAGTAGGAACCAGGCAGTCAAGGAGACGAGGAAGGGGCTCTCCGGGGTGGGGGGGCGAACAGCATGAACAAAGGCCTGGAGGCTGGGAAAGCACTTTGGAAGATGAGAAAGTCTGGTCCCTGTGGCTGGAGTTTCTCCAGCAGTTACAGGGGTAGCCAGAGCAGAAGGCCCTGTAGGGATCTGTTAGGGACTTTAGATGTTTGTAGAATTTTATGCAGAAAAGTGTTATTTTCCTATTTATTGTTTTTCAAATTATTCCAGCTGCTCTGTGGAGAATGTTTATTAAATATTTTTTAAAACTATTTTTCTCTCTCTGCCTCTCTTTTTTTTTTAAAAAAAAAAAACACTCTACAAGCAAGATAAGAAAATAAACACCTGTTAAATTTTTTTAAAAGACTAGAATGCTGTAGTTATCTCTGTGAGATTAGAATAGTCTGTATCCCATGGAAATTTTCTGAAGTTCAAAAAGGGTAGACATTCTTAACTAAGCCAAAGATGTGCTTCTGACTAATAATGTCTCATATTTTTGAGGACTTATTTTTCGCCAGGCATTTTATTAAGAAATGTGTATAGGTATCACTTGATTTTTCTATTTAAAAAAATTAAATCCTTATAGCAACTTTATGCAGGAAATGTTGTGACATTTCCCATTTGATGAACTAGGGTCATAATAGACTCACTCAATCCTCCCAATAACCTGGAATTAATTCCCTTTGCCTGAAATTGGTGCCAGTGCTGAATTTGCCTTAGAAAACTGCCCCAGGGGTCTGCTGGCCCTAAAAATCACACCCACCCTTTAAAATGGTTTAAATCTGGACCCCAGTAGTTTGGGGTACAGGTCAAATTGTGGACCTTGAAAGATAGCTTTTTCCTTATATTTAGAAAAAGTACTTCAGCGTGGGAGGAGAAATTTCTGGGTGTCTAGAAAATCTTATCAGGATGGGGAAAAAAAAATTTTATCAGCTGCTTCTGTCTGCTGCTGCTTGGAGTCTGGTGACAACTGATGTCTTAAAAAGGGATAATGTCTGTGGGTGATTCTTGCTGACAAGATTGGCGGAGCTGGGATCTCAACCCTTGAGCTGCAGGGCCCTCCACAGAGTATCTGGTCCAGCCCTTTGCCTTCAGTCTGGGGCAAACCTAATCAATCAACCTGTCCATCAATTTTTGGTACCTGTAAAGGTGTTCAGGATCTAGTCGTGAGGTAACATTTAAGTTGAAGAAACAATTGTAGAATACTGTAGCATTTGTTAGATTGCAAGCATTCTTTCCAGGCCAAGCAGACAAACCAAAAAAACTCCAACGATTTATAATTGTAATTTCTATAATAATTTAAAAAACTATGGACTGGCAACGGTGAATTGAAAAGCAACATAGGAAATTTCAAAAGGACAATTTTTTTTTTTCAGTTTATTTTTTTATTTTTTTAACATCTTTATTGGAGTATAATTGTTTTACAATAGTGTGTTAGTTTTTCCTTTACAACAAACTGAATCAGTTATACATATACATATGTTCCCATATCTCTTCCCTCTTGCATTACCCTCTCTCCCACCCTCCCTATCCCACCCCTCTAGGTGGTCACAAAGCACAGAGGTGATCTCCCTGTGCTATGCAGCAGCTTCCCACTAGCTATCTAATTTACATTTGATAGTGTGTATATGTCCCTGCCACTCTCTCACTTCGTCGCAGCCCACCCTTCCCCCTCCCCATATCCTCAAGTCCATGCTCGAGTAAGTCTGTGTTTTATTCCTGTCCTACCACTAATCTCTTCATGACATTTTTTTCCCTTAGAGTCCATATATATGTGTTAGCATACGGTATTTGTTTTTCTCCTTCTGACTTACTTCACTCTGTATGACAGACTCCAGGTCTATCCACCTCATTACAAATAACTCAGTTTCATTTCTTTTTATGGCTGAGTAATATTCCATTGTATATATGTGCCACATCTTCCTTATCCATTCATCTGTTGATGGACACTTAGGTTGCTTCCATGTCCTGGCTATCGTCAAAAGGACAATTTTTAAGAAATAACTTTTTTATGGTTCCTGCAAGATCTCTCTGTATTCTTTACGTTGTGCTCATGCTGATTTGCAGATTAGCTCACTGGATCTCAAGCTGACAGATGGTCATTTCTTTTCAATTCTATAAACTTTTCCCTTTTTTGTACACATTGGGTCCAGTAGACACATTAAACATATCAGTTCTGTGGGTGTTTACTTTTATGGATGACACTTATATGTATTCAGTTCAATTCAAGAAAATAGGAAAACTATAGATAAGCAGAAACAAACACCTCAAAACCCCAGGTGCCAAATACAACAGATTTTGCTATTATGAGAAATTACAATTTCTTCTTCTTCATCTTTTTAATCTTTTTTTTTGGCTCAAATAAAATGCTTATCCATAAGTTGAAATTTAGAAGAGTTTAAGAACAAAAGCAGTAATTAGTTTAAAAATGCAAATAAAAATAAATTAAGCTGTTGAAAGTATTGATATATTTGTCTTCTAGCTCTAGGCATTGTTTAATGTAAGCAGTAAAATACTAGTAAGTAACTTTTAACATATAGCCACTTCTCTTAACATTTTTTAACATAGATGCTGTTCCATGTTATTACACTGTCTTTTTAATATCATTTTCATTACATCATATTGTTTCATCAAGTGGGTGAACTCAGGGCTTTTTAACTACTCCCCTATTGCAGGGAATTTAAGTAGTTTCTAAGTTTATGTGTTTATAAATACTTGTATGATGATTATCTTTCTATGGAAAATATGTTACACATATATTACTCTCCAAGAGAAGACCACCAGAAATGGGATTATTGTGAAGAAATGAATGAACATATTTAAATTATAGAAAGAGGTTTTCAAATTAATTCACAAGTGGATTTTACTGATTTACAACCTTGTTAAAAGAGTGACTCTTGTAAGACTTCCTAATAAGCACAGGATATTATCTTATTAAAAATACTTCTTATTTTTAAAAGGTAAAAATGGGGCTTCCCTGGTGGTGCAGTGGTTGAGAGTCCGCCTGCCGATGCAGGGGACACGGGTTCGTGCCTCAGTCCGGGAGGATCCCACATGCCGCAGAGCGGCTGGGCCCGTGAGCCATGGCCGCTGAGCCTGCGCGTCCGGAGCCTGTGCTCCGCAACGGGAGAGGCCACAACAGTGAGAGGCCCGCGTACCGCAAAAAACCAAAACAACAACAACAACAAAAAGGTAAAAATGATTCACATTTCATTGACTATTTTTGATTATTAGTTGTTGAACTTTGCTTTCCATGTGCCTATGTCCTCTTATTTTTAACTATATATACCTGTTCCTTTTTTTTTTTTTTTTTTTTGGCGGTACGCGGGCCTCTCACTGTTGTGGCCTCTCCCGTTGCGGAGCACAGGCTCCGGACGCGCAGGCTCAGCGGCCATGGCTCACGGGCCCAGCCGCTCTGCGGCATGTGGGATCTTCCCGGACCGGGGCACGAACCCGTGTACCCTGCATCGGCAGGTGGGCTCTCAATCACTGCGCCACCAGGGAAGCCCTACCCGTTCCTTTCTTTATCTCATTTGTGGATTAGAGTCCTATTTTCTGTATCAGCTTACTTAAGATCTTTATGTGCTAAAAATATCAACTCTTTGACTACTATTTATAATGAACAGGTTTTTCTAGCCTGGTTCTTGCTTTTATTTATAATATACTTTATTTTTTACAGCAATTTTAGATTTACAGAAAAACTGAAGATTGTAGTGTTCCCATATATCCTTAAATAGTTTCCGAATCTAGTTTGTGGGGATATGGGTAGGGTTTCCAAGCAATTATCTGATACCAGCTGCGTGTCCTACAATTCATCCCAATTGGCTGTGACACTTTCTCAGACGTTCCTTGATCCTGATGATCTTGAGAGTATTGAGAAATACTTGCAGATATTTTCTAAAATGTTGCTCAGTTGGGATTTGCCTAATTTTTTCTCATGATCCAACTGGAGTTATGGGTTTGGGGGAGGAAGAACATGGAGGTAAAGGACCATGTTCATCACATCATATCAAGGGTACATACTGACTAAACTTAGCACTGTTGATGTTGATCTTGATCACCTGGTGGAGGTAGTGTTTTCAGCTTTCTCCCCTGTTGAGTTACTATCCTCCAACCCCTTTCCATACTGTATTCTTTGGAAGGATATCACTACTCAGCCCACACTTAAGGGGTGGGGAATTATGCTTTATCCACCTCCCTGAGGGTGAAATATATATGTAACTTACTTGGAATTTTTATGTATGAGAGGCTTATGTCCTCTTTCCCATCTACTTATTTATTCAGTCATTTATATCAGTATGAACGCATGGATATTTGTTTTATACTTTAGGTTATAATGTAATACCACTTTGTTTATATTGTTATGGGTTTGCTCCAGCTTTGGCCATTGGAAGCTCTTTCAGTTGGCTCATGTATATTTTCAATGTATTTCCATCATAGTGGGTTTTCTTACACTTAAAATTTGGCTATCGACCTCTGTACATGCCTATGAATACAGCTGTTGTTATGTACATGGAAATTGTGTGTGTGTGTGTGTGTGTGTGTGTGTGTGTTTTAAATTGTCATCTTATTAATGTTGATGATAGTTTAGAAAGAGAAATCATATAAGAAAGCTTGAAACAATAAGACATCAACTTTATTTGACGGGACAAAACCCTTTCCCTGGAATTAGACAGACCAGGGTTTCAAAATCACTATTATTACTTTAATGACCTCAATAAATCATGTTTCCTAAACTCCATGCCTTGTGAACATCACTCCCCTCCACAGATTGACTCTAGCCTTGACAATACACTTCTATGGCTAATGAGGTGTAAGCTAACTTGATACAGGAAAGGTTTCATAGGATTAAAGACCTAAATGTAAGGCCAGACACTATAAAACTCTTAGAGGAAAATAGGCAGAGAACTCTATGACATAAATCACAGCAAGATCCTTTTTGATCCACCTCCCAGAGAAATTGAAATAAAAACAAAAGTAAACAAATGGGACCTAATAAAACTTAAAAGCTTTTGTACAGCAAAGGAAACCATCAACAAGATGAAAAGACAACCCTCAGAATGGGAAAAAATATTTGCAAATGAAGCAACTGACAAAGGATTACTCTCCAAAATATACAGGCAGCTCATGCAGCTCAATATCAAAAAAACAAACAACCCAATCCATAAATGAGCAGAACATCTAAGTAGACATTTCTCCAAAGAAAATATACAGATTGCCAGCAAACACATGAAAAGATGCTCAACATCACTAATCATTAGAGAAATGCAAGTCAAAACTACAATGAGGTATCACCTCACACCGGTCAGAATGGCCATCACCAAAAAAATCTACAAATGATAAACGCTGGAGAGGGTGTGGAGAAAAGGGAACCCTCTTGCACTGTTGGTGGGAATGTAAATTGATACAGCCACTATGGAGAACAGTATGGAGGCTCCTTAAAAACCTAAAAATAGAACTACCATACGACCCAGCAATCCCACTACTGGGCATATACCCTGAGAAAACCATAATTCAAAAAGAGTCATGTACCACAATGTTCATTGCAGCTCTATTTATAATAACCAGCACATGGAAGCAACCTAAGTGTCCATCGACAGATGAATGGATAAAGAAGGTGGGCACATATATACAATGGAATATTACTCAGCCGTAAAAATGAAACGAAATTGAGTTATTTGTAGTGAGGTGGATGGACCTAGAGTCTGTCATACAGAGTGAAGTAAGTCAGAAAGTGAAAAATAAATACCGTATGCTAACACATATATATGGAATCTAAAAAAAAAAAAAAAACAAGGTTCTGAAGAACCTAAGGGCAGGACAGGAATAAAGATGCAGATGGAGAGAATGGACTTGAGGACACAGGGAGGGGGAAGGATAAGCTGGGACGAAGTGAGAGAGTGGCATGGACATATATACACTAACAAATGTAAAATAGATAGCTAGTTGGAAGCAGCCGCATAGCACAGGGTGATCAGCTCGGTGCTTTGTGACCACCTAGAGGGGTGGGATAGGGAGGGTGGGAGGGAGGGATACACAAGAGGGAGGGGATATGGGGATATATGTATATGTATAGCTGATTCACTTTGTTATAAAGCAGAAACTAACACACCATTGTGAAGCAGTTATACTCCAATAAAGATGTTAAAAAAAAATGTCAAGTACCACAATGTTCACTGCAGCACTATTTACAATAGCCAGGACATGAAAGCAACCTAAGTGTCCATCGACAGATGAATGGATAAAGAAGATGTGGTGCATATATACCGTGGAATATTACTCAGCCATAAAAAGAAATGAAATTGAGTTATTTGTAGCAAGGTGGATGGACCTAGAGTCTGTCATACAGAGTGAAGTAAGTCAGAAAGAGAAAAACAAATACCATATGCTAACACATATATGTGGAATCTAAAAAAAAATAGTTCTGAAAGAATCTAGGGGCAGGATAGGAATAAGGACACAGACGTAGAGAATGGACTTGAGGACACGGGGAGGGGGAAGGGTAAGCTGGGACGAAGGAAGAGAGTAGCATGGACATATATATACACTACCAAATGTAAAACAGATAGCTAGTGGGAAGCAGCCGCATAGCACAGGGAGATCAGCTCAGTGCTTTGTGACCACCTCGAGAGGTGGGATAGGGAGGGTTGGAGGAAGACTCAAGATGGAGGGGATATGGGGATATATGTATACGTATAGCTGATTCACTTTGTTATACAGCAGCAACTAACACAACAATGTAAAGCAGTTATACTCCAATAAAGATGTTTAAAAAAAGAAAGGTTTGGTAAGCACTTGCACACAAGCTTGCACTCTTGGAATTCTCTTACCATTATGTAAGAAACTGGGGCTTTCCTGCTAGAAAGGACCTATGGATGAGACCAACACCCTAGCTGACTGGGCATGTAAATGCAGCCACATTGAAAAACTAGCCTCACTTGGGCCACCTGATGACTGTACACACATACATGACCTGGGGAGAGTCTACCAGAGGAACTGCCCAGCTAAGCTCAGCCCAAAATGCAAAACCCTGGGGGAAAAAAGTGCTGTTTATAAGCTATATAATATATTTCAGGTAGTTTGTTATGTTGACAAAGATAGACCCAAGATCGATACCAGAGGTGGGCTTCAACCCATGTGGGTAGTGTATATTAGTTTTTATTATTTCTGCTTATTGTTTCAATTCCCTGAACTTTTATTATCCATCTACTGGATGGGAAAAGGTATACCTCCTCCTGCTCATCAAATTGATCATGACACCAAAAGAGATGGTGCTTATCAAGTATCCCACCCAGGGCTGGAATACAGGACTGGCTCTCACCAAAGCTTCCTGTGTCTCAGCCATTTTACTAGAAAATTTCTTCCTTTCTCCAACATGATGGTAGCTAAATAGGGTCCCTTTGCAATAACGAACACTGCAAATTAGGCTCATTTGATCCAGCAGAGAGGGGATCATGACCCAGTACTTCGTCCTTAAGACTTGCAGTCCTGGGGTGTTCTACTCAAGTGCTAGCTGGAACATTCTGACACGGCTTTCCAGTTCCATTTATATTTGGACTTATAAAAGCATATGACACCAGATATCAAATGGAAGCCAAACTTAACTTTTCTCCTCATTTCTCAGCACCTGTGCTTTGTAGACTTAATGCCAGAATATAAATATGTGCCTTGGAAACAGGGATCTGTGAGCATGGCGTAGGGAAATCAGACATTCCAGAAGAACGCATATGGCTGAGAAATAGGAACAAGAGACTCAGCTTGGAAGACAAGTTATGTGGAAACTTTCTGCATTTAGTTTTAGGTGAATAAGAGCATTTGAGACAGGTTGGATTGATACATTGTCATCATTGATTTACCCCCAAATCTTTTCTCTCTCACACTGTTTAGATGTCACTGTATCCAAATTGACTAACTGAATGCAGTTGGCTATGTATCATGACATACTGGGGAAATGGTGTGGTGTTCAAGTTCTGAGCCAATTACAAAATAATTATTTAAATTATCTGAGTCTCAGTGTTTCTTTGTCTGCCAAGTTGGGGATAGCCAACTTCATTTCTTAAATTCCATCCAGAGTTTTAACACTTACATGTGACACACACAGATAAAAAGAAACAAATACACCTGTATAAATAACCACACACAAATATATATATCCAGGTACACATATAAACACACATACACATGCGCCTTTGCACATACAAAAACATGTTCTCCACCATCACTGTCGCCACCAGTATTGACTGACTGAATGAGTTTTCACATAACCATCTAACATCATTTTTAGGAAGACTCAGCCCAGGGGCACCTCCAGAGCGCCCAGTGGGTACCCAGATGTAGGAGTGAGGGTGGTGAGCATCAGAGGGAAATTTGGAGGAGGGGAGTTCGGCATGCATTGGGACCCACATGCCCTTCCATTCTCCCTAAGTAAAAACTGCCACATGTACTCTCCGAAAGGGGTAGTCAAAAAGATCTGGAAGTTCTGGGTCCTGGTTCCACCTTTTACACTGCCTTACTATGTGACCTTGTTCAGATCACTCTTATTCCTGGAGCATTAGCTTCTGATCCTTTAAAATGAGAAGATGGGGACTTCCAATTCTAGCCAAGATGGAGTAAACTCACTATGTCCTCTCTCTCCTACTGATTATGACTAAAATCTATAAACTGAGCAACTACCCGAAGTCTCCAAAATTAAAACCAGGTTGATTGGGGAGGGAAGTGAGAATCTGAGGAATACCAATATGGCAGTGAGACTTTCCCCCCACCTTTATCTCGCAGCATTGACGTAAGGACGGAACAGCACATCAGGTGTCGACAGTGAAAACTCTGAGATAAATTCTCTCTAGTTAGAAGAGGGGCCACAGTGAACCAGAAAAAGAGATTGGGTGCAAAAAAAGTATTTGAAGAAATAATGACTGAAAATATCTCAAATGTGGTGAAACCCATAAATTTACAGGTTCAAGAAGCCCAGGAAACTTCAAACAAGTTACACTCAAATAAAATTATGACCAGACACATTATAATAAAACTCATGAAAACCCAAAATAAAAAGAAGGGGTTGTTCGTACAAAATAGTTACTAAAACCTCAGTAAAGACTACATTAAAATGATAAAGAAGGCATTCACAGAGAGAGACGTTTGAAACAAACATAGAACTTTATGATTGTAAGAAACTGTAAATACGTTGGCATGCTGAATATTGCCTCAAACATGATGTCTTTATCTCAGGAAAATGAAGGCCGGGAAGACTGACTGATTTTACCAAATTAACTCTCAGGCAAGCGCTCTCAAAAAAAAAAAAAAAAAAAAAAAAAAAAATGGGAATGAAACCAAAAGGAAGGATGGAAGGAAGGAGTGAGTGAAGGAAGGAAGGGAGAGAGACTATAAAGAAAGGAAAGAAGAAAAAATAGTAATCTGTGTTGATCACAGATCTTAACAGTGACTCTTATTACCATGTTTTTCCTTAGGGGGAAGATGAAAATGGTGACTTTTTAATTAAATGAAGTACTTGTGGAGAAGGCAAGGCTCATTGAAGCATCTCAGTCAGGGTTTGGGGTCATCCAGGTTTCCATCTGGCAGTGGTAGGGATCACAAAGAATGCAGCTAATGCTTAAAAGTGAATGTGGAAAGGAGCCAATAAGATATTTTGCTTACTTGGAGACTTTTGCTGAAGTCATGTTTAAAAGGGCAGGGAACAGGGGGCAGTGTCTTTTTTACACGAGGACAAAAACCACTGGAAAATCCAACCACAAAAGATAACTCATTTCTGTGCCAAGAAAATCAGATGAATTGTTTGTTGATATGTATCCAGAAAGAGAAAAGTGAGGCAATAGATTCTTGGCTAAACTCATAAATGCTTTGGCAGAGTATGGACATGGCTTCTCTATGTCTCCCCGCCTCCTTCCGCTGCCCCTCCCCCTCCTCCTCCTCTTCTTTCTCCTCCTCTTTCTTCTCCTTCCCTTCCTCTTCCTCCCCCTCCTTGTCCTTCTTCTTCCCTATGTTTCTCTCAAATATACACAAACACACACCTTAATGAGGATCCAAGGGGTGGACTTTCATCTTTATACCCATCACCTTGGGAACTCTGACATGCAAAGATGTCCAAAACTGAATACAGATTTCACGAGGACCTACCAAGTCTTCTTGAAGACATGTTAAAGAAGCTCTTCAAGCTACTATTCAGGACCTAAAACTTTAGGGCATAAGATAATGAAACAAAAAGGGAGCAGAAATTCTGTTTGGAAGAAGAACTCTGAGATCCAGAGATTCACTCTAAGACACAGATTTGAAATCTTGTCAAGGTCCCTGGCTGTATGTCAGGATATAGAGACTCAGTTGACTTCCAGTGAAGACCCAGAATAATTTATCTAAATTTCTTGGGAAAGGTGAGCAAGAAGGCTGAAAGACCACTGTCAGTTGTTGCTGGGACTAACCCCCAATGGTAGTGAGGAAGGGGACTCCTTAGACACAGGCAGATCAACATGAAAAACCATAGGTGCAGCAGGGTGGGCGTCAGCAGCCACCAGAGTGGCAGCTTCTACCTTGAGTTGTCAGGTGGCCAACACTGAGAGCAAGAATAGAATGACTAGCAGGTAGAGGGTATCTTTAAATTCAGGCAAACGGAATCCTCCAGGCTTCTCAGAATCCTTCCAGGACAATAGATGGGGCTTGGGATCCTTGAGATCCCTGAGATTTGTCTTTGAGCAGAGGTGGTACAAATAACCATTTGTAGCCCTGTTATAAACCATAGACATATCCTGGATGCTGTTGTGGTCTAGGAAGGTCAGGACCCTATCTGTGCCATTGTTCCTTGCAAAGAATAACTGAAAGAGCATACCATATGGAATGTAAAGATATTTTGAACAAGATCAGCATTTCAGAAAAATTCCTGCAACTTCTGCTGTTTTCCAAGCCTAGGTGGATCTAGTCTAATCTTTCTGCATCTGACATTTTCCTCTGTTCTGTCTTTTTTTTTTTGTCTCCAGACCATATATATATATATATATATATATATATATATATATATATACACATATATATATATGTATATATATATATATAAAAACATTGTTTTAAGAAAATGAAATGGATGGTTGACATCAAAAGGAAAGACCCCAGGGGATTTCTTGCAAAGGACAATAGTGGCCCAAGTATTGTTTTGAAAACTGTTGCCCTGGCCCTTCAGGACACAGATTGGAAGAGGGAGAGGTGATATAAAACTGATTAAAATTTGGCAGGAAAAAAAAAATTGCTGGCAGATAGACACACTTGACTAAAAAGACTTGTTTCTCCAATTTTGTTCAGATCTCTAATTTTGTTTTACCTTATTTACTCTTATTATTATCATTATTATTATTACTGCAGAGAGCTGAGCTGGAAGGACTTGCTTGAGTAATAGTTACAGGTACATAACAAGATACTCCTATAGGTGCCTTCCAATGAGAAGATCCTATGTAACTGTTCTGTTGACAGTGTTTTAAGAGATGTGACTCTGAAGAATAAACAAATCCACAAATTATTAGACATGATTGCTTGCCGATTAGCTGTTAATTCATTCTAAATAGGATGATGAGCTGCAAAGGAAGTTTGCAGATGCACAAGGCCATTTCCTCTGTTTTGTGCTCAGTATTGATTAAGGAGGATCTGACTCGGTGTCCTAGGAGGAAAGATCCTTTCTGCACCATTGCAGCAGCCATTGGGAATGAAGTGGCCCCAACTGATAGCTTACGAAAGGGAAAAGGGTGATCCTAGGGAACCAACTGATGAATAAGCAACGTTTCCACAGGCTGCAAGACTGGTGATGGGCGGAGGGGAAGCAGGAATCCTGTTTTAAGTCCCAACCCATAAAAATATGAGCATCAGCAGTCCTTTTTGTAAAATAAATGAGGTGCCAGGGCTCACATCTTGATAAATTATGAAATTCCTCTTTCTCTCTTCCTCTCTTCATATATCCTCTCCTATTCTTTTTCCCCATTAACTTGTGAACTTGTTTCTGCCAAAGAAATCAGTAGAGATGGTAATGTTAATTTATTTAAGGCCATTCCAGTGAACATTGTGTGTTAGCTCTTAGAGTGTTGGTGAGCTGAACGGGTGTGCATAGCTCAAGTAACCTTTGAGAGCCTGGTAAGCATTACCAGCTGGAATTTTTCAGAGGCTTATCTTAATTCATATCAGAAGGTTTCTTTTTTCTTCATTAATAAGTGGAGTTGCAAAAACTCTTGACTTCTTTCCTTTCAATTTAAACCAATTTACTGAATATTAATTAACTGCTACTTTGTACCAAGTAATTGGTGCTAAAATAGAAGTAAACAAGGTGCATTATGCTCTGAAGAAATATAGTCTAATGCAGAAGACAGACATACAAAGACATTGTCATGCAAAGTGAGAAGTATAGTCCTAGATGAATGTATATGTACAGAAAAGAGAAAAATTAGCTGTATATAGTAATGGAATTACTCAGGGAAGGCTATTTTAAATGCTTA
Organism: Kogia breviceps; assembly: GCF_026419965.1. Classification (NCBI taxonomy): domain Eukaryota; kingdom Metazoa; phylum Chordata; class Mammalia; order Artiodactyla; family Physeteridae; genus Kogia; species Kogia breviceps. Next base: position 37,989,904 of record NC_081327.1, read on the forward strand.
AAGTTTGAGCTCATTCTTGAAGAAGGGAATAAAATTTATTTGCATTTTGAACAAAGAGGAAGCAACAGTCCCATTTGCAAGGCATGAAAGTGGGAAATGTCGTGTGTTATAAGAAAATCTAAGTAGTTTGGAATTGGTAGAGCATAAATTTGTGTGTAAGCAAGTAACGAAGTCAGCTCTGCAGAAAGCCAGCAGCCAGCAGGATCTTCTCAAAAACAGAGAAGAAAAAATAGAGTTTGGTGAACTCCACCCTCAGCTAGCAGGAAGGACAGGAGCTCAGTGCAGCTAATAGTTTCATCTCTGATATTATCAAAGGATAAGGACCAAGATGGGTGAAGATGTTATCAAATTCCAGAACTTCTGTTACTTTCCGATGCGTGGTAATCCCTGTTTGTTTCCTCAAAACAATCAGCAGTGAAACCTTTGAAAGAATGTGTATCTTTGAGCTTTTTTTTTTTTTTTTTTTTTTCCCTGAGGGAAGTAAGTAAAGGAACTAGGGAGATCCTACACAGGCTGAGGTATAGACTTCCCTGGGGTAGAATGGGTCAAGATATGCAATGTATATATATGCAGTCCGGCTATGATGGTGAAACTCATCAGAAGGAAAGAATGGATGTGGTATGTGAAATACCTTTTTGAGTCTGAGAAAGGGCCCAGGCATGTGGGATGGAAGAGGTATTTTCTCTCACATATAAATCAAGCCAAGGCATGCCCCTTTCAGTTTGAAGAAGTCTTCTGCCCCCAGGGGAGGACATGAGGCTAGACCCAACACTCCATCCCAAGGTCTGGAAGCATTAATGGGCATGTGATTCTCTTGGCGATAAACCATCCCTACTTGGGAATCTTGTCTAAGAATGATGTGGCTCTATCCAACTTGATAGCTGGAGAATCAGCCATTTGGGAAGCAAAGTAAAAATATACAGGTTATTTTTTGAAAGCAAAGTGAATCTCCCAGGGAAAAAAAAGGAACACAACACAAAAGCATACACTCAGACTCATTGGATCTTGGCGATGAGACACAGTAGATAGAGAGATCAGACTCTACATGCTGCTAAGAAATTGAATCCTCTTTAGTATCTCCCTCACAGGTGGAGGTAATTGAGTATTGTAGGTACGTATATAGGACGGAGAGTTGGGATGCTTATTTGCAAAATGGGGTAACAGTGTTATCTATCACATGGGGATCTATTTACTGAAAACATTTGCCTTCCCAGATATCTGACACCCAGTAATTTCTCCATATGTATGCTCTCTGAGTAACAGCTGAAGAATGTATGATGGCTAATGGGTTCCCTGTGGGGGTCTGGAGAGTATCAAATTCATGTAATTGGTCCCTATTTATTTAAACTCACACTATTGGAATGAATCATTTGATTTCAGCAAGATATACTGGATGGAGGTGTGGGGTGTTGGATATCTGTTGAATAATGACTGTGTGCTGGGGATGGTAGAAGGAAGTCAAATGGAGATTACTATCTTTTCTTAACATCAGCATTGATATGTAGGTGTATTACTAGCCTCACAGATGAGGAAACTGAGTTTGATTAATTTCTCTAAGCTCCCCTTGCTACTAACAGGCAAAGGAAAACTCAATGACCAGTGCTGTCACATGTCAGAAATCATGCTCTTTTCAACACATGGTGCTGGGACAACTGGAGAGCTATAGGCCAAAGCATCAAGTTGGACCCCCTACTTCATACCATGCATAAAAATCAACTCAAAACAGATCAAAGACTTAAATGTAAGAGCTAAAACTAGAAGAATCTTAGAAAACATAAGAGTAATTCTTTATGACCTTAAGAAAGGGAAAAGGGTGATTCTAGGGTACCCACTGGCTAGGCAATGATTTTTTTTTTTATTGGAGTATAGTTGATTTACAATGTTGTGTTAGTTTCAGGTGTACAGCAAAGTGATTCATTTATACATTTACATATATTCTTTTTTTTATAGATTCTTTTCTCATACAGGTTTTCACAGAATATTGAATAGAGTTCCCTGTGCTATATACAGTAGGTCCTTGTTGGTTATCTATCTTATATTGATATATAGTAGTGTGTATATATTCATCCCCAGCTCCTGATTTATCCCTCCCCCAATGTTTCCCCTTTGGTAACCATAAGTTTGTTTTCTATATCTGTAAGTCTGTTTCTGTTTTGTAAATAAGTTGATTTGTATCATTTTCATTTTTAAAAAATAAGAGTCCACATATGAGTGATATCTTATGATACTTGTCTTTCTCTCTTTGACTTACTTCACTTAGTAGGATAATCTCTAGGTCCATCCATGTTGCTGCAAATGGCATTATTTCATTCTTTTTTATGGCTGAGTAATATTCCATTGTATGTATATGTGTGTATGTATGTATGTATGTATCACATCTTCTTTATCTACTCCTCTGTTGATGGGCATTTAGGTTGGGGCAATAGTTTCTTATGACACTAAAAACACATGTGACAAAAGAAAAAAATAGATAAACTGGATGACGTCAAACTTAAAATTTTTTGTGCTACCATTAAGTAACTGAAAAGACAGCTATGACTCAATAATAAAAAGAAAACCCATTGAAAAAAATGAGCAAAGGATTTGAATAGATATTTTTCCCAAAAGGTATATAAGTGACTAATAAGCACATAAAAGATGTTCAGTATTCTTAGTCATTAGGGCAATGCAAATCAAAATTACAGTAGTCCCCCTTATCCGTGGTTTCACTTTCTGGGTTTCAGTTACTTGTGGTCAACCTTGGTCTGAAAATATTAAACAGAAGACTCTAGAAATAAACAATTCATAAATTTTAAATGGCATGCCGCTCACCATCCCACTCCTTCCCTTCCAGGAAGTGAATCATCCCTTTGTCCAGCATGTCTGCTAGTCACTTAGTAGCTGTCTTGGTTATCAGATCATCTGTCAAGGTATCTCAGTGCTTGTGTTCAAGTAACCCTTATTTTACTTAATGATGGCCCCAAAGTGCAAGAGTAGTGATGCTGGCAATGCAGATATGCCAAAGAGAAGCTGTAGAGTGCTTCCTTTAAGTGACAAGGTGAAAGTTCTCAGCTTAATAAGGAAAGGAAAAATAATCATATGTTGAGTTTGCCAAGATCTATGGTAAGAAAGAATCTTCTATCCGTGTAATTGTGAAGAAAGTGAAAGAAATTCATGCTAGTTTTGCTGTAGCACCTCAAGCTGCAAAAGTTAATGGCCATAGTGCATGATAAATGCTTAGTGAAGATGGAAAAGGCATTAAGTTTATACAGTAAGATATATTTTTAAATTTTTTTAACGTATTTGTTGGAGTATAACTGCTTTACAGTGGTGTGTTAGTTTCTTCTTTATAACAAAGTGAATCAGCCATACGTATACATATATCCCCATATCTCCTCCCTCTTGCGTCTCCCTCCCACCCTCCCTATCCCCCCTCTCAAGGTGGTCACAAAGCACCGAGCTGATCTCCCTGTGCTATGTGGCTGCTTCCCACTAGCTATCTATTTTACATTTGGTAGTGTATATATGTCCATGCCACTCTTTCACTTCGTCCCAGCTTACCCTTCCACCTCCCCATGTCCTCAAGTCCATTCTCTCTGTCTGCATCTTTATTCCTGTCCTGCCCCAGATTCTTCAGAACCCCCCTTTTTTTTTTTAGATTCCATATATATGTGTTAGCATACGGTATATACTTTTCTCTTTCTGACTTACTTCACTCTGTATGGCAGTCTCTAGGTCCGTCCACCTCACTACAAATAATTCAATTTCATTTCTTTTTATGGCTGAGTAATACTCCATTGTATATATGTGCCACATCTTCTTTATCCATTCATCTGTCGATGGACACTTAGGTTGCTTCCATGTCCTGGCTATTGTAAATGGTGTTGCAATGGACATTGTGGTACATGACCCTTTTTGAATTATGGTTTTCTCAGGGTATATGCCCAGTAGTGGGATTGCTGGGTTGTATGGTAGTTCTGTTTTTAGTTTTTTAAGGAACCTCCATACTGTTCCCCATAATGGCTGTATCAATTTTACAGTAAGATATTTTGAGAGAGAGGGCAAGAGAGAGAGACTCCAAATCCATATAACTTTTATTACAGTATATTGTTAACAATTGTTCTATTTTATTACTAGTTGTTGTTAATTTCTAACTGTGCCTAATTTGTAAATTAAACTTTATCATAGATATGTATGTGTAGGAAAAAACATAGTATATATTGGGTTTGGTAGTATCTGTAGTTTCAGGCATCCACTGGGGGTCTTGGAACTTATCCCCCGAGAATAAGGGGTGTTACTGTACAATGCGATACCACTTTATACCCACTAGGATAGCTAAAACCAAAAGGACAGAAAATAACAAGTGTTGGCAAGAATGTGGAGAATTTGGAACCCTTATAACAATTCTGGTGGGAGTGTAAAATGGCGGGGTCCCTTTGGGCAATAGTTTGAAAGTTCTTCAAAATGTTAAGCATAGAGTTGTCATATGACCCAACAATTCCACTCTTATGTATATCCTTAAAAGAACAGAGAACATATATACACAAGAGCACCTAGACACAAGTGTATATAGCAGCATTATTCATAAGAGCCAAAATGTGAAAACCACCCAAATATTCATCAGTTGATGATTAGATAAATAAAATGTGGTATACCCATACAGAGGACTATTGTTTAGCAACAAAAATAATGAAGTACTGATGCACATTACCACATGGATGAATCTTGAAAGCTTTATCCTCAGTAAAAGAACCAGTCACAAAAGACTGTCTATTGTTTGATCCCATTTATCTGAAATGTCCAGAAGAGGCTAATCAATAGAAACAGAAGGTAAATTAGTGGTTGCCTAGAACTGCGGGTTGAGGGGTGAATGGGGAGTAGACTACTAACAGGTATAGGGTTTCTTTTCAGAGGATATAAATGCTTTAAAATCAGATTGTGGTTATTCACAGGGTTGACAACCCTGTTAATTTACTAAAAACATTAAATTTTGTACTTTAAATGGTTCGTGTATGGCAAGCGAATTATATTTCAATAAAACCATTTAAAAATAGAAATGGAAAGACCAGCAGAAACCCCATGCTCTCTTACTCTCTGTACACTGGGATGCTGGAGCGAACTCTGGCTTCGTACCACCTGGGTCTAATCACAGTGCCATTGCTCACTACCTCTGTGGCTTTTGGCAGCTCATCTCTCTGTAAGCCTCAGTGTTTCTCATCTGTAAAGCATAACTAACAGTGTTCATCTCCGCGGACTGTCATGAGGATTAAATGAGATAATGTATGTAAAATGCTTAGAGAGTGCCTGATATACCTAAGGACTTTGTCAGATGTTGCTTTTTGCCCATTCTTCCATTTTTCAAAAGAGGATCCAGGCTTAGTCACTCCAGCCATTTTCTAATACCTGCCAACAAGGTTCCCACCCAAACAGCAGTCCCTGTGTTTTATGACTTTGTTTATTGTTGATGCTTGGTGCTAGCACATGCGTGACATTCAGTGCAACCATAGAATATAGTGGGAAGAGCGTGGACTTGTTCAAGATAGAAATAGGTTCAAAATCTAATTCTACCATGATATAGCTTATTGGTCAGTCCCTTGAAGCTTCAGTTTTATTAATTGATCAGTGATCAATGTTTTTATCTGGAAATGCTGTTATGAGAATTAAATGCCATGAGCCATGATAATATGGAAAACACCAAGCACAGTGCTGGCACTGAATAGACACTCAGCCAATATATGCTCCCTTCTCTTCCCGAGCCTTTCTTGTTTTCAGCCTCAATAAAATAAAATGATCTAATAAGAACAAAAATACGGGCTTCCCTGGTGGCGCAGTGGTTGAGAGTCCGCCTGCCGATGCAGGGGACACGGGTTCGTGCCCTGGTCCGGGAAGATCCCACGTGCCACGGAGTGGCTGGGCCCGTGAGCCATGGCCGCTGAGCCTGCGCGTCCGGAGCCTGTGCTCCGCAACGCGAGAGGCTACAACAGTGAGAGGCCCGCGTACCAAAAAAAAAAAAAAAAAAAAAAAAATGCACTTTACATGGGGGAGAAGAAACCACCTTGGCTGATGGTTTTCTCTGCCAAAAAGATCTTACCTAGAGCTTCCTAAATGACTCCAATTAAGAAGCATTTTTTGAAGGCATACATATATCACTGTTTTTATTCCCTCTTTCTCCAGTGATCAGGTTAGATGGAAAGAGACAGACTACTTCAATTTCATACAGTTTTGTGAAAAATTTAAACTCTAACCATTCCTGCTCCCCAAATTGGCATTTATTAAAGTTATGAGGAGAGTTTGTAAGCAGAACTACATCAAAAATATGCACAGGGCTCTTGGAGAGTTACTTTCTGCAAGTGATGATGTCTTACTGTCAGTCTTTGAAAGAAATATCAAAAAGGTAATGTGAGTTGAAGCTTAAGATTTCTCAGTATGTCCATTTGAGTTACAAAGGATTTTTATGCTCCATTTCAGACATTATTTAAACATTGTTATCCCTGCAAACATGCCACACAGAGATAAGGTTTTGCTCTGAACCACATGGAAATGCAGATTGGTCTAGAAAGTCAGTTTCAAAGTGCCTTCTTGGAGGTAACTGTTTATTAAGCCTTGGAGGAATTTCAATTGCAAACCCTTAGTGGAAGGTGAGGGGTGCAGTAAGATTTGTAATATTCTTCTTAATCATGTGATTTGCACAGCACAGGTACAGTTATAATCTAAATAAAGTTCCCAGAGCCCTCAGGGCATTATACTGTAGCTGCTTCATTTAATCTAATGGTCCACATTTAGGTAATTTTCATGCATTTTAATCTATTTAATGATCACCTTTCTCAGGTGATTTACAGCAACTGGATGTCTGGGGCTCTGGTACCTAGGAGCCATGCACTGTACAATAAACCAGGAGAAAATACTACTGGAAAATGTGTGTTTTGTTTAGATCTGCCCTCATTAAGCACCAGGATAATACTTGCTGAGAACGCCCATCTGCCTCATAAGATTTATTAATGCACATTCTATAGGCACCCAAAGAACAGAATTAGTCTAAATAATGTAGAATGTATTGAAATATTGGACCCTTTAGTGGAAAGATGGACACTTACTTTTAGATTATTTCCCTAGATCACGGTATCCCAGAATGTTCTTTGCTAGATGATCAAATATAGTAGCACCCTAACACTGTAGGAGATTTAGGGTTAACTTTATTCATTCATTCAAGGCTCTGAGAAGTCCTGCAAAATGAGGATATATTTTGTTTGCTGTATAATCTAATGCTTCTTAAACTAAGTCAATCACAGAACTAATCCAACCTTTTTTACATCCTGCAAAACATACTTCAGGAAAGAGAACCTTAGCCTATACCCAATATCAGTTTTTCTTTGAAAAAATAAAACATAAATTTGGAGACAGACACATCTGGGCTTCCGTCTGGCACCTGCAAGCATTGAGTTCTCACAACGTAAGCTATTTCAGCTCTCAGAGCCTTGCTTCTACCTTTCGAAAAGTCAGGCTAATAACAGCTACCTTTAGGATTACTGTGAGATTTAAGTGAGAAAACACATGCAAAATGATCAGAGAAGTCTCTAGCACATAGTAGGTTTAAATCCATATTAACACCTTTCTTCTTTCACTCTATTTTGTACAGTCTCTAGGAGGCTGGAAATACAATCATAAATAAGATGGTTCCTGCTTATTAGAATCTTAGAATTTTGCAAGTGAAAGGCTGGTCTCTGTTTCAGATGGCCTTCTGAACAGACATTTTGGGAAACCTATCATGGAGCTCTCACCTTAAATGAGCACTTACTGTATGTCAGATATTGTACTTTGCCGTACCTTGTTTGATCATCATAGCAATCCCAAGAAGTGAGAATTTTGAATGAGAAAGCTAAGTCTAGTAGAGGTAACTGACTGTAAAATCACACAGCCAGTGCTGGAGAAGGGGGCAATAAACTCAGTATTATCTCATTTAAAAAAACTTGTTATTAGTAACCACTAGGTTCTTAATCTTCCGAGTATGGGATCAACGACCAGTCATGAGGGGCTTGGAAAGAGAGAAGGAGGAAAAAAGAAAAATAAGTAGAAAGTTAAATAAAAGGCCTCATAGAGCCAGAATGTGACTGAGACTTGGGCCAGTTGGGCCATATATGACAGCCAAAGAGGCTGTCAGGTGACTCTGCAGTGTCACTGTTTGGCAGAATTTTGCAAAATATTGTGAATTTGTCAGAGCCTGGCAAATGTCATGCCTCATTAGGAAATGTAAAGTTCAAAGTAATTAATATACATTAAAATACTATTCTGTTTGCCAAGATTTTGTCTATCAAGTATATACAAGAAATGGTAGAAATTCCCCTAGACTTCTATCCCAATGACTTCAAAGTCTCCTACCATTTCTCTAGGAGTTTATGGGCTATAATTTAGACCTCTGTGAAACACTGTCAGTAAAGGTGAGAGGGTTACAAAAGCTAATTAACTTTTAAGATATTCAAGTTGATGATGAGGAAATCATGCTTTGATGACCAAACTTTGAAGTTGAAAAGGATTTTGAATAAATAAAAGAAAAGCTTTTGAGGACCTTGAGTTTAAATAATTTTGAAAAGTGTCAAAATAGTTATCTTTGAATATTTAGAGTGCTGTCATGTTAAACAGGCAAGAAATCCATACTTTGGAACATCTTTATCCATAACCATAACAGTTAGGAAATAATCTGGAAAGTTGGTTTATAGAAATATACTATGACTATGTTCATCTTATTTATTTAATCAATTAACATGCATTCATCCAACTTATGTCTACCATGTACTTACTAACGCCTGGAATTGGGAAATGTAAAGGAGATATAAAGACAGCAGACTTAGGGAATTCCCTGGTGGTCCAGTGGTTAGGACTCTGTGCTTTCACTGCCAGGGCCCGGGTTCGATCCCTGGTCAGGGAACTAAGATCCCACAAGCCGCATGGTGCAGCCGAAAAAAAAAAAAAAAAGACAACAGACTTGGACTTCTGCCTGGAGCTCACTGAGGAGAGAAAGAGATGCAGAAGTAATACTAACTCAGTGAAATGAGCTCTAAGAGAAGACCATTTGCATTGGGAGCCTAGAGAGTGAAAGGGCTAGTTTTTATAGAGGAAGATAATTTGGATTAAAATAAAATTTCCAAAAGGATTTGATGTTCACGTTACAAGTTGAGGAAGGGTAGGATTTTGCCTGGGAGATGGTAGGCAAAGAAAATCCAAAGCAGGAGGAACTTGGAGGGCAAAGCCGAGAAGTGTGAGGTAGGTTTGACGTGCTCCTTGACGCACAGCCAGCTTGGAATGCTCAAAGCCACCTCTGTTCCCGGTGCGGGCGTCGCGTGAGCTGAAACCGATGGGTGAGGAGGGGTCTCATCCTCAGGGGCTTTGGGTGTATCCCATGGGGAACAGAAAGCCACAGAAGTACTTGAGCAAGACAAGAATGAATGGAAGTGACCTCAGCAACACTGTGGTTAGGTAAACCATCTCATGAGATATCAAGACATGACTAACTAATCAGAAAGGGTCCCTCAGGCATCCAGATAGACATGCAGCCATCCTCACTGAAAACCTGCCCTCTTGGAAGAATGATTTACTTTCCATTCAGTAAGAGACAAAATCCACCATATAAAAACTTGGCATAACATCTAAGATCCTTTAGTAGAGTTTGAACCACATTGCACAAAATAGCATAGCTTGAGCAAATTTTGAATTCTACATATTTTACAGGGTGTGTTTTGTATTCTCAGAAGTTCAAGATTAAAGAGGCATCAAAGATAATTTAATCTGATCTTTCAGCTGACACTTGAACCACTTCTATAAAGCTCCTGTCAAAGGTTGATCAGTCTCTGATTATTTAGAGTGAGAGGAAACTCACCCTCTGCCCTAATAAAAGTATTAATCAAACCAGTGGGGACACCGGAGGAACTGGGACATGGCAATGGGCAAGTATGACCAGGTGGCTAAGTGACCACTGCACTTGGAGCTGGGGAAAGTTGTGAAGATCTCAGCTTATGGGGCAGGGTTGTGTCTACAGCAATGGGCATCCCATTCTGAGCAGAGTCCACATCACTGGGATTCAGATGCAAAAGCTGGAAAGTGAAGAAGTAGGTCTAAGTGTTAGGACTAAGGGCCTGAAGCGCCAGGTGAGGATGGGGGATGGTGAGAGCAGAGGATCACAGGTGGAGATTGCAAGTACAGGGCTGGTTCAGGAAAAAGCTCAGGGAAAAGACCATGAGACTGTGAGATTCATCTGAGCCTGGTTTTATGAATGAGGTCTACAGGGTGAAGGCATAGAGTTTTAAAGAAGCAGGTGAGCCCGGACAGAGCCTGGATGAATCAGAGACAGGAAGGAGTATTGGGGGTCAGGTGTAGCTTCACTCACAATTCAACATTTGCTGAGTGGGTCCTTATGCAATGCAGTGGGCTAGGTGTCAGCCTTCACCTACAGGGAGCTGACAGTGTTCCTTGTTCACCAACAGCACCATGGCTAATAGTTGGCTATGTGCAGCTTTGGTTTGACTTTAAACCCCATGGCGAATTCTTTCAGTGTGGAGGCCCCTCTACGTTTCCTGCTGCTGGTTTAATTTTGAATAGGTTGATTATGTTGGACAAAAATAAGCTTTCTGATAATATGAAGGAGGTGCATGTTAGCAGAGCGTGTATGATGCGGGGGAGGGTAGTTTTACGTGTGCTACAAGGAACACAGGGGGCAAAGAACATCCCTGAACTGATCTTTTTAGGAAATTGCAGAATGAAAAACAAAGGACAGATTTTCAAACTAGATTTCCTCTCTGAGAGAACATCCTGAGACATCGCTATTAGTCATAGATACATAATTTAAGGGGTTCAAAAGAAGTGTCAGAAAACAATTTTCATGCCAATTTTTCAAACTCAATATGGAGGGATGAAAAATATAGGAGGCGCTGAGGTCATGAACATGCATATTTTTCAGGCTTAATGTCCCGATGTAACAATTATAAAAATCTGGTAATTGGACAGTTACTTTGTAAAGATACCTGACTGGTTAAATCAACTCGGCAGGTGAAGGTCTGAGAGGCTGGTTTTGAGCATAAACTCATTAAGTAAGATTTTTAAAGGCATATTTAGTACAAGAAAAGCAGATTCTTGTGTTGTGCTTATAGGACAATTTCATGAAAGAAAACCTCAGAGAAAACCAAGATTCAAGCAAATCAATGTATATTCTCTCTGTCTCTGTCGCTGTCTCCACATATAAACACATACACACACACACACACACACACACACACACACACTCTGCAGAGAAACACACACTCCACACAGAAACACACACTATCAGGAAAACAGTTTCAGCTTTGCTAGGATAACTAGTCATTGAACACCAAGATCTATGATGAGACACAAAGAAGTAGTGTATTTGCAGATAGAAGGAAATTAAAGGGTAATGAATATCCAACCCCAGGTCTCTACTTGGATAATGAGCGAGCACTTCAAACTCAGCGCATCTCAGACTTAACTCATGTGTTCTCCTCTTGCAGCTCTTATCACTTACTATTTCCCCAGACTTGGTAAATAGCATTAAAGCCATCCATATGTGCAGATCAGAGACAAATCAATGTCTATGTTCTCTACAGTCCAGTTCCTGAGTAGTTTTCCAAATCTAGTCACCCTTTCACTGCCACCACCCATGTCCAAGGTACTGTTATCACTCATTTGGACTGTCCACCAACCACCACTTACCACACATCCTTCTCTTTCCCACATGAATCTGTATTCTCACACTATAGCTGCCCAGTGAGACTTTTAAAATGTAAATTTTTATCATGTCCCCCATCCTGTCCCATTGCTTAAAAACTGTTAGTAGGTTCTCATTGCTCTTAAGAAAACAACTAAAATCCTTAATGGACCTGCATATTCCTTCCTAAGACCCTGACTATTTATCTCTAGATTTATCTGTGCCTTTCTTCCTCCCTGCATTAGCGTCTGTTCTACATGTAGATCCTTCAATCTGCCTCAGTCCTGTTGCCTTCAAGGCCTTCCTGTATGTCTTTCCCATTACATGGAATTCTCCTATTCATTTCTTAAAACTCAAAGTGATTTCTGTATCACTTAGAACTCAAAGGTATGTCCACAGGAAGTTTTCCCAGACCCCCTACACTGAATCAGTCCCCTGCTATAAGCCTATTTGATATCACTTTTATTGTTGTTGTTGAAATTAGTTGTTTAATAACTATGGACCCTGATGGAACTGTAAGTTCCATTAATGCAAGAAAAGATACATCCTGTTAACAAATGTATCCTCAGAGCCTGAAGCAGCTCAAACTGGTCCTAAAAAAGCATTTGTAAAATGAATCAATGAATTCTTTGGGTGATCTTTGGTTTTTTGGAATCACGATGGATTGTACTGATAAGCCAGATGGATCCCAAGTAAATCTGAAGTTCTGAGCCTGGATCCCCCAAATCAAGTTCCCATTTGTAGATGGAGGAAAGGAAACCAAATACTCTGGCTAACTATAAATGCAACTAAAATGCATTACTCCTGGATGTGGTTGCTAAAGAAGTGATTTTCATCTGGGGCTTTGTAAAGAGAAGTCGATTATCCAGGACAAGAAACATGTCACTTCTGTTCTACTCTGCACTGTGTAGGATATTCCTGAAATAGTCCAGTCAGGCCTGGGACTTTACATATTTGAACAGTCCAGACATGAGAGAAGAGGGTGCTGAGGAGAACTGGAAACCATGGTAACCATGACGTATTGTCAGAGTTGTTGGAGAAGTACTTGGGGACTCTATTCAAAGATCTGAAGAACTCTCATGTTTGTAATGAAAGTGTCCTACATGGCCTAAAAGAGAGAGAGAGAGACGGTAGTTCTTGGGTGAATTTTGGATGGAGCCAGATGATGGCTCTCTATAGAGAACAGTTTTGATTAAACATCCTGAACTGCGATATAGGTCCTGCCCCAAATTGAAAGAGCATGCTAGGAGTCAACATTATCCAGAGGTAGAATGGGCAGACCTGGAAAGCTGGGAGATGTCTGCCACTTGACTTGGTCCAACATAAACTGGCTGGCCACATGGTGCTGACAGTCAGGGGTTGTTGGGAATTGGCCTTTGGTGCTACCAGCTTCCTATTTAATTGGCATTTATTTGAGAAGACACTGTGTGCCTGAAATTGTGCTGGGCTTATTCACAAATGCTGACCCATTAATGTTACACCACTGCTCCATAAAGTAGATAATATACTTTTGTAATCCTGTTTAGCAGGGAATGAAAGTGAGACTTAGCAAAGTAAGGAGACTTCTTCAAAATAGCATAGATGGTAAATGATCCTTTGCAGGTTCTTCCTCTTTTTTAAATTCCACAATCCTATGTTGCTTTTTCAAAATGACACTTATAAGCCCTTCCAGGGTGGATGTGCTCTAATTCAACCATACTGGACTTGACACAAAACATGTCCAGCACACTTAGAAACCTAACAACAGTGATGATACCTGGTCATAGCTGAATAAAAAAGACTGAGGTCTTCAAACTGGGTCATTTCTAATGACCAAATGTAGCTGAGATTGCAGAGAATGAAGTGTAGGGTAGTAATAGTGGCAGAATATTTGTGATATAGGGCAGGTTGGCTCTTTAATTTTTTTTAAACAAGTATTCTTTTTTTAAAATTAATTAATTAATTTTTGGCTGAGCTGGGTCTTTGTTGCTGTGTGCAGGCTTCCTCTAGTTGCGGCGAGCGGGGGCTACTCTTCGTTGCGGTGCGCGGGCTTCTCATTGCAGTGGCTTTTCTTGTTGTGGAGCATGGGCTCTAGGTGCGCGGGCTTCAGTAGTTGTGGCATACGAGCTCAGTAGTTGTGGCGCACGGGTTTAGTTGTTCCGTGGCATGTGGTATCTTCCCGGACCAGGGCTCAAACCTGTGTCCCCTGCTTTGGAAGGTGGATTCTTAACCACTGCGCCACCAGGGAAGTCCCCTAATTTAATATTTTATTCATGTTTCTAAGGGGGTAAAAGTACCAGACTTGGCAACTAGGGAGGTTATGACTCAAGTCATTGAAGGGGAAACATGGAGAATCGTGATCAAAACTTCATTATGCTCATAATTAGGCTAAAAATAAGAGCATATGGCAGCTGAGGGAACACATGAGCTGCAGATATTGGATTTCCAGTAGACGAAGTTGAAGAGGAATGAATATATGAAGTCATATTATTGTAGGTGAAGACCAGAAAGAAATGGATGGAATTAATAACAGTGCATCTGGAAAAGTAAGGGAGCTCTGCAGTGATAAATAGAAGAAGTAGAAGAAAATAAATGAATAAATAATGCAAAGGATAAATAGCCAATAATGCGAGATACTACAATCCTAAGCTGCCATCAAAGATAACAAAAATACAGGAATGGGTATGTAAAAGATGAAAAAGGCAAGAACAGAATGCATAAGGCAAAAATGGGGATAAGAAATGTCTCTTGGAAACAAAATAAGAAATCTGTAATTAATTGGTGAGAGACATGTAGCTCATAAAACCCTTATGAAAGTAGAGTGGAAATGGGGTAGCACCAAACGCATTGATTAGACATCCAGAGCAAGCTGGGGGTGGTGCCATGATATAGTAGAGAAAGGAGGGAGATGTTATAATCTAGGGATTTGTTTTTCTTTCTGCTGGGTGAAGGCCAGATGGTGTGGGGAGTGTGGGGAGCCATATTTGAAAGGGCATGGATGGAATTAGGGATTATACCGTCGGGGTTAGAATCTTGGCATTATGATGTGGAGATGTGTGTGCGCTTTGTCAATTTTCCTAACCTCCATAACCTCAGGGTGTCCTTTGTTGACCCGCAGTATTAGTACTCACAACTGGTATACTGCTGTGAGCATCAGATATGAAACATGTGTGTCAGTGGCCTACCAAACAGCTCCCTGCATGACAGCTATTTTGACTGCAAAGTAGGGTGGTAGAGTGGAAGGAGCCATCACAAAAATGAACTAGAAGGGAAAGGAGGAAATTCACCTTGACTGGACCCTTGCAGTATTCTGGGCACATACACACATTAATATTTTGATTCCTCACAGTAACATTATGACAGTGACATTAATTTCCCCAAGCTTCAGAAGCACAAATGGAGGTGCAGAGAGCTTAAATGAAATGTCTTAGGTCTCTCTGCTAATGATCGGTGAATCTGGAAACCAAGCCCCAATTTCTGAACATGAAAGTCCTATTCTCTGCATCATATCAGCCAATATCAATTAAATTATGATAACCATTTAAATCTTTCTGGTTCAGATGCCGAAAAGCTATGAGTTTACTCTTACCATTTGGAGTCCTGTATTCTCTCCTTAACTTCAAAGAGTTTTGTTTTCACCTCCAATCCACTGAGTAGGGACAGGACTTTTGGTACATAAGGTGCCTTAGAGTCCATGAGTTTGAAGAATCACCCCATATCCAGTTTCTCCACCCCAGTAAACATGCCAGGATCAGAAGGCACAAGGAAGACTTACAAAGACTCCAAAAGCCAATGGCAGCAAATCAGGAAAGCAAAGGACCAAAGACAGAGAGCCCCGAAGGCACTCCTGTGCCCCATCTTTCTATGAGTTCAGCCAGCAGATCTTTAGTTTAGTTAGAAACCAGCCCCCATGGATGTGGGCAGCTCACAGAAATGTATTCTCAGCAAGGGAGGTGTCAGGATGGATTCATGAGAGGTATTTCATGCTTCACAAATCACCCCAAATATTTCATATACATTAAAAAATTAGTAGACAAAACTGGGTCCATGGCAAGTAATTTACCTAGACTTGCGAGTGTTTTTGATGTGGAGCAAAGGCAGAAGATTTATCTGTGGGCACATTGAGCCACGCCTGGAACACAATGTATTGGCTCTGCATTTGCGCCCATCAGCGAGGGTAGCAGAACAAGTTGTGTCGTGGTGAGGCAGTAAACACGGGCGTAGCGTAGAGAAATATTAGCTTCGTTTGTCTTTATCTTCTGCAGAGCGCATTGGTGAGTTTCTGCCCTCCGAAGGATGAGATAGCGTTGCCCCTGTATGAGTGAGTTTAAAAGGCATAAACAAGGGAGCCTGATGGCCTAATTTGTAGGGTCCAGCGGGAATCTGCCTCCTTGCAGATAATGAGATTGTATTTGGAGTAGATATGCCACCAAGTGAGAAAGTGAATTTAATAGAAATATCACTGCTATTTACAACCAAAGGAACATTGGTGAAATATGCTGAAAAGAGAATGAATTCATGGCCTGGGACCTTTTTTTATGTTTGGAAAAGCATTTAGTAGGGGACCCTCATCCCGTGGATAAATGTACTATGAGTTTATAGTAATTCAAACCTCTGAGTTATGTTTAGCTAAGGTTGAAAGAGTTTGAAAATTCAGCCTTGAACTACATTTACTGGCAGAAGAACAGTGTCTTGTATTCACTTTCCACCTTTCTAAGTTCTAGAACTCTCAGAACCTGGCTCTGGTCTCTTTTTCTCAACCAAGGATGTGCTCCACAGTCGAGGCTACCAGGACACTGGTTTGCCCTCGACTCTACACAGTAATTGTGTCTTGATCAGCAGTGAAAAGAAGCACTACTTCTGCCAACAGAAAAGCATGCAACCATGCAGAAGTTTATTTTTTTCTTCTTTTTGGCCCTTTGTCTTTCCTGAACACGGGTGTGTGTTTCCTCAGAGACCTCATGTTGGTGATGAATTCAGAGTTTTTTGACTTGCAGAACACACAGATTCATCTCTACAAATGAAGCCTAGTGAAAGGAGGTGGAGCAGCCCTGGACTGGAGACAGTGTGTGCTCCCAGCTCAGTGAATGCTGGTCTCCCTGGAATCTAGTGACTTTGCAAACTGTAGGAACTCAAATATATAGAAACCGGTTCTTTTTTAAGACGGTAGAGAGTAGAGGAAAGAGAATTGGTGGACCAGAAAGGAGAGTAGGGTAGGAAATGCTGATGACGGTCTTGCTGGTTTATAACAATTTCTTAGTGCTTGAAAATGGTCTATGTTTTTGAGTTACCAACCTTCCTATGGCTCTTTTTTTTTTCTTTTTCTTTTTTTCTTTTTACGGTACGCGGGCCTCTCACTGTTGTGGCCTCTCCCGTTGCGGAGCACAGGTTCCGGACGCGCAGGCTCAGCGGCCATGGCTCACGGGCCCGGCCGCTCCGCGGCATGTGGGATCTTCCCGGACTGGGGCACGAACCCGTGTCCCTTGCATCGGCAGGCGGACTCTCAACCGCTGTGCCACCAGGGAAGCCCCCTACGGCTCTTTTATAGGTTGATTCATTTGGGTCATACAACATTACCTGCCATATCTCCATCTTTAAACTGACTTTCAGTATTTTAATGATTTCTCAAGGTCCCACCACCTTTAAATAGCACAATTAGGATATATATGTATGGTTGTCTCGCAATAAGCCCAGAATTCTGAGGCTCAGGACCCGCAAAGAGGTAGATCTCTAGGTAGAGTTAAGATCTGTCAGAGAGGCTTGGAAATCAGCCCCTCCCTCCTGGGTACCTGATTTCCTCTCTCTTTCGTGATAAGAACCCCAGATTCCTTTTATGGATGTGGGAAATAAAATGAGATGAATGAGCTGGAGCCGTAAATTGTTATAAAACTATTAAAGAGAAATCAGTCTTAAGTTATCACCTGAGGGGCGAGTAAAAATTGGTCGTCATAGAGGTGGATTTTTAAATAAAGGTTGAACAAAATTACACTCAGATCCCTAAGGATGCTTCTAAAGAATCTTTTAAAACAGAGGGTTACACAGGCAAGTGACCTTCTTGCCTCACTGCCCGCAAGTTTTATGCCAAGATATCCTGTGTCGAGCAAGGCTTAAAAAAATCTGCATTCCCCCAGTGAATCCATGTGTCCTCTGGGTCTTCTGTTATCTTGCCCAGAGCAAGGCACTAATCTCGGAAACGAGGCAGTCAGTGCTTCCTTCAAAACTGGGGACTTACCTGAAATTTCAACCCTTGAAAATTCCGTATCCTTTGGAGAATCTTTTACTTCAGCAAATGTCTGCATACCTAATAATCTCTAAGGCCCCATATCCAATATGTCACCCCTTGCTTAAAAAGCTGCCATGCTTGCCCTGGCTTTCATGGTGCCATATCCTATCATCAGCACTACTTCCTGACTCTGTGTTACGTGCTATTGGACCCCACCATACACCAACGAGTAAAAACTTCCTTAACCATCACCTCCTGTGTTTAGAGTTTCTAAACCCAGTGCAGCACAGATAGGTTTTGGTTTCTTTATGCCCCATACCCACCTTGCCATCTACTCAACACACAGACTTGTGATTACCTGCGTCTGGGTTTGTAAGTCTGGGAGAATCTCAAAGGCAGAGACTTCCCCCTGTGCTTCGAGGAGTGTTTGATCCACTATAGGGAGGGAGTGTTTATTTAATGAAAGAATGAAAAGTGATTGAAGGGGTGAGTGGAGGGCTCTTTCTAGAAAGGCAGGTGGAAGCTTTTCCCCTCCCCAAGGCACATCTCATTATTCCCACTCCCCCTGGCTGTTCCTCACACATCTCTCACAGTTCAGATTTTCCTGGCCCATCGAGACCCCATCCATAGTGGGCCTCCTCTGTGAACACATCTCCTCTAATAACTTCTTCTGACAGCTGCATGTCAACGAGGCAAGTGGTGTGGATTGTTTGGTGAGTGGTGGGAAAGAGAATAAGCTTGGGGAAGATTTGCATTAGAGTGAGGTGGTGTAGACGGATGGAAAAACCTTTCCTTCTTTTTTTTTTTTTTTTTTTTTTTTTTTTTTTTTTTTTTTTTTTTTGCGGTACGCGGGCGTCTCACTGCTGTGGCCTCTCCCGTTGTGGACGCGCAGGCTCCAGACGCGCAGGCTCAGCGGCCATGGCTCACGGGCCCAGCCGCTCCGTGGCATGTGGCATCTTCCCGGAGCGGGGCACGAACCCGTGTCCCCTGCATCGGCAGGCGGACTCTCAACCACTGCACCACCAGGGAAGCCCCAAAACCTTTCCTTCTTGACCTAATTTTCAGTCATCGTGCACAAGGTGAAAGATGTACAGAGTGGGAGTTGATGCTGTCAGAAAGGAGATGCAGATTAGAGAGCTTCATCTCCCAGGTGTGGGAATAGGGCTGTGGGTTCCAGCTGACTCTGTGCCGACTGTGTTTGTCTGCTGAGGGGCAATGGGGGGACAGTCCCATCCACCCATTTCAGAGGGGTGGCCTATTCTCAAGGGTGCTTTTTCTGAAAGCAAGATGTTTAAGATTTACCTGAAATTTACACCCTCAGCAGCAACAAGAGGCAGCCACAGAGATTAGCCCCTCAGATCTGCCACTGTCCTCCTGGAGGAAGATATTTCACAACCCAGAGAGTTTACACCGGGTGAAAACCACTTTCCAAAGCAGTCAGCCAGGTGTGCAAAGATGAATAAGACCCACTGCATCACTGTCTGTACCTGCCTAAGAAGAACATTGTTTCTAGGCTCCAGGCAGGAGAATTTTGTTCCTAGTCTTGATACCGCATTATATTAGGATGGGGCTTTGTCTAAAGTTCCTTATGACCATGATTCCGTTCAGCCTACTCACACCCTGTAATAGAGAAAGCATCTCACTTCCTCTACAGATGGGCAAAATGAGGCTTAGAGAAACGTGATGCTTCTGCGGAGGAAGCAGGGGGTGGGAGTTGGTTGTGATTCCCTGTGTCTTGATTCCTAGCTTACCTGGCAACCCAAGCTCAGCTTTTCTCTCTGCATCATTTAAAAATCTCCACAATCAGCCAAAAGATTTATATTTTCTTATTACCTTAGCAGCTTCTTCCTAATAAATCTTTTTTCTCAGCACAAGGAATGAATTTAAAGGAATATATTAAATTAAAAAATGGGCTTGCAAAGCAAGACTCTACTTTGACCCTAATATCTCCCTCAGATTCCTTTCTGCACACGTACACCCTTATCAGACACGATTCACCTTCTCTGGAAACAGGATGAGATTGAAGTCATGGCCAAAGGCAGGAACAGAAGCATGGGCATTACTGGCACAAATAACAAGCAAGTGTATGATTGCTGTGAGGAATTTCAGGGGCTAGACCACTAATTGCTGTTGTTTTCCAAGAGTAGAGGAACCTGATAATTTTTTATACAATTATATTGAGAAATACATTGTGAAAAATGAATTTTTAAAATTGAGGTTGCTGATTTTTTTTGCATTTTTTTTCCCATTAGAGGGAATAAAAACAACCTTATATTATATAACTGCATGTCACATCATCCCCTTGGCTCCATGAGATTTCACACATAGGCTTGCTGGACAACTGAAAAGCAGCTCTGTGAGCAATTTTT
Organism: Kogia breviceps; assembly: GCF_026419965.1. Classification (NCBI taxonomy): domain Eukaryota; kingdom Metazoa; phylum Chordata; class Mammalia; order Artiodactyla; family Physeteridae; genus Kogia; species Kogia breviceps. The sequence continues at coordinate 38,010,164 of NC_081327.1, forward strand.
AAAATAAATACCTAAATGCCCACATATGATGGGCATACACTGCTTTTCTTAAAACATGGAATATATTTCTTACATGAACTAGATCTCAAAGGAATGATATGGAAAAGATGATATGGTAGACTTTTTATAATACTCTAATTTGATTCAAAATCACACCCAATTCAAATAAAAAAAAACTTTTTTTTTCTCCATGATGAGAATACACAGTCACTTTGAGGAATTTGGGGAACTAATGCAAAAAGTAAAGAAAATAAAAAGCACACAGAATCTCACTTCTCAGAAGTAGCTGTTAATAATTTGGTAAATTCTCTCTTTATGTCTTAACTTCATTTATCATTTTTCCCCACTTATCAAGTATCATAGTGCCCATATAACTTTATATATTTTCTTATATTCCTTTCAAAGACTCCGTGATACTTGTTTCCCATTGATAAAAAACTTCATACACATTTTTAATAGCAATTCAATGTTTTATGATATAGCTACCTTTATTCCCTTATGTTGTGAATTCAGTTTCTTTGAATGCATTTCTTAATGAAAGAAGGATATAAGCCAAGCAAAGTGAGTTTGAATTTGATTTGGAAGAAGAGTGTATGAAATTGTAGAATTTTTAAAAACTAAAAGACATTTGGAAGCTCACATGCCGGACCACCTTGCCTCTATCAGAGATCTGAGAATCACCATCCAGAGAAAGGAGACTTTTCTAGGGTCACACCATGAATGAGCAGTGGAGGGAGGACTGGAACTTACATTCCAGTGATCTTCTTCCCAGTTCCTTATCCTTCCTATGGAAGGCATTTTCCTTCCAGAAGGATAATGCCCTGGTCCACTCTTTGAGAAGCATTACTTATGGAACCAGCATCTGGGCCCCACAGGAACTAAAGATGGGACTACATGGTGAGACAGTATAGGACACATGTGTTATTTCAGGCTTAAACAAGGTCTTCTGCCAAACCAAATCAGAATGATGTTCTGAGAACACCTGGGATAATGGGCTTCAAAAAGTTTCAGGTGCCGGGCTTCCCTGGTGGCGCAGTGGTTGAGAGTCCACCTGCAGATGCAGCGGACACAGGTTCGTGCCCCAGTCCGGGAAGATCCCACATGCCGCGGAGCGGCTGGGCCCATGAGCCATGGCCACTGAGCCTGCGCGTCCGGAGCCTGTGCTCCTCAACGGGAGAGGCCACAGCAGTGAGAGGCCCACGTACTGCAAAAAAAAAGAAAACAAAAAAAAAGTTTCAGGTGCCAACATCAGAAAGAGTACCAGTGACAGCATGTTCTGAAACTTCCCAGATCTCTCATGCATCATATCTAAATGTCCTCACTGTGATGTTCAAGCAAGGAACATAGTTAACAATCTTAGAACCTTTGTTAAGTGTTAAGTGGGTAAGGAAAAGAGTGGCTTGGAGAAGATAGCTGAGATGGAGGAGTGGCCAGGCATTGGGGGATGCAACAAAACACATCAGTTTCCTCATCTGTAAAATGGGAATAGTGGTGTACCCTTCACTTAAGTTTATTCAAATATTAAATTGAATTAAATAAAATATTTAGTATGATATTCAGTATTATGCATAGTATGCATATGAGTCAGTGTTCTCAAGAGGTTTATTATAAGGAACTGGCTCACACAGTTATGGAGGAGGGCAAGTCCTAAGATCTACAGAGTGAGTCAGCAAACTTGAGATGAAGGACTGCTGATTGTTTCATTTCAATCTCAGTCTGAAGGCCTGAGATCCAGGAGACCCAGTGGTGTAGTTGCCATCCAAAGGCCAGCAGGCTGGAGGTCCAAGAAAAGCTGATGTTTTAGTTTGAGTCTCAAGGCAGGAAAAAAGCTGATGTCTCAATCCAAAGGTAGTCAGACAGGAAGAGTTCTCTCTTACTCACAGGAGGGTCAACCTTTTGTTCTACCCAGGCCTTCAACTGATCAGATGAGGCCCACCCACATTAGGGAGAGCAATCTGCTTTACTGAGTCTACTGATTTAAATGTTTATCTTATTAAAAAACATCCTTACAAACATATCCAGATTAATGTTTGACCAAATATCTAGGTACCTCATGGCCCAGTTAAGTTGCCACATAAAATTAACCATCATAATATGGTACCTGAGATAGTCTAAGAATTCTAAACTGGCGAATATTGATTGTTCTTATTATTTGTAATATTTTGGATTATTTTATTTTGCTTCATACTTCCTTTAAGGAAAATATAAACAATTAATAAACAAATTCTGGATGATGATGGAGAGGCATGCCTTTAATAAGACCTTATTTGCAACCTGGAGTCTGGCAAGATTGAGTTTTTCAGGTTGCAACCTTGAAAGCTTAAACATTTTGTTTACTAAAATATCAGACATGAAAAGTTTTGGAGAACTTTCATCATAAGATTCATCTGAGTCACCTGTAAAACACACTTTTAAAGGTGTTGGTAGCAACCTCTCTGTGTCTCTATTTATAGACATATGACTATACATCTGGATCTGTACAGATACTCGCACACACATACTCTGAAAGACTTTTGATAAGTTTGGAATAATTTAACCAACTTTATGAATTTTTTTAAGCTTTTCTCCATGACATGTTGGAAGAGCCAGCGGTTTATACAAAGACCATAATCTAGGGAAAAATTGTTTATTTTTCAGAATAGAAGCCAGGTCGACAGGGCAACTGGGACATTTTGCTTGTCAGCAAAATTAATTTATTCTGAATTTATGAATTGATAATAAGCGACCTTCTCATAATGATTAATGGTAATTAACCTTTTAAAGCTCCATCACTTACCTGACCATCTCTGGCTGACAGCCCTTGGAGACAGGATAGAATGCTGATGGTAGAACAGACCTTTGTTTGGATTTGCAAGGTCCTGTAAGGTAGAGAACACCGTTTTAGTGTGGAGATGTCACAAATATGATGCAGCCCCAGAGAATTACAAATAAGGAAAAAATGCACGCATGGGCCATCATGGCTAGATGCTTTCATCCTGGAAGGAGCATTGCAGACCAGACTCAGCCAGCTGTACTGCTTGAAGCTGTGTGACTTTGGTTAAGTCTTTTTACCCATGTAAACCCAAGCAGCTCCGTTCATCTGTAAAATATTTATGAACAATGATGATATCAACAATTAGTGTTCTAAGTGAAGGGTCCTGTGGGCTAGCATAGGACAAAAGGCAAGCCCCCTTGTCACATAGTCAGCATCACGTAAAGCTGTCTTCCAGGTGAGCACTTCTCACACTTCCTGGCACTGAACTAGATCCACGATGTTCTCCACACTTTGCCGGTTCTAGGCCTCACCACCTCTGCTGTTGACAATGTGAACCTCAAAAATAGCTGGGAAGTGGTCTCTAGATTGGGGTTTAGCATGCAAGAGCTTTATTAAGGGGTGCCCTTAGAACCAACACGTATGGAAGAGAGGGGAAGGAAGCAGAAATCAGCAGAGAGAAAAGAAATGTAAGGCACAGTGACAGACGTGGCTGACCTCAAGTTGAGACCTGGAGCTGAAACGGCCCCAGCAGAGTTGTTTTGAATCAGGGTCAGTGACCAGTTCTTTATGCCCCTGCAGTGACCAGTCACGGGATGTGAGCTGGGTCATGACCTTGACCTGAGAGAATCCCTGAAGGGGCTGAGAGCTGTTTGCAGACAGCACTCCTAGCCACTGTGGCCACCAGTCCTTCCCTGAAAGGGGTACTGGGTGGCCCGTCACGTTTATTGAGCATTTACAGTATCCCAGACGAACACTGCTGGTGCTGGTATCTGCTTTATCACATTTGACTCTCACCACAACCCTATCAGATAGACATTAGGATGCCCATTTGTCATCATAAAAATGAGCCTCAAAGTCTAAGAACCAGTAAGCTGTGCAACTAGAAACCAAATCCAGTCCTTAACTCTAATGTTAAATTGCATGAGTCCAGGGTTTGCAGTGAACTGTGAGGCAGCTGACACAAACCATCCATTCTTTCTAGTACTGCTCTGATTTTTACTTGGGGACTAGTTCAACTTTCCTCCCTTTCAAATTCCATTTCTTGTAGAATTCATTTCAGCCCCTGACTCAGCTAGGGGGATATAATCTTGACCTCATCTTTGTTCTCTGAGTATCTGGCTAGCTCTGTGAACTTGCAGAAGTTTTACTTCTCTGCCCTGAGCCTCTGTTTTTCTCATCTGTAATATGGGGATGATAATAGCATGCATCACATCAAATTTCTAAGATGAAAAAGAATAAATGCATAGGTATCCCACTTACAGGCGTGCCTGGTGTATGATACGGACTAAGTGTTTGCTAGTATATTATTTGCATATTCCTCTAATAAAATGCATGTTAGCAATATCATCGTTTTTGTTCATGTCTGTTGATTCTCTTGTTTGTAAGCATCTGGTTTATAAGGATAAAGTAGTGTGATGTTTACCTTAATATACTTAGGTCTTAGCATAATGCCTCATAGCGGTAGGTATCCAATAAAAGGCTGTTAAGTTGAATTATATTTTGACAAAAACTAACCAGGTTTTATCGATTATAAGCCATTAATACCTTTCAGATTTGTTCATTTGTCTCCATGCATCACCCTAGTCCAAGTTACCATTTCTTTCTTCTGATTTGAAATCAGACAGATCTGGGATCAAAGTCTGGCTGGCATTTGTTACTTAACTAGTTTAAGCCCCTATTTCTACATTGGTAAAATGGAAACAGGTAGAGTGCCTACTTCATGGAGTTGTAAAGAGAATTAAATGAGGTATGCAAATGGATTAATTAATCCAGGACATGGCACAGAGCAAACCAACAGATGCTGGTTTCAATAATAGCAATAACAACTACAGCAAGTTCCACCACAGTCATTCTTCTTGTTGAATTTAGTCTAGGTTTCTTAGCCTTCTGTGTAGATAAAAGCAGAAGTAGAATGATAGCATACACTATCTGTATGCAGTAGAAAGAGCATACACTTTGGAACCTGATTGCATCAAAAACTCTCTCTTAACCTTTGCACAAGTTAATTAATCTGCCTTAATCTTGCTTTTTTCATTTACAAATGGGAACAGTAATAGTCCATATATCCTAGAGTTTTTAGGGTTAAATAGGAGAATGCATCTGAAGCATTTCATATAGCTGCTGAGACCCCCCGTAAGCTCCTATGAAATGTTAGCTCTATGACTCATACTGTTAGCATGCACGTGAAACAACACATGTGAGTCTCGCAGAGTCGCTGAGAGCGCGTGGGGAACGCTGGCACACCGTGGACCCCGACACCCAGCAGAGTCTTTCCATTGTGGATTCCGCTCCACCCTGGCAAGATGGGAGTCTCCACGGCCCCACGACCCGCACAATGCTTAGGAGAATGTTAAATGGCAGGGGAAACACTCTGACAACATCCGTTTTAATGAGACATCCCGTTCGCTCTGGCTGCTCCTAGGTCAAGCTGCCTGTGTTAAAGCCAGAGCGCTAATGGACTAGGTGGTCGTGCCTCTCTGTCTGGTTGGGCTCTGGGTTTTTAATGAAGCAAGCAGGCCACACACCCAGGCAGTTTTGGTGTGTGCGTGTGTGTGCCTGTGTCTCCAATGACAAACGTTTTTCATCCTAAAAAGAGCGGAGAAAAACGACAGGATATGAAGGTTCAAAATGTCCTCTGGTTTGCATCAATCAGAGAAAAACTGACCAAGACCTTCCCACACATGCAGATGACCCTCACACAGGGCAGAGGAATAAAAACCGCACTGCTTTTCCGGGGGGGGGGGGGCTAGCACACCCTCGAAAGCTCTAACAAAGGCCAGTATCAACTGCTTGACTTCTTAATGATGAATAATTCATACACATCAAAGCAGCCCTCACAAAGTATTTTTTCCTGCAGCCTCAAAGACAATGAAACAACAGCAAAAAGTCCAGAAGGGGAAAGTTTTTTTCATATCACATCATCTCTACTATTTCTCCTCCCTACTCTAATATCCATGCTCTGGACTTGATTGAAATTGACTGCAATATTATTTTACAAAAATATTTTAAAATCCTTTGATTTGCTTCTGCTCCCACGTAATGGCAAACTCCTACTCAACCTTCAAAGCCCATCTCAAGTCACATTTCCAAGTCAATTCTGCCACCCACCTTCCCAAGAGAGTCAGTCTAACCTCACCCCTTATATTAAACACTTCCTTTATTGCAGTCATTCCTGAGATCTTATTCCTTTTTTGTTTGTTTGATTGGTTGTTTTTGTGTGTGTGTGTGTGTGTGTGTGGTACGCAGGCCTCTCACCGTTGTGGCCTCTCCCGTTGCGGAGCACAGGCTCCGATGCCCAGGCTCAGCGGCCATGGCTCACGGGCCCAGCCGCTCCGCGGCATGTGGGATCTTCCCAGACCAGGGCATGAACCCATGTCCCCTGCATCGGCAGGCGGACTCTCAACCACTGCGCCACCAGGGAAGCCCCTGAGATCTTATTCCTTTAAATCTCTGGCTCAGACTTAGAACTTCTGAAGGTTAGACACTCTGTCTTATGTATTTCAGAATCACCAGCTCCCAACACAGAGCTGCAATGCAGTAGGCACTCAGTAAATGCTCACGGAATTGAAATGACGAATCCTTGAAGTAAATAAAGAACATACTTAAAGTGAGGAATTGGAAAGCTAATATAAATTAAGTCTATGAAAACCAAAAGCTGATGAAACAGCGTATTCCCAGAACCTCAAAAACATCATTCAGTATTATTTTTGTCGTTTGGTATTTATTAAGAACCCAAATCAAAAGATTAGAAATGCAAGGAGCTGGGGAATCTCTTTGGAGGGCTTATCAGTACTCTTTAGGAAGGCAAGCATTTTAAAGAGAAATATTCATCAAAACTGAGATAAAATTTATATTGGCAGAATCACAATCTAGGTTATTTTTATAGTCTGTCTTAAAACACAAACTCCTTAAACTCCCTTTCTTTTTGATCATCATAAATGAAAATTTACTGCAGACGTACACACATCAAAATGCAGATGTTACCCACTTTTTATATCTCTCAACTGGCTGCTGCTTCAACAAAATACCACCTCAATGTCAGAGGAGAACACATTTCTTTTGTGGAGTAAATGCTTGTTATCAAAGGAAAAAGATATATATTTTAAGCTAAACTCTTTATTCACTGAAATATGTTACAATGCTATTGTGTTCCAGATATCAGGCCAATAATGAAGGAAAGTGGATTGTAAGACAGATCTCACACTCACGGACCTTAGTCCATCGAAGAAGAAAGGTGTAATGAGATAATTATTTTTAAATATATATTTTTCTGCTTAATGTGTGAACAGTTATGGTTTTGCAGGTGTGGTGACTGGTTCTCTCTGGAAAGATAGAAGCAGCTTCAGAGAGATGATTCGTAATCTGATTTTTGAGGGGTGAGTGAAAAGATATTTTTCCAGTGGAAGAAAGGCAGCTAGAGCCCATCAGAAGAAGTTAGCAGTGCTTTCAAAAAAGATCTGGGGTTGTGGATGGTATCTATGGAAAATTCCATTTCGCTAAGGTACCTAATTTATGGTGAAGGATGAAGCAGGTGAGGCTACAAGGCCATATAGTATCTTGCTAAGGTTTTAGATTTTTCTTTTATTATTATTCTAGGAACAGTGAGTTTCCATACACAAGTAAGTTCCACGATTCTGTTGCTTCAATATGCATATTGCTTTCATTTTCTTAATGCTTCGCAACAATATTTTTTGATTAGAGCTATGTATTTGAGTCTGAGAAGAAAGCCAGAGATGGAGACATAAATTAGACAGATTTGCAACTCTCCAGAAAGCCACAGACTACAAGAGAGACAAATAAGCAGATAATTATGAAACAGTGTAGACAGTGGTGGGGAAAAAAAAAGTTAGAAAGGGCTAACACCGGCAGGCTCCTCACCAAAGCTCAGGGGGCAAGGGCAGGTTCCCAGGTAGATAACACCAGAGCCCAAAGGACAAGTAGAAGTTTCCTAAAATATTTAGAATAACAGCTAATATATATTTAGTTTTTACTATGTGCCAGGCATTCAGATAAATGCTTTTCAAATATATTTGAGAAAACAAAAGCCATATGAGGTATGTTCTGCTATTATCCTCCTTTAAAAGATGCAGAAACTGAGGATCAGAAACCTCAAGCAACTTTTTCAAGATCATAAGCTAGGACATGGGAGAGCCATGATTTAGACAAAGATGCCATGTGCTTAAAGTAAAGGCTGGAGGGCAGGGAGCTTAAATTGTAAATTTCAGATCAAATTATTAAAACATGAGCTGTGTTGATTTAGAATGATTATAACCTCTTTGAGAAATTTCTGAGGGCCTGTAAGTGCAGCATCTTTGCCCAGATATGTGGATAAGAGGGTCAGCCAAAATAACACTAACCTCCACCCTTAAAAGAGCAGAACCTTTTGTGTGATGGGCATATCAGAAAGGAGTAATGCATGCATCAGAGAACAAACACAGCAATACTTAGACAATCAGAAAGGACCCGTTTTTATATCATTTGATATAAAATGTAATTACTTCATTTCAGCTAAATCACGCTGTATTATGATTTAACACCTGGAACAGTCACTTAAGCATTGATATTTTGCAAGCACCTTGCCAGCGTTCCTATCTGAACTCATAAGGGAGAACAATGAAGGATCACTTAGGGGTCCAGATAAACCATGTAGATGTGCCCAGCGGTCGGTGTTGTGGCTCAAATCCTGCCCTGGTTAACAGCTACTAATATCCTGTTAGCAAATTTTGAGGTAGAATAATCACTGAGCGAAGCAGGGAAAAGATTGTACTTTTTAAGGCAAAGAGAAGGTGGCATTGGGTGGGGAGAGGGCAGGAGTATTCTGACTTCTAGCTGTAACTTTACCTATTCTTTTGAAATTCACCCCACCCCTCTTTGGCCCTTCTGAAACACTGTAAGCCTACTTCTATACCTAGTTATTGCCAAAGGAAGAGACAAAATGCATTCCGAAGCTACATGATGAAATGCAGAACCCTAATTGTTCCCATGCTTCCTGCAGATTTGAAATCCCAGCCTGTGTTTCATTCCCATGCATTTCTTGTTAACGGCACACATGTGTAAATAATCAAAGGCATCTAGTGGTCAAAGAGCATATTCTCTGTAAAATGCCTACCTACTAGGTGGAGGCAGAGCCCTGAGTACAAATAGTGACTTGTACTTGCAGAACTACAGATGTTTAGTCCCGGAAAGGAACTTGAAGACTGTCCTCCAGGCCCTTTCATTTGATACATGAGGGGTCTTGGGCCCAGACGGGGGATGTGAGGTGCCCACACTTGCAGGATGAAAAAACATTGGCTTCCAGACCTTAAGCCACTGTTGTTTCAGCTGTGTGGCACTGACCTAAAATAGCTTTGCATTTCATACTAAGCTGTAGGTCCCCTTACTTCCTCATCAAAGGCATAATCAATCATCATTTGCAAGGCACTCATTTTAAGAAGTAGGAAATGAATTTCTCCAATGCCATTACATTTTAATTTTCAAGGAGCTGCTGATTTGGGAAGCGGAACCTCTTAAGAAGAAGGTCACCAAAATGCATCCTGGCATCAACCATGCTTCTCAAACTCAGTGTGAGTCTAGAGCAGTGGTCGGCAAACTTTTTTCTGTAAAAGTCCAGATAGTAAATATCTTAGGCTTTGTGGGCCGTGTTATAGCAACTTCACAACTGCCCTTGTAGCAAGAAAGCTGCCGTAGACAATACATAAAGGAATGGGTGTGGCTATGTTCCAATCAAACTATTCATGAACAGTGAAATTTGAATTTTATATACTGTTCACATGACAACAAAATCTTCTTATTTTTTTATTTTTTTTAAAGCAATTAAAAATATAAAAACTATTCTTAGCTCTCAGCTATCCAAAAACAGATGGTGGACTGGATTTCTCCCTTATGCCATAGCTTGCTGATCCCTGGTGCAGAGTAACATACTTGTAACTCTTTCTCAATATGGTTTGTACTATTAAGAAATATATATTTGGCCATCAAAGAAGTCTTTTTAGCATAAGTCCTGTTTTTCATTGTATTCCATGAAAAAATATCTAGATGTTTCCTTATAGAGAAATCTCCAAGATATTTAAAGGTATGGAGTAAATTTATTCTTTCCCTCCTAGATTATAATCTTCTTCCAAAGAGTAGTGTGTTTTATTTGTCTTTAAATCAATGGTATATGGCAAACTACCAAGCCCATATAACCAGCATCTCATAAAGGATTCTCTGGGTAGAATAAACCATGCCAATGGCCTCTTTATGATACTTCAAATTTTCCCTCTCACTGTAGACTTCATGATTCTAAGTTTGGTCTCAGTACTCCTATACATTTTCGTTCATTGATTCGTTCGTTTAATAAATATCTCATGAGCACCTACAAGATGGCATTCAGGACTCCCTATGATCTGCTGTGGTAGAGATGAGATTGTGGTCTCATCTCACGATGTGACTCCATACACATTCATTCATTTATTCAATGAATATTTAATGAATATTGACAGTCTAGAATGTGCCAGTGGCTGCCCTAGCTCCTGAGAATAAGTAGTGACCAAGCCAGTTAGAATCCCTGTCTTCGTGGAGCTTTCAGCCCGGTGAGGGTACTGTTAAAAACAATGACAAACAATGAATGACTTACAAGTTTAACAAAGGCTGGGAAGGAAGAGAGCAGAGCACTGTGAGCTGAGGTCTGCTCTCTACTCCAGTCACACGAGATGTCACGGAAGACCCAACACAGCCTTAGACTCCCATGCTGAACCCTCTGCCTCATACACCATACTGCTGCTCACATTCTGGGTAACTCCAGCCTTGGACACTTAAAGGTCCCATGGATGAGCCCTTCCCCTTAAAATTCGTCTACAACTCCAACCTCCCAAGCTGAGTTAGCTGTACTCACTGCAACGCTCCCCTAGCACGCCGCCCTTCTCTGATTGCCGTCTTTAGGTTTTGAGCCCTTTGAGTACTGGCACACATCGTCAGCCACTGTTCCGGTCGCCCAGCACAGCGTCAGGCTCACCAGAAAAGCGATACTGAACACACGTATGAGTAAATGAGTAAGAACGTGCATACATCATGGTGGCGAGCCAGGTTTCCCACGCACGGAGAGCCGCTCATGGGAATGTTTATATTATGCACTAGAAATGGGTCCGCGCTTTTCAGATACTTTCCGCTCCTCTCCCTCTACCCACAGCCCCAACACACTCACATCTCAATTTCAAAGCAACATCATTTTCGGTTTCTCCTCTATTCCCCAAAACTCACCATTACAGAGGAAAGGTCAAGTTGCTTTGCTCTCATTGTTTTAGTTAAGGACTCTGACATCTTACCCCTTTTTCTTCAGACTGACTCTGCTCGGCAATTCCAGAGGCTAAGTCCCCTCTTATGTGAAAGGGGGCTCGGAAGGCAGCAACTTCCTGGGACTCAGCAATCTTCAGAGTCCAACAGAATCAGCCTAAAACATCACTCTCTGTCAAGAGATGACACCGTTTAACCCCAATTAGCTCACATCTTAAGTTCAAGCCTTCTCGTTTACCAACACAAATCAATACTTTATCAATTATGTAAATTCAAACCAATGACATTCCTTGGCAGTTTTGGAATTAAAAACAGTATTAAAAGCCTGCCAAGTGAGATGTCACTAGGAGCCAGGCTGTGCTCCTGTCAGGAGACGTTGCAGGGTGATCGTATTTCACTTTTTTTATAAGGTTGAACAAAAATCCCTAGATGGTTTACTGAAAGTGGGAAGAAGACAAAACACATGTCCAGGTTCTTCAAGTTGCTCCTTAGGGCTGCTATTTATGAAAATTAGTGAAAAACATTTAAGAGAGGATAAATGAGCAACTAACCCTCCTACCTCTCATTGGGAGATTCCAGCCTAGAGAGAGCATGCAACGTGTTCGGGGTTCCACGGAAAATGGGAGGGTGGGCAATAGTCCTAGTCTAAATCCAGGTCCGTTTCTGTATAACCACCAGCAACTTACCTAGTTTCTAAAAGACTTGTTTCCTCCATCGGTGGAATGGACACATACCTCACTGCGGTAAAGACTTTTGTGAACGTTACACAAACAGTACAATAGTGTATGTGGAGTGCTTGGCGCCAGGAACGTAGTAAGTGCTCAGTAAGTGTTGGCTAACGTGATTCTCATTTCCACGACCAGATGTTTCAGTGTTTCATGATTCCTAGTCCAGTTTCAGTGTTCTTTTGGATTTTCTTTTATTCATTCATTCATTCGTTCAGTGCATATTTGTTAAGCATCTGCAAGGCGCCTGGAACTGTGTTACATCACAGAGGAGGATGTGAGGAATGGGCAAGACACAGCCTCTCTTTTCATGAAGCCTACGGTACTCCCTAACCCAGCACAGGCAAATATGTCATTTTTCAGTACAGACATTCAAACAATCTCAAGCTTTCTCTGATGTGAGCAGTTGGTCTGCCAAGAATTCTCCTTCTGTGCTTGGCACATAGTAGTTGCTCAGTAAGTGCCAGCTGAATGAATGAATGTCAGTCGAATGTAAAGATGGTTAATGGCAACGAATATCTCATATTCTCAAACACTGGGGGATGAGTCAGAGGCAGTAGCCCCCTTTTTAATGTTTTCAAGAGACTGTGTTGTGTATGCATACATGTGCTTTGCAAAGAAGATATCCTGTGTAGATTTTAACACGTTAGATTCAAATTCTGGGACTAAACTTTATATCCAGTTGTCGTGGCAAGTGTGGTATTGAGACCATTAGATACCACCCAGAGTGTTAGGAAGGGCCAGTCATTGCTGGAGAGGATTTTGTTTGGAGAAAGAGATTCCTGTTGAACTTCAGGTCCTACCCCTCCTGGTCACCCCTCTCAGAACGACAGCCATAATCCATCAGCCCTTCTGCATTCGTTTGCTGGCACTGCCATAACAAAATACCACAGACTTCGTGACCTAAACAACAGAAATGTATTGTCTCAGTTCTGGAGGCTTGACGTCCAAAATCAAGGTGTCGGCAGGGCTGGTTCCCTCTGAGGGCTGTGAGGGAAGGATCTGCTCAAGGCCTCTCTCCGGCTTACTGATGGCCATTCTCATGTTCGCATTGATGTTTCCCCTGTATCTTCCCATTTTCTTCCCTCTATTTGTCTCTCTGTCCAAATCCCCTCTATTTATGAGGATACAAGTCAAATCGGCTCGAGTCCACCCTAACGACCTTATTTTAACTTGATTCCCTCTCTGAAGACCCTGCCTCCAAATAAGGGCACAGTCAGAGGTGATGGGAGTTAGGACTTCAGTGTGTGCCTTTTAGGGGAACATAACTCAGTCCATAACACCTTTTCACGGGCAGGGGACACTGGATCCTACTAGCATGCTGTATGTGACTTCCGAGGCATTAGAAAGCTGTTATCAGTAGTCTTATTATGTACAGAAGAAAAAAGTGAGACCCAGGGAAGTGAAGCTACTTGCATCAGGTCAGATCGCTAGGAGAGTTGGAATGTCCTCATGGTATACGGTACCCCAAAATGCTAATGCACATTTTTATCTGACCATGTCCAGATGTTTCATGTTTCTTTTATGATATAGGCAGAATCTCAAGCAGAAGAATGGCTATTGTGATTTTAGTGCTCAAATCCACTAGGCGACGGGCAAAGTCTTCCAGATTCCCCCAATATTAACTGAAAATCAGTTTTGTGGAGTCCTGGCAGGACCAGCAATAAGGGAGATCCAAAGCCTACTTACCTTCTAGGCAGTGAACCTATATGGCCACGAAAGCTATCATTTTTGTGCCTCCTGAAAATGAAATGTTAATTTCCCCACTAAGACCCTCCACAGCTTTAGTTTGTAAGGCTAATAACAGTTCACATAAGAACAAGGGGAATGCCATCCTTGCTTTGATGTATGATCACAAAAAAGAACTAGCTTTAAAATTCCCTTCAAAAGAGGTGATGTCTATGAATCCACCTGCAGTGGGGATTATTAAGGGATTGTCAAGTCCTGGTGTGATTTCAGTGATGCAGAAAAACAACAGCCCCCTTCGGTGAGCCAGTGCAAATGCGAACTCACGTGTGGTCTATAGGACCAGCCCTGGGGCTCGGAGCTGCCCCAGCCTCCCGGGCCTCTTAGGGCATTCAGACCTTTATTTCCTTCTCTTCTTGCTTATTAATTAATTGATTTGTTTGTCTCTTGTGGTCTTGATGTGAAAAGTGAAGTATAAAACGGGAGACTTTTCACCCACATTATCAATCACAGCCCTGCCTGGGCCTTGACAACAGAAATACCAAAGATACTGAGTAGCTTGGGGTATCATTGGTGCTTTATTTTCCAAGTCTTTGTAAAATAGGCGACTGGACTTGACTTCCTAATAAAGGCTGCCTTCACAGCAGCTGGGTTTTGTCTGCAGAAAAAGTTGTCAGCAATAGAGTTTCTAGCAACATCATTCAAAGGCAGGAGAAGAATAAAATACCTTTGTTTTTATGGTTGCCAGATAGATAATGTGTGCTGTTTCATATTGCATCCAAATTTTTTTTTATATATAAATTTATTTATTTATTTGTTTTTATTTTTGGCTGTGTTGGGTCTTTGTTCTGTGCGCGGGCTTCTCATTGTCGTGGTTTCTCTTGTTGCAGAGCACGGGCTCTAGAGCGCAGGCTCCGTAGTTGTGGCACACGGCTTAGTTGCTCCACAGCATGTGAGAATCTTCCCGGGCCAGGGATCGAACCCGTGTCCCCTGCATTGGCAGGCAGATTCCCACCCACAGCACCACCAGGGAAGCCCCTGAATCCAAATTTTAAATTACGTTTTGTATACCCATTTTGCTAATGAGAAAACCGAGGCTCAGGTGAATTAAGTAATTTTGTCAGATTTGTGCAACTCATTTGTGCAACTCATTGAATCTATGCTCCAAAGCATAGATTCAAACCCAGATGGGCCTAATTTTTCCTACTCCACTATGATCCCACAGATGTCCACATTAACCTACACATCTGCTCATTCATAGGTCTGGTGACTGGTTACTGCCTTTGTGCTTCAAAAATAATTTACTTTATCCATGAGGAAATGGATCAGTGCTATGAAGAACGCCATAAGAGATATAGTCCCGGAAGTTTGCCTGTTTGTTAGATTTTCCCTCATTTAGGATGAGGTTTAATGTTATTCACTTTAGACTCTTCAAGGAGAAGTTCTGTGAATGTAATCTTCTCTGTGAAGAAAACTTGAAAATCCGGCATCTAGATTCTTATGGCCTTGGCTGGCATTTAGCTTCTGGAGGAGAGCACTGGGGTGGAAAAAGCACAGGCCTGTGGATAGTGAAACTTGAGCTCTGAGTTCTCCTCCTCCTTTGACCATGTATTTGTATGACCTTTGGTAACTCACTCAAGTCACAAGAAGTCATTTGTGAAATGAGTGAAAAGTGGGTGTGTTATTATTTAAAAGCACATGAGTAAATGCATGGTTGCACTCACCCCTCCCCACATGCTGTATACATATGTTTAATTATAAATGCTCAATAATTATTAGAACCCTATTAAAAATCAGCTTCTGTCCTAGAGCTCTTGTAGACTTAAAGTATTAAAATTATTCTTATTTAATAGATAAGATGATTGAAAGTCACAGAGATTGAAAGAATTTCCATGGTCACACAGTGGTGAAGTTACAAATTAAACTCCGGAGTGTCTGGAATTCATATTCCTTCTACAATATATACGCCCCCATCTAGGGTCATCGGAAAGATTTGACCATGATTCATATAAATGCGACTTTAAACTTGAAGTTGAATCTAAAGGCAGTTCAGTAGATGATCCACCCTTTTGACGGGGTATCTGAAAAGGACAATTAAATTTCAGAGGTGCTTCTCCAGGCCACAGAAAGATGAAGGCCATTGGTGTACGTGGCCAGGCAAACAGACAGAGGTCTTAGTCTTCCAGAGATTCCCTGATCCTGAAGGTGCCCAAGGGGAGTGGGACAGGCAATCACCAGCTTCATTTACAGCATTTGTTTCCATTCTCATGAGTAGAACAGGATAGTCCATCACCAACTACCCCACCTGCCTTGAAAATGTGGCTCGTTAACAAGCCAGACACCTGCTACACAAATTTTCCAGTTCCCATTTGACTACAGCTCTACTTTTCTGGCAGTGATTTCCTGCAAGGGAGGCTTGATGACTCGATCTAAACAAACAACTGTGACCATAGCCTACCTTTGCTACACAGCTGACTAGTCCGCCTTTAAAGGGTGGGGTTTTTTGGCTTCTCTTTTAGTTACCATGTTCTAGTTTTGTTCATTTTTAGGAGTATCTTATATTGATCAAACAAAACCAAAACAAAACACCTCACACCCTTTCTGGAAAGACTAGGGCTCAAATAGTTTGTGAATAAATAAAAGCGGGTTAAAGGTGGAAGGTAGTTCCCATCACCAGATCAGAACCACCCATAGGAGTCTCTTCAAATGTATTTCCATAATTCTAAAATTACCTCTCCCTGTTTTCATGTGTGCTAGTCTTTGCCAGATGCATACGCGTTCCTCATCTCATACTGAAACTGTAATATTTATTTATTTAGCAGTCATCAATTAAGCACCTACTAAGGGCCAGATAGAGTGGTAAGTGGAAGAGAAGCTCTGTCAACTGTAAATTCATGGGGTGAAAGACAGACTTGAAAAATAAGCTAATATGGTGTATTGTAAAGACCACCTCCCCTGGTGGTAGGGACATGTGAATTGCATCTTCATTTCACGTAATTTAATATTTTCTTATCTTTCTGTCACATTTCACATTTCAGTTCATTCTACAACTTACTCATCTCCCTTAAATACTGTACCAAATATATTTTTCCCCAACCTCTCCCAACCTACTAATTCAAAAGTTGTCAAGGGTTCTCTGTTACCTGTAGAATCAAGAATAGATCTAAGGGTGCCCTGGATACACGATGCCCATGCTATACACCGAGGCTTATCTTCCACAACCCCCTGTCAACTTTGCCTTCCACACAAGCTTGTTTTATCACTGTCCTCATGCTCATCGGAAAACTCATTCCTACTCATAACCTTGGCTTTTGCTGCTTCTCTCACCTCACCTGTCCTCCAGCTATGAATCCCTAATCTTCAGTTAAGCCCCAGCTCTAGACTCAACTCTCTCCACTTCTTCCCCAACTAACACCATGAAATCTTAGAGTTGTCTGAATCATCTGTGAAAGTTTGAAAGTTTCATTGCCCACCTCTGATATGATGAATAATATCTTCCCCGTTAAACAGCGATCCCAGTATTTTAAGGAAGGTGCACTCATTGTTGAATCTTTCTTATCTCTAGGAATTTCTTTTTATGCAGCCCCATTACTTCTCTGGAACAACATTCACACTGGTTCTGCTCTGCCTTTTGGAAGAGAAGAACAATTCTGTCATCTTTTCATCTCCTACCCTTCACATGATTGATGGCAGCCATTTTTCTACCATCGTCATCCTGCTCAGATCTCTCCTTCTCCAACCTGAATATTCAAATGGCTTCACTCCTCCTGGGAAAATGCTGGGCTTTCTCAGTGCTGCATTCACATGCAATACCCCAGGGCAGCATAGAAGCTCAGCGCACTCCTTTATTTTTTAACATCTTTATTTGAGTATAATTGCTTTACAATGGTATGTTAGTTTCTGCTGTATAACAAAGTGAATCAGCTATACATATAAATATATCCCCATATCCCCTCCCTCTTGCGTCTCCCTCCCATCCTCCCTATCCCACCCCTCTAGGTGGTCACAAAGCACCGAGCTGATCTCCCTGTGCTATGTGGCTGCTTCCCACTAGCTATCTATTTTACATCTGGTAGTGTACATATGTCCATACCACTCTCTCACTTCATCCAAGCTTCCCCTTCCCCTTCTCATTCCTCAAGTCCATTCTCTACGTCTGCATGTTTTATCCTGTCCTGCCCCTAGGTTCACCAGAACCATTTTTTTTTAGATTCCATATATATGTGTTAGCATACGGTATTTGTTTTTCTCTTTCTGACTTACTTCACTCTGTATAACAGACTCTAGGTCCATCCACCTCACTACAAATAACTCAATTTCGTTTCTTTTTATGGCTGAGTAATAGTCCATTGTATATATGTGCCACATCTTCTTTATTCATTCATCTGTCGATGGACACTCAGATTGCTTCCATGTCCTGGCTATTGTAAATAGAGCTGCAATGAACATTGTGGTACATGACTCTTTTTGAATTATGGTTTTCTCAGGGTATATGCCCAGTAGTGGGATTGCTGGCTTGTATGGTAGTTCTATTTTAAGTTGTTTTTTGTTTTTTTTTTTTTTTTTTTTTTTTTTGCAGTACGCAGGCCTCTCACTGTTGTGGCCTCTCCCGTTGCAGAGCACAGGCTCCAGACGCGCAGCCTCAGCGGCCATAGCTCACGGGCCCAGCCACTCCGTGGCATGTGGGATCTTCCCGGACCGGGGCACGAACCCATGTCGCCTGTGTCGGCAGGCCGACTCTCAACCACTGTGCCACCAGGGAAACCCTATTTTTAGTTTTTAAGGAACCTCCATACTGTTCTCCATAGTGGCTGTATCAATTTACATTCCTACCAACAGTGAAAGAGGGTCCCCTTTTCTCCACACCCTCTCCAGCATTTATTGTTTTTAGATTTTTTGATGATGGCCATTCTGACTGGTGTGAGGTGATACCTCATTGTAGTTTTGATTTGCGTTTCTCTAATGATTAGTGATATTGAGCATCCTTTCATGTGTTTGTTGGCAATCTGTATATCTTCTTTGGAGAAATGTCTGTTGAGGTCTTCTGCCCATTTTTGGATTGGGTTTTTTGTTTTTTTGATATTGAGCTGCATGAGCTGCTTGTAAATTTGGGAGATTAATCCTTTGTCAGTTGCTTCATTTGCAACTATTTTCTCCCATTCTGAGGGTTGTCTTTTCGTTTTGTTTATGGTTTCCTTTGCTGTGCAAAAGCTTTTAAGTTTCATTAGGTCCCATTTGTTTATTTTTGTCTTTATTTCGATTTCTCTAGGAGTTGGGTGAAAAAGGATCTTGTTGTGATTTATGTCATAGAGTGTTCTGCCTATGTTTTCCTCTAAGAGTTTTATAGTGTCTGGTCTTACATTTAGGTCTTTAATCCATTTGGAGTTTATTTTTGTGTATGGTGTTAGGGAGTGTTCTAATTTCATCTTTTACATGTAGCTGTCCAGTATGGTACTGGCACAAACACAGAAATATAGATCAATGGAACAGGATAGAAAGCCCAGAGATAAACCCATGCACATATGGTCACCTTATCTCTGATAAAGGAGGCAAGAATGTACAGTGGAGAAAAGACAGCCTCTTCAGTAAGTGGTGCCGGGAAAACAGCGCAGTCCTTTTTATAGAAGGTGGTTGGCCTGTCTCTTCTCTTCTTCACTGACTTTGTTATTCAGACTAAGTTCATAATTATTTTTGCAGCAGCTATTTCATTCTGGTGCTCCTGAGACCAAAGTCAACAGGACAACCCACTTTTTCTGCAGAGACTAACACTTAGACAGACCCTCTCCGGCCGGTGCTCAGATAATAGAATTAAACCTGATCTAGATAAGCCTGTGCAGTTCCCACCCCACCATGCTCTGCCTCCACAGAGTAGTTTGCCTGCTTCACTAGGGTTCTAATCATTGAAAATTTCAAAAGCATGAGCAAAAATCACAGGTATTGAGAGTTGGACTGAAATATGTAAATGTCATCTAATTCCAACCGACCAAACTGTCAGGAGTAAGTTATGTCTTACATGTCAGCCTAATAATAGTTAATAATGATGCTTTGTATTATCCACTGCCTTTCCTCCAGAGACATTGGCAGAGTAAAGTAAATCGAACATCGATATTAAAAAAATAAACCCCTGAATTCACGCCAGCCTGACATCCCCCCCAGAACCAGAAGGCATAATATAAGGCTCTCTGACAGCCCAGAAATGAATGGTTTTGCAAAGCATGAAAACTTGTCCTGGAGGATGACAAGAAAAGTAATATGTCACCTGTGACTAGTTCTAACTCCTACCCTCAGGGTGGGTGTTGCTTTAATTTTGACTTCGGAGAAAAGTAGAGAAGTGAAAGGTATAGAAAACACAGTGAAGTTTGGGCAAGGTTGCCACCTGGGAGAAGAGAAGCTGAGAGCAGCAGGTTGGCTGCCTGGACAGAGGAGAAGGGACCCATTGGAAGGGAATTTTGAGAGCCACTGTATGAGGGGTACAAAGCAATGGTGCATCCCTCCCTTCCAAGGGATACTAAGTAAAATAGACGTTACTCTCTAGGGCTTTGGACATAAAGTAATGATTTCTGGGGGATGTAAACAGTTGCCAAGTCCTACAGATATCAGTGGATTCAGGTTAAGATTGAGGGAAACAGCAGGATTAAGGGAAGAGCTGACATCTGCATAAGAGAGTTATTAGACATAAATTAGTATATGTAAACACCTCATCTGAAACACCGCAGCAGCGGCCATAAAAGTAATTTATAGATGAGCAATTTTAAGGAGTAATCATGCCTTAAGCACAAGTAACAAAGTTCTAATGGTAAAATTTTAAACATAAACGGCAGACCAAACTATGAGAAAATAAAGTATAGAACTTAATTATAAGTCTTTCTATCTCTGCAAGTAAACCATGGAGTTACTGGTGCAAAAATAATTTAATATATTAACAGATTAACCAATATTCCTAAAGCCAGGAAATAAAATACAATTGTTTTCTCCTTCACTCTCTCTCTCCTATCCCAACTCCCAAATTTGTCTATCACTTAAGTGTGGAAAGAAATAAAACATATGATTCCTAAACAGTCTCTGCTCTCAAGGAGCCAGTAGAATCATCAGGGAGACAATGCAGCAACATAAATAACCAAAATCTAAGGAGGAAGGGACCTGATGACACAATGTGAAGATACAGGGCTCTCTAGGGTCATTGGAAGGATGATCTCAGCAGGGAGTGGGAATCAGTCAGGAAGATCTTGAAGATACAGAAAGGGCATCCTCAGCTATATAAACATCCACAGGAAAGACATCTGAAAAGAACAGAAGATAGAGCATTGCCAGTCTAGAATACAGGGGGGCATGACTGCCACTATTTAATGGCACATTCCGTGGTAAATAATGTCGGTGTACTCATGGTTATCTCTTTGAGTTTTAATCCTCACAATGATACTATATGGCAATATTCAATCTATCATGATAGCAGACTTTTATTAAGCAGTTGCTATATGGTCATCTTTATGCTAAGTACTTTGCACTTTGTGCTAGGTTGATCATAATGTTGGCCCCAGTTACTGGCCTCCCTGTACCCAGGTCCCTTTCTGTAACTTTCAAACCCCCTTTTCTCTGACTTTGGCCTTGCTTTGTGGCAGAAGTGATGTTCTATTAGGTCAGAGCCTAGGCCTCAATGGCCTTTGAATCTCAGCCTCTCTCTCTCTCTCTCTCTCTCTCTCTCTCTCTCTCTCTCTCTCTCTCTTCTGTCCATCTACCATGAGAACAAGTCCAGGAGAACCTGCTGCAGAATAAGACACCAGGTGAAAGAGAACCCAGTTTTCTAGCCAGGACCAGACTAAAACATATGAAAGGACACAGCCAAGGTCAGCAACGCTTCCTACCCATCTTGTAGCTGGTGATACATAATAATCATGCATAAGTGAGCCTAGCTAAGACAGAACTGCACAGCTAACCCACAGACTCACGAGCAATAATAAAGCGTTTTTGTTTTAAGCCACTGAGTTTTGTTTGTTATACAGCAATAGTTAGCTGATACACATATACTCTTCACAACAAACTGTGAAAATACTCCTATTCATCCCCATTTTATAGGTAACTGAAGTTTAGAAAAATCACATCATTTGTGCTAAATCCCATATTGTAAGAAAGAATAAGAGTAAGGATTTAAATTCAGACAGCCCTTTTCGAGAGCCAGAGCTCTTAGCCACTTTGCTATACTGACTGCCCATTATGATCCAAATTTTGCAGTTAAATTCGAAATAGGCAAAGTCTGGCACAGACTCAAAAGCAAAAGCAAGCTGCAAAGCCAGGCCTGCCTGACTTCAGCCCTGTTGCTGTCTCTGCCACACTAGCCCCTCCCACACAGAAGGATAGTGCTGAGAAATAAATCTCTTGGTGAAGGAAGGTTGAGATCAGAACATGCAGGCTTTTGGACACCAGGCCAAAAGAGCTTTACGCATGTTTTGAGATGTTAAGCAGTCCTGAAGGTATTTGAGCAGGGGCAGTAGGAGAGCAGGTGTCTCTTTTAGAAAGTTTAAGAGGCAACAGGGGTACTTTCAAATAAGCCAGAACCCAAGAATGAATTTGGTATTTGTGTTTTCTGCCAAGAAGAATATCTCTCTGCAGAAAATGGACCTCTCTTTAGCTTAAAAATAAATTCAGGATGAATAAACCTCAAAAACTTCAGGGGCTAGGTCAGAAAGTTCTCTCCCATGCAGAACATAAATGCCAACTTTGTGGAAACTTGAAGTGTCCGTATTTTTAAAAAAATCATAAAATATGTTGGCAAACTTAACTTCCACAAGGACCTCTACCATGAGGGTAATCTTAATCCAGCACAAAAGAAAAATATTTACAGGAACTGAGGCTGGCAAGTTGCTCTCCCCTGTGTTATGTGATATACTGACTCCCCTGATTATGTGACAGTTTGATGGGCATGGTAGGAAAAAAATGCTTCAGAGTATAAATATTAATGCTTAATGATTTGTGTAAACTGCACAGCAAAAACAAAAGTACAGATACAAGTTTTTCACATATTTTGCCTTGTCCACAGTGTATATTATTTACCCCACACGTTTTCCATTTTTACAGCTTGTCTGTGTGACTAGGAACAATATTTCTCAAATCCTGAATTCTCACATAAGTTTTTCTTTTTTGAAACAAAATAGAATTGAGGTTCGTTTGCAAACTGGCATCTCAGGCATTAAAACTGAGCTTTAAAAGGTTCTTTTGTGAGTACTGTGTGGTATCAAAAGGAATTCAGTGGCGACATCGAAAAGCATCAATGCATTTCCAAATCTATTTTTAAAGACCATTCCAACTGGTACAGTCTCCATGGAAGAAAAATGTGTCCAAATTCCCTTCTGGACATCATCTGTAAGTTGGTGGGTACTGGCCTTATTCCACTCTTTGAATTTGACAACATGGCCCTCAATGGTGACATGAGAAAAGAAGTTCCTCTCTTCTTTGCTAGAGGTAGAAAAGAAGCTGAGTTCTTGCTCGTGTGCCCTGCATGCCCAGCCCTTCCCTAATGCCACCACTGCTCATGCCGGTGTCCTTCCACCAGCCGTATGTTCTTCAGTTGCAACATGTAGCCAAACTGAGAATGGACTTACTGTGAGTTGGTAGCTTACCTGGCTGGTTCTGGTCAGCCCCAGTCAGGTGGGAACCCCTGGCCAGGCTACAGCATTGACCACACAGAGTTAATGGCAGGAGAGGTCTGGGGTGTCATGTTCCACCCTAAGGCTCTTCATTCACCTGAACAACAGATATTTCTGGCACACATACCTGCTGCCAGACCTTGTTCCTAGTGCTGGGGATGCAGCAGTGTGGAATGCAGCAAGACAGACGTGGCCCTTGGAGACCATGGGAGAGAGACAGATGATAAACAGACAAGAAATACCAGAACAAGGTGATTTTTGATTGTGATACGTGCGCTGAAAGGAGTAAACGTGGTGATACGGTAGAGGGTAACTCTACAGCAGAGGGTATCTATTATAAGGAGATGACATTGGAGTTGAGCTCTGTGTGATGAGGCAAAGCTAGTCATGTGAGGGTGAACAGAGTACCTTCCAGTGAGAAGGAAAAGGAAATGCGAAGGCTGCAAGATGAGAGGGAGCTTGGCATGGTTGAGGAACTGGAGCAGGTGGGAGAAGATGAGGCTGGGAGAGTAGACAGGATCCAGATCCCTTAGGCATCTGCCAGCTGTAGCAAGGAGTGGTAAGTTTTTTGAAGGTTGCAAGCAGAGGTGAAATGTGGTCTAATTCATTAAATCTTAAATCCTCACTAAAGATTAGGGCTTCCCTCCAATCTCTACTTTGTAGAGGAGTTCCCCATAGAGGGGTTCTCTACTTCCTTGCTGGGGCTGAAGCCTCATCCTCACCCCAGGGATTCTGCTTCCTGCCTGGGTCCCTACTTGGCTGCCCTTCACGATCTAGGTATCGCTTCTCCATTACCCTTCCTTCAGTTCAAACAAGCTCAGGCAATCACACTGGCTAAGCCTGAATTCAGTGTGCTATCTCTTTGCACGCTGGTGGTTGAACCACTGTGAGTCAGCCCCAGAGTCTGGATGGGTCTCCATGCTCTTCCCATCTTCACTGACCTGTGCCACACATGTCCTAGCATGCCTTCTGAAGGCTCAACTCATGAGAGATACTCTAACGCTTAGTATCTCCACCTGGAAACAACCCAAAGTAGAAGAGAGATACACTGTATGCTTTGTCTTGTTCTGGTCATGTGAATCTTAATTGTTATAGATAGGCAGGGCTTCCCAATCCTAATTAGAACATTAGTACTTCCTTCCTTCCTTCCTTCCTTCCTTCCTTCCCTCCTTCCTTTCTTCCTCCCCTCCCTCCCTCCCTCCCCTCCTTTCTTCTGTCTTTTTTCTGTCCTTTCTTCCTTTTCTCCCATCTTTACTCTTTTCATCCTTCCTACCTCAATATCTATAAGAAGGATAGAATCCTTTAAGGGATTTATATACATGATAATCCTGGTAATAATACTAATAATGATTATGATGATAATAAAATAATCATAGCTAGCATTTATTGAACACTTAAATGTGCCAGGCATTGAACCAAGCCCCTTACATACATATAATCTCATAAATCCTCACAACTCTAATGGGTAGTGTTAATATCTCTATTTTAAAACATGAAGAACTAGAAACCTTTTAAAGGTTCAGACACTTGTCAAGGTTGCCCAGGAAGGCAAAGGACAGAACTGGCTGGTCCAAATGCAGAGGCTGTGCTCTTCACTATACTTTTTGTGATGGCTTGTATTGCTAAGCATGGCTGAACCTATATCCCGTACTGAGAACTTTGTAAAATATGCACGTGTAGAGACAAAGCATCTTTAACTCTCATGTGGAACGAGATGGCTGTAATTAGATAAAGGGCTCCTGGATCTAGGCAGACAGGCAGTTCTGATATTGACCTCTCCTTCCTCCTCCTAGAAGTGCTGATAGAAACCCTCAACCACTGTGTTTGGTGGGAAAGGTCTGGCCCACTTGGAAGAAGCCATTGTGTGTGTGTGTGTGTGTGTGTGTGTGTGTGTGCATGTTTTTAGGTGTATCACTCTGTGTCATGAGTGCTGAACCACCGCAGATTCCCTGTCCTTCACTCTGAGGTCAGTTTACATCAATAAGGAGGTATCTCCATCAATTTCTGTTTCCCCACAAGATGCTCTACCTACTGTTGGCTGTGCTTCTTTGCTTGTTCAGAGGGAACTCTCTGTTTTGCTAACCTGAACCCTTCATTTACCCCGCACTCTCCCTCCAGTGGTCCTGGTGGCGTTGGTGGTGGTGTATGTGTTGGGGAAGGAGGGGTCCATTCATTCTGACCACTGTGGCTTAAGGAAGGACATTTTAGGTCCTCTTCTGAGGAATCCTCAAACCAATTTGAGGTTTATGGCAAAAACCAGATTATCCATTGGACAAATACAGCCACCATAATCCTTCTTTCCTCTTCAGCCTCATTAAATACCCCCGTCACCAGGCTCAGCAGTACCCCACGGGTGTGATAATATAATCACCGTATGCCCGTTAGCAGGTTGGCTCAGCTGCAGCATTTACTTTCAGAATAAGTACACTTTCAAGTTGACTTCTTTATAAAAGAATGTAATTTAAAATAAAAACCAGAAGGGTTTTGCATTTTAAGTTGTTGATCACCAAAGAAACAGATCCTATTATCATTCACTTTCCTCTATCAAATAAGACATCATTGCACAGAGGTATTTATTTGACTAGGCAAAGTACACAAAGAGACATACACACAAAATCATCATGCACAATAGCCTCTAGGAAATTAGAGTCCAGGATGAAATATTATTATGCTTTAGGAAGCCTTTGTAGCCTAGAGAATTGTTTCTAAAATAACAGCTAGACACTTTTGTTTGTCCTGTGAGTTGTCACTTTTTAATATATTTTTAATATGGTGATATTGCATGCGTTTGGTCAAATTAGGGTGTATGTTTTTCCATATAAGTGAATTTTCCAGATAACTGGACCTTAGCATTTACCCCATTGGAAATGGCTTATTTTAAGTTTTTTTTTTTTTTAAAGGGAAACCATTATTTAATGTATCAAATACTTCTTTGCTTTTTGAAACAGAAAATACAGAAACCAAGTTAACCTTTCCTTAATGTCACAGACTACCATTATCAGCAGTTGTGGCAGAGAGAAAAAGTACTGTATTTGAAATTATTTGATACTATGCACATGTCTATACTTTGCCGCTCTTCACAAAGAATTTGAGGCAGTTTAGAAAGCTATATGTAATACAAAAGGAAAGGAGCAAATAACTGAAGGAATCAAGATGAAGGGAAAATAGGAAAGCCAGGGAAAATATCCATGAGAGAGATCCTGTCTTCATGTTCTGGTTCCACTTGCTGGAAATCAAGCTTTGAGTTACTAGAGGACCAACAAGGAAGTAATTTCTGCATTATAAAATACTGCAGTAGTGAGGAATGGTGGAAATGGCCTTAAAGTTGACCAGAATTAGCTCCTGAGCACTGTCAGGACCCTCTCTGTAGGCTTCTCATCTCTGTTTTTCTATGCACTAGATCCTTATTTTTCTACTGTGTAAAGTGGGTGCGGTGGTTTGGCTTATAGAAAAGCATGCATTTCTCTACCAGTTCTGGTGGAAAAATCTTGGAATAGGACTCTGATTGGCTCAGCTTGGGTCACATGAACATACCTGGAGAGATCTCTCTTGCTATGGGGAATTTTGTTATGATCAAACCAGTCTCATTCTAGTGCCTATATACTTGGGTGAGTCTGTTATCATATAAGGAAAAGAGATGCTATTCAAACAAAAGCAATAGTCACTATTTAAGCATTCCACGCTAAATGTCAGCCAGATTTTCACTGAAGCTTCCCAGTGGCCAAAATGAAGCAGGAAACATGGTTGCTTACATGATCCTCAGTTTCTGTAACACAACAGGAAACAGGGGTTGGGAAGACAGTAGAAAAGGAGAGCCAGTTTTCTGAGGGAAACTCAGTTTTTCCTTGAGTCGATGCCAGAGGTTTCTCTCACTTGGTGGTATCTGAATTAGGGGACCATGGAATACCTGAATTTGAAAGGTAGAATTTTAGGGAGCTCTGGTCCCAAACTTCTGAAATTAGAATCGCATTCCCTGGGCTGAGCGCTGACACACAATTGTCTGTTTCTCTTTATCTCGCAATCCTACCCAATCCCACTGGGGCCTGGGCAGTCTGCCTTTGCCGGGATTCAGAGCTATTCCTGTTGCAAACAGTAGCAAAAACAAACAAATGAAACATCCCAGATCTCATACCCATAGCAGGGAGTAGAGGTCTACACCCTCTCAGAGGAGTACTCAGACATACAAAAGAGGCTCTAAGAATCCAGAGACCTGAGTAACCCCAAGAAAGCCATGGTCCCCGACTTGGGCTGCTGTTTTTAGACATAGCTAAACAGCTCATATTAATCCAAGTGCAAAGATATTCTTCCAGGTTCATGGTCATGGAGCTGTGGATTGACTTGCATTCTTCTGCCAGGGAAAACATTAAGTGGCCTTTGGGGAAGCTCATATTTGTAGTACATGGAGGTCAATGTGCCCCTCTATTCCTTGGTGACTTACCTCCTCTCCTGATAATTCCATTCTAAACCACAGCCTTGCAGGAAGTACGTGTCACTTCCTGAGTCGGAGATGCTATTCCAAGGCCTGTGGGTAGACTTGCATCCACCTCACCCCTCCGCCTAACAAAAAGCTCTCTCTTTTGCCAATATTAACACCAATTGCAAACTTTCCCTGCCTGAGACTGTCACTTGCTTATTTCTTTACTTCTGATCATTTGTGTGATTGTCTTGGAGGACAGGGTTCCTGGTTCTTCGTATTTGGATCCTTCTTTAAACTAGCAAGTGATCTGCTTTATCACCTTCACTGGGCCAAGCAGTAAATGGCACCTTGCTAATCGTCTTCTATAGGTTAGAAACCATATAAGAAAGCTTATTAGAATCATGTAGAAACATGTATAAAGTTAGAGCCCACTGAGTTCTAAAATGTGTGTGTGTGTGTGTGTGTGTGTGTGTGTGTGTGTGTGTGTGTGTATTTAAGGGGCTTTTTGAAAGCCACTCTTAGCTATCTCAAGCCCTTCTCATTTATATCTAATTTCAGGACTAAATTTTGGTTAAGTTACTAGAAGTCTGGCATCTGAATAAGTGGAACATAGCTGTTCTTAAAGAGACATCAAGTATCCTAGAAATTACTCACTCTGCATCTCTTACAATGACTAGTGGATGTGTTTGGGGAACAGATCAGGGACCCAAATGAGTTGTTCTTGTGTCCACGGTGAAGAGCATCATCACTTCTCTTGTCCCATGTATAGTTTGCAAAAGAGAGACACACCTGACTTCTCTTTCAGAGGCACGAGTGTGTTCTGGATGGATATGGAGAGAAGAGCAGCCTTCCCCACACATGATTGCTGAGATGAGCCGCCAGAGCGCCGGCATGTTCTGAAGAAGGCAGCAGGCAGGCGTGAGTGGTTTTGCAGAGGGAGCCCCGCGCCGAGCTGTCCCGGGGGCTCGAGACAGCGACTCATCAAGACGCCCTGGAACTCGCCCAGCTTTGCTTCACATGTTCCAAGCTCATTTGGGTACGTGCATTTACATCTTCTCAGCCTTCCTCGGGGGACATGCTTTAAAGAGAGGGGATTGTGAATGTGAAGTTTCAGAGCCCAGCTTGCTAAAACTCCACTGGAGGAAATCGTGGGGCAGAATGACAGGATCACTCCCTGGGCTTTAAGTACAAGAAAACAAGCCTGCCTTCCAGCCCCACTCTCACCCCCAACACCCGCGCGCGCACACACACACACACACACACACGCACAGTGAGACTTAAGGCAAATGGCTTAATCATCCCAGACCTGTTTGTCTACCTGTCAAAAGGAGAAGCAGGGTGCTCAGCCTCCAGCCAGCTGGGGGTCACGATGATTAAGGGCAAAATGCCAAACGCGGTGGCTGCTCCATAGTCAGCACTCAATCTTTCTTTCTTTTTTAAAAAAATAAGAAGTATAGTTGCATGCCTAGATACTTTAGGACCAGCTGTGATGGTCCTGTCTCCATGAACCTCTCCTAATTTCTTCATCTGGAAGTTGGGGCCTATTCCCCTGGGCTCTCTTGGAGGCTCTCTTGGAAGTTGGTGCTCTGCAGACCCCTGGGTGGGTACAGTCATGGTTTACTTTGTATTTGTACTCTGTGTGTGTGTGTGTGTGTGTGTGTGTGTGTGCGTCTGTATGTGCACCTGTGCTTCTTCTTGGATTTTTTTCAGTCCTTAAATTTACTTGTCCCAGACAGGAAATGTGGCGCTCTCTCTCTCTGTCTCCCTCTCTCTCTCCCTCTCTCTCTCCCTCTCCCTCTCTCTCTCCCATGCTGTGTATACAGGAAGGCTTAATAATTTTTGTGACAAGTTTATTTATTTACCACCATGTGAAAGCTATTATTCTGTTCCAGGCTACTTACTAGGTACACTTCATACTTGGTATTTTATGTAATCTCTATAATAGCACTAGGAGATGGGTTTTATTAACTGCATCCTTTCAATGACTATTTATATAGTCAATAAGACTATAATGATATAGACCCCTACTGAGCAGATAAGGGAACCGGAAGCTAGGAGGGACTGAATGACTTGCTTGGTGTCACAAAACTACCAGGTGGTGGATCTGGGACCCAAACCACTCGTCTATAATTCTGACTCCGGCTCCCAATTCTAAGTAACCGATGGCACCCAGAGTGCGGCCCCCAGACCCGTAACATCAGTGTCACACAGGAGGTTGTTAGAAATGCACATCACTGGGCCCAGCCCCAGACCTACTGAATCAGGAACTCTGGGGGTGGGTTCCAGCAATCTTTGTCTAACAAGCCCGTCCAGGTGACTTGGATGCTTGCTCAGGTTTGAGAAGCCCTGCCCTGGATGCCATCGAGTCATGCCTGGAAGACAAGGGCCAGGAGAGAGCAATGGTGGGGTGCAGGGGCTTTGGCTCCTGACTGCCTGAGTTCAAAGCTGAGCGCCTCCACTTTCTAACCATGTGCCTCTGGGTACGTTACTTATCATTCCTGTGCTCCCCTTCCCTCATGAGTAAAGTGGGGCTAATGACAGACTTCCAGTCACTGTGAAGATAAAATATATGGATACATGATACAAGTAATGATACTGATACATGGTACAAGACACTGAACCAATACGTGGCACATAGTAGGGACTTGGTAAGTATTATTTGTCATTATTATGATTTAAAGATTTAAGATTACTTTTCTAAAATATTTATTCACCATCCTGCCCAAAGCCTGAATTATTTTGTTGGTTTGATTTATTTTTTTTTAGTTGAAGTATAGTTGATTTACAATGTTGTGTTAATTTCTGCCATACAGCAAAGTGATTCAGTTATACATGTATGTACATACTTTTTTATATTCTTTTCCATTATGGTTTATCACAGGATATGGAATATAGTTCCCTGTGCTATGCAGTAGGATCTTTTTGTTTATCCATTCCATATATAATAGTTTGCATCTGCTAATCTCCAACTCCCAATCCATCCCTCCCCCACCCCCCAATCCCTTGGCAACCACAAGTCTGTTCTGTATACCTGTGAGTCTGTTTCATAGGTAAGTTCGTTTGTGTCATATTTTAAATTCCACATGTAAGTGATATCATATGGTATTTGTCTTTTTCTTTCTGACTTACTTTACTTAATATGATAATCTCTTGTTCCATCCATGTTGCTGCAAATGGCATTATTTCATTCTTTTTAATGGCTGAGTAATATTCCATTGTATACATGTACCACTTCTTCTTTACCCATTCATCTGTTGATGGACACTTACGTTGTTTCCATGTCTTGGCTATTGTAAATAGTGCTTCAATGAACATTGGGGTGCATTATCTTTTCGAATTATAGTTTTGTTCATATATATGCCCAGGAGTGGGATTGCTGGATCATATGGCAACTTGATTTTTACTTTTTTGAGGAACCTCCATACTGTTTTCCATAGTGGCTGCACCAAACTTTATTTTTTAGTAGAAGGAAAAATCACTTGGGCCTGGTCTTGCTTAGGTTTCTGAATTTCCCTTGTTGTGCTACGTCAGTGTTCTGAGGATTAACAATAGTCTTCTTCTTCTGAATTATCTACCCTTTCCTGAAAGGTGTGTGCTTTCCCTGAAGAAGGGTCTGCTGCCTGGGGTAGTGTAATACGATCTCAGGAGTAAGACTGGAATCTCTCTGCAAACATGAGTCATGTGGCCTTGGGTATGCTCCTTAACATCTGGAATCTTCCTTTTCCTTATATGTGAAAAGGTTGGAAATTATCTTGGGAGGGGACACTAATATTTATTGAGCACTTGCTATGTCCCAGGCATTATTCTAAGTGTTTCATGTGCATTATCTCATGCGAGCCTTAGTTACCTGCAAGGTAGGTAGTAACATCATCTCCACTTTACAGACCAACTGTCCCAGAGTACTCACTTCTTGGTAGTCACACAAATACGATTGGAGTTCGTAAAGTCTGACTCCCAAGCCAACATGCTTTTTTAAATTTTTATTGGAGTGTAGTTGATTTACAATGTTGTGTTAGTTTGTGGTGTACAACAAAGTGATTCAGGTATACATATATATGTCTATATATTCTTTTTCAGATTCTTTTACATTATAGTTTATTACAAGATATTGAATGTAGCTCCTTGTGCTATACAGTAGCACCTTGTTGTTTATTTTATATATAATAGTTTGTATCTGCTGATCGCAAACTCCTAATTTATCCCTCCCCCCGCTTTCCCCTTTGGTAGCCATAAGTTTGCTTTCTATGTCTATGAATCTGTTTCTGTTTTGTGAATAAGTTCATTTGTATCATTTTCTTAGATTCCACATTTGAGTGATATCATAAGATATTTGTCTTTCTCTGTCAGACTTACTTCACTTAGTTTGACAATCCCTGGGTCCATCCATGTTACTGCAAAAGGCATTATTTCATTCTTTTTTTATGGCTGAACAATGTTCCATTTTGTGTGTATATACACACATACACATACACAAACACACACACACCCCACATTTTCTTTATCCATTCATCTGTCGATGGACATTTAGGTTACTTCCACGTCTTGGCTATTGTAAATAGTGCTGCTGTGAACACTGGGGTTCATGTATCTTTTTGAGTTAGTTTTCTCCAGATATATGCCCAGGAGAGGGATTGCTGGATCATGTGGTAACTCTATTTTTAGTTTTTTAAGGAATCTCCATATTGTTTTCCATAGTGGCTGCACCCATTTACATTCCCACGAACAGTGTAAAAGGGTTCCCTTTTCTCCACACCCTCTCCAGCATTTATTATCTGTAGACTTTTTTAAAAAATTAATTAATTTATTTATTTTTGGCTGTTTGGGGTCTTCGTTGCTGCAAGCAGGCTTTCTCTAGTTGCAGCGAGCGGGGGCAACTCTTCATTGCGGTGCGCGGGCTTCTCATTGCGGTGGCTTCTCCTGTTGCAGAGCACAGGCTCTAGGTGTGCGGGCTTCAGTAATTGTGGCACATGGGCTTAGTAGTTGTGGCTCACAGGCTCTAGAGTGCAGGCTTAGTAGTTGTAGCACATGGGATTAGTTGCTCCGCGGCATGTGGGATCTTCCCGGACCAGGGCTCAAACCCGTGTCCCCTGCACTGGCAGGTGGATTCTTAACCACTGAGCCACCAGGGAAGCCCGTGTAGACTTTTTGATGATGCCAAGCCAACATTCTTAACCACAACTGTCTCAATGAGTTGTTGAGAGAAATAAGTGAAACAATGAACGTTAAACACAAAATGGTGCCTGACACATGGAAGTGCTTATTAAGTATTAGCTGAAACTAATAAGAAGAAGAAGGAGAAGAAGAAGGGGAAGTGAAGGAAGAGGGAGAAGAAGAAATAATACTAATAATATGGATGGAAGGGAAGTTTTTCCATTTGTTGCAGGTGGGATTTAATCTCCTGAGAACCAGGTGGAGAGACCTCTGTCTTGCCCACGAGTTCAGTCAGCACTTAGAAAAGATGCCTTCTCTCTCCTCCCCCGCTGGTGCACCATTGGTGTCATTAAGAGACAGTTAACACACATCATCTTTCTTAGCTATTTTTGCCGCCTGCCATCTGGAGTGCCTCAGCTCCCTTGGACGTGTTCACACTAAATCAGCAGAAGAAAGCATTAACTAATTTCTCCATTTCAGATCTGCTCATCTGGGTGACACTGACCTTTAAAACTAGTGTCATCCACCTCATAACCATGTGCCATATGTTGGATGTCAATTAATAAAGCATAGTTAAACTTAGCAGGCTCCGTAATACCTTATGGCTGGCTGGTGATTAATTAGTAACTTCCTCACCAGCATCTTCTGGGCTAAGGCTGACAAGGCGTTTTGTTTGCCACTCAGTGTCCATTTGCCTTGGAACCTCTTCAAGCACACTCCGCGGAGACTTCATTGCATACTGAGCTTCCCATCCCATTCACTCTTGGCCTTTGGGGCAGCACATTTCCTTCTGGAGATACTTATCCCCACACAGAAGAATATATACTCGACATGAATCCTTGAATGCCAAGTTCTCCTTTACTGCTCATAATAACCTCACAGGACAAGGGTTTCGGTACCCATTTAGGTCCACTTAGCTGAAGAGGAGGGTGAGAATTAAAGAAGCTGAGCGAGTTTTTCAGTTTATGGAAGAATTTAGATTTGAACCTAGCTCACTGACTCCAGATGCCACGACTTTATTTTCATGTATGTTCGTTTTCACTGAAATGCAAGATATTATGTTGGCTCTGTTATGTTTTCCTCATGCTCGGAGAGTCAAGCTCTGCTCTCATTCATGTCTGGATCAGAATGGGAGACGTTGATTCCCAGTATCCCATCCAGTCTCCTCCCAGTTCTGCCCTCCCTTCCATCACCCTGATGATCCACACTGGGAGGAGTGAGCAGATTCTGACAGTCACCTTGCCCAGGACCTGTGTTTCCGCCTCTGATGACAGTCCGTTCACTACCTCAACCAGTAAGCCATGGCTGGGCTCTTCTGGGCCCCATGTGATTTACCAGAAATCTTAAATAACCCTGTTTTCCTGACCACATAGGAGGAACAAATATTAGCCCATTTACCCTTTCAGAACCTTCTATTTCTAGGGGCTGTATTTGATCCCCAGGAAAGTAACTTCCGTTCTTTGGAAGAAGCATTCTAAAGTGATTACCGGGGAATGAAGGGGATGACAGAGGGAACCCTCACTTACACCCAGACGCCTACGGAGCCACACATTCTACAGCTCAGGCGAAGCCAATCGAATCAGAATGGGAGAAGAGCTGGGCAGCGCCAGAATCTCCGACAAGTCCTTGTCTTCAACTGTTTGGTTAAGCAGGGTTAGAAGGTAACAACCCAGCACCCTCAGGGTCATAATCTGTTTGAGTTCAGTTGTAACACACTGGGGACCTCAGTGTAGCTACTATACCGGTCAAGATAAGAGAGCCAGGGAGGAGCTGCTGATGGTCAGACCAGCCAGGCAATAGAGTAAGATGGGTCCAGCAACCCAGGTCACTGTATCCAAGGGGGCGGCAGCCTGGGATGCAATTCCAGTATCATTAATGCCCCAAAGATGCTTTCGTCAGGGGGAGTGGCACAGCACCAGTCCTAAATTTCTTCTCAGGTTAGAGCACATTGTATGTAGAGACGCAAAGAAGCGGGGAGAATACGGCATGTATCTCTCTGTTCTGAACTTTTCTTGACCACTTGTAAAATAAATTCCATATTGAAATGAACATGAATATAGAAAGAAGCAGTAACAAAAATGGCGTGAATCATTTTTTTAAACAAGAGGCTTCAAAGCACTTTGGTCATTTCAGTGGACTGCTTCAGGAGCCACAATGTTGCCCACCTACCCCTACAAACCCACATGAAATTCCGTCCAAAGGCCCTGTAGATATTTTTCTTGTAGAATTTGTCACAATCTACCTTTACCCAGTGTATTGATGTATTTAGTTCATGGTTTGCTTCTTCTACCTAAAATGTAAGCCCTGGGAGGGCAGAGGCCTTGCCCGTCTTGTGCATGGGAACACAAAGAGACCATTTAACCTACAGCCTCAGCCCGCCCACCCATCCCGGAGTCCAGGTAAAGAGTCTCTGCTGTCGTCAATCTTCTCAACGCTAAACATGACGCTGTCATGGCCACTGTGAACAGCAAGCGTATCGGTGAGCAGGCGTAGGGGCCTCAGCCAGTGGATGATAACGATAAAGAAGGTTAGGAAGCATGGCAGGAGCAAGACTCCCATGCTGCGGTGCCTCACCTGCGTGCAGTTCCCAGTCGGCTTCTCTGAGGATGGGCTTAGAGAGACTGGGTGGGGCAAGGCTTGCTTTAGGGAAGCTCCCTAATAAATGTAGGGAGTACCTGGGGGTAGAAACAGACTGACTAAACATTAACCAAAGACCTCTCTGGGACCGGATAGGGTGTAGGGGGAGGGCACCCTGATGGCCAACAGGCCCTGCGTGTTCCACGTCAGACCAGTTCATAAAAGGAAGCGCCCATCTCACTCCTGGTGTGAGCTAGCTTCCTCTTCCTAGGTTCCTATGAAGTATTTAATTAAATCCAATCACCTTGAAATGCTGTGTTTGAGATTCCACTTTTCGCTTCTTCATTTACTTTCTGGTGTATATATAGACGCCCTGGATTTTATTTAGTCAGATGTCTAACTAGAAATTGCACTTTTGAGAAAAGATAAAAAATAATGATCATCTAATTCCCTATTTTCCACAGAGCCACTTAACTTTATAAAGTGCTTGGTACTAATCAATAAACGTCTTTCATCACACAACCCAATAAGCAAGATCAAATTTGAGGGAAATGCTCAAAAAAGAGCAAGGGTTGGCACCCAAACCATTTTGTGAGGTCAGAATCACTTTTCCACGTGAACCTAATTCCTACTCACGGCCCAGAGCCATTCCACCTCCTGCTCTCTGATCTCTTGCTTTTAAAATCTGAGTCCACTGGGTCTACTGCTGAGAACACAGGGTCTACTGTGATCAGCATCCAGTGAAAACCTAAAACTGGAGTCAACACCAGATACATTGTGTTACCAGCTTGAGGCCCAGTTCAAGGGCTGCTTTGCATCCAGGAGAACCTGCAGGCATTGATTTAGGGAGGAAAGCAGATATGAGGAACGTGTTAAGAGTCAGTCTTTCTGATGATGTTCAGATCTATTTAGACCCAGAATTTCTGGGCTCGTTCCATAAAGCCCCTCCCTTTCCCCCACCCTCTCCAAGGAAGATGAACACATGGAAAACAGGAACAAAGAAAAGGGGAAGAGCCTTAATTGTCAGTTGGGCTTGAGCCCCCAATCTCAGTACAGAAAATGTTAGTGGGCTGGGTTGTAGTGCAGGGTCTATGTTAACACTAAAGAGATGCCTTGCCCACCAAGTCCAAACCTAGCTTTTGAATTTTACCATCTTCCATTCAGCCACATGGGAAGAAAAGACAGAAGAGTGAGAGAAAAAATCCTTGGTCAGCTTCCCACTCTCACCTCATGGGTTTAAGAGGGAAAAGAGAGAGAGAGAGAGAGAGACATTCATAATACAAGTGCCCCATACAGCTAACAAATGTAGAATGATCACTTAATTGAAATTTGTTAATTGATGTTAGGAGTTAACTATTACCTCTATGAAAATAACTTTTCTAGAAGATAGGTGGAACTTAATAAATGCTTGTTCATGTATGTATGTGAGAGAGAGAGAGATGGAGAGAGAGACAGAGGTAATTCACATGGATATTGATATATTCCTCTCATACATTATTCTGAACCTAAATTGGAAACACATCATCACAATCAATTAGTAATTCCTTAAAACATGTCTAAAACAAAATTCATTGTTAAATAGGTTTTTTCTTACTTTATTTTCTGTACTATGTTTAAAAGATACTATTTAAGGTTGCAACATTCTGTTGTAAATAAAAGACCTTATTATCCATGCATATCAGCAAAAATATACATAGGTAGGAAATTGTTACCATGTAAATAGTATCAACAGGTAAAACACAATCCATGGTTTAAAGTTAGATGCCAGTATAATAAAGAGCAATATATATATATATATATATATATATATATATATATATATATATATATATATAAAAACTTGGAGAAAAAAAGTTAAATGTTTATTCCCATAGAACTCAGAAATGGATTATTGAGAATGGCAATACAAAGTACTTCAAAATTATACTAGTTCTTAGGCTATTTGGAACAGTTCTCGTCTTCAAATAAGGTCTAGAAATCAAAGTAAAAGAAAATCACTCATGTCCAAAGAACTAACTCACAAAGGCTCTGCTTGTTCAGGAGGATGGGAGAAGCCGCTGGCTTTGGGTTGGGCTTACCTGTGTGAATCCACTCGCCCTTGAGCAGGTCCGTCCCTGCTTAGGAGGCCGTGGGCTGTGTTTCAGTGCACCTCTAAGATGATCAAAATGTCCCTGATTCAAATCGAACACAAGCACCAAAATCAGTTTGCTTTCTCTCTAGAACTTGTGCCTGTGAACCAATTAACCAACATTTTTTACAAAATTGGTATTTCATAAAGGAGAACTCAGGGAATCCCCCCTGCAAGACGTCAAAACATTGGGTCCTGTTATCTCATTAGCATATTTACAACAATAGCAAGGTGGTAAGTTGTTTAATAAGTGCAGACCTTCACCAGCTGTCCCACGTCGACACCAGACGCCAGTCAGAGGTTGCTCTCCTGACAAATGGTTGTGAAATTGGATCTTCCTGTTTGCAAAGAATGCCTCTGTCTTCTGGGAATGGGCACTTTGTCCTGTTCTTTGGTGTATCCTCAGCTCCTTCCACATGTCAAATGTTTGTTAAGTGAAAAATAAATGAATGAACAAGTGAATTCCCTTAAATTCAGTTGGAAGGGTGGAAATTATGGAAACGAACAAAAAAGAAAGCATCTCTTTCTCCAAAAGATTTAGGCATTTTCTTTTGAAGAAGTTGGATGACTTGATTTTGTAACACACAGTTTCCACCATCCACTATAAGGGACTCCAGCTTCACCAGATCTTATTTTGACTTGAAATGTTTCATGACAGGTTTACGGCCTTAATTTCCTCCTCTTGGGCGCATGGTCTTTATATGTGTTTTCTTCAGAGGGTAAATCAACTTGCTAGGGCGAAAGAGACAGAGTATCCGTCATGTGACTTTAAGAAACGGTCTTCAGCAAACAGACTAGGAGGGATTGTGGCCCACTGAGGAGTATCCTCTCAGCCAGGTTTTAATGCTAACAGCCACCAGAACATATAAGTAATCAGCTTTTACAAATAAAGGAGTTTTAATTAAATGATTTCTAAGAGTCCTATTGCTGACACCATTACTTCTATTTCTAATGGATTTTGAGACTTGTTGTTCCGAAGTTAATCCTGTTAATAAGATTCGATTTTCCTTTTGCCTTAATAGTGCACTTTGAAATACTTATGTTGAAGCCCGGGAATATTTGGTGTGTAGGATTGCTGTGGTTCTCTGTGTAATCTTAGCAAGTAAGACTAAGAGACTGACTGGAGAGAGAAGGGAAGAAGTGGAAAGACTGACTTCTCTGCAATTTAGAAAAGAAAATAGGTCAGTGTTTCATTCTGTGAATCTAGTTCAATGTTGTTCAACCTGTGATGCATGCATTACGATCAAGGGCCTTTAAGCTGAAGGGGGCCAGCCAGCTCCCTTTAAACAATCTGGCTGCTTAATAACTATATAAATGGCTGTACACTTGATTAAAAAGAAAAACAATTTCCTGGCATAAAGCAGGCCTGCCTGGTCTCCAGATTTCCTTTTGGTAAAATTTCCCTAATGAGCTTTAATATTCTTTAATTTCTAAAACTTTTTTTTTTTTTTTGCCTACCTTAGAGCTATGAAATCTATGGCTCTTGTAGAGGCACCAGAAACAAATTTGTTTTATGCAGTCTTTCATCATAGATATAATAATACCAAGAACCTAGTCTGTGCAAGACAGGGAGGAAAGAGCTTAAAGTCCAACCAAAGTTTAATTTGGCTGTTTGAGAAAAGTAAGTGAAAGGAAGGGCATGTCAATTGAGGGCTGCCTTAAATAAAGACAGTGTGATGTCAGAGAGGCATCAGGATCTGCGGATGTGCTTGTTATGAAGGATGAGTGTTCACCAAGGGGCGTGTTGGGAAAGCAGTTTAAAGTTCATACAGAGCAGGAGGGTACGGCTCTTGAGTGCCAGGCTAAGAAGGGAAGGCATGGGCTTTATTCTGTAGACAATGAGAAGTGATGCATTTTGGTAGGGAGTGGAGTAGGAGAAATGTACTGTCCAGGCTAACGCTTGAAAATTCAGGCGAGGGCTTCCCTGGTGGCGCAGTGGTTGAGAGTCCGCCTGCCGGTGCAGGAGACACGGGTTTGTGCCCGGGTCCGGGAGGATCCCACGTGCCGCGGAGCGACTGGGCCCGTGAGCCACGGCCGCTGAGCCTGTGCGTCCGGAGCCTGTGCTCCGCAACGGGAGAGGCCACGATAGTGAGAGGCCCGCGTACTGCAAAAAAATAATTTTTAAAAAAAGAAAATTCAGGCGAATATTTTGAATTAGGGAATATTTTCTTACATTTAAAAAATACTGTTTCCCAACTTTGCAAGCATTATAAAATCTGATTATTGTTGATGCTCTATTGAACTGAAAACTTTTAGTAATAGTTGTGGTTTCATTTTATAAAATTATCATAACTGATGGATTTACAGTTTTGAAACAGTTACAAAATCTTAATAATGAAGCCATTAATACTTACCTTGGCTTGAGGGTACGGTATTTGTGGCAATGGAATATTTGCTCTGAAAGCAGCAATCCCCAAACTAATATATTTATATCTCTATGTAAGTTGCACAGATGTCTCCCCAGTTAACAGCACATCGTGTTGTCTTGACAATGAGAATTCTTGCACGGATGTTGGTGCTTTCTTCCACTTCGCAGGGGGAAAAAGAAGATGTTTGAAATATAAAAGAAATTAATTATCAAGATGATCTTGAGAGACTTAAAACATAATTTAAGAAGGAATTTCAACCTGAAGAGCTCACTGTTCCTGGGGCTTCCCTGCAAAGGCTGTGGGGTGTGTGTGTGTGTGTCGGGGGGGCGTTGCTAAGACTCACAGCTGCATTTACATTTAAATGAAAATACAAACATATATGTTTGACAAAGACCGTCTACTTGTGCCCCTTAAAACCGTGTTTTTTTCCAGAAAAGGAACAAAGAACATCCCACCCTGCCAATCCACTGAAATACCAATTTGTTCTTTGTGGAAACGGGACATTGGGCAACAGTCTGGGATATTTATTTATTTCATTAATTTTATTTATTTGTTATTTTCCTGGATCGATGTCTATGCTGAGAATCAGGCTCCTGAAGACATAAACAGCCTCGGGCCGTGTTCTGTTAATTACTGAAAGTGAAGCCCGAGAAAACTTTGAGGTTCCTTTTGGCTACATCCCGCTCCCCCCACTGCCACCATTTCTGTCTCGTGAAACTGACACCCAGATGGTCCAGGTGACTCACTCTAAATTAGGTGCCCAGTGACAACACTGGGATTGGGGTGACGTCCTTGGCTCCCCATGAGGTGCTCATTTTGACCTGTTTCTGGCGTACTCATCTGAGGTACTTACTGGGAGAATGTCGGTAGCATCTGCAAAGGATCTTCTTCAGAGAAAGATCTTACCTGTCCAATATCTTCTTCCTGCTCTCAGCCAACCACCGTCCTAGCTTGGGGGCTGAGAGCGATTAGTACTGATACAGAACTAATTCCGAAGAAGTCTGGGTGTGTAATTATTTCCCTAACGTGTGCTCCTTTGTTCTAATTTTTCAACACAGGCGATGTCATAGCATATGTACTGTTATCTGCATTTTATGGCTGGTGAGACTTGGAGACGTCAAGTTGCTTGTCTAATATCACACAGCTAGTAAGGTTCAGGCAGAGGTTTGAACCCAAGTCATTCTGAAGTCCAAGTTCATCATGATCTTTACAATACTTGAGATACTTCTCCCGGCCCAAAGAACTGTAGGCAGAATCTGTCTTAACAGACCTGCTGACTACCTATCCCTCTGCACACATTATCCCTTTTGCTCTAAAGTCCGTACTGATAAAATTCAATAACTGATCAGAGTTTAAGGACCACCTCTGAAAGCAGAAATATTTATTTCCACTTAGAGCCTCTGGGTCTTCAGTTTCAAGTATCGAAGCAAAACTGCTAGGCATTACACGGAGATCTTACTGAAATGACTAATGCTGCAACGTTGGTATAAAGCACTTTGGGAAACTCCCAAAGCTAAATTACATTCCTGAGTCAAAAGCCAAACTTCTCTTCCAGGGCTGCTTAATTGTAGTTGAGCAACTACTTATTTCCAGCCTTTGGGGCCAAGTTCATCAAACCACTTATTTTTCTAAGATGCACAAATGTTTCCATGAACGTGATTTTTGCAGTTCTACTTATTTATTCATTCATTTATTTATTTATCTGCCTATTAAAAGAAATACAGCTGTGTACAAAACTGGAGAGGTGAGTACTTGGATGAGAAAAAGCCACCTTTCTTAAAGTACCTAGAACTGAGATAGACAGGAGATGTAAATATGCTTCTTGCTCAATGGCCTGCGGGAGGCACAGGACAGACATGGGTTCTGAAGAAAGGAATTTGAATTCTAGCTCAGCTGCTCACCAGCTGGGGTACTGAGTGTCCTCAAACTGAAGCTGGAGATTTGGCAAAAGTTAGTTTCAAAGGAGCAAAGATCAAACGTTGTAGCCATTGTGCATTTAGAAGAGATGCTTAATAGGTACTCCAGGGTAACTTTTCTTATGAGCGTGGGAGCTAATGTGAGTTCTGGACAAGCCATGACAGGTCGAGGCAAAACATGGGGAGGAGGGGGGCTGCCCACTCAGAGTTTTTACAAGCAGGCTTGTTGCCACTGGCTCTTGTTTCCTTTTGGGCTGTCTTCAAGGCACAGTCAAGTGTTTAAAATTGACTGACAGCAATTTTTTTAGTACTGTTTCCCCCCAAGGCTGTAAACTCCACAAGGGCAGTGAGTAAATTGGCTTTGTTCCTTGTCACACCCCAAACATAGTTCCTTGCTTGACACCTGGCAGGGATGTCCTAGAGGTAATGGTTACTGTTATTACTGAAGTTATGACTATTTTCCATATTCAGATTTCTATAATAAACTCCGATTTTTTTCAGTTTTATTCCACTCTGTCATCTTGGCTCCTGTGTTTGCATTTGTTTGGATCTTATAGCTGCTTTTTCAGTTTTCACTCATTTTTGTCTCACTGTTTTTAATTTCCACGGCTGCACAATTCTCTTCTCCTATTCTGCACTCAGGTGTCACTCAAGTATCTCAGCCTCATTTTCTTCCATTTTTAAAACAGAAATAATCCAAAAGTTCTGGGTGACTACAGAAGAAAATGTGTGTAAAGAATCCAGCCCTGTATGCAAGAGATAATTATTTACTATCCTACTGCAAACCTTGTGACTAGTAATGGGCTCAATAAACTGGACTGATGGGGCAAGAGCTGTAGTTATCCTAACCTCAGCCTGGAGAAGCGTGGTCATGAGAAATAACCAGCTAAGTCAGGCTTAGTTGTGTAATTTTCCCACATTGTTTATGAAGGTGATTTCCAGAAATAAAGAGTTCTTGTGAAAAGAGAGCAGAGTAGAAAACTGCGCATGCTGAAGTCCACATGCTGTACTCAGTTTACAACTGAACAAAAATTTCATTTGCATTTAAGAACAGAAAAATGGTACAGACAGAGCTGGAATTTATTTCACTGAGAAAGATTAAAAGAAAAAAAGAAGATATTCGGACAGAGGCAGGCATAAGCAAGAGTCCGTGTTCCCAGTGGCCATGATGCTGTGTGATTCATAAGGTCAAATTTTACAATTACAGATTTTGCATAGGTCACTCCTTTAGCATGGGAGATAATTCTTTCCAAGATGTGCTCTCTCTTCTACTCGAGCTCTGTGTGGCCTGTCACACTCATGAGGTGCAACATTACAATTCAGCAGTGTAAGCGATTCTAAATTTGACCTAAGCTTTGGCAAAATGAAATGTACCCTAGCTAACTCCAAATCAATGTCGGTTTTCCATCGCCCCTTTCAGATATTTGCCATTTTAAAGTGAAATGAATGTATGAATGACTAAACTCATTTATATATCATAAAATGGGCTAACCTCACGTACCTAAAGATCTAAACATAATTACAGATAGCCTTAAAAGTACATAACAAAAAGTAAGCTACATAAAGAGAAAGGTATGGGATCAAATTATATGCAATATGCATACATCAATTCAAGGCATAGTTGAATGGCTGAATGTGCTTTCTGTAAAGTAGGATTTAGTCAAGCAATAAAAACTTTTGCTCCGCAAAGATTAAACTAATCATATTGCTGAATGAAGGTCTGGCCCAAAAGCTGAAAAGAAAAGAGAGAGATTAAGAAAAACAGGAAGAGATTCTACAGGAAAGAAGCGGGGAGCGTGAGTGTTCATGGGCAATGGTTCATCAGTTCATTCCTGGTGCTGCCCTCAGAGTGACCTCGCTGGTGTCTGGAGTCATCTTGTAAAGCCCCTGCTCAGTAACCTTCATTATTTTCTTACAACCTAGAGGGAAAGGCCAACCTGGTAACTTGACATTCGAGACCCTCCCCATTCTGCCCCAGCCTCCTGATCCATGTTTGTAATTCATTCTTTCCTTTGAAAATCCAGGACTCATCCAATCATTCTTGAAACTTGTCTCCTACAGAATTGATCAAGGGGTGTCTGCTCAGCGTTCTCTTCTCATTTGAGTGTCTGTCTTAGCCTCTTATTAACTGTTAGAATCCTACCCGTCCTCTAAGGCTCAGAACGAGTCCTCTTTAGTGTGAGACCTGTCTTGCCCTGGACCTTCCCAGCTGAAGGACTAGAACACTGTGAGCTTCACATATTTGGGGAAGTAAAGTGGCTAAAAGTCTGAGCTAAGGAGCCATCCACATCTTGGTGACTCCTTTCTGGGTGTAGTGACC
Source organism: Kogia breviceps (assembly GCF_026419965.1). Lineage (NCBI taxonomy): Eukaryota > Metazoa > Chordata > Mammalia > Artiodactyla > Physeteridae > Kogia > Kogia breviceps. The sequence continues at coordinate 38,054,339 of NC_081327.1, forward strand.
CTGAGGGTGCTGACTTATCCAGTATAACCTCAGTTAGCACCTCTTGAATATGGGATGATGTTAATCTAAGTCTCACATCATAGTTGTGAAAATTAAAAGAGATAATGTAAATAAAGACTCATGGCAAGTGCTCAGTAAAAGGGCTCATAACTCCTTATCCCGCGTTTATGTACTGTTCCTGAAGGGAGTTTCTTCGGAATCCAGTGATAATTCGGATAAGCCCATCTGTGCTAACAAGAAATGCAGAGTTACTGGTTCATAGATCACTTCTCCAAGATACATTTTGGCAAGTTTTTTTCTTTTAGGAGAAATGAGGATTGCATGGGAAGTTTACTGAAAGACAGATTTCTCAAACCCCATTTCCACTGATTGTGTGTATGTAAGCTGGACTAGCGTAAGTCCAGGAATCTGTATTTTTAATAAAAACTCCAGCTGATTCTGATGCAGAAATCTAGGGAACACACTTTGACAAACATGACCTAGTAGACGATACTTATTCTAAGATTGGAAATTCGAGCCACCATCGTTAGGATTGTATGACATAGATACTGTTATTATCATACTGAGTCTTTGTATTTGTGTGTGATTGTATTGATGTGTAGTTCATATGAAGCAAAATGCACAAACCTAAAATTTACATATATATATAGAATTATGTGTGTGCATATGTCTAACCACCACCCAGATTAAGACATAGAATATTTCCATCAATCCAGAACGTTTCTTTATGCCTCTTTCCAGTAATAACCACCTCATAGGTAACCACTAATTTTTTAAAATAAATTTATATATTTATATATTTATTTATTTATTTTTATTTTTGGCTGGGTTGGCTCTTTGTTGCTGCCTGTGGGCTTTCTCTAGTTACAGTGCATGGGGGCCACTCTTCATTCTGGTGCGCGGGCTTCTCATTGCAGTAGCTTCTGCTGTTGTGGAGCACGGGCTCTAGGCGCACGGGCTTCAGTAGTTGTGGCACGTGGGCTCAGTAGTTGTGGCTCACGGGCTCTAGAGTGCAGGCTCAGTAGTTGTGGTGCACATGCTCAGTTGCATTGCGGCATTTAGGATCTTCCCAGATCAGGGATCAAACACGTGTCCCCTGCATTGGCAGACAGATTCTTAACCACTGCACCACCAGGAAAGTCCCCGTGACTACTATTTTTACCTTTATTTTCAGAGCCTAATTTTTACCTGTTATTGGACTTTATATAAATGGAATAAAACGGTATGTATTCTCAACATTACAATTACGAGATTCATCCATGATGCTATGACATATTTCAAATCTCTCAAACATCCTCTCTCCCTTTTTTCTGATGAAAGTTCCCTTCCTTGTCAATATCTGGAATTGCCTGGAAGGACCAAACTTTCTGATTCTTAAACACCATAGCACACAGCTCACATTTTCCAAGCTGACTTACTGAACAATTTCAAATGTGACCTTTTAAAAATGATGCTGCTTCTGACACAAGCACATGTTTTCCTATCCAAGCCAATATTTTACATTCAATACCGGGAGTAGGCATGGGGGGTGGGGCAGGGATACACATCCTGGGCACGATCTATACTTAAAAATGACATTTTTCTGAACTTGGAAAATAAACAGCAACCTGAAGAATGAATCAGGGTGGAGAGTGCCATTGATGCAACTGGCAAAAAGGAGCAGCCCATTTTCATATACCCTTGAATTATATTAGTAACTTGGTGTGTCATCTGTTATTCAGCCAATTTTATAGAAATTATAGAGAGATTCATTCCTAATTAAGAATAATCTGACGGTTGGGCTTGACCCAGTTAAATTCTTATCTTTATGACATCAATCTTTTATAATGCTTCCAGAAGCCTTGGCAAAGGCTCTAATTTTATAAGTAAAAATTAATTAATTGGGACATTAAATGTGAAAGATGCTTTTATCTTTTCCCTGGTTCATGCCTTCACAACAGAATGCAATAATTAACAGTTTTATTCAAATATATGAAATAATTCCTTGAAGATTTCTAACCACTTTAAGTTCTCCAAGAATCAAATGATATGATGTCAAGATATCAACAGACAAAGGAAAGTGGATTTTTTGCAGATATTTTACCGAGAGCGTTCTCCATAGTAATTGCTTCCACTGAGGTAAGACTAGGTGACCTAATGCGAAGTTAACTTGGGACCAAATTGTGCTGCCGCAGAAAATTCCAATATAATTTTTTGTTTAGAAAAAGTACCCTTTGTTCAGGATTATCAAATCATTTTTTTCAGGATTTTCAAAGCTTTTTCTCAAAAACAAATCTTCCTAGCTAAACTCACCTAATTTGGCTAATCAGAAAATGAATTATTAACCTGCATCTTGAATTGATTTGAATGCATCAGCATGAAACTAGTGTTGGATGTGCTCATCTATGTTGGTTGCATTGTTCATTTTCCTGTCCCTTCATTCATCACTATTTCCTGGCATGTGGCACATCTGGAAGAGGATAATTAAGAAGACTACACAGACTCCCAGAGTCTAGCTAGGATTTGCCTAGTTCCATGGACTGAGTAACCACCTCGGAAGAGTGTGGCTTGGCCAGTCTAAAGAGAGGCCTCTGGTGGTGTGCCCCAGTGCTCTGACTTGCCTGAAAGTTTTATTAAAAATCTGGGAGACACTGGAGAGGATGAACTGATCCTTTTGGATGAACTGATTTATTCAGATAACATGAATTGAATAATAACATGAAACTGAGTGGAGAGGAAGAAGCCAACTCACATGTCTGAGAAGGGTATGGTTGTACCTCTTCACAGATTCTACTCTTTTTCACCAAAGAAAGGGGAAAGGAAGGTTTAGGGTAGTAAAGTAACTTGCTCCAGATCATACAAAAGTACATGTTAGAGCTGACCGCCTTTCTAGGTTGGTCTGTAAGCCACAAGCTTTTTGACACATTTCGTATTGATAGGTGGGGCCTGTCCCCCCCAACCCCCTTGAATCTGGGTCAAGCTTGGTGACCTGTCAGTCCATGGAGTATGGTGGAAGTGATGCTACACAACTTCCCAGGCTTGGTTAGGAAAGACCCTGCAGCTTCTGTCTGGTTCCTTTGGGACACTCTCTTGGAAACCAGCTACCATGCTGTGACTAAGCCAACGAAGCTCGTGGAGAGACACAGGTTGCAAGAAATCAGTACCCCTGGCCCTGACCTACAGTCCCAGCAGGGCTCTCAGCTAACAGCACCAACTTGCCAGCCATGTGAGCAAGCTGTCCTGAAAGTGGATTCTCCAATCCCTTGTTGAAATGTGCCCCACTGGAGGCACTGATGAACTGTTGCTCCTATGGCCTGCGCAAATGGCATATTCAGGAACAAAATAAATGATTATTGTTGTTTCAAGCTACTAAGTGTGGATGTGGTTTGTTATGCAGCATAAATAACTGGCCATCAACACTGGTGTGTATGTCCTGTTGCCTCCTAGAAAGGAAATGTCTTAAAGACAAGGTGGCAACAGTTTTGAAGGATGGTTCACAGTGATGGGAGTGCAGGTAAAGGCCTGAGTGTACAGCGTCAATTCCATGAGACTGAGTTCTAGGCAAACAGGGTTTGGGCATTTAACTTGGATTTGTCAGTTGAGCCCACAGTTGTGATGGGTTAACTGGAGTGGCCCAGCTGCTCCAGAGCATTTGTGGTTGAAATCAATTGGAGAACAGGCTCAGCAGAAAGAACATGTGGGTCTTCAAATGCAGAGTGCAAACTCATCCCATTCCGACCACAACCATCAGAGTATGCTCAGTTTGGGGAGCCATCGTCAGGAAAAATATTGAAAAAGTTGACTGGTATCCTGGAAAGGTCGAATAAATGTTGGATGCTCTGCAAATTGGGTCCCATGTGCAAGAGATGATGGTACCGTTAACATCCAGCCAGCCAGAGCCAGTGAAGTATGGATCAAAGGTTAAGAACAAGGACCAAGAGCAAGGATGCAGTGACCATGCAAGGAAAGAACATCCACTTTGCAGCCAAGTGGCCTGGCTGATCATCTCAGCTGTGTGGTTTCTGTAGAGTCCTGCACTCCCAGACTCTCAACTCAGTTGCAAATTAAAAGGATAATCTCTACCTCCCTCACAGGCTTATAGGCACAATGTTAGGACTATTGAAGATAATTTATATGAAAGCACAGTATGTGGGAGACCCTCAATACTTCTTTGCTGTTAACCTCAGGAGTGTGGATTTGGGCTTTATTTTATTTTATTTATTTATTTTTCTTCCCCATATCCTTGTCTTTATTATTTTTTTTTTTGCAAACAAAGTTTATTTTTTTAATAGATCTTTATTGGAGTATAACTGCTTCACAATGCTGTTAGTTTCTGTTGTACACGAAAGTGAATCAGCCATATACATACCTATACCCCCATAGCCCCTCCCTCTTAAGCCTCCCTCCCATTCTCCCTATCCCACCCCTCTAGGTCATCACAAAGCATCAAGATGATCTCCTTGGGGCTTCCCTGGTGGCGCAGTGGTTGAGAGTCCACCTGCTGATGCGGGGGGCAAGGGTTTGTGCCCCAGTCCAGGAGGGTCCCACGTGCCGCGGAGCAGCTAGGCCCGTGAGCCGTGGCCGCTGGGCCTGCGCATCCAGAGCCTGTGCTCCGCGACAGGAGAGGCCGCAACAGTGAGAAGCCCGCGTACTGAAAAAAAAAAAAAAAAAAAAAAAAAAAAAAAAAAAAGATGATCTCCCTTTGCTATGCAGCTGCTTCCCACCAACCAACTAATATTCCATTCTATATATGTGCCACATCTTCTTTATCCATTCATCTGTCGATGGACATTTAGGTTGTTTCCATGTCGGGGCTATTGTAAATAGTGCTGCAATGAACATTGTGATGCATGTCTCTTTTTGAATTACGGTTTTCTCAGGGTAATATGCCCAGTAGTGGGATTGTTGGATCATATGGTAGTTCTCTTTTTAGTATTTTAAGGAACCTCCTTACTGTTTTCCATAGTGCTTGTATCAATTTACATTCCCACCAACAGTGCAGGAAGGTTCACATTTCACCACACCCTTTCCAGCATTTATTGTTTCTAGAATTTTTGATGATGGTCATTCTGACCGGCATGAGGTGATACCTCATTGTAGTTTTGATTTGCATTTCTCTAATAATTAGTGATGTTGAGCATCTTTTCATGTGCCTCTTGGCCATCTGTATGTCTTTCTTGGGGAAATGTCTATTTAGGTCTTCCACCCATTTTTTAATTGGTTTGTTTGTTTTTTTGATATTGAGCTGCATGAGCTGTTTATATATTTTGCAGATTAATCTGTTGTCTGTTCTTTCATTTGCAAATATTTTCTCCCACTCTGAGGGTTGCCTTTTGTCTTGTTTCTGGTTTCCTTTGCTGTGCAAAAGCTTTTAAGCTTAATTAAGTCCCATTTGTTTATTTTTATTTTTATTTCCATTACTCTAGGAGATGGGTCAAAAAAGATCTTGCTATGCTTTATGTCAAAGAATGTTTTTCCTATGTTTTCCTCTAAAAGTTTTATAGTGTCTGGTCTTACATTTAGCTCTTTAATCCATTTGGACTTTATTTTTGTGTATGGTGTTAGGTAGTGTTCTAATTTCATTCTTTTATATGTATCTGTCCAGTTTTTCCAGCACCACTTATTTAAGAGGCTGTCTTTTCTTCATTGTATGTTCTTGCCTCCTTTGTTGTAAATTAGGTGACCATATGTGTGTGGGTTTATCTCTGGGCATTCTATCCTGTACCATTAATCTATATTTCTGTTTTTGTGCCAGTACCATACTGTCTTGATTACTATAGCTTTGTGGTGTAGTTTGAAGTCAGGGAGCCTGATTCCTCCAACTCCGTTTTTCTTTCTCAAATTGCTTAGGCGGTCCTACTCCAGCCTCCCAGTCTTTCTCCCTGCACAGCCTGTGCGTGACAGCCCTCCCCTCACACCTGACTGGGCCTCTGGCATCAGGAGGTGCTGCACGAAATGAAATCTGAGGCACAGAGAAGCTAACTTCCTGGTCCAAGATCACAGAACTAAGCTGTGAGACTTGAGTCGCTGTCCTTCATGCATCACATCTTCCCCATCCCTTAAGAAGCCATTGAGATACTTGCATATATAGCTGTCTCCTACCTGCTGTGTGGCTGAAAGGGTCTTGGTGCTCAGGCAGGCTATCATGCTGGAGTCTCTGAGGTGGGAGAGCCAAGTTCAGGACATTAGACCACCAGATAACCCCCTGGCCCCACATAATACCAATCGGCCAGAGCTCTCCCAGAGATCTCCATCTCAATGCTAAGACCCAATCCATCCAATGTCCAGCAAGCTCCAGTGCTAAATGCCCCATGCCAATCAACTAGCAAGACAGGAACACAACCTCACCCATTAGCAGAGAGTTGCCTAAAATCACACTAAGGTCACAGACACCCCAAAACACAGCACCAGATGTGGCCCTGACCACCAGAAAGACAAGATCCAGCTCCACCCACCAGAACACAAGAACCAGTCCCCTCCACCAGGAAGCCTACACAAGCCAGTGAACCAACCTTGCCCACTGGGGGCAGACACCAAAAACAATGGAAACTACGAACCCGCAGCCTGCGAAAAGGAGACCCCAAACACAGTAAGTTAAATAAAATGAGAAGACAGAGAAATATGCAGCAGATGAAGGAGCAAGATAAAAACCCAGCAGGCCAAACAAATGAAGAGGAAATAGTCAGTGTACCTGAAAAAGAATTCAGAGTAATGATAGTAAAGATGACCCAAAATCCTCAAAATAGAATGGAGAAAATACAAGAAACATTTAACAAGGACCTAGAAGGACTAAACAGCAAACAAAAAATGATGAACAACATAATAAATGAAATTAAAAATTATCTAGAAGGAATCAATAGGAGAATAACTGAGGCAGAAGAACGGATAAGTTACCTGGAAGATGAAATAGTGGAAATAACTACCACAGAGCAGAATAAAAGAAAAAGAATGAAAAGAATTGAGGACAGTCTCAGAGACCTCTGGGACAACATTAAATGCACCAACATTTGAATTATAGGGGTCCCAGAAGAAGAAAAAAAGAAAGGGTCTCAGAAAATATTTGAAGAGATTATAGTTGAAAACTTCCCCAACATGGGAAAAGAAATAGTCAATCAAGTCCAGGAAGCACAGAGAGTCCCATGTAAGATAAATCCAAGGAGAAACATGCCAAGACACATATTAATCAAACTGTCAAAAATTAAATACAAAGAAAAAATATTAAAAGCAGCAAGGGAAAAGCAACAAATAACCTAACCCTAAACAACTTAACCCTACATCTAAAGCAACTAGAGAAAGAAGAACAACAAAAACCCAAAGTTAGAAGAAGGAAAGAAATCATAAAGATCAGATCAGAAATAAATGAAAAATAAATGAAGGGAACAATAGCAAAGATCAATAAAACTAAAAGCTGGTTCTTTGAGAAGATAAACAATTTGATAAACCATTTGCCAGACTCATCAAGAAAAAAGGGAGAAGACTCAAATCAACAGAATTAGAAATGAAAAAGAAGATGTTACAACTGACACTGCAGAAATACAAAGGATCATGAGAGATTACTACAAGCAACTATATAACAATAAAATGTACAACCATGAAGAAATGGACAAATTCTTAGAAAAGCACACCTTCCAAGACTGAACCAGGAAGAAATAGAAAATTTGAACATACCAATCACAAGCACTGAAATTGAAACTGATTAAAAATCTTCCAAGAAACAGAAGCCCAGGACCAGATGGCTTCACAGGCGAATTTTATCAAACATTTAGAGAAGAGCGAACAAATATCCTTCTCAAAATCTTCCAAAATGTAACAGAGGAAGGAACACTCCCAAATTCATTCTACAAGGCCACCATCACCCTGATACCAAAAACAGACAAAGATGTCAAAAAAAAGAAAACTACAGGCCAATGTCAATGATGAATATAGATGCAAAAATCCTCAACAAAATACTAGCAAGCAGAATCCAACAACACATTAAAAGGATCATACACCATGATCAAGTGGGGTTTATCCCAGGAATGCAAGGATTCTTCAATATATGCAAAGCAATCAATGTGATACACCATATTAAAAAATTCAAGGATAAAAACTATATGATAAATTCAGTAGATGCAGAATCAGCTTTTGACAAAATTCATCACCCATTTATGATAAAAACTCTCCAGTAAGTAGGCATAGAGGGAACCTACCTCAACATAATAAAGGCCATGTATGACAAACCCACAGCCAACATCATTCTCAATGGTGAAAAACTGAAACCATTCCCTCTTAGATCATGATAAAGACAAGGTTGCCCACTCTCGTCGCTATTATTCAACATAGTTTTGGAATTTTTAGCCATAGCAATCACAGAAGAAAAAGAAATAAAAGGAATCCAAATGGGAAAAGAAGAGGTAAAACTGTCACTGTTCGCAGATGACATGATACTTTATATAGAGAATCCAAAAGATGCTACCAAAAAACTACTAGAGCTAATCAGTGAATTTGGAAAAGTAGCAGGATACAAAGATAATGCACAGAAATCTCTTGCACTCCTATACACTAATGATGAAAAATCTGAAAGATAAATTAAGGAAACACTCCCATTTGCCATTGAAACAAAAAGAATAAAATACCTAGGAATAAACCTACCTAAGGAGATGAAAGACCTATATGCAGAAAACTATAAGACACTAATGAAAGTAATTAAAGACAATACAAAGAGATGGAGAGATATACCATGTTCTTGGATGGGAAGAATCAACATTGTGAAAATGACTATATACCCAAAGCAATCAACAGAGTCAGTGCAATCCCTGTCAAGCTACCAATGGCATTTTTCAGAGAACTAGAACAAAAAATTTCGTAATTTGTATGGTAACACAAAAGACACCGAATAGCCAAAGCAATCTTGAGAAAGAAAAACAGAGCTGGAGGAATCAGGCTCCCTGACTTCAACCTATACTACAAAGCTATAGTAATCAAACCAGTATGGTACGGGCACAAAAACAGAAATACAGAAAAATGGAACAGGATAAACAGCCCAGAGGTAAACCCACGCACATATGGTCACCTTATCTTTGACAAAGGAGGCAAGAATATGCAGTGGAGAAAAGACAACCTCTTCAACAAGTGGTGCTGGGAAAACTGGACAGCTACATGTAAAAGAGTGAAATTAGAACCCTACCTAACACCATACACAAAAATAAACTCCAAATGGATTAAAGAGCTAAATGTAAGACCAGACACTATAAAACTCTTAGAGGAAAACATGGGCAGAACACTCTATGACATAAATCACAGCAAGATCCTTTTTGACCCACCTCCTAGAGAAATGGAAATAAAAACAAAAATAAACAAATGGAACCTAATGACCTTTGCACAGCAAAGGAAACCACAAACAAGATGAAAAGACAACCCTGAGAATGGGAGAAAATATTAGGGAATGAAGTAACTGACAAAGGATTAATCTCCAAAATATACAAGCAGCTCATGCAGCTCAATATCAAAAAAACAAACCACGCAATCCAAAAGTGGGCAGAAGACCTAAATAGACATTTCTCCAAAGAAGATATACAGATTGCCAGCAAACACATGAAAGGATGCTCAACATCACTAATCATTAGAGAAATGAATATAAAAACTACAATGAGGTATCACCTCACACCAGTCAGAATGGCCATCATAAGAAAATCTACAAACAGTAAATGCTGGAGAGGGTGTGGAGAAAAGGGAACCCTCTTGCACTGTTGGTGGGAATGCAAATTGATTTACATTGGAGCCAGTATGGAAAACAGTATGGAGATTCCTTAAAAAACTCAAAATAGAACTACCACATGACCCAGAAATCCCACTACTGGGCATATACCCCAAGAAAACCATCATTCAAAAAGACATGTACCACAATGTTCATTGCAGCACTATTTACAATAGCCAGGACATGGAAGCAATATAAGTGTCCATCGACAGATAAATGGATAAAGACAATGTCGTACATATATACAATGGAATATTACTCATCCACAAAAAGAAATGAAACTGAGTTATTTGTAGTAAAGTGGATAGACCTAGAGTATGTCATACAGAGTTAAGTAATTCAGAAAGAGAAAAACAAATACCGTATGCTAACACATATATATGGAATGTAAAAAAATAAAGTTTCTGATGAACCTAAGGGCAGGACAGGAATAAAGATGCAGACATAGAGAATGGACTTGAGGACATGGGGAGGTGGAAGGGTAAGCTGGGACGAAGTGGAAGAATAGCATTGACATATATACACTACCAAATGTAAAATAGATAGCTAGTGGGAAGCAGCTACATAGCACAGGGAGATCAGCTTGGTGCTTTGTGACCACCTAGAGGAGTGGGATAGGGAGGGGATATGGGGATATATCTATACATATAGCTGATTCACTTTGTTATACAGCAGAAACTACCACACCATTGTAAAGCAATTATACTCCAATAAAGATGCTAAAATAAAAAGATTGCTTTGGCTATCCAGGGTATTTATGAATTGTAAAATTTTTTGTTCTAATTCTGTGAAGAATGCCATTGGTAGTTTGATAGGGATTGCATTGAATCTGTAGATTGCTTTGGGTAGTATAGTCATTTTTACAATATTGATTCTTCCAATCCAAGAACATGGTATATTTCTCCATCTTTTTGTATCATCTTTAATTACTTTCAACAGTTTCTTATAGTTTTCTGCATACAGGTCTTTTGTCTCCTTAGGTAGGTTTATTCCTAGGTATTTTATTCTTTTTTTTCAGTGGGAAATGGGAGTGTCTCCTTAATTTCTCTTTCTGATTTTTTGTTGGTGTATAGGAATGCCAGAGATACATGTGCATTAATTTGTATCCTGCAACCTTACCATATATATTGATTCATTCTAGTAGTTTTCTGGTGCAATCTTTAGGATTTTCTATGTATAGTATCAAGTCATCTGCAAACAGTGACAGTTTAACTTCTTCTTTTCTAATTTGTTTTACTTTTATTTCTTTTTCTTTGCTGATTGCCGTGGCTAGGACTTCCAAAACTATGTTGAATAATAGTGGCAAGAGTGGACCTCCTTGTCTTGTTCCTGATCTTACTGGAGATGCTTTCACTTTTTTCACCATTGAGTATGACGCTTGCTGTGGGTTTGTCGTATACGGCCTTTATTATGTTGAGGTAGGTTCCCGCTATGGTCATTTTCTGGAGAGTTTTTATCATAAATTGGTGTTGAGTTTTGTCAAAAGCTGTTTCTGCATCTATTGATATGATCATATGGTTTTTATTCCTTAATTTGTTAATGTGGTGTATCACATTGATTGTTTTGCGTATATTGAAGAATCCTTGCATCCCTGGGATAAATCCCACTTGATCATGGTGTATGATCCTTTTAATGTGTTGTTGGATTCTGTTTGTTTGTATTTTGTTGAGGATTTTTGTATCTATGTTCATCTGTGTTATTGACCTGTAGTCTTCTTTTTTTGTAGTATCTTTGTCTGGTTTTGGTATCAGGGTGATGGTGGCCTCGTAGAATGAGTTTGGGAGTGTTCCTTCCTCTGCAGTTTTTTGGAAGAGTTTGAAAAGGATAGGTGTTAGGTCTTCTCTAAATATTTGATAGAATTTGCCTGTGAAGCTATCTGGTCCTGGACTTTTGTTTGTTGGAAAATTTTAATTACGGTTTCAATTTCATTACTTGTTATAAGTCTGTTTATATTTTCTAATTCTTCCTGGTTCAGTATTGGAAAATTGTACCTTTCCCAGAATTTGTCCATTTCTTTGTGGTTGTCCATTTTATTGGCATATGGTTGTCTGTAGCAGTCTCTTATAATCCTTTGTATTTCTGCAGTGTCAGTTGTGATTTCTCCTTTTTCATTTCTAAGTTTATTGATTTACATCCTCTCCCTTTTTTTCTTGATGCGTCTGGATAAGAGTTTATCAATTTTGTTTATCTTCTCAAAGAACCAGCTTTTAGTTTTATTGATCTTTGCTATTGTTTTCTTCATTTCAATTTCATGTATTTCTGTTCTGTTCTTTATGATTTCTTTTCTTCTACTGACTTTGGGTTTTCTTTGTTCTTGTTTCTCTAGTTGCTTTAGGTGTAGTGTTAGATTGTTTGAGATTTTTCTTGTTTATTAAGGTGAGATTGAATTGCTATAAACTTCCCTCTCAAAACTGCTTTTGCTGTGTCCCATAGGTTTTGGGTCGTCGTGCTTTTGTTGTCACTTGTTTCTATGTATTTTTTAATTTCTTCTTTGATTCCTTCAGTGATCTCTTGGTTATTTAGTAGCACACTGTTTAGCCTCCATGTATTTGTGGATTTTACAGTTTTTTTTCTTGTAATTGATTTCCAATCTCATAATGTTGTGGTCAGAAAAGGTGCTTGATACGATTTCAGTTTTCTTAAATTTTCCAGGCTTGTTTTGTGACCCAAGATGTGATCTATCCTGGAGAATGTTCTGTGTGCACTTGAGAAGAAAGTGTATTCTGCCACTTCTGGGTGGAGTGTTATATAAATATCAATTAAATCTATCTGCTCTATTGTGTCATTTAAAGTTTGTGTTTCCTTATTTATTTTCTGTTTGGATGATCTGACCATCGGTGTAAGTGGGGTGTTAAAGTCCCCTACTATTATTGTGTTACTATCAATTTCTCCTTTCATGGTTGTTAGCATTTTCCCTATATATTGAGGTGCTCATAAGTTGGGTGCATAAACATTTATAATTGTTATATCTTCTTCTTGGATTGATCCTTTTATCATTATGTAATGTCCCTCCTTATCTCTTGTAACAGTGTTTATTTTTAACTCTATTTTATCTGGTATGAGTATTGCTACTCCAGCTTTCTTTTGATTTCCATTGGCATGGAATATCTTTTTCCATCCCTTCACTTTCAGTCTGTATGTGTCCCTAGGTCTGAAGTAGGTGTCTTGTAGACAGCATATATATGGATCTTGTTTTTGTGTCCATTCATAGGCTTTATTTTAAAGGGGTTGTTCTTCATTGAAATGCATGACCTTGGAAAACAGCGAGCCTCCTGTCTTAATGACTTCTTTCAGGGGCTGGTGATTACTCATGAATGATATTAGGAAGCATTCTGGCATGTGTGGGAGGCTGGCCACAGTGACCTCTAAGTTCCCTTTGACCCCTAAGGGATTGCAATGACAGCTACCCTTTTGCAGCTCCAGTGCTGTCTCTCCTAATTGCCTGTGTATCCTAGAAGCCCAGTATCGCCCAACTCTCACACCGATAAGCATTAGCTTTGCTTCAGCAGAGGACAGATCCTCATGAAGTCAGTGGCCAGCGGGCCATTCATGTTCAGACTTTGAAGTTTTATATTCAGCTCTCTTCTCTCCTCTCTACCACTAATATAGAGGCTCTTGGTTGAGATTTTAAATATTTTCAGAATTCATGTATGCAGAAAATGTTGTCTATCAGACAAATGCTCGTACATGAAAGGAACTATGAACATTTAATATTCTACACCAAAGTGGAACCAGAATTCAAGGGTATTTTGTTCTTTGAATCGGAGATGTTGTCATGCTTCTTCCTCCTTCTTTTACTTTTGTGTCAAGAGTTACTGTTAAACAAGGAGCAGGAGCTAGCTGTAAGGGGATTTAGTTTGAATTTCAGCTTCATCCCTTACCACCTCTGAAACCTTGAGCAAGTCACTTAATGCCTCTGAACTCCGTTCTCTATATGCAAAATGGAAGTAATCTGGGGCTGTTGTGAGAATTAAATAAGATAAAATGTGTGCTAGTGTCTGCAGCAAGTAGGAAGTTAATACATACTTGCTTCTTTCCTGCTGGTTGATTTCTTTGGGCTGTTTCCATGAAACTGAGAAGGAAGCATCATTTTTCCCCATCTTTTTCTCTCTCCCTGAGATAGACATCTAAATTGTGCCTGTCAGGAGAAATGGCATTTAGGGGGTGAACCTTTATAGAAGAAGGAAATACAATTCCCTTCTTTTGCATTGTTTTTCGTTCATTTTTACCCTGGATGCTGTGGCTGCCAGTTGCCCATCTGAAGGCACCATGTCTCTGAACTGCTTGATATTAAAACCTCAGTTTTTGGCAGTGGGGGAATAATTTCCTTCTTGGATAAAAAGGTGGCTGTTTGTTTTCCAACCTCTCTTTTAGTCAGGCACTGCCATGTGCTTACATTCTGGCCAAAAAGGTATATGAAGACGTGATGTAGAATGAATCTGCACTTAAAGAGCCAACTCAGCTGGGCAATGCCTCCAATTGGCTGTCTTGCCTTTCCTCCTTCTCCCAGCCTGAAACTTGTCCTTGTCGGCTGCAGCGTCAGTACCAGTGTGGATCATAAAGTGACCTTGAAGATATGATAGGCAGAGATATAGGATCCTTGGTCTCTGTGGACCCAAAGGAAGGAGCCACCATGATATTTTGGACTCTTCAGTCTCCATACGTCTTTCACTTGGGAGAGAAATAAAGCTCTGTCTTGGGTTAAGCCACTGTTGTTTTTCCCTCTTGCATGCAGCCAAATCTAATTTTAACCAAGAAACATGGGAAGGAACCCAGGAGAAGACTCTTAGAAGGAAAGGTTCCTGATCTACTCTCCCTCTGAAGGAGTCAGGCAGCTTCCTCGTAGGGAGTTATGGAGAGGCAATTGTGGGGCACAGAGACAGGTGGGAGGGGGCTGGTGGTATAGTTGTATGTCACAGAGCAGAGAAAAAAGACCTGCTCTTAGGAGCAAAACTGTGGGGCTTTATCAGAGGCCTTTTCCTTCCTTCCTGTCTCCTTCCCTCCTTCCCAACCATCGGTGAACTAACACCTGCTATGTGACAGGTACCAGGAGAAGCACCAAGGATCACGATTCTTGATCTCAAGTTAATTCCCAATTAGTGGAGGCAGACAACTCATACTTTCATCAAGAATTGTCACAGGATGTGGAGAGCCCTGTGGATGCCATCAGCGTACAGAGCTGGAGCAGTTAATCTAGCTTGAGCTGAAGAAAGGGAGTCAAAAAAGGCTTTGCCGGGAAGGTGTCTTTTCTGGGTGTGGAAGGGTGATGGGCTTTAGCCATGGGAAGAAAAGATCTTCATCCTGAGGTCTGCAGCCCTACCTGACATTTCCCACACCCCATGGCTGAGTACCATGTCATCACTAATAACTTCTCTCCAGTCCCGATGTTTATCCACATCTGCCACAATTTAAGTCTGACTCAAAGGCCAGTCAAAATCCCAGCCCCTCAGTCAGTGTTGGATACAAACAACACTTTGGGAAATCTGCATGTGGTAATTACCAGTTTAATCTCGACAGCCTTGTTATTTGGGAAGCACTCTTCCATGTAACTGGCAAATTAGCTGGAGAATTGCTCCCATTCACCCTGTGATGGGGGGTGGCAAATGCTTCAGACATAGTAACCAGACAGAGTCTCCAAGTGCCCTCCCAAGACGGCAGCCCAGCTGTCAGCAGGCAGAGACAGTTTTTACCTTATCACCAACCGGGCTGGGGCCATGAGACGTGCAAAAATGGGTTAAGTAGGTAATCAGCTGAGATTGCATCAGCTCGTGAAGATGTGATAGATATATTTTTGACTGCTTGCCTGTAGTGGATGAACAGAAACATCACAGGATGAAAGAGTTGAGGTTGATATTTATTGAGCACCTACTATTTGCCACATTATTGTTTTGGGCATTTAACATACCTTGTCTTATTTGATCCTCATGTTAACCCTTTAATATAGTTATATAATATACGTATTGGGACCCACATTTTATAAATGAGAACGCAACAGAGCCTGAGGGATTAGGAGAGCTTGTCCAGGGTCTCATTAGCAACCGAGGATTCAGGATCCCACTCCAGTCCACACCCCACACTGACCCCTCACACGAGAGCACATTCATACTAGGCTCCAACCGTAACGGACTCTGCGAGGCAGAGACCACACTTTTATGTGTGAAGACAGGGCCGGGTGGAGGCTAATAATGATGGCGGGCTGGCTGTGTTTCTCAGTGTTCCTGTGTCAGGAGCTGTGGACACTTTTGTCTGGTGGAGAACAGCCACCTGACAAGATATGTTTACCAGAGATGTTTTATATTCCCTTCCCAAAGGGACAGACGTAGCTTCTGGTCTCTAACTAGGAGAAATAATTATGTGTATTCCCTGTTTGTCCTCTGCCCAATAACGTTTGCCAGGCTGTTTACTAATTACCCCAGAAACAACAGGCTCTCAACAGAAACTAAAAAGAGATCTATTTTCTAGGTACCTTTTCACTCTAACACTCCGGGTTATAGCAGAAAAGAGAAACACACCATATATCCTCAGTTAATGGGCAACCAAACAGACGACTTGTCAGAGAACAGGAGAAAGGATAAAAATATCCTCTCTATGCCACAGGAAACCCATAAACCAAAACAAAACTCAGTAGCCTGTCATATGCCCCTGGGTGCTCCCCTGAAGGGATGAACTCACACTCCAGGGTGGACCGTGTTATGAACTTGAAAGCTTTCTTTCCTTTGCCCCCAAATTATCCAGAGGTATTTCATCTCACTTCTTCCGAATCTTGACAACCCCCTTGGCACCTGGGAGATGGCTGGGTACAGCAGGAAGAACATGGAATCTGAAATCATTAGACGGGAGATTAGATCTGTCCCTGCCACTTACTACTTGTGTAACTTCAGGCAAGTCATCCTTAGGAGTCTTACAAGACCATTGAGAAGAACAAACAAGAGACATGTATGTGTAAGCATTTTGCAAACTCTCAGGCACTCCATAGTTTAAAAGAAAACAGTAAACATTGGGACAATCATTAGGATATAGAATGTGAAAGTCACAGCAGAATGTTAGTGTTCAGTAGAACCACACTCCACATTCATTGAGCACCTACTAATTCCCAGGTAAGGCCCAAAGCCTTACCTCCTTCCAGGGAGGTGCTGTTTTGTGTGCCCATTTCACAGATGAAGAGGCTGCCACTCAGATAAGGCAATTTACTTATGGTTGCAGAGCTGGTAAATGTCAGCTAGGATTCAGATCTTAGTTGGTCTGCCCTTGAGGAGGCCCAAGCACCTTTCCAATGTACCACATCAGCATTTTCGTCAAAATTCAAATAGAAACTCAATGTCAACTGACACCAGGGACGTGTTATGAAACGAATGATGCTGGGCGCTACTGGCAGTGCTCAGCAGCTGGCTCAGTGCCTGACTGTGGCACTCCACCCAGATGGAGTTTGGGATTGATTGCTCTTGATTTGTTTGTCTCCTCTCTCATTGCCACCCTTTGGAGTGAGGTCACCTCTGCTCATTGGACACTGACAAGGACATTGGACAAGGAAGGACACTTTTGCGTGAATTCTGAACTTTTCTTCTTTCTACGTGCTCTGCAAATTGCTGCATTAAAACACTCAGGTTTAAAATGCATTCGTTATTTACAAAGACAAAATGAGTACATGTAAAGATTGGTGAATTTTGAATCAGGTCTATAGTTTGGTTATTGTTTTTATTTAATTTTAATGTTATTGGATTATAGTTGATTTACAATGTTGTGTTAGTTTCAGGTGCACAGCAAAATGATTCAGTTATACATAAACATATATGCATTCTTTTTTAGATTCTTTTCTCATAAGGTTATCCCAGAATACTGAGTAGAGTTCCCTGTGCTATACAGTAGGTCCCATGCTCTACAGTAGTTGGTTATATATCTTAAATGTAATAGTGTGTGTTTCTTCATCCCAAGCTCCTGACTTATCCCTCCCCACCACATTTCGCCTTTGGTCACCATAAGTTTGGTTTCAATATTTGTAAGTCTGTTTCTGTTTTGTTAGTAAGTTCATTTGTTTCATTTTTAAAATTAGGTTTCATATATGAGTGATATCATATGATATTTGTCTTTCTCTGATTTATTTCATTTAGTATGATAACCTCTAGGGCCATTCATTTTGCTGCAAATGGTACAATTTCATTCTTTTTATGGCTTTGTAATATTCTATTGTATATATGTACCATATCTTCTTTATCCATTCTTCTGTCAATGGACATTTAGCTTACTTCCATGTCTTGGCTACTGTAAATAGTGCTGCAATGTACGCTGGGATGCACGTATCCTTTCAGATGATAGTCTTCTCTGGCTATATGCCCAGGGGTGGGATTGTTGGATTATATGGTAGCTCTAGTTTTAGTTTTTTAAGGAACCTCCATACTGTTCTCCATAGTGGTTGTACCAATTTACATTCTCACCAACAGTGTAAGAAGGTTCCCTTTTCTATGTTGGTAATTGTATTGTGCCGATACCGATTTCCTGGCTTTGATAAAGCACAATGGTTATGTGAGATGCCACCATAGGGGGAACTGGGTGAGGCATTCATGGGATCTCTCTGTTCTGTTTTTGAACCTAATGTGTACACGTTTATTTCATGTTACATTTCCCCTCTTAGGACTGATCCCCTTCCCCCTCTTATCATTATCTGAGTGGCCCAGCCCCCTTCACCACTCTCGTAATATCCTGTACTTACCTTGATGTTAGCACTGAAAGCACTGCTTTGACTTCTTTGATTATCTTATATGTTCTATCGCTAGATCCTGAGCTCATGGAAGACAGGGATATTTCTTTATGTCACTATATCTCAGGTAACTATATACAGTCTGGTCCATAACGTTTTGCTGGATATATAGAAGAATAGATGAGCAAGCTATAACGAATATAGTAATCTTGCTGGTTAGAAACCATGGATGATTCACCAGGGAGACACTGGGAAATATTGCTGTAGTTTTAGGGGCTGCCATGTTATGCCCAGGCTCTTCCCAGAGGCCCCTTTCTGCAGGTCACATCAGTTACCTGGTATGTCAGGTGCATAATGGGAAGTACAGATGGTAGGAGCTGAAAGTAAGGAAAAAGCCTTTCTGACACACATAGTTCCACCAGAGATTTGTGCAGCAATTTTTGAAGTGAGATAGAAAGGGAAACTTGATGAGATAAAATATAAAATCAGAGGGGAAAAGAAGTTTCCCTTTGTATCACGTGGACTCTGGTAGTTACTGTTATTGCCAAATGAATGTTCCCATTTTCTTGGAAAAGTCATGTGGCACTGGGCGTGTCACCAAGGTATAATTTGATCAGCATTAAATGATGCTGTAGAGTTTGGGGTCTAGAGTGGAATTTTAACAGGAACAATAAAACAGTCATGATGGACCTTTTCTCACTTCAGAAAGTGAAATACTGATCCTGGAGTTGAAAATATGGCTCCTGGCTCATCACTGTACAATCATCTAGGTCCAGAGTGATTAAAATAAGCCCAGACCAGTTGATGAATCCAAGGTACATTCTACACCATATTTTTACTGTTCTTCAGCAATTCTCAGACACGTTTGACTTACTTTTTTTTTTCTTTCACATGTTAACTTCTCTGAAATCAGAATGCTGTCAGTCTGGCAGGCAGGAACCTTGATGTAATTGCCACTGCCTGTTCATATGTATTAAAAGTCGCAGAATGATGATCCGTAGTTTAGGGGGAAATCCCCATCACAATAATGGTTCCCTCTTTCAATAAATGCTGTATCACCAGTGGTCTTGATATGGGAAAGACCAGCTATCAATGACTGTGAATTCAAAAGTGACCCTGAAGAGTTTTCACTCTGAATATGAAGAAGCTTTATTAAGACCTTGACCAATTTATTTCACTTTTTAAAATAAAGGCACAAGAGTAACGCGTGACAAAATCTATGTCTAAGTAAGTCTCAAAGAGCTCTTTCAGAGAGTTTTTAAAAACTCACAGTGATAAGGAATCACTGTGTCATAGTTTAACTGGCAGAAATATTTCTTGTTTAGTATTACATGTAATAATGATACACCTTAAAATTGATAGTTCCTGGATACAATGAAATAAATTGCATTCTGGGTACAAGTGTCAGAATTCAAGTTTGTAAAACATTCCCGAATCAATTATGTAAAACCAATTAGCAGAATGACCTAAAACCCCTTTTTGCAAGCAATTACTGTCAATACCCAGTATTTAGAGAGAAATTTTTAAAGTTTCATTGCTACTGAAAATAGATATTCAAATGACATATGGTAAAAAAGAAATTACCCAGCGTACCCAAAGTTACATTGACGATCCCAATAAAAAGTTAATAGTTACCTGGTAAATGCATCCCTCTTGTCCTCTGACCACATGGATTTGCCCCTGTGCTGGAGGAAGTAGCATGTGGCTCCATTAACTAGAGTTGGATTTGAACCAGAGTTCTCAGGTTTCAGAGGTGGAAGGGCTCCTAAACAGAGTTCTCCATCCCACAGATGAAGCAACTGCCTCAAGGTTGGTTCTCACGCTTAAATCACTTACAAGGTTGTTTTAAATCTATGACTGTGCTTACACAACCAGAAACATGAGAAAAATATCAGAACATAAATATCAGCTGGATCATGTATCATCAAATGACCTCAATCCACTTCAACATCCACTGGGTGTCTTCTTGCCGTTGGAACCTTGCCTAGAGAATCTCGTGTAAGTGAACACCCACAAACCTTACTGTGCAACTTCACAGATGAGGAAACTGAATCTGAGAGTTTAAAGGGCTTTGTTCAAGGTCACACAGCTAGTGGGGGAGGTGGGAACCAGATCAAGTACTGCGAGACCCACAAATTGCTCAATGTCATAAGACATTGCCCCAAAGTACAGCCGTGGAGGGGATGGCATTGTGCTCTTCTGAAACTGACACTCTCAGGGAAAAGAACAGATATAAAGGCACATAGTTAAATGCATTTGATCATGTGGCTTCAGTGGAGGTTTGGGCACTGGGGGTCTATTGCCTCCACACCTCTGTTTGTGGCTGGAGTGGTCCTCTCCTTAATCTCCAATCACTTTTCCCATGGCTAACTCCTACTCCTGAATTAAACTTCAGCACAGGCTTTGATACCTCCAGAAGGATTCTAAGGCTGAGTTCCTGGCTTCTTCCTCTCTACTCCCCTAAGATCCCATGTATCTGTTTATCATTTCATTTGTGTCATTGCATATCGGGTTATTGAATGGGCCATCAGGCCATGAGCTCCCCAAGGACAGGGAACAGCGTTTTCATCATTAGGCCCCCAAATCTAGCACTGATGCAGGCCTGTTGACTGAATACATGCATCATATGGACTGCTAAGACTTACTTGTCCCTTCTATAAGTAGAGACCCTTTGCTTCTCTAAACAAATGGCCACAGTTGAAATATTTTAAGGGGAGGGGCGTGTGAGGAAGAAAGCAGAGCAAGGTCCCTTCACTAAAAATTGCATACCTAATTCCCCAAACCCATAACAGAAACAAATTCAGGAACAGTCTGTGGAAGGCCCTGCAAATCTGCATCTGTGTGTCATGCAGCATAAGGAAAAAGGAAATCAAGATTTGGTAAACCAGTAGAAGTTCTTTTTCTAGAATTGCATGCCCGTCTGTTGTTTGGTCAGTGCCTACACTTCTGTGCGTCACTCTCTTAGAGAATGTTTTCGGATGGCAGAGTGGGCACAGGCTGTAGAGACATGAAGGAATGTCTAGGAATGTGTGAATGAATGGATGAGAGGGAGTTCAAGGATCCGGGATCTTCTCATGTTCCTCTCCTGTTTCTTTCCAGTTTTCCCCAGTAGCCCAAGATATACTTTAAAAACAAAACCCTCAACGTATCACCTCTAGTTATTTGAACTTAGGATAAATGCCCCACCAGAAAGTACTTACCTGACCTTGCAGGATTGCCCCCTGCCTTTTGCTCTGGCTCTGGTCCTCTTTTCTCACTGCACACCAGCCACATCAGCTCTCTCCATTCCCTGAACATACCTAGAACCTTTCTGATCCACATTTATCTTCCTAGATCTCTTTACCCTTCTCTCTTCACCTGGTCAACTCCTCTTCCTTCAAATCACTGCTAAATATCACTTCCTCCAGGAAGTCTGATCTGATAACCTAGGCCTAGGTGGTATCCCCTGTTATTTGGTCTTGTTGCATCGCATTGTTTTCCACTGGAGCACCTATTACAGTTGAAATTAAATCATTATGTGTGTAATAATTAGTTTGATAACCATCTCCTTCATATGGTAACTCCCCAGGGCAGTGACCACCTGTGTCATTTTCACTCTTTTTAACATATGACATAGTACCATTAATGCTCAAAAATATTTGTTGGACAAAAGATAAGGAATAAGTGAATGGATAAATAAATAATGATTCTGTGGTTTCTGCCTTGGGGATTAAGTGCATCCCATAGAATACAAGATAGCTCACGTTCATCATTTTTCCCTTCCCATCCTGCTAGCCGTTTCCCCACTCTGCAGCTGCTTCCTCCAAGAATCTCCAACTCTCTCCTCTCTAAATCGTGCAAGCCTGCTGTTGGGAACACCCACAGATGCACTCTGCACACACACACACACAGCTCACTCTGAGTAATCATATTGATTTGGAATTAATGGCCATTCATATACCTCATTGAAGATGCCATCTGGGATGTTATTGCACTTCAGAGGTAGATCATAGTCTGAGAAAATCTGTCAAAATGTAGAAATAACTCATTAAAATGGCCATGATAGAACCTAGCTGCACTTCATAGGGAAGCTGAGTGTGATGATGCAGGTTTTATTCCCCCTAAGTGAGATGAAGAAGGAGGAGCAGCTGTTTCTTTTCCTGTTTCCTCTGTTCAAGAGTCGAGAGAAATGGAAAGTTCAAACATGTGCAGAGATTTGGTAATGGACTCCTTTGCTCAGATCCATCTCACTGACAACAAATGCTCCTCAAGATTATCTCTGATCCTGAGGGTATGTGTTTAGGCAGACCTGGGTTTCAATTCTTTCCTGGCTACTTACTGTACAGTTTGCCTATTTCCCTGGTGTAAATGCCCCCACATGTTCTGTTTCAGGCTACCAACAGTTCAACAGCTAGCTCCCAGAATGTCTCAATATGTAGCAATTGAATCTTGCAAGCCAATACAAGCTAGCTTCAACAAACTACAAGAAGGACCTGTTCATATCCTAAATCTGCCCTCCTTTGGGGTTGGTGCCAGGCCTTGATTGTGCCTGGAGCAACAGAAAATACAACCTCAGTAGATGCCTGCTTCCTCATCATTCATGTGGAACACCTGGTGGTAGCCCAGGAGCTCCCTGCTTCCGAAGCATCCCTTCATCTCCACAGCAGACCTGCCCTCCTTGGGCAGCATACCATTGTCATGCTAGGGAAATGCAGTATTATTCAGAAGGCACTTTTGAATTGAAAATAACATTTGAAAAAGATTATCCCAGGCAAAGTCATCACTGCTGTGTACTCATTGAAGTTAAAACAATGCAAGATTGATTACTTTTGTAGTCTATGCAAATTACAAATGGCATTGGTATTAATCCTCAGTATTTGACTTTGTCTCTGAGTGCTTCACAATTACTGTTTTTAATTCGAGAAGCTGGAACTTCTCTTTTGTTGTTGTTTTTTTTTTTTACAAAATCAAGTTATATACGTATATATTGATATATATACCCTTCTTCAAAAAACAAAAGTGAAGGAAAAAAATCACATCCGAAGTATACTAAAAATCCTAAATACTTATGCAAAAAAATAAAGACAAAGCACTTTATGAAATGACCTCAGTTCTCTGAGATTTCTGACCTCCCACATGACACCTATCATAAAATGCCACGCCCTTGGTGGGGTTCTCTCATCTGTGAGGGTTTTACCTCTTTCCAGTACTGAGCTGACTGTAACCTTCATTCACAGCTTGGAGTAGTGGATTTATCACCTTTGCACCCACTTTAGAGAATATCATGGATGTTATCATTAATTTCCCTAGTTAGCCTTCCATATACACAAACACTCCTTAAGTATGTTAAGCTGTATGACCTTGGACACAGATAGGGGTATGAGTGGGAACTATTTCTGGAACGGTCTGGTGGGGGTGGCAGTGTTAATATTTTCATGGCAGTTACTGAATACCCAAGCAGTATTCTGAGCATTATCATGGTGTATTATCAGAACATTTTAGGAGGACTTATATTGTTTCTCTCGTTTAAAAAAATGCAAAAACAGATACTGAACAGTTAAGAAAACTTTCCCAAAGTGGCACACCTGAAAATGGACGAGGCAAGATTGGAAACTAAGTCCTTCTAGTTGCAAAAACCATTGCTTTCTCTGATGCATCACTGTGCCTTATGAACCCATGCCCCAAGAGCTGCCTGGAAGCTTGTCTCATTTTCTCCATCTATTTCAAGTCAAAAGCAAAGGCACCTTCTGTCTCTACCTTGTCTAAAACTTGAGCTTGAGATGATGTCATGGGATAGTGAAATTAAGTCAGTACAGATTTATCAAGTCCTTACTTCATCAGAAATGCCATGCTGGGTGTAGAATAACCGCAGAGTCCTTCCCAGTGGTAGACTTCTCTGCACAGAGAGAGGATTGGGAAGCATGAAGAGACGGAACTTGATTACACCCAGACCTGAGCTCCTCCTTTCATCCCTTGCACACTGCTTGGTCTGCTCACATCAGAGCCATCCTGTCCCCTTTCCTCCTTCTCTGCACTCCCCACTCAGTTTCCAAGTCATCTGGAGCCCACCTATGCCTTCTCTCTAGACCCATCCATAACCACTGTCATTGCCCCAGCACTGGTTCTAGTATCTCTTGCCTGGACTATTTAGAAAACCTTTAAGCTGACTTTCCCCTTCAGGTCCTCCTACACATACTCCTAGATTCATCTTGTGTTTATATGTTCAACTTTTATCATGACATTCCACTACTCCAAATAATTTACAGACTTAAAAAATTATGAGAGTAATATTTTCTCCAAGCAAAACCTTACTTAGAAGCCTAGAAAATCAAATCGCGGAGAGCAGGTCATCTTTAGTTTAGACTTTAGAAGTGGGGGGGACTTTGCCCTTTGGATTCCCTTCCTTATGCCCCAGAGCACCTCCAAAGCACCTCCGTGGAACACGAGGGCAGCGCCGAGCAGTATGAGATCACCACCCTGAGGAATAAGTCCCAGCTTATTAGCCCAGCGTTCAAGGCCCTCAACCCTTCCGTCTGGCAGGCTGAAGAGCCGTCCCATAAGATTCGGAGTCAAGGCACTTAGAGCGCTCCCAGCACGTGGTGAGTGCCCAGTAAATGTAGTTTGTTTTACTTGTTTTTTCCAATCCTTCACCCATTTATGAACCCTAAGCTTCAGTTTATGTGAGCTTCTGTGCCCTACTTCTTCAATCCCATTTGGCTATCCCGAGTCATGCTCTCGAGCTATTTCCTCAGCCTAAAACCTCTTCCCTATATAATCTCTGCACGCACAACCAGGTCCCTCTTCCAAGACCCACAGCCTCTTGGACTATCATCCCAGCCAGGAGCCATCTCTCCTACCTCTGAACACTTGTAAAGTTTTACCTGGGCCTCACCTAGAACCCAGTTGCATCGTTCATTGTGTTATTCTTTTCCATCACTGCCACCCCAAAGGGCCTGCTGAATCCAAGCCATTTTTTGCCCCTGCCGCTGTTTCTAACCACCATAGTACGTTCTCTGTAGATACTGAGTAATGAATACAACCCACTGCCTCCTTTGAAATGATGATGTGGTGCCTCCTCTTTGGCATTGCCTACTGCTGAGTTAATCAAGGGTGCCTGTGAAATATCTCAGAATGTTATCAGAACGTTGAAATGTCATGAAAGTTGAACAACTCTCCTTCTCAAAATACCGCTGATTGAATTAACCTGCTTGCGTGTCAGCCACCTTTCGTTCCAGGGCATATTTCATTCCTGTTGTTGACATGGAGTTTTCTTCTAGCAGATGCCAATGCCAACCTTCCTGTCCACTGCCCCAGCCGGTGCTCATGACTTGACTGAATGAAGACTCTCAGACAAGGGAAGCCGCCCGTAGCTCTGAGCCTGCTTCCATGAGACCCCCTACCTCCTCAGCCCTGCGTGGGTCCAGGCACTTGCCTCTCTCACCTGGACTCTTGGGTCAGCCTTCTAGGAGCTCCCCTGACTCAGCTCTTCTCTTCTAGGGCATCCTTCATGCCCCATGAGAGGGATTTTATAAAACAGGGATCTGATCACATTCCTTATTTTATCCTTCCCTAAAAGCCGTAAATAGCCACATTTCCTGAAATGTGATCCACAGGATATCATCAGAGGACTTGGAGTTCGTGCTAAAATGAAACTCCTGAGCTCTGTCCTTGGACCTAATGAGTCCCAGGAAATTGCATTTTTCAACAGCTTCAAAGGTGATTTCTATGCACATAAACATTTAGACAGCCCAGACCGAAATAAGGGCCAGTTGTCCATTTCAGCATCCCCTGGAAGCAACAGCATCTTTCACATCTCTGTATTTGACACGCTGCTGCCTGCGGAACCTCTTCACTTCCCCTGTGCGCACGTTCTTGGCCTATGAAATTCTGTTGCTTCCATCCTGCTGTCTCTAGGAAATGTCACCGCTTCTAGAAAACCTCTTAGTTTCCTAGGCATGTTCAGTTCCCCACACTCAGGGCCTCTTACGCCACCTCCTAAAGCCTTGTTCTGTGAGTAGCGATTTACATGCCTTTCCCTCATCACCCGCCTGCAAAAGCTGGACCCATGCATAGATTTAGAGTCAGTGTAATGCTGTGTTTATGAGCCACACAGATGGTCTGCTTCCTCTTCCTGTGCCTTCCTCACTGAGTGGCAGTGGGCACGTCACTGCACCTGCTGGGCCTCAGCTTCCTCTGAAATGATCACATGACCACCGAACTTCGACCTGTTCGGATTAAATGTGATAATGCTCGTGAGGGCTTAGAAGAGTCAGAGCTACAGAATGGTCAGCTGCGTGGCTTAGTAGAACTTGCTGTCTGCCTAAAACACCTGCATTCAAGTGGGTCAGGGTTTGCATTTTCTCCAGGGTCTTTGGGTGGAACTTCGTTTAACGTTTTAGTATCTAAGAAACCCTTGAAGTGATTTCCATGGAAAAAGAGACACTCTTCTACAATGATAAATGCAAATTTAAGCCTGAGAGACAGAAAACAATTTCAGGGTTTCAAATGGCAATTTTCATGTTTCAAAAATCTTAGAGACACTGTCATATACAGGGCCCTCTGTGATAAGTGCTACAACTAGGATGTCATAGAACTGCTGAGATTGAGAGAATGTAAATGGCTGGTCCCATCCATCAATCCAGGACAGAACAGAGTAAGATCTCCATCAGGGACAAAGGCTCCTCCAAGGAATGCTGTGGAGTGGCCCTGTTGCTATACATCTCTCTCCATGCACACTCTTCTTGCACCCACTTCTCTGTGTTTGCACCTGCTGTTCCCCTCAGAGATGGCCATCCTGCTTCTTTTCCACTTCCCAGAAGCCTATTCCTGTGATCATAGTAACGGGTTCCTACCTCCTCTATGAAGCCCTTCTGTTCCCCTTGAAAGCCTTCCACCTCTGTATCTCCAAGACCCACAGACTGGGACTGAGTGGTTCTCAAAATTTTAATGTATGCCTTCTCCCTATGAGCCTCATAGACACTTGATAGAAGTACTCATTCACTCCATCCATATTTATTAGCATCTAGATTATGCCAGAAACCGTTTTGGATACTACAGATCTTTAGAGAAAGAGCTGAGCCAGTTAGGTGGGGTTACTGTTTTCACAGAGCTTGCAATAGAGCAGTAAAGCAGCCATATATTTCCCGTCTGCTCCACACACATGTGCGTCGTGAGCAATCAATAAGAAACTGATGGCTGGTCGGTGTTTCTTCTTACTCAGAAGCTATGACTTTGAGATCCTGTGCTGTGCCGGTCAATGCACTAGACCCTGAGATTTCTGGAATGAACAAAAAATAAACAGTGTCCATGCTCAGGAAGCTTTGAACCTAGTTACTTTTGTAAAGTTAAGAGTTAAGTCACTCATTTAAAAACTATAGATATAGTTTGTAGAAAGATTTCTAGGCAAGTGCAACTTCTCACCTGTAGTTACTTGGCTTCCACACTAACAGAATTGCTTTTACTCTAAAGATTTTATTTAATCCACACAAACGTGTATGGTTGGTATAACCCCACAGGTGAACACACTGACATTCAGAGAGGTTAAGTGATTTCAGCCAGTGAGTGAGTCAGAATTCTCATTGCCTGTGGTCGTTCGTTCAGCCTCCTTCCAGGGAGACCGAAAATGACGATGTCCATGTCTTTCAGGGAAGCCTGATCTCTCACTGCAGCTAAACCACATTAGAAAAGAATTGTGCAACCTCAGTAGACCTGGGAGAGCTGGGAGTCCCATATGGGTGTGCTGAGGTCTGCTGAGTCTAAACCCCAAAGACCATCCCCAAACATCTGGGAATGATTCTCTTACATTTGAGGATCAGAACCTGTGCCGCTGACTTCTACCAAGTCAAATAATATGAAGGTAGAGCTGACATCCTCATGTAGACCGGTAGATGTTACAGAAAAATAAATGAGTCATGACGTTAGCTATGTCAGGAAGCAAGGTTTTCAGTATACAAGAAAGAACATGAAGACAAGGCTGAGGAGGTCAAGCAACATTAGACTTATGACGTAAAAAACAGACATATTTTATCAGTTCTTTGTCTGCTGTTTGAAAGGATCTAGAAACATTTGGGGAGTGCTTAGTTTTTCTGTTTAAAATATCTATCAATTTGATTTATATGCAAAGATTTTTTAAAATATATATATATTGGCTAGGGTAATTTGTCAGAGAATAGATGGAGACAGGATTTCTGTCAATTATAAAATAACTTAGTGACTGTTCACAAAACACTTTAAGTAATGTAGAGGAAACTCTACAACATAATGGAGGATCCTCAAATTACATCTTCATTTCACAATTACATTAAGATTATACTTCCTAGATCCTGATAGAGTCGTGATAAGGTAACCCACGTAGTTTGTCTTACAAACAAAAGAGGTCTTTCTGTCTCTGGTACGGGATAGTTACTGTTCCAATGAAAGATCCAAGAGCTCTCCAGGCCCTGCCTCAACCCCGTGAGTAGAACATCAATAGTAAGTAATCCTTCTATCATTGCTCCAGCCAAAAAAATATCTAGTTATTAGTTGTGGCTTGGTTTGGATTTTCCTTGGATTTCTGACTCATTCCTGAGCAGAAGTGTGCATTGTATTTTACGTTAGCAGTATTTCTTGTTTATTCTCATAATTCCATTTAATGAAAAATAAAACTTGGTCCAGATTCTCAGTCTTGTGGCTCTTTGTTGAGAACAACTGGATTTGAGACACAAATCTATTGCAGTAGTGGGGGAGACCATTAATGTATTTTAAAGTCAAGAGGTATAGTGGGGAAACAAGTAATGAAGAGTTGCAGACTTAGCCTTGTGTTCCAGCCTCCCTACTTCTTGTGAGTAAACTTTGGAAAATTATTTAACTGCATGGGGTCTTCGTCTCCTCGGCTATAATCCTCATAGGGTCTTTGGAAAGATTGAAATAAGATCAAGTGTGCAAAATATTTTGCCTATGATAGTACCCAATAAAGATTCTTTCTTTCTTTCTCTAGCTTCTGAGCTGTAATATTACAACTTTCTACTAGATTTTTAAACAGAAATGTGTCACACTTATCTATGTGTATTTGTCTACATACTGTAAATATATCTATATATATATTATAGGTAATATGTTTGTAGAGTTCTACTTCACACAGAACTTGTAAGTTTGTCTCTTTCAAATTTAATTTTGTTTACAATCTACCTCTTTCTCTTCGTTTATAACAGTTCAACCTGAATAATATTCTTCCATAACTCAAATGAGCAAAGCTTGGATGAATCATTGGTTGTCCTCCTTTTCACCTTCCGAGGCTCAGCAAAGTCCTTCCCATAATTAATCCACTGCTAGAGTCCTTGACAAAGAGAGACACACCTTCTCAAGCAGAGATGTCTGTGTCCAACCTCAAATCCATATTGACTCCATTTTAAAAATCAATGATTCCTCACCACGTACTTCTGGACACCAGTGGCATAAAGTAAACATTAACTTTTATATAGGGATGCCTCAAATATGGACTTCTTTTGATGCAGGTACAGGGAGCTAGGAAACAACTACTGGGAAAAGCCAATCTAATCTGGAGCAGAGAAATACTCATGGAACCTCTCATCTAACACTACCTTTATGTTTGTATGTCTCTGTACCCACCTACTCCACCTTATAAGTTCCTTGGGGGTAAGCGGGGGGTGGAGAGAGAGAGAGAGAGAGAGAGGGAAGTTTAATTATAGGATTATGGTTGTGTTGACATCATAGTCTTGCTTTTAGAGATAGAAAAGGAGATATTTACAGATGAAATAAATTGGTGTCTGGAACTTGCTTCAAAATTACCCAAGATAAGGAAAGTGGATAGGGTTATAAATGAGGCAGAGATTGCTAAGAACTAATATACTTTGAAACTAAATGATGGATAAAGTGGGTATTCATTATACTCTTCCTTCTACTTTTATATATGCTTGATCTTTTCCATATTTAAACCACAGTTTTTGTTAAGAAGTAGTCAGAGACTTCATGGCAACGTTTATGGATTTGAGAATGACAGTTCTACTTTTAAACGTCTCAGTGAGAGCCTCTGTGGTTTTCAGGTTGAATTCCAAACCATATAACATGGGACACAAGGCTTTTCACAGTCAGGCCTTAGTATGTACTCGCCTTTCCCTGGAACGTCCTTCGTATTTATTTCTGCCCAGGGAAATTCTTTTCCTCTTTCAAGATGCAACACAAATGTAGCCACTTTCTTGGCTGTATTTCTGCCCTGAATCAGGCAGAATTCATTATTCTCTCCCCTGTGTTTTCATCACACCCTGTACATTCAAAAGTTAATTCTTCATTTAATTATTTTTAAAATTATTTTTTAGTGCCTAATGTAAGCCAGACACCATGTAGGTGCTAGGGATATTGCAGTGACCTAATTCATGCTCTCTTAACCTATAGTCTTGGTGGAAGATCGCTTAAACTGTGATGAATGCAATACTGAGAGGGGTGCGGGGAGCTAGGAAGCATCTACTGGGAAAAGCCAATCTAATCTGGAGCGGGGAGGTACTCATGGAACCTCTCACCCAGCACTGCCTTTATGTTTGTATGTCTCTGTACCCACCTACTCCACCTTAGAAACTCCTTGGGGTTATCCTAAAATTTCTTAATGATTATGTATACTTTCTTTTCTAATCCTCAATGCAATTTGTCAAAATAACTATTATTATTTTCATTTAGAGATGATAAAGTCAAGGTTGAGAGGTAAATGAACCTAGTAAATGGGAAGACATGGTCTGTCTGCTTGATGTCAGGTTCTGAGCACTGTGTCATGTCCCATGCTGTCCCTGGAGTACGTACTTAAAAATGAGAAATTCCCACCAGGCTGACTGATCCATGTAAATCTCATGTGGTCAACTTCCATTGAGAAAGAAAGACATCCTTGTCCCAAGGGTCATCCTTGTGTTGCCTGGGTAGATGCCCTCTTCCCAGTAGGAAAAGTACTCTAGGACAATCATATTAATATTAAAAGGCCACAGGAAGACCATGGAGGCCAAATGAAAGGAAGTGAATACCTAAGGCACTGGTTCTCAACCAGGGATGATTTTGCCCGCCAGAGGACATTTGGAAATATCTGGAGACATCTTTGGTTGTCACAGTTTGGAAGGAGTGTGCTGGTGATATTTAATGGATAGAGGCTGAGAGGTGCTGCTACACATCCTGCAGGGTGTAGGGTGCTACATGATCCACAGGACAGACCCCACAAGAAAGGGCTGACTCAAAATGTGATAGTGCTGACATTGAGATCCCTGCAGTAGGGTATCAAGCTGACCCTTCCTTCTCCAAGGTAACCTATGGTGGAGGCAGGCCAATGGTTAGAGCTTCTTTTTCCCCAGTACTTGGGCAAGATTGGATGAGACCAAGTTGCCATTTCCCTTCATTATGTCCATTTAGTGCAGTCATTTGCATCCATCTCCTTTTCATCAGAAGTAGAGGTTTTAGAGAATAATTTGTATTATTGAAATGAAAATCTAATATCAAAAAATGTGGGTGAGAATCCCACTAGCTGAATATGCTCATTTTAATTTTTTCGTGTTCTTGTCCAGGTCTTACGAAAAGACCTGGTATGGAGCATCGGTTAAGAACTCCAGAGTGGAGGCCAGAATATCTAAGTCTGCTTACCAGCTCTGTCAATTTAGGCAAGTAACTTAATGTCTCCAAGTCAAAATTTGTGTACCTGCAAATGGGATGCTAACCTCGTGGGGCTGTTATGACGATTCAATAGGATAATCAATGCAAAGTGCTTAACAAAGTGGCTGGCAATGAAGAATACTATTTAAATGTTAGCTATTATTTTTCATGTCTATAATCACAGTATATTTCCCATTAAATAGTCTTCTTATTTATTTTCCATTTCATTGAACATATAAATGCCTATTGTGTTGCTACGAAGTTGTCATAATTAGAATGTTCAGTAATTCATCTAGGCAATGGGTATGCCACTATTTATTTAACTTGCTCCATGTTGGACAGTAAGACTGCCCCTAACTTTAAACTTTAAAACACACACACACATGCACACGCACACGCAGACACACATGCACAGACACATGCAGATTAACATCTCCATATATGCACCTTCTCTGGCATTTTGGATTATTAAACCCAGAAAAGATTTCAAGAATGTTGTTTACCAGGTAGGAATGTATTTATACCTATTGACAGCTTGCTTCCAAAAAGAGAGTTACAAAAATTTATTATTACCATCAGCAATATAAAAGTATGGCCATTCCAATGCATCTTTTGTGTTATCGCTTTCTATCAAAATAAAAGATGCAAAATAATACCTCATGGCTGTTCTACTTAGCACTTTGTTTATTATTCAGGCTAAACCTTTCACATGTTTGTTCTGGGTGTATATCTTCTTGTGTAATGCTCAGTGTTTGTGTAATTTCTTTATGTATCATTAGGATGTTCTTTCTAAATGATTTATGAGCACTCTTTGTATATAAATTGCATTAATACCTTTTTCATTATTTACTGTGGTGCACTATCTCCCTTTTAAAATCATGGAAGAGTTATTTCACCTCTTACATGATAAGGACAGTTGTATTTTATTACATTCATGCCCGTGTCCATGTGGAAAGTATTCTAGCTGACTCTTGTTTCTCATTTCTAAAGAATCTCTCACATCATTTCTGATCTCTCAGAGTCAAGCCTTTTCATCTGAGTCCATTCTCCTACACCCTTCATCCCCCTGAAATTGCACCAAGAACCCGTGATCAGATCACACCACCAGCAATAAACCCTCCGCTGAGTGTTAGCTTTCCTCCAGGCATCTGAAACGGTGCTAATGTTCAACTTCTGAATGTCAACGGACTGTGTACCCTTCACTCTCAGTAGATGCTGAGTTTTATGCGCACCCATTACTTTCTGTTCACTGCTACCAATTCATATAGTGCACCAATTTTCTTTCATTTTTGTTTCTCAACTCCTACGGCAAAGTTTAGCACCATAAAATATGTGACATGACTCTATGATGAAGCAGCAGTTTCCTGCTGAAACTTCAGAGCAAGAGGCACTGTTTTTTTTTTTTTTTTTTTTAAAGAAAGAAGGCCATTGAGCTACCAGCTGTTCTCCTAAAAAAGATGTGGCAACATTATCCATGCAGATATTCTGCAGTTGTTCCCTGGCCATAATGAAAAGGATTTTATTGGATTTTTTTAGGCTCAACTGCATGTGGCTTCCAGGAACTTGACAGGATAATGAGACATGTAACTTTGTAATGGCTAAACTGAGTCTAGGTGCCATACTTATCCATTGTCAAGGTCAATGTCTATATTTCTTGATTCCTTCTACAATTACAGCAAGACATAAAAATATAGAAAATGTTGTTTTTTAAAAGGTTACATGACATTAAAATGTGCTTAATTCTACTGCCAAATACCAGTAGATACCACTTAAAATAAGTCTTGCCCAGATAAAACAAAGCAAGAATTCACTTGATCTTTCCCTCTCCCCATGCACTACTTTTCAGCAATATTACCCAGGAAGATTTATCAACAACTTAAATGGAGAAGCATGCTGGGACAGTTTTGATGCTGTAGTGAGTTGTTATTCCCCAAATCACTTGAGTAGCAAAGACAAATAGAATCATTTATCCAGATGGCACATAGTAGGAATGGCTAGTTTGCACAGGAAAGGGCATCATGCTGCACTTACACATCCAATATGTGAAATCTTAAGTTACTACCACCTGGTTTGTAAGCATCTCACAAATGTCAGCCTGTTTTTTCTCCCCAGTTTCCTTGAAACTCACTCCTTCTCTAGAGCTTGGAGTAGAGGAAAGATGGAGAAATGATAGGTGAGGCAGGTTTTCTCCACTGCCTTCCCCAAAAGATTTGAGTGACCAGGGTTTATCACAGAAATATAGACACAATGAAAACAACGAGTGGGGAATAGACAGAGCCAGAGAGAGGCCCTGTAGAAGTCATCCAATACAGAGATCTGGGACTCATCCTTGATTTACTCTTCTCTGCCTCTCCTCTACATTCACTCACTTACGAAGCCCTGTGATTTCTATTTCCTAAAAAATCTCTCTCCAGTGCTCCCCGCCTCCAATGATCTCATACCAATTTTCAGAAGTTGGTTCGCTGGTTTCCCTTCCTTCTAACTCCATCTCACCCCTCAAACCCTTCACTCCAGGCACCAGGATGATGGTTCGAAAAGGCAAATATACACATTTATTTAATAAAGTTCCTTATATTGCAAAGCAGAATCGTTGCTTCATCTTCAGTAGAGAATAAAACCTCCAGTCTTATGCTGACATGGGAGAGAGGAAATTGTCCAGCAGAGTCAGGGAAGCAATCTGGAAATCAAAATGTTTCTCAGGTACACATTCAACGGTGGTCCTCCTCCTTAAAAGCGCCATCTTTGGAAATTCCCTGGTGGTCCAGTGGTTAGGACTCTGCCTTTTTACTGCCAAGGGCCTGGGTTCAGTCTCTGGTCAGAGCAAAAAAAGAAAAAAGAAAAAAAAAACAACAACAACACCAAAAGCACCATCTTCACCTTTACTTTCAGAGGTGATATCTGTTCCTGATCCACTCAGGGGTTCTATGGTCTAAACTAGGTTGCTTTTCAACTTTCCCTATTACTAGCTTGATTCATTTTTCTCCGTACTAGTAAGCTAATTATTTATCCATCTGCTTTTGAGCTTCCAAAGTTTTGTAGGTGATGTCCCTCTTTCATTCTCTGTTCTTGCTATTTATACCTTTCAAAGAAACCCTGGGTGGGGGAGAGAAGGATTGGGAGTTTGGGACTAGTAGATACAAACTGCTATATATAAAATAGATGAACAACAAGGTCCTACCATATAGCACAGGAAACTATATTGTCCTGTAATAAACTATGAAGAAAATGAAAAAAACAGAAAACAAACAAAAAAAGAAACACTATATTGTTGTTTAAATGGTATTTTGAGAGGGAGAGAAAATATATGTATATCTTCAATCTGCCATCTTTACCTAGAATCCACCTGTAATTTTTTTTTACATAAATGCAAGAAACTAGTAAAGTCACCCAGATCCACAAACATATCAAACAGTATTTGTATGAAGAAGTGAAAGGG
This sequence comes from Kogia breviceps, assembly GCF_026419965.1. NCBI lineage: Eukaryota > Metazoa > Chordata > Mammalia > Artiodactyla > Physeteridae > Kogia > Kogia breviceps. The sequence goes on from NC_081327.1 coordinate 38,089,784, forward strand.
ATATTTTCATAATTTAATTAAAAAATGCTGTTACATTTTGTGTAACAGTGTGTCACACTGTTACACAAAAATGAAATTGCTAGAGATCATATTGCATTTTAATATGGAACTTTAGAACATGGCCCTAATAAAGATGATCAACTTTTATGCAGTTGAAGCAGTAGAGCACACTAATAAAAATAAAAATAAAACATACTAAAGGTTCACCCTTACTGTGACATCCAAAGTCAACTGTTTCTGTTTTCTCTGCAGCTTTTGTTTGTTATGAAACACAATTTCATAACAGTTTCATGTCAGAATCATCTTCATAACTATCACTTTTAATTGTTTTGAAATTCCCTATTGGATTGATAGGCCATAACTTACTAATTCATTTCCAGTCGCATCCCTAGCATAAATAAAACTATGCATATCGTCGAGTTACTGCTGTGGGTGATCTAGCCCAGTTTTGCTATAAGTTCTACAGCATTTGGCATTATCATTTTAAAACCATGTTTATTTAGCAGTGATGTTTGTTTTAGTTATTGTTTTTTATTAATAACTTTAAGTATTTTATTTACAAAGTTTACTTTGAGATCACATTGTCTATTGTGAGAAGTGTTCAGATTTTCTCTCCTTTTACCACTTAGTTATTAGTGTTCTAACCAACCGGAATGAACTCTTCCTTCACTGGAAAGACACTCACAATCTACTGTAGGGACATAAAGGAGGATGAGACCCAACCTTTGCCTTCTTTGAGTTCATAAGCTAGTGGGCGTACAGACTGTAATGCGCTCAGCATGTGATGCTGTCACGAGGAGGACGTGGCTGAGGACACCCTATGTGCACCTGGGGACAGTGTGAAGAGAGCAGTCTATGTAGATGGAACAGGAGACTCAAAGGCAGGGAGGCATATATTTAGAAAATACTAGAAGTGGAGATACTGTCTCATCTCCACTTTCGCTGCAAGCAGCTTTTCTCATTTTTGTCTTTTAAAAGTTATTTAATATTTTTAAATGCATATATATCATCAAATTGGTTGATCATATTTTGGGGCTGTTACTATTCCTCTAAAAACGAATCCATCAGGATCTGGGGCATCATGGTTGACTTGTACAAAGACATAATAAAGCTGCTGCAGCTAACACTTCTCCTTAGGGGCAGTTATGCAAACCTATCATTTTTTTTTAACCATAAGCAATCGATAAAGAAGTATTTGATTAAGACAACACTGCATTAAGGCTGTATTCTCAAAGTGCCTCTCTGAATGGTGTTGGCTGTCATATGTTATAATGGCAAACAGCACTGCTGCTCATTATTCTGAGTAAAGAGTGTAAGTCATTCGGCTCTTAATGACAGACATGGGATGGGTCTGCAGAGACCCATCTGGCTCCATTCCTGATGCAGAAATGCTGTTAATATGCAGGACTTTATAAAATGCTATGGTCTTTGCTACATCTTCTTGCATTTAGACACAGAGAGCCACATTTTCTACCACAAGCCCCCGAGGCCTTGATTATTGTTGGAACAACACTTTTTCATTAAAATATATGTGAGTGAAAGGGATGTCAAGGATATGATTTTTTTTTTCTTCTGGAGTTTATAGATTATTTGGGGTGACCATAATACATTGAAGACTACATTCAGTTACTACTTGCCTGTCTCTTGCTCACCAGCGTGTAAGCTCCTGGAGGGCAGAAATTATGTCTCATTCATGCTTTTGTCAATAGTGCCTAGAGTATAATAGCTCAATGAAGATGTATTAACTGGCTGAAAAGACACGCATGAACAGGACATGTGCGTGTTACAGCTCTAGTCCAGCTGCACTCTGTGAGCTGTGGAGAGAGGCGTGAGCGTTTGGGGGATGGAAAGAGATTGACCAACTGGACAGGATGAAAGCAGACTGCTGGCAGAGCCGGCTAGAGGGCTTGGGCTATGAGGAAGCAGGAGGAATGCAGAGCTGGAAAGCAGGGCAATTGAGACAGCAGAGGGGATGGCAAGACTGCAAGTACAGCCTTAAATCCCAGCAAGAATGACCAGCTCAGATTGGCTGTAACTGCGGGTATGTGGAGGAGAGAGGAGGGGAGTCAGGTAGGAAATGCCTATGTTTGGAAGGGCTATAAATAAAGCTAAGGAATGTTGGAATTCTCTCAGTAGGCAATGGGCATATCGATTAAATAAACAAACTAACAAATAAATAAAAACAAGAGGCTGGCATCGTCAGAGTTACACATTTGAGAGATCATTCTTGTGACACTGTGGAGAGAGAGAAAGAGAGACCTGGAAAAGGGAAGTCAGTCACTAAACTATTGAAATAATATACATGCAGAGATATATGTGAAGCTGAAATAGGGCAACCTTAGTTGGAACTATAGATTTTCATGTATTTATTAGACAGATAATTAACATATAATTGAGGGCCTACTATGTGTCATGCCTGTGCTATGTGCTGAAAATATACTTCTAAGCAGACACAAAGATTCCCTCACCTGCATGAGAACACAGTCACAAACTGCAGTAAAGGCAACAAAATCTGATCCGGCTTAGGAGGCGAAGAAAGGCTTCAGTAAGAACCAGATATCTGACTCCAAACCTGAAGGACAGATGAGCTCTTTAGTTAAACGGAGTTGGCAGAGGATGCAGGTAGTGGATGCATTTATCAGGCAGAGGGGAGAGCCCATGCAAAAACCTTCTCTTAGTGGGAAACACAGGACATTCTGTGATCTACACAGAGTGGATGAAAAGTATTGAGTGAAGGAATGCTTGCTAAAGACGAGTTCAGGGACGGGGCAGACCAAGCATGGCCACTCAGGGTGAAGACGTATTGAGTGGTTTCAAGCAAAAAGGATGACACAACCAGATGGTTATTTTGAAAAGATAATCCTAGTTTTTTTGCTGAAAAATTGTTAGAAAAGAGTGTAGGACATCTGCTAGGTGACCACTAAAGACAACAGGTGATGGTTGCTGCTCAAACCAGGTGGTTGTTGGAGAAGTGGAAGAATTCCACTCTTACTTAAGAGGTCAGTGGCCCATGGGAGTTAAAGGTGACTGCTAGGGCCGTTAGCTGTAATAGGAAATGTCAAAAGAGGACCAGGTTTTGGTAAGTAATGTGGGGAAGACAATGAATTTAATTTTGAACATGAAGATTTTGAGGTGGATTTGAGATACTGTGTAGACAGGCAGGTAAATAAATGGGATTTCAAGGTGCATGTAAATTTTAGTCATTGAGTTAAGGTAACCCAAGTCCCTAAAGCTGTCTCTTCTACGGGAAACTAAGGAGAGCATAAGTGTGTATGTAGTAATGTAGGAGCAGCCTTACCTACAGTCCGGGGTTGCTGGAAGGAGAATGGAAGCCTGTGGAATAAGTGGGGGGCTGCTTCATATTTTTGAGACTCCTACTTCATAGGAAGCTTATATAAGCAGGCTCTTTCCCCAGCTCCAGGGAAGACTGGAAGCTGATGGAGGCGATGCCACACTTCTAAGGCCACACAGAAAAGAGTTCCAGAGTGGCATTTGAATCAAGTCTATACTTTTTCTTCTATAACATATTTAAAACTCTAGTACATAAAATCTTAGGAGACCGGAAATCTTGCTCAGGACTGGAAGTTGATGAGCTTATACTAAGAATTCACCCTAAGTTTAGAATGCATCTGTTTTCCATTTTAATGGTTGTTCTCTTGCAGTAGTGTTATGCACTGAATGTTTGTTTCCCTCCCATATCCATATGTCAAAACGCTTTCCCTCAATGTGATGATGGCATTAGGAGCTGGGGCTTTTGGGAGGTAGTTATAAGTAGGTGAGGTCATGAGGGTGGAGCCCTCATGAATAAGATTAGTGCCCTAATGAGTGTCATGAGAGAGCCTGTTGCTTCTCTCTCTCCCCACTGCCATGTGAGGACACAACAAGAAGTCAGCAGTCTACCACCCAGAAGAGGACCCTCACCAGAACCTGACCATAGTGGCACCCTCATGTTGTACTTCTAGCCTACAGAACTGTGAGAAATAAATTCCCATTGTTTATAAGCCACCTAGTCTGTGGCATTTTGTTATAGCAGCTTGAACTAAGACAGATAGGAAGAATAAAACACTCCTCCCCCAAAATGTCCACATCCTAATTCCAGGGAACTCTGAATATGTTACATTACATGGCCAAAGGAACTTGCCAAATGTGATTAAGGACTTTGAGACCAAAAGATCATTTGGGATTATCCAAGTTGGCTCTATCTAATCCCATGAGTACTTGGGAGTGGAGAACCTTTTCTGGCTGTGGTCAGAGGGAGATGTGACTGTGGAAGAATGATCAGAGGGATACAGCATTACTGTCTTTGAAGACACGGGAAGGGAGCTATGAGCCAAACAATGTGAGCAGCCTCCAGAAGCTGAAAAAGTCAAGGAACCAGATTCTCTCCTACAGTTCCAGAAAGGACACTGCCTTGCTATCACCTTGCTTTTAGCCCAGATAGACCTGTGTTGAACTTCTAGCCTAAGAAATTGTAAGATAAAAAACTTGTGTTAAGTCACCATGTTTGTGATAATACATTTTGTCAGAAGAACGCTACATTTGAAGTTGTATGGTGGGCTTAGTACGAATCATCTGACTCAGGGTAACCACAGAGTTTGGATCCAGATTTAGTTGGCTGTGTCCAGTGAACAGTAACTCCAGCCCTGCCATGTTACAGCAGCCAGTTACCCTCACAAGAGTCAGGGTTCACTCCTTGGAGCTATTGTACAAATGGCATTTGGTTTCACCTGAATGACCCCCACATCTGGAGCATAAACAGTCAAAGCACATACCTTTATGAACAAATCATCTACAAAACAGAGTGACCTGTCAATAAGCCAGGTTGAAAAGATTGCACTGAGATCAACAAATTAATAAAAAATGGTTGTGGCTAAGGAGTAGTGGCCAAGTTAAATAGGTTGACGATAGATAGATAGACAGACAGACAGATACATAGAAATAATTAGTCACAGTTCTTTAGAGAAACCTGGAGATAGAGAGATATATAGATATATGTAACATATATCTATTTATCTCACATAAGAAAATAACAATCAGCAGTAGCTGCTTTTGCTTGATTTGGACAAAAAGGAGCTGCTTTGGACATCGTGATTGGAAAGATATTCAAGCTTCATTCCTGGAAAAAATACTAATTGCCAGTAGCCAATCATGAAGTGACTTAGTGTTTAGAAGACAGTGCAGATAGCTCTTAGCTTATGTATGCATGCATTTTGTTGATGGTGTTTGCTTGCTTGCTTGTTGGTTTTCATTGGTTTGGGGGAGGTGTTCTTTCTGAGGCCACACTCTCTCCTCCCCTTTCTACTTCTCTGGTTCTATCCTGAGCCCTGACTTCAACTCCATCAGTGTCCTCCCATGATCAGTGCAGGAGAAATTGAACTCCAGAGCACAGCAGTGTCCTGAATGCCACAGGGAACCAATAACAGAATGGAGCTCACTGCTTGTGTTTCCCTATGGTTCTGTGTTATAGACTTCTAACTTTTAGGGTTTTTTTAAGAAGGGAATGATTAACTGAAAAAACCCTTTCTCTTGATTACACTGATCATTTTTATAGAAATCTATGTATGTGTCAGGATATTTAAAGACATCTGTCTTGCCAGGGGTGAGGATAGGAAGGAAAAAGCCAGCAAAGGAGAAGAGAACCCAGTGGTGGCACACATATAAAAATTTTGTATAAATAAATAAGGAAAGAAAAACTAAAGCTAAGACCCCAGTAGACAAGTAAAGGACACGAACAAAGCAGTTCACAAAAGAGGAATTAGAAATGACTAATAGGCCCATGTGGGGTGGGAGGTGGGTTCCAGCCTCTAATAAAAATTAAAAAGGAGGCAGTTGCAAAAATGAGAGGAAATTTTTCACCCATCTAATTAACACACATTAAAAATTTAATAGACAGGAGAGAAGAGAAAATGATGATTAAAAGAGTTTTGCTTAACTTACTTTTCTGCATTTCTCTAGGGAGTGTTAATTAGCACAACCCTCTTAGAAGCATTTTAGCAATATGTATCATGGGCCTTTAAAGCATTCCTACCTTTTGACCCATTAATTCTACCTCCAGGATACAAATAAAGATGAAATAATCCTGAATAACACAAGAAGTTCCTGCACACTTTATTGAAATTATGCTTAGAATAATGATACACTGAAAATAACTTTACTTGTCCGAAGAGTTAAAGTTGTAGTTATGAAAAAAATGTGTGAAAAATGAATTTTTGTTATTGTTAAATTCAAAATAAAAAATTTTATAATCAAAACGTCATTGAAATATGCATATAAAGAAAGCATCAGAATTATAAAACTGCTTTATAAAACTTGAATAGCATCATGAGTGATTATACCTCTTTTTTTCTTTTCCTTCTCCAGATTTTATATAGGCAATCCATTTTACTGTAATAATTAGGAGGCAACCTTATATAAAACAAAACTTTGGCATTGACTGTGAAATCATTATATGACACATTACTGATGAGGCCCCAAATAGTCTTCCATGTGGCTTCAGCAGCTTGGCATAAAAGTGAAAGGCATTTCATGGTGCCACCTCAGTCATTCCCGTAGAGGTGACCCTGGACCTAGTAATCATTTGTAATATAACAGCACCAAGGAGGTCTCTGAAATCCTTCCTGTCCTGGCGGGAGACAAGCAAAGTCATTTTGGAGGAAACCAAATTTATATTGGATGAGAGCAAGTCACAATCATTGCCAAAGTATATTGTGTTACACTTGTAGCTGATGAAAGTCCTGTACTCCAAAGACCAGATTTTGAATGATTGGAAAGAGGAGTTCTCTGCAATTAGCCTATCAACTCTCCTCTGAGGGGATGTTAACTCCCATGTTAACTCCGATTAGAGCATGAACTTTTGCTGTCGGGTCCACCTTTGTCATATCCAACATCTGGCATATACTAAGTGCTCAAGAACTACATGCTGAGTAGGAGCCTAGGAGCCTTCTTGAGTTTCTCTAGCCTCAGCTTCATAACCAACCCATTCCCTTTGGTTTTTTCTTAAAATGCATCCCAGTTCATCACCTTCTCTCCCTTCCACCTCCCATCCCTCCAGGCCACCATCTCTCTTGTCTGGAGAATTTCAACAGCCTTCTGTCAGCTTTCCTCCCACCTCACTCTCTTCCTATACATTCGCCACCAATGAGCAAGACTGATGACCTTAAAGCCCAATCATATCAGGTTGTTCTCTTGCTTAATTTCAAAGTTCTCCAACTGCCTCACCTACTCTCATGTTCCTTATTTGCCTGTGTCGACTGCCACCGCCTATACCCTCCCAATTCTCTGCTCACGCCACCTTCCCCCTTATTCACCATGCCACAATGGTTCGTCTTCCAGGTCTCCTAAGTTTCTTCAACAGCCGAGCTCCTTCCCATGCAAGGCCTGTTTCAGTCTTGTTCCGCCTGTCCAGAGGGCACTTCGTCCCGCTCAGTTTTCAACTTAAATCACCAGTCTTCAAAGACACCTGTCTTGTCCGCTGAGTTAAAGAAGCCTCCCTTCTTTTCCTTCTCGCTCTCACTTTTTCTTGCTTTGTACAGCATTTATGGCAATTTGTAATTACATATAGTTATCCTTTCCATCTGTTTCTCCCACTCGGATGGTACCCCATGAGAACAGGGACCATTATCAGTCATGTTTACCATTGTATCCCAATGTCTAAGTGCATAGCTCTGCAGAAAAGCAGTTCACGACTATGTGCTAAATGAATGAATGAGTTCCTAAAGAAAGGTGTGATTGGAAACACAGATTCCTTGAATGAGTGAGGGGTGGGGTGGCCCAATATACAGTTAGGAAGCAGTTAAGAGAAAGGTTCCAATAATAAAAGCAGCACTGAACTGTAATGGTCCATCCTGTGCAGAGTTTCACCAATGCTTCTGGAGGAAGTGGATGGCAGGGCATCTCTAAGAGGACTACAAATGCTAATGGAAGCTCATGTATCCCTCAACACCTTTTTATAAACTTATATGTAATTCATTCCTGTGAATTCTCTCTCTTTTTAAACTGTATATAAAGAACTTATACTTCTTGTTTTCAGTAATTCTCACCCATTTTTGTTTGGTTGTTGGCATAGTATCCCGAGTTTTAAGAAAACTATCAGACAAACAGCAATCAGAGAGTGAAGCCCGGGTACCCAGAATGAACAGAGCAGCCAAGACACCCCCTTTACAGGCTGAAGCTGAACAGAGCCTATTTACATGTGGCGGGCAGGACCATCTCTTAAGAGAACACAGATGGCAGTGGACACACTTTGAGACTGTGCACTGAACGTGCTGGGAAAGCAATTATAAAGGGATTTAAGTAGATGGCAGAACTGGAGAGGTTAACTCTCAATCCCTTCTGTGGTATATTAAATGGTAAAATGAAAAAGCTTTGGAACATCAAACTAAACTCATCTGGAAAATTGGTTTTGGAAAGAGATGGGCTTGTGCATTTGGACTCGTGTCAGCTGTGTAAACACCCCATTATCTGTCTGGTTATCTCCACGGTTCTGTAAACCCCACACAGGCTCGCTGTACCTGCCTGCAGCTACAGCACACCCTGGAAAAACCGCCTGTTAGAGTTGACCTTCTGGGTGGCCTCAGTGACTGCTGTCTCCATGCTGGAGAACTTTGAAGCTGTTTATTTGGGGGTCACAATGACCATTTTGGTAGGAAGCCAGCCCTGAGAAGCATGGTTTTCCAAAAGAATGAGGGGTTGGTTGACACCCCTGACTGAAAGGCAGGATGGAAAAAAGATGGCCTGCTGGCTGAATAATCATTTTGTTTTCTATTTAGGTCCCCCGATTATGTTAATTTGGAAACTGTATCTATTAATTGCCCAATTAGACATCTGGTGATCACTCTCTACAGAAATATCCCCAATCATAGTGGCAAGGGCTGGACGCACTATTTTATTGTATCACAAATAAAAATCTAATTTAGATTTAATAAAAACTAATTCCAGCTAATTTAATACCAATTGATTATTAATGGGGTGCATTTTGTGGTTTATCAAGAATATAAGAAGGGTATATAATTAACTGGAAATGGCATCTGCAAGGTTATAATTAAATTCTTGGTAACTTTTAACTTTCAACAAATGTTTTACCACTTAATTAACATCTCAGAAGATGATTTATAATATGACCTACTAAGCACCAATTGCATTGCGTGAAGTGCTGGATCGACTAATAAGTGTAGTGATGAAGCCTCCTATTTACAAAGTGTCTCTCCTTTCATACTATATAAATATCTTGTTGCAGAATAACTAAGATATCCACATACCCTTTTAGTAAAAATCAATAATAAATTATGGGCTAAAGTGATTGGATTTTTTAAACACTGTGGTCATAGCATTTTATTCATACTTCTTTCATTTTTATTCAGTAGAGACCCAGAGAGTCAGATAGAATAACTAAGAGTAATGGTTTATTTGGTTGATTTTTGTCTGGACTAGAATAACAGGCAAGAGGGCTGGACCAGGGAAGAAGATGGGTGTTTGCATCCCTAGCTCTTTGCACATAGTCCACAACTAGCGAATCATTACTTGCTTCAAAGATAGAGACAGAGCTACTGGGAGGAGCACAGGACTCAAGCGAGGAGTTCTGCCTTTAACCATCCAGCAGACCTCCAGCAATGGTGGAGTTGTGATCTTCTTGCATTCTGTGCCGCCTTTCTGCTCCCCTTACGGCATCGACGCTTACTGGGGCATCGACGCTTATTGGGGTATCGTCGCTTATTGGGGTATCGTCGCTTATTGGGGTATCGTCTCGCACAGATATCTCAGTGTGCTCTCGCGCCAAGCCTGCTCCTGCAGGGTTGTCTCATTTGCATCTGAAGGTATCAAAATCTTGCTTAGCAAGTCCCTTCCATCCCAAACATCTTTCAAGATCTGAGCTCAGCACCATTTTAACATTATGCTTCTCGCTTTCCTGGAGGCCTGTACCAGGAAGGTGAGCTATATTAAACTTGCTGCTGAAATGTTTGGGTTTATTGATTTTTTTTTTTTTAAACTTGGCACCACACATCCGAAAAGTGGTTTTAAAAAAATCAAAATAGGAAAGAAACAAGAAGGGAAAACATGCACCCAACTGTGGCATTTGGCACTGTCCACCGTGGTCAGCGTTTCCAGATGCTTATGCTCCCAAGATGTATCAAAATGAGGACTCTTCCCCTGATGGCTTTTGTACATGGAGGTGGCAATTTTAGTCTGGAGGCAGCACCAGGACAGAGATGTGAGTCCATTGCTTTATCTCGTCAATGCTTGGCTGACTCCTAGAAGGTAGAAAACATATTTAGGTGAGACTCCTTACAAGTAAGGATTCTCTTCTGCCATTAGGTCTGGCAGCCTCTAAAATTTGCCAGCCAGATTCATTATGAGAATCTTGAGGTCTGTAGTATTACCACAAATTCAAAGGCACTCTTCACACAGCTGCCTTTTGAGGGTTGTAGGATCAAATTTGCTCATCGATTAGATTTGGCCTTTTTGAGCAGAGCGTAGGAAGCCTTGGGAAGGGATGTTTAAAGCAGACTAGGGAACAAAACAGTCATCCCAAACTTGCCCCCGATAACCATCACTGGAAAGCAGCCTGGGGCCACAGTAGCATCCATCTGTCTATCCATCCATTTATCCATCTGTCCACCCACCCAGCCCTCCCTCCCTCCATCCTTCCCTCCTTACACCCTTCCAGCCATCTTTCCTTCCCTCCATCTGTTCCTTCTTCCTCCCTTCCATCTTTCCATCCATCCCTCCATCCAAAAGTTATATATCAGACACTATGCTAACAATCACGGATTAACAAGATGATAGAATTATTTTACATTGTAACTGGAGAGGCCGGTACCAAACCAAAGTTCAGCAGCCTGCCGCTCGAAAGGCCAATACTTGAGAGAGAGAGGTGTTCGTGGAAAAGGAAATGTTGCTTTATTCAGGAGGCCTGTAACCTGGGAAGAAGGTAGACTAATGTCCTAAGACCATCTCCAAGTTGTCAGGAGACAAAGGTTTTAAAGGCAGTATGAGGGAGGGGGCTGCAGGGCCCGCGAGCAGCTTGGGCATAATTCTCAGGTTGGTTGGCATCAAGGTGAAGTTTATAGCATCTCCAATCTTCTGGTTTCAACCAGTCTGGAGTCAGAACTTTATCTGTATCTTTCAGGGAACTGGAATTTTGGTGACTCTGCTACGTGGCTGGTTTATAGTCTAAACTGTTAGCAGTTTCCCGGACAAACAGCTATTCTTTGTTTCTACATCTTCACATTTCCTAAACATAAATTCTTGAGCAAATTCTTTTGAGACTCAAGGGAAGCCTAGGAGAGTAAAGCAAAAAGCCTTTTACTTTAAAGGGCAGGGACACGGGGGCTTGAATGCAGTCTTTTCTTTGGTACCTCTCAATCTTGAGGGGAACAGGTGCTAGATAAAAAAGAGAATAATGTTTTGGATAGAGAGTTCATCCTAAACTTGACAGAGGAATTCAATTTTAAGGGACTCGGTTTTAATATCCTCAGATGTCTCTGCATCTTCCAAATCCATCATGCTCTTCTAGCCTTCATACTTTTCTTCTTGCTATTACTAACCCTGGAATCTCCTTTCCTACCAGGAAAATTTCTTCTCGTTGTCAAAATCTCAGTCCAAAAGTACCGTCGCCTGAGAAATGTTCCCAAATGTCTGATCCTGAATTAAGTGTTTCTGCCTATTTGTTCGCTTGCTACTTTATACATATATGTTCACTACTTCTTGTCACATTTTATTTCAGTCTTTAAAAATAACAATAGCAAGAATAACAACGATAACAAATAGATTGTGTTTGACAAGTACTCACTATGACTAGGCACTTTGCCAAGTACTTCACGTGTATTAAACATTTAGTCCTTGCGGTAATCCTCGGAAGAAGCTACTGTGATTACCTCTATTTTAAAGGAGAAGCTGAGGCACAGAGAGGTCATTTATGGGTCATTATACCCAGGCACTGAGCTCTCCTTGGTTTGAAGAGATACTATCTACCATGAAGTTAGTCAATGCCTATCACAGAGGCACAAAATAGATACTAAAAGAATGATGAGATGAATCAGAAAATAAAAGAATAAATTTAACTCAAAAATTCTAGGTTTAGTCCCATCACCACAAAATAGCATAATGTTAACTGCGGTTCCTACTTGACCACTTACATTTGTCATTCAGGTGTGGATTCACTGTGGATTTTGGTGCCATTCAAGGGACTGTCACTGGATGCTAAATATATATCAGGCACCCCAATATGCATTTTACATAGATTATCTCATTTAAGAACTTACAACACTCTATGAGGTAAGGACACTTGTTATTCCATTTCAAAGGTGCAGAAAAACTGAGGCTTACAGAATGTTAAGAGGTTTGCCTAAGGTCACCTAGGTAGGAAGTGTTGAATCTGGTGTTCAGAGCCATACGAGCTTCCCCTAGAGCCTTCAGACCTCACCTGGCATTGTATGTCTCTGCTAACAGGCACATACAGAGAGATAACGCAGAAAATGGGGAGAGAAAGAGGCAGATACAGAGAAAGCAGGAAGGGGCATCATTTCATGAATCATATAAATACTTAGGCTGCTCTATCCCTACTTTTCTGTAAGACTTATTGTTTTTAGTAATATCTATTCAGAGTGCCTTGAGATGTTAAGCACTTGGAAAAAAAAAAAACCTGAGAAAGGGCTAAACTCCTGCTTAGTGACAAATTATGTGTAATTTATAATATAAGAATTTGTATTAATATTTGTTTGAGCTTTTACCTTCAAAATAATATTCTCAATTGCAGAGCCATGATGGCATGGTGGGCCGTGATTCCTCTTTCATCTCTATAGGATGTTTTCTGGTTAGGTTTATGAATAGATCCGTATATACCACTAGCCTTGGCATTCAAAGTAGCTGTACTACTGCAGTTATTTCTTGTCCTGGAATATCTTACCAGGAGTTCAGCAAAGCTGTGGGTACAGATGGTACGTAATCATTCTGCAATCACTTGTAATTGTTTACCTGCTCCTACCACATCTTGAAATTCCTTTTTCAAAAGTCGCAAATGACCCTTTGCTAACCAAAACTAATGGTCTCTTCTCAGCCATCATTTTCCTGGAACTTGCTGAACCATTTGATATCACTCACTCATCACTCTCTTTATGAAGCTCTTTACTGCCCGAGCTTCTATGTTTTGGATACTGGGTACCTTTTAATTTCACCATTTATTTACAATTTCATTATTTGGCTGGCAGAGATCACCAAACTAGAGGTTCTCTAGACTTCAGGGTCAATTTTTCTATTGATATCTCAAATAAAAATGGTTCAAACCCTCTTCCTGTGATGTAATGGGAAAACAAGTTTTACCTTTACCCTATAGATTTTGATGATCCATTTGAGAACCCCTATTGCAAGATTATCAGCCACAGAGACAATGTGCAAAACTCATTTTGAAATAGCTCTACAGAGAAATGAAGCACAATCCAAACTTTCCAAAGTAGGTATGGGACAACTTCACTTCGAATCATCACTCTTGTGCCTATGATTTATCTGACTTCTACCTGTTGAGTATGACAAACTACATTTCAACGCACATAGACTTTGGAAATTGAGAAATATGACAGTAAGTGAGAAATGGAAAGAAAATGTGAGTCCTCTTTAACTTGTAAAAAGTCGGCATTCTTTCAGACACTGTCTGTTGAACAATAGTTAGAGAGGAATAGATGTCTATAACCACAGAAAACACCTATTACTGATATACCATTGTACAACAGAGTAAGGAAATGAAAATGATGTTTTAGAGAGGCCCATTCACTCTTTGGGTTTTCAAAGAATAAAAATTGTGTGAGGCAGAACACACACGTGCACAAACACACACACACATTAATGTTCACAGCACTCTACCACAACCACCTGCTGTGATTTTTGCCCTAACTGATACTAAAATACTATTAGACACATCTGCACTTACCCTTGTGCTGTTCACAAACATTTCTTCAATTGAGACAGCTCTCAGATTCTCCCTTGGGAGTATGGAGGGAGGGCAAAATGGCGAGTCAAGTCTGAACTGAATCTGGGCATTTGCTACACAGCTACACATGGTATCACAAGGTGATGTTCAAGCATCCAGAACTGGGTTAAATTTTTTAAATGAAGAATAGCCAGAAAGGTCTAATAATTGGTGTGTTCCCTGCCTAAAGCAACCAGCAAAAGCCAAATATAGGCTTTTGTTCCAAGGAGGGCAAGTGAGTAACAGGGAAAGGAAACAAAGCAAGGACTCAGGGGTCACTGGACTGTAGAATGGTGTATGGGCAGGAATAAATAAAATGCACGTGTCCTGGACATGCACTTGGATGTGTCCTTGAGGGTCCAAAGTTCCATCATAGTGGCTGCTGAACGAGTGGGATATGGGTGGCTTGGTTTGATTTCAAAGCACATATGGGCATGGAAAGGAATCTGCAGGGAAATGCCATATGCATATTTCTCAAAAAATATTGAATGAAAGACTGAAATGTCATTGAAAGGTTGTTAGTACCATTTATCTGTCTATGAGAGGATAAGTGTTACATTGATATGCTTAGCTCTTTTTATACTTTTGTAAGAGGAGACATTATTGTCAGTCTTTTATATAGTAATTTGTTAAACTAAAAACTAGTCCTCCCACCCCTGCTTTCTTTGTGGATTTTTTAATACTATTTACGTTGACATGAAGCACAGTTTTCCTGTCAGTTGAGCCGGTTGGCATGGCAACATTTAATTTCTTGAAGAAATGTCTGTCAACATCATGATGAAAAAAGTAGCACCACCTTCAACAACAACCATTACAAAACATCATCATAATGATAATAATAGTGATAACAACAACAACATCATACAACAGTTGAAGTAGAGCAAGCTGAGGCTTAGAAGTCAGAGCCATCCCAGGACTCAAATTCCCGAGATCTCTTTCTGACTCAATAACCTTGAGTAGGAATCCCTTTAAATGACCATTTCTTATCTAGAAAAGGAAGCTAATTGTACATACTGCATAGGGTTATACACAACTCATAGAGATGGAGGGGGTAGGTAAATGTGTTATTTTTAAAAAAAAAGAAAAAGAAAAATGCCCTGCATATTTTTCAGCACATGGTAGGCTTCTAATACACGATAGTACCACATCTATTTTCATGATCTCAAAGCCAGCTGAGTAACTTTTGAAGAGTTTTAAGGAGAGGAAGATGGCCCTTCAAACTGATGAGCCAGGCTTATCCAAGTTCTTTTCTCCCACACACAACAGCATTACCCCAGAACCATTTGGACACATTCCCCATCAACAATAGGGATGGCCTCACTAACTCCATGGAGTCTCACTTGAGGAGGTCTCGTTCTGGCCTCTCATAGATACCTCCCTTAGCCATCAAAGTAAGCTACTTCAGTAAGTCAAAGCTAAGAGCAAAATGCAATGTCATCCAGAAAGATAATAGTCAAAACATCCTTCAAAATAGAGTGGGAGTGAGTTTACACACAGTAACATATAGAAATTCAGTTCTGATGTGAAAGGAAGTGTGCTAAGAATTTCATATGTAAAATTTTGTTTAATTCTCAGAACAAGCATTGGGGGCAGGGACCTTCAGATCTCCACTTTGCAAGGAAGGAACAGAGATCTTAGCAGCCATTAAGCCAGTTGTCCAAAGTCATAAAATTACTGAGTAGCTAGCTAAAATTCAAATCCAGAATGGGCTTTCTCCAACTCACATGTTCAATCTTAAATTTTTATCCTACCCAGAAGAAAGGAAAAACATAAACATATGTTTATAATAAACAGAGATAGGAGAAAAAGCAGGAAGAAACAGAGAAAGAGACAAAGACTAGAGAGAAGGAAATAAGGGGAAAAAATTTAATACAAACTTAACCTTGTAAAATACACTAACTCTCTTAAAAGGAGAAGTTACAACAGACACGGCAGAAATGCAAAGCATCCTAAATGGACAACCTGGAAGAAATGGACAAATTCTTAGAAAGGTATAACTTTCCAAGACCGAACCAGGAAGAAATAGAAAATATGAACAGACCAATCACAAGTAATGTAATTGAAACTGTGATTAAAAATCTTCCAACAAACAAAAGTCCAGGACCAGATGGCTTCACAGGTGAATTCTATCAAACATTTAGATAAGAACTAACACCCATCCTCCTCAAACTCTTCCAAAGAATTGCAAAGGAAGGAACACTCCCAAACTCATTCTATGAGGCCACCATCACTCTGATACTAAAACCAGACAAAGATACTACCAAAAAAGAAAATTACAGACCAATATCACTGACGAATATAGATGCAAAACTCCTCAACAAAATACTAGCAAACAAAATCCAACAACACATTAAAAGGATCATACACCATGATCAAGTGGGATTTATCCCAGGGATGCAAGATTTCTTCAATATACACAAATCAATCAATGTGATACACCATATTAACAAATTGAAGAATAAAAACCATATGATCATCTCAATAGTTGCAGATAAAACTTTTGACAAAATTCAACACCCATTTATGATAAAAACTCTCCATCAAGTGGGCACAGAGGGAAGCTACCTCAACATAATAAACGTCATATATGACAAACCCACAGCAAACATCATTCTCAATGGTGAAAAACTGAAAGCATTTCCTCTAAGATCAGGAACAAGACAAGGATGTCCACTCTTGACACTCTTACTCAACATAGTTTTGGAAGTCCTAGCCATGGCAATCAGAGAAGAAAAAGGAATAAAAGGAATACAGATTGGAAACGAAGAAGTAAAACTGTCACTGTTTGCAGATGACATGATTCTGTACATAGAGAATCCTAAAGATGCCACCAGAAAGCTACTAGAGCTAATCAATGAATGTGGTAAAGTTGCAGGATACAAAATTAATGCACAGAAATCTCTTGCACTCTTATACACTAATGATGAAAAATCTGAAAGAGAAATTAAGGAAACACTCCCATTTACCATTGCAACAAAAAGAATAAAATACCTAGGAATAAACCTACCTAGGGAGACAAAAGACCTGTATGCAGAAAAGTATAAGACACTGATGAAAGAAATTAAAGGTGATACAAACAGATGGGGAGATATACCATGTTCTTGGATTAGAAGAATCAGTATTGTGAAAATGACTATACTACCCAAAGCAGTCTACAGATTCAGTGCAATCCCTATCAAATTACCGATGGCGTTCTTTACCGAACTAGAACAAAAAGTCTTAAAATTTGTATGGAGACACAAAAGACCCTGAATAGCCAAAGCAGTCTTGAGGGAAAAAAACAGAGCTGGAGGAATCAGACTCCCTGACTTCAGACTATACTAGAAAGCTACAGTAATCAAGACAGTATGGTACTGGCACAAAAACAGAAATATAGATCAATGGAACAGGATAGAAATCCCAGAGATAAACCCATGCACCTATGGTCAACTAATCTATGACAAAGGAGATAAGGATATACAATGGAGAAAAGACAGTCTCTTCAATAAGTGGTGCTGGGAAAACTGGACAGCTACCTGTAAAAAATGAAATTAGAACACTCGCTAACACCATACACAAAAATAAACTCAAAATAGGTTAGAGACCTAAATGTAAGACTGGACACTATAAAACTGTTAGAAGAAAACATAGGAAGAACACTCTTTGACATAAATCACAGCAAGATCTTTTTTGATCCACCTCCTAGAGTAATGGAAATAAAAACAAAAATAAACAAATGGGACCTAATGAAACTTAAAAGCTTTTGCAAAGCAAAGGAAACTACAAGCAAGATGAAAAGACAACCCTCAGAATGGGAGAAAATATTTGCAAATGAATCAATGGACAGAGGATTAATCTCCAAAATATATAAACAGCTCATGCAGCTCAATATTAAGAAAAACAAACAACCCAATCAAAAAATGGGCAGCAGACCTGAATAGACATTTCTCCAAAGAAGACATACAGATGGGCAAGAAGCACATGAAAACCTGCTCAACATCACTAATTATTAGAGAAATGCAACTCAAAATTACAATGAGGTATCACCTCACACCAGTTAGAATGGGCATCATCAGAAAATCTACAAACAATAAATGCTGGAGAGGGTGTGGAGAAAAGGGAACCCCCTTGCACTGTTGGTAGGAATGTAAATTGATACAACCACTATGGAGAACAGTATGGAGGTTCCTTAAAAAACTAAAAATAGAATTACCATATGACCCATCAATCCCACTACTGGGCATATTCCCAGAGAAAACCATATACTCAGAGAAAATCATAATTCAAATAGACACATGCACCCCAATGTGCATTGCAGCACTGTTTACAATAGCCAGGTCATGGAAGCAACCTAAATGCCCATCAACAGACAAATGGTTAAAGAAGATGTGGTACATATATACAATGGAATATTACTCAGCCATAAAAAGGAACGAAATTGGGTCATTTGTGGAGATGTGGATGGATCTAGAGACTGCCATTGAGTAAAGTAAGTCAGAAAGAGAAAAACAAATATCATATATTAACACATATATGTGGAACCTAGAAAAATGTTACAGGTGAACCCGTTTGCAGGGCAGAAATTGAGACACAGATGTAGAGAGCAAAGGTATGGACACCAAGAGGGGAAAGTGGCGGGGTGGTGGTGGTGGTGTGATGAATTGGGAGATTGGGATTGACATATGTACACTAATATGTATTAAATGGATAACTAATAAGAACCTGCTGTACAAAAAAATAAATAAAATAAAATTCAAAAATAAATAAAATAAAATACATGAATTCTTTTGTGTGTGATATGCACATATACGTGCATATATGCATAAATATATATGCATATATATTCTTATGATCTTATGTATTTTTTCCAGTTTTACTGAGAAATAATTGACATACATCACTGTATAAGTTTAAAGTGTGCAGTACAATGATTTGATTTACATATATTGTGAAATGATTACCACAGTAGGTTTAGTTAAGCTCCATCATCTCACATAGATACAATAAAAAGAAAAGAAAATTTTTTTTTCCTTGTAATGAGAACTCTAGGGATCCACTCTTTCAACAACGTTTCTATGTTATCTTACAGCAGCATTAAGTATAGTCATCATGTTGTACATTGCATCCCTAGTACTTATCTTTTAACTGGAAGTTTGTTCCTTTTGACCACCTTGCTCCAATTCCCCCTCTTGCTCCCTGACCCCATGCCTCTGGTAATAGGAAATCTGATCTCTTTTTCTATGAGTTTGGTATATTTGTTTTGTTTTGTTTTGCTTTTAGATTCCACATATAAGTGAGATCATTCAGTGTTTGTCTTTGTCTGACTTGTTTCACTTAGAATAATGCCATGCTGCTGTAAATGGTAGGATTATTTTTTATGGCTGAGTAACATTCCATTGTATGTATACACTATAACTTCTTTATCCATTCATTCATTGATGAACACAGGTTGTTTCCATGTCTTGACTATTGTATTATACTATTGTATTATGAACATGGGGGTGCAGATAATCTTTCGAGTTAGTGTTTCCTTTCCTTTGAATATATTCCCAGATGTAAAATTACTGTGTAGTTCTATTTTTAATTTTTTGAAGAACCTCCATATTGTTTTCCATAGTGGCTGTACCAATTTATAATCCCACCAACAGTGCACAGAAGTTCCCTTTTCACCACATCCTCACCAGCGTTTGTTACTTGTGGACTTTTTGATGATAGCCATTCTGACAGGTGTGAGGTGGTATCTCATTGTGATTTTAATTTGCACTTCCCTAATGACTAGTGTGGTTAAGCATCTTTTCATGTATCTGTTGGCCATATGACTGTCTTCTTTGGAAAGATGTATATCAAATCCTTTGCCCATTCTTAAATTGGATTATTTTTTTGCTATTGAGTTTGTATGAGTTCTTTACATATTTTGGATATGAATCTATTATCCTATATATGGTCACAAACATTTTTTCCCATTCCATAGGTTGTCTTTCCACTTTCTGGTAGTTTCTTTGCTGTGCAGAAGCCTTTTAGTTCGATGTAGTTCCACTTGTTTATTTTTTGTTTTGTTGCTATGCTTTAGGTGTGATTTCCAAAAAGCATTCCCAAGACCCATGTCAAGGAACTTTTTCCCTATGATTTCTTCTAGAAGTTTCATGGTTTTAGGTCTTAAATTTAAGTCTTTAATCCATTTTGAGATAATTTTTGTGAGTAGTGTAAGATACGGGTTAAGTCTCATTCTCTCAACAAAAATCGCAGTTTGTTTACATGTTTTCTAGAACTTTATCCTCAAAAGAATGGTCTTATTTCTACAACCTGTTATTCATGCTGGCTTGGCTGGATGTTATTTTTCCCTTCACAATCTCAGTGGTGAAATGTTGTTTTCATGTTGCATCCATGCTCCCCTTGGTGGATGAAGCCCACGGCCTTAGTGGAATGATTTTCATGCTGGAATTACCCCCAGGAATTCAACAAAACCTGGAATACTGGTAGTTTATTATCACTGAACAACCTTTTCAATCTGGTGTGTGCTTCATCTGTAATTTTTAAATTCTTTATCTCAAGGATCACAAGTCACTCTTTCTCTCTGAAAAAGTCTGAAGAAATATAATAGTTTCTTCTCAGACTTCAGTTATTTTATGGATCTTTTTTTAACCACTTGATCCTACCCACCTCTTTGTACCTAGTCATCTAAACTTTTATAAACTGTTGACTTTATTTCACGTTTTTCGCAATAATTTTTTTTTAACATCCAAATGATGTCATTCCTAGCTTTAAAAAGTCAACTTTCCTTTGATACCACTACCACCTCCCCCATCACGTCAAAAGCCGAAGTCTAGCTTTGGTTGAAGTTTCCTCCTTCTCATCTCCAGGTCAGGCATGAATTCAGGTTTCCAGGATCAGCCCAGTTGAACTCCCTGGCCACAGTGATTGGTTCAAGAATAGGCATGGAACCCTAATCAATCCTAGGAATTTTTTCACATTTTGAGGGGTGAGGTGTCTCTTTCCTTCTGAACTGGAACCTGGAGAGAAGCGAGCCCTCAGGTTCTAGCAGCCATTCTGCCACCATGTATCAGGTGAGAATTAATCCAGCATGGAGGAAAGAGATGAAAGATCACCAACTCCCAGTGATAGCGAGCTCCTGGGAATATTGCCTTTGCGTCACATTACCAGGAATGGTTTCACAGGCATGGAGTCATTGCAATCACACACAGCCCCACAAAGTTGAATGCTTTGAAATCACAGTTTTGAATTATTAACGATTGTATCTTGCAAGTGTGAGTCAAGTCCAGTGAGACAGTAGAGCACCAGAAGCACAGAGTTCATGAGTGGTTCTTCATCCTGCCACCTCCTTGCCTCCCTAGGGCAAATTCTCAGCTGCTTACTTCCTGTTCCTTACGCCTTGGGCCCCACCCCAGTTCCTGATCCCTGGACTCTTTATCTGCTCTGCAATAGCTGCTGTCCTCTGCCATGTTTCAAGATGGGGTAGCATGGATGTGGCATGGAGTGGGGGTCTCAATACACCATCACCCTCAGCCCCCAGGAGGGACCTGGATGCAATCAAGGAGACGGTTGGGTTGGCAGGTGTCCTAAAACATCTTAGAATGGGGCCAAGTGGTAGACATTCTACTCCAGGCTGGGAGCATCAAAGTGTGTTCAGCAGTCATTCAACTGAGCGGGACCTGACTGGGTCCCCGAGTGGAAGTTGCAATACCTTGGGTGGGGGGTTGGTCAACACTTTTGTCATGGATTGGGACAGTGGGCCCTTAGGAAAGAGAGGTTGATTTTGCCTCCTCCAAAGGGGCCCTACCTTTTTATTTTTCACTGAGTCCTGCATATTGTATAGCTGGACCTGCATGTCATCTGGAGTTTTCAACTAATGTGAGATAATACATTCTCTTTTTTTGTTTAAGATTCTTCAAGTTAGATTTTCTATCAGAGGCCTAATGGACATGCCCATGTTTTCTGCTCAGTCCTGGGCTGGCTGACACATTTCAGTCTCTGGTCTTGCTATTTGCCTCACTGCTCTCTGGACAGCTATTTCTGTCCTCACAGACCACCTGTTGCCCGCATCTCACTGCTGCTTTGTTCCACTGAGCTATGCACTCCTCTGAGCCCAAGGAGTGGGGTGTTAGACTCACCCTTAATCCCCTTAAAACACAGCTGAAACCAGGCTGTTTGAAATGTGTTTCAGGACTTTAAGAAAATATAATAAAGATATGTCAAACTCAGAGGTCAGTTGTGGACTCCAGACTCTTTAGGTCCTTCCACTAATCCCCTGGCCTGCCGCCATGTTGCAGGAGCCATATGAGACCCCTTGGTGGATGAAGGTGCTTCAGACGTTCCCCAAACCCCAAAGGAATCTAACCCACATTTTCCCGAGGCCCTTAGAAAGGGAGATCTCCCCGCCAGACCTTCTCAAGAGCAGGAAAGCAAAAGTTTTAACTAATGGTACTACTGGATTTTAAATTAAATCTGACCCCATTTGTTGCCACCAAAATTTTAGAAATATAGTAGTAGTTCTGTCACAGGGCACCTCTTACGTGACACACCTCTTATTTCATATTTGTAATTTGTAAACATTTCTGTTTCCAACAATTGAATTAAGAGAGAAATTATAGACCAGTCTTACTCAATAACAGATGTAAAAATCCTGCCTAATGTGTTAGCAAAAGGAATTCAAGATTGTTATGACTAAATAGGACTTATTGAAGAATGAAACAGTGGTCAAATATTAGAAAATGTAATGTAAAAATGATTAGATAATCCTCTCAAAAGATACAGAAAAAAATAAATAAAATTTAGCACCAAGTCATGATTAAAAAAAAAAAAAAAAACTTTCAGTAAACTAGCCATGGAAAGGAATGCCCTTAACCTAACAAAAGTTACCTATAAATGAAGATTTAGAAACTTTTCCATTAAACTCAGGATCAAGGTGTGAATCCTCATTATTATATCTTCTATTCAACTCTGTTCTGCAGATCTTGGCCAGCAAGTTAAGGAAGGAGGGAGGGAAGAAAGGAAAGAGGGAAGGAAGGAAAACAACTGTAAGGGAAGAATCAAAAGTGTTCACAAATGATAATTCCTTTGTTGAAAATGTAAGGACATGAATATCTACAGATGACTTATTAGCAATAATGAGAGTGCTTATCAGTATTGTTAGGTAATAGATCAATGTCAGAATACACAAAATATTTTTTTAAGACAACGGTGCCCTGTAACTAGTAACAACCAATTAGGAAATATAATTTTTAAAGAGTCACAGTAGCAAAAAAATATAAAATACTATGAGAAATTTATAAAAACTTACAGAAAAATATAAAACAAGACCTAAATAAAAGGTGAAATATACCTTGATGAATGGGAAGAGTTACTGTTTTAAATTTACCAAATTTCCTTAAATTAATCTGATATGAGTCTACTTATACAAAAATAGATAATTTACTCCATCAGAATCCCAAAGGATTTCTTTTGAGAACTGGATAAGCTTACCCTAATGTTATTATGGATGAGTAAAGGAGAGAGAAACAAAAAGGTAAAGATTATTCTAACAAATAACAAAATGTAATCTGAATCTGTAATAATTATTTCAGAGGAGTATTGGTGCAGAGATAGACAAATAGATCAGTCTTCCTATGCACGATTATTACATTGCTGTAATAAGACAGCCCCAAAACATGGCCACATATAAATGAGTGCTTGCTATATTTCACAGTTGACTTTATAATGAGTGGGTAATGGATAGACAGTTTAATAATGATATTGAGTTTGGGGGGTGGAGATTATCATTTATATACAAAATCAAATACATTTAGATACTTGCTTTATATTAGACACACAAAAGTAACTTCCAAATACAGTTAGATCCCACCAGTCTACATGTTAAAAGCACAAGAAGCAATCCAAAAAATGGTATAGGGGCACATACATGAACTTAAAGTGTAAAAGCATTTGTGGGAAGATTTCATCCATTTTAAGCTGTGGAAGGAGGATGTGGGAGGTCTTTAGCTGTCTCTCTAGTATTTTATCTCTTTGCCAAAAAAAAAAAAAAAAAAAGAAACATGGCAGACTACTAACAGTTTAATAATGAGGTCAATAAGCATAGTAATATCTGATTTTTATTTTTTTGTACTTTTCTCTATGTTGAAATATCCTATAATTTAGGAGAAAAAAGAAGCAATTACCACAATGGATGGGTCAGTTTCCATGTATTCAGTCATTGAATTCACCACTTTAACAGAATAAAGGAGGGGAAAAAAACATGTGAACATTTCAATAAATGCAGAAAAAGCTTCTGTTAAAGTCCATAAGTATTTGTGATAAGAGGGTAAAACAGCATATTAGGAAAAGAGGTAAACTCTCTAAATCTGATAAAGGACATTAAACAACCTACAACTAACATAGTACTTTATTAGTAAATATTTAATGTTTTACCCTCTAGAAACGTAGAAACTAGAGAAATATGCTCACTCTTAACCTCATCTAGTCAATATTGCACCAGAGGCCCTAGTCAGGGAAAAGAAGGCGAGAAAAAGAAATAAAAGACATGCCATTAGAAAAGTAAACTTTATCATTGTTTTTATTCACAGATGACATGATTGGGTATGTAGAAAAACCAAAGGGCTCAACAAATGAACTACTAGAGCTAAATTAGTGAAATTAGTAAGGTTTCTTGATTCAGGGTCAAAATGTGAAAACAAATTGTGTTCCGGGGACAAGAAATCGGAAAATTCGCAATTCCGAATTTTTGAGAGAAATTAAAGGAGTCATAATTAAATGGAGAATATCCATATATAAATATAAATATTTATGTAAGCGTCCATATTCAATAAATATAAATATCCATATTCAAGGATAGAACAACGTGATATTGTCTGCATTCTTGTCCATTTCCAGGCCATCCTCTACATTGTTCGGAATCAAAGCTCTGCAGTGGAGTTGACCTTGGCTTGACATGCCTGGTTTAAAACTCCTGAGCAGTCCCTATTAGCTGAAGCAGAAGTTACAAGGAGGGCACCTCTAGAGAATGCTGATAAGACTCCTCTCAGATTTTTGAGTATCTTTTTGCAATTTCTGGTTGACTGTCTCTTGGGTTCCATGTGTTTTGCCCCTGTGGTTGGCTACTGGGGCCTCTTCACCTAGTAGCACAGGGAGTTCAAAGTGCCTAGAGATTTTCATTGTGTAGGATGGCCCTAAACTCATGACTAATGGGCATGGGAGTATGAGAGCTATAAGTTATCAGGTCAGGACAACTGAGACATCACTTGCACGCCAAAACTCCCCTGCAGGAGAGCCCAAAGCTCTCGCAGTCACACCCCTGCTTGGTTTCTTCCCCCGGCCTTCTCCGCTTCCTCCATTTCCAAACTGTCTCCTCCTGGGAGCACCTTCTTAATAAACCCATTGCACATGAATCCTCATCTCAGGATTTACTTCTTGGGACCTGACCTAAGACACACCCCTTCCCGTGGGCCAAATTTCGATTTAAAATATTGTTTGTCATATTTAATTTTCAAACTGAGTAGTTTTCAACTACATTTACGAACCCGATTTGATTCTTACCACTTCCTTCTGGTTTATTTTAGTCCTGTTTTGTTTACTGACCTTCTTTGCCCTGCCCATGAAGGCATTTGAGTGTTTAACCCCTGACCTATGGGCTGTCCACCAGGGTAGGGTGATTTAGGGCCCTTGACAGTCTCACCTCATTATACACGCCTGGCTTCATCCCCCACCTCTCAGTCTCAGGCACCTTCATTTCCTGCCACCACTTAATGTCTTCACACTCCCCATCCTTGCCGGCACTCGTTGTTCCTTTACCCATGATTCTTGGTCTGAATGAAAGATTCTCCCCCACTTTATTTTTTCAAGCAAACTCTTTTTTTTTATTGTTTTATAATTAATATTTTATTGAAGTATAGTTGATTTACAATGTTGTGTTAGTTTCTGCTGTACAGCAAAGTGAATCAGTTATACATATACATATATCCACTCTGTTTTAGATTCTTTTCCCATATAGGTCATTACAGAGTATTGAGTACAGTTCCCTGTGCTATACAGTAGGTCCTTATAAGTTATTCTCCCCCATTTTAGATGCACCTAGCAAAATCCTACTCATCAAGACCCTCATCAAATATTCTATCCTATGGGAAACCCGTTTCTCCAGCCCTGCCTAGGCTCCCCTAACACCTTGTACACATATCTGTGATTTGACATAGCATATCAGAGTGGAATCTGAAGGACATCTGGGATTAACTTACTAGAAGGAGAGAGAGGGTGAAGGCATCTGGGCAGAGGAACAGCATGGGAAAAAAACCTAGCGGTGGGCTGGGAGGAGGTGGATGGAGCAGAGCACCATGTGTTAGAAGAACTGACTAAAGACCAGCGCTGGGGGCGTTAGAAATGGGGAGGGAAGGGGTGGGAGGGGAGAAGGACAGGTGACCAGGAAATACAGCAGTTTCTAGTCTGGAATTCACGGATGAATGCCAGGGGATCCGAAAACACTGTCAGTTCTATATAACATTGGTACATTTGTTTCTGGAGAGAGTTCATAGTTTTCATCTCATAGATATCTTTACTAAGAGACATAAAGGGAGGGAGGGAGAGAAGAGAGAGAGAGAGAGCGAGGAGGGGATAAGAATTTTTGAACTTTTTCCACATGTCAGAACTATGCTTGGGCTCCTACTACCTCCATCATGAGGTCTACGGCTACCACTGTTCCCATTTTATAGGTAATAGAACTGAGGTTCAGAAGGGTGAAAGCTCTCTGAGGACACACAGCCCGTCTGTGTGAGAGCCAAGATGTCAACTTACTTTTAGGATATGCAGGATCACGCTCTTTATTCTGCTGGATGCTAGACAGGAGAGAGCAAGTGGAGATATTTCCGAAAGGCTTTTGTGTGACTTCCTGAGGCCAGAACAGTGCAAGCTGCAGGCAGAGGATGGCTGGTGTTGCTTTGTTACATGCTCCTCTGCCCAGTTAGTTCATAAAACCGAGGTTGCTTGGGAACCGTGGTCATTGGGGCCAGAACTTGCCTTGACAGCTTCATTTGAAAAAAATGTTCATAATACTCAAAAGCCTGAGAACAGAGAAAAAGATCGAAAATTAAAAAGCCATTGGCTCTCTCACGACTCTGTAGCCTTCTTTGACTTAGGTGCTCTTTATAATTATCTACACTCTGTAGCTGTGGGTCTCAAAGTGTGGTCTCAGGACCGTCATCATCACCTGAGAACTTGTTAAAAATACAAATTCTTGGGCTCCACTCCAACCTACCTAATCAGAAACTCTGGAGACGGGGCCCAGAAATCTGTTTTCACAAGCCCTTCAGGTAATTCAAATACGTGTCTAAGTCTGAGAACCACTGACTGAAAGCATACAAAGCCCTCTCAGGTTCATCATCACAGTGATTCTCCCTGGAAACCTTGAATGCATCGTTCTTGTGCCCACTGTGCCTTTAAGGATACTAAGGATACAAAAGGATGCGATTTCCAGAATGTAAATCCGGGTTGGTTGGCTTTGTAGGACCGCCCACTTTCTTTGAGCGTGGTGTATCTCCCACCATGTTCTCATGGGGTCCCTGTGAGACCCCCAAACCCCCAGGAGAAAGAAAAGACAGCTTTGCCACCTCCACTCTGAGCCCTTTCATGCTTCATGACAAGCCATTGGGCAAACATCCGAAGTGGATGTGACTCTCATGACCCTAACTGCTGTGGGGGAAGATATTTAGGACAATTCATTTGACTTTGCTTGGAAACCCATTTGGGTGTCCAAGCAGACTTTTGATCTATTAGAGATGTATGTTGCTCCATTAAGAAATTAGGCAGACAGATGAAACAGCCAAGTGTTTTTAAAACAGTAAAGCACCATTTAAAAATTTAAGAATCACCACCGTTTTGATGAGCATCTACTGTCAACATTACTTTCCATGTGTCATTGCCTTCAGTCCCCATAACAAGGGTGCAGACTTGGTTTCTTCTCTCTCACTTTATTCGAGGAGAAAAATTAAGTTTCTCATGTAATCATGGTCATGATCACTCTCTTGCTTCAGATCCTTCAGTTAATTTCCGTTGATCTACAGCAGCGGTTCTCAACTGCGGTTGCACATTAGAACACCTGGGGAATTTAAAATCCGGATGCCCAGCCCCTACCCCCGGCCAATTAAATCAGAATCCCTGGGGGATGGACCTGGTATTTTTTAAAGTCCTCCAGATGGTTTCAGTGCACATCCCAGTTGGAGATTCACACTTCAGTCTCCTTAGTGTGGTCTGCAAATGCTTAGGTGCTCTGGCTCCTGCCTACCTGTTGAAAACACATCCTGTTTCTTTTCCCCAGGGCTTAGCATCCTGGCCTCTTTCTGTTCCTCAGCTGTATTTCAATGGCTTCATCACTTCCAAGCCTTTTCATTTGCTGTTCTTCCTGCCAGGATGCTTCTTTTAGCAGCTCTTCATGTGATTGACTCATTAGCACCCTTCGGGTCTCAGCCCAAATGCTTCCTCTTCTGAGAGAACTACTTTGACCTCTTCATCTAAAATCACGCTCAGTGCCATTCTCACCTACCTCTTCGGTTTATCTCTTTGGAAGCATGTTTTACAGCTGTGATAATATATTTGCTGACGCGTGTTTCGTTGGTCTTACACCATTTTAATGAAGGATCCAGAGAGCAGAGACCTTACTGTTCCTCTTCACGACCGTATCCCCAGTATCTGGAAGGGTGTCTGCTTCAATAAATATTGCTTGAATAAATGAATGAAGGAGAATGAATGAACTCAGAAGGTTTTAAGTGATTAATTCCCCAGCCCTATAATTGTAGTTAATATTTGAACTCCAACGTTTTGAGTCCAGGTTCATCAATTTTTCCAGTAGAGTCAAACTGACCATTTCTGTTTTCACTCTATTCATACATGTTTAAACCAACAAAGTTAGAAACAACATACTGTTCCTAATAAGGAACCTGGGACTTGATGACCTGGAGTTTACCTTCTGTGATGTGCAAGGAGTAGGCGAGTGGGCACAGTACAAAACCAGCTGTGTAAATAGCATCACCTCCAGTCAAATTTAAATGAAGTCAGTAAATTACGCTTCCGGATCCTAAACCATTTATTTCACCATGCAAGTAATTTCTCTGCTCAGGTCTTTCATTAAGAACCAAATGGAAGGGGCCCCTCTAAGGAGAACATGGTGCCTGATATGATTGTGGGAGACACGTTCTTTAAAAAATGGAATAATCAAATGGTGGTTCACCTCTCCCAGTCAGCTCTCATCGTTATCAATAACGCAGGGCCACAAGCTGGGCTGAACTCCGGCCCACAGCGTGCCTTGGAGGAGACACAGAGGACTAGGTCAGCCCTCTGCCAGCAGAAGCAGTAACACCAATGTTAATACCAAGCCACCTGTGTCAACTCTTTGGGGGATAGCTATTGTGTGTGTGTGGGGGGGTGTTAATATTTTTCTCCCTGTCCATTGTTCCTGAAGTGGAAACGCACTTGCGGATAATATTGCATTGGCTTAACATGCGCAGTAGTCAGCTTTTACTCTATTGCTACCACAGCGAAACAACCGCATCCAGTACTGGTACCAGAGAAGGCAAAGTCTGGGTAGCCACGGCTGAGGGTTGGGTATCAGTCTTCACCCAGCTAGCATTTGATCTTAATGAATGATTGCGGGGCAGGGGGTACATGGCTTTCCATAACTTGCTTTCAGTAACCATCATTTTCATTGAACCTTGCTCTAATTCCAAGAACAAACAATTCTTGTTTCCATTTGAGAGAAGAGGAATCTGAAAGAAAGGCCATGCAGCTTTGCCTCAGATCCCTACATTACTGAGAGATAGAGCTGGGATTCAAACCCAGGCAGGGCGCCATTCATAACACACTTAGGGAGCTTCTCTGGGTGCTACTAATAATATGTAATAACAGTAATCATAATAGAATAGTATTAGTAATATTTATTATTAATATTAGTACTTGATTAATGTTAAGTGCAGTTGTCTGTCGTTGGGGACAGAGGGGGTTGGTTCCAGGACCCCCATGCATACCAAAATCCACAGGCGCTCCCCTATGTAAAATGGCATAGTATTTGGCTATAACCTAAGCACATCCTCCCGTATGCTTTAAATCACCTCAGAATTACTTATAATACCTAATACAATGTAAATTGCTGTGTAAGTAGTTGCCGGCACAAGGCAAATTCAAGTTTTGCTTTTTGGAACCTTCTGAAACATTTTTTCCCAAATATTTTCAACCTGCAGTTGGTTGAACCTGTGGATGTGGAGGGCTGAGAGTATATGCCGGAGCTATAAGTGCATTACACATATAATTTTATTTAAATCTCATAGTAAGTCATTTAATTCTCACCACGACCTTATCATGTAGAAACGATTACTTTCTCTTTACAGATGCAAATACTAAGGGTCCGAAAGTTTAGCGGCATGCCTGTAACCGTCCGTAAGCGGCAGAGCTGCTTTCAACCTCTTTTTGCTCTTCCCCGGAACTCCATGCAACCTAGACTAGAAATCACCAGGCTTCTCACAGCAGCAGGCATAATCAACCCAGAGGTGTGAAACCCGGTTTGGCTGCCATGTCATTGTGTGACCTTTGGATGAGTCCTGTCTCCCGTCCCATGGGCTGCGGGGCTGGCCAATTCCTTCTGTGTCTTGATGCCCACTCTCGTGTGCTTGCCCACCGCACACAAATTAGGACAAGGCACAGAAAGCCACCACCTCGTAAGCATTGCAGATCAGACTCTTTCCTGTGCGAAATCATATGGTTTATCATTAGCAATGAAAGCAAACCTCTGGACGCGCGTCTCAGGGAGACAGGAGAGGGGATGCTGCCAGAGGACGAGCAGAGGGTCACTGCCTCGTGCTTTTACTGTGGCCCCGGGGAGAGGGGCAAGTGGCTTGTCTCCTCCCCCGTGCGCCCTGCTCACCAGGGGCTTTGGAAAAACAGCAACAGCAAAAAAAAAAAAAAAAAAAAAAAAAAAGTCTGGAGCTAAGAACATAATTACATGAACTTGAAAATGAGGTAAAGACCAAATTGAAGCAGTAAGCCTTAGGCATAAATACAAATGGATGATTATCCGCAAATCTCTGTGATAGCAAGTTAAAAAGAAAGTGAGAGGAGGGATCCTCTTGTTACTAAAGTAAAAGCTGAAAAAAGACTGTGGGAGTGAGCACGGAGGCAGAATCCAGGGGGTGCGATTCCTCACAGGGCTCAGAATAGAGGCATCGGACCTGTGCCGTTATCATCGCACTGAATTCTCACCCGTGAGATAGGTGTCAGTACCACCCCCATTTTATAGGTGAGCAAATAGACTCAGATGCTAAAATCTTGCCCAGACCATACAGCTAATCGGTGGTACAGCCAACAGGATTCAGAATCAAGTTGTCCTCATCCTGAGCTTTTGCTCTTACCCACTGAGATAGACTGTTTGGTCGGGGCAGAGCTTAAGGGCAGCCCTTGTCGCCGGCTCTGTCCCCAGCCAGGAGAAACCCTCTTCATTCAAGTGATAAGACAATGAGTTCAACTCCAGTGGCCACATGTGTCACCTTGGCCCTCTCTTCCTCGTTTCAGTCCTCATAACACTGCCTTTGCCCAATTCCTTAACCACTTCTGCTAAATCGCTGTTCTCTCTATGTGCGTGATACTTGTTTCTTCCACGACACTCAAACTTTTTATTGGTTATTGATCACTTATTGACTGATAGATAGGTTGCTTCTTTAATCTTCAAACCTCTCTAAGGTGTGGAGTGCAGTGCCAGGCTCTGACTAGGGTACAGGGTAAGGGAGTGGAGTGAGGCACGGACAGTGCCCCCCCGGGGGGGGGTGCAGCTGAGTGAAGGGGGTGCTGAGAGAACACACATAAGGAACCCCAAAGCCCACCCAGATGAGAACAGCAGTTTCCCTAGAAGCGATGCTGGAGACAAGAGGCTCTTCAGCCTTGCCCAGGACAGTGCACACAGGAGGCCTGTGATGCTCCAACTCTGCCAGGCATGGAAATCACCAGGGACTGGGGGGAAAACCAGAGCATGGGCTTCAGAACCTCTTATGCCATAGATTCTCCTGTGGTGGTCTGGGCGGTGTCAGGTGCTGAAGTCATTAACAAGTTCTCAAAGTGATTTTATTTCATTCAGGTGGTCTGAGCTGTAGCAGACAATTAATACTTGCTAATAAATACTTACAAATATACATACATATATGCCAGAGAAATAGGCAAATGCATGTTTATTAGCAACACCGTGTGAGCACTAGTTTATACCCCCCTCATTTATACTTATTGCACGGAGTCTTGCTGGGTGAGATTCCGCTTTCTAGGAACCCCTGGAATAGCTGAAATGAAGAATAAACACACTTAGCTCAAAATTATAGTGAGAGGTTTAATGAACAACACAGCAAAAATCAGTATTCACTGTCAGGAAATGTGACATGAAATGTTTGACTCCAAATCTGAGTTGGTAAAACCCAATCCCCTCCTACCCCACGGTGCTTCATTTCCCCTCTCTAGGTGGCCACACAAAGGCAGCATCCATTTCTGCTTTCACACCTCTGATGCTTCCCTGGAATCCACAGTCAACACTGAGTCTTAAAAGTGACAAGATTAAAAAAAAATTTTTTTTCTCCATTGAACTCTCATTGCTCCTCCGCATAGATGCTGGCTCTGCCTCCGCAGCTAATTAACCAGTCTCAAATCTCTTGATTTTTGATCTCCAAGATGTCCACATATCACACGGTGGCTATTGCCTGACTAGTCACTCATCATCCACCAAAACCTTACTTAATTATACATTCATGCAGTAAGTATTTATTGAGCACCTACTAGACACCCCGTTCTGTTCTAGGCATTTGTGCCCTGTAATGGAAGAACAGCAGACATAATCTGCTGCCTACACGGAGCTTGGAAAGACAGCCATTAAAAAAAATAAGCCAATCACACTAGGAAGTGTTTTGAAAGGAAGGTAACAGGGCATGGAAATAGGAAAATAACAGAGGTGATAGCTTACACGAGTCTAAGGACGTAGAAGACTGAGGACACAGAATCCCTGAAAAACCCCGAGTCAGGAAAGGGCTTGGCATCTTCATGAAATTGCAGATCAAAGTGAGAGAGTGGTGAGAAAGGAGAGGAATAGTATGAGACTGTGTTGGAAAGGCAAGATGGGCTAGATGACTGGGTACCTTGTAGCCATGGATGGTGCATTGCAATTTCACACAGGAAGTGATGGAAAGCCACTGACCAGTTTAGGCAGGAAGGTGACATGATTTGATAAGAAGGATTCCTGTTGTATGGCTATAGTGCCACAATTTGTATCCATTCATCAGTTGATAGATATTGGGGTTGTTTCCACCTTTTGGCTATTGTAAATAGTGCTGTTATGAACATTCATGGTCATGTTTTTGTTTGAACACCTATTTTCAGTTTTTTGGGGTGTATACCTAGGAGTGGAATTGCTGGGTCATATATTAATTAAATGTTGAGCTTCTTAAGGGACTGCCAGATTTTCCCACAGTGGCTGTACCGTTTTATGTTCCATCATCCATGTATGAGACTTCTAATTTCTCCACATCCTCTACATGCTATGACAGGATGAACTTTGAACACGTTACGCTAAGTGAAAAAAAGTCATGCACAAAAGTCCTGTATTGTATGGTTAAATTTATATGAAATGCACAGAATAGGCAAATCCATAGACACAGAAGGCAGGTTAGTGGTTGACAGTAGCTGGGGGAGAGGGGGAATTGGGGAGTGACTGCTTGCGAGGTTCCCTTTTGGAGTGATGAATTAGAGCTCTAAGTTCTAGAGTTAGGTAGAGTTGCACAATGATGTGAGTGTACTTAATGCCACTGATGGTTAAAATGGCAAATTCTATATTGTATATCTTTTACTGCAGTAAAAAAAAGGATGCCTAACAATCGCATGGAGAATTAGTTAGGAGGGTGACTGGAGAAGGATGCCTGGAGGTGACGTCAGTAGTCTACCTGAGACAGAATGAGGCTCACAGAGGAGGGAGGCAGCAGAGTCATGCAAAGAGGAACGGAATTCCGTTCAGTGGATGCCTTGCTGGCCCTTCTTAATGCAACCTCTTTCTCCTTTTCCCATCAATTTCCTGCTTGTACCCACTGATTCATCCCTAGGTCTCTCCTCCCACTGAGTTCTCTATGGCATCAGAGGCATCCATGTTTTATTACATTTGTTAAAAAAATAAAATAAATCACTAGCATCAGATGGCTTAAGGTTGTGTGTGCAAACCTGCTGAGTGGCTCTCATGACACCTTCCTCCCCATTTTCCTACCTCAGCCAGCTTAGGGTCCTCGGCCACGTGGAAGGAAAAAAGCCCTGAAATCAATACAGTAGTTAACGGGAAGGCACTGAAGTGTGGCCAGCCCAGAAGCAATCTGCTGACTCGGAAGCATGGGGCAGGCTTCTCCGGCCAGGCTGCTGCCTGCCCGAGCCACGGTGGAAGCCCCAGAAAGGCAAAGTGCAGTCGTCAATCCCAGGGAAGCGAGACTTGAGTCTACTTCCTGTGCCAGCAGGAGAGAGAAAGAGTTGCAATCCTGAAGCTCCATTTCTGAGGTGGTAATGGGGATCCTTCCAACACTGGATGACAGTCGACCTGAATGCAAGTCGGAAATCACCATTTCCTGTTAGCAGCCTGACTTTAATGTGCTGCAGGGTCAGCATGGGCCAGGCCTTTTGGTGTGACTTTGCAGAGAAGGTGCTCTGATCCCATTAATATGGGCTCTGCCTCCTCTGACCCTAACACGAGTGAGCGTGCTGCCGTCCACTCGCATGAAGATCGGGTACAAGGAGGAGGGCTCAGAACCACGAAGAATAAGCACAGCAGACTTGGGCAAGCATCATTCATTGTACTCTCATCTCAAATAATACTCTCCTGCAAGTCAGTTACAATGGAGCCTGGTGCTGGGCATTGTTACCTGTCATTATTGAAAAGAAGATCATTTTATAGGCATCCCTCGGTAGGAAGCAAAGTAGCAAGGAGCAGACTATGTTCTCTGAAGTCACACAAACCCAAGTTTAGCTCTTGTCTCCACGACTTCCTAATTGAGTGTCCTTGGGAAGGTGACTTAGAAACTGAGACCCTCAGCCTTCCTATCTGGAAAATGGACAAAACGATCTTGATGTCACAAAGCTACTGGGGAGTATATGGTGTATGTGTGTTAAGACTTAAGGTGAGGCCTGGGTGCTGGGAAAGGTCTTCTCCGATAACACAGTGCCTGCAGACGGCAAATGCTCAATACTTTTCAACTCTTTTCATTCCTGGGGTCATTGTCTTATGCAAAAGCGGAGAATTCCGTTGTTATACTGACCTCCCCCAGGATGAGGGGAGAAAATGCCAGCAACTGTCAATAACGAACTTACTTTTTCTTAGCCTTTTTCTCATCGGGACCCACTTTCAGTACTGGTCAGGAGTCCTGGCTCGAATCGAAGCCATATTTATCCTAGTTCACGGGGGGAGAGTACCCCCACCCCTGAGCCCTGGAGGAGGAGCACCTCGCAGAGGAGAGAGAAGTGAGGCCCACCCATGGGTACCTGTGGGGGGGAGAAAAGAAGGGGATTTGGAGAGAAGCTCAGTGCCCATCACTCTGGGTGCCTCCAGCATGACTCCCTTGAGTTTTGATCCACTGCATGGGTTCCAACCCAAAGGGGAGGGTGCTTTTCCAGGAGACTCTTTCAAAGGACATGCCTAGCGAGGTGTCTTCCCTCCATTCGAGACTCATTGCTCATGAGAGCTCTGATTACTGCGGTTAGAGTGATGACTTATGGGTTTGTGTTGGATGGTGGGGGTGGGGCTGGAGGGAGGTTGAGAACCATGTCACTAAGGCCAGGAGTTTAAAGAAAGCTTTTATGGCAAGTAAAACCTAAAGGCTGAGACAAGAAAGAATATTTATACCAATATGATTCATAATGGTCCCGAACTAGAAATACCTAATGTCCATCAACAGTATGATCATGAGTGTGCTGCATGATTTCATTTATATAAAGTTCAGGGCTTCCCTGGTGGCGCAGTAGTTGAGAGTCCGCCTGCTGATGCAGGAGACACGGGTTCGTGCCCCGGTCCGGGAGGATCCCACATGCCGCGGAGCGGCTGGGCCCATGAGCCATGGCCGCTGAGCCTGCGCATCCAGAGCCTGTGCTCCGCGATGGGAGAGGCCACGACAGTGAGAGGCCCACCTAGCACAAAAAAAAAAAAAAAAAAAAAGATATATAAAGTTCAAAAATCAGCCAAACATGTTGATGGGGATAAATATAAGAATAGTAGTTACCTTGTGAGGGGAGTGACTGGGACAAGGTACAAAAAGGGTGCTGGAATATTCTATTTCTTTTTTTTAAGTTGAAGTGTAGTTGATTTACAATGTTGTGTTAGTTTCACGTGTACAGCAAAGTGGTTCAGTTATATATATGTATATTCTTTTTCAGATTCTCTTCCCTTATAAGTTATTACAAGATATTGAATATAGTTCCCTGTGCTATGCAGTAGGTGCTTGTTGGTTACCTATTTTTTACATTTTATGTGTTAACCCCAGGCTCATAATTTATCCCTCCCCCCTTTCTGCTTTGGTAACCATAATTTTGTTTTCTATGTCTGTGGGTCTGTTTTGCAAATAAGTTCATTTGTATCAATTTTTTTAGATTCCACATATAAGCAATATCATATGATATTTGTCTTTCTCTGTCTGACTTCACTTAGTATGATCATCTCTAGGTCCATCCATGTTGGGTTGCTGGAATGTTCTATTTCTTGATCCATGTGGTGGTTACACAGGTGTTTTCATTTTGCACAACTCCTTTGGGCTCTAAACTTATGATCCATAAGTTTTCTGTATATATATTATTCTTCCAAAAAAAGGGTTCACTTATGTCTAAAGCACTAACTTCCCAAGTCTCCATGAGACACTGAGTAGATTCAGACCATGTGGCTTCAGCAGACACGGGCCATCGTGGCCCAGTACCAGCAGTCTCAGAACCACTCACCTAGGGGTGTCTTCACTGGGCAGCAGCAGGGGGTGCAGCAGCCTCCCAGCTCACAGAAGCCAGGACACTGGGAAACTCTACATGAGCAGATGAATCACTTAGTGGAGCCCGCATGTGTAAACGTCCCTAAGTTAAAGATCCTCAGGAAATGTTTAGGGAGGGTTTGGAACACCTTGACCTTCCTACAAAGTGGGATTAGTGCACATAGAAAAATAAACCATATCTAGAAGGTTGCTGTGACCCTGCTCCCCCCCTCAAGTTGGTGGCAGCTAAGAAACATACTTTGAAATGTGTTATGAAGACTTTATCCTGATATGGTTGTAAGAAATGGTGGATAACAAGTAGTTAAAGAATATTCATTCCCCTTTCCTTCTTACGCCAAGTTGAAGCCATTGAGAAACAGTAAAATAATCTCCTCAAATTTAATGTAATTGAAGAATCTAAATTTCTGAGCCGTGGACACATCTCTACTTTTGCTTCTGGAAGAAAAGTATTTAAATTAAAATGTCCTTCCCTGCTCAAACAATATTAATATAATAATAATGACTATCAAACTGAATGAAAAATTATTCACTCATGACACCTCTATGCCACTGAGTAAAAACTGTTGTCTTTCAGCATCCATCAATGGGCATATGTTAAATTTTGTAATCACTCCTACTCCACTGATGTGGAGATTTTTCTAAAACTTTGGTGCTATAAATATCACTACAGTGAGATGTTTGTACATAGTTGGCTTTTTCCCTCTCTTTGGGGAATATCTCCAGTAAGCAAGTGAAACTAATTCCTATAAATAGAATAGCTAGGTATACAGATTTGGACATGTTTAAAGCCTGTGAAAAATTCTTTCTAAATTCTTCCTTTTAAAAATCGTAAATTTCACTTCCAGGGATTATTTATAACTTGTTCTTTGATTTTGTTTTATTTATTCATTCGTGTGTGTGTGTGTGTGTGTGTGTGTGTGTGTGTTGCAAGGTTATTTGGGGAACGGTCGGAAAAGCTTTGTCCATCATGCCCAGCTCTGGCCTATGTGAGCACTCTGGATTCACAGAGAGAGGCAGTTCTGTGGAATGCAAACTTTATGGTTTTGAGCTTACCCAAGCTCTTGAAATAGGAACAGCCACATGCAGCACTCTCTCAATATTTCTAAAGCAACTGAAATCAGACTTCATATTCAAATCGTCTCTGGCTGAATTACTTCCAATCTAAAATGGCTTTGAAATTTTTCATATTAATGGATTTGAATATAAAAAGTAATAAGAGAAATCTATAGACCTATATAATTTTAAAGTTTTATGCATGTGAACCTGGAAATATTAGAAACATAGCTCATGCTGATGAATAAAATTCGCAATCTAAGAAGATCTATGATGTGACCTGGGTGTAGGGAAAGACTTGTCCAATAGCACAATGATTTTTTTCAAGGGCACAAGAAGGAGTTTAAGGCAGGGACATACTGCAACAGACAAAAGAAAGGAAGAAGGGATGTTACCATTTAATTTGCCCTATTTGCCTCTAGTAGGGGCTTCATAAACCTGTACTCTTCTTCCTACAAATGTCATAGTGTACTCTCCAGATCCTCAATGTTTAATGTTTTGTTCCTCAGAAAGTTTTCAAAATCTTATTAAAATGACACTGACCATGTAGGAATTTTAAAAGGAAAATAATTGAGTAAAAAGGAAAAAAAAACAGATATAGCAATTATAATGTGTTTCTGTGGTTAAGTATACACCGGGAGCTCTGAGCTCCCTGGCATCCAAGATAAAGAAGGAAATGTGGTGCTTTTCATATGACATGAGAAATCCTCCTGATTCTGTTAACTGAGTCAACGAGAAACTTGATTTCTGAGAGAAACTTCTTTCCTGGGCCATTATGCAAGGGCCACAGGATAATATGAAGGTCAACATTATCTACCAAAATTTTACTGCAAATGCCGAAGTTGAATTCATTCTTTGAGCTTTTTGTACAACCTTCAATTAAAGTTAGAGGAGTTGGCTGCCATCCAATTCAGCAATGGCAGTTGCGTGAGGACTAGGATGATATAGTTCAGGTTTGTAATAAGAGGACCACAAAGACCTCTCTCATGTTCAGGTTTCCAGGGAATGACCATTTAGCTCAGGGTCTGTCAGGACGAAGGTTGGGTGTGAAAAGGCAAGGTCAGCATGACATTAAGTTATCAGTGTTTCACAAAACTGATTCAACATCAGAATCGTGTGTGTGTGTGTGTGTGTGTGTGTTTAATACACTAAAACAGAAACGCTGGGGAGAGTGCTCAGGAGTGTGTATTTTCTTTTTAAGTTCACTGTCCAAATGAATCAAGTGCAGACAGTTTGAGCCAGCATTTGGAAACAGACGGTTGAGGTGGAGCTTCCTGAAGGCTTTCTTTCTCTTCCGGCCTTTGGCAGGAGCCAGGTAGCAAAGGAGAGGAGACTGGGATCCCGGAAGAACATCTACCAGGTAGATGTGGAAGATGAAGGGTGAAACCTTCGTCTTAAGAGCTGCTTAGGGACCATTATGGTTTGGGAAGAAAGAACGAGAGTCGAGGCCATGAGCTCATGCTGACTTGCCCACTTCTTGTATTCACGGGCCCCGGATACTCCCTGCAAAGCACAGGTGCCCATTAGCGGCCTCCCTCTCACATGGCGATGCCTCTCTGCTCTGGCAAATTTTGATAAATGCAATGCCAAGTTGAGCAGTGTGCAACCACTGCAAGCAATATTAATCAAGAAGGGGCTGGTAGATCTCTCGGGTACTTTTGTAGCTGGGGAGAAATAATCGCATGTCTGATTTTTTCAAAAGGCCACATTCTTTGGTTCATTTTTTTTTAACCTAACAATCAGGCTGTCTGCAGCCCAATAGTTAGACTGGTATCACCAGCTAATGTGTAAAAAGCTGTCCCCTGCAGGCTTATTCCTGATTTGTACTCTCTCCACATCCCGAAACACTAAATAAATAAAAGTGGATGGCTTTTAATGAAAACCTTAGCCTCCTCGGTTTAGCTTTTAATTGTGTGACAAACACACACGCACATCACATCCTGAGTTGTTTATTGGAATTACAAACCCTCGCCTAAATGTCAGGCTATGCCACAGAGAAATGTGAACAGCTCAGTTTATTAACGGCAACTTCGAAAGTTGGTCCCATCATTCATTGCTATGGGGACTCCAGCTTGCTGAAGCTCTCAGCTTCCAATACAGATCAGCATGATCCCGACATTGACTTAGAGCAGATTAGAAACCCACGGCACAAGAAAAGACTGGTGAAACCCCTTTGGAGGCTTCAAATAATTCACGTGCAGAAACTTGAAACAAAAGACAAGACTCACCTTGACTTGTGTTGGCTTGGATTAAAAGGCTTTCCAGGTTTGCCCGATTTGGATCTGTTCACAATAGATTTGGTGGCAATGTCTGAGGCTCCTTTTTCTCATCAGAAAGTAGCCATAATATCATCTGCCTCTGTAGGATTACTGTGAAGCTTTGGTATCATATGTTTTAATATCTACTACACACATATAGTATGTTGTCAAAACGATAACACCTAGTTTAATTGATAGGAAAATATTTTTTAAATGTATAGTGTAGAGTCTAATCTTGAACTGGATAGTTAATTCTTTCAATTTGAGAATTCACAAAAAAATTTATGATCAAGACCACATACAGATAAAGGCCTATAATGTGCATAAAATAATACAATTGAAAGTACAAGTCAGTAAGGACACCTTGTAATGCTGACTCCATACTCCGCCTGGTACCACCAGATCAGAACAGATCTGCCTGGATCAAAAGCAGCAGTCACTTTTCCAGTTCCCGTTGTCAAGTCATTAAAGTGACAAGATGCCAAAGGAACAGGGAGCTGAGGAGAAGAACGGTGTCAGCAGTCAGCAATGGGCCTCGAAGCATCCTACCCTAATGCTACTATGCTGGACATTATTAGTTTATGGTGCATTCTTCTCCGTGTAAAAACAGCAAAAAGAAATTGACTGAAAGAAATAACCTTAGGTCAATAAACAACTATAACCTTGTAGGCAGCTTAGCGCTTATAAATCCCTTAATGTTTTCACCAAGGGGAATGGAATCATTGATACTGGAAAAACAAGCAGCCAAGTAAAAATGGGTACATCATGTTTTCTTAAGAAATTCTTCAAGGAGCATTCATTCCCATTGATCTGCTATTTACAGACCCAGAAGCTTTGCTTTATGTGGTTCTAGCCCACATGCCTGATAGATGTTATCTCCCCTTGAGTCCCAAAGGGTGGGAACCCATTTACCATAAGGAAGACACGATACCTGGCTGATACTAGTAAATTAACAGCAACTACTAAAAACGACTCAGTTAAATGCTTGTCCAGTAACGTTTATCAGTTTTCGAATGGAAGCAGTGAAGGGTTTTCTGGGTGCATTTGGGTCCCAAATATACCTTGGTGCGCTGGAGTTGACTATCCTTTTATTATGGCAGGTGGGGAATAGGAAGGTCTTAATTGACAGCACCATACGCTACTGTACCATCAAAGAATGGTTAACACGATCAGCTCTCAGTAAGCGCTTGCTTCACACCAGAGGCTGAGCCAGAGCTACCCTTGGGGGCCCAAAGACACGTCTGTGAGCTCCCATGTACTGGGAGCATAGTATCTGCCAGCACAGTGCACATACTACATGCATGTTTCATGTATCACATCATTCCTCTCCCACTTTACAGATGAGAAAACAGATTCAGAGAGATTAAGTGATTTGCCCAAAGGCACATGGCCAGTGAGTGGCAAGACCAAGGCCTCAGCTGCAATCTGCCTTCCTCAG
Organism: Kogia breviceps; assembly: GCF_026419965.1. Lineage (NCBI taxonomy): Eukaryota > Metazoa > Chordata > Mammalia > Artiodactyla > Physeteridae > Kogia > Kogia breviceps. The sequence continues at coordinate 38,131,484 of NC_081327.1, forward strand.
CACTGCTGTTGGGACGTAAGTGCCAGTCAAGGAGTGAGAAGTCTTTTCTATTCACCGCTATAACCTCATCATCCAGTACAGGACCTGGTTCAAAGCGTGTGCTCCATAAATATCTGATGAGAGACAGATGTCCAGGGCAACTGATGATAATTTTTTAGTATTTATTTATTTATTTATTCATCTATCTATCTATCTGGCTGGCTGCGCTGGGTCCTGGTTGCAGCACGCAGGGTCTTCGTTGCTGCATGCAGGATCTTTAGTTGCAGCATGTGAGCTCTTAGTTGCAGCACGCAGAATCTAGTTCCCTGACCAGGGATCAGACCCCGACCCCCTGCATTGGGAGCGCAGAGTCTTAACCACTGGACCACCAGGGAAGTCCCAACTGATCACATTGAGAAGACTCATACTCTGAAACCCCTCACCTCCCTGTTTATTTATACCTGATGCCAGATTGGGCATTCTTCACATATTTTTTTCCTCTGGAACTTCTCTTCACTTTATCGTACGATTTCGGCTTTGTTTGCTCTCTGCCCGCAGAGTCTCCCATATCTCAAGGGGAGCGTTCCTAGCCCTCCTTCCCAGCATCACACATTTTACAATACTGCCTCCCACTTCTGTACCATCAACTCTGGCCCTTGGCTGGTCCTTGATCAGGAGCTCCATCTCCCACCCATGAGAGGAAGAAGCAGGTCATTTAGAGTAGCAGGAGCTGATGATCCCTAGGGTGAGGCAATATATATATATCAGGCATTTAGGACAAGTCTCTGCATGACAAAAATCTCATGGTTTGTGCATTTACACCAGGCATTAGAGTTAATGAGATATTTTCTAAAAATTACTTTATTTTCATAAATTTTTAAAGCTCCAAAATCAAGTGGGATGGTTCACATTCTCCTTTCTTGGTCCCTTCTTCAGTGACCTCAGAGAAAAGAGATAGATGAATGGTCCAAGGAACACAGAGGACCATTTTTGAGGCATGGAGAAATACTAATGCCTTATTTAACAGTGAGTTATGACTTAGGAGTTCTTCATATATAATCAAATGTTTTAACAAAAATATATATCACCATAAAATCCAGTAGAATTGAATTCTAAGCAAAGATGTATGGAGTAGGTGAGTTTCCAATTATATAGTATCAATGCTTCTGAGGTGCTGAGGGTTTCTTCTGCAACAGGAAGGTTCTTTTCAGGATGTTTCTACTGCCTTATCCATGAAGAATCTATGTGTCCTGGTTTGGGAGTCTTGTAATATACAGTGGCCCTGTCCAGTGTAGAAAGTGCCTGAGACAAGAGCAGTCAGTCTCTGAGTCACACCCAGGCAGGACTTGTGTACTCCTACCTACAGCCTTTCTGTGATTATTCTGTGGCTGTTGACTGCTTTTCCTGGGGACCTAGCTAATGATTACAGTAAAATGTGACTTGGAAGAGCTTCCTGCCCCATCAGCCTTGGGAATCAACCTTGACATCACCGTGATCCAGGCAGTGCAGGTATAGAAGAGAAGGTGTGTATGTGTGTGTGTGTGTGTGTGTGTGTGTGTGTGTGTGTGTGTGTGTGTGAGTGGTGGTGATAGTAATGTAAGGCAAGGCAGGAAAACAAAATAATTGGAGCCTGGTCTTGCCTGGCACATACTACCAAGAAAAGTCAGGGCCAGAAGAGCAAACCCAATAATGGTTTTTCTATTAAATAGCTCCAGATGACACCCTCCCCCTGTACCCCATATTCAGGCCAAACAGTCACCTGCAATCTGCCCCCCAACATCTTAGCTTCATGCTTCAGCTTCAGTTTCTACCTTTAGCCCCTTCAGATTTGGACACTTCTGCATCCTCCCCTCCTGGACATCTAGAATTTGGACAGACATTTCAACGGAAACATCCACTTCTCACCCCCAAAGTGTCCAAAGACACTATTTGCTTTTAAACCCACAACAGCTAAAAGCAAGCCGAAGCACGTGTGCACTCCTGACTGTCCAGGCGGCCCTAGGTGCGAGGCTGCCAGCCGCACTCCGCCAGCGCCTGTGCCCTTGGGGCTCCACTCTCTTCCCCATCTTGTATTTCAGCAGCAGCTCAGTGATGAGGCTTCCATTCACTCTGCCCCGGCACTATTTATACACCTCTGCCAAAGCTCTTCCTGATCCCCTTCCTTTGAAAGGGACCCTGATGAATCCTCTCATAATGGCAGGAATGCAAGAAACAACAAGGGTGGAAAGGGATGGGGCAGTGTGTGATCCTACAGCTGTTACCATTTGGGGATCAGAAAGCTGGTGACATTTGTTAAAAGGCAGCCATACTACCATATATCTTAACGTGTCTATCTTAACAAGGACTTTTATGGATTTTATTCTAAGTACGTTTTTTAAATTAACTTAAGTCTTTTTAAGCCACAAGCCATTGGAACCATTGGAACATAAGCCAACTTGAATGCCCCATTTATTTCTTCCCTGAGTTCCTGCCCCTGTGAGCTCACAGCCCACTTACATGCATGTATGATGAGGGGAAGGAGAGGTAGACTGTTCATAAATAACCAAGCAATGACATAGGTATGCCACATATCCTCACTGAAGAAGAACCAAGAGCTGGAGGAGGCAGTGCATGGGTCCTAACTCAGATTTGCTGAATCAAATAATACTTTTTGGAGGAAGTAGTATCTAAGTTGAAACCTGAAGAGCTCTATAATTTATCATTATTTTATGTATATTCATGTTGACTTGTTCATATGATCTTCATCCCCAAATAGACCATAAACCCCTTCAAAAAAGGAAACATATTTTTCTTATTTAGTCCTGTATTCCCACTGTTTAATTCCAGAGCATGGGACATATTAAGTATACTCATGAATATTCATTGAAAAAAGAAATGAGAAGCCGTGGACTCTGCTTAATCCCCACCCACACACCCCATACACACTCAAAAAAAAACACTTCATTTCTCTTTAATTTCCTGTTAAGAATTCCCGGGTTAGTGGCTGAGGACAGCAGTCGAATGTTCAAAATGCCTTTTTTGGGATGTCCAAGAAAAATTTAAACTTTCGGTGGTGGATTATTCAACCTGGCAGAATTCAACAAGATAGTCACTGGAGTTTTATTCTTGACTTTACCACTGACCTTTGAAAGGCACTTCAACATACCAATTAGAAACTGCACATTTGCACAACTTAGCAAATTAATAGATGACCCCAGAAAACACCACTTTTTTTCCAATTCCAATTGGAATTTTTCCAATTCACTGTCAACTTTTCAATCTGGTAGTACCCAAATTGCTAAACACTTAGAACAGAAAAACAATGAAAATCCATTTTTCATCATCAACTGCCTTCTGCTTTCTTCATTTTTTAACCCCATGCAAAGTTAACTGCTTCTGAAGAAAGAAAATTGATTCTGTGTAGCCAGCGGGCTGCTGATTCAGCAGCCCCTTGAATCTGGAGCCACAAGCATTCCTGTGTTTGCTAAACTTGAGGCAGGGGAGGGATGGTGGATTCCACTGACTTTGCAGCTGTTTCTAATCTAGCTACAGGTCTAGGGAGTTCTAACCTGAAGTTTGTTTGAGAGTAATTCCTGAAATTATCAGTGGAATAAACTCCTAAGGACAGAGGCTTTCTGAAGACAAAAGTTTAAAATTTGGGAGACCCTATTCTTCTCCATAATGGAAAAGACCAGGAGGAGTTCATATAAAATTTCTCCTAGTTATGGGGAATAGAAAGTGAACTCATTCATGGATTTTATTTGGTTTAGCATGTGGTCTAGGTGCCTGTTTTAATTACCTGTACAAGGATATTAACATTACACCTGCTGGAAGCTTGCTTCCTCCATGGCCTATTTGTAAATACAGAATGTTGAAGATTTATGGTAATTGTAACATTAAAATTATCCTAGTCTTTTGTACAAATCTTATAACTGTTGCAGCTTACTCAATTCCAATTGCTTTGCGCAAATTGGCCTAATAACGAAAAGCCATACATTTTCATTAGTACAGTTGTTCTGTCTACTGATGGCTGACATTCTAACTTGATAAACAGCAGGACTCTCTAAACTGCTGATTTTGCAGCTCAGAACTCTCCACTAAGAAGAAATGAAATTTGACTTCTGAATATTGCTGGTAAAACTCATCCTCGAAGGTGTTATAAAACAGTGGGCCTATTGTTAAGACCACTGGAAAAGGCTACTTTTTATAAACCTCCTTTCTCTCATTTGTCAATGCACACCATAATGCATTTTAGAGGGTCATTCTTTCATGTCTGCATTCTTTTGACGGATATTTGCTGATTGCCTACTTGGTACCTGGTCCTATACTGTGTGTTATGAGGTTGAAATGTTATGAGCTTGACATGAATATCCAATATCTGGCGCACAGTCTCAATTCAATAGGTGGCAGAGTCTTTTCTCCTTTTTACAAGAGTGTAGGTAATATGGATACTAATGAGATACTAATAACATAATGAGTTTATTATAGTCAACATTTTGGCCAAGGAATTGTCATCTCTCATGGGAAAGACTTAGATCTCAGAGAGTTAGAAAGACTCCTCGATACCATCAAGCTCTCTCCCTGACCCACTCAGGGGTCAACCCACTGCTGTGCTCATGTTGACATGCCTTCGGCAAAAGTAAGCTCAGGACAACCTTCAAGGCAGATCGTTCCGTGAATAGGCAATTTGAGCAGTTGGATCTTAAAATATGCCTCAAATAATAGTCCAACCCATTCTCAGGCTCCTCTCAGACGTGGGAAAAGAAAGCCGCCTCAATTTTCTCTATTTGAAGACAGTTCTTTTTATGCCTAAGCCTTCTCTCAAGCTAATCACCCACTTTTCTTTAACTGTTTGTTTTAAGTTGTTGATGTAAGTTTTAGCTTCTTCTCTCTGTTGTTCACTTACGTCTGAATGTCAGCCAGTGAGCCTCTTATAAAATATTTATGTAGATTTGACTCGAAGTGAATGAGAAATAATGTCAACAGAATTTCCTCTGGGCGTCGTGCTTTTGAACCACTATGTATTCAACTACTTGGGTCTTCCCAAACAGCCCTCCAAGATTCCTGTTTTACAGTTGAGAAAACTGTGATTGGGCTAGGGAGGGTGGGAAGGAGACACAAGAGGGAGGGGATATGGGGATATAGGTGTAGGTATAGCTGATTCACTTTGTTGTATAGCAGAAACTAACACACCATTGTAAAGCAATTCTACTCCAATAAAGATGTTAAAAAAAATAAATAAGTAAAATAAAAAATAAAGAAATTTTTAAAAGGTAATGATTAGCCTATGGTCACACAGATACTAAATGGCCAAGTCAGCATTCAAACCCTGGGGCGCACTCCCCAAAAGTCATTTGATCTTTTCCATGCTCCACAGATCCCTTGTAACTGAAGTGTTTATGAGTCATTCCTCTCTGCATTATCTACAGAAAATGTTTCTCTTGTTAACACTGGACCTAAAGAATGAATATAGAGGAAAGATTTGTTCAAAGTAGCAGTTCTGTATTACCCCCTGAATGAAACTGAAGTGTAAGACAAGGAACCAGACAAAAGAGAATTATGTAGAATCAAGAGGACTTTAGATGATATATGAAGGCATTAATAGAAAAATGGCTATTCACAGGGTTATGATTGATTATGTATTTAAAATAAACACAGTTGGCTTTCTTTACTTTGGCTCTGAGAGGGGCTTAACTTTAGCACCATAATGGCCCACTGTGGTCTACATGGCAGGTGGCTGGTACATAAATCCCGGCAAGGGGCAGACTGAGGGGCCAATGTATGGATTCAATCTATGAACTTTGCATACCCTGCATTTTTGCAGAGAAACAAACCAGCAGTGTCTGTGTTCCCAAGTCTCTGCCTCAGCTTCATGGGAGAAGCAGTGAGACCCTACCTTTCCTTTAGCTTAAAAATGGAGTTGACTAAGTGCAATTAAAAGTTAATTGTGAGGGGCTTCCCTGGTGGCGCAGTGGTTGCGAGTCCGCCTGACGATGCAGGAGACACGGGTTCGTGCCCCGGTCCGGGAAGATCCCACATGCCGCGGAGCGGCTGGGCCCGTGAGCCATGGCCGCTGAGCCTGAGCGTCCGGAGCCTGTGCTCCGCAACGGGAGAGTCCACAGCAGTGAGAGGCCCGCGTACCGCAAAAAAAAAAAAAAGTTAATTGTGAGACTTCTCTGGTGGCACAGTGGTTAAGAATCCGCCTGCCAATGCAGGGGACACAGGTTCGAGCCCAGGTCCGGGAAGATTCCCACATGCTGCTGAACAACTAAGCTGTGCGCCATGACCGCTGAAGCCCGCGTGCCTAGAGCCCGTGCTCCGCAACAAGAGAAGCCACTGCAATGAGAAGCCCACGTTCCGCGAAGACGAGTAGCCCCCATCTCGCTGCAACTAGAGAAAGCCCGCATGCAGCAACGAAGACCCAGGGCAGCCAAAAATAAATAAATAATTACATTTATTTTTAAAAAGAAAAGCTAATTGTTGCAATTCCTCATGTGAAACACCTTTCCAGAGTATGGAAGGAGCGTTTTCATGAACTCTGAGGTTACAAAACTGTCCTCTGGGGTTATCAAGCCCACCCCTAATGGGATACTTTAGGAATGTTTACAAGAACTCCAAGGCACCATAATGCCTAGTGGAATACGTTAGGAGATGCAAACTCATCATTTCCACTCTTTCATATTTTACTACACATTTCTTCAGTATGGCAGCTCAGAAGAACATCAAATACTTTCATGATAGCAGTCCCCTCTAATAATTTATATTCACCAGGATATAGAAAATAGGAGGAACAACCAAAAGAAAAACAGAATCTTCATTGAAAATCCATTCATGTGCCAAAGGCAGATGTGTGGGGAATAGAAGGAACCTTTAGAGCTGTAATTGGCTCTGCAGATCATCTGGTCTACCATTTTGATATAGAGATGAGAAAACCAAAGCCCAGATAGGGCCAAAGACTTACCCACCACTGAAGAGAAAACTGTTTAGAGCCATCCCTATTCTACTAAACCAACAATCAACTCTAATTTGATGTCAGTATTATTCCATCACCCTCAGCATCATATGTGTAGGCAGACTCATGCAGTGGTTAAAAATTAGTGTAAATTTCTGATTACACACACACACACACACACACATAGACACATGCACCTCTAATTGAATTATCAGACATTTGTTCAATTATTTTCAGAAACATAGGCATCTTAACTATGCCATCTTTTTTTTAATCCTCCTGGAAACAAAAATGACAACTAAGAAACACATTATGCAGGGGTTAACTTATTTTACAGATTTTATGGATGAGAGATACAAAGTTTTGTTTAAAATTGCCATTTTCTTCTACTAATAACAACTGCAATGATAAGAGAGTTAACATTTACCAATCTATTACTATGTTCCAGGAATTATGCTTAGACTGTTTCTCAATTATATTTAAAATTTGTAATAACAATAATATTTATTAAATATTATTATTACACCCATTTTACAGAAAAAAGAAACTGAGGTTTCATGAGGTTAAGTAGCTTCACTAATGTCACAGATCTGGAAAGTGATAGAGATGAGATTTTTTTTTTAACATCTTTATTGGAGTATAATTTCTTTACAATGGTGTGTTAGTTTCTGCTTTATAGCAAAGTGAATCAGTTATACATATACATATGTTCCCATATCTCTTCCCTCTTGCATCTCCCCCCCTCCCACTCTCCCTATCCCACCCCGCTAGGTGGTCACAAAGCACCGAGCTGATCTCCCTGTGCTATGCGGCTGCTTCCCACTAGCTATCTATTTTACATTTGGTAGTGTATATATGTCCGTGCCACTCTCTTACTTTATCCCAGCTTACCCTTCCCCCTCCCGCAAGCCTCAAGTCCATTCTCTAGTAGGTCTGCATGTTTATTCTCGTCTCGCCCCTAGGTTCTTCTGACCATTTCTTTTTCTTTTTCTTTTCTTTTTTTTTAGATTCCGTATATATGTGTTAGCATATGGTATTTGTTTTTCTCTTTCTGACTCACTTCACTCTGTATGACAGTCTCTAGGTCCATCCACCTCACTACAAATAATTCAGTTTCGTTCCTTTTTATGGCTGAGTAATATCCCATTGTATATATGTGCCACATCTTTATCCATTCATCTGTCGATGGACACTTTGGTTGCTTCTGTGTCCTGGCTATTGTAAATAGATTAGAGCTCAGATTTTAACACAGAGAGTTGGACACCAAAAACCTACATTTGTACATACTGCTCCATTCTTTATGAAGGCAAGTATGAAGAATATGTAGCAAGGGGACATTTACTGATACTGTGAAAAAGAAAATACAAACATCTGCCTTGAACACTTTGAAGAACTAGGAGAAGTGAAAAATCAATAAATGATTTTAAAAGTGAGAAAAGCAAAAATACTTGATTGTGACTTGTGACCACAGTTATGCAAAAACATATGTCCATATGGACAAACATTGGAAAGATGAAATCATTGGTTTCTGGGTAGGGAGACTTGGAACTACTTACTCTAAAAATATTTTTTTTTAAGTCCTTCAGCTGATTACTGTTTTTATCAATATCATTTTAAAATAATCAAATGGTAATAAAATGGACTCTGCATGTTGCCCTTTGGTCATATCCCTATGGAACTCTACAGGTTAGATGAGAAAAATGATGAAACTACCCACAAAATTCCATGTTCCTGTGGCAACATCTCCTCCCCACAGCAGGGTACACCAGTGTGTCTCATTGGTTTCTGTTTCATTCAGCAGATATTGTTGGGTGCCTGCTATGTGCCAGATGCCTGAGCTGAGACTTGCTCTGCTCTTAAGATATTCTAGTGAAGTGAAAAGACAGAGACCATAATAGCTGTAGAGAAAAACCAGCAAAGAACTGCAGGCACTTGAGGAGGGGATACAGTACCTGAGTCAGGGGCTTCACAAAGGGTTTAACTGAGTGGAAACTGTTAGGATAATTACGAACGTGCTAGAAGAGGAAGCATATAACTGAGCGTAGGGGGAACTGTATGCAAAGGCATGGAGATGCAAAAACCAACACAGGCAGATGAGTGTGCCTGGGTGTTGATTGCATGTGGTGGTGGGGGCTAGCGATTGAAGATAGATGGATACTGGGGGCCACTTCTTAGAGGGCTTTATAAGCCACACTGAGGAGCTGCAGGATCCCTGGTTGCGTTTGGGTGGATAAGAGCCAGGAGAGAGCAGAGACCTTCCTGTTCACAGAGTTAGAAGTGTTCTCATCCCTCATGCTATCTACCACCCATGGATGTGAAGGAAAACCCTGAAGATACAGAGTCACTGTGGAGATAGGCTGGCTGGAGGCTCATCTCTAGAGTGGAGCACTTTGGGGGCACCTCCACCTGGCGTGAAGTGCTGTGTACACATCAATACACCACCTCCCAGACAGATCAGCCAACACACAATGGCCAAAGCCCTCGTTCTAGCAGATCTCAAAAGCCCCTCAGTACGTAGCCTTGTATGACCAGCCCTTGGGACAGACTAAAACACCATAAGCACCTACTTACAGGAAGTCTTTTCTGCAGTTTATGGTTTTCGTTTAGTTTTTAAGAAAAGAATAAGGAACAAGGGCTGTTCCCAGATAATCAACGGAATGGCATCCTGGCATCCTGCTATGTTCTGCTTTCATGTTTTAATAAGCTTAACAGTGAACACAACTCAATGTTATTAAAAAAGAAACAGCATATGGCTGTTTCTTCCCAGTCATCCTATAAATGTCCCTCCCTCTGTTGTTTCAAAAATATTAAAAGCTAATTGTTTTATTTTTCAATTGAGGCCTGCGTGTGTGAGAGTTCGTGTCCATATGTGTCCCCAGCACCATAGCGTTTTCCCGGTGCCATGGCTCTCCCTTGGGTGGCTGTTTTCCATTTGGTGGTGAATGGAGGGAATTCAAGTCCAGCCCTGGTGAGGAGTTGGCAGTCTGAGCTAAAACGCACCCAAAGATGGTACCGCCTGGGTTTTTGTCAGCAAAGGGATATGAATAATGGAAAGCAAGGGGAAGCAAAGATGCTGTTTCTGGAACCTGGTTCGACTGAAGGAGGTAAAATGGCTTTGATTTAAGCGGAGAGAAAGTGACACCATAATGAACTCCAGGATTTCATAGGTGAATTTTGCCATTTTATCAAGGGAACAGGCAAAACCCATGTAACTCAAAGTGCTGATGACCTCACTCCCTGGATTATGCAAGGTAGTAACTTCTGGGAGCAGGGAGACAGATTGGAACAAGTTTTAGGAGAAAATGACTGGGCTGTTCTCATTTAGAACCATCTTCCTTTCCTCAGTCCTACCCTGGCAAAAATGCAAATGGAAATTGCCTGGAAGTTCTTTGTAACCAGTCTGCCTCTGGAGGTAGTAAACTCTCCCTGGCCTTCTCTTCACTGAGCTCTGCTCCAACTGGAGCACAATAGATCCTCTGCCTCCTGCTGCCTCCGTTTGTGACGCTCCTGGGAATCAGAATCTGCAAATTCACCGCTAGGAGAGTCGGGGGCGCCCTGGTACAAGCCCACCAATGTGAAATTGAATTGTATCTCAGTGAAAAAGCAGCTTATTAAGAGTCATAATATTTCATTCCATTGCAGCTCACCAGAATTTTTTCAATAAGGATAACCTCTTCACCAGTCATCTGCAGAAAGTCCCTAGCATATGAGGACAGAGAAAGATGTCCTTTGTGACGTCTGGGCTACTTCTTCTAAGCCAACATTTCTATACTTTATCCTATTTACCTGGCTGATGTCAGTCTTACTTGTAGGATTATGTGTCCCACACTGACAGAGCCCAGGACTGGTTGGTTCATCTCTTTCTTCCCCATGCCAGGGTAAGGACAGGCTTGTGAGAGCTACTCAATCAGTATCTCATTCATTCATTCATTTGACGAATCAACTGAGGGTCTACTAGGAGCCAGGCACTGTGCCCTTGGACGACAGCAATAAACAAAAGAGGTATGGCTTTTGGACTCACAGAGCTTACGGTGTGAGGGGGAGGCTTGAATTTGCTGATAATTCTGGAGAGCAAGAGAAAGGAAGTAAACAGGCATGTGAGACTAAGGAGAGAGCTGCTTTTGGTCTGGGAGGGAAAGTATTTCTGAAAAGGTGTCATCCCAGTTGGTACTGGGGAGTGAGAAGGACTCAGGTGTACAAAGAGTGAGAGGCGAGCACCCCTGGAACCAAAGAGACCATGCTGTGTTGGAACTTGGCACGTTTGGGAAACTCGATGTGTCAGTTTGCCAGGGCCATCATAGCAAAGTGCCGCAGGCTGGAGACTTCAACAGCAGAAATGTATTTTCTGACAATTCTGGAGGCTGGAAGTCTGAGATCAAGGTGTCAGCAGGGTTGGGTTTTTCTGACACCTCTCTCCTCGGCTTGTACATGGCTGTCTTCTCCCTGTGTCTTCACATGGTCTTTCCTCTAGATCCATCTGTGTCCAAATGTCCTTGTCTTAAAAAGATACCAGTCATATTGGATCAGGGCCTGCTCAAAAAAATGACCCCATTTTATCTTAATCACCTCTGTAAAGGCCCTGTTTCCAAATACAGTCACATTCTAAGATACTGGGGGTGGGGGTTAGGATTTCAACATATGAATTTGGGGGGACACAGTTCAGCCCACAACACTTGGTGAAGGCCATTTGGGTTGGCTCTTTCAAAGTGTAAAAGGGCCATTGAAGGTAATAAACCAATGAGTCACAGGGCTGCTTTGCTTTCAAAACCACTGCTTTGAGAGAAGTGTGGAGAAGAGATCATGGTGTGGCAAAAATAAATGTGAGGAGACGCATTAGGAGCTGTTGCAGTTGCCCAGGCAAGAGAGGATGGTAGGAGTTAGGTCAGAGGAGAGGAGAGAGCGTCAAGATGGATCTGGAAAAAAGAGCCAGTTTTTGAATGAGTAAAGGAGTGAATGAATGAATGCATGTTAGTGAAATCCAATGAATGAATGAATGAATCCAGCCCCTTAATCACTGTGAAAACCCTGGCTGTGCCCTAATGTCAACAGAATGAGACCTCTCATCTTTCTGCCTCTGTCCCCTGTAGGAGAGAAACTTCTCTACCTAAACTGTCGGTGCATTTGGGTGGCGGCATGTGAAAGGGGATAAGCACTCTGTTCTCCTGTCACCCTGTCACACACCAGGCATTCCACGTGCACTGTGTGAGTGAGAGGAGTGCAAGGGCCTACCTTCACCTTGCTCAACTTTACTGGGGACGCTGGTGTTGGTATTTCTAATTCATCAGGCTTTCTACTTCTCAGACAACCCCCTGCCTTTGGGAATGTCTTTGCAATGTAAATTGCAAAGCAGTTGTTTTTAAAGAAAGTGGTTTTACTCAGTTGGGTTTGTGACATTAGCCAAGCACATTCTCCACAGTATTTATAACAGGGGTTTTATTCATTCACCTCACATGTGCACCCACAGGATGAGGGAGCCGTTCCTTGCAAGAGAGGTCCAAATGCTTGATGAATTGGTGCAGCCAGGGATTCATGCAACTGTTCAGTTGCAGCTCTGGATGGGACCTTGGTGGCACCACTCCCGACTCCATCCCAACAAGAATGTCCTTTAGAAAAGTCATGACAGGTACCCCAACTTCTTCTTGTACCCTCCCGGAAACCAGGAGTTCACCACTTTGCGGCACTCTCCCTCCCTCTTTCCACTGCCAATCCATTCGCACTGTTGGTGTTGATAAAGCAGAAAATGAGGTTGTTCTCCCCTTATTTACGTGGCTCTACCTGTCCTTTCCTGTGGTGGCCATTCACTGGTTTGTGGCTCCTTCTTCAATAATTCCATTTCCTTTAGTAGCCGCACGGGGCGGATGATTTCAATCCTTCCGCCAGCCTGCTTGTGTATCTCTCTGAAGGCCCATTTTGGTCACTGTCTCTCCTAAAATGAGATTCACGCATTGAGCAGAGTGTTCCAGGTGTGTATTCACCGAGAGTCTCTGTCTTGGTTCCTGGAACCGCCACTCATCCTGATATCTAACACTAAAATATGGGCACATCCTCCAATTTTCCTTTTCCTTCTTGTTAGAGACTGGATATTTGTGTCCTCCTTAAATTTCACGTGTTGAAATCCTACGCCCCAATGTGATGTTATGGAGGCGGGGCCTTTGGGTAGTGATTATTCGTGAGGGGGGAGCCTCCATGAATGAGACTGTCCTCTTATAAAAGAGACCCCAGAAAGCTCTCTTGCTCTCATGGGAGGAGACAATGAGAAGCCGGCAGTGTGCAACCCAGAAGCAGGTCCCCACTGGAACACGACCACGCTGGCACCGTGACCTCTGTCTTCCAGCTTCCACACCTGTAAGAGATAAATGTCTGTTGTTTCAAAGGCACCCAGTCTATGGCCCTTTTTATAGCATCCTGAACTAAGACCATCCTCTTTCTCCATGCAAATCCCACAACCTTGGGATATTTAGCCCTTAGCTTTCTCTTGGCTTTTTCCTTCCTTAATCTATTTACAACAACCCACTAGCTGTCCGTCCTTTTGCCCAAAGAGTATAAAAATCTCCAATGAAACTATAATAGCTGCCTCCAGTCTTCTTCTCTTGCCCTGACATTATAACACTGCCCCAGGGACTATAAATTGTGGAATCTGTGCTTGCCCTTTCCTTCCTTAAAGCCCTTCAATTAGTGTGTGTGTGTGTGAGTGTGTGTGTGTGGTGTTGTCAGTGTGTGTGTGTGGGGGTGTGTGTGGTGTGTGTGTGTGTGTGTGTGTGTGTGTGGTGTGTGTGGTATGGTGTGGTGTGTGTGTGTGTGTGTGTGTGAGAGAGAGAGAGAGTGTGTGTGTGCTGTTGTGTGTGTATGTGTATGTGGTGGGGTGTGTGTGTGTGTGTGTGGTGGGGGGACAGATTTTCAATGGCTCTACAACACCTTAAATTTCAAGTTCAGACTTCAAATTCTTGCCCTGCCCTTCATGATGCATCCATCCCCTGACTCCCTAGCTAGCCCTCTGTCCCATTCCTATCTCCATACAGCAATTTTGAATTCTGCAGTTATCCTCAACCTCATCAGATTCTTCCACTTAATCTGACTTCCCCTGCCAATAATGACCTTCCCCACTTCTTTGCTGGGGCGATACTTACTTACCTGTCAAAAATTAGAGTCTCATCCCTCATGGGGGGTCCCAACTGCCCAAATCAGGCTAGCCATACTATGCTTCTCTCCTGAGGCTTTTTCCTGGTCTTGAAGGACAAACATATCACAGTGGAATGTACTTGTCTGGTGACGTGTGCGTCTCTCCCGTTCAACCATGGACCCTAGTTCATTTTTATCTTGGTGTCTGGGACCATACCTAGCATGGAGGAGATGTTCAGTGCGTGTTTGTTGAGCTAAACTGTCATCCCCAGGGAATGGGGTTCTGAAGGTTAGGGCTGCTCTGGTGTATCGGGGGAGACCATATCATGTTTCACGTATTCATTTCCTGAGTGGCATTTGGGCATAAGGAATATGTAGTGTGCTACATATTTCTTATGCCCAATGTCAACTTGAAACCCAAGCCTCACCAGGGCTTTGGTAAAAACCCTGCATCTAAGCAGTTATGGTTTACACTGCAGTTGGAACAGCAGATCAAAGACAGTCCAACAATACCTCATCTCAAAAGACTTGGGCATTCTTCATGGACCAAACACAGCCTCAACTCTAATCACTAGTAACCTCTTATTTCCTCAGCCCAACCCAGAACATATATTAAATTGATTTGCTAACTGTCCTACTCAAGTATTAGGGAAGAAAAATGTACCCACATTCTAATTAGTAATTTTTTAAAGTAATTTTATACATACTTTTATGATCAAACAATGCAATATAAAACAGATATTTAAAACTTATCTTAAAATATAGCAACCCTGATAAGCATAATTTAGAAATCTTTAATGAATTCACCTCAATTAGCCTTTAATTAAATAGCTCATTAAAAGCTGATTTGAATACTGCTCATGGAGAAATCCTTGTTCAACTGTCGTGACAGAACAGGAAGTTAATGTAGTTAAAATTAAGTGCAATTTTGGGGGAACAGCCTGAAAGTCATAAAGCTACAATAGGAAATAAAAGCTCTGAACTTTGCCTGACACCTGAGACTTTTCATCATAACCAGAGGCTTAAGTGAATGGTAGACTTGAGGCCCCGGGCAGGGATCATGTTTTTCTACCCCTTGTTCTCAGCTTGTGGCTTAGGACTTTATAGGTAAAAGGTTACTATTTGATAAATGAACAAATGAATGAATGAAAGAATGGACAGGCAAAACAGATCTGCACAGATTCTAAACTCAAGCAAAAGGTAAAATAATTTAAAATAAACTTACATTTATGGAGCTACCCACCTACCATGAGTCAAATGTTTTGAGAGAATTTTTTTAATCTATTTCTCCTAATAGCCCTTCATGCTGGGAGCTAAAATATTATTCCTATTTTTCAGGTGAAAAAACAGGGGAACAAAGTAGTCAACTAACACAGGTAGTAAATATCTTGGCTGACATTTTAGCTCAGATGGAAGAGAAGAGAACCCCCAATATCTAAAATTCTTCAAGGCCTCATAATAGACTTAACTGAAAAATCATATATTTGGTATCAGCCTTCACCTTCTCATGCCCTCCCGCTGCTAACTCCTTCTGAAGAACATGTCGCCAAGGCTCCGGCTTCTGTTTCCGTAGCTCTGTCATTCCTGGGACATCATCCGCCGGGTGTTTATGCCGGTGAATGCTGCTCAGGTGCCGCCCCCTGGGCAGCCGGAGACGTTGAGGACCAGAAGCAGCCTTTGGAAGGCGCCTTTGGGCTCCCAGCACTGCCAGGGGATAGTGCACCCTCTGGGAAGGGAGCAAAGAAAGACAAAGTTACCGTGTTCACCATCTCAATCCTTTGGGGCTGAATCTGGCAGATTTTAAAGCAGGAAAGCACCTAGGGAATCTATCTGACCTGAAATTCCCAGCCCCAACTCGGGTGTTCCTAGACTTACTGATACATGGCTGCCGCGCGGGAAGCCTCAGTCAGAGCTGCAGGGCCTGGCTTGCAGGGGTGCAGCTGGACTGAGCTACAGCAGACGCTCAGAGGCATCAAAGCCTTGGGTCCACGGCTTCAGGAGAAGGGCCTGAGGACGCCCAAGGAAGATGGTGCCCTGTTCTCCGCGCAGCAGGAAGCAAGAATCTGCCTGATTGGAGGTAGACCCCCAACCAGGGTGCAGCAGGAACCACTGTGGGCAAACCAATGCTCAACCCACAGCAGCCGGTGCTGCCTGCCCAGAGCCACCTCTGGCCGAGACGTAGGCTTGAGCAGAAGTGGAGCATCTAAGGGTCCCAGGATACAGGGGCTGGGGGCCCAAGGTTTTCCAGCATCTCCGTAATGGCTGCGGTGAGAAGATGGAGAGGCCGTGGTAGGCAGAAGCGTGGGACCAGTAAGCAGGGATCCGTTCCCCCCTCTTGTGCACCACCGACTGTGCACCTGCTATTGGGCCAGCCAGTCTCTTCCACTCGGCCTCCCCCCTCCACACCGGTTATGTCAGGCAGGGATTGGCACTCTTCCCGTTTTGTAGAGATTAGGGAGGCTCAGTTAGGACAAGAAGGTCACATTGATAGTGTGTAGCAGAGATGGGGTTCAAACCAGGTCTCTGACTCAATATCCCACGCTGGTTCATATGCAGCCTAAAGAGTGTGGCAAGAAGGCAGATGACATCTCTGATCAGCAAGGTCCCCTGAAAGCTCAGGCTGGGACACGGGAGCCCCGTGCCCTGTGGCCTCCGAACCCTAGTGCTAATCTGGCCATGCGTCCTCTTCTAACCCCAATGCCCGCCCGGGACCTAGCACATACTAAGCGCTCCGGAAGTGTGAGCTGCTGAAATAAGGGAATGCAGAGGGCAGGAAATTCCTTGAGGTGTCTTCTGTTTCTTTTATGCAAATGTGTTCTGAACCTCCGTTGGTTAAATCTACTTAATCTACTGCCCATGAATACGTTTTGAAATGTGTAAAACTGTGTACAGGAAGCTCTGTATATCTGTCCCCTGTCCATTTCTGCAGCCCCACCTCCTGCCAGGTTCTCACTGCCTTTCTGTGTTCCTGCCTCCCCAGCATTTCGCCTCCTCCTCGAATGGGCCATGGTCCTTTGCCTTATCGCCCTCTTGGCATGGGCTCCTCCCCCTGGCTGGATGCTCTTCTCCTTTGTTACACCTTTACTTGCTACTTCCTACTCATCCACCCTCTCTTCATGGAGGCATCCACAGTAGACTCAGTGCCCACATGTGTCATCCTGTGGGACTATGTGTGATTTCCTTCTTTACAATATCATAATTCTATACATGTACTGAACATCTTCAGCCTCCACGAGGGAAATCTCTGAGGAGAGATGGTGTCTCTTGCTCACCGTGGGATCACTGGCAGCTGGTACCTAGTAGATGCTCAATAAATATGTAATACTAAATGAATGAATGAATGAATGAATAAAATGAATTCGGGGTTGTTAATATACACATGTGAACAATTCCAAGATGTAAAATAAACAAACATTTGTGTTCACATCTGTGTAAATAGCTCACTTGTCTGCCCTATCCAGACAGCCCCAGGAGGCTCACTGCATTCCTTTCTTCATTTGTCAGGATGCCTCGAATCTATAGGCCCGGCTATGCCATGTCAGCATTTCTGAGACAGGTAAAGGACTTCTAGGAAGGTTAAGTTAGAACCACAAGTTCCATTTCCAGACCAAGGAACCTATGGGACACAGCATCATTAAACTGAAGGTAATGGGTTCTGAATACATTGGAAATTTCTTCAGAGGTCCACCAGCGAGCATGAGAAGATTCAGGCTGGGTTTCCATCTCCTTCTGTGTGTAACTAGCACATTCATATTCTCATGAAGCTCTCGGCGCAGTAATACAGTGTGGGTGACAATCAGGCGTTCCCTTGCAGAGGCCACTGAATCTCATCATGCATCCCTCAATCATTTATTCCCCATTCAGTCCTTATTTTCTTATCCATTACCTCCTTCAGTCCTTCAGTTAGACCCTAGAATACAGGATCCATCCATCCATCCATCCATCCATCCATCCATCCATCATTTGCTTTTCTAAGCATCTGTTCTTTGCCTAAGACCACAGTCTTGCCCCACAGTGGGGCCATTCTCAGGCATGGTCCACACAGTCTCCCAGAGGCCCCCAGCAGGGCTGAGTGGCCATAGCATCCATCTGCTGCTTCACATAACTTTTACTCACCTGCCCCAATTCCTTGTCTCACTTCTCCACTCTCTCGCTGCGCTCCCTAAAATCACCTCCCAAATAAATAACTTGTACCCAGACCCTTGTCTAAAGGTCTCTTTTGGGAAAGACAAAGTAAGACATCATCAAAGAAACAGGTTCATTTCTTCTAGATCACCTACACTACCTATGATTATGTATTTATTAGAGCCAGTCTTTGCTAACTGTCCATGTCCATCTTTAGCTCCAAGAGAACTGGGACCCTCGCAGCTGTTAGCTCTCCATTGACTACCTGGTGTCCGGCACAAAGCAGACGCTCAAGGAATCTTCCTTAAATGAGTAAAAGGATATACCAGGCTGTGTCCCCAGTGCTAGGGATTAAATTATTTTGACTCAATCCCTGCTCACAGCCTGAGAGAAGCAAAGTGTAGTATTTATAATATACTTTCACTGAAATACATGTCATTCATTAGCATTAGATGTTAGGAGGTCTTGGGAAAGTGTACTGAACCCAGCTGAAGGATGATCAGTGAAGGCTTCCCAGGGAAGTGATCCCAAAGCCTCATCACCCAGGGGAAGAAGGGCACATACGCCAGGAGTCTGTGGGATTATTGAGAGAGGCAGAATACAAGGATCTTCTTCATGAGCTTGATAGTTAGGAAAGTTAAAGTTATAGCACCCTCGAACTCAGAGGCTCGGACCAGACTTGTAATATTGTAAATATTAATAATGGACGCTGAATAGCGAAAGTATAGGCAACAGTGGGAGCACTGAGCTTGAGTGCTCAGATGTGGCTGGTTCTAGAAATTAGGGTGATCTAAAAATCCTCTCGTGGAGGTGCCCTCTCATGTTTGGGAGGTGGTGATTAGTGAGGCAGGGGGCCTGGCCCAGGAAGCTTCCTGTCTACCAAGGCTTTATCAGTCCCCAGGGGCTGGGAGTCATGTTTAGGGAGCACTTGCCTCCCCCGCAGAGCCTCTGAGTTCTGAACTCTGCTGCCGTCTTTCAAGATCTATACCTGCAATTGTCAACAAATTCTGTTTTCGTTTGTAAATGTCCTTTACGGTGGGACAGATTTGCAAACTTGTCCTTCAACCGTCATCACTGAGTGGGATCCAGGTTTGTCTCTTGTATTATGGTGAGGCTGCGTGCTGTAACTAACAACCCCAGAACCTCAGCAGCTTAATTTACGAAAAGTGTATTTCTTACTCATGTTATGTGGAGTTGGATGTGTGAAGGGTCGTCTTCCAATACTGTGAGTCAGAGACCCAGAGCTCTTCAGTCTGGTGGTTCTGCCATCCCCTGGGGTCCCAGAGTCCCCCCTGGATGCTCTACACCCTTCCTCCCAGAAGAATGGGGAAAAGCCTCACAGGTGGCATGGGAGGTTGTACTGGTTGGCCTGGGGAGGTCTTCTGTTTCTGTTCACATACCATCGGTCATAACTCAGTTCCATGCTCCACTGAAATGCATGGGAGCCTGAGAGCAGCTGTGTTCCCAGGCAGAAAAAATAACAGGATTCTGTGAAGACCTAGACTTCTCTCCCATAATTTCAAGACACGTTTGAAAGGATGGGACCATGAGAAGATAACCAAAGATGACATTCCCTATCAGTTAATGAAATGCAGTCTGCCTTTACTTTTCTTGATGAGATCATCTTTTCTGCTTTTCATCTGATATGAAAAGTCTGTTGTACACATTGACCTGGAATTTGACTGACAAAATTGTGTTAATATTAGGAGTTACTGGAGAATATGTATCCAAAATACCTTTCTCACTTTAGGACATATAAGGTCAAAAAATTAGTGAAGTTCAAGGAATGGACTTCCTCTTTGGCAAAAAAGAGTGATGTTAGTTCTTATGAAGAGTTCAGAGAAACTGTGTGTGTGTGTGTGTGTGTGTGTCTGTTTATTGTATGTGTGCCTATTGTGTGTGTGTGCATCTAAAAGACCTTGGAAGAGGTGATGTCGAGGTATAGCAAGTGAGAATGTATCCCCAGTATCTGTGTCCTAGAAAAGCTCTACTTTAGAATCATAGGAGCTGAAGTGATTTTTTCTTTATTAAGAACAGAGTTGAGCCTCCAAGGTCAGCAAACATGCTAGATTGTTATTATAAGCATCTCCATTTCAAAGGGAAGTAAACCAAGACTGAGAGATGTTAACAATTTCCCCCCAAGGTTATACAGCTACTAAGTGGTAGAGGTAGGGTTGAAACCTCCAAATCTGACATGAGAGCCCATGCTCAACAGTATGGTTTTCTAAGCCTGTTGGAAGTAGTTACACGTTGCAGGAAAAATGCATGCAACTCATTGGTAACCACTGCATACTACTGCCTGAAAATTTGGTGTGAAGTGGAATAAACAAAATCCATAGCCCCCTACCCACTACAACCATGGTTAAAATTTTAGCAAAAATTAGAACAAACAGTATTTATTAATCACCTCACTCCCCATGTCCCACCATCAGAAATCATTCTTGCTAAATGACTAATTCTGTCCAGTCTTTCTTCCTTATACTGTTGAATCACCCTTAGTATCTTCTCTAACCTTGGAGTTAGAGAAGCCAAATAAACCTCAAGGTCAGTCCAGACTGTGCTTTTACTGAGAAGGCTGTTTTCCAATGCAGAATCGCAGTTTTGGAAACTACAGACTCAGGGATGTTACTCCTCGTAATAGATCCATTTCAGGAAAGGTGGTGTGGCCAGTGACAGCTTCCCAGTGATGTTTCAGTTCTTCGGAAGGGACCAAAATCAGGGCCGTTGGGTGCTCTAAGTACACTGTTATTAACATGTGTGCATTGAGTCTAAGTATTGTGACATCTCTCCTTTTCATCTTACTATGGAATAATAGAAATAACTGAGGAAAATTTAAGTAGAGTTCAGTAGACACACCCATTCATTCCTCCAATATTAATTGGTGTGTGTTCTCTGCACAAAGTGCTATAGCAGGTATGAAGGATATGACACAGATAAAGTTGTACCTTATGGTGTGTTTTCTATTTGGAGTCTGGGAAAAGGGCTGTGGGAGTTCAGCCCTTGGTCACCAATGTTATTTGTTCCTCTTAAGTATGGGAGGTAGAAGGGACACCTCAATATCACCAGTTTACTAAGGAGAAAACTGAGACTGTAAAAAGTGACTCACTGACGGTGAGACACAAGTAGAAAGTAGTCAACCCAGAACTCAAACCTATGTTTGTGATGTTTCTCGTGTAAACTAGGGCATTGTAAGAAGTTAGAAATTGTCATTTAGATACATTGTACCAAAAATACCACAAGACCCATCCTGCCTAATAACTACTTTCCTAATCTTCGTGAAGCATCATGATGACAGATACCTGTCAGGATTTTCTTCTAGTTATAAGCCCAAAACAAGCCCATGTTTTCTCTGCCTCTGAAATTGTGCAGTAAAGTACCTAGCACAGTGCTTGGCACTTGACAAGTGCTCAGTGTATATCATATAATTCTGTACTTGTCACGTTTGAGATGAGGATCACATGATTACCAAATTATCTACTTTTCAACTGTGCACCCCCTCAAAAAAATCAGGACTATGCTTATTTTGGTCTCTGAAACATTTCCATAAATTATTTAGGGAAAAAGTGCCAGTTTACTAGCAAATAAAATTTAAATCTTGGCACAAATCTGCTATAATCTCAACATGTTTAAAAAGGTGCCTTTGTCCATTGTCTCACTTCTAACGATTATTGCCCTTAAGTCTTGGGCTGATGTTTTTTAACAAGGAATGGATTTGAGTTGGGTAGGAGTAGTCACACGGCACGCAAGGTAAGCCTTAAAAGGAGCTTTTCTTCTTGGCCATATCACATGTGTATAAATTACCTTCAGTAGGGAGAGTTTTATTATTAATCATTTGTGCCAATAAACATCTCATTAAATCTAACTTACACTTATGGAGTATGCAGTTGTCATTATATAAATACTATTTAATTACGTAATGGCTCAACTATTAAGAAATCTGTATTTAACTGATATTCAAACCACACTCATAAAATGCTCTATCCTAGGGACTATTTGAGAATTCCATAATCTTTTGATTAAAGACTGTAGTATTTTACTGATTGTATTTGGTTAAGCCATGTTGTCTTTATAATAAGGTGTGTTGATATTAAAAAATGATTAAACATTTTCAAGAGAAGAGCCACTTCATATTCACCCACCTTTCATCTCCATATTATGAATTATATATTATTCTTTTTTACTTCTATATCCTTAATACATTTTTCTCTCTCTTTGTAGGCGATTATACAGTGACCCATTCATATAGCTCATGAGACGTCTCTATTTTTTATGAATGTCTGTACATATGGAGGAAATGAGTACAAAATTTATGACCAGTTGGACCATATAAATTTTTTGTGTGTAGGGGGGTATAGTCATCACACTGAACTGTTCGAATTTAAGAGGAAATTATTTTAGAATAGTATGGGGAGTGATGAATGTTTAAATCTAGAAACTCCCTTTAGCCTAGTATGTGACCAAATTCCACATAAGTCGAGGGTTTGGGAAGGCTCACTGTAACGCTACTTTGATGTATTATATGAGAGATGGCAGGAGACTCAGAGGCCAGAGCATAATGAGTGGGTGTTGGCTGCTAGCTGCTGAGAAGAGGGAGAACGGAGATGGAATTGGGCTGAGTCAAGTTTAGGGAACTCACCTGTGAAGGGTGATGGTGTCCAAGGAGGCATGATACACTCAAATTTGGTCTCAGCTCAATGCATATATGCAAAGTAACCCAACATCAGAATTCTTCAGGGAGCAGTTACACTGGAGATGTGGTTAGTGCCAGAACGGCTTTGCAGCCTGCCCCAAAGAGAAGGCAAGAGGAAGAGCCTGCGGTCATCCCAGGAAATGCGGCAGGTAAATGACCCACTATAGAGTGTAAGCTCTGCAAGGCCAAGACCCACACCTTTCTGGTTAGTGGTTATATCCATTGCCTCCAGCATAGAGCCCAGCACACTAGTTTTCTAGAAATACTTGCCAATTTGTGGGTGGAGGGAGGATGCAGCCAGTGTCAGGGCACAGACAGAGTATCAGATTTGGTGAGCTCGGGTTTAGTACATGGTTGGAAACCTGAGGCACACCCCCAAGAAAAAAGCCAGCTATGTGGACTAGTCCTGGAGTAAAAGGCCACATCTTAGGACAAGGGAAGGCGTGTGACGCTCAGAGCTCACTCAAGGAGCGATGGGTACCAATCCTAGGTGGGATATGTGTCTAGGGTTCTCACTTATGCATTCAGTAATCATTTACTGGGCACTAGCTTTGGTCCAAACATCATGTGAAATGTTGGGATGCAGAGATAAAATGTCATGATATCTGGCTTGGGAGAACTTCTTCCCTAGTTGGGAAAAAGGCATTCAAACACCCTTACAGGGTGGGCTGGCACAGGGTGGTATGTGCAGAGTCTCGGCACAGCTGCCTCCAGGATGGTGGTCTGGATGTCAGGTCTTTGAGAATAAGTTCTGAGAGCCCAGATTCTTCTCAGTAGCAGGGCTTGAACATTCTAGAAACTCCAAATTACATTTAAGGTGTTGGTGATGTCATTTCAAAAAAACACTTGAACTGGATCAGGGAAAGGGCTTTACAGATATTAACTCATTTTATCCTCCCAGTAGTATTGAGGAATAGGTACTAACATTTCCATTTGACAGATGAGGAAGCAAGAATTCAGTGGTTAAGCCATTTGCTCAGGATCCCACAGATAGTGTTTGGGGAATTCTGAATTTGAACTCAGAAAATTTCACTCCAGAATTCATCATCTTAAACCTTACACTGTAGTGTGCTCCATGATGAGTTCAGAGACAGGGGAGATGAGTGTGGGGTGAAGTTGGTGGAGGTGGCTGGGTGGGTGGAGGTGTCTGGGGGTGTCTGGTGGAGGATATGGATGAGTTAAATCCCTGTGTGGAGGAGAAAGGCCAGCCATTTTAGAATGGGACTCTGGTGAAAGTGAAGGCATGAGCATAGAAATCCATTTGTTCATTCAAGAGCTACTTATTTAGCATCTACACAGCATGCCGGGCCCTGCACTAGGTGCTGGGCATGCAGCGGTAAGCAAGGGGGGCGGTGAGGCCTCCTTTGCTTGGAGCTCCCAGGCTAATGAAGAATTCAGACAAGCCAATGGGTGATTCCAACAGCACCCAGTAGGTCAAGTTCAGCATAGTGGGGACACAGAGGATGGGCTCCTGACCTGCTCAAGGGAGGAGTTCTAGAAGTGCAGCATGAAGAGAGCAGCATTGAAAGGATCTAAAATGAAGGTTGAGAAGCATGTTCAGCCATTTAGCAAGGGGAATGGAGGCAAAAGTGGAGGAGTTTCAACTTAAAGAATCCTAAAAGAGGCAGCAATCGAAAAGGATCTCGGGTTCAGAGAGACTAGCTGCTCAGCAAGCACTGCTCCGGGGCTTCAGAATGGTGTCCATAAGCCCTCGCCAAGGGCAGAGGCTTTGTATCTCAGAGGATAATATTACTGATCATATTTGGTTCTTCAAACCCAACCCAACTTTCCCCTTGTATCATCAATTTAGTAGGTTTAACTAAAGTATACGATGTTTCTGTTCCAGTCTGCTTTGTGAAGTGCTTATGAAAAGACCCTTTATAAATCTCTATAATAATGAATTATGAACAACAAAAAAAGGGCTGCAGCATCCATCCTCTGTCCTGCTCCTCCAAGGGGAAAGCTGAGTCTGATTCATATATTCCGCTTCGTCTGGCCTTGTTTTCTTTCGAAGACAAGAGAACAACATAACCTTAAGCTATCTGGTAGAAGTAAAAGATTGATGCAAACTTTACTGTGTAAAAGTGGGGTCCTTTTCAGCCAGAAATGAAAACAATTGAATACTATAAAAACGCACAACATACTTGAGAAGAACTTATTTTATTCAAACACGAAGAACCTTCACCCTAGGAGAAACCTCTTTATGTGAAAATAAATAAATTAATATGCACCTCATAAGAAATAGATGTCTGTGGCAGTTTCAAATCTTGAAGCCTGAAAGTCTGACTGCCTCATTTTAAAAGTGCAGACACCAATGAAATGACCCAGGACGTGACATAACTCACTTAAGATCACCAAATAAGAATGGGTAAATTCACACCCAGAGAATTTGACTCCAGAACCTTCTTT
Source organism: Kogia breviceps (assembly GCF_026419965.1). Classification (NCBI taxonomy): domain Eukaryota; kingdom Metazoa; phylum Chordata; class Mammalia; order Artiodactyla; family Physeteridae; genus Kogia; species Kogia breviceps. The sequence goes on from NC_081327.1 coordinate 38,156,737, forward strand.
CACAACCACAACAATATGTTAAGTCTCGCCTTCCAGACCACGTTGAAAAGTTTGCCAATCATCCTGAGATGCTCCAGAGCACACAGAAGAGAGGAACTGCCAGAACCCTCAATGGCTGAGCCCCCCCTGAGGGAGCTGGAAACACCTCTGATGGCAAGTTGTCCTGAGACCACCTTCTGGGCGTTCATATCTCATTGTCACGCTCATTATAAAAGAGCATCGATGTGTCTGATTAAAATGGCTTGAGCAGAGGATGTGGCTGCCAGGCTCCCGGGGGCACCAACAGTCACAGCACCCAGTGCAATCCAGCCCAGCCTGGACCACTGGCACGTGATACCCAGTCCTGGTTCTGTTCACAAATCCACTGAGAAAGCAGAAGGCAGAGGAGAGCTGGCCCAACAACAGCTCATATAATAAAGACCTAACTTGACTTTACCCCAGGAACAAATCTATGGTATAATCCACTATAAAAAAAAAAATGGACATAATTATAATGATCATTGTTAAAACTTTAAAGGACAAAACCACAAATAAGCAAAACACTAACATAGTCTCAAAGTGCATTAAGAAAAGCAGAATATCCAAAGTATGGATATGGGAGGTGAAAACTGTACTTTCTTCAAGATAAGCAATGATCACCAGCAGCATTATTGTTGCTATTAACAATATTATTATTATTATAATCACCATTTTTTAGTGTCGACTACTCCGCTGATCGTTTCAGATGGATTAATTCATAATTCATCAATCTCCACAACAACACTATGGGATGGGTTTTTTATCCTTATTTTCAAAACAAAAAGAAAATGAGGGCTTCCCTGGTGGCGCAGTGGTTGAGAGTCCGCCTGCCGATGCAGGGATCACGGGTTCGTGCCCCGGTCCGGGAAGATCCCACATGCCGCGGAGCGGCTGGGCCCGTGAGCCATGGCCGCTAAGCCTGCGCGTCCGGAGCCTGTGCTCCGCAACGGGAGAGGCCACAACAGTGAGAGGCCCACGTACCACAAAAAAAAAAAAAAAAAAAGAAAAAGAAAATGAGGCTTAGTTGGTATGCCCAAAATCACAGGACTAGTAAATATGGAAGTAGGGTGTTCAGAGTTGGTTAATTAGGGACTGACAACATCCTCTGTGACCTGAGCTTTTCCCACCCTTCTGCTCCGCCATCCCCGGTGGGTCAGCTTGTCCCCAGATGGCTGCTGTGATCCCGAGCATCGGAAGCAGGCAGAAAGGGGCTTTTCCCTGCCTCCATGTGTCTCTCACGAGAAAGCCTCTCAGTACATCTACCATCATAGCTCATTGACCAGAAGTGGATCCTAAACAAATGATCCCACTGGGGATATATTTTCAAAGCTCCCAGGATGCTTCTCATGGGCAGTCTGGATAGACAACCATTGGTCAAGACTAACTGAGAGTCACTGGCTGGGTCTCAGAGGGGTACAGACACCCCTGAGGCACCAGGTGCCAGACACTGACCAACTTGGGTCCCTTTGGCAAAGAAGATGGGGGTGGGTATTAGCACCTCCACGCCCCCAGGCCCCCGCAGCCAGCATGGGGAGGGCCAGTGATCTCATGGAGAACACACACGTCAAGCTGACCGAGGGTTCCTAGCGGCCACCCTGCTCTTGCGGAAGGTCCAGTTTCCGTCACAAACCCCCAGGGTCCTGGGTTCTTTGCTGGCAAGGGGGTGATTACAAATGCTTTGGCAAATAATCGGAAGTCCTGTTGTATTGTAGGGAGATTTTGGGGGTGGCAGGAGAATGATGGCTTTTCCATCAAAGAGGAGGCCACTGGGCAGAAAGAAGGCTGAATGACTGAGTGGTTCTGCTGCAAAACCCTTTCTAAGACATTCATCGAAGGGAAGTGTCAAAGGTAAACATGCAGATTCGTTTTGGTTTTGTTTTTGTTTTTTCCGTACGCGGGCCTCTCACTGCTGTGGCCTCTCCCGTTGCAGAGCACAGGCTCCGGATGCGCAGGGTCGGCGGCCATGGCTCACGGGCCCAGCCGCTCCGCGGCACGTGGGATCTTCCCGGACCGGGGCACGAACCCGCGTCCCCTGCATCGGCAGGCAGACTCCCAACCACTGCGCCACCAGGGAAGCCCTTTTGTTTGTTCGTTTGTTTTTCAGATTCTTTTAGGGACCAGATTTTAGGCAGGTGTTTTCCCCTCTCCCCTCCCCTCCCTTCCTCCCTCCCTGTCTCCTTCTCTCTCCCTCTCCTGTTTATAGCGGTGAACTTAATCACGATGAACTGAGTCAGGTCTGGTCCCCTTGCCCTGTACTCACAACTGCTCCCACGCCTCCTCCTTTAGGATGACAACCTCCCGTGTCACATATTTATAATGTCTATTATGTTTAATAATAGATATTATTCCGGCCAGGCTATTAGTTTCTCAAAGGCAGGCGCAATCCCCTTTCTCATTTTCCTCAACTCCTCTAGAGGCTAACACGATGCCTGGCCCGTGCAAGGCACTCAGAGTCCAGTTAACAGTGGACTGTCGGGTCTTCTGGATCACAGCCTCAAAGGGAGAGACAGCCCACCCGGGCTGAGGAAGCGGAAGCCACTGCAGGAGGTGAAGTATGCCCACTTCAGAGAGTCAATGAAGCTTGTGGGAACAGGAGCGTGTGAGGTTCAGGGGGCCCCGCCTCTCTGAGCAGGACCATGACGTGTCGGGTGCGGCGGGGGTGCAGCAGAACGCCCGTGCCCTGCTCACGCCTCTCTGTAACTGTCAGTGCTTCTCAACTGCACATCAGAATCACCTGGAAGACTTGTTAAGACAGATTGTGCCGCTTCCCCATTTGTGACTCACCGGGTCTGGGATGGGGTCTGAGAACGTGCCTGTCCAACAAGTTCCCAGGCGAGGCTGACGGTGCTAATCGGGCACTTTGGGAACCACTCTTCCTGACGTCTCCCGGAGGAGTTCGCTCTCCATCTCAGGAATTCACAAGCTCTCCTGAGGATTGTTGAGAAGGACCGGGTCAGCCCACATCTCTCTGAAAGGAGGCTGACCCCTTCCACCAGGTCTCTGGGTAGACACCAAGTCTTGGGGAGATGGCGCTCCGAGCCAGGCCTTCCTCAGTGGAGCTGGTGAACATCATGACTCACGAGGCTGCGGGAAGAGTCTAGCGCAGCAGCCCCTCCTCTGTGAGTTCAGGGCTGCAAGGTGGGGGCCCAGGGGGGCGCTCAGCACTGAAGACGCTCACTTCTGGCTTTCAGGACTCCCACCTCGGGTCTTTTTTCCCAGTCACTGACAGTGTCTTTATCCACCAAAGCATTTCAACAGACGCTCAGCTCCCCTTGCATAACCCTTGGACCGCCTCATCTCGGGGCCTCTTGCTCTGTCCTGGGTTTTCCATGTCTGCATTTGAGTTCTCTTTGGCCTGGTCAGAGTTCTCCAATGTACTTGGCAGTGGGGTATGCATTTGAAAAAAAAAAAAAAAAAAAATGGCTGGGATAATCACACCCTGCTTGATTTCTGAGGTAAAAATAGATTCTCTGCCTTGTGGAGAAACCAGAGGCCAAAAAAGTCCAGAGCAACATCAGTTCTCTCTCCAGTGGCAGAAACACCTGGAATTGCTGCTTAAGTATCTCAGAAGCAAGGGTGCAATTTAGAAGTTTCAGGAACAACGTGAGGGACCACACGTGTGGTTTTGGCAGCTGCCAATCACCACGGGATCCAGCCCAGAAGCTGAGGGTGCATCACGTTCATCAATTATGAACTGATGTGACCTTGAGTACGTTCCCTCTCCTCACTGGACCCCGGTGTCCCATCAGTAATTTGGGGGAGATCGTACTTGGTTTTCAGGGCCAATGTGACAACCCACTGAAAGAGCATTTGTGAAGTGGCCTTCCTTGGGGAAGAAAAAACTGGTTGGAGCTGGAGGAGGAGAGATAAGAGCTCTGCTGTAGTCAAGGATGGACGAGAGGCAGGGACTCAGGAAGGAGGGGTAAGTGAGATTTATTGACCTAAGGAAGCAAGAGCCCGGGGAAAGCAGGGACAACTGAGGGAGCTGGCAGAGGTTAGAGGAAGACAGGGACAAGAGGCAGCTTTGCTATAGTTTTCTGTTGATACAGGTTTCTGATATAGTTTTCTGTTGTTGATGGGGTGTCACTGGAAGGTTTTAAACAAGGACGGACATCGGAGTTGTAATTTAGAAAATGTGGGGAAGATAGGAATGTCCTGGAAGCAACAGAGCCCAGGGATAAGGCTTCGACCGAATAAAGTCAGAAACAGTGCAGAGGAAGTGGGGATGGAAAGTAGGCACATGTAAGATTTTTTTTGTTTTGGAAGACTGAAAATACAGGCCTATTGCTGATTAGAAATAGCTTTAAATTAGCATTTGCAAATGAAGGCCTCTTTCCCTGCCTCCTTCTCAAGCCCCTTGCCCCTGGAGGGGGCTTTAACTCAGACTCGGCCCCCTCTCAGCCAGGTCCCCGCTGTCCCCCTCCTTGCCTGAGTGTTTTGGCCTGTTGTCTCCTTCCAGGTCCTGAGCTAAGAGCTTCACCCCGCTGACCGCAGCCAAGGGAAAAGAACATCCAAATGGGAGGAAACCGCAGAGTTTTCTGTTTTCTTCTGCAAGAGAAAGCAAGGTTATTTTTGGCCCTTTTCAGTACAAATCAGATTTTTTCTTTCTTTCTTTCTCAAAGCCCTGTGTCTGGCAGGCTTCAGGCAGGGGAGCAAAAATTAGAGCTCACATTTTGAATACCGTTGCATTTTTGCTCCGTGTCAGTTTTGTTTGTCTTCCTCTGCTTGGCTGTCTCCCTTGTCTCAGGATTGTTGATTTCCTTCAGACGCTGCTCTCAAGCCAAAGAAAGTAAAAAACCTTCCTCAAGGATGAGGAGCTTTGGTTGGAGAGAAAGAGAAGGACAGAAGGAAAGCATCCCACAGTCTGGGTCTGGCTGTGGACCAAGCGCTTTCACACACAGCCCCACATTCTCGAATTAACTCTCTGGCTCGGAGATGCTGAGATGCCCCAGGAGGCACAGGGCTGGGGGGGAGAGGCCAGAAGTGAAGCCAGCTTTCTGACCCTATGGCCACCTGGTTTCCATGTTCGGCTCTGCCTCATTTGTGGGTTATGAAGTTTGCTGGTGTCCCCTGTAGCAATGGCACCAGGAGTTAGGAGTCCAGGCTTGACCCCAACTGCTGTGGGTTAGAGCCCTGCCTGAGCTAAGTTACTGAACCTCCATAAATGTCAGTTTTCCTGATCTGTGAAATGGGCATAATAACAGTGGATTGTTGAGTTGACGTGAGGGTTAAACGAGATGATCCACGTGGAGAATTTGGGGACTGCCTGGAACATGCATCGTGCTGGCTGAGTGTGTACGTGTGTGAGTGCCGCGTGCGCTTGTGAAAACCACGCCGCCCACTTTTACCTGATGGTCACCCGGTCTGTTAAAGTCCTGCCTGGGCTGTTTGGCGGAAGTTGTAAATTAGTTTTGGTTCTTAGAAGATTCTTTTCTTTTCCTCCTTCTATTCCGATGGAATTTTTCTCTTAAGGCAGTTCAGTTCAATGTAACCTGTAAGAATGTGGCAAACAGCAATTGGAACGATTTTCCTATTTAATTCCATACAGCATTTTGCACATTTTGAGCCAGAGTCATTTGTGGGTACGATGACTCTGGCGACTTTTTTTTTTTTTTCTTCAATGAAACATAACACGGGCACGTGCACGCGCGCGTGCGCGCGCGCACACACACACACACACACACACGTCATCCTGGGTGGTGCTGTCTAAACCCCACCTTTTCTCCTTTCCAGTTCTTTCTCATTTTGAAAGGAAATTCCTCTGCTTGCTTCATGGAAGGTCCTTCAAAAGTTCCCACCCTAACACTAAATGACTATTAATAGAATAATGATAAATCAACACCATCGAATGCATACCTGCTATGTTTTGGGAACTTAGCTCGTGTTCTGTCCAACCTTTACAACTGCCATTTATACCAGTTTATATTTATGCCAGTGTATACCCATTTTTCAGTTGAGAAAAGTAAGGCCCAGAAAGTGAAGGACAAAGGCATTCAGACAAGTTAACGAAGCAGGCTGATAAAGGAAGGCATTCCTATCTGGTTTCAAATGTGGTGTTTTATTCTGGTTTATTTTTAATCTTTATACCAGGATGCTTCTCCTTCAGGACAAAAGGGCTGCCTGCCTTGTTCCCTCTGTGTCCCCAGTCTCTGACACATATTTGCACAATATCTGCAAGTATTTGATAAATGCTTGCAGAAACAGGCACACGCACACACACACACACACACACACACACACACACACACACACACACACACACACACACAGAGACTGTTATTGTGGTTGTCTTATTTTTTTATAAGATATCCCTGGCTCTGGACTCCAGCCTCAGCACCCATGGTTAGGAGGAGTAGCAGGCACATGGGTTTGGCCGCTGGCAGTCACAACGGGATCCAGCCCAGAAGCTGCAGATGCCTCAGGTCCGTCACTTAAGAATGATGTGACCTTGGCATGTCCCTTCTCCTCCGGGGCCGTGGGTTCCCTATCAGTAAGTTGGGGGAAGGTCTCAGAGGGCACGGAGGGACAGCTTTCTGAGGGATCTGGCACCACGGAGACATTCCAATCCTGCCTGGTTTTTCTCACACCACAGAGACCACTGAGCATCCCGGGACTGGTCTCCATATTTGAATGTGAACCAGTTCATTACTACTGACATAAACGAATGGCTGGCCTCTAGTCGCCAGCACCCTAAATCAAATATCCTCAATTTTCCAGGCCTACAGAATAGCATGCACGAAGCACCAACTTTTCTCATCATCACGCACAGGCACCACGTTAACCCCAGGAGCACTCATTGCACTGGCAGGAGAAACAGGTGGATCTGACTGCTGGGGTTTACTTAAGGGCTTCTCGCCCCGACTAATGGTCACGTGAAAACATTGGACACCAACCCTGAGAACCCCCTTCTGGTCAGGGTAGGCTTCCTGCAGGAGTAGAGACCGCGCAGAGGTGGAGAACGCTAGCACGGGAGAGGCTGTCTGTGTACATATTGAAAGGAGAATTGCTCGGGGCTCCTTACTTTGTCTATTGAATGAAGGACTGTTTCTTTCAGGATTCCATTTGCTAATGTTTTCTCTGAAGGACATTGTTTCTGCGGTCTGCTAATGAGGTACTTTGGAAAGAAAGAGAGAGCGAGTTGGAAGGAGAGAAAGAAAAAAGAGTACTCCTCAGTCAAATAATTTTGGGAAATCCTGGAATAAACAACGTTAGGCTTTTTTTTTTTTATTGCAGAATTTCTCGGCGTCTTTAAGAGGTTAATGTGCGTTATGACTATGCGAAAGATAAACATGGTATCGTGCTCTTCTGACAACACAATGTTTCCCCCCTCTCTGAACGTCCCAAGTGTTCTGTACCACACTGTGGGAAAAAGAACTTGCATAGAGGAAGAGAAACTGGATTCTGGGCCTTTATGCAAAGTTTTCACACAGGTTGAAGTAATTCCAGGTGATTCAAGGCAAGTCAGGAGGTAATCAGTAGGTACTCAGTCTGTAGATAACCTCCTTCTCTACAGCAGCGCCGCTCGTGAACTCCCCCCAGCAAGCTGGCATCCTGGGTGCTCCGAACAGGTAGGTCTCTGCCATGCCTTCAGGGGGGCATTCTAGGCTTAACGGAGCGGACATTTGGGCATTCAGAACAAAATGGAGAAGGGAGCCATGATAATAAAGAGGACGCCCCTCAGCTTCCTTTCCTGGTCTTTGCTTCTTGCACCCAGATAAATGACATGCTGGAAACTGTGGGAAGGGCTTAGCAAAGGGATTTTTATGTGTGTGTGAGTAGAGGTGTTGCCTTGGGGGCATGTGTAAGCCCAAACCTGAAGTGATTGTTTGCCGGAGGGCCACAGTTTGAGAAACGCTTGTGAAGGCCGTATGGAAGCTGGGGTGGCACAGAGCTATTGGCAAGGGATGGCGTCTCCCGGGTGGACCGTGGCAGCTGACTCAGGTATGACCAGGATGGTCCTCGAGGATTTGGTGGTCTAGGTAATTTCTCTAAGTGGGGTGGTTGGCCATGGGTCCGTACAGGCTTCCCTATATTCCTGATTAGTCTCTGTATCTTAATGCGCAGCCTCGATATTAACTTCAAGCAACTGAAGGAAGTTGACTTTTGGAGGTGAGACCAAATGTAGATTTAGGGGAGCCTGGAGTTGGTGAGGTTCTGAGTCTCGCTTGAGGACGGCACACAGAGGCACCCAGTCCCCCCCCGCCCGGGGGGGCAGTCTCTGTTAGAGGGGCTCTCACTCAGCACTCCCTCCTGAGGCACAGAGATTGGCTCAGAGCTAAGCTGATAAAGAGAAAGTGATAAGAAGGAAGGACAGGAATTTCAGAAATGCTGTTGCTTCACTTTCCAGAAGCTTCCCAAACATCAAACCCTGACCTCAAACTACCCTCGCTCTCTGAAAAAGCGGATGGTGAGTCAGGGAGCTTCACTGACACGGCAGCCCTGGCCTTGCCTCGGCTGTTGGGCTTAATGTTCCAGAGGTTTCTTAAAAAGCATTTGGAGATTTAAGTTTTCTTTCGGTTTTCTCGGGAAGCAGAGCAGGCATTAGCATTTGTTGAGTGATGGCTGTGTATGGGGAAGGCCCTGCATTTCCCCTCTGGTTCTCAGAAGTGGCTACACTTGGAATCCCTGGGTTTTTGGTTGTTTGTTTGCTTTATAAATGCTGATTCCTGGGGCCCACCCCAGGTAGCCTGATTTGATTGATCTGGAGTGTGGCCTGCGCGTAGGGGTTCGCGGGTCCCCCACCCCGCCCCCCAGGTGCGTCGAATTTGGGGCAGAGTTTGAGAACTGCTGCACCGGAAGCTTCTGTCCCTCATTCCCAGTTACTCACCAGTAACCCAACCGAGGGTGGGGACATTAGTGTCAGTTGAAGAAACAGAGGCTCAAAGAGCTCAGGGCTTTCCCAAGAGCACACGGTCACAGAGGCTGGAACACAGGTTCCGAGGCCAGTCTTATATCACACCGAGTCAATAAATGTTGCAAAATCTGACTTGATTGGACAATGAGGCCATCGTGGGCCCGTGTGGGGCTTGAAGGAGTTGGCACCTGCTGCAGCCGTAAAGCTTACCCAATGTACCCTTCTCTGGGGCCCATTCCAAAGAGCAGGGAGTTGTACCCTGGGCCTGGAGCTAAGTGACTTGATCCCACAGCTCTTAGGCCCACCCAGGAATCGGGATGGGCTAACACCAGCAAGTTTATTTTTCTTTTCTGTCAAGTGTGATCACTGGAGAAGACTGCATGGGAAGTAGTGCAAACACACGTGGGCCCTTGAGGGTGTGGGGCTCACAGTCCATCGAGGAGCCAGCCAGGCTTGACACGGTGCCCCTCCCCACTGCACTTACTCAGACACGAGGCCGCCTGCATGCCCACTGGTCTTCAGGAATAGAGAATTGACTTGGAAGGGAAAAATGTGGCCAGGAAGGAAGCTAGGCCCTTATCTAGATTCAGACCCTTATCTATAAAGTAAGGATTACAATCACCTATACTTGTGATAATTAAATTATATATAATATGTATAATTATATATGATTATATATGAATATATATTATATATTGTATTAATATATAAATATTCAAATTATACATAAAATAATATATGCTGTTATAGACTAATGTATACTATTACATGTATAAACATTATTTTATGTATCATATCATTTGTATGTATACTTGCTCTGTGCACAGCTACGGTGAAAGAGCTCCAGGCTGAGTCAGAGGCTAATCTCTGTTGGTAACTCACTCCATCAGAAGCCAGTTGGAGTGCTTATACAAATTATGGTACATCCGTTGAATGGAGTTTTTCGCAGCTGTTAAAAATGAGATAAATCCATATATCCAAATAAGGAAAGCTGTCCAAGATAGACCCTAAGGGCCAAGAGCAATGTGCAGAGCCACGGGAAAGGACAGCCCTTTTCCATAATGAAAAGCATTTACATATAAATATGTACATGTATAAAATGTAAAGCTAAAAACAGACTCTAGCTGTGCATACACACATGCATGTCCTTGGGGGGATGTGCATGTTTTCTGGAGAAAATACATTTCTGGAGAAAGTTAGAAGGATTTGGCAAAAGGAAAAGGGAAAGAAGATTTTCCATTTTATTTTATGCTTTCTCCTTATTTCATAGTCAACTGAATTGTTTGCACGTTTCCTGTGTGTGTGTGTGTGTGTGTGTGTGTGTGTGTGTGTGTGTGTGTGTGTGTGTGTCCATGTTTCAGTAACAGAAACAAAAGAAATTTGAGTTAAAACACAAAAGAAAACAAAGCCTGGACAGACTCTGAGCCTCAAGCTTTCTGTCCGTGTTCTGGGCCAGCCCAGCAGACATGGTTGTTTTTCCAGCTGGGAATCATTTCATCCTCTTGCCCTAAATGCTGAGCGAGCCCAGATCCAGCAGGAGGGCAACAGAGGCCTGGTCCGAGGAAGGACAGCCGTCCGCTTCCACGTCTGGTGTTGTTTTTAAGTAGGAGCACACAGGTGGGTGTGTTTGGGGAGTGGGGGTGGGGGAGCTGGATCAAGCCTCATGGAGGGAGAGAAACTGACATGCCTAATGAGGGAACCCATGTGGTCTGGCACCAGAGCTCCAAATGTCTTCAAATAAAACCGGAAATGAATTTAATCCAGAGAAAAAGGCTGATATAAATCCATGCACAGAAGCAGGAATCCTCTGGGTGAACAGATACCAACTTTGGGGCTAATTGTTCCCCTCACTTGCTGTAATGTGCTCAGTGGTGAACCCCACCCCCCAAAAGATGCACTGATACCCTAACCCCCAGAACCTATGAATACAACCTTATTTGGGAATAGGTCTTTGCAAATGTAAGTTAGGATTTCCAGATGAGATCATCCTGGCTTACCTGGATGGGCCCTAAATCCAATGGCAAGTGTTCTTACGAGACATTTCTACGAGACAGAGGGGGAAAGGACACATACAAAGGAGAAGGCCATGTGAAAATGGAGACAGAGATTGGAGTGATGCAGCCACAAGCTAAGGAGCAGAGAGGAGCAAAGGAGGATGCTACCCTAGATCCCTTCTTTGGAGGGAGCTCGTCTCTGCCCACACCTTGATCTCAGACTTCTGGCCTCTAGAGCTGTGAGAGATTACATTTCCATTGTTATAAGCGGCCAAGATGTGGTGATTTATTACAGCAGGCCTAGGAAACTAACACACTTGCTGAAGAGACAGGGGTTGCCTTGGATTGACCTCCCAGCCAGGGGCAGACTCTGGGATTTGAAAAGAGAACAGGCAGGCCTCCACACCCACCCAGGATGCCCTGCCAAGCCCCCAACACACTCTGTGGGCCCTGATCTCCCTTTTCTAAACTTCTCCCAACACTCTCTACGGGCTTATTCTGCTTTATTTTTCTGCACGGAGCCTGTCGTGACCTGTTATTACTCATCTATTTGTATAGTAACTGTCCATCCCCCCGGGGATGTGAGCTCCGTGAGGGCAGGGCTGACAGCCCAGCTCACCTCTGAATCTACCCCTGGCCCAGTGCTTGGCATGTAAGGGTGCCAAGATGATCTTTGAGGAAGGGAGAGAGGAGCACAGAGGACGGCCCTGAGAGGGAGGTGGTGAGACCGCACTCACACCCAGCCCCCAGCAGCTTACCGTCTAGGCTGGGAGGGAGGGAGGGAGGTCGAGCAGGTGCTGGGACGGTTGTAACACAAGGTCAGAAGGCTTAAGAAGGACATGGTAAGAAGTTGTAAGAAAGGGCAGATAAAGTCCTAAGGGAGCAGAGAGATGCAAGAGATGACCTCCACCAGCAGGGATGGGGACACTCCATCCCAAGGGGACATCTGACAGGTTTCACAGCTGTGATTGACTGCCCTGAATGGAGGAGAGAAGGCCTGCTGCGCCGCATGGCCATTGTGAGAGGCAGCGAGGGAAAATGCAGAGCATGGGACAGTTATGAGCAGCAGTGCAGAGCAGGCCCATGGGACCAGGCCGGTGATGGTGCTGTGTGCGCTGGGGACGGAAGAGGCTGCGGAGGCTTCAAACTTGGAGCCTGCCCAGGTGACTCTCAGAGGCACTAGGTGCACCTGACCCTGGACACCAGCTCCTTAACTTCCAGGAGGTTAGTCTACGTTCCTTTCCATCCTTTACAACTTCTCAGAGCTCACAGTTACATTAGAAATTGCAACTATGCATTGAGTCAAGATTGTGCTAAGAAACTTCCATATTTAAATGTTTAATCCTTTAGACACATTCATACGATAGCATGATTATTCCCTTTTTGTAGATGAGACAGTTGAGTCTCAGAGCTGTTAATTGTGGAAATCAAGATTTAACCCTGAATATGCTGACTCCTGGTGGCAGGCCCATGCTTTCACCGTGGCCTGTGGCCTTCCTCATTGTGAAGGGTGCCATGGTTTCTGGAGTAGCTCACACACAGGACTCTGCTCTGACCTAAAGCAGAGTTTTGGAGAGTTTAGGGCAGAGGTTATTCACCCCATTTTACAGAAGAGAAAGCTAAGAATCCAAGGAGTGGCGGGGTCTTTCCCAGGCTGCTGCAGACCCGGATGACAGGCACCAGTGTTTCATGCCTAAGGTCCTTTGCCTGGGATGCCCTGTATTCAGACTTGTGCCAGTACGAAAATGCAAGGTGAGGGCAGTGGAGACGGGGGTTGTCAGGAACTGGAGTGCAATTTGCTGCAGACCCAATGCCTACTGAGCAGGGGTCCTCCCCAGAGCTCAAATCAGTGGGCAGTAAGGCAGCACATCCATCTCCAAAGGGCCTTCCAGGGAAAATTGTACTCCCCGGAAGGAGCTGGCTACATCCATCTTGTAGGACAATATGCTATTTTTGCCAGAGAGCTACAAGGCATAAATAGAGATTTCTGAACGTTTTTTATGAGCTGACATGATGGCCTCTGGACACCTCTTCACTAAACCATAAAAAGCCAGACAGCCCTTTCCAGAAACTGCATCCACCTGTGTCCCAGATAGAACTGGGAGCCTGCAGCTACATGGCAGAAAGGGCCCCACTTTGTTGGAAAAAAAAAAAAAAAAATCAATGGCCAGTTGTCTTTGAAGTGCCTTGGAGATGAATGAAGCAGTCACCTGGGGGCCTTTTCTGTCTCCTGCTGTGACATCTCTTTCCTTGTACCCTGTAACCAGGTCAGATCCTGGGGTGCAGACCAAATCCTGAGCCTTGCCCTCAGCCTCCCTCAGCCTCCATCTGCCTTCCCATTTTCCCCATGCTCCTTTCTACCACAGGGCCTTTGCACCACCTGGGATGTTCATCTGTCCCTGCCATCTGTGCCTAGGCAACACTTTAGGTCTCAGACTTCCATCAAACCCCCTGCACCCACCATCTAGGTGAGGCTCCTTTGTTTGCCTAGAACCATAGTCACTTGATTCGGGGCATTTACCCCAGTTTGTAAGGGTTTGTATGATTATTGGATTAGATTCTGTGTTCCCCATTTTACTGTAACCTTCATGAACGGTTGCTTCCATTACATTCCCAGAGCCTAAAAAGATGCCTGGTCCATAGTTATTTCTAAGTAAATAGTTACCAAATATAAAGAACTGTGCCAATGAATGAATGAATTAATAAATAGATGAATAAATGAGTGAGCAAGCAAACAATGGTTCTCAACCAGGGGAGAGTCCCCCCTCCCCAGCCCTGGGATATTTGGCAGTGTTTTGAGACATTTTTGTTAGTCATAACTGGGGAGGGTAGTGGTGGTGCTGTTGGCATCCAGTGGAGAGAGGCCAGGGGCGCTGCTAAACATCCTACACAGAACAGTCCTCCATCCTCCCAGCAAAGAATCTATCCTGCCCCAAATGTCAACAGTGCTGAAGGTGAGAAACCCTGTGAATTCATTTCCTAGGGCTACTGAACAAAGCACTACAAACTGGGTGGTTTAAAACAACAGAAATTTATTCGAGTACAGTTCTAGAAGCCAGGAGTCCAAAATCAAGGTGTTGGTACGGTTGGTTCCTTCTGGAGGCCCTGAGGGAAAGTTGATTCCTTGCCCCTCTGCTGGTTTCTGCTGGTTGCTGGCAGTCCTGGGTGTCCCTTGGCTCCCAGCTACATCTCTCCAATCTCTGCCTCCATCTTCATACGGCCTTCTTCCCGAGGTGTCTCTGTGTGTCTTCTCCTCTTCTTATAAGGATACTAGACATTGGATTTGGGGCCCAACCTAATGACCTCATCTTGATCAATTACAGTGGCAAGGACCCTATTTCCGAATAAGGTTAACTTCACAGGTACTGGAGTGAGAATTTGAACCTAACTTTTTAGGAGACACTGTTCAACTCACTACACCCTGGTTTAATGGAAAGTTAATTACATTCATACACACCCTCCCCCCAAAAAGAAAGGGGCAAAGAAACCTGCTCTTTGTCCTCTGTTCTCTCACATCCCCGTTGTCGCCCAGGCACTCAGCCAGGTGCCTGGGGGGCTCCTCGGCCTCTGCCCAACCCTCTCAGCCACCGTCAGCCCCCTGCACCTTGTCAGTACTTCACCTGAGGAATCCACCTTTGCGTTCAACGTCTTCTCCTTTCCACTGGAGCATCATACGACGTGGGTGATATGCATTCGATCCTTGTGCCGGATCTGTAAGCTAGGTATTCTTCTTGCTCCATTTACAGATAAAGAAACCTGAGTTCAGAGGGACAAATAAGGAACCCAAGCTTACGGAGCTGGTAAATGACAGAACCTGGTCATCTGAGGGGAGAGGCCATGCGTGGACCCTGTTTTCGGGGGGCTCCACCCCCTTCCTGAGGCCCCAGTCCCTCTCCTTTGCTCTTCTGGCAGGAGCTTCACCCTGTGCTCTCATAACTGGAGGGACTTGCCTCCCTCACAGCCCTTTCTCTCGGCATCATTCCTGTTCGTTTATATTCCTCTCTCCCCTCCAGACTATGAGGGCTTTCAGGGTGGGTACAATGTTGATTTCATCTCTGGGTTCCCAACCCCAGTACCTATCCGCAGAGCACACACAGCCTGTCGATGGTTAAATAAACGAATGCATTCATGGTTTCAACAGTCTAGTCTAGGAACGTTACTTTTGTTTGTACTAGAATTCCCCAGGTTACACTGCAGCGAATACAATATAACTCTCTGGCTCTCTTAGAAGCAGCCAGAAGGTGAAATTAAAATTTTTTTTTAAAGTTTCCATAGTCAGGGCTTCCCTGGTGGCGCAGTGGTTGAGAGTCCGCCTGCCGATGCAGGGGACACGGGTTCGTGCCCCGGTCCGGGAAGATCCCACATGCCGCGGAGTGGCTGGGCCCGTGAGCCATGGCCACTGAGCCTGCACGGCCGGAGCCTGTGCTCCGCAACGGGAGAGGCCACAACAGTGAGAGGCCCGCGTACCGAAAAAGAAAAAAAAGTTTCCATAGTCAAATTAGCTTGGATAATTCTAGGTTAACCAACACTAAACCTACTTCCTTACTGCTGGACTTCACAGAACCTTAAATATTCTAATATGCTTCAGAATTGCTAAGAAGGTAGATAATCTTCTGGATATTTCATATTTTTTTAAATTAAGAAACCTGGTTTTTACTTTTTAATTTTTTGAACAGTACCAACAAATACTAAGCCTATTACAGAGTTAGAATATGCTGGGATGACCCACAGCCCCTCCTGGGTGGAGACTCTCCCACAAAGCTAAGAGGAGGAGGGGGCTTCCGTCTAGAGCTGACTGTGTCATCACCGGTGGACTGGAATGGCTCTTCTCTCGCCCTCTGGTCTCCAGTCTGCACCCACGTTCTCCTGTGAACTCTTCATTCTTGCTTTTGGTAGATTTCCCCCACTCTCATCAAAGCCCAAGTTTCCTGAGCTAAAAATGAAAGTGGATGGCCTAAAGCTTCCTGTACCTCATTAACCTCCACATTATCTTGGAGAAATTATGCCAATTATCACACCGGGGCTCAGGATTGAAGAGCTACAACGTCTGGGCCGACGGTGATGGATGCGACCAGTTTAAGGAGTGGAGGGCAGCTCCTCGGGTGGTGAAAGAATCATTTGGTTTGCCAGGAGATGCTCTCCCGCGGCAGACACAAAGTTCGGATCTCCGGTTGAGGTGCTCTCCTAGCATCTTTTTGTAAGAAGGACATTTCTAAGGGGGATATTTTTTTTAAAGCATGTATTGGTTAATCTCGTTTTCTTATTGTCTTGATGTAGAGAAATAGAAAACGCCAAACATATAAAAATGGTCCATAATCCTCCTACCCAGTGATTTCCATTGACCTTTAAAACCAATCAAAATGAAAGTAATACAATACAGGTAGGTCTAGACAATCCAAAGAGTTCAATAAGTAACAAAGTTAAAGTGAATATCTTCCATCCCCTCCCACCCCTTTCTAAGCTCAGCCTCTCAACAGCTAATCGAGTTTTGTGGTTCCTTTAGAAACAGTGTACCTGGGAGAGCATAATGGCTTAGAGCAGGGCATCTCACACCTGATGGACGTTGAAATCACCTGGAGAGCTTGTTAAATCCCAGGTTGCTGGAGGCCATCCTGAGAGATTCTGATGGACCGAGTGGGAGCAGGGAATTTGCATATTTAAAAATTTCTCAGGTGGTGCTGAATCCTAGTCCTACCACTTTCCAGCTGTGTGATTTTCTAACACGATAGCCTCTTTGCTTCATCTTCCTCTTCTGTAAAATGGGGATCATGATAGTTGTGAGGATTAAGTGAATTAAAATAGTTGAAAGGTTCTGCATATTAAGAACGATACAACTGTACTATGATTCATGTAGCAGCCTGTAAATACGTACCAACTACCATAGGGATATTTCTACATATTCTTCAGTATTATGCTTTATTTACAATAGTGATCTTTCATGCATTTACATATAGATATATTTAGTCCTTTTGAATTACACTTTCCATAAAATCATAGTTTACATGTATATTCTGGAGGTTACTCTGGTTCTCTGTAAGTGACCACACTGGTTTCCAAGTATTAGCTAGTATAACCAGTGCAGCACGGGGCATCCTGTACCTGTCCTGACAGACATTTTGTGAGCATATTCATAGAATAAATTCCTAGAAGGGGAGTTGCTAGACCAAAGGATGTGTGCATGTTACATACTGGTTGTTGGAAAATTTAAATACGTGTTCCGGGGAAGGCTACATTTGTTTCTAAGCCTAGGTCTGATGTAATCTAAGGACAAAGGGTGGTTTCTCTGTGGACTTTGTTGTCTTTATCTTCAAAATGAGGATGAGAAAGCCAACCCACAGTATTGACAAACAGGACTGAGGTATATGACTCAAATGATCATGGACTGCCTGTTGAGCCCAGAGCAAGAAGCTGGGGGTCCAGAACTGGTGGAAGCATGCTCTCTGTGCTCAAGGAGCCTTGATCCAGGATCGGCTCCCAAGAACACAGGTGCATTGCAGACCAGCATGAGAGGTGCATCCAGAGAAGAATGTGTACAGATCCAAGATGGCACCCAAAGGGAGTCAGGTGGGCTAAAGGAATCAGGAAAAGCTTCAAGAGGACGGGGCAGATGTGTTCTGCAAAGAGAGTGAGAGTGGACAGGAGGGGAAGGCGCTTCAGAAAGGAAAGACAGTATGTTTAAGAGCGTGGAGGCTTCCTAGCCCCTAACACAGCACCTGATGTCAGGCAGGTGCTCAAGGAGTGTTAGCTGAACACAATCTCAACCCTCATGGGTTGTGCAACCTACAGAAAACTAGTGCCTTAGGCTCTCTATGATCCAGCTAAAGCCCGAGAATTCCTTCAGGTGGGCCTGCTACGTCCTGAATTTGAGATTTCAGGTTCATGAATAGCTTAGTAAATTCCTAATGAATTCACGCAGTCAAGACAAGTTCTGCCTTCTTATACTTCTGATCACCAGGTTGGAACATAAGTATTGAAAGAGCCTTCAGATGGGTCCTGGCCTTGCCTGCAACACCTACACCCTGGGTGGAAGTCCCAGGGTTCTGAAAGTAGAATTATCATAGCCACTTCCTTCTACAGAGAGGCCCCTCCCCAGTGGGCTTTCCTTTAGGTCCCACTGCCACAGCCTAGAAAGCCTACTAGTCCAGTCAATCAAAACAATGAGAAAACAGCCAGCAATACTGACATACAGGACTGAGGTATATGACTCAAATGACCATGGACTGCCTGCTGAGCCCAGAGCAAGAAGCTGAGGGTCCAGAGGCTTCCCTGGTGGCACAGTGGTTGAGAGTCCGCCTGCCAATGCAGGGGACACGGGTTCGTGCCCCGGTCCGGGAAGATCCCACGTGCCGTGGAGTGGCTAGGCCCGTGAACCATGGCCGCTGAGCCTGTGCGTCCGGAGCCTGTGCTCCGCAACGGGAGAGGCCACAACAGTAAGAGACCCGCGTACCAAAAAAAAAAAAAAAAAAAAAAAAAAAAAGCTGAGGATCCAGAAGAGCCTTTTAGTACAGCACTGTGGGTTTTGCAAAACTTTTTAACCAAATGGTAAAGGAAAAGCAGACATGAGTGAAAATTTCGGGGGATATTTGCCATCAGTAGTTTCAAGGGACAAAGAATGTTCTGGTACAGGCTGCTCTTCAAATATGTCCAAGGATGAATTAGAAAGCACACGTCGGGAAGGTGTGTTTCGTTGTTGCAGTCTGCAGATGGTTTCAGACAAGGGTTATCGAGACCACAGTTGGTAAGACAATATGGTCCACTGTCATGGAGTAAAAGAAGCAGGTACAGTCTTCAAGGTGACTGCAAAATATTCCAAAGCCGTTATCTCATTCAAGAGAGGAAGGGGAAGAAGATCTTCGAGGTGCTCTGGTTAATCTGTTCCATCATCAGATCCTGACTGATGACAATCCAGGCTGTTCACCCCTCACCCCTACTCACCTCACCACCATGATTACCAGCCACGCTCCCCTGCCAGCGATCCCTGCTGTCTCCCAAGCATGGGTTTAAAGTCTGAAAGACTGACTTGCATCCAGACAATGCCCCTTTATAGCTACACAACCACAGGAAACTCAGTCAACCACTCTCAGACCCAGTTTCTGTTTCTGTATCATGGAGATAATGTTGAGAGGATTAAACAGTAACCTTTTTTGGAAAGGTCTAACTCAGAACCTCAATCACATGGACTTTTTAAAAAAATAACGCCCTCAATGCCCCTGAAGAAGAGAATTGCCATCGCATATGGATATTCCTTATCCCCCTTTTAGGTTGGATGGCCTCTAAGCTCATCCCTTAACTATGGGTTTCATTGATGATCTCACATGTGTGCTAATGTGCTAATCGGAATTAGGCAGGGAACGTAAGATGACTGAATTAGTTAGGACTTTTTATGCCTGCCAAGGCTAAACCCAACTTGAGCTGACTTAAGGAGAAATGCATGTGGTGAATTATAAATAGTAACGTTTCATGAAATAATGGGATGGAATTGCAACTGAGCCTAGCTAGGGAAGGGCCTGGAAACAAGGACTGGAAGTTAAGTAAAACTGATAATTGGCTCTCTCCACTTACTATCCCTGCTTCCCTTCATGAGCTTGATTCATCGCTTTCGGTTTGCTTACAGCTTTTCTCTGTTCCCAGTTCCTAGGGAAGAATATGTAGCCCCAAGGATCATGGCTTCACCTGTTAGAGGACCAGCCAGAAGCTGAGACCATCAATTCTGCTCCTGGCCCTAGTTGCAGATTCCTAGAAGGTAGAGTCTGATTCCTCCAGCTTGAGTCTTCCTTGCTCTAATCAAGTCTGGGTGGTAAGTAAAGTCATAGAATGACTAATGGCTACTGGGGGCTCCTGTGCGTCTTGGATACTCTATAATAGAGGGACAAATTGACGAGTTTCAGGAGACAGTAAAATGTGAGAGGTTTGGAAAGAAGTAGTAGATTAAATGTTGCTCAGTCCCCACTCTCTATAAAGTGCCGTGGAATATCCAGGTGTGTACATCCAACTTTGGAGAACTATCTGTATTTACATGAGAAACTTGGACTAGATCGATGGTTCTCAGCCTTGGCTTATCATTTGCATGACATGGGGACCTTTTAAAAATCTTAAGATCCAAGCAACATTCCCAGACCAAATAAATCAGAATCTCTCTCTGTGGGATCCTGGTAGCAATTTTTGTTTAAAGTTCTTTAGATGATTCACTTTCCAGCTAAGGTTCATAACCATTGGACAAGGTCAGTGATTCTCAAATGAATCACCTCAGACTAGTTAAAATGAAGATTGTGATTTAATTGGTTCAAAGTGGGGCATGGGATTCTGTAGCGCTAACAAGACCCAAGGTATGGTCAGCGCTGCTGGTCCATAGATTATACTTTGAGTAGCAAAGTACTGAATTATCCCTGTGTCTAGTCTTGAGATTTTAAGAAAGAGATTATTTTCTCCAGAAATATTTATTTTCTGCTCTGTACTGGACCTTGTGCTGAATACTGAGGCATAGAAATCCAGTAAGTTTCTGCCACAGAGGGGTTTGCCTGTCGTCCACATAGCTGGAGAGAGGCTAGAGAAAATATTCTGTGTGCACCGCTTTTTCTCAGCTGTGTTTGGAGGTCTGTTTATCAGGGATTTTTGTTTGTTTGTTTTGGTCTGGTTTGTTTTTTAAGAAAACATCCTTATTGAAAAGGCAGCTGGCTTCCCCGACAGGAGAAAAGCTAGCTCAAGACATGGAAGGAAGGGAGGACATAAAATCTAGCAATTTGGGGTAATATAAGCAAAACATGGAGCCTGTGATGGAAAGAGCAGTTTGGCCCTGAGCAAAAACGACAGCAAAGAAACCATAGCTGGGGAATAAGAAAATGACTCTGATGGTGATAAGTAGGTAGGTAGGTAGATAGATAGGAAGGTAGATAGATAGGAACTCCATGAAAGGATCTCCTCGTTTTTCAGTGGATTCAATGATTAATGAACCAAACCCACTCTAAGAGATCGTGAACATGTTTTAGGACATAACTGGAGTCCCTAATAATAACAAAGTTGTTCCAATGCTCATGCTCACAATTCATTAAGCTACTCTATGCCAGAAAGCCAGGAACACCAGGACAAATTATGATTTCTTGTTTTCATGTCATAGAGCATGAGTCTAAATAGTAGAAGGAGGCAAAAGGCCACAATGACCTGGTTTTCATTAAAATATTCTCTGAGTGCCTGGTAGGTGCCAGGCACTGAATTTGACCCAAATCTCAACATTGCAATTTGAGGATTATTCATATGCTGTTATCTTTTGGTGACAAGAGCAAGCTGCTTGTCTACCCATGGTCACGTTTAATCCTTCCCGAAACCTGGGATGGAGGAGTCAGGGTGGTGATGTCTTTTTTTTTTTTTTTGCGGTACACGGGCCTCTCACTGCTGTGGCCTCTCCCGTTGCAGAGCACAGGCTCCGGATGCACAGGCTCAGCGGCCGTGGCTCACGGGCCCAGCCGCTCCACAGCATGTGGGATCCTCCCGGATCGGGACACGAACCCGTGTCCCCTGCATCAGCAGGCGGACTGTCAACCACTGCGCCACCAGGGAAGCCCTAAAACAATTTTTTAATGGGCTCCAAAGTATTGAAGGACCATATAAAGTCCCACAGCTGGTTAGTAGCCAAGCTGGTGCAAGAACAGAGATTCCCAGATTCCAAGCTTGGGTTCTGTCCATTTAACCATGCTGAGTAACTAGAGTATTAGCTAGTTGTTAAAGTTTAGTTTCGGGTTAGCCATCCTAAATACTTAGGGAAAGATGAACTAAAAATACAGGATCTGTAAAATACTCTGGCCTTGTGTATTATGACAGGGAGAGCTTCAAAATGGCAGCTCCTGAAGTTTCAGATTTTTCGTTTCTAGTTTGCATTCTTTTCTCCTGGCAAGGAAGGCTGGAACAAGAAGCAGTCATAAAGGAAACGTTTCCCTCTGTCTCACAAATGTATTTCTGTGCCAAAGTTAGCTCCTACCTTTATAACTAATACACATAAACAGAGAATATTTAGACAGGCACTTCACAAAAGTGTGGTTAGCTTCGGAAGTTAGAGGGTTATAAGTGCCCCCCCCAAAATGCCATGCTTTTCAAACAGCTTCAAGCCCCCCAGCCTTACAGCATCCCATCTGGTTGTACTCCAGCCCCACTCCTCACAGCAGCCAGGGTGAGTCTGTCCAAAATGGGAATGTGATTGCCTCTTTGTAGGGCTGAAAATTCCCACTGGCTCTCTAGAAGAAAGCTCAGGCTCCTTAGCCGAGCACACAATGCTTTTCGTGCCGTGGCTCTTGCTGGCCACTCCAGCCTTGTTTCCTTTCCCTCCTTTCAACCTTCCATAATGTACTTCAGCAAAAGCAAATCACATATAGCTGCAGCCCTCCTTGTAGAATGCTTGGCGTGATGCTTCTTGGCCTTGGACTATTGCTGGTTCCACTGCAGGAAGGCTGCCTCTGCCTTCTTCACCCAGCAGATTGTTACTCACCCTTAAGGACTCACCTTATCCAAACACTTCCTTGACCAGCCCGAGACTAGAGCAGAAGAGTCACCTTATGCTGTATCTGTGAGTGTTTAAGAGCAATTCATCTGTTGATGGACACTTAGGTTGCTTCTATATCTTGGCGACTGTAAATAATGCTGCTATAAACATTGGGGTGCACATATCTTTTCATTAAAAATTAGCATTTTCAATTTTTTTCAGATATATACCCAGGAGTAGAATTGCTGGGTCATATGGTAGTTCTGTTTGGGGGTTTTTGAGAAGCCGCCATACTGTTTTCCACAGTGGCTGTACCAATTTATAGTCCCACCAACATTGTACAGGGGTTCCCTTTTCTCCATATCCTCACCAACATTTGTTATTTGTGGTCTTTGATGACGGCCATTCTGACAGGTGTGAGGTGATATCTCATTGTGGTTTTGATTTGCATTTCTCTAATAATTAGTGATGTTGAGCAGGTTTTCATGTGCCTGTTGGCCATCTGTATGGCTTCTTTGGAAAACTGTCTATTCAGTTCTTCTGCCCATTTTTTAATCGGGTTGTCTGCTTTTTGATGTTGAATTGTATGAGCTATTGATATATTTTGGATATTAACCCCTTATTGTTCATATCATTAGCAAACAACCAAAATCTCAAGCTCTCCAGATATGGCCGGTGTCTAGAACATAGTAAGCACAGCAATTGTGCAATAATTTGTAAAGCTAAATTCATACCTATTTTTCATTCATTTAAAAAATAGACTTTATTTTTAGAAGTTTTAGATTTATCAAAAGATTGAAAATATAGTACAGAAAATTTCCTTATACCTACCCCACACTGTTTTCCCTATTATTAACATCATGCATGAGTTTCATATATTTATTATAATTAATGAACCAATATTTATGCCTTATTATTATTTAAAGTCCATAGCCTATTCAGATTGTCTTACTTTTCATCTGTTGTCCTTTCTGCTCTGGGATCGCATCTTGGATACCATAGTACGTTTCGTTGTCATGTCTCCGTAGGCTGCTCTTGGCTGTGACAGTTTGTCACGTTCCTTGTTTTTGATGACCTTGACAGTTTTGAGGAGTCAAGTATTTTGTAGGATGCCCCTTGATGGGAATTTGACGTTTTTCCCACGACTAGTCTAGAGTTATGGGGTTTTGAGAGGAAAACCACAGTGGCAAAGTGCCATTTCCATCATATCATATCAAGGGTACTTACTATCAACATGATTTATGACAGTGGGTGTTGACCTTGATCACATGACTGGGGTTGTGTTTGTCAGATTTCTCTACTGTAAAATTATTAATAATCGTCCCTCCCTTTTTACATATTCTTTGGAACAAAGTCACTGGGTACAGACAAGACTTAGAGTCTGGCGTTATGCGTCCCCCTTCCTTGAGGGCAGAGTATCTACATAATTGTTTGGAATTCTTCTATACAGGATATTTGCCCCTCCTCCCTGAATTATTAATTTATTTAATCATGTATTTAGATAAGTATGGACTCATGAATATTCATTTTTGACTTTGGGTTTTAATCCAACCCCACATAATTTTGTTGCTTAAATTATTCTAGCCTTGGCTATTGGAAGTTCTTTCAGTTGGCTCCTGTAGTCCTTTGACATCCCCCCATTGAGGTGAGATTTTTAAATTTTTAGACCCTCTCTTGCTTTCTGCTCCATGCTCATTCTGCATATTTCTAGCTCAAGTCCTAGAGCGTTTCTCCAAGAAGCTCTGGTTCCTTTTAATGGAGAATGGTGTTAGAAACCAAGATCTGGGTACTAGCTGTGCTCATGACTGCTGGGGTGTTGTCTCTTTTAGGTCTCCTCAGTTAACCGAGCAAAAAAATATGTATTATATATATGTGTATGCTAACTCATGTATATATGCGTTTATACATATACACTCATGTATATACCCATGTAACTATTTTAATCTGTAACCATCTGTAGCTATAGTAAGCTAAATATCAGTTCATATTGATGTCTCCAACTTTAAATCATTATCACATGAATTACTCTAGCCTCCACATCTTGCTTATTTGTAAATTTCCATTCCAACAGTGAGAAACCTAGTTCCCATCATCTGCCATCCATTTACTTAATTGCTTAGTTCCAGTGTACATGCACAGCAATATCAGAATTATTAACCTGTAGCCCTGTGGAAAACAACTTTATCAACCTGGGTACAGTGCTTATGTCATTCTTCTTGCCTTTAATCTTGAAGACTCTCCTCATTTCCAAAGTTACTTAGGTCAGCACCTTTTCCTCCCACCCCCTTCAGTGAGGTTGTCTAACACATTTGTAACACAGTTAGATTTTCTTGTCACAGTCCTACATTCTTTCCTGGGATCGCCCCGATTTCCTAATGATCTTTTTTCATGTGCATGCATTATGGTTCCTTCTTTGTGCTGTACAGTCCTATTATTCATTCATTTTCATCATCTGTTTATTCCCCAGTTATTCACTGTTTACAGTACTCCTATTTCACACAGTCAAAAATAAGTTGAATTAACTGACATTTAGAAAATGTCTCTAACGGAATTTAAAGTAAAGCAGAAAGATCAGAACCTACAGAGATTCTCAGAGAGGAATGGGATAAATAACCCTAGCAGAGCTTAACATGAAACAATTACTGCAATAGAGATTGGAAGTTAACTTAGAGTCTCTTGGCCACCAAGCAGAGCAGCATCCTAGGACAGACAGATCCTTTTCTGGCCCTAAACACTAACTGGCAGTTATAAGGGGTCTATAGGAGAATGAAATGGACCAAGATTCACTTTGGATCTACATGCAGACTCTCAGATGAAAAGTGTTCAGGTTTAAACCCTAAATCTAGAGAAGGTTGCATTTCAAATTCCCTGTGGTTGCTTCAGGAATCTCTCCCCTAGAAGGTCACAGGAGCACATGAGATTGGAGGCCACTACTGGAAATGAGCCTTCATCATCACCGTCATCATGTGGGACTTTTGAATATTTATGTTACATTTGTATTTACAAAATACTTCTGTTGTTCTTCCACTTATCATTTCCATGTCCACCTGGGAAGCCTTACCAGATGTATGGTCGTTCCCATTTTACAGATTAGCAAGTTGAGGGTCAGAGAGGGCTTGATTTCCTGTTGGCACATAGGATAAAGGACTCCATCCCGGAATCTAGCTTTCTTCCTCCTCCTCCAAAGTGACTCTTGCCAGTTCCATCACCCTTGACTACTTTGGGGACAGAACCCCAAATAAAGCTAATCTGAACCTGAGGCTATGTGTATAAACTTTCTGATTCCTGTGAGAATCTACATTAGAGGGACTGGGATTTCAATATGGACTTTAAAATTCCCCACAGGTGCGCTAGGCCCAGATACACTTCAAGGAGTGTTCTTTGGCCTTCTTTGGCAAAGAAAGCCAATGTTTCATTTTGTCTTCCCAAGTCATTCTGAGCTATCAGTGTTTTCTCATATCTAACATCATTTTTAAAATACCCAGAAACTGAGAAGAATGAAAGCTTCTGAACAGTCAGAGCAGGTGATATTCATTCCACTCCCTCTTTATTTCCACGCACTTAGAGCTTTTTCACTCTTATTTTACACAGAATTCAAATGTTCATAATTTCTTGGTATGCGGTCCCACAGCGTGTTAGAAACAGTAACTGGGAAGAGAGGAGAGTGGGTAGAAGAATTGGGCTTTAATGATTTAAAGTAGGAAGTCATCCAGGTACATTTAGTGAAGAAGCAAAGGGTCTCTGTGCAACTCAGTTTCCCCTGATGGCACAGGGTCATGTAAGTGCAGTGGCATATAATCTGTGCTCCGGGAGGTGTTTCCAAATTATTTTTTTTAATGCAAATAATGTCTCGTATGCTCTACTTGAAATGGTGGTGATTTTTAAAAAAAATATTTTCATTCAAAATGATTCAAATGAAAGACATAATCATTTCCATGTTTAAAGTAGGAAAGCCTTACATCTATGGAAAGCAGGATTACCCAGCATAAGTCATTAACTCAATAAACATTTACTGTTTATAAATTGTACATCAGGAACTGGGGGTAGAGAAATAAACAATATCGATCCCTGTCTTCAGGAAGCTCAACATCTCATTTGAGAATCTGTCTCTGGGGATCTGGATTGCTGAGGTTTCTACAGTGTAAAAGGCTGACGATTAAATCCTCCCTATTCACTGAGTCTTCCAGAACTCCTAGAAGTGAGAACCACCACTAAGGTGTCAAGGATTGAAAAGAAGCAACAAGATTCATTATTATGGGAAGAAGAGAAGGAATGGAGGCAGGGAGGAAGGAAAGAAGGAAAGAACCCTGCTATTTTGCTGAATTCGGGCAGATGAAAATAAAAAGTTGTTTTTTTTTTTTTTTTTTTTTTTGCGGTACGCGGGCCTCTCACTGCTGTGGCCTCTCCCGTTGCGGAGCACAGGCTCCGGACGCGCAGGCTCAGCGGCCACGGCTCACGGGCCCAGCCGCTCCGTGGCACGTGGGATCTTCCCGGACCGGGGCACGAACACGCGTCCCCTCCATCGGCAGGCGGATTCTCAACCACTGCGCCACCAGGGAAGCCTGAAAATAAAAAGTCTTATCCAAAAAATTCCACTTTGTATCCATGTAAACTTAGTCAAATGCTATAAATAAAAGGGTAGTTTTACAGATGCCTTCTGCTCCATGATCAATAACTAAACAATGTAAGTGTTATTATCCCAATTTTGTATAGGAGACTGAGGCCCCAAGACTCTAACCATCCTGCCCAGGCTCGGAGCTTGAGCAGTCAGGCGTGGCCGGGCCTGGATATGCAGGAGTCCACGTCGGTTCCATTTGGTGTGAAATCCCAAGCACTCTTCACTCTGCAACGCTGTATTCAGTTGAAGGAGGTTGGACTGATCAGAGAAGTGTCTACAATACTATGCCACCGAAAAAAGAAGAGGGCGGAAGGAAGGGAAGGGAACAGAATAGAAGAGAAGAGAGACAAGAGAAAAAGCATCTGTAGGATCCCCTTTACAGGAGAGGCTGTGCTCAGTCTTCATCCATCCATGATTGGGTTTTTTAACACATTCCCATATAACATGACTACTCTTGTCAGTCAGAGGTGTGTGTCAGTCTGTCATATTCCAATTGGGTAACTTGAAGAGAGTTTGGTAAGGAGACTATTTATACAGACACAGCACCATGCGGGAAACCATCAAGACATATGCAGTGTACGGTAACCCAGGGCTAGTACAGGAGAAAGGGTAGAGGGGTGGGCTCTGGAGAGAGCGAGCCGAGACAGATGGCCTCCTGACAGAAGCTGTAATCTTCCTCCGAGGGGGTTGAAGTCAGCCATGGTGACCCACAGCAAGGGAATCAGGGGGTTAAACGCTACAACCTCTCCCTCACCTCTCCCTCTTTTCAATCTCCTGATGGGTTCCCCATTGGCCAATCCCAGCTGGAGACTGGAGGGTAAGGGACTCCCCTGGTGTAGACCACAGAGGTCAAACACAGAGCAGAGTGAAAAGGGGAAAGTGTATCTGGATAGACAAATAAGACATTCCCATCCCAGCCACCCTTATGCATTCAAACATGGCACCAACTTAATTCGGTATCAAAGGATGTTTCCTTGTTAGGATCAGAAGCGATCTCATGATCCTTCTTAGCATAGCCCTCCAGGTAGCTAAGAGTGATTGATTGGAATTGGCCTAGAAGTTGGGATACGTTTGTCATCCTTGTCTTAACCCGAGCCTGGGACCTTGTTCCTTATTCTTCTTTGGTTGGTTTGATGATTTTGATGTCAGTAATGTCTTAGGATTTTTTGAAAGGTGATATTAACCTGTGTTTGCTAGGACCACAATATAAATAACACTTTGTGGATTTAAGATATCCAGGGAGATAGTAATGTTGTCATGAAAGAAGTCCTGGGCTTGATTTTAGAAATCTCCATACCTTACAAACTGGGTGACCTTGGACAAGTCAGATGCCTTATCAGAGCCTCAGATCTCACTCATGTAAAAGAGGAACGAAGAAGTTACCTCTGAGGATGGTACAGTTTTGCCAGTTTAAGGGCACAAAGCAAAAACACAAATATGCTTTGCATCATACACAGGTGGGCAATGATTTTTCAATGTATTTATTATTTTTCAGTGAGGCTGCTTAGTAGTTAAGAAATCGAGCTCTAGGTCAGAAAATAAGGCTATGAACCTTGGCTCTGGAACTTCTTGGCTGAGTAACAAGGAGCAAATGCCATAACCTTTCCAAGCCTCGGTTTCCTTGTCTATCAAATGAGACTATCTAGAGTACCCATCTCACAGGCCGTCATTTACTGGTTCATGATAAACCTCAGTAAGGATAACCATGGGTGGTAGTTACTGCTACGTTGTTAGAGATGCAAAGGCTGCCTTCACAGCAGTGGGCAAGTCCATAAGTCATTCATTAACTCAACAGTACTTATTGTGCCTGTTAGTTTATAAGACGTATGATCTAGCTGGGGATAGACGTGGACAGGCAGCTCTGCCTCTCTTGAGAGCACAGCCATAAAGAGAATTAAACTCCTGAGTGCTGCTCCTTCTGGACATTCCTTCTGACTCTGTTTACCCAGGCTTCAGAGACTGTGACTTCAGTCTCGTGATTTTCTTTCTATGTGATCTGATTGACTCAAAAGCCTGGGAGTCAGAGAGGTTGCTACATCTCCTGTTTCTGCTTGCTAACTTGCTGATTGACCCTATATAAGCCACTTAGTTGGTCTGGGTCTCATCAAACTAGATAGATAGAGTTAGATAGATAATATAAAGGTAGATGATAGAAAGATGGATGGATGGATGGGTGGGTGGATAGATAGGCAGATAGATAGATCTATAGATAGATAGATAGATAGGTGATATAAAGGTAGATAGATAATAGAAAGATGGATGGATGGATGGACAGACAGATAGATAGCATTTACACTAGACAACCCACTCAAATTTTCCATTTCAAAGACTATTGACTCCAGCACCATTCTTTGAAAGCAAATCCATTTGCTTCCAGAGTTGCTTCATCATTCTTCATGCATGGAAGTTGATTAACGCACTCAAGAACACGCAAACATCAAGGGCCTACTATTTGCCTGACACCAGGTACATGTTTAACAAATTCTGTATATTGTCTGAAACAAAGGGTGTTTTCCATAATCTATTCTCCAAACCCAGCCCATGTAGCTGTCTCCAGCAGAATGGAAGCAACTAACATGAGTCTGACCTTTGTTAAATTCTGAAATGCACCTAAAGGCACCCGAATGCCACATGGACTCACGTTGCTGAGCTTTGATTTATATTCAGTTTCCTAAAATGGGAAGGGAAGATTAGTTGAATGAAGGGCTTTGGTATAAAGAGCAACACATGTGTCTTCTAGGCTAATGTCTGCTCTTTTTCCAGTTATTAGAGTTAATGCCAGCCCAGGAAGGGAGCAGCAGGGGCCAGAGTTCTTTTTCCCCCTTAGAACAACAGGGGGAACATACTGCAGATAAGAGGCGCCCGGTGTTTTGGCTTTTGGAAACGGAAATAGAATTGCTATATATATGTCAGCTTGATCTGGGAAGCCTGACAGTCCTTCCCCCGCCCCCGTCTCGTAATTCTGATTACTGCCAGACTGAGATCTATCTGTCCGTTCTGACTGCTCTTTGCAAGAAAGGTTTCATTGTGAGGGAGGGGGGCTGGCCTTATTTTACCAGTAGAAGGCTATTATCTTGCAACAGCTGTTCATAGTTAACTGCAGCCCATACTTAAAGCCTGAGCGCTGGAGCCTTCTTTAGTGCCTGTGGATTTGTGGTAAAGAGTCAGGCTTAACTCTTTCTTCCCCTGTAGTTGATGGCTTCAATGGGGAACCAGATGGAGGCGGTCTGTGAACAAAGAGGGAGGAGACAGATGAAGGGCTACAGTATACAAGTAGAGCAGTTGTTCCCAAAGATGGTAAATAGCAAGTTTTTACTATGTACCAGGGATGCCTTGAGCACTCTGTATGCAGTATGTATCAGTGAATTTTGGCTAGCAGTGCTCTGATGTTGATATGATTCTGTCCATTTCACAGGTGAGGAAATAGAGGCTCAGGCAGTGAATGCCAGGATTCAATCCACATGAATCCAGTTACAGAGCCAGAGGGCATAACTCCTACAAGATGCTCTATTATGCCTCCTGTCAATCCAGAGCATTAACTGAGGATATTCTATGTGTCCCTCACTGTGCAGGGCTATCTATTATGAACAGAAAGTCGCCTCCCCAGAGGGCTTTCGGGATGGCTAGACAGGTGAGCAAATGCAGGTGATACACTGAGAATGGAAAAAAGCAGTGAAAACTACAGAATTTGCTCACCCCGTCTAGGATAGAGAGAGTCGATCAGGACCCAGGAATTTAGGGAAGGGCAGAGTTTACCTTTTAAAAAAAAAATGCTAATTTCAAGAAGGGAACACAGCTGCAAAAAATAATAAGAGTGGGTGGGGAGAGAGAGAGAAAAGGAGAAAGGAAGAGAGGCTGACTGACTCAGACCTCAGGAGCTGTGGGACATACCCCCAGGAGCAGCTCAGGCTGCCTGCCAGGGGCTTAGACTTGAATCTCCAGGAAATGGGCTGCAAGGTAGTCAGACCGACATTTTAGAAAGAGCACTTCGGTTGTGGAAGGAAGATGTTCTGGAGGGAGCAAAAGAGAGGAGATGAGAAAAGTTGGGACATGGGATGAGAATCCAGGAAGAGGAAAATGGCCAGGTCGATGGAGGTGGACAGCTGGGACTGGATTCAAAAGATGTGTCATGGGTAAGAACGAACACACACAGAGTTCAGCTTCGTTGCCTCGCTAAGGACTAAAAAGAGGTTAAATTTTCCAACAGGAAGTTGGAAGGAACATTGCTCAAACCACTAACTCAACCCCAAATGACATACATTCCTGAGGGTTGCAAATGCTAATCAGTGGCGTTGGGGGTGGTGAGCGAGACAGCCTACACACACACACACACACACACACACACACACACACACACACACACACATTTTCTCAGCATGTCTGGAATTCTTGTTCTCCCTTTGACTCCAACATCTTTCCTGATGACAAAGAAAACCAAAGATGTTGAAATCCATAGTTGAGCACAAAGAGGGGCAGAGTCGGGGGGCTCTGGGGGAAAGTTGGCCAACTTGGAACTTTACTCTCCGCCTTGGTACCCAACAATTCACAGTGGGAGTGAGAGTGGCTTGCCAAAAGGCTCCGTGTGACTGGGCTAAACTAGAAGAATATGTCAAGTTCAAGATGAAAAGACATCCCTCGCAGCTGAAAGCCGAGCTGGGAGCTAATGGAGCTGGGGAAAGGGGCCTTTTCAAAGAAAAGTGCTTATTTGCAAACTCGTTTCTCCGCAGCAAACGCTCCCAGGACCTCTGGCAAAAGGAATTCCTGGACACAGGCCTTCCTGTTGAGCTGTTAGTGATCTGCGGTTAATTACCTCTCGCCAGGCTCCCTTCCGCGGCCAATCCGTGGGGCGGCTGCAGAGGTCTGAGCTGTAGGTTTTGCCCTTTTAATTCCAATGTACAACAAAGTTAAAGTCTTAGCACGGCAGAGCTGGAGGAAACCTTACTTTCCCTTTTGCTCTCAATTCCTAATTTTTGCAGTGGGAGGAGTATTGGTTCAGACAAAGGATAGAGAAGGGCAAGGCCACCAGGGGAGACCCGGGGTCTGCAGTGGTCCATGAGCCAGGGGCGCCCCTCATGCTGTGAGGATAGTTTGGGGGAGATCCTGAGGGTCACCCAGCAAGATCTGCCCTGCTGATGGGAGGCCAAATGGGCTAAGGCCACTTCCAGCACTGCCATCCCAGATTCCCATTGTCTTTTATAGAAGTCAGACGCAACAAACCTTTCCTGAAAAGGAGGTGCTTCAGTCAGATTAGCCAGGGCTCTCCAGAGATACATAGAGAGGTTTTCAGGAATTGGCTCATGGGATATGACAGCTGGCAAGTCTGAAATTTATAGGGCCGGCTAGAGATTCAGGTCAGAGCTGACGCTGCAGTCTTGAGTTGGATTCCAAAGGGGCAGCAGGCTGACAACTCAAGCAGGGTTTCTAATTGGCAGTCTTGAGAATTTCTTCAACGTCGAGAAACAGTCTTTGCTCTTAATGCCTTCAACTGATTGGATGGAGCCCACTCACATTATGGAGGGTAATCTGCTCTGCCTAAAATCTACTGGTTTAAATGTTTATGACCTCTAAACAAATACCTTCACAGCAACATATGAACTAGTCTCTGACCAAACACCTGGACACCATAGCCTAGCCAAGTTGGCACATAAAATTAGCCATCACAGAAGGTATTCCAACGGGGTCCAAAATGTGCCAGCAGTCTGTATTGTGAGATGCAGGGGGTGAGGACCCTGTCAAGGGATGTTTCTTCTTCCTTTGCCGACTAGAGTTTAACTCATGCCATTTTAGGTCCACCTGTCTCTGCATCCATCTCCTCATCCCTAACCTTAGCATTCTGTAGGATTAAAACCTGTGCCCAACCTATACTTCATACCCATCCCAAAATTTAAATTAAAAGGAA
Source organism: Kogia breviceps (assembly GCF_026419965.1). Taxonomy (NCBI): domain Eukaryota; kingdom Metazoa; phylum Chordata; class Mammalia; order Artiodactyla; family Physeteridae; genus Kogia; species Kogia breviceps. The sequence goes on from NC_081327.1 coordinate 38,189,590, forward strand.
ATCAGTAAATCATGAGAAGACAAGCAGAAGCCAGGACTCTGCTTCTACACTGTGCATCTAGTAACTGGCATGAGCCTTTGGTTGGGGATTGTTGAGGAGTCCAGAACCTCTTTCTTTTTTTAACATCTTTATTGGAGTATAATTGCTTGACACTGGTGTGTTAGTTTCTGCTTTATAACAAAGTGAATCAGCTACACATATACATATATCCCCATATCCCCTCCCTCTTGCATCTCCTTCTCACCCTCCCTATCCCACCCCTCTAGGTGGTCACAAAGCACCGAGCTGATCTCCCTGTGCTATGCGGCTGCTTCCCACTAGCTATCTATTTTACATTTGGTAGTATAGATATGTCCATGTCACTCTCTCACTTCGTCCCAGCTTAACCTTCCCACTCCCTGTGTCCTCAAGTCCATTCTCTACACCTGCATCTTTATTCCTGTCCTGCCCCTAGATTCATCAGAGATTTTTTTTTTTAGATTCCATATATGTATGTGTTAGCATACAGTATTTGTTTCTCTCTTTCTAACTTACTTCACTCTGTGTGACAGACTATAGGTCCATCCACCTCACTACAAATAACTCAATTTTGTTTCTTTTTATGGCTGAGTAATAGTCCATTGTATATATGTGCCACATCTTCTTTATCCGTTGATCTATCAATGGACACTTAGGTTGCTTCCATGTGCTGGCTATTGTAAATAGAGCTGCAATGAACATGTGGTACATGACTCTTTTTGAATTATGGTTTTCTCAGGGTATATGCCTAGTAGTGAGATTGCTAGGTTGTATGGTAGTTCTAGTTTTTAGTTTTTTAAGAAACCTCCATACTGTTCTCCATAGTGGCTGTATCAATTTACATTCCCACCAACAGTGCAAGAGGGTTCCCTTTTCTCCACACCCTGTCCAGCATTTATTGTTTGTAGATTTTTTGATGATGGCCATTCTAACTGGTGTGAGATGATGTCTCATTGTAGTTTTGATTTGCATTTCTCTAATGATTAGTGATGTTGAGCATCCTTTCATGTGTTTGTTGGCAACCTGTATATCTTCTTTGGAGAAATGTCTATTTAGATCTTCTGCCCATTTTTGGATTGGGTTGTTTGTTTTTTTTGATACTGAGCTGCATGAGCTGCCTGTATATTTTGGAGATTAATCCTTTGTCAGTTGCTCAGTTTGCAAATATTTTCTCCCATTCTGATGGTTGTCTTTTCATCTTGTTTATGGTTTCCTTTGCTGTTTAAAAGCTTTAAAGTTTCATAAGTCCCATTTGTTATTTTTCTGTTTTTATTTCCATTACTCTAGGAGGTGGGTCAGAAAAAGGATCTTGCTGTGATTTATGTCATAGAGTGTTCTACCTATGTTTTCCTCTGAGAGTTTGATAGTGTCTGGCCTTACATTTAGGTCTTTAATCCATTTTGAGGTTATTTTTGTGGATGGTGTTAGGGAGTGTTCTAAATTCATTATTTTACATGTAGCTGTCCAGTTTTCCCAGCACCATTATTGAAGAGGCTCTTTTTTCTCCATTGAATATTCTTGCCTCCTTTATCAAAAATAAGGTGACCATACGTGTGTGGGTTTATCTCTGGGCTTTCTATCCTGTTCCATTGATCTATATTTCTGTTTTTGTGCCAGTACCATACTGTCGCGATTACTAGTCTTTGTAGTATAGTCTGAAGTCTGGGAGCCTGATTCCTCCAGCTCTGTTTTTCTTTCTCAAGATTGCTTTGGGTATTCAGGGTCTTTCGTGTTTCCATACTAAGTGTGAAATTTTTTGTTCTAGTACTGTGAAAAATGCCATTGGTAGTTTGATAGAGATTGCATTGGATCTGTAGATTTCTTTGGGTTGTATACTCATTTTCACAATGTTGATTCTTCCAATCCAAGAACATTGTATATTTCTCCATCTGTTTGTACCGTCTTTAATTTCTTTCGTCAGTGTCTTATAGTTAGAAACTCTTTATTTTGCTAATGTTGTTGTTGCTTTTTATGTTTTTTCTCTGTTTTTTTTTTTAACCAAGAGAAAACAAAAGGGGAGGAAAGGTCTGTGGAGACACAAATTCAAAACAATGATCAAAAAGTTAGAACTAAAATGTTACCAAATCTCATTCTAAAAAAGACTGTAACACTGTCTCAAATTTTTTCACACTGGTTTTGGCATGGGGGTCAACTCACATAAGAGGCCAGGCAGTCTACCCCTTAGGTTGGAGATAAAGGTCCATACTTGGGTTTTCCAGACCTCTAGTGGGTATGTTCTGACAGGCCCCATTTCTTTTCTAGGAAAGGGACATATTTGTAAAGACAGGTGGAAGGTCATGGTGTAGGCTCTTGACAGATAGATAAAGGGTATGTCCTAAGACCTTTGAAAATTCATGTTCATATTCATGACTACCCCAGTTGTACATGATTTACCCCCACAGAATTCAGTAAAGCACAGCTAATAAATGGAAGTTGTTGACCCCACTAGATCTTTAATAAGAATCACTCGTTACATGATGAGAAGTAGAAACAAACTCACCTGAGTAGTGGGTATCAGTAGGTAGGTTAGGAACACTCAGGTTGAGAGGGTCATGCGATTATGCCAGTGTCACAGTAAATATCCATGCACAGGCCCCAGAGAAATGGCATATTGTAGACCCTTGAGGCCTTAGAAGTATGGTCAAAATCTAACTTCCCTCTGTCAATGCCAATGCACAGTTTTTCTTAGATGCCTTCTGACACCCATGCCCACTGGCCAAGCCTGCCCTCAAATCTGTGCATCTCCTTGGTAGCACCCCTTGCCATTGTGGTGAATGAATTGTTTATTTATTTGATGTCTTTCTTCTCTGTTGGATGGTGAATTCTGTAAGGGAAAGGTCTGAGTCTAGTGTAATGATTGACATGGTGCTGAGTAAGCAAGTGCTTAATGAACATTCATTAAGTGAATGAATCAACCAACCAGTCATCAAGATGCTACCTTTCTCCAGTATGACTGCACAGGCCTTTTCATTCACATGGTTGTGTCTACTTCCAGTTACCATAGATATGAATAAAACCTTAATTTTCCCCCTCCTTTTCCTTTCTTCTTTTGAGGTATATACATTGATAAATTGCTCCATACTTTGAGGAATATTTAGAGGCTGCCACATACATGAGACTATTTTCTATCACTATCGCTCCCCATGAGATTAATTTCCAGAGAATCATTATCAGTGTATGTATGTATGGTTGTCAGCTACCCATCTTTTATCTTCCTTTCCTATAAAATAGTCCCTTCAGAGCTTGAAGAAAATTGTATTTCTTCCACATTACTTTGGCCTTTCAAAATGAAGCTTTCTGGGAACATGTTTAAGTGGAAGACATTGATCAAACCTTCTCATTTCATCTTCCTTTGTCGATGTGTCGTCCTAGTCTCCCATCAGTTCCCACCATTTGTACAATGAAGCAAATTGAGACGTGGTATCTAGGGATCAGGTCTTGAGGAAGGTGCTGAGAACAGACACAGTCTCAGCCTTCATGAGTTTATACTTGTTAAAAGATAAAGTGAGGCATATTAAAAATTTTGAGTTTATTTGAGCAAAAATCGATTGTAAGCAGGCCACACCAAACCAGAAGTAGTTAGAAGCACTCTGCCAACAGGAGTAGGAGGAAAGACTTGTATAGAGAAAGTGTGGAAGCAAAAGAAGGAAAGTATTGTATTTGATTGGCTGTAGCTGAAAGCCTACTTGTCTGTCTGTGATTGGCTGTCCTTAGTGTTTCAATTTCCTAGCTTTGAGGCGTTCACAGCATTAGATTTTGGTGTGCTTTACATAGGCTGCCACAGATTAGAGACATGTCAGTCTAATGGCCTCCTTGTTTAATTAATTTAACACCCCGGATTGAGGAAGGTAGGCATTAAGCAAGTATGTTAAATGTAATGAAAGTTAACAAAGAGAATTTCAAAAATGTGATGGAAGCATAAATCAGAGAACGTAGTTGAGTCTAGTGTGTCAGGACAGGCCAGCTGGAGAATGTGACATTGAAGCTGAGAATTAAAGGAACAGGAAGGAGGTAGCCAAGTGGACAGAACTGGGCTGGGGATACGGTTACAGGCTGAGGGAAGAGTAGTTAAAAAACCCATCACTGAGAAAGAACATACTATGTTCAAGGAAATAAAGGAAGCCAGAACACTGGCAGAAGAAACAGTTCTCCCAACACAACATGCAAACTATTTTGTGCCCCTCCACCTTCTTCACTCCTGCTGTTCCCTTGGTCTTAAATGCTGTTCCCTTTCTCAGTCTAGTGCATACTTGCTTCAGTATTTACCTATGTTCTGAAAGTTTGCCTGACATCTCCCTGATGGGATTACTTCTTCTGCCACAACTCTTTATACACATTTCTACCATGGAGCTCATCTATTTGCAATTTTGCTGTATCACTTATGTCTTATCACCACATGATGATGGCCTCAGTACATCTTATTTCCCAGACTTACACAGTGGCCATTGTGGAGAGAAATTCAATGCTTTTCCCAAAATGAACTGAATTAAATTGTTTGATTCAGCAACTTCTAGAGGGGAGAATACCCCAGAAATCTTCCAGCCCACAATCCCACCTAATAGTGGAACACTTTCTTCAGCATTTCTGACTGATAACAAGGCTTTACAGCTAATTACTATCCCCAAGAAGGTCCATCGAGGGCAATGAGTGTAAGCTTCTGAGCTGGGAAATATCTATAAAAGAACATATTGGGAGAAAGATTTAACTTTGGTAAGAAGATTAATAGTCTGAGCTTTAAAGTCATTAAGATGTGAGGGAGGAATGGGGTTTGAATAAACAAAGCCATGTCTAATGAAACATTTTTTTAATATCAAAGGCACATTACAAGCAGTGGGACTGACATTGGATTTATAAACTTCAGAGTGTCATGGATACTGGGAGCAGGAAAACCTGTCCCAGAAAGATGAGGCCACAAAAATTAGGTCAGCACTCAAGATCCAAGAACATTCTACAAGTTGCTCTAAATGGGGGTCCTCGGTTCAGTAACTGAGTTCTCTTCTTGTTCCTCGGGTCCAGCTTGCACATCCTCAGCTGTTCTGGTCTCTGGGACCTTCCGCTCTTTTCTTAGTAGGCAGTCGAAACCGTCAGTCTCTTCTGCACTTGAGTTTGTGTTTGGGCGTATCATCCCTAACATGTAACAGGTGCTCAAAGGCAAAGGCATATGTAGGATAATAATAACAATAACAGCAACAACAGTAATTATGCATTATTTTTAAAATAGTCCCTTCACCTCTGTAAACTGCCTTCTCTCCCTTTGTAAAATGCAGATCCTGATGTTTTTCCTTAGGTCATAGGGTGTCATCGGGAAACAGGCCTGAAACTACAGTGTGTACACATAAAGGATCATTGGAAACAGAGGCATCATGTGGTGGTAGAAAAGCATCAATTTTTCCTTAGGTGAACTGGAGCAAACCTGACTTTATTATATGCATTCATTTATTCAATCATTTGTTCATCCCTTCATCCACAAATGTCTATTCCATGACTTAGCTTAGAAAACTCACTAACCATCGTTAATAATGCACCGTATTTGCTCCCTACCACTAATCATTCCATACAGAGTTGCCAAGGTGAGAACATTTGATTGCAAGTCAAGGCATATAGTCTTTTGGTTTAGAGCTTGTATTTGAAATCACGGTTTGTTTGCTGTTTTCATAGCACATAGTATGAAGGGATTTTCTCTTCCATTTGGCTGCCCTGGAGCATCTCGTATCTCAGTGTCCACAACTCAGGAATGCCACCCAGTAGGAATTTTTGCTTTGACAAATCGTTTATATTTTATTTTATACCTTACAAAATATACCCTTCCAATTGCCAGCATGCTGATAAGAGTATTTGTGAAATGTGGTAACAGTAAATCATAAATGCAATTTTATTTATATAGACGCTGTCTTAAACCTTGAGCATATGATCCCAAGCAAAGATGGTCCAGCAACTGCCCTCTTGCAGCTTAAAATCGACAAGGGAAGACAAAATGTTATGTGAGAAATCATAGGAAAGTGTGATGAGTGTTAAAATAGGGGAAGAATAGAGGAACATGCAAATATATAGCAGAGACCTAACTCCATTTAGGGGTCAGTGACATTTATATAAATATTTATGAGTGTGTCATTTTTAGCAGTTCAAAGGCAGATATGGGCTTATGCAAGGAAGCAGTGGGGACTGGGAAAAGAGTACTCTAGTTATAATAACAAGTTGGCATTTTAAATCTGGCTCCTAAGCGTAAAGGTTAATACCAGATGCCAAGGTTCAGATCATATCTCTATAACTTACTGTGTGACTCTGGGCAAGTTATGTAACCTTATGGTGCCTCAGTTTCCACATTTGTAAATGTTAAAATACAATGCCCGATCTTGTAGTATTATTTTGATACTCTGATAAGTTCACACATAACAAACTCTTAGAAGAGTGGATAGCTCATAGCAAAAGCTATGCAAATGACAGCAATTACGATCATGAGTATAGCCATGATCATTACTGTTATTATTGTTGGCTATGTAATTTCAAAAGAGGCAAATAAACACCCAGAGCCTCAAGTTCCTCATACATAAAACGGTAATACAAGTACCTTCACTGCAGGAGGATTATTAACTGAAATGATAAATGCAAAGCATGTGTATCTTCTAGGCATCCCATAGGTGTTCAGTTCATACCACCTGGTGTTCATAGCAATAGCCCAAACTTCATGGAATGCCTTGGCCTTGAGCTTGGCCCTGGCTGCTGTTTTATAGGCTATGTTCATGTGTACATACTGACAGGTCTTCCTCCTCTTGGTTTGCCTGAGGTAACAAAGCTCGTGTAGAGGTCAAGTCAGTTGTACCACCCTCACCCAGACATAAAGTTTGGCCACACTTCATAAGTCTTCCTTGCTTGTTAGTGACCCTAGCACTACCTGATGACTACATGTTTCCTTTATAAGTTTTTTAATGATGGTGCTTCCGACATCCCTGACCCCGGACAATTTTCCTTGTCTCTTGCCCTGCGTGTCGCATTCAGTGGGGGAAAGGACGGCAAGAAAGAGGAGGTAGATACAGCTAGGAAACTCTTGTGCCAACACCTGTCAAAGAGAGATGCAGTGATCTTTCAGTGGCTCCCCTTGGACTCTCCTCAATGCAAATATGGGAGGCAGAAGACTGGGCTGCTCTCTGCAAAAAGGATCCATCACCCAGCCATTTTCCCAGGTCCCATTAAAATGCTGACACCATTAATCTGCACTACTTTACTTCTCATTATGCAGAAATGTGCTCTTGATCAAAAGTCCCCTTGAGTAGCAGCCTGATTCATCACCAGTAGCTGTGGGCCACACACCAGAAATTCATAATCAACTGACATTATCCACCCAAATCATTCCCAGGATCTGAACAACTCAGAACATGTCCGTCATTGGGAAGAGGCTGCCACACAGGATGCAATATGCAAATAGGCCTGATAGTTAATCCATCAGATTTAACAGGTTTAAATTAAGGAATGAACTGCTGTCTCCCTTTTGTGTATAGTTGACCCTTGAACAACATGGGTTTGAACCGCATGGGTCCACTTATATGTGGATTTTTTTCAATAATTACATATATGTGGTATAAATGTATTTCTCTTCTTTATGATTTTCTTAATAACATTTTTCCCTAGCTTACTTCACTGTAAGAATATAGTATGTAACACATATAACTTACAAAATATGTGTTAATTGACTGCTTATATTATTATAAGTCTTCCAGTCAACAGCAGGCTATTAGTGGTTAAGGTTGGGGGGAGTCAAAAGTTATATGCAGATTTGAAAATCTGCATAAATCTGCATATAACCCCTAACATCCACATTGTTCAAGGGTCAACTGTATTCAGGTCACCTATTTTCAGAGAACTCATCTACATTTACCCCACATGGGAACTAACCAGCCTGGAATTCGGAGACAAAGGGGACCTAGGCTAGGGAGACACAGCATCAGTGACACAAAGCCACTTGTAAAGGACAGAGACATTTCTACCACTCCAAGCTTACGTGCTTCTGAGTTCCGTGCCCTTTCTCCAACACCCAGGTTTGCCAAGGGTGTGTGATCTTGGTCCGATCACTTGCATCCCATCCTCACTTCCTTTTTCTATCTCTGTCTCACCAAGGAGCGACCTGGGTTAAGTAAAACACTGCAAGTGGGTGACTGTGTTAAGACTCTGTGTCTGTTCTCTGGACAGTAACCCCTAGGTTGACTACCAAATGTGGGTTAAGAAATGGGGTCCTAATCAAGCTTGTTAATAAAACTAATAGCTGCCTGATTCCCTCTGAGATGATTAGGTACCAAATACCGCGTGTGTGCTTTGCAAGCATCATAGCAGTTATTTGTACAAACTGCCATAAACTCATAGGGTTGTTATGGAAATGTTAAAACATTAATACATATAAAATGCTTAAAATATAGAAAGCACTCAATAAATGATATCCATTAGCATTATGATCTTTGCTAAACATTACATATATAGGGTTGTTTGGCCTCTGTGTGAACATCTGACAAGAGAGTCACTTCCTCCTGGAGGCCTCTATCCCAGTTCTAAACACTTCTGGCCATTGGGTTGATCTGCCATAACTTGGGCTAGCATCTGAATCTTCTCATTTCCAAACCACCATTTCTACATTCGCCCCCTACATAGAACAAGTCCAATTCTTTCTATTAGGAGAAATCCCTGGAATAATTTAAAGAGATTAATCCCAATCTTGTCAAGTCTTCTATTTTCTAGGCTAAAAAAAGTCATTTCTTTTAGTTGGCTCTTGTATGACTTGACTTGAACTTCACTTCCTAACTTATTTAAAACTGAGAAATTTCCTCATCTCTGTACTCACACTGAGTAACAGTGGTGGACCAGCCAAACAACTTCTCCAATAAAGCAAGAGAGGGAATAGGCAATAATCAGACGCCCAGGTACTTTCCTCAAAGATTAAACAGATGCTATCATTTTGCCATATTTGCTTCCATTTTCTTTTAAATAATAAATAATACAGTACGGCTTCACCTCCCTTCCCCTCTCCAGAGGGGAAGTCAATATCTGGAAGTTGATATGTAACTTTTTCATGCATGTATTTATATGTGGATGTTTCCACATACTGTGCATATCATTTCATGTCTTAATGTCTGCATCCATATTATATTTGTGTTGATTTATCTATGTTGATATACACATTTAATTCATTTTAATTGTATAGCAATTCACTGAGTGAGTTAACTGTACTTTATTTACTCAATTCTACTATAAAGGCCACTTACCTGTAGGTTAATTCCAATGTTTTAAAAATTTCATTGCAGTATAGTTGATTTACAATGTTGTGTTAGCTTACAGCAAAGTGATTCAGTTATACATACATACATACAAATACACACACACACACACACACACACACACACACATTCTTTTTTCAGATTCTTTTCCCATTTCCCATTTAGGTTAATACAGAATGTTGAGTAGAGTTCCCTGTGCTATACAGTAGGTCCTTGTTGGTTATCTATTTTATAAATAGTAGGATGTGTCTGTTAATCCCAAGCTCCTAACTTACCCCTCACCCTGACATTTCCCCTTTGATAACCATAAGTTTGTTTTCAAAATCTGTGAGTCTATTTCTGTTTTGTAAATAAGTTCACTTATATCACTTTTTAAATTAGATTCCATGTATGAGTGATATCATGATATTTGTATTTCTGCGTCTGACTAACTGCACTTAGTATGATAATCTCTAGCTCCATCCATGTTGCTGCAAAGGGCATTATTTTATTCTTTTTTATGGCTGGGTGACATTCCATTGTATATATATACCACATCTTCTTATCCATTCCTCTGTTGATGGACACTTAGATTGCTTCCATGTCTGGGCTCTTGTAAATAGTGCTGCAATGAACATTGGGGTTCACATATCTTTTGGAAGTATGGTTTTGTCTGGATACATGCCCAGGAGTGGGATTGCTGGATCATATGTTAGTTCTATTTTTAGTTTTGTAGGAACCTCCATACTATTCTCCATAGTGGTTGTACCAATTTACATTCCCATGCAACAATGTAAGATGGTTCCCTTTTCTCCACATCTCCTCCAAACATTTATTGTTTGTAGACTTTTTGGTGATGGCCATTTTAACCGGTGTGAGGTGATACATCATTGTAGTTTTGTTTTGCATTTTTCTGATGATTAGTGATGTTGATCATCTTTTCATGTGCTTTTCAGCCATCTGTATGTCTCCTTTGGAGAAATGTCTATTTAGAGATTCTGCCCATATTTTTATTGGGTTGTTTGTTTTTTTGACATAGAGCTGCATGAGCTGTTTGTGTATTTTGGAGATTAAGCCCTTGTCAGTTGCTTCATTTGAAAATATTATTCCAATTTTTTTGAAATTAAGGTTTTATCTATATATGCATGCACATATATACATATATACATACAATCTCTTCTCCGTATATGTGTGTGCAAACATGTAGACACACATATACATAAGAAGACATTGTATATAAGTATGTTTCATATAAATCTGTAAGTGAAATGGTTGTGTCACAGAATACACACATCTACAGCATTATTGGACATTGACAAATTGTTCTCCCAAATCACTATGCTAATTTATTATCACCATCAATATATGAAATTACATACTTGATCTCAACGGAAATTAATAAAATTAAGAGATTATAAAAGAAACGAAATTGAGTTATTTGTAGTGAGGTGGCTGGACCTAGAGTCTGTTATACAGTGTGAAGTGAGTCAGAAAGAGAAAAACAAATATCATATGCTAACACATATATATGGAATCTAAAAAAAAAAAAAAAAAAAAAGGTTCTGATGAACCTAGGGGCAGGACAGGAATAAAGACGCAGATGTAGAGAGTGGACTTGAGGACACAGGGAGGGGAAAGGGTAAGCTGGGACCAACTGAGAGAGTGGCATGGACATCTATACACTTCCAACTGTAAAACTGATAGCTAGTGGGAAGCAGCCGCATAGCACAGGGAGATCAGCTTGGTGCCTTGAGACCACCTAGAGGGGTGGAATAGGGAGGGTGGGAGGGAGATGCAAGAGGGAGGAGATATGGGTATATATGTATATGTATGGCTGATTCACACTCTGTTATAAAGCAGAAACTAACACACCATTGTAGAGCAACTATACTCCAATAAAGATGTTAAAAAAAAGAAGAGATTATAAAATTCACATTCCTTAATCAAAATCTAATAAAATAAGAAAGCAAATAAATAAAGCAAAAATAATAAATAATTAATAAATAAATAATAAATAAATAAATAATAAATAAAATTAAAATAATAAATAAATTAATAAAAAATAAATAAATAAAGCAAATAAATAAATAAGCAAAATCAAAATTACTTGAAAATTAAGAAAAATACTCCCAAATAATTGAATTATAAACCTAGAAATCAGTGAAGAGGTAAATACTCACATACCAAAACCTACGGAAGTTAAAAAAAACTGTACTCAGTAACAACATATTTTTCAATAAGCTTTATTTTCACTCTATGAGAGAGTGTGCAGAAAATAGCTATTCAACTTCTTGGAACAATAGTACTGTAAAAATATATATAAATCAAAAATGCCCCAAATTTTCTCCTTATAATTGAACAATCATGTCCTACCTAACTTTCAGAGAATTAGGAGAGTTAACAGAATAATGCAAAATTGAGCACTAGTCACTAAGAATATAAGGTTCACAAGGGGAAAAGCTAGCCCAACTGTCTCAACAATATTATAGTCTCCCATCTTTGGAGGGTAGAAATGCTTTACATTTATTGTGTATATGTTGTTACTAGAAATGGTATTTATTTAACTATAATTTAATGATATAGCTAGCAAAACAGACTAGAGGCACAGCAAGATTATGACTAATTCAGATTCTTGCAAAGCAACAATTATATTAATAATAATTACTAATAGATAGCTTGAGTGTTAGGTAATTGCTACTGATGTCAGTAACTGATAAAAGACTTGATGTTCACATGAAAGTACACAACTCTATTTTACTTGGCTTGATGAAAGTGCTAAGCCAACAGTCTAGGCAAAGCAGAAAAGAGAAAAACTGAAAAAAAGATGTGTTTGCTAATTTCTTTAACATCATTTAGGGATAGAGTTAGATATTAAACTTGAAGATAGTGTTAGTAAAAAGACAGCAATACTTTTACTGAATGTTGTTCCATTCCCCAAATTTCCATAATTCTCAATTTTTTTTTACAAAAACTGTACTCGGGGGAAAAGGTATAGCTACAAATTAAATTTGTAAATTAAATGCATTCATTTCAGAATTTAAAAATAAGGAAAAACTGAGAAATGTAATAACCTTAATCAGACGAAAGAAACAAAAAAGAATTTTATAAATTCTGTCATTAATAAAAGTTTAAAAGTAGCAATGAAATCCAACAACTGTTTCCTTGGAAAGACCAATAAAATAGACAAATCAGGAGTTTTGTTACAGAGAGAGAGAGAGAAATATGCAAGATTATGAGAAAGAAGACATGATTGCAAATAGAAAGGAGATTAAAAGAATTAAGGGGAAATCATATCTACAACTTTATGGAATCAATTGGCAAACTTAGAAGAAATAGATAATTTCCTAGAAAGATTGACTCAAGAAGGGAAAAAATAGAATACTATATTACCCTAGATAATATTAGAAACATAATTTAAAATTTATCACTGACAAAGGCAATAAGACAGACTAGTTCAAAGTTGACTTTCATCCATCATTTATAATACACAATCAAATGTTGTATAAGTTCAGATCATAGGAAAAAAATAGAAAACTAGCCAATTTAATATGCAGCCAGCAAAATACCAAAACCGAATGAAGATAGTATAAAACTGCAGAGAACTTTCACTTATGAATGTGTAATCACAAGTATTAAATGTTAGCAAGTTGAACCAGTAATATACCAAAGACTAAGACCTATGAGAAGCAGCAAAGCTGGCAAAGATTCATTTCAATCCACTGGAAAAGAGTGGATTATTTCAAAATGGTTTTGGCACAACTGGCTATCCATCTGAAAAAAACCAATGTCCAAGACCATATACAAGAATATTTATAAATATTAAAGTCTTAAATGTAAAAATAAAATCCTACATAAAAATGAAGAAATATACATATGATATATAGGGATAGGGGACACTGTAGATCAAATCTGAGAACCCAGAAACTTTAAAAGAAAATTTGGATACATTAACTCAAGTCAAAATTGAAAAAAAATTTTATAACACAATATAGTACACACAAAGTTAATATGAAAATAGTACTTCTCAAATGTCTTTGCATTGCATATGACCCTGGTTTTATAATATTTAAAGTAACCTTACATACTGACAAAGAAAAGAAACTTCACAGGAAAAATGGCAAGGTTATGAATAAACACACACAGGAAAGCAAATCAAAATGGATCACAAGGGTTTAAATACGTCCAAATTCAGAGTTAGAGGCATGAAAGTTAAACTAACAGTCAAATAATAATTTACACCTGTGACTGGTAATTTTTTAATTTATTGAAGCATGGTTGATTTACAATGTGTTAATTTCTACTGTACAGCAAAGTGATTCAGTTATACATACATATACATTCTTTTTCATATTCTTTTCTATTATGGTTTATCACAGGATATTGAATATTGTTCCTTGTGCTATACAGTAGGACTTTTTCCTTTATCCATTCCATATATAATAGTTTGCATCTGGTAATCCCAAACTACCAATCCATCCCTCCTACACAACCCCTGTCTCTTGGCAACCACAAGTCTGTTCTCTATATCTGTGAGTCTGTTTCTGTTTCGTAGCTAAGTTCATTTGTGTCATATTTTAGATTCCACATGTAAGTGTTATCATATGGTTTTTGTCGTTCACTTTCTGATTTACTTCACTTTGTATGATAATCCCTAGGTCTATCCATGTTGCTGCAAATAGCATTATATCATTCTTCTTTATGGCTGAGTAGTATTCCATTGTGTGTGTGTGTGTGTGTATATGCATACACACACACACACACACACACACACACCACATTTTCTTTATCCATTCATCTGTTGATGGACATTTAGGTTGTTTACATGTCTTGGCTATTGTGAGTAGTGCTGCTATGAACATAGGGGTGCATGTATTTTTTTGAATTATAGTTTTGTCTGGATATATGGCCAGGAGTGGGATTGCTGGATCATATGGCAACTGTATTTTTAGTTTTTTGAGGAATCCCTATGCTGTTTTGCAAGGTTGCTGCACCAATTTACATTCCCACCAACAGTGTAGGAGGGTTCCTTTTTCTCCACACCCTCTCCAGCATTTGTTATTTGAAGATTTGTTAATGATGACCATTATGATCAGTGTGAGGTGGACCTCATTGTAATTTTGATCTGCATTTCTCTAATAATTAGTGATATTGAGCATCATTTCATGTGCCTGTTGGCCATCTGTATGTCATCTTTGGAGAAATGTCTATTTAGGTCTTCTGCCCATTTTTCGATTGGGTTGTTTTGTTTTGTTGTTGTTGAGTTGTATGAGCCATTTGTATATTTTGGACATTAAGCCCTTGTCAGTCGCATCATTTGCAAATATTTTCTCCCATTCTGTAGGTTGTCTTTTTGTTTTGTTTATGGCTTCCTTTGCTGTGCAAAAGCTTGTAAGTTTAATTAGGTCCCATTTGTTTATTTTTCCTTTTATTTCTATTGCTTTGGGAGACTGACCTAAGAAAATATTGGTATGATTTATGTCAGAGAATGTTTTGCCTATGTTCTCTTCTAGGAGTTTTATGGTGTCCTGTATTATATTTGTCTTTAAGCCATTTTGAGTTTATTTCTGTGTATGGTGTGAGGGTGTGTTCTAGCTTCATCGATTTGAAGGTGGTGGTCCAACTTTCCCAACAACACTCACTAAAGAGATTGTCTTTTTTCCATTGTATATTCTTGCTTCCTTTGTTGAAGATTAATTGACAGTAGGTATGTGGGTTTATTTCTGGGATTTCTCTTCTGTTCATTGATCCATATGTCTGTTTTTGTGCCAATATCACAGTGTTTTGATTACTATAGCTTTGTAGTATTGTCTGAAGACTGAGAGGGCTATGCCTCCTGTTTAGTTCTTTTTCCTCAGGATTGCTCTGGCAATTCTGGGTCATTTAAAAAAAAATTTATTGAAATATAGTTGATTTACAATGTTGTGTTAATTTCTGCTGTACAGCAAAGTCTGTATGTATATTACAGACTAACAACTCTTATGAATATAGATGGAAAAATCCTCAGCAAAATACTGGCACACCACACCTAGCAACATATATAAAGAATTATACACCAAGGCCGAGTGAGATTTATCCAAAAAAGACAAATTTGACATAACATCCAAAAATCAGTGAATGCAATACATTATATTAATAGAATAAAGGATAAAAACCATATGATCATCTCAGTAGATGCAGGAGGAGCATTTGACAAAATCAACACTCTTTCATGATTTTTTAAAAAAGTCAACAAACTAGGAATAGAAGATAATTTCCTTAACCTGTTAAAAAGGATGGCTATGAAAAACCCACAGCTAAAACTTAGTGGAGAAAAGCAGGATGCTTTCTCCCCTAAAATGAGAAAGAAGACAAGGATGACTGCCTTCATCACTTGTATTCAACATCATACCAGAGATTCTAGGAAGGCCATGTAGATAAGAAAAGGAAATAAAGAGCATTCAGATTGGATAGGAAAATAAAACTATATTTGAAGGTAACAGGATCTTCTTATACATAGAAGATCCTGAGGAATTCACTAATATTAAAACCTATTAGAAATGATAAATGAGTTTAACAAGGTTCCAGGATACAAGAGCAATATACTAAAGATTAATTGTATTTCTATACACTGGGAATGAAATATCTGAAAATGAAATTAAGAGCTTAATAATAAAACACCCAATTTTAAAAATTGGGCAAAGGGTATGAATATGTATTTCTCCAAAGAAGATATACACAAATGGTCAATAATCACATGAAAATTGTTCCTATCATTAGCCATTGAGGAAATACAAATCAAAACCACAGTAAGATACCACTTCATACCCAGTAGGATAGTTATAATGGAACGGATAATAGCAAGTGTTGGCAAAGATGTGAAGAAATGGGAACTTTTATACAATGCCAGTGGGAATGTAAAATGATGCAGCCACTTTAGAAAATAGTTTGGCAGTCCCTTAAACATTTAAACACAGAGTTGTCATGTGAGCCAGCGATTCCACTACTAGGTAGATACATAGATACATATATCCAGACAAAAGTTTGTACATGAATGTTCAGAGCAGCATTGTTCACAAAGCCAAAAAGTGGAAACAACTCAAATGTTCAACAGAAAATGAATGGATGAATAAAACATGCATTACTCATAAGATAAAAAGGAATGAAGTTCTGGTACATGCTATAATCTGGATAAACCTTGAAAACATTATGCCAGTGTAAAGTCAGAAAAGACCACATATTGTATGATTCCATTTATATGAAATGTCCAGAATAGGTGAATCCATAGGGACAAGAAGTAGATTAATGGTTGTCCTAGATTTGCGGAGATAACAGAGAGAGACTGCTAATGGGTATGGGGTTTCTTTTCTGGGGTGATAAATACGTTCTGTAATTAAGACTGTGGTGATGTTTGCACAATTTCATTCTAATAACTCTTGAATTGTGCACTTTAAATGGGTGAACTATATTATATGTAAATTATATCTAAATAAACCATTTTTTTAATTTAAAAAAAGGGATAATGGATTGAAAGTTCAAAGATGAATAAGACTGGCCCACATTTGGGGCCTGGTATTATGAAAATGTTTCTTTTCACCTGTGAGACTCCAGGCTCTTTTCCTATTCCAGTGTTCATTTTTAAATGAAATAAAGACAAACCTTTTATTCTTCCATGGAAATTTCTATTACATGTAAATCACCATTCTGCTCTAGAATATAGGGAACTATCTCATAAATGGTATGTCTGTTCCCAAACTCATAGCTCAAAACAGCCAAAAAGCATGTTTTGAAATTTTAGAAATAATTAAGTTAATGGAAAGACCTATTTATAACATCAACAACCTTTATGCCCAAATGAGAAAATTAATTGTAAAGTGATTTGCAGGGCTGGATCAATGAAATAATTTTAAAACTATATAGATATATATTGGATTGACCAAAAAGTCCATTTGGGATTTTCCATAACATCTTACAGAATATATATATTATATATATATATATATATATATATATATATAACATATATATTCACTATTAATTAGCTTCTTTATATAGAAAACTACAAACTGTTATCTTGAAATGTGCTAGTTACAAAAATGAATGTTAACTGAGTGACTTCCTTCATAGAGCTCAACTTTGAATGTGATTTTTTTCTTTAGTATTCATTTGGGAATGAATTGTTGACTCAGACTTAACGCATATAGACCTTTTCTAGAAGTGTTCTAGGAAATTAACTAATAATCAAGTATGACACACTGAAAAAGGAAAAAAGCATGTATCAGGGCTGATTCACAAGTAAGATCCTTCTGGAGCACCTGATGGTCGATGTGTAGTCACCTGGAGTCTTTGCAGCCACCACAAAACTTGTGGTTACCATCTTCTGACCTTTTTAAATGAGCCCCGCAGGCCAGCTCCAGATTACACTGGGATCTCATAAAAGGCCACTACAGTGTCTTGCTTTTGAAGTTTCTCCACACCATCTCCTATCAGCATGATACTCTTCCCCAGCTTTTCTAAGTTAAATGCCCCTATTCCAGTGCCATGCCTTAGCCTCTTGGCTTCATGTTGATTTGAGACTCCAGACCCCATCCATCCATTTCTACCATTATATGATATGCCTGGAAACTGTCAATGAATGATATCTACACCCCAGCACCTTCACCCTTCTCACTGGATGGACGTAATGAGTCAGTAGTATTAAGCACAAAATATAAATTGAGACTGACATAGGTGCTTTATATAGATTAACTTTCAATCTTCATGGCCATTCTCTCTCTTGGGATTTCAGTAGAAATGCTCTAAATGTTGTAGGACCTTGCATACAATTACTCAACTAATATGGGCAGAATTCGAGTACTTCACTCCTGCACCAGTGTTTCTCTCAGCCTGGACAAAGAACGCCTATAAGATCAGCTATAACGTCACACACAGATTCTCTGGCCCCAGCCCAGACCAACTGAATCAGATCAGGTGAATGGGAGGGTAGTATCCAGAATCTTAGTACTTCACAATATCCACTGGTGATTCGGATACACACCAATTTAAACAACACTGCATTATTCTTCCTTGAGCATTTAGTACAGCATTTCAGCAATTTCCTAAAAAGATTCAAATCCCTTAATGGCCAAAATGCACCTTGCCAGCATCATATTCACAATGGATGGGGGAAGATGTTCTTATACTTCTCTTTCCAATCCTTATTTGTTATTTGTTCATGATACATTATGTTCCAGAAAATCCAAAAGGAAAAAAAACAATCTAGCAACAAATTACTCAGTGTGTCTGCAGCACCACTTGACTAAGAGGATGAGCTCGAGAATCTGATTTTTACTAATCATTATTCACACATACATAGAGGACCCTCATCCCAACAACTCGAATGGTTAAGCTGCAGGCTTGTTCTAGATCCACTAAACCCTCTTGCTGATGAATTGCAGTTGGGTTTACAATCATGGTCATTGTGCTCCTATTTTAGACACAGAGATCCATAGGCATGGAGAGATGTTGATAGTCTTCATACTCTTGAGAACAAGACTCCTCAAAATGGGAAGGGGTTGTTGTGTTGTTGTTGAGTTGTACAAGTTCTTTATATGTTCAATAGTTTGGATATTAACTCCTTATGGGATATATGATTTGCAAATATCTCCTCTGATTCAGTAGGTTGTCTTTTCATTTTGTTGGTGGTTTCCTTTGCCGTGCAGAAGCATTTAGTTTGATGTAGACCCATTTGTTTATTTTTGCTTTTGTTGCCATTGCCTGAGGAGATATATCGAGAAAGATATTGCTAAGATCTATGTCAAAAAGCCTACAGCCTTGGGGCTTCCCTGGTGGCGCAGTGGTTGAGAGTCCGCCTGCCGATGCAGGGGACGTGGGTTCGTGCCCCGGTCTGGGAAGATCCCACATGCCGCGGAGCGGCTGGGCCCGTGAGCCATGGCCGCTGAGCCTGCGCGTCCGGAGCCTGCGCTCCGCAACGGGAGAGGACACAACAGCGAGAGGCCTGCGTACCACAAAAAAAAAAAAAAAAAAAAGCCTACAGCCTATGTTTTCTTCTAGTTGTATGGTTTCAAGTCTTACATTCAAGTCTTTAATCGATTTTGAGTTGATTTTTGTGTATGATGTGAGATAGTGGTATAGTTTCATTCTTTTCCCTGTGGTGGCAACAGTTGGAAACTAAATTTTTGGTGATGAACATGCTCTATACACAGAAGCTGAAATATGATGTTGTACACATAAAACATATAATGTTATAAACCACTGTCGCCTCAATTAAAAATTAATTTTAAAAAAGAAAATTAAAAGGAGACATGTGCACAAAAAATGGGAAGGGGGAAAAGTTTTATTGGGTGCTTGGTAGAAAGGGCATATTTAGGATTTAGCTCATTAGTTGTATGTACTGTCCCCAAATTTAATCTTCACCAACACCCAGCACAATGCCTTGCTAATGGTAAGTTTCTTCATAAATATTTGCCAGGTGAATGAGTCAAGATACTAATCGGTCTTGTGTGAATATAAGAAGTAGAAGAGACCTTTGAGAGACTTGATTCAAACATCTCCATCTCCTTTTACAGTTGAGGAAACATGATCACTGGTCAGAACTCAACTCCTTTCCCCAAAAGGATGAGGTCACTCCCATTTCTTTCTCCCCATTTCAGAGCACTTAGCTGAGGATGTTTCCCCACCTGAGTTAAGGTCTCTATGAGTCTCTGACTTTTTATAGATTTCTCAGTTGTAACATTGTTTCCACACATCACTGTGGCTTCCGGCAGTGCTGTTTCTCCTCTCACCCTTTCCTTGATACTGATAACTGCCATATTCCTGAGAAAGAAAAATTAAAAGCACACTTATTGAGAGAATGAAAGGAGACAGAGCTCACTGAAAGACAAGTGGAGAGAAGAGAAAGGTGCAGAAGATAATTTCAAGAAAACAAAACCACATTGAGCTAAAAGTGTGAAGCCTTAGAACACCCCCGCTCAGGGTAGAGTTTCATTCTCACTGATATGACAAAGATTTTTCCCAACAGAAGAAGTTTAGCACATTATATAAATACCCCAATATGCATATGCAGTGGTAGTAATAATTAGTTTTCGCCCCCTTTCATCTCCACTGTTCCTACCCACACATGTTTCCTACTTTGAGCTTTGGTGTAACAAATGCATCTTTCAAACGGGAAACCCACGCCTTGTTTGCACAAACACAGGTCTCTTTATCGCCCCGTGCAGTCCCTCCATCTCGCGGAACTGAACAATGAGGCATTTTCTTCTCTCCCCGGCCCCAGAGCTCTAACAAAATTCATTTAATTTCCATGGAAAATGTAATCTTCAGATAATAGTAGGTCACTCACGGCAATATCATTCCACTCTCCCAGATCACCCGTTGTTGTGCTAATTGTGGGATAATGTAATAGACAGCTAAGGCTTGCAGATGGAATTAGACGGGGCATTTTGTTTTTGCCATGCTATGAAGAAGGATATAAGAGAAAGTGTCAGCAAATGCCATGGACCTTGTCCCCCTTTTGTAAAATGACTCAAGCAACAAAGGGAAGTCTCCTCATATACAGGGCATCTTCGATATTCTTGGTGTCACCTGCAAAATCCACAGGATTCTGGTGTTTCACTGGGCATCTTTGGACCACTTCAATGCTCTACCTTACCTGATGAAGCAAGTTCTTCAGAAGCTGAGAGCAGCCAAATAATTGCTTTGGCAGGTAATAATCACCCACTAATCCATCATTCTTGCTTTGAAATATTTTAAAAATATCGATCACCTCTTAGAGTCTTCCTTCTAAGAGAAGCAGAGGCCCTTTCTATGTAGAATGACTTTCCTCAGTGTAGAAACCTACACTTGCCCACGCCTGCTTACGTTCTTTGTCTCTCTTTTTTTTTTTTTTTTTTGCGGTACGCGGGCCTCTCACTGTTATGGTCTCTCCCGTTGCGGAGCACAGGCTCCGGACACACAGGCTCAGCCGCCATGGCTCACGGGCCCAGCCGCTCCGCGGCATGTGGGATCCTCCCGGACCGGGGCACAAACCCGTGTCCCCTGCATCGGCAGGCGGACTCGCAACCACTGCGCCACCAGGGAAGCCCCTGTGTCTCTTTTTTTTTATTGATTATAATTGACATGTAACATTCTTTTGTTTTTGAGTTGGCAAAGTCAGGAACTATCATGGAATCATGAAAAGTGGGCCCAAAGATGACTAAGCTCAACACTCTAATTTATTTCATGACTCTTTTCTTCTAACAAAGATCATTCATGGTCATTGTACATTGTTTGAAAGGGTGAAGAAAGCAGAAACAAGCCTATCCTCCAACGAATTCCTAAGTGCAGACAATAAAGGTGAAGGAAATTATTCTTCTCAAAGGGACAGAGAAGGGGTGGGAGGGTGTGTTTACAATGAGATTTGGGAAGCAGATACTTGAAAAGTGTGTGTGTGTGTGTATGTGTGTGTGTGTGTGTGTGTGTGTGTCCCCCTCAGCCATCTGCATCACTGATGCGCTGTGTCTGACCCACATGTGCTGCCCACTGCACGATGCAGAGGCAGGACAGCTCAGGCGCAGCCCCCCAACTCCTCTCCTGCCAAAAAAACAGAGAGGCCTGCTGGGTCAGCTCGAAGCTTGGCCAGCTCCAGGGCTTGAGGCCAGATTGTCAGGCTCTGATGAGGAAAAGAGCTGGCCCATTCCCTGCTCTCATTCTCCAGCCTGGTTTTGGTATGTGAGCATGGAAAATATCCCCACAACCTGGGGATAGAGAGAGAAAGATGGAGAAGTTCAGAGATCCTAGGAGACAGGACAAGAGAGAGTGAGCCCCAGGAAGAAAGAGAAGCAACTGGAGAGAGCAGACAGAGCTAAGAAAAAGGCAGAGAAGGAGAAAAACAGAGTGATGGGAGGGAGAGGGGGATGGGGAGAGAGGAGCAAGACAGGGACAGAGAACGAGGGGCGCAGAGGGAGGGGGTGAAAAGAAAAGAAACACAGCAAGGAGGGTTGAAAGAGACAGAGAGACCCAGAGTGAGACAGAAAGTAGAAACCAACAGGAGTGCTGTGAGGCTCTGAGGAGAGAGGAGCCTGTAAAACAGACCGAGCCTGAGGCTGGAGGTCAGTGTGTGCATGAGGCTGTATGTGTCTGTGATGGATGGAGGTGTAGGAGAGTATGCATGTGCATGTAATGGATGCAGTGTGGATGTGTGGAAGGGGCCTTGGACAGGCACAGGATTTGAACGCTTTCTCTAACTTACGCTATGCCCTCTGCCACATCTACCCCTAAATACCTCAAGCACCTCTGTAAGTTTCAAAAAGATCTTTTATCTTCATTCTTCCTCTCTTCCTTAAAAACCATTAGTTTTTCCCCCCATTTCAGTCATTTTCTCAGCAGCTCAGTGACTCTCTGGTTTATAACTCTGCACACTGAGACGTAGCAGGGGGTCATTCTGAAGAGGAGTCCTGCAGGACTGAAAGTGGTGTGAGGGGAGGGAGCTCAGGTCCATCGCAGGGGTCAGACTCAGCTTCCACAGGGCACTGAGGGCTAAGTTGGATCTCTAGCTCTAAGGTCACTGATAGAAGAAGGGTCAGTCCTGAACAGTCAGATGGGTTAGGGTTAGTTATATCCACACACACATATGGACTCAGAATATGTTCCCCATCATGGAGGACAGCCTCTGGTCCATGAGCAGAGTATAGCAGCACTAGGATGGAGGGACACTGGATCCTGGGCACAAAGACCAGGAGAAAATTCTAGGAGTCGATTTGGGGTGGGGAAGGGTGGTGAATAGATAGTTATGTGTATGGGCAAGGCAGCCTAGGGACATAGGACTCTGAGAATGAAGGCAAGTGTGGGAGATCCAAGATGGAAAAATGGGGCTCCCCAGCAGACGTAGCTGGGCTTCTCCACCCCAGCTCACTGTGAGTGACTTCATTCAAAGTCTCACAAGACAGAGCTGGAGCCTCCTGCCTGTGAAAGTTGTCTCAAGCCCTGGACGATGGTGGACCCAATTGTAAGGAATGGAGAGAATATAGTCCAGTGTGGTCCCTGGCCTGTACATAGAAGACAAAGGCAAACGCGCACATACATGCATATACACACATTCACATGCATAAAGGCACATGCACTCTTGCTCGCTCACGCTCTCCACACACACACACACACACACACACACACACACACACACCCCTCTAAGGAATGATTAACTTTACATCTTTGATGCTCAAAGTGTGGTCCATGCACTCTCTTGCTCCTTGCTCGCTCACGCTCTACACACACACACACACACACACACACACACACACACACACACACACACACACACACACACACACACACACACACACACACACACACACACACACACACACACACACACCTCTAAGGAATGATTAACTTTACATCTTTGATGCTCAAAGTGTGGTCCGTGGCCCAGCAGCATCACCTGTATGCTTGTTACAAATTCAGACTCTCAGACCTCATCACAGACATACAGATCAGGATCGGTGCTTTAGCAAGAGCACTTTAAAGTCTGAGAAGCAGTACTCCACATGGCGGGAGACCAGGTAAGGCTTCTCAGAGGTGTAGTAATTTCATGAGTTGGGCATTACTTTCTTTGTCTTGTACATCAGGGCGATGAAGTTTGAAAGATTCTGTATTAGTAGCCCAAGGTGGCATAACTATTAAGTGACAAAGGCTGGTCTCAAACTCAGGTGTAAGGACTCAAAATTAAACTTGGTAAGCCAAGACTACCACTTACTCACAGCTACTATGTGCTAAGCCCAGAGCTGAGCACTTGATTATATCTATTAACTATCTGGATTCGCACAGCAACCAGATATGATATATTTTCACCAGTCCACAGAGAAAGAAACAATAGTCTCAGGGAGGTCAATATTTGTTCCCAATGCCACACAGCTGGCAGGAAGCAGAGCTGGGATTCAAATCCACAACTGTCTCACCCCTGACCCTAGGCTTTATTTTTGATTCTGCTCTATATTGCCCAGCGGTTGGCCACTATACCTTTCTGCTTCATTTTCTAAAGATGTAAAATCTGTTCTAGTCTCAACTGCCATCCTGTCCTGCTTTTGGTCACAGTCAGCCTATAGGAGCCAGGCCTGTACCAGCAAGGCAAGATCGCTGAAGCCACATGTCAAGGGCAGGTGGCAGACAGATCTGGGCACGTTTGATCAATAGCACTGGAAATAAGGACTCCTGATCAGCCCAGCATTTGGAACCCAACGGTGGGGTCAGAACTAGAAATTTGTGTTCTTTATGCCTGAGACACACGGATAATGCCTTCCCATGGCCACAGGCTGGATCCCCTGGAGCTGCCAGCCTGGGAAAAGTTCAAGGAAATCAGGTTCCCAGAATGTCTCCAGGTTTCCTGGTAGCAAAATGTCTAGAGGACAGTCTGCTCGACTGTTTCTCTCATTATAACAAGATGTTTTTCAAGTCCCCGCCCCCTCCCTGCTCAGTGTTTACCCGCCCAGCCCCCACCGCCAAACCGTGTGCAAATTCCAGGTAGCATTTCCCGTCCTTACAAGCTCTTGCCTCAGATGCAGGCAGCCAAGAGTCCCTGCCCTTCTTGGCTGACCTGCAAAGAGCTGACAAAAAGAATGCAGGTGACTTCTCAAGACTTTGTTATCTGAGTTCCAAACTCCCCTAGCCTGTGTGAGTGCACCTGCCTGCAGGAAGGAGTGCCCCCAAATGCAAACCACATGTGCCTAGATCCAGAAAGCTTATTGGATTATGCCATTAAATAAAGACTAGCAAAGCCCCCAAGTCAAATCAAATTTCAGAGGTGACTCTGAAAATATCCATGGATCGTAACATCTCCCTCAGGGACACAACCATTCAGAAGTCTCTGAGTCTCAGTTCTGATTTTCTGAACTGACTGAGTCATTCCTCTCCTGGGTTCAGCTTGCCCTCAGGCAGGCTGGAGGCCCAGGGCTCTGCACAGGTGGCGCTGCTGAGTGGAGCAGGTTCCTGATAAGGCAGGTGTCAGCCCAGGGAGAAGACATCATTAATGATTGTTTGTGAAGGAGGAGAGGCTGCGCGCAGGGTGAGCTGGGAAGGGAGATGGCCGTCCGCCGGAGGGCTTGGTGGTGGGGATGCAAGGTCCTTGTGCCCCAGCGCGGCTGATAGGGATTCAGCGAGCAGGAGCACGCCGCTTCTGTCCCTGTGTTGGAGAGCAACAACTCAGGACAACAAGCCACCCTGCTACGAGGTTCGGGATCACCTACAGGTACAGAAATATTTAAGGAAAGCGGGGCCTGTTTGGCTGCAATCACTGTAAAAGTACAACGAGGCAGGCTTGATGATTGCGGGAAAGTTACCCCGGGAATGAAAACACGGCTTTCAGCTCTACAAATGCTTTTGAGATTAGAGGAGCCTCTTGGTGGCTGTGACTTTAAGTGGAGCTTGTTCTCTTGAGACAAATCAGCCTCAAATTTTCGAGAGCTCAGGGGCATAAGGAAGGAAATTGTTCCAGCAGGGAGGCTTTCATCAAAGAGCCTGGGGTAGAGTCAGAAGTGGAGAAAGGCACTGAATAGTCAGTGGGGTGGGCCGCTGGAAGCCCTACGGCAGAGAGAGGGCCGAGGGTTCTCTGGCGCCAAGCCAAAGGTCACCCCTTCCCAAGGTGAGGGCTTCTCAGGGGACTGTAGGCATAAAAGGACAGGCATGGGGCTTCCCTGGTGGCGCAGTGGTTGAGAATCCGCCTGCCGATGCAGGGGATACAGGTTCGTGCCCCGGTCCGGGAAGATCCCACATGCCGCGGAGCGGCTGGGCCCGTGAGCCATGGCCGCCGAGCCTGCGCGTCCGGAGCCTGTGCTCCGCAACGGGAGAGGCCACAACAGTGAGAGGCCCGCGTACCACAAAAAAAAAAAAAAAAAAAAAAAAAAAAAAAAAAAAAAAAAGGACAGGCACGGAACTTCAAATGGAGACTCCTGGCCTGGAGAACCAGGATTGTCCCAGCTTCTGCCTTAACCAGTCTTGTCCCAGAAGGAGAAACATTGTTTTGGTTTTTAGTTTTTCTAACTGAATTATTTTCATACAAGAGATTTTTGAGAAGGTGCAGCTGATTGCATTTTGCAAATGCATCACTTCTGTAGCCACCATCCCGATTAAAATACAGAATATTTCCAGCACCCCAAATGGTTACCCTGCCCCTTTCAGCCAATACTCGCCCCACCTCCCTTGCAGGGGCAAACACCATCGTGATTTCTGTCACCACAAGGTGAGTTTTGCTTGCCCTAGAGCTTCCTATAAATGGAATCATACAATATTATTTTAGGTCTGGCTTCTTTCACCCAAAAGAATGTTTTCAAGATTTGTCTCTGCTGTTGTGTGCAGTAAAAATTGGTTCCATTTTATTGCTGAATAGTATTCCATTATAAGAATATATCGGGCTTCCCTGGTGGCGCAGTGGTTGAGAATCCGCCTGCCGATGCAGGAGACACGGGTTCGTGCCCTGGTCCGGGAAGATCCCACATGCCGCGGAGCGGGTGGGCCCGTGAGCCATGGCCGCTGAGCCTGCGCGTCCGGAGCCTGTGCTTCGCAACGGGAGAGGCCACAACAGTGAGAGGCCCGCGTACCACAAAAAAAAAAAAAAAAAAAAAAAAAAAAGAATATATCACAGTTTATCCATTTACCTGTAGATGGATATGGGGGTTGATAACAGTTTTGGCTATTACAAGTAAAGCTATGAACATTCTTGTACAGCTGTTTGTGGAAATATGCATTCATTTCACTTAGATAAATAAGACAGAGATTTCTGAATCATAGGGTGGCTGGATTTTTATTTTTATAAGCATCTACCAAGTTATTTCTCAACATAGTTGAACCATTTTACATTCCCATCAAGTTCCAGGATATTCTGCATCCTTACCAGCCCTTGGTATTGTCAGTCTTTCTAATTTTAGCCATTCTGATGTCTGTCAGAATGATATCTGTCAGAGTGATATCATGGTGGTTTTGATTTGCACTTCCCTAATGACTGATTGTGTGGTACATCTTCTCATATGCTTATTGGCTAGATGCATATCTTATTTTGCAAGTCATCTGTCCATTTTCTTATTGGGTTATTGTTTTATTATTGAACTGCATGAATTCTTTGTATATTCTGGATAAAATTTCTATGCAAATATATTTCCCAGTCTGATTTTTTTTTCAAGAGCAGATTTTAATTTTTCTAAAGTTTATTATGTTTTTCTTTTTGTGATTAGTATTGAATCCTATCTAAGAAATTTTCATCTACGTTAAGGCATGAAGATATTCTTTTATGTTTCTCCTAGAAGTTATCTAGTTTTAGCTTTATGCTTAGGTATACGAGCTATCTCATATTAACTTCTGTGAAAGGTATGAGGTAAGGATTGAAATTCCCCGTTTTTTTCCATACAAGCATCTAGTTGATCCAACACTGTTTCTCTTTTTGTTTTTTTGTAAGTGTTGTTAGAAACATCTTCCAATACTATCTCTTGAAGACCTTCCTTTCCCCATTGAGTTGCCTTGACATCTATAGATATGAGTTTATTTATAGACTCTCCATTTTGTTCCAATCGATTGATTTGTCTATCCTTACAATACAACCACACAATCTTCATTATTGAAATTTTTTGTTAAGTGTTAAAAAGTCCTCCATCTTCTTTATCAAGATATTTTGGCTATTGTAGAGCCTTTGCCTTTACATAAAAATTTTAGACTCCCCTTATCAATTAGTACAAATAGCCTTGCTAGAATTTTAATTAGAAAGACATTAATTTTTTTTAACATCTTTATTGGAGTATAATTGTTTTACACTGGTGTGTTAGTTTCTGCTGTATAACAAAGTGAATCAGCTATACATATACGTATATCCCCATATCTCCTCCCTCTTGCATCTCCCTCCCACCCTCCCTATCCCATCCCTCTAGGTAGACAAAAAGCACCAAGCTGATCTCCCTGTGCTATGTATCTGCTTCCCACTAGCTATCTGTTTTACATTTGGTAGTGTAGATATGTCCATGCCACTCTCTCACTTGGTCCCAGCTTACCCTTCCCCCTCCCCATGTCCTCAAGTGCATTCTCTACATCTGCATCATTATTCCTGTCCTGCCCCTAGGTTCTTCAGAACCATTTTTTTTTAGATGCCATATATATGTGTTAGCATACGGTATTTGTTTCTCTCTTTCTGACTTACTTCAGTCTGTATGACAGTCTCTAGGTCCATCCACCTCACTACAAATAACTCAATTCGTTTCTTTTTCTGGCTGAGTAATATTCCATTGTATATATGTGCCACATCTTCTTTATCCATTCATCTGTCGATGGACACATAGGTTGCTTCCATGTCCTGGCTATTGTAAATAGAGCTGCAATGAACATTGTGGCACATGACTCTTTTTTTTTTTTTTTTTTTTCCGTACGTGGGCCTCTCATGGTTGTGGCCTCTCCTGTTGCAGAACACAGGCTCTGGACGCACAGGTTCAGCAGCCATGGCTCACAGGCCTAGCCGCTCTGCGGCATGTGAGATCTTCCCAGACCGGGGCACAAACCCGTGTCCCCTGCATCAGCAGGCAGACTCTCAACCACTGCGCCACCAGGGAAGCCCCCCGTGACTCTTTTTGAATTATGGTTTTCTCAGGGTATATGCCCAGTAGTGGGATTGCTGGCTCATATGGTAGTTCTATTTTTAGTTTTTAAAGGAAACTCCATACTGTTCTCCATAGTGGCTGTATCAATTTATATTCCCACCAACA
This sequence comes from Kogia breviceps, assembly GCF_026419965.1. NCBI lineage: Eukaryota > Metazoa > Chordata > Mammalia > Artiodactyla > Physeteridae > Kogia > Kogia breviceps. The sequence goes on from NC_081327.1 coordinate 38,218,532, forward strand.
GTGCAAGAGGGTTTCCTTTTCTCCACACCCTCTCCAGCATTTATTGTTTGTAGATTTTTAGATGATAGCCATTCTGACTGGTGTGAGGTGATACCTCATTGCAGTTTTGATTTGCATTTCTCTAATGATTAGTGATATTGAGCATTTTTTCATGTGTTTGTTGGCAATCTGTATATCTTCTTTGGAGAAATGTCTGTTTAGGTCTTCTGCCCATTTTTGGATTTGGTTGTTTTGGTTGTTTGTTTTTTTGATATTGAGCTGCATGAGCTGCTTGTATATTTTGGAGAGTAATCCTTTTGTCAGTTGCTTCATTTGCAAATATTTTCCCCCATTCTGAGGGTTGTCCTTTCGTCTTGTTTATGGTTTTCTTAGCTGTGTGAAGGCTTTTAAGTTTCATTTGGTCCCATTTGTTAATTTTTGTTTTTATTTCCATTTCTCTAGGAGGCGGGTCAAAAAGTATCTTGCTGTGATTTATGTCATAGAGTGTTCTGCCTATGTTTTCCTCTAAGAGTTTTATAGTGTCTGGCCTTACATTTAGGTCTTTAATCCATTTTGAGGTTATTTTTGTGTGTAGTATTAGGGAGTGTTCTAAATTCATTCTTTCACATGTAGCTGTCCAGTTTTCCCAGCACCACTTATTGAAGAGTCTGAGAAAGACATTAATATTTATAGAACAATTTTTGGGAAAAAAGACATCTTAACAGTATTGAATCTTCCAATCCATGAACATGGTGGATCTTTTATTTAGTTCTTTTAAATTTTTTCTCAACTGTGTTTTGTAGTTTTCAGCATAAAGTCCTGGCGTACATTATTTTAAAAAGTGTATCCTCAAATATTTTCTTCATGTTTGTTAATGTTGTAGATGGTATTACTTTATATTTCATTTTCAAACCAGTATATTAGTTATCAATTGCTGTATAGTAAACCACTCAACAAGGCTCAAAATAACAGCAATCATTTATTAGCCCTCATAGTCTGTATTGTTTAGAAATTTGGAGTCAGTTAGATGGGGAGTTTCAACTCAGGGTCTCTCCTAATTTACAGTAAAAAGTAAAATAGGGCTGCGGTGATCTCAAGGCTTGACCAGAACTAGATGATCCCATCACAAATAAGCTCACTCATATGGTTGGCGATTTGATGCTGATCACTTTCCATATGTGAGACTCCCATCGGGTTGCTTGACTATCTTCACATCAGGGTAGCTGGCTTCCTCTACAGTAAGTGATCCAAAAGACCAAGACAAAAGGTGCAATGCCTTTGGTGACCTAGCCTCAGAAATCACACATTGTTACTTGATTCAATGTCTGTGGAGACTAGACAGGGAATAAAATAGTGGGAGGCAAGGGTCACTGAGGACCATTTTAGAGAATAGATACCAATCCAGTCTATAGAAATAGAATGATTTCTATATGTTGATTTGTATTCTGTGACCTTGCTAAGTTGACATTAATTTTAGTAAGTTTTTTAGATGCCTTAGGATCTTCTATGTAAACAATTATGTCATCTGTGAATAAAGATATCCTTTCTTTTTAATGCATGCCTTCTATTTTCCTTGCTTTAGTGCACCGGCTAAAATATGGAGCACAATGTTGAACAGAAGTGTTATGAATAGAAATACCTGTCTTTTCCCCAGTCTTAGGTAGAACACATCCAGTATTTCACCTAAAGTACAATGTTGGCTATAGGTTTATCATGGATGTTCTTTATTAGCTTGAAAAAGTTTCTTTCTATTCCTAGATTGCTGAGAGGTCTTTTTCCACCGTCATGGGGATTGAATTTTGTTCAATGCTTCTTCTGCATCTATTAAGGCAATCATATAGTTTTTCTTCTTTATTTTGCTAATGTGGTAAATTATATTGATTTAGTATGCCCAGATCAGTCAATCTTGCATACCTGGAATAAATCCCAGTGATGCATTACCCCTTTTATATATTTCTGGATTAATTTTTCTAGCATACTTTTAAGGAGTTTTGCATTTATAATCATGAGGGATATTGGACTATAATTTTATTTATTAATAATATGTTTGTCAAGTTTTGGTATCAGAGTAATGTTGACCTTATGAAACAGGTCAGATGTGTTCCCTAATCCTCTGTTTTCCTAAAGAGTCTGTGTGAGATTTGTGATATTTCTTCCTAAAATATTTTGCAGAATTTATGAGTGACTATATGGGTCTGGAATTTTTTTTGTCAGTACATTGTTTTCCTAATTTGATTTCTTTAAAAGATATATTACTATTCAAAATTTTTCTTGCATTTGCTTTGGTATGTTGTCACTACCAAGAAATTTGCCATTTTGTTTCAGTTGACAAATAAATTGACACAAAGTTGTTAGTTTTGTAATATTTATGTGATCTGTTGTTATTTCTCCTCTCATTCTATTAGCATGAAATTGTCAATTCTGTAATATTTGTAGGGTATCTAATCATGCAGAGAAGAGTTAACACAGCAGGTCTGACTGCTATTATTTGAAAGAAATGATTTCAAGATTGGCCCTTGGGTGGCATCTAGAAACTTAGATTTGGGGAGGGTCCTCACTGTCCTTATCTGATAAGAGGAGTACACTGTACCTAAACTATACAAACAATATGGTGTGTGCTAAATATGTGCTTTCCTTCTGGAATTTTGTTATATGCTGAACAGAGGCTGCATACATGACCAGCCCCCCCTCCATCCATGGACACCAAGTCTCTAATAAGCTCATTAGACATTTCACATATGTTGTCTTAAGTCATTTTGGGGAACGTAAGCATATCTTATGTGACTTCACTGACAGCAGACTCTTGAAAGCTTGCACCTGGTTTCCTCTAAACTTCACTCCGTGATCCTTTTCCCTTTGTTGATTCTGTTTTGTATCCCTTTGCTGTTAAAAAAAAAAAAAATTCTCAGCCATGAGTATGTCTATATGCTGAGTCTTTGAATCCTCCTAGCAAACCTGGGTAGCCTGGGGACCACCAATACAGTAGTTACTTCTCCTCTATAATGCCAATATTAGTCATTTATATTTTCTCCTTTTGTACTTAGTTGGTCTGGGAATCCTTTTAGAGAACAAACTTGGGCCTTGTGGACTTGATGGCTCAACGTTGGTCACGGCTGGTCATGATTTCTAACCTCATCTTCATTATTTCCTGATTTTTACTTTGCGATTAATTTGTACTTTTATTTGCTTCATACAGTGGAAGCTTAGATCACTGATTTTTAAGTCTATCTCCTTTTCTCATGTAAGCACTTAAAACTTACACATTCATTTCTAAGTATTTCTTTACTTCTTGCCCACAAATTTTGATTTGTTGTGCTTTCATTACAATTTATTTCAAAATATTTTTAACCCCACCTTGTGATTTCTACTAATTTCCAAATATTTTAGAATTTTCCAGATATCATACTGTTATTGATTTCAAATGATATTCTACTCTTGGCAAAGAATATACTCTGTATGATTCCAACCAGTGGATGGTTATTGAGACTTCTTTAAGGGCCAGCATATGGTCTATCTTTATGAATGCACCATATGCACTATCTTTTTGCTTTCAACTCATCCATGTGTTTATACTTAAAGTATATCTCCTAAAAACAACATGTACTTGGTTCTTCCTTTATGTCTGGTATGACAATCTCTTCCTTTATTTTTTTAAAAATAAATAAATTTTTTTTTTTTATTTTTGGCTGCATTGGGTCTTCGTTGCTGTGCCTGGGCTTTCCCTAATTGCAGTGATGGGGGGCTACTCTTCATTGTGGTGTGAGGGCTTCTCATTGTGGTGGCTTTCTTGTTGCAGAGCATGGGCTCTAGGTGCACGGGCTTCAGTAGTAGTGGCATGCGGGCTGTAGAGTGCAGGCTCAGTAGTTGTGGTACATAGGCTTAGTTGCTCTGCGGCATGTGGGATCTTCCCGGACCAGGGCTCGAACCTGTGTCCCCTGCATTGGCAGGCGGATTCTTAACCACTCTGCCACCAGGGAAGCCCTCTTCCTTTAAATTGGTATGTGTAGTTCATTTGCATTTGATGTAAATATCAATGTAGTTTGGATTAGTTATGCCAGCATGCTATTTATTGTTTATTTGTACTCTCAGTTTTTGTTCTTTTGTTCCTCCTTTGCTATCTTCTTTTGGGCTATTCAAGCTTTTCAAATTTTTTAACCTGTCTCCTTTATTGGCATTTTCATTCTTATTTAGTTTTTAAAATTGTTATTCTGATAACAATAAGCATCCTTAGCTTATCTGAACCTAATTTGAATTAACTTTATATCATTTCACATATAATGTAAGAGTCTAAAATAGTATGTTCCCACCCTGTCTTAGTGGTGTCATCACATATTTTACCACTACTTTATCAGCCTCAACTTTGTTATTAATTTTGCTCTAAACAGTTCATTACATAGTAGAAAATTTGAGAAAAGAAAATATAGCTTTTCATATTTACTATTTGTAGTGCTCTTCCTTCCTTCCTTCCTTCCTTCCTTCAGATTTATGATTCATTTGGTATTATTCACATTCAACCTGAATAACTTCCTATAGCATTTCTTGTAGCGTGAGTCAGTATATTTTCTCAGGTTTCATTTACCTAAAAAATTTCTTTATTTTTTCCTTCATTTTTAAAAAGATATTTTCACACTTGTTGGAGCAATCTATGTAATAGTCCCTCGCTACACATCACCCCCTGACACTTTAAGATGTCATTCCTTTATCTTCTGGTCTCCATGCTTTTTCTGTCTGTCTTTTTAAATAATAAATCTGCTGTCATTCTTCTCTGGGTTCTCCTGTATTCATCTCCCCACCTTCCATTCCCCCAAGCTTGTAAGGTTTTTCCGCTTACCATGTTTGACAGCAGTTTAACTGTAATGGGCCCAGGTGTGATTTCCTTTGTATTTGTTCTGCCTGAGGTTTTCTGGCTTTACTGGATCTGCGGGTTGATGATTTTGCTCAAACTTTGAAAAAGTTTGGACAACATTTCTTCCAATATACACTTTTTCCCCCTAATTCTCACTTTCCTCTCTTCTTGGACACAGTTACAGATTGGGTTTTTTTGTTTGTTTTTTGGAGTTTTTTCCAATTTTTCTTCTTCTTTCCTCTGTTCTTAGTCTGGGTAATTACTATTAATGTATCTTTAAATTTATAAATACTTTCTTTTGTTGGATCCAATCTTCTGTTGATCCCATCCAATGATTCATCTTTTAAATTTTAGCTATTGTATTTGTCTATTTAAGATCTCTATTTGATTCCTTTCTTTTTTAAGTTTTTATATCTCTTTTGAAATTATCCATTTCTTTATTATCATTATCTCTAACATTTTCTTTTTTTTTTAACATTTTCATATTGGTTATTTTTTAATGAAGTGCAAATGCTTCCCCCCCCCCCAGTTTTATTGAGATATAATTGACAAGGTAAGCTTGTGTCAGTTTAAGGTGTATAATACCTTGATTTGATACATTTACTAATTGTAATATGATTACAACCATAGTATTAGCTACCCACCTCTATCAGTCACATAGTTACTGTTTCTTTTTTATACTGAGAAAATTTAAGATCTACTTTCTTGGCAAAATTCAAGTATATGACACAGTATTATTAGCTATACTCACCATGCTCTACATTAGATCCCCAAACTTGTTAATCTTAGAACTTCAAGTTTGTATCCTTTGAGCAGTATCTGCCCATTATACCCAACCCCCAACTTCTGAGAACCACCACTCTACTCTCTGTTTCTCTGAGTTTGTCCTTTTTAGATAACACATATAAGTGATATCATTCAGTATTTTTGTCTTTCTCTCTCTGACTTATCCACTTAGCAGAATGCTATCAAGGTCACCCAAGTGGTTGCAAACTCCAAGATTTATTTCTTTCTCGTGGCTGAATAATATTCCTCTCTGCATATGTTTAAATAATCACATAATTTTTTATCCATCCATCAGTTGTGGACACAGGTTGTTTCCATGTCTTGGCTATTGTGAGTAATGCTGCAGTGAAAATGGAAGTGCAGATATCTATAGAAGATGCTGATTTAATTTCTTTGGGCATACACTCAGAAATGGGATACCTGGATTATATGGTAGTAATGTTAATTTTTTTTTTTTTTTTTTTGAGGAACTTCCATGCTGTTTTCCACACTGGCTGTACCAATTGCATTCCTAGCAACAGTGCACAAGAGTTCCCTTTTCCCCACACCTTCACCAACAGTTACCTTTTACCTGTTTGTTTGTTTGTTTATTGCTGTGTTGTGTCTTTGTTGCTGAGCACAGGCTTTCTCTAGTTGCAATGAGCAGGGGCTACTCTTTGTTGCAGTACGTGGGCTTCTCATTTTGGTGGCTTCTCTTGTTGCGGAGCGTGGGCTCTAGGTGCCCGGGTTTCAGTAGTTGTGGCTCACGGGCTCTAGAGCGCAGGCTCAATAGTTGTGGCACACGGGCTTAGTTGCTCCATGGCTTGTGGGATCTTCCCTGACCAGGGCTCAAACCTGTGTCCCCTGCATTGGCAGGCAGATTCTTTTTTTTTTTTTTTTTTTGGCTGTGTTGGGTCTTTGTTGTTGCGCACAGGCTTTCTCTAGTTGTGGCGAGCGGGGACTGCTTTTCGTTCTGGTGTGCGGACTTCTCACTGAGGTGGTATCTCTTGTGGAGCATGGGCTCTAGGCCTGCGGGCTTCAGTAGTTGTAGCTCGTGGGCTCTAAAGCGCAGGCTCCGTAGTTGTGGCACATGGGCTTAGTTGCTCTGTGGCATGTGGGATCTTCCCGGACCAGGGCTCAAATCCATGTCCCCTGCATTAACCACTGTGCCACCAGGGAAGTCTCCCTCTTGTCTTTTTGATGGTAGCCATTCTAACTGGTGTGAGGTGATATCTCATTGTGGTTTTGATTTGCATTTCCCTGATGATTTATGATGTTGAGCATCATTTTGTGTTCCTGTGGGCCATATGTATGACTTCTTTTGAAGACTTTCTATTAAGTTCCTCCCATTTCTTAATCATCTATTAGGTTTTTTTTGCTATTGAGTTGTATTGAGATATTTATATATTTTTGATATTAACCCCTTATCAGATACATGATTTGCAGATATTTTCTCTCATTCCTTAGGTTCCATTTACATTTTGTTGTTTTTCTTTTGCTGTGCAGAAGCTTTTTAGTTTGATGTAGTCCCACTTATTTATTTTTGCTTTTGTTGCTTGTGCTTTTGTTATTACATCCAGAAAATCACTGCTGAGACCAATGTCAAGGAGCTTGTTTCCTATTTTATTTATAATTGTTTTATGGATTCAGGTCTTAAATTTAAGTCTTTAATTCATTTCAATTTCAGTTTTGTCAGTGTGTAAGATAGAGGTCCAGTTTCATTATTCTGCATGTTACACACTTTTCCAGTCACCATTTATTGAAGATATCCTTTCCTCATTGAGTATTCTTGGCACTCTTGTTGAATATTAGTTGCCCATATATGTGGAAGTTTATTTCTAGGCTCTAAATTCTGTTTCATGGGTCTATTTTTCTATTTTTATGTCAGTACCATACTCTTTTGAATACTATATCTTTATAGTATAGCTTGAAATAAGGAAATGTGATGCTTCTAGCTTTGTTCTTTCTCAAGATTTCTTTGGCTATTTGAGGTCCTTTGTTGCTCCATAAGAATTTCAGCATGGATTTTTTTCTATTTCTGTGACAAATGCCATTGGAATTTTGATAGGAATTACACTGAATCTATAAATGACTTTGGGTAATATGGACATTTTTAACAATATCCTTCCAATCCATGAACATGCGGTATCTTTCCATTTGTTTGTCTTCAATTTCTTTTATCAAAGTCTTATAGTTTTTAGTGAATAGATCTTTCACCTCCTTGGTTAAGTTTATTTCAAAGTATTTTATTGCTTTTAATGCTATTGTGAACAAGATTGTTTTCATATATTTTGCCGTTAGCATACAAAACTGAAAGTTTTCTGTATGTAGATTTTGTATCCTGCATTCTTACTGAATTCATTGATTAGTTGTTTTTTGGTCGAAAATATATGTATATATATATATATATGTATATATAATCATATCATCTGCAAACAAAGACAATTCTACCTCTTCCTTTCCTATGCTGATGCCTTTTATTTCTTTTTCTTGCCTAATTGCTCTGGCTAGAATTTCCTGTACTATGTTGAATAGGAATGGTGAAAGTGGGCACCCTTGTCTTGTTCCTGCTCTTAGAAAAAATTTTTCAAACTTTCACCATTGAGAATGATGTTGGCTTTGGGTTGTCATATATGGCCTTTATTGTGTTGAGGTATGTTCCTTCTATACCCAATATGTTGAGCATTTTTATCATGAAAGGATGTTGTACCTTGTCAAATGCTTTTTCTGCATCTATCGAGATGATCATGATTTTTGTTTTTCATTCTATTAATGTGCTGTATCACATTTACTAATTTGCATAAATTGAACCATCCTTGCATCCTAGAGATAAATCCCACTTGATCATAGTGAATGATGCTTTTCAACCTGTTGTTGAATTCAGTTTGCTAATATCTTGTTGAGACTTTTTTGCATCAATATTCATCAGGAATACTTGTCTGTAGTTTTCTTTTCTTGTATCCTTATCTGGCTTTGGTGTCAGAGTGAGGCTAGCCTCATAAAATGAGTTTAGGAGTGTTCTCTCCTCTTGAATTTTTGTAGGGGTTAGTGGATGACATTAATTTTTCTTTAAATGTTTTATAGAATTCACCAGTGAATCAATCTGATCCTGGGCTTTTCTGTTTGGGGAGGTTTTTGATTGCTGATACTATCTTCTTCCTTAATATTTGCCTGTTCAGATTTCCTATTACTTTATGATTCATTCTTGGTAGGTTGTATGTTTCTAGGAATGTATCTATTCTAGGTTGTCCAGTTTATTGGCATATAATTGTTCATAGTAGTCTCTCATGATCTTTTGTATTTCTATAGTAACAGTTGTAATGTCTCCTTTCTCATTTTATTTTTTCAGTCCTCTCTCTTTTTTTCCTAAGTTAGTCTAGCTAAAAGTTTGTCAATTTTGTTTATCTTTTTCAAAAACCATCAATCACACAGCTGCAAAGGCCTGGGCTGGCTGTGAGCATAGCTCCTGGGCTCTGGTGGAGAGGGAGGACCCAAGTGGCTGATGTTTTACATTTGCACTACCACAAACACCTTGGATGGCTACCAGTGTGGGTGCAAGCCCTAGCAAGGTGTGGGGGTATGAAGGGAGAAGGGAAGGACTGAGGCATAATTGATATTAGTGAACATAAAAACCTGTAGGGCAGCTGGCAAGATCTGCATACCCAGCCCATGACTTGGTCTATGGTGGGAGCTGCCAAATTTGTCTGCAGGGAAGGTCTCCCTGAACCACAATCACTCCCACTGTGTGTTTGCTAATAATAGCCTCTGCTTTTCTTTCTTTTTCCCTATCCAGCTCTCTTTGCTTATCTAGGCAGGATAAAACTTAGCTAGACCTTCACACTGTGCTGGGAAAGGCTAAAGAAGCTAGTCACTCACCCCTGTCTTCCTTTCCTGGTGAGAGGAACTTTCACTAGCTGGGAAGTTCTTTCTTGGAGCTGAACGATGCCAGCTTGGGTCATGGGATGAGGCAGGCAAAATGAAGCTGCCTTCTTTTTCTTTTTGTGCATTTATCCTCATATTTTGTCCCACGGTATTCCTAAAATGTCCTAAGTGGAATCTAAAGGTCTCCTGGAGCTGTGTTTGTTTGTGGGTAGCTGTCTTGTCATTGAATTTTGTGGGAGGACAGGGAAGCTGGGATCTCTTACATTGCCATTTCCCTGAATGCCTTGGTTATTTTAAAGTGATTGCCTGCTAATTCCAGCTTCTGAACATTTCAGACCTACTTTTATTGACTGTTTTCTCCATGACTAAGAGTTACATTGTCCTGTTTTTTCACACATCTAGTAATTTTTTAAATTGTTGGGCATCATTATTGTACTGTACAGACTCTAAATTGTGCTAGCTCATTTGGAGCAATGTTGCTTTTCTGTTCTCGCAGTTGAGTAGTTATTCACAGATCACCTTGATCCTACAGCAGCTTAGTTTTAGACTTTGTCAGGGTGGTGCTATGTTGGCTTTGCCCTTAGTCCTAAAGTCTCTTAGTTCTCAGAGTCTTTACTTCTAAGTTACAGCCTCTCTTCAACTTCTATGCAAAGCAAAAGATATTTACCAAGCCCCTCTCATGTAGAGGGATTCTAACTAACTCCATGCTCTTATACCTCTTTGGTGGGCAGTAGATTAAATCTCTGCTTAGCTATCTTATCCTTCAGCTGTTAATATTGCCTCTGGGCTCCACAGAGCCTCATTCCAGCATTCATAGTTAAGTATTTAGGCTAAGATTAGAGAAGGATTCATATGTGGGTTTTTGGAGCTTCTCTTCTGTGATTTTATTCTCAGAATTTTCCTCCTCAATGTCCCAGGATCTCTGGAAAGAAATCCTAGGGTCTCTTTTTATTCAAGGATCAAATCTTTACTGGCTTATGTCTACTTTGGGGCACTCTTTGATTCCTCTAATTTTTTTTTCCTTTTCTTATGTTGTATCCATATTTTGGGGTTTTTTTCTGGAATGATTAGTTCAGTGCAAGCTTCACTGATATCTACATTGGAATGTCTTCAGTAGTCTTTATTCATTTATTTGACAAGCGTTTATTGAACCCCTCCATGTGCCTTGTACTGGGTTAGACATTGGAGATAAAATGGTAAAATTAAAAACATAAAGGGAGTGAAAGAATATAAAAAGGTTATAATTTCCATCTTTGTGAAACCTACAGTCTACTAAAAGAGACACAAGGAAATAACGAAGTAAATGTAAAATGAGAGCATGTGGTTATGAGAGCCTATAATAGAGCAATTTGAACTGATCAAGGAGAATCCAGGAATATGTCCCTGGGGAAGTAATAATGGAGCTGCCATCTAAATCTGCTGGCACCTGGGAAGTAGTCATGCGGTTATAGAAGCAGAGTCCCCTTTACTTGCTGAGACCATGGCCACCACCTTGAAATCAGTTGAGCAGTAAACCATGCACTGCTGTGTCAGACCCAGCAAAGGAATCCAGTGATGTTGGATACCATGGTGCAAGGCTGTATCCTGGATATAAGCCATTTGGGAAAGCATCCTCTATGATAGAGCCCTGGACCAGGGGAGCTATGATTGGAGTTGGGAGGGAGAAAGGGGGTACCACCAAACACACCACTCCATGCAGGGACATGTGTGAAAGTAAATGGCCACTTCTAGCACTTTTAAATAATTGTGAACTGATTTAAATGATATAGATGGGATAGACTCTGAGAACTGCTTTTTCTGCTGAATTATAAAAAGAAACAGGAGAAGAAGAAAAAAATTTTCCTAAATAGATTAAAAATTCTGTTGGCAACAGCAGAACTGTGAGACATGCAGGATTTTGTTTCCGCAGTGGAACCCTCTGAGTCCACCAGCAGGGGTTCATGTTGAGATCACCTGGGGAGTGGGAGACAGGAGGCCATGGAGTGAGGCTTGGGGAGCAGGAAGTGAGCACTGCCCCCCGCAAACCTTGGAAAGGTGAGGGCACTTGTTCACTCCTTCAGTCTTGTCATGGCAACTGCTTAATGCTCTTTTATGAGGATTTATTCTGAGTCCTGTCAGCCTTATGGTAACGTTTTCTCAACTTACTTTATAATTATTGCATAATTATACATGGGTGACACAGATACTTAGTCCCTATTTTTCTTTCCATGCAGTGGTAGATATTCTGCTTGAAATTCCTGGTCTGATTAGCCAACCCTGGAATTAACTTGCCTTTGCTAAATCTTCCTAGTCTAGTGGGAACATGAAAAATGTCTCTAAGAAGGCATTCATTCTTTTAGTATCAATTATATTTTAGTTAACAGAGGTTCTTACTCCATGAAGAATATTTAAGAAAACAGAATAGTAGGGGGGAAAACATAAAGTATGCATAGCCTATTACCTAAAGCTCACTGCTGCTAACATCCAAGGTCAAGTGCTTAGTACCTGTTAACAGAAGCGTCTGGACAGAAATCAGGACTGACTGTGGGTCCCAGCATGGCTGGGTAGATAAGGCAAGAAAAGAGAGGTGGAGAGGTTTGTTGTGGTCAAATCACATATAGCCTTTTACGGCACATGAAAGATTTTAGAACTTGTTCTTAAATGAAAAGCCATTGAAGATTTTTAAACAAGGAATATTCTATAATCATATTCACATCTTAAAAATTGCTCTGACTGCACTGTAGAGAATGCATCTGAATGTGGTAAGGGTGCATGGGGAGAGGCTGTCAGGAGGCTATTGATGTCATCCTGATGATATTTAACAATGGCTAGGAGGAAGATGGTAGTTACGGACAAGGAGAGAAGTTCACAGGCTCAGGAGATATTTAGGAAGAGCAACTGAATGTGCGTGGTGATTGACTGGACACGGGATTTGTTCCAGGCTTTTCTTTCTTACGTATAGGTTTCTTCTTATCTTAGTAGTATTATCTTCTTTACACAAATACTATATCCTGATTATTTTTACTTAACTTTATTATTATATGCTGTTACTGAATGCCATGTGATAATTCATTGAGCTTATGCACCATCACTTAATCCCCTGCTCCCCATTGTGAATGCTGAGGTTGTTCTCTGGGTTTTGCTAATGCATGTAATTTTGTGATTGATATCTTTGGGCATAAAGGACTTTCTTTATTTCTGTGATTGATATCTTTGGGCATAAAGGACTTTCTTTATATCTGATTATTTATTAAGAATAAATTCCGGGCTTCCCTGGTGGCATAGTGGTTAAGAATCTGCCTGCCAATGCAGGGGACACTGGCTCGAGCCCTGGTCTGGGAAGATCCCACATGCCGCGGAGCAAGTAAGCCCGTGAGCCACAACTACTGAGACTACGTGTCTGGAGCCTGTGCTCTGCAACGGGAGAGGCGCGACAGTGAGAGGCCCGTGCACCGCCATGAAGAGTGGCCCCCACTCGCCGCAACTGGAGAAAGCCCTTGTGTAGAAACGAAGACCCAACACAGCCAAAAATAAATATAAATAAATAAATAAAATTTTTAAAAAAGAAAAATTTCCACCAAAGGATTCATCAGGCTAAGATATATGATCATATTACAATTCGTATGGCCATAATTACATCATTTCTTTGGGGAAACCCTCTCATGTTAGGTTGATTACACTGAAGATCCTTTCATCATGGAATGGATAGTGGTTTGTCTTCCCTGCAGTAGATACAATTTCTGGATATAGATTTGTCTTTCTTGCCCACAGTGTACTGTCAGAACCACCATCCATGGACTAACAGAACATTTTATTTGCTGTCATGGAAGAGTACACAACATTGCTTATGAACACAGAACTCATTTTATAGCAAAAGAGCTTACACTCATGGAATTCAGTGTTCTTATGTGTCCCATTCTCCCCAAAGCATCCAGTATTCTAGAATGGTGGAATGGTGTACTGAAGAGTCAGTTATAGTTGCCTAATAGGAAACAACACCCTGAAAGCTTGGGGTTATATCTTAAAATATGTGGTATATGCTTTCAATAAGCAACTGATATACAATTATTTCTCCCACAGCCAGAATGTATGTGTCTGAGAATCAAAAGTGGGAACAACTCCTCTCATTATTATACCCATTCACAGAATATTTGCTCCCTGTCCCCTTTGAGCTCTTCTGATTTGAACGTTTTAGTCCCCAATGGAGAAATACTTATGCAAGGGGACACGGCGTTCCACTGAATCAGCAGTCTCGATGGCCATCTGCCCATTTCAGTCTTGTTCCACCACTAAACCAACAGGGAAAAGTTACTGTGCTGTCCTAAGTACATGTTAGTTCCTGATCATCAAGAGGAAATGTGAGTTGCTGCTACATAATGGGTCAGAAAGCACTATGTCTAGAACCTTGAGGATTCTCTTGGGCAAGTTTTAGTATCCCCGTGTGCAGTACTAGAAGCTAATAGAAAACTGCAGCAACCAAAAAAGGTGAAACAACTGAAGATTTAGACCATACAGGAATGAAGATTGGGTTATCCACCTGCTAAAGAATGATGATTAGTGTAGATAACCGATAAGGGGAAAGTTGTCAACAGCAACCATGGCCTTATGACCAGCTACAGAAATAAAGATGAGCATGCATACACACACACACACACACACACACACACACACACACACACACACACACACACAGAGCTTTTTAATTGAAGTATAGTTGATTTACAATGTTATGTTAATTTCTAATGTATAGCAAAGTGATTCAGTTATACATGTATATACATTATTTTTCATATTCTTTTCCATTATCGTTTATCACAGGATATTGAATATAGTTCCCTGTGCTATACAGTAGGACTCTGTTCTTTATCCATTCCATATATAAAAGTTCGCATCTGCTAATCTCAAACTCCCATTCCATCATGCCCCACCCCCTCCCCAGGCGACCACAAGTCTATTCTCTGTGTCCATGATTCTGTTTCTGTTTTGTGGATAGGTTTATTTGTGTCATATTTTAGATTCCACGTATAAGTGGTATCATATGGTATTTGTCTTTCTCTTTCTGACTTCACTTAGTATGATAATCTCTATATCCACTCAAATGGCATTATTTCATTTTTTATGAATCAGTACTATTCCACTGTATATGTGTACCACATCTTCTTTATCCATTCATCTGCCAGTGGACATTTAGGTTGTTTCCATGTCTTGGCTATTGTCAGTAGTGCTGCTATGAACATAGAGGTACATGTATCTTTTTGAATTATAGTTTTGTCCAGATATATACCCAGGAATGGGATTGCAGGATCATATCGCAACTCTATTTGTAGTTTTTTAGGAACCTCCATACTGTTCTCCATAGTGGCTGTACCAATTTACATTCCCACCAACAGTGTAGGAGGGTTCCCTTTTCTCCAAACCATCTCCAGCATTTGTTATTTGTAGATTTTTTAATGATGGCCATTCTGACTGGACATACTCCCTTTTATTCTTTTTCATTTATCCTCCTCCTTTCTGCTTATTTTATATAAGTCAAATTGGCCATGGTCAAGAGCATAAGTGGTATCCAGTATGGTTGTTATGTTTTAAAAAAAATGTTCTTAAATGGTTTCATCATGTGTACCAGGGCAAAATGAACGAAATGGAAAATTTTAGGTAGTATGTGGGCAGAACCTAAGGAGATACACTGCATCCTTGAAGGACTGGCACAGACAGAAGGAGATGCTTGTCCTTAATGACCTATGGATTTCAGATTAACATAAGAAAGAAGTTTTTAATAGCACTACATGGGAAGGAAATGGCCCCATTGTCAATGTAATAAGTTCCCTGTCACTGGGAGCCTCAATGATACTTGACAGTGCATTAAATGCAAGATTGTGAAACCAAATAGGGTATTGTTGTTGTTTTACATTTAAGAAAAATAATTGTGGGAGAGTTGATGCACCTTGCCTATCATCACACAGCTAACAGTCCATCTAATACCATTTTGCTGGTAACACAACAGGATCATGGAGAAAGTTATTAGATTTTTTTTCTCCTTCTCTCTGAGAGTTTTGGCTCTTCTTGGGAGCCAAAGAGATCTTTCTGGATATCAGGCAGCTTATGTGGGCCTTACTTTAATATGTATTCAAAAGGCATTATTAACTGAATAGTTAAACCAATTATTTACCCCCTTAATCTCTAAAAATTTATAGCAAACTGGCACATCATTAACACAACCCAAAGTCAATTACTGTCAGTATATTTGTGATGCTCCCCTTAACTTACCACTCTCAGCCCCACACAGCATCTCACACTCGCTCGCTCACACTCCAGTTATTTTTCATAAGTATGTGTGTTTGATCTGTAGAAGTGTCTCATTGTGCCTACTGATATAATTTTTAAAGTGGGAGCTGGCTACATTGTTTAGATACTTAGGTGTTTTTGTACAAACCAATGTTTTTTTCTTCCACTTTTATTGAGATATAATTGATGTACAGTACTGTGTAAGTTCAAGATGTATAGCATAATGACCTGATTTATATATAATGCATAATGATTAAAACAATAAGTTTAGTTAATATCCTCATCTCATACAGACATAAAAAAAAGCAATTTTACCCTTGTGATAAGGACTTTAAGGATCTACCCTCTTAGCAACCTTCAACTATACCACCAGCAGTATAAACCAAAGTCACAAAGTAGCACACTGTATCTCCAGTACTTATTATTCATAAAAATAATGAATTTTGTTGAAGTTTGTGCCTTTTGAGTAACTTCATCCAATTCCCCTACCCCTACCCCTTTGCCTCTAGTAACAACAAGGCTGATCTCTTTTTCAGTGAGTTTGTTGTTGGGTGGGCTTTTTGTTTGCTTGTGTTTAAATTCCACATATAAGTGAGATTAGTATTTTTCTTTCTCTGACTTAATTAACTTAGCATGATGCCCTCAGTGTAATCTGTGTTGTTGCAGATGACAGAATTTCCTTTTTTTATTGCCAAATAGTATTTTATTTTATTTTTTCAAATAGTATTTTATTGTGGGCGTATATATGTGTACGTGAGTGTGTGTATACATACGTATACACAAACATATATGTGTATAGTATATGTATGTATACACACTACATTTTCTTTATCCATTTGTCCATCAGTGAACACTCAGGTTGTTCCCATGTCTTGGCTGTTGTAAAAATGCTGCAGTGAAGATGGGGGTGCAGATGACTCTTCCACATAGTGATTTCATTGCTAGATCATATGGTAGTTTGCTTTTTAATTGTGGAGAAACCTCCATATTAGTTTCCACAGTGACCGTAGCAATTTATGTTCCCACCAGTAGTGCACAAGGATTTTCTTTTCTTCACATCCTTGCCAGCATGTTAGCTCTTGTTTTTTTGATGATAGCCATTCTAACAGGTATGAGGTGATGTCTCATTGTAGTTTTTATAAGCATTTCCCTAATAATTAGTGATGCAGAGCACCTTTTCAGGTGCCTCTTACCCATTTGAATATCTTCTTTGGAAAAACGTCTATTCAAGTCGGTTGCCTATTTTTAATTGGATTATTTAATTTTTGCTATGAGTTCTGTGACTTAATATATTTGGGATATTAAACCTTTATCACATGTGTGATTTGCAGATATTTTTTCCCATTCCACAGGTTGTCTTTTTATTTTGTTGATCATTTATTTTGCTGTATAGAAGCTATTTAGTTTGATGTAGTCCCACTTGTTTATTTTTTATTTTGCTGCTTATGCTTTAGCTATCATATACAAAAATTCATTGCCAAGATCCATCCCAAAGATCTTTTTTCTATGTTTCTTCTAGGAGTTTTATGGTTTCAGGTCTTACATTTAAGTTTTTAATCCATTTCAAGTTGATTTTTGTGAGTAGTGTAAGATGGGTCTAGTTTCATTCTTTCACATGTCAATGTCCCTTTCCCAGCACCATTTATTGAAGAGACTGTCTTTTGTCCATTGAGTGTTCTTGGCTCCCTGGTCAATATTAGTTGACCATACATATATGTGGAGTTTTTTCTGGTCTCTCAATTCTGTTCTGTTGGTCTGTATGTCTGTTTTTATGCCAGTATCATAAAATACTATCTTATGGTTTTAGATATAATACTGTTATATTTTATTAAATTACTGTTTAGATTACTGTTTAGAATACTATAGCGTTATAACATAGCTTGAAATCAGGAAATGTGATTCCTCCAGCTTTGTTCATCTTTCTCGAAATTGCTCTGGCTATTCAGGGTCTTTTGTGATTCCATATGCATTTTAGAATCCTTTTCTACTTTGGTTAAAAAAAAAAAAGTGCCATTGGAAACTTGATAGGGATTGCATTGAATCCATAGATATCTTTGGGTAAAATGAGTATTTTAACAATATATTATTTAAATCCTGAATACAGGATTTCTTTCCTTTTTTGTGTGTCATCTTCAGTTGCTTTCATCAGAGTCTTGTAGTTTTCAGTACGGAAATCTTTCACCTCCTTGCTAAAAATTTATTCCTAAGTATAATATTGCTTTTGATACTACTGTAAATGGGATCATTTTCTTTATTCATCTTTCAGAAAATTAGTTGTTTGTGTAGAGAAAAGCTACTTTTTATCCTGAAAAAGTAATGAATTTGATCTAACAGATTAGATATAACAGATTTTTATGATGAAATCTTGAGGATTTTCTTTATATAAAATTAAGTCATCTGCAAACAGAGACACTCTTCTTTCCAATTCTGTTGCCTTTTATTTCTCTTTTTGCATGATTGCTCTGACTGTGTATGTTAAGTAGGATTGGTGAGAGTGGGCACCCTTTTCTTTGTCATGATCTTATTAGAAAATTTTCAGTCTTTCACCACTGAGTACATTATCTGTGGGCTTGTTGTACATTGCCTTTGTTACATTGAGGTATGTTCCTTCTATACTTAATTTAAGAGTTTTGTTTTGTTTTGTTTTGTTTTGTTTTTTGTGGTATGCGGGCCTCTCACTGTTGTGGCCTCTCCCATTGCGGAGCACAGGCTCCGGATGCACAGGCTCAGCGGCCATGGCTCACGGGCCCAGCCGCTCCGCGGCATGTGGGATCTTCCTGGACCACGGCATGAACCCGTGTCCCCTGCATCAGCAGGCAGACTCTCAACCACTGCACCACCAGGGAAGCCCCTCTTTTTACCATTTTTAACTTAAATTCTATTTTGTCTTATATAGTTATAACTACCCCTGCTTTTTATTGGTTACTATATTTACTTGAAATATTTTGTTTTACCTTATCACTCTCAGTCTATGTGTGTCTTTACAGCTAACGTGAATCTTGCAGATGTATTGTTGAATCTGGATTTTTTAATCCATTCAGCCATTCTGTATCTTTTGATTGAAGAATTCAGTCCATTTACATTTCAAGTAATTATTTATCAGTAAGGACTTACTATTGCATTTTGTTAACTGTTTTCTGTTTTGTAGATCCACTGTTTATTCTGATCCTTCTGTCTTCTTTGTGTGATTTAATGTCTTATGGTATCAGTATGATTTGACATCTTTATCATGTTCTTTATCATGTTCTTGTGCATAGTTACTACTGAGTGATCTCTTGTGGTTACTATGAGGCTTATATAAAATATCTTAAAATTAGAACATCCTATTTTAACACCCTTTTAAAAACTGATAACAATTTGATATCATTTCTAAACTTTATACTTTTAGTTTTTCTCCCCCTCACATATTAGGTTATTGATATTACAGTTTACATATTTTTATCTTATGTATCCAGTAACAGATTATTATATTAATGCTTTTTTAACTTGTTTTTTTAACTTTTTAACTAGAGCTATAATTTAATTACACAGCAACATTACCATATTACAGAATCTAACTTTGATTACATCTTTCTCATTATCAGTGAGTTTGATGTAACCATCATATGTTTTTATGATGTTAATTAGCATCCTGAAAATTAGCTTTCCTCCATTGAAAGAAGGGAGGCCTAGTGGTAATGAGCTCCCTTAGTTTTGTTTGTTCAGGAAAGTCATTACCTGGCCTTCATTTCAGAAGTACAGCTTTGCTGGGTATAGAATACTTGGTTGACAGTTTTTCCACTTTCAATGTTTTGAATATATCATCCTATTCTCTCCTGGCATGCCTAGTTTCTGTTGAGAACTGTGCCTAATGTCTTATCAGGTTTTCTTGTATGTAATCTATCCCTTTTTGCCTGGTGCCTTCAAAAAACATTTTTTTGTCTTTGACTTTTAAATTTTTAATTAAAATGAGTCTCAGTGTAGTTCTATTCAGGTTTAACCTATGTAGAATCCTTTGGGCCTCATGGATGTGGATGTCCATTTCTCTCTCTGGGTTTGGGAAGTTTTTAGCCATTATTGCTTTAAATATACTTTCTGTCTCTTTTTCTTTCTCTTCCCCTTTTGGGATTTCTGTAATATAGATATTTTTTCTGTTGAGGTTGTCACATATGTTCAGTAGGCTTTTTAAAAATTCTTTTAAAAATTATTTTTGCTTTTTGTTACTCTGGATAACTTCAAATGTCCTGTCTTCTAGTTGAATGATAGGGTCAAGACTCCTGTTCAGAAGTGACAGAGTGGCATGGACATATATACGCTACCAAATGTAAAATAGATAGCTAGTGGGAAGCAGATACATAGCACAGGGAGATCAGCTCAGTGCTTTGTGTACACCTAGATGGGTGGGATAGGGAGGGTGGGAGGGAGACACAAGAGGGAGGAGATATGGGGATATATGTATATGTATAGCTGATTCACTTTGTTATACATCAGAGACTAACACACCATTATAAAGCAATTATACTCCAATAAAGATGTTTAAAGAAAAAAAAAGACTCCTGTTCAAACTGTATTGAATATTCAGTTCAACCATTTGTATTCTTCAGCTCTAGGATTTGCATTTTGGGGGAGGGTGGGTTCTATTTCTTTAAACTACTCATTTTTCTTCATGCATTGTTTTCCTAGTTTTGTTGAGTTGTCTTTGTGTTCTTGAAGTTAACTAAATTTCTTTATGAGGATTATTCTGAAGTCTTTGACAGTTCATAAATCTCTGTTTCTTTAGGGTTAGTTATTGCAGCTATTAGTTTCCTCTGGTGGTGTCATGTTAACCTGATTTTTTATGATCCTTGATTCCTTACATTGGCTTCTCTGCATTTGAGTAAGTGGTCTTGACTTCCAGACTTTACAGATTCACTTTATTTATTTATTTATTTATTTATTTATTTATTTCCCTAGGTGTTTTTTTTTTTTTTTAACATCTTTATTGGAGTATAATTGCTTTACAATGGTGTGTTAGTTTCTGCTTTACAACAAAGTGAATCACTTATACATATACATATATTCCCATATCTCTTCCCTCTTGCATCTTCCTCCCTCCCACCCTCCCTATCCCAACCCTCTAGGTGGTCACAAACCACCTAGCTGATCTCCCTGTGCCATGCAGCTGCTTCCCACTAGCTATCCACCCTGCATTTGGTAGTGTATATATGTCCATGCCACTCTCTCACTTCATCACAGCTTACCCTTCCCCCTCCCCTTATCCTCAAGTCCAAGCTCTAGTAGGTCTTTTTAAAATTCCCATCCTACCCTAGTCTTTTCATGACACTTTTTTTTTCTTAGATTCCATATATATTTGTTAGTATACGGTATTTGTTTTTCTCCTTCTGACTTATTTCACTCTGTATGACAGACTCCAGGTCTATCTACCTCACTACAAATAACTCAGTTTCATTTCTTTTTTTTTTTCTTTTTTAACATATTTATTGGAGTATAACTGTTTTACAATGGTGTGTTAGTTTCTGCTTTACAACAAAGTGAATCAGTTATACATATACATATGTTCCCATATCTCTTCCCTCTTGCGTCTCCCTCCTTAGGTGATCACAAACCACTGAGCTGATCTCCCTGTGCTATGCAGCTGCTTCCCACTAGCTATCTGTTTTACATTTGGTAGTGTATATATATCCATGCCACTCTCTCACTTCGTCACAGCTTACCCTTCCCCCTCCCCATATCCTCAAGTCCATGTGCTAGTAGGTCTGTGTTTTATTCCCATCCTGCCCCTAGGCTCTTCATGACATTTTTTTTCTTAGATTCCATATATATGTGTTAGCATATGGTATTTGTTTTTCTCCTTGACTTACTTCACTCTGTATGACAGACTCCAGGTCTATCCACTTCATTACAAATAACTCAGTTTCATTTCTTTTTATGGCTGAGTAATAGTCCATTGTATATATGTGCCACATCTTCTTTATCCATTCATCTGTTGATGGACACTTAGGTTGCTTCCATATCCTGGCTATCGTAAATAGAGCTGCAATAAACATTTTGGTACATGACTCTTTTTGAATTATGGTTTTCTCAGGGTATATGCCCATTAGTGGATTGCTGGGTCATATGGTAGTTCTATTTGTAGTTTTTTAAGGAACCTCCATACTGTTCTCCATAGTGGCTGTATCAATTTACATTCCCACCAGCAGTGCAAGAGGGTTCCCTTTTCTCCACACCCTCTCCAGCATTTATTGTTTCTAGAGTTTTTGATGATGGCCAATCTGACCGGTGTGAGATGATATCTCATTGTAGTTTTGATTTGCATTTCTCTAATGATTAATGAGGTTGAGCATTCTTTCATGTGTTTGTTGGCAATCTGTATATCTTCTTTGGAGAAATGTCTATTTAGTTCTTCTGCCCATTTTTGGATTGGGTTGTTTGTTTTTTTGTTATTGAGCTGCCTGAGTTGCTTATAAATTTTGGATATTAATCCTTTGTCAGTTGCTTCATTTGCAAATATTTTCTCCCATTCTGAGGGTTGTCTTTTGGTCTTGTTTATGGTATCCTTTGCTGTGCAAAAGCTCTTAAGTTTCATTAGATCCCATTTGTTTATTTTTGTTTTTATTTCCATTTCTCTAGGAGATGGGTCAAAAAGGATCTTGCTGTGATTTATGTCATAGAGTGTTCTGCCTATGTTTTCCTCTAAGAGTTTGATAGTGTCTGGCCTTACATTTAGGTCTTTAACCCATTTTGAGTTTATTTTTGTGTGTGTTGTTAGGGAGTGTTCTAATTTCATACTTTTACAGGTAGCTGTCCAGTTTTCCCAGCACCATTTATTGAAGAGGCTGTCTTTTCTCCACTGTATATCCTTCCCTCCTTTATCAAAGATAAGGTGACCATATGTGTGTGGGTTTATCTCTGGGCTTTCTATCCTGTTCCATTGATCTATATTTCTGTTTTTGTGCCAGTACCATACTGTCTTGATTACTGTGGCCTTGTAGTATAGTCTGAAGTCAGGGAGCCTGATTCCTCCAGCTCCATTTTTTGTTCTCAAGATTGCTTTGGCTATTTGGGGTCTTTTGTGTTTCCATACAAATTGTGAAATTTTTTGTTTTAGTTCTGTAAAAAATGCCAGTGGTAATTTGATAGGGATTGCATTGAATGTGTAGATTGCTTTGGGTAGTAGAGTCATTTTCACAATGTTGATTCTTCCAATCCAAGAACATGGTATGTTTCTCCACCTATTTGTATCATCTTTAACTTCTTTCATCAGTGTCTTATAGTTTTCTGCATACAAGTCTTTTGTCTCCTTAGGTAGGTTTATTCCTAGATATTTTATTCTTTTTGTTGCAGTGGTAAATGGGAGTGTTTTCTTCATTTCACTCTCAGATTTTTCATCATTAGTGTATAAGAATGCCAGAGATTTCTGTGCGTTAATTTTGTATCCTGCTACTTTACCAAATTCATTGATTAGTTCTAGTAGTTTTCTGGTAGCATCCTTAGTATTCTCTATGTATAGTATCATGTCATCTGCAAACAGTGACAGCTTTACTTCTTCTTTTCCTATTTGGATTCCTTTTATTTCTTTTTTTTCTCTGATTGCTGTGACTAGAACTTCCAAAACTAGGTTGAAAAAGAGTGGTGAGAGTGGGCAACCTTGTCTTGTTCCTGATCTTAGTGGAAATGGTTTCAGTTTTTCACCATTGAGAACAATGCTGGCTGTGGGTTTGTCATATATGGCCTTCATTATGTTGAGGAAAGTTCCCTCTATGCTTACTTTCTGCAGGGTTTTTATCATAAATGGGTATTGAATTTTGTCAAAAGCTTTCTCTGCATCTATTGAGATGATCATATGGTATTTCTCCTTCAGTTTGTTGATATGATATATCACGTTGATTGATTGGTGTATATTGAAGAATCCTTGCATTCCTGGAATAAACCCCACTTGATCATGGTGTGTGATCCTACAGATTCACTTTAGCAGAGACAGTCCTTCACCAGTAAACTCGCTTGGATTTCTAGACATGTTGGGTGATAACATCCTTGGGCAGGTGGGTCTTGCTATCAGGGTCTGTTTCAGTGCAAGGCCACTACCCAAGTTCTGAGGTGGTAGGGTATTGTCACTGGCTGAGAACGGTTGGATCAGTTGGATAGGACTGCTGGCTTTGTTCCCTGCAAAAGCAAGGCTGTAGTGTGGACTCCATGGTTGCCTGGGTTCTCTGGTCAGGCTTTGAGATGGTCTGGATTGGGTACTATACTCAGCAGTAGGTGGGGCTATGAATTAGCTTCCATGCCCTGTTGGGACAGCAGAAAGGTCCCAAGCCCTACAGAGCTCATAGGTTTGGGGACCCAAAACCAAGCCAGACTGTGCACTGAATAACCTGGTCAGATGGGCCCACTGGTTTTGCTGTGCAGGTGGAGAAAGCCATTGACTGTGCTCTCTGTTCAAGCACACTGCAAGCAACGCTATATGATGGGCCCTAAAGCTTCCCATGTGTTCTAGTTATGTTCCCTGTTTGGGTGGGCCAAAGGCTGTATTCAGCCATAAGTAGGGCTATGAATCAGTGTCCCTGCCCAGGCCAGGCTCCAAGGCTGACAAAGCTTCTATTTGGGTGTCAAATTAGGTAGAACTATGTACCAGTTCCCTAGCCTGATTGGCCACCATCTTAGCTCTGCAGATAGATAGGGCCACCCACCTGGCTCTACTCTAGTGCCATTGTAATCTGAGTTTCAGGATGAGCTGTACAGATCCTCAGGGGCTCTGGTTAGATTCCTCTTTTGGCCAGGTTGAAAGCTATATTAAATAGTGAGAGTAGCTATAAATTAGCTTCTGTGCCTGGCTAGGGCTGCTGAACAGGCCCCCAAGGCTGACAGGCTCTTTGTTTGGGGGATCAAATCAGACAGAAACGTGTGCTAAGCCCTCTGGACAGATGAGGCCACTGTCTTGGTTTTGCAGACACTGAGTCACTGGCCAGGCTCTCTATTCAAGTGCTGCTGTAGTTGAGGCTGCAGGGTAGGCTACCAAGATCCCTAGGATCTCTGATGAGGTTTCCTGGTTGGTAGAGTTGGAGGCTGTGTTCAGCAGTGGGTGGGGATATGGATTACCTACACTGTTGCAGGTCGGGAGCTGCAGAGCTGACCCCAAGGTTGGTAAGACTCTAGTTTGGGGAGTGAATCAGGCAGAACTACATACCAAGATCTCAGGCCAGATTGGGTTACTAGCTGGTTCTGCACGTGGGCAGACCTGCTGGCTGAGCTCACAGCTGAAGTGTTGCTGAGCCTAACAGTTCCCCAGATCAGACTTCCTGGTCAGGTGGGCTCAGGAGCTACACTCAGCAGTGGGCAAGACTAGGAATTAACTCCCCAGTCTGTGTAGAGCAGCGGAACCTGCTCCAAGGCTGGCAATGCTTTGTGTTTGGGGTCTTGACTCAAGCCAAACTGCACCCCAAGTTCCCTGGCCAAATAAGGCCACTGGCTTTGATCTACAGATGGTCAGTGCTGCTGGCCAGGCTCTTACCTCCAGTGTTGCTGGGCTAAGTAGCTTCTTGGTTGCTCCAGCCAGGTTTCCTGGTTGGGACCAGCCAGCAGCTATACTCAGCAGTGGGCAAGGCTATGACTTAGCTCCCCTGCCCAGGCAGAGAGGCAGACCAGGCTCCAGAGATGGCAAGACTCTTTTTCTGAAGTGCCAAATCAGGAGACGTGTGCCCCCACCAAATTCCCTGATCAGACTGTGCCACCATCTTGGCTCTGCAGATGAGCAAAGCCACTGATTGGGACTTCTACTTGGGTACTGGAAATAGGAACTTAGTCTGCCAAGATCCAAATGCTGGTTCCTGCAAGACTCTCCCCTCTTCTCCATCACAATCCAGTGGTTAAGTCCTGCAGATTCCCCCACCATCCCCATGGGGCAGGACCCTAGTGGGCCTCCCCAGAAGCAACTCACAATGTTGGGGGAGCAGGATGTCTACCAGGGCCCTCATTTTCCCCCTGGGGAAACTATTGGATCAGGGAAGTTCTCTTATCCTTCTAATGCAATCTATCTCGGTGTCTGTGGTGCAGGGGGTATACTTCTGCCTCACCCCTACGTTCTAGGGTTTTCACAGTGGTGTCTTTTTCATAAATAGTTGTTAGTTGTTCTTCTTGTGAGGGGGAGCAAAGTCAGGAAGGACCTGTGTCACCACCTTGGTTACATCACTCCTCCCACACCAATGTTTCTAGTTCTTTTATCTATCCAAGGACATGGAAGGATTATACTGCCCTGTACCTTTGAAGTTCACCATAGCCATGTGACTCACTTTATCTAATGAAATGTGACTATGAGTTATCTGAGTCACCCTGAAGCCCGGTATACTGAGATGTTGATGTCATAAGATGGTAGCATCTCCATAAGATTGGATCCTTGTGGGACTGCAGAGAGCAGAGCCCCCCTCTCAAACTCAACTGGACATGCAGCTTGCACAGGAAACAGTCCTTTGTTGTTTTAAGCCACTGAGAAGCAGGATTTGAATGTTAATGCAGCAGAACCTAATCTATCCTTATGGATACACATGCCTGCCAAGCCCTATATTAGAGATTGAATCTGCAAAAATCTCTGTGAGATAGACCTGATTATTTCCATTTCATAAGTGAGAAAACTGAGGTTCAGTCACTAACATGCCCTAAATCACACAGTGACTTAGGGTTAAAGGGGTTGAAAGAGGCAGTGATCCATGTTTCTGAGGAAGATAAAGCTTTGGGTTTGACACTGGACAGAGTCATGGTTTCTCCAAAGGAAAACCTTTTCATAGGCTTTGGTCCCTTTCCTTAGCAGCCTTAATCTCTAGAAAAGACATCTCCAAGATTGAGTTCTCAGCTGAGGTCAAATGAGAATGAGGACGGTGGAGGCAGAGGGCTGTGAAGGAAATTGTCTTTTAAAATAAGAAACTCTACATACAAAAGAAAGGTTTTCTCTGGAAAGCGAGGCCCACAGAAGGCTGCAAATATATCCCAGTGGACTGCAGCTGCCTGAAACAATAGCTGTTTGAATTGCAGGTGATAAAACAGCATCATAGTAGTGGATGAGGTCATGTGGATAAGTGTGCAACAGGAGAAAATAAAAGACAAAGGAAAAGGAAGGAATTCAAGGTATCAATTCAATTCTGGTGAATAAGGTGTGGAAAAGCCACATCATACTATTGTAGGTTACAACCAAGGTGTTACTGCACATCATCTAAATTGTCCAATGCAAAATCCATGGAGGAATGACAAATTTTTTATTTTTTTTTTGCTGTACACGGGCCTCTCACTGTTGTGGCCTCCCCCGTTCCGGAGCACAGGCTCCGGATGCGCAGGCTCAGCAGACGTGGCTCACAGGCCCAGCCGCTCTGCGGCATGTGGGATCTTCCCGGATCGGGGCACGAACCCGTGTCCCCTGCATCGGCAGGCGGACTCTCAACCACTGCGCCAACAGGGAAGCCCGACAAATTTTTTATTGTAGTAAGTTTATAAGCTTTCAAAATGACTGGCCTGTTAAAACCGTTTCCTTACTTGACCTGCTGTGGTTGACACAAGATGATGGAAGTGCTTGCTTCTATACATAGAAAGCGAGAAAGGGAAGATGTCCAAGTGCATCATCTAAAAATGCTGTCCCATCTCTAAAAGCAAACCAACAAACCAATTATCACTTTACCTGGAATGTTCAACAGATGATGGAGACGTATGGTCCCTAAACACGATCACTGTCTAAAAGTGAACTATATAAACCTGTTGTTTTATGCATTAGAAAGACATTAACATTTTAAAGGAGGCAAAATGATGCGCTTGGGGTCAAAGCTTGAGGTGGGGCAGAACAAGGAAGCCCTCCGCTCCCCCTTGACCTGCAGATACTCACTGCAATGGTCTTGTCTGATGTGCAACATTCAAGTACTCAGATGCCCTCTTTTTCTCTTTCCTTAACTTCCTAGATCTGCATGCTGACCATTGTTTTTTACTTCACTGCAACAGCCCCCAAACTGGTCTCCAATAGATGACTGAATGACTTTTCAAAATAATAATTAGATCACATCAGTAGTGCCCTGCTTTTAAGGTCTTCCATGGTTCCCTATAACCCTCAAGTGAAATCAAAACACCTCTTAGCTGAGAAGGCCCTTCCCAATCAGGCATCTCTCTACCTATTTTTGTCTTATTCCCTAGAATGTGCTCCTAAACACCCTTCCCTTCCACTCTGTGGAGCCAGGTGGAGTTTCCTTGTTCTGTATTCTCACTCACCCTTTGTTTCCTTCCAAACTCCCATTTATGCTTCAAAATCCAAACTAGGCATTTCTTTCTCCAAGAAGCCTCCCTAGATATGAGCCCCCCTTAGCTTTTTTGAGGTGCATTTGATACTTTGTTTCAATTCTCTCTTGATTTTGACCTTCACCACCAATAAATTTCGAAGTCACTGAGATCAGGAAATCAGTCTCATTCATTTTTTATCATGAGACATAGTATATGCCAATCATGTCACTATAGGAAGGGAGGGAGGGAGGAAAAAAAGGGAGGGAGGAAGGAAGGAACAAAAAAGGGAAGAAAAAAGAAAAAAATGCACCAACTCCCATGTTCCCTTTTCTCTTGGTCCAGTCTTTTCTCCCATTTTATGGCTGTTTTGGCAATATCTATAAATAAAATGTGACCATGTAGATATTTTGATAATAAAAATTATATTCCTATATCATTTTCTTCCAGTTCAAGAAGAATAGTTAATATAGAAGTAATAGAATTTCTACAGTGAGGAGTTCTTGCAGAAGTATTGCAGTTTCAAAACCTGGTGTTTGAGGTTGGGCACTGAAACAAGATAACCATAAAAAGATGACCATAAGGTAGTTTGTTATAGAGTTATACAATCTTTAAATAGCACCGATGGGTACTATCTTACCTGGTATTCAGAAATACTCAGAATGCTTGCTAGGCAGATATTACTGTTTCCATCCTACAGAAGAGGAAGTGGGAGAGACAATATGATTCTTCAAGGTCACCTTGCAAGTCATCGGCAGAGCAGGAGACTGTATGCAAACCTCTGAACTTCACATCATTAAACTTCACTTTCCACACAGCCTGCTGAGTCACTTTGCTTTAAATAAAAAGGCAAGGATATTTCCTTGCCTTAACTGCTGCCCTGGGTTTGACTGCCTTTTGTTTGGGGTTTTATATTCAGCTTTCTATGCCAAGTTGTTACAACTCAGCACTTACCCACTAATTTTCTCCAAGGGAAAGAATAACAATCGTTTCCTTGGGCTTATACTCTTTTTCCTAAGATCTCAAAATTACTATTTCCCAAAGATTTTCCCTGAAGTTTAGAGGGTATAAAACAAGAATGTATAAAAGAGAAAAAAAAAAGCCATTGGTCCTAAGAAGCCAAGGACTCTTTATAACCCAAAACCAACTTCAAATGAAGATTTGATCCCTAACTTAAATTTATGGAGGAATTTTTGCATTAGTATGGGGAATTTATGCTAAAATATTTATTTCTCTAAGTGTCCCCTGGGCCTTTTTTCTTTCATTTGTTCAGTCAGTCATTTAACGAACATTAAGCTCCCCCCACTGTACCAGGCATTTTTTGTACATAAGGACTTGTTTGTTATTTCTAAGCTTAAAATCCCAGATCTGGGGAGCACCTTAAATCTAGTCGAATCTCTCTTCCCTCTTCTTTGTGAATTTCATTCTCGAATTTTCTCTACATTTCCATGCCAAGAGACTTCTGCCCAGGTTAGAATTGCTCTGCTGATGAGAATCTCATTACTTGTAGAGCTTCCTGAAGTTCAATAGGTTGCTACTTCCACTTGGTCAATTTTCCAAGTAGACAATTCTCTCACCGTCAGGAACGGACAGAAACACAGAGAAGCCATCTCATTTGGAGACTTTGTACAGCTTCCCTACGGTATTGCACTGGACTAGCAGACTCCAGCCTGTTTTAAGACAAAAGAGACCCAACTGTAATTAAATAGTCACAGAAATTCCTTGTGGGTTTCTGCCTTTGCACATTCAGAAGGACACTAATTAGGTGGGGAACCCTTTTGTATGCAAGCTCCTCAGGCACAGAGGGGGGCTGCTTGGGGAGGATTCTTCTCTGACCAGCAGTAGTGTTTGGACCCCTCATTGACTCTCTGAATTGTGTTTGCCCCATTAATAAAGCTCTAATGGTGGGGGCCGGCAGACCGCCTGCCCTTCTCCATCCAGGGGACTCTGCTGTCCCCCAGTGTGGTCTGCTGAGCATGAATGATCCCTTTGTCTTCATCTCAAATGTTTTGGCAGTGCTTCTGAAAACAGTGGTGAATGATAAACCACATGGTTCTAATGATTTTCTCTGGGGTCAGGGATCAACACTGTCCTTAGGCTTCCAGCTAATACCCCGAATTGTGAATTTTTTTTTTGAGAAGTGCCGACATATACACAATTTTTTTTCAGGGAGAATACCTTCTCTACCCAAGTTTAGTTATCAGCCAGGTGAAAACAACAGGGTGTGACTTCCTTTCCAATTAAAAGGTACACTGTGGTTGAGTAGCTAAGATCCCATGTGCCTCTCAGCCGAAAAACAAAAGATAAAACAGAAGCAGTGTTGTAACAAATTCAATAAAGACTTAAAAAATAAAATAAATAAGTAAATAAAGGTACACTGAGCCAAGACAAGCCACCTGTTTATATCAAGGAAGCTACAGAAACCTTCGGAAGAGGGTTGCCATTTCTTGAATGAAGGAACAAATGAGTGACAACAACTGAATGTAGAAGAAAGGAAGGGGAGAGGGTGGAGGAAAGTGTTCATGACGAGACTGTGCTGATATGACTGGATGTTTATTCGGCCCCTGTAACTGGGTCAGGGTATCTCAGCTACTGACATTTGAGGCTGGATAATTCTCTGTGCTACGTGCTGTTCTGTGCATCTCTGCCTCTACCTACGAGATGCCAGTAGGAGCCCCACACCCCCAGTTGTGACAATCCAATATGTCTCAGATCTTGTCAAATGTCCACTGGGTGGGCGGGCTAAGAAGCACAAAACTCATCCCCGGTTGAAAAATCACTGAATTAGATGAATCAAAAGGATAAGAGTTGCAGAAACGTCAAATGAGAGTGGGCTCTAGAGTTTGGCAGCTGGATAAGAATCCCAGCTTTGTCTGTTCTTAACTCTTGTGCGTCCTTCCTGAACCTGCCTTATAAAGTCATGAGGATTAAATGAGAAACTACACATAAGGTGCTCAGCACAATGTCAGGTACACAGTGAACGCGCGATAAATATTGACTGGTGTCAATATCCTCACGATTATTTCCGCCATTCACAGGATGACAGTCCTCTTTGCCTGAGAGTAAGACGCTCTATTTCTGTATCTGCTGGGCTCATTTACAGCTCTTCATGTCAACCGTCAATTCTGGAGTTTCCTGCCTTCCTATTTCAGACTTAGGAACAGCAGGGAGTGAGGACTCTGGTATCACCCATGACCCCTTGGCCCCCTCCTGGGGTCTGCACAAGCCAGGGGCTGAGAAAGAAAGATATTTCCCACGGAAGAGACGGCTGCTGACATTTTAACAAGCACACTTGGCAGGCCTTAGGACCAGCCAGGGTCATAGGTCAGATTCCCGGTTCTCACAGTTTCCTTCCTCCAAAAGGAAAAGCCCCATGGCGCTAATGGGATGCCGTCAGCCTCTGGTTACAGCCTGAGAAGGATGAGGTGTCCCAGCAGCCTGGTTGCCACAAAGATCCCCACACATCACACAGATGCTCCCACCAACAATCCCAGCCTCAGCATGGCCCAAACTCTGCTCCCCAGACCTGCCTCCTCTCCAGCCCTCAGCTGCTCTGTCTCCTTTCTCTGGGCTTCTCACCGTCCTCACCTTGTGTTCTAGAAAGTCTCTCTGCTGCTTCCGAGACTGGAGATCTGCAGCAGCCTCCTCAGCATCCCCCACCTCCAGGGCATCCTGCAAACCACCAACCAGTATGCAACTATGATCGTCACCCCATCCTTAAAAATCTCCCATGGCTCTGCATTTATTTTGGACTGAAGTCCTCAGCTTGAAATATAAGCTCCTGAATGTCCTTGCCCTTGCCCACCTCCCCTCATCTTTCAAGAAGTATCCACCCTCGCCACCCCCACTCACCGTCTGCTCCCTGGGCAAACAATGCCATGCGAGTCCCTGAAAATGTCCCACTCCTTTTCAGAACTGGTTCATCCTCTTAGGCCTATATACAGGGTGCTTAGGGCCAGTGATATCAAGAGCCTGCAAAAGGGTTTGAGGTCTGGAAAATATAGATGCATTAGATTATATATATGAAAAAGAAAACAAATCAAAATGAATAAACATTTAATTAAACGTCCACAAAACAATACATTGTAACTAGTCAAATATAACTCAACTTACACAATTCTGTATAAATATAACAGATGAAATTACATAAATAATCTTCTTTCACCAAAAGTGAAAATTGAAAGCACAATGTGAGCTGTGTGGGTGTATTTATGTTTGATAAAAATTAGGTGGGGCTCCCATCATCAGGAGAGACATGAATGTGAAAAGGTGTAAAAATGTCTCTTTGAACCCTAGATCTTTGCATGTATTTTCTTTTTTCCCCCCAGGATTATTGAGATATAACTGACATGCAAGGGGGTGTAAGTTTAAGGTGTACAGCAAAATGACTTGACATGTACATATTGTGAAATGATTACCAGAGTAAGTTTAGTTAACGTTCATCACTTTATATAGTTACAAATTTCTCTCCTTGTGATGAGAACTTTTAGGATTTACTCTTAATAACTTTCAAATATACCATACAGCACTGTCAACTATATTCATCGTATTGTATATTACATCACCAGCATTTATAAATGGAAGTTTGTATGTTTTGAATACCTTCACCCAATTCCCCCTGCCTCTGGAAACTACAAATCTGATCTCATTCTATTAATTTGAGATTGTTTTTAGATTCTACACATGAGTGAGATAATACAGTATTTGTCTTTCTCTGACTTATGTCACTCAGCATAATGCCCTGAAGGTCCAACCATGTTGTCACAAATGGCAAGATTTCCTTCTTTTTATGGAAATAAATAGTATTTTGTTGTACGTACGTACATATGTGTGTATGTATGTGTATATACATATGCATACACATCTCATATACTTTATCCACTCATCTGTGGGTTGACACTTAGGATGTTTCCAAGCTTTGGCTATTGTAAATGATGCTGCAATGAACATAGAGGTGCAGATATCTTTGACATAGTTATTTCATTTTCTTTGGACATATCCCAGAAGTGGGATTGCTAGGTCATACAGCATTTCTATTTTTAATTTTTTGAAGAACCTCATACAGTTTTCCATAGAGGCATTGCCAATTCACATCCCCACTTACAGTGCACAAGGGTTCCCTTTTCTCCACAACCTTACCAGCATTTGTTATCTCTTGTATTTTTGCTTGTTTGTTTGTTTGTTTGTTTTGTTTTCTGTATGCGAGCCTCTCACTGTTGTGGCGTCTCCCGTTGCGGAGCACAGGTTCCGGACGCGCAGGCTCGGCGGCCATGGCTCACGGGCCCAGCCGCTCCGCGGCATGTGGGATCTTCCCGGACTGGGGCACGAACCCACGTCCCCTGCATCGGCAGGCGGACTCTCAACCACTGCGCCACCAGGGAAGCCCTATCTCTTGTATTTTTGATGGAAGCCATTCTAACAGGCATGAAGTGATGTCTCATTGTGGTTCTGATTCACATTTCCCTGATGATTGTGATGTTGATCCCCTTTTTATGTATCTGTTAGCCATTTGAATATTTTCCTTGGAAAAATGTTTCCATTTTTAAATTGGATTGTTTGGGTATATATATATATATTTTTTTGCTGTTGAGTTATTTTGAGTTTCATATCTATTTTGAACACTAAGCTGTTATCAGATATATTATTTCCAAATATTTTCTCCTTTTCTTTAGGTTGCCTTTTCATCTTGTTGATCATTTCTTTCGCTGTGCGGGAGCTTTTTAGTTCCATATAAAATCAACTCGTTTTTTATGTTGCTGCTTGCACTTGAGGTATCATATGCTAAAATCATTGCCAGGATCCATGTCAATAAGTTTTTCCCCTATGTTTTCTTCTAGCAGTATTATGGTTTTATGTCTTACATTTAAGTCTTTAATCCATTCTGAGTTAATTTTTGTGAGTGGTGGAAGATAGGGTTCTAGTTTCATTCTTTTACATGTGAATATCCAATTTTTTCCCAGTACTATTTATTGAAGAGACTGCCTTTTCTCCATTGAGTAAAGTAATTAGTAGTCAATAGTAATTAACTGTATGTGCATGTGTTTATTTCTAGGTTCTTGATTCTGTTCCATTGGTCTAAGTGTCTATTTTTTATGCCAGTACCATTCCATTTTGATAGTGTTATAAGGTAGCATGAAATCAGAAAGTGTGATGCCTCTAGCATTGACTTCTAATGATTGATGTGGCTATGTGGGGTCTTTTATGGATCCGTATTTTTTCTACTTCTGTAAAAATTGCCATCAGAACATTAATAGGATTTGCATTGAATCAATAGAGGGCTTTGAATAGTATGGATATTTTAACAATATTAATTTTTCCAGCCCATAAACACACAATATCACTTATTTGTGTTAACTTCAATTTCTTTCATCAGTGTCTTGTAGTTTTCATTGTAGAGATATTTCATCTTCTTAAATGTATCCCTAAGTATTTTATTGTTTTAGATGCTATTGTGAATGGGATTGTTTTCTTTATTTCTCTTTTGGGTAATTCATTGTTAATGTATAGAAATGCTACTGATTTCTGTAAGTTGATAGTGTGTCCTGCAACTTTACTGATTTTGTTGATTAGATCTAATGGTGTTTTGGTAGTCTTTAGGATTTTCTGCATGTAGGATTTTCTATATATAAAATCAAGGATCTGCAACTAGAGACAATTTTACTTCTTCCTTCTCAATTCTATGCCTTCCTTCCTTCCTTCCCTCCTTCTTTTCCTTCCTTCCTTTGCCTGATTGCTCTGGCTAGGACTTCCACTACTATGGTGAATAGGAGGGGTGATAGTAGGCACCTTTGTCTTGTTTCTGATCTTAGAGGAAAAGTTTTCAGCCTTTCACCATTGAGTATGATGTTACCTGTGGGCTTGTCATATATGACCTTTACTACATTGAAGAACATTCCTTCTATACCTAATTTGTTGAAAGTTTTCATCATAAAAGTTGTTGTATTTTGTCAAATGCTTTTTATGAGTCTATTTAGGTGATCAGGTGATTTTTATCTTTCATTCTATCAGTGTGATGTATCACATATTCATTTGTGTATGTTGAACCACCCTCGTATCTCAGGTTTGAATCCCACTTGATCATGGTATATGATCCTTTTAAATGTGCTGCTGAATTTGGTTTGCTAGTATTTGGTTGAATTTTTGCATCTATGTTCATCAGAGATATTGCTCTTAGTTTTTTTGTAGTGTCCTCCTCTAGCTTTAGTATCAGGGTAACACTGGCCTTGTAAACTGAGTTTGGGAGTGTTCCTTTCTCTTTAACTTTTTGGAAGATTTTGAGAAGGATTGGTATTAATTCTTCTTTAAATGTTTAGTAAAATTCATCAGTGAAGCCACCTAGCCCTGGGCTTTTATTTATTGACAGTAGTTTTTGTTTGTTTGCTTTGTTTTGTTTTGTTTTTGTTACTGATCCAATCTCCTCACTAGTAATTGATCTGTTTAGACTTGCTGTTTTTCCTGATTCAGTCTTGGTAGACTCTAATTTCTAGAAATGTATCTAGCTTTTCTAGGTTGTCTAGTAGGTTGGCATACATATGTTCATAGTAGCCTCTTATGATCCTTTCTATTTCTGAGGTATCAGTTGTAATGTCTCCTCTTTCATTTATAATTCTGTAAATTTTGGTTCTCTCTCCTTTTTCCTCATAAGTCTTATCTAAAGATTTGCCAATTTTGTGTATCTTCTCAAGGAACCAACTCTTAGTTTTTAAAATCTTTTCTATTCCTTTCCAGTTCTCTAGTTTATTTCTGTTCTAATCTTTATTATTCCCTTCCTTCTGCTAACTTTGGGCTCACTTTGTTCTTTTTCTAGTTCTTTGAGGTATAAAGTTAGGTTCTTTATTTGATATCTTTCTATTTAGTTCATATATGCATTTATAGGTATAAATGTCTCTTAGAACTATTATTTATGCATCCCATGGGTTTTGATTTTTTTCCATTTTTGTTTCTCTTAAGATACTTTTAAATTTCCCTTTTATTTTAATGTTTGATCCATAGGTTGTTCAGGAAGAGTGCTGTTTAATTTGCATGTATTTGTAAATTCTCCAGTTTTCCTCCTGTTACTGATTTCTAGTTTCATATGGTTATGGTCAGAGAAGACACTCAGTATGATTTCTGTATTATTCAATTTGCTAAGGCTTGTCTTGTTGTCTAACATATGATCTATCCTAGAAAATGTTTTCTGTAGGTTTGAGAAAACTGTGTATTCTTCTGATGTTAGATAGAATGTTTTTTATGTGTCTGTTAGAACCATTTTGTCTATAGTATTGTTCAAATCTGTTTCCTTATTGATTCTGTCTGGATGATGTATCCATTGTTGAGAGTTGAGTATTAATATCCATAACTGTTATTGTTGTTTGTTCTTTAAGTTTTGTTAGTATAGCTTGATATATTTTGGTGCTCCAATGTTGGGTCCATAAATATTTACAATTACTATATCTTCTTGATGGTTTGACCCCTTTATCATTATGTAATGACCTGCTTTGCATTTTTTTAACATTATTAGCTTAAAGTCTATTTTGTCTGATATAAGCATAGCTACTCCTGCTTTTTTGGTTGTTGTTACCATTTGCTTGACATACCTTTTTTGACTCCTTCACTTTCAGTCTAGGTATGTGTTTGAAGCTAGAGAAAGTCTCTTGTGGACAACATATTTTTGCATCTTGGTTTTAATTCATTCAGTCATTCTATGTCTTTTGATTGGAGAATTTAATCAATTTATATTTAAAGTAATTATTCATACATAAGGACTTACTACTGCCATTTTGTTAAACATTTTCTGTTTTTAGTTCCTTTATTCCCTTTTACCCTGCTGTTGTCTTTTGTAAGTTGATGACTTTTTTTTCTTTTTTTTGCTATGCTTTGATTTCTTTATCATGATCTTTTGTGCAACTACTACAGGCTTTTACTTTGTGGTTACCATGAGGCTTACATATAATATCTTAAATTTTAACACCTTATTTTAAACTGATAAAAACTTAACTTCAATAGCACTTCTAAACTTTACATTTTTACTTCCCCCTCCCATTTTAGTTGATTGATATTACAATTTACATACTTTATATTGTATATCCAATAACAGATTATTGTAGTCCTGGCTATATTTAATACATTTGTATTTTCACTTTTAAAGTAGAGTTGTAAGTGAATTACATACCACTATTTCCATATTAGAGAATCTGATTTGACTATATACTTACCATTACCAGTGAGTTTGACACTACCTTCATATATATATTTTTTATAATGTTAATGAGCATCTTTTTACTTGCACTCAAAGAACTCCCTTTAGCATGTCTTTTATGGCCAGTATGATTGTGATGAACTCCTTCAGGTTTTGTTTGTTAGAGAAAATTGTTATCTGTCTTTTATTTCTGAAGAACAGCTTTGATGGGTATATAATTCTTGGTTGACAACTTTTTTTCTTTCAATATTTTGATTATATCATCCCATTCTCTCCTAGCCTGAAAAGTTCCTGTTGAGAAATATGCTGATAATTTTACAGGGTTTCCTTATATGTAACTTGTTTCATTTCACTTGCTGCTTTCAAAATTATTTTTTTTACTTTGACTTTTGACAGTTTAATCTAATGTGTAGTGCTACCCTATTCATTTTTAACCTATTCGGGGTCCTTTGGGCCTCATGGATCTGGATATCTGTTCTTCTCCACATGTGTGGGAAATTTTCAGATCTTGCTTTAAGTATACTATGTCTCTTTCTCTTTCTCTTCTCCTTCTGGGAGTCCCATGATGCATTTATTGTTTCTTTTGATGTTTTCCCATAAGTCTTATAGGCGTTCTTCAGTCTTTTTTATCCTTTTTCCTTTATGCTTCTCTGACTGGATAATTCCAAACGTTCTGAGTTCTAGATCACTGATTATTTCTTCTCCATGATTAAGTCTACTGTTGAAGCTCTCTTGCGAATTCTTCAGTTCATCCTTTGTATTCTTCATCTCTAGGATTTATGTTTGGTTTTTTTTTTTTTTTTAATGTTTTATATCTCTTTGTTGAACTTCTTGTTTTGTTCATGCATTTTTTCCCCAATTTCTTTTTGTTGTCTGTCTGGTGTTCTTGTAGTCCTTAAACATCTTTAAGAGGATTATTCTGAAATTTGTGTCTAAGAGTTCATAGATATTCATTTCTTTAGGGTCAATTATTGGAGCTTTATTGGTTTCCTTTGGTGGTGTCTTGTTAACCTACCTGATTTTTTGTGATCCTTGATTCTTTACATTGGTATCTGTGCATTCAAGTAAGTTGTCCCTTCTTCCAGACTTTGCATTTTCACTTTGGCAGAGACAGTTCTTTATAGTCAGCTTAGCTTGGCGTTCTGGACATGTCAGCTGGTAGCATCCATAGGCAGTGGGGCTTGCTGTCTGGGTCTACTTGGGGGCAAGGCCACTGCCCAAGCTCTAAAGTTGGGTGGGGGTGTGCTACTGGCCAAGAACATTTGGATAAGACTGTTGGCTTGGTTCCCTGAACTAGTGCAGCTGTAGGATAGGCTCTGTAGTGGCCTAGATTCTCTGGTCAGGCTTTCTAGATGGTCAGAACTGGATACTATACTCAGCAGCAGGTAGGGCTATGAATTAGCTTCTCTGCCCAAGTGGAGTAACAGAACAGGCACCGAGATCGGCACAGCTGGTTGTTAAATAACCCAGTGTAAGGCAGGACTGCACACTGAATTCTCCAGTCAGAAGGTGCCACTGGCTTTACTCTGCAGACAGAGAGAGGCACTGGCTGTGCTGTCTGTTCAAGTGCTGCTGTATGGAGAGCCATAGGATGGGCTACACAGCTTCCTATGTGCTCTGGTTAGGTTCCCTGGTCAAGTGGGCTGAAGGCTATTTTCAGCAGTGTCAGGCTTTCAATTAGTTTTCCTACCTGTGCAGGACCACCATACAGCCCCAAGGCTGTAGGGTCTTTGTTTGGGAACCAAATTAGGCAGAACTATGCACCATGTTCCCTGGCCTGACTGGCTACTGCCCTGACTATGCAGATAGGCAAAACCACTAGCTGGATTCCACTGTAATCAGGGTTACAGGATGAGCTACAGATTCCCAGTAACTCTGGTTAAGCTTCCTGGTTATTCAGGCTGGAGGATGTATTCAACAGTGGGTAAGGCTGTAAATTAGATTCCCTGCCCAGATGGGGCCATAGAATAGACCCAAGGGCTGGCAAGTCTCTTTGTTTGGGGAGCAAATCAGGCAGAACTGTGTACCAAGACCAGATGGGGCCACTGCCCTGGCTCTATAGATGGACAGAGCCACTGGCCATACTCTCCACTAAAGTGCTGCTGGGCTAAGCAGCTTTCCATGTGCTCCACTCAGGCTTCCTGGTCAGGTTGGAATGGGAGCTACACTTAGCAGTAGGAGAGGCTATGAATCAGCTTCCCTGCTCAAGGGGAGTGGCTGAACTGGCTTCAAGGCCAACATAGCTTCTTATTTGGGTTCTTGAATCAGGCAGACCAACTCCCAGATGAATTCCCTGCTGAAACTGGGCCACCATTGGCTCTGCAGATGAGCAGTGCCTCTGGGATATACACGGCTACTGTCTCAGTAGGCACTTGGTCTGTCAAGATCAAGCACTGGTTGCTGTAAGCCTCATTCTCCTCCATCACTACCTGATCGCCAGTGTTCAAGTTTCACAGATTCCCTCACAATCCATATGAAGTGAGACACGAGTGGGCCTCCTGAGAAGCATCCCACAATGCTGGGGGAGCTGGATGTCCACCTTGGGCTCTTTCACCACTAGAGGAACTGTAGGCTTGGGGTAGGGTGCCCTCTCTTTTTTTTTTGTGGTACACAGGCCTCTCACTGTTGTGGCCTCTCCCATCGCGGAGCACAGGCTCCAGATGCACAGGCTCAGCGGCCATGGCTCACGGGCCCAGCCGCTCCGCGGCATGTGGGATCTTCCCGGACCAGGGCACGAACCCGTGTCCCCTGCATCGGCAGGCGGATTCTCAACCGCTGCACCACCGGGGAAGCCCTGGGGTGCCCTCTTGGTGTGGTGCTACACCAGTCTGGAGGAAGGGCAAGGCCCTCAAAGTGTAGCTGCACTTCTTACTCTTCTAACGTGGCCCATCTTATTCTCTGTTGTACAGGGCATACTTCAGCCTCACCTCCATGTTCTAGGATTTTTACAGTACTCTCTTGTCCATAGATAGTCGTCAGTTGGTCTTCTCATAGATTTTCCAAAGTTCAG
Source organism: Kogia breviceps (assembly GCF_026419965.1). Lineage (NCBI taxonomy): Eukaryota > Metazoa > Chordata > Mammalia > Artiodactyla > Physeteridae > Kogia > Kogia breviceps. Next base: position 38,258,675 of record NC_081327.1, read on the forward strand.
AACAACCTACATCACCATCTTAATTATGTCACTCTGCATCTGTTCTTCAGAACATGCTCTCTAGTCTCTCTATTTGGAACATTGTTTCTTTTTCTTCAAGGCTCAACTTAGATGGTGTCTCATCTAGGAAGCTACCCTGAGGTCTCTCACAGCCAGCTTTCCCTCGGGGCTCCCTGTGTTCTCTCTCAGAACTTCTCATACTCTCTGTGAGTCTGTGTCTCTCACCAGACTGTAGGGTGGAGCGGGGTTAATGAGCAAGAGGGGGGATTAATGTATTTTGTTCATGTTTAAGCAGTCCCCTAGTACCTGTGCCTGGAACTTACTATACCATGACAGTAATGACAACAATGATAGTTATCCAGGTGCACTCAACTGGTAGACACAGAACCCTGAGTTCTGCTCTTTCTTCTGTCTCTGTGGACACATCAGGACACACTATGCTCTGAGTATGGGTCACGTCACAACCGGTAGCCATTAGCTGGACAGGTTGGTCACCCTCATCAGTATGACAGGGTTTCTCTCTCCAGACGATGTGGTAATAAATGAAACAGGCCTGTCTCAAATACTGTTCCTCTAGATCACTAGTACCTCCAGGACCTGGCATGTCCCCTTTGCTTCAAGTAAGATCCTGAGGGGATTTCTCAGGCTTCGAACAAGGGACCAGCTATGCTGGGGCAGTGGTGGCAATGAATGGCTTTTGTGGCTGAGGAAATGTGGAAGGTGAGATTCTGAGCAATCCAGGCATTGTGGCTGCAGTCCCTAAGGATATGGTAGAAATTGCACAAGACACTGTTTCTTTTTCCCCTTTCAGGGGTTGGGATGGGAGGGAAGGGAGCAGGAAGAGCCATGTTCTTGGTTCATGAAACAGATGCTTTGTGTTTTTTTTTGTGGGGTTTTTTTGTTGTTGTTTTTTAATCATTGCTGAGAAAAACTGGGAAAAACAAGAAGTACCCTTGGGTGGTAGAAAAGAAGTGGCTTTTGGTGTGAGTTGGGCTTGGGTTTGAATCCCAGCTCTGCCACTTACAGTCTATGTGATTGGGGGAAGATCACATAACTCCAACAAGCCTTGATTTCTTCCTTTGTGAACTGGGCATAACACATACTTTGAGTATTTGGTGTGAGTTCTGGAGTTTATGCTTTCATGGTTCGTGTTCAGTGATGGTGCTGTTGTAGAGTTTACATGCTGGGTGAGACTGATCCCAGCTCCACCACCATACCCCTCATTCCTTCACTTAAAATGGATTTTCCATATTTAGGAACAAAATCATAAAAGAGAAAAAGGCTTTCCTGAGGAATCCTGCTTTCAAGGACTCTACTTTAAAGCAAGCCTTGGCAATGAACCATGCTGCCAATGTTGGGATTTGATTTCATTCTGAGTCTTCCTCCAGTTGACTGAAGACAACAATGACTCATGTGAGAGAGTCTCCCAGAGACATCAGAGAAAGCTCTGAAGTGGGAGTTTGGACATCTAAGCTAATGCCTTGGGGAAAAAGTAGCCACAATGAGTCTGTACAGTTTCTGAGAATAACACTGACAAAGTGCTTTGCAAACACACAAAGTTAGTTTCACAGATGTGGCACTTCTTTTATGCACTGGGAGGTATACCAGTTGTACTGGCCTATGCTATTTCACTTTATCTTTTCAGTGTTTCTAAAAGGAGTATCTTCACCTATAATTATCGTGATTAATACAAGGGTTTTCACTTCAGTGAGGTGAAGTGAAAAGTTACAGCCAATAAGTGACTGAATGAGGATTTGAACCCCCAGATCTGTCTGATTCCAAAACTACCACTGGGTAGAGTTCCCTGGACCTTAGGAATGGAGTTATCAGATATAACAAACAAAAATATATGATACCCAGTTAAATTTGCATTCCATATAAACAACCCATTTTTTTTAGTATAAGCATATCCAAAGTATTTTAGTATAAGTGTATCCCAGTATTACTTATACTTAAAAATATTTGTTATTTATGTTAAATGCAAGTTTAGCTGCATATCTTGTATTTTATTTGGCAACCCTCCTTAAGAGGCTCATGTCATATGAGCAGGTGAGAAGTGGTGTATCAGAGCCTTTCCTAGGCATGTAAGGTTGTTCTGAAGGGCACAAAAATGTGCCCTTCAGAAATAGAAAACACTGTCTCCCATGACAGAAGTTCTAAGAATTTTATAAAAATATAGGGGAAGAAAATCTCCAGAGGTGATTTAGGATGTGTTTTCTAGACAAGCTTGATAGGGGTCTAGATACTCCAAAGGTGTGCAGAGCAAGAATTCCAAATCACAATTGACATATACAATGGGCAGATCACTTGGCTGGGTAAGCTCAGGTTCACCCAGCAGCTCTCACTCTGAACTTGTGTAGCTCTCACTTGGAAGCCATGGCAAGGACCTGACCTGGAAGCCAATACTTACTGAAACCCACCATTGGCCCTTTATCTACAGCATCTCATTTAGAATCATGGCAGTGCTTTGAGGTGTGATAACCCCATTTGCTAACTGATATACTGAGATAGAAGAGTCAAAGTCACAGCTCATGAGTGGTAGAGCTGAATTTGATGTAGATCTGTCTGAACCCTACACCAGCATCATGCTGTATAGTTCTTGGGAAGTCAGGTGGGATACAACCCAAAGACTGAGGTTTTACAGATATCTTTTGAGTAGTCCCATGTAACAGAGTTTAAACTGTTCTTTTTATAGTCATGCTACCTGAATGTTCTCCTATCTGTTCATCTGTACCTATCTTGACTCATCCTTCAAGGCCTATCTCAAATCCTGTGTCTTTCATGAATGCTGATGTTTTCAATGGGATGTGGCCCCTCCTTTGCACCCCAAAGTTTTCCCTGGCTTGGTTTCCAATGGCCTACAGATTTGGCCTCTAACTGTAGGAACTGGACACTTCCTTGTACTCTACAAGTGGTCTTCCACAACTACTAGAGAAGGCACATAGCATAGTGGTTAAGAATACAGACTATGGAGTCCCACTACTGGGTACCACTTATCAGCTGTCAGGCCTTGGACAAACTGCATAACATCTCCATGCCTCAGTTACCTCAAGTTTACAATAGAAGATGATAATAAAAATACCTACCTCAAGGGGCTGTCATGAGGACCAAATGAGTTGATGTGCATAAATCACTTAGAACAATGCCTGGCACATAGTAAGTGTTCAATACATATTATGTTATTACTACTACTACTGTGATATCTATCATGATTGGAACTTTTAGTAGGTGCCAGGCCCAGAGCTGAGCAGCACACATGCATCATGTCATCTTATTCTCACAACCACCTTACAGGCAGGTACCATTCTCATTCAGCTAGTAAATCAAGGAGTGAGGAGCCAAACCCTGGCTGACTGTGGAGCCTATACTTTCATTTCCAATCCTTTTACTCTCATATGTTTTCTCTTTCTTATAGCTTCTTGGAGGTACTTCAACATGCTAGTTGACTTAAACTACATTATTCTCTCTATTAACTAACCCATGAAGAGATATAAACATTGTCCGCCTTCACAGAATTGAATGCTACCAAATGAAAACCATCTTTGTGTATATGCGCAAGTAGAAGAATGTGTATGGCAGGGGTTAGATGAGGTCATTTAAGTGTGGGTGTAAGAGTTAGGCTGATCTAGCTTTCTGTCTGTGAGCTGCCTTTCATGTACAATGACATGACTGCTCCAGGCCTCAGATTTCTCCTTGGGTCATGAGGGTATCAGTATAAATTAATTAGTTTGGGGAGCATCATATATATTCAAATACCTTATCTGCCCTTATTCCTTGTTACAGTCATTTTTAAGTTAGCACCTTGCTAACCTCAAGCTGGGATGGAATAGGGGGCAAAATCAAAGAAAGTCTTCACGGTATGGATCATGCAAAACAATACCCATTAATACCCAAATCTCTCAGAACACACTGTACCAAGCAAATCATTATCTTGAGCAAACCATTCCTCACCTGATTGTGTAATCATCAGAGCCGTCTACCTCCATCCCTAGCCTACAAAAGACCCTAGACAGTCAACTTTGCCAATAGAAAGGAGTCTTTTTTAAAAGCCCCGAGCAAGATTTGTCTCAGTCGTAGGTGAACAAATGAAATGAAACACTCCAGTCTGAGACCTACATTGGTAGCTTCAGAAAGACACCTAATCTTCACAGACCAGCAAAGAGATCAAAATTTATGAAAAATTTCATGTGGCATTAAAAGACACCACATGAGAGATAGCATTCCATCTTGGGAAATATCCAGGGATACCATGTCTTCACTCTTTGGCCATGGGCAAGTTTCTCAAATTCTCTGAGCCCCACCTTCTACATCTATGAATTAGTGAAAATCATCCTGCTCAGAATTGAGATAGGTACAAAATGAACTCACAGATATCAAAGTGCCAGATATGACTGCTTTCTACCGATCATGTTATTTTGTTAGGAAACCTGTTTTCCCAAGTATCAATCTTACCCCTTCATAGCACACATCTTTCTGATTTGGGGAAGTAAGGATTCTTTTATCAATCTGGTAATTCCTGTGGCCATTGAAATTCAAAGACTCTCATCTTTCGCTATTTAATGGCATTGATTGGCTGGATTTTCCCTTCTCACCCACTCATAGTTCAGTTATCTGAGCGAAAAGACGAAGATAAGCTATAAAAATATGATTGCATTGCTGTTGCAACTTCTCAGACTCAGATGGTTATAACCTGATGCAGGACATTCCAATTTTAACTATCTACTGCTGTTTTTATTTCATAAAGCCACTTAAAACATCCTGTACTGCTTTTATATACATCACTACTTTTATGGCTTTTGTGTCATAATGAAAGGCAGTTTGTTGGAAGCTGAGGGGTTTTTTTTTCCCAGCAGAAGAATAGCCAACTTGGAATAAGACATTTCTGTCTTGTTTCTCTGCCTTCTAACTCTGTTCCATGTAATAAGTCCACGTTCCTCCAGGCTGCCAGATTATTCTCCCCAAAAAGCTATTTATAAGGCATTACCCTGCTCAGCCTTTAAAGGCTCCCCATTACATTGATTGGAAGGCCCTATGTCCTTAGCCTGGCTTTTAAAGATATCTATTGTCTGGCCTCATAACTCACCCATATAAAACAAAACACCTAGATTACTCTTCACCTTTTTCAGTACTCATGATTTCATACATAATGTGCCTTCTCCACCATTTCTGGGAAGCCCTTCTGCCTTGCTTCTTTTTTTTTTCCCTCTATTTTTTAAAAACTGAAGTATAGTTGATTTACAATGTTGTGTTTAATTTCTGCTGTACGGCAAAGTGAATTAGTTATACACATATATATGAATTATTTTTTAATATTCTTTTCCATTATGGTTTATCCCAGTAGATTGGACATAGTTCCCTGTGCTATACAGTAGGACCTTGTTGTTTATCCATTCTAAATGTAATAGTTTGCATCTACTAACCCCAAACTCCCACCCTATCACTCTCCCACCCCCAACCTTGGCAACCATAAGTCTGTCCTCTATGTCTGTGAGTCTGTTTGTTTTGTAGATAGGTTCATTTGTGCCATATTTTAGATTCCACATATAAGTGACCTCATATGGTATCTGTCATTCTCTTTCTGACTTACTTCACTTAGTATGATAATCTGTAGTTGCATCTGTGTTGCTGCAAATGGCATTATTTCATTATTTTTATGGCTGAGTAATAGTCCATTGTATATATGTACCACATCTTCTTTATCCATTCATCTGTTGATGGACATTTAGGTTGTTTCCATGTCTTGCTTATTGTCAATATGAATATAGGAGTGTATATCTTTTTGAATTATACTTTTGTCCAAGTATCTGCCCAAGAGTGGGATTGCTGGATCATATGGCAGTTCTGTTTTTAGTTTTCTGAGGAACCTCCATACTGTTCTCCATAGTGGCTGTATCAATTTACATTCCCACCAACAGTGTAGGAGGGTTCCCTTTTCTCCACACCCTCTCCAGAATCTGTTATTTGTAGACTTTTTAATGATGGCCATTTTGCCTGGTGTGAGGTGGTACCTCATTGTGGTTTTGATTTGCATTTCTCTAATAATCAGTGATGATGAGCATCTTTTCATGTGTGTATTGCCCATGTGTATGTCTTTTTGGAGAAATGTCTATTAAGGTCTTCTGCCCAGTTTTTGATTGGGTTGTTTATTTGTTGTTAAGTTGTATGAGCTGTTTGTATATTTTGTAGATTAAGCCCTTGTCGGTCACATTATTTGCAAATATTTTCTCCCATTCTGTAGGTTGTCTTTTCACTTTGTTTATGGTTTCCTTTGCTGTGCAAAGCTTGTAAGTTTGACTAGGTCCCATTTGTTTATTTTTATTTCTATTGCCTTGGGAGACTGACCAAAGAAAACACTGGTACAATTTATGTCAGAATGTTATGCCTGTGCTCTCTTCTAGGAGTCTTATGGTGTCGTGTCTTATGTTTAAGTCGCCTGTGAAGCCATCTGGTCTTTGACTTTTGTTTGTAGGGAGTTTTAAAATTACAGATTCTATTTCACTTCTAGTGATCAGTCCGTTCAAATTATCTATTTCTTCTTGATTCAGTTTGGTGGGCTGTATGTTTCTAGAAAGTTGTCCATTTCTTCTAGGTTGTCAAATTTGTTGGCATATAATTATTCATAGTATTCTCTTATGATTTTTTTGTATTCTGTGGTATTGGTTGAAATTTCTCCTTTTTCATTTCTTATTTTGTTTATTTGGGTTCTCTCTCTTTTCTTCTTGGTGATCCTGGCCAGAGGTTTATCAATTTTGTTTACCCCTTCAAAGAACCAGCTATTGGTTTTATTGATTTTTACTATTGTTTTTAAAATCTCTACTTATTTCCTCCCTGACCTTTATTATCTCCTTCCTTCTGCTGACTTTAGGGTTTTTTTGTTCTTATTTTTATAATTCTAGGTGGTATGTTAGGTTATTTATTTGAGATTTTTCTTGGTTTTTGTGCAAGTCCTGTATCACTATGAACTTTCCTCTAAGAACTGCTTTTGCTGCATCCCATAGATTTTGTATGGTTGTGTTTTCATTGTCATTTGTCTCAAGGTATTTATTTAATTCCTTTTTGATTTCCTTGTTGACCCATTGGTTTTTTACTAGCAGGTTGTTTAGTCTCTGTGTGATTGTTTTTTTCTCATTTCTTTTCCTGTGGTTGATTTCTAGTTTCATGCTGTTGTGGTCAGAGAAGATGCTTGAAATAATTTCTGTACTCTTAAATTTGTTGCAGTTAGTTTTGTGCCCTAGTATGTGGTCAATCCTAGAGAATGTTCCATGTGCACTGGAAAAGAATGTGTATTCTGTTTTGGGGGTGGTGGTGGTTGCATGTAATGTCCTGAAAATATCAATTTAGTCTAACTGTTCTATTGTATCATTTAGGATCTCTGTTGCCTTACTGATTTTCTGTCTAGAAGATCTGTCCATTGATGGGAGTGGGGTGTTAAAGTCTACTATTATTGCATTCCCATCAATTTGTCCCTTTATGTCTGTTAGTATTTGTTTTATGTATGCAGGTGCTCCTATATTAGATGCATATGTATTGATGAGTGTAAAATCCTCTTCTTGCATTGATCCTTTACGATTATATAGTGTCCTTCTTTATCTTTCTTTATGGTCTTTGTTTTAAAGTCTATTTTGTCTGATATGAGTATTGCAACTCCTGCTTTCTTGTCATTTCCATTTGCATGAAATATCATTTTCCATCCCCTCACTTTCAATCTATGTGTGTCCTTTGCCTTAAGGTCAGTCGCTTGTAGGCAACATACTGTAGGCTCTTGTTTTTTCTCCAGTCTGCCACTCTGTCTTGATGGGAGCACTCGATCCATTGATATTTAAGGTAATTATTGATACATTGTATTTATTGTCATTTTAAACCTTGTTTTCCAGTTGATTCTATGTTTCTTCTTTGTTCCTTTCTTTTTCCTTTTGTGGCTTGATGATTTTATTGTATGCTTGTGTTCTCTTCTTTCTGGTTTTTGTGAATCTATTGTATGTTTTTGATTTGTGGTTGCCCTGTTTTTCAAGTATGTTAACCCTTTCCTGTATCTGCTTGCTTTAGACTGATAGGCATATAGGCTCAAATACATTCTAAAAAAAAAGAATCTACATTTTTTTACCCTCCTTCCCCATATTTTATGATTTTGATGTCCTTTTTACATCTTCATGTTTATCCTTTTGCTATTCCTTGTGTACATCATTGCTTTCACAAATAGTTTTTTTTTTTTTCTTTTTGATCTGTATACTGGCTAATTTAAGTGATTTACTTTCCAATTGTGATTTCCTCCTTCCTATATCTTCTTCTTTTCTATTTAGAGAAGACCTTTCAGTGTTTCTTTTAGGGTGGGTTTAGTATTGCTGTAATCCTTTAGTTTTTGCTTGTCTGAAATTCTTTATCATTTAGAATAGGAGGAGAAAGAATTTTGCTGGGTAGAGCATTCTATGTCGCAGATCTTTCCCTTTCAAGATTTTGAATATATTTTTGCCACTCCCTCTGGCCTGCAGCATTTCTGTAGAGAAATCAGCTAATAGCCTTATGGCAGTTCCCTTAAGGGAAAGTTAAAAGAGTAATTAACTCTTTTTTTTTTCCTCTCTTGCTGCCCTTAGAATCCTCTTTAACTTCTGCTATTTTTATTATAATATGTCTTGGTGTAGGGCTGTTTGGGTTCATCTCGTTTGGGACCCTCTGTGCTTCCTGTATCTGGATATCTGTTTCCTTCTTTAGGTTTGGGAAGTTTACAGCCATAATTTCTTCAAAAACATTTTCAATCCCCTTTTCTTTCTCTCCTTCTGGAATCCCTGTAGATTGGCATGCTTTATATTATCCCATAGGTCTGTTATATTGCTTTCATGTTTTTTTATTTGGTTTTCTGTCCACTGTTTTGATTGGGTAATTTCCATTATTCTATCTTCCAGATCACTTATTCTGTCTTCTGCTATTATTATTATTCCTTCCGCTATTCATTGCCTTTAGCTCAGCTTTCATCTAGGCAAATGAATTGTCTAATTTTTCTTGGCTCATCCTTATAGTTTCTAGTTCCTTTTCACACTAATCTGCATTTCTGGCAATAGCCTTTATTAACTCCTTCAGTATTTTCATTACCTCCTTTTTGAACTTGGTGTCTATTAGACTGAAGAGGTCTGTTTCATTGTTTGTTCCTTCAGGGGAATTCTCTTGGTCTTTCAACTGGAAGTGGTTCCTCTGCCTCTTCATTTTGCTTATATTTCTCTTACTCTGTGAATTTAGGAGAAGCAATTATCTATTGTAGTCTTGGAGGGCTATTTATATGTGGGAGCATCCCTGCATAACTTATGTGGATTTAATATTTTTTTGGCATGGGGGCTCTTTTTGATTTGGATGCTTGCCTTGTCTTTACTCAGTGTGTGCTTGCCATTATCCCCTAGATAGGGGGTGTGCAGGTATGCAGCCCAGGTGCATTCCCGGGAAGGTGGGGGCAGTGGTTGGTGCCCAGACATGGGACCCTTGGAGGTGGTGGGCTGCACACGCTCCCGAGGAGATGGGGACTGTGGTTGATGCCCAGTTGTGGGACCCTTGGAGGCAGCAGGAGTCTGCGCCTGCCTCTGGAGTCTTGGATGGCAGCAGTGGCTCACACCTGCCCTTGGAGTGCAAGTAGGTGGTACCCTGCCACCTGAGACCACATGCCCGGATAAAGAAGCTCCTATGGTGGTCCTGCCCCTATCCTCACATATCCCCAAACAATGGCACCTTGCCTCTCTGGCGGGCCCGGGCTTCTTCCTAGACTCCCTTGGTTGTGGTGCACCACACCCTAGCCCCCTCAAGCTGTCTCCATGCAGCCAACCCCAGTCCTCTCCCTGGGTCTGACCTCTGAAGCCCAAGCCTCAGCACCCAGTCCCTGCCTGCCCCAGCAGGGGAGCATCTCAGGCTGGGGAGTGCCAGGCAGCGGCACGGACTGTCTGTGCAGGTCTCTCTCCGCTTTGCCCTCTGCAAACTGTTTGCTGCCCTCTCCTCCAAGTCTGTGAAGCTCCTCCTCTGTCCTGGCTGATCTCCCCACCAGTGAGGGGGCTTTCCAGGGTGTGGAAGCCTTTCCTCTTTCACAGCTCCCTCCCAGGGGCGCAGGGGCGCAGGGCCTGTGGATTCCTTTCTTTCTTTTTTTTTTTTTCACCTTTTTTCTTTTGTCCTACCCAACTATGTGGAGACATTCAGTAGATGTTCTGTGAGAATCTCATTTCACATGTAGATGTATTCTTGATGTATTTTTGGGAGAAGGTAAGCTCCACGTCCTACTCTTCTGCCATCTTGATCCGATTCCTCCTTGCTTCTCTCCATCAGCTGAATTCTTATCAATAAAAACCCAGCTCTCTATCCAGCTTTTCCATGAATTCCTCCCTGGGATTTCTCCCTCTCCTAACCCTTAGCAGAACTTACTGCTCCCTCTTTTCTTTCAACACAACCATATTCTGCCCAGTCATGTGGCTTTGGTTGTTGCCTTATGTTATCACTTGTGTGACTCTCCAAATCGAAATCCAAAATTCCCTTAGATTAGGAAACAGGTGTTACATCTTTAGCCTGCACTATGCCTGTACTGCACATTGTGTAATGATATATTAGAAAAGGGAAAGACTCTAGGAGGAAACTCAGCAGATGCCTCCTTTTACAGAGATTAAGTGACTTGGCCCTGGTCACATGAAAGTTTATAGCAGATCACTTGAAGCCCACTATAGTCACTTTCCAGGAATGGGGAAGAGAGGGATGTATAGATAGATAGATGCATGTATGCATTGTAAGTAGGTATCTGTCAAACTCTTGATTCAAGGGTGTGGGGAAAACCTGATAATAGAGAAATGACAACTAATCTGTCTAGTTGATAGAGATGGAAGTTCCGCTCTAGTTCCACCAGACTCACAAAAGGTAACCCCCCAAGACCTTGGCAGAGCAGCCAACAGGTCCTGGGGGGGAAGACATTAATTAGGTTTCTGGGCAACATTATAACTGATTGTTCTAATGGTACATTTTTAATCAAAGACCTGGCCTCCCCTACTATGTCCTCCTCCCCATTCAGAGCTCTCTGTCGCACTTCAGGGTCTTTGCCATTCAAATCCCAAGCCCACTTCACTAAGGCAACTGACTCCAAGGACTGATATATGATTAGTGATTTATATTATAATGTGTCCACCATAGTGGACTATGTTTATACCACTGTGGCATCTTAGAAAATTGCGTATCAGGGCATCTCTCACATGGACAGATCCCCTGACAGGTGACTATCCAGACTCTGATAATAAGCATCTAGTGACAGAATTGATAACCAGCCCAGGAAGTCCTTATACTTTTCAGACAGTTCTGACTCCTATAAAGTCCCTTGTTGAATAAGTTTAATCACTTTGTTCAGCTTGTCAACAAACAGTTGTTAATATTGGATGGTGTGGTTGACACAATGTGACACATGGAGATTATGGCATAGACATGGCCCCTTGTCTTAAGGCACATTCGGTCTAGGTAAAATCTCTTTCTCCGTAATTCCCCCCTCCCATTAATTCTTGGATCAAATAGAACATTTTGATTATCATTGAATAACCAGCCTAGAGGAATATGAAAAACAAATCTTTCCTTCCTTACGAGCATCTCTCCTCCTAATTAACCATCTCAGTGCCCTTCAATTCTTGATAATATGCCATTACCTGATTTTCTCTACATTCTTGGTCACACCGTCTTTGACTGTCTATCACTGTTGGGAGCATTAGAGTTACAAACAAAAGAGCCATGTATGTGATTTCAGCCCTTGATACTGATAGAAACTCTCTAGTCCAACAGTCCCTTATTATAAACCATAAAGTAGGTTAGGTGAATTCAGACCAAAGACAGATCAGTAATCCCCAGCACTGGAACATCAAAGTCATCACTAACCTAGAAACCATGAAATCTCACTTTCATAGTAGGTGGCTATCCATCTCCAAGATAGCCTGTAGTGAGAGGGCTAACTTCAGGTGTTAATGACCTAAATATCTAAGGTCCCCCAAACGCATCCTCAGCATGGGTTTCACGGATGCTCACCTGGCCTGGCCTCTTCAGAAAATTCCCACTGTGCCCCATGATGTCCCTGATATAGTAGAACCTTCTGGAGGGGATCTCATTTTGGTCCAAATACAGGTTCTTCCTTAACCACATACCTCAAGTGATGGTGTTCCTGTAATAGGTGACTATAACTTTTAATGAGAAAATATAATACGTGTTAACCTCACATTCATTTTCTTGCCTTCTGTACATGTAATACATAAATGGTGCTTTACAGGAGATTAAAATAAGACAAAGGCTGGAGCACAGTGTGTGTGAGCTTACCTATTATCAGTATTAGGAGTCAGAATGATTCATATATCCAACAGATTCTACTGTATCTGGCTCTGAGCTTGGTTATGTAGTACCAAGATGAATAAGGTGCATTCTGTCAGATATGATCTAGTAAGAGTGTTAAGGTAGCTTTCTGCTTCATCCCCCACCCCCATGTTTAAGAAAATCCATGGTATTTTATTTTGATGTTGGCACCAGTGAGGAAATATCTAGGAAAGTCTGACCTCACCTTGGGGTTTCTTATGCCAATGCTTCTGTCACCATCATATTGACCCCTAGAAGTCCTATGATATCACCAGTGTGGATACTGGCTTCTTTTCATGTGGTACCAATAAAACACAGATGAATCATTAAGGTGAAATTTTATTAAAGGTTCGTAATTAACAAGAAGGAAATCGTCACATTAGAACTTGAGCTCTGCAGTCAGATCTGAGATGTGAATTTTGGCTTGGTCAGCTTTTATTTCTTTGATCTTAGACACATCATTTAGCTTTCTTGTATCAAACCACCTTCATATTAAAATTAAGGATTGTAGTATTGACCACATTGGGCTGTTGTAAGGGTTTACTGAGAACAATAGAAGATGCCAGGTACCAAAAGAATTGGCTACAATTAAACACAGGATAACAGTTATCTGGCTTACATGGAAGGTCTGCTCTCCAGATTTCCCCATAATTGTTAGTCTACTTTTATACTGTAGGTAACAACCAAGCACCAAACTTTCAAGAACATACCTCAAAATCCAGACCCAAAAAAGAATGACACCCTTGCCCTTCTCATCTCTTAAAATGCAAACTTTATTTGCTTCACATTTTCTCTCCAAAGTATTAAACATATGGTATTTCATCTGTCTCCATAAAATTTTAAAGCAGATACAGATGTTCTTCTCTACTAAGTGTTGAATTTAGAGTCAAAAGACCCGGTTGTGAATTCTGCCTCATCCATTTATTAACAGTGGGCTCTGAATCAGCTGGCTTCCTCTCTCTGAGCCTTGGTGTCCCCATCTGCAAAGGAGAAACAATGATGTGATGATGGTGGCACTGATGATAAGACAACGATGCCTCACAAACTTGTTAGAGTTAGATAAACTATTGAGTGATAATGGTTGCAATGCTTAAATTGTAAATTCCCCATTTGTCTTATTTATGAACAGGGGAACCAAAGCTCATGGCATAGAGAAGAGGCTCAAGGTCAGACTGTGCCCATGAATGTCAAATTGGGACACTCCCAATGGAATGACTGCCTGTACAACCTCTGGAGTTTGTTAACCTTCGGCCCGAATCTGGTTCACCTTCAAGATGAAGTTTCCATTTGCCTCCTGGACCCAATCCGAGATGCCATCAACTACAGTGTGATTCCACACTGGCTCTGTGAGGATACAACAGTGAGTAAGACAGTGGCAGGGCCCTCATGGCTTATAGCATATTACAGTCTAATAGAAGTAGAATGACCTTAAGAGAAGTAGAATGACCTTAATGATAGTCTAGTTTTAAGGCTTCCTTAAAATCATGAGGCTGCTGAGACTTGTAGTGACTACATAGCTTGTCACACCTCATCCAGGGAAAGGGGAAAGGTAGAATGTGAGCTCAAATTTTCCAGACCCCCAGGCTAATGCTGAGTCTCATGTAACTCTGACATAAATAAGTCACACCACTAATTCTTTTCTATTTCAAATAGGATTGCCCTGTGACTTCGTAAGATAGTTTGCTTAGGGTATTAGGCATTAAAGAATTAATCCACCTTCTTCATTCCCCCTTTGGTAGAATACCCATGGGCAAGAGGAGGTCCAGCATCTTCACATCTGGATGGTTTTAATGTGCTGGACAGACATCCCTCTGCAAAAGGACGGTATGTAAGCTTTTAACTTAATTAACACCCTATCTTAAATAAGGCACCTTTGGCTAGCTGAAGTAAATTGGGGGATTTACTGAAAAGGTCCTAGGGTATCTTGTGAAACTGATACAACAGCTGAACTTGGCAAAGGATATAACCAAAGAGGCTCTGGGGATTCCTTAGTAGAAGCTGAAGGCCATAAAAGTGGCCTCTAGAGGTGTGCTGTCCAATACAATAGACACTAGCTATTAAATTTAAATGTAAATTTAAGTAAAATTTAAAAGTCAGTTCCTCAGTAACAGTAGCCACATTTCAGTTGCTTGATATCCACATGTGGCTACTGTATTGGACAGTGCAAGCTATAGAACATTTCCATCACTGAGAAAGTTCTACAGCAGAGCATTGCTCTAGACTGATGCATTCAAGCGGTGCATTCCTAAGACTCCCAGACTCGGTATCACCTTATTCCAATTTTCTGATTTTCTGGAGAGAGAACTTAGCCAGGTTTACACTGTGTCTACCAACCAGCTACAACCGGGGAGGACAGGGTCATTTAATACAGACCTTGCTTGGCTCTGGCTGGCTGCCTCCACTGGGATGGGGCCTGTAAGAGATCCTTCCCCAAAAATGGTATGGTCACGTCACCTCCTACACTCTCCAAACCTGGTCTTTTTTTTTTTAAAGGAAGTATAGTTGATTTACAATGTTGTGTTACTTATTGCTGTACTGAAAAGTGATTCAATTATACATATATATGTTCTTTTTTCATATTCTTTTCCATAATGGCTTAAGATATCGAATATAGTTCCCTGTGCTATATACAGTAGGACCTTGTTGTTTATCCATCCTATATATAATAGCTTACATCTGCTAACCCCGGCATCCCACTCCATCCCTCTGCCAACCCCCTTCCCCTTGGCAACCACTAGTCTGTTTTCTATGTCTGTGATTCTGTTTCCTAGATAGGTTCATTTGTGTCATATTTTAGATTCCACATGTAAGTGATATCATATGGTATTTGTCTTTCTCTTTCTGACTTCACTTAGTATGATAATCTCTAGGTCCATCCATGTTGTTGCAAATGGCATTATTTCATTCTTTTTTATGGCTGAGAAGTATTTCATTGTATATACACCATATCTTTTTTCTTTATGACTTTTCATCATTTAAAAAAACTGCAGTATAGTTGATTTACAATGTTGTGTTAGTTTCAGGTGTTCAACAAAGTGATTCAGTTTATATATACACACACACACACACACTCACATATATTTCAGATTATTTTCCCTTACAGATTATTACAAAATATTGAGCATAGTTCCCTGTGCTATACAGTAGGTCCCTGTTGGTTATCTATTTTATATATAGTAGTGAGGGTTTTTTTAAAATAGATCTTTATTGGAGTATTACTGCTTCACAATACTATCTTAGTTTCTGTTGTACAACAAAGTGAATAAGCTATATGTATACATATATCCCCACATCCCCTCCCTCTTGAGCTGCCCTCCCACCCTTCCTATCCGACCCCTCTAGGTCGTCTCAAAACACTGAGCTGATCTCCCTGTTCTATGCTGCTGCTTCCCACTAGCTACCTATTTTACATTTGGGAGTGTATGTCGATGCTAGTCTCATTTTGCCCCAGCTTCCCCCTCCCTGCTACTGTGTCCTCAAGTCCATTCTCTATGTCTAGGTCTTTATCCTGCCCTGCCACTAGGTTAATCAGTACCAGTTTTTTAAACTCCATATATATGCATTAGCAAACGTTATTTGTTTTTCCTGCTGACTTACTTCACTCTGTCTGACAGACTCTAGGTCCATCCACCTCACTACAAATAATTTCGTTTCTTTTTATGGCTGAGTAATATTCCATTGTATATATGTGCCACATCTTCTTTATCTATTCATCTGTCAATGGACATTTAGGTTGCTTGCATGTCCTGGCTATTGTAAATAGTGCTGCAGTGAACATTTTGGTACATGTCTCTTTTTGAATTATGGTTTTCTCAGGGTATATGCCCAGTAGTGGGATTGCTGGGTTGTATGGTAGTTCTATTTGTAGTTTTTTAAGGAACCTCCATACTGTTCTCCATAGTGGCTGTATCAATTTACATTCCCACCAACAGTGCAGGAGGGTTCCCTTTTCACCACACCCTTTCCAGCATTTATTGTTTGTAGATTTTTTGATGATGGCCATTCTGACCGGTTTGAGGTGATACAGCATTGTTGTTTTGATTTGTATTTCTCTAATAATTAGTGATGTTGAGCATCTTTTCATGTGCCTCTTGGCCATCTGTATGTCTTCATTGGTGAAATGTTTATTTAGGTCTTCTGCCCATTTTTTAATTGGATTTGATTTTTTGCTATTGAGCTTCATGAGCTGTCTGTATATTTTGGAGATTAATCCTTTTGTCCATTGTTTCATGTGCAATATTTTCTCCCATTCTGAGGGTTATCCTTTTGTCTTGTTTATGGTTTCCTTTGCTGTGCAAAAGCTTTTAAGTTTAACTGGGTCCCATTTGATTAATTTTTTTTATTTTCATTACTTTAGGAGGTGGGTCAAAAAAGATCTTGTTGTGGTTTATGTCAAAGAGTGTTTTTCCTATGGTTTCCTCTAAGAGTTTTATAGTGTTTGGCCTTCGATTTAGGTCTTTAATCTATCTGGAGTTTATTTTTGTGTATGGTGTTAGGGAGTGTTCTAATTTCATTCCTTTACATGTAGCTGTCCAGTTTTCCCAGCACCACTTACTGAAGAGGCTATCTTTTCCCCATTGTATATTCTTGCCTCCTTTGTCATAAATTAGGTGACCATATGTGCGTGGGTTTATCTCTGGGCATTCTGTCCTGTTGCGTTGATCTATATTTCTGTTTTTGTGCCAGTACCATACTGTCTTGATTACTGTAATTTTGTGGTATAATTTGAGGCTGGGGAGCCTGATTCCTCCAGCTCCATCTTTCGTTCTCAAGATTGCTTTGGCTATTCGGGGCCTTTTGTGTTTCCGTACAAATTGTAAAATTCTTTTGTTCTAATTCTGTGAAGAATGCCAGTGGTAATTTGATAGGGATTGCATTGAATCTGTACACTGCTTTGGGTAGTGTAGTCATTTTCACAATATTGATTCTTCCAAGAACATGGTTTTTTTGTTTTTTGGTTTTTTTTTTTTGGCGGTACGTGGGCCTCTCACTGTTGTGGGCCTCTCACTGTTGTGGCCTCTCCTGTGGTGGAGCACAGGCTCCGGACGTGCAGGCTCAGCGGCCATGGCTCACAGGCCCAGCCGCTCCGCGGCATGTGGGATCCTCCCGGACCGGGGCACAAACCCGTGTCCCCTGCATCAGCAGGCAGACTCTCAACCACTGCGCCACCAGGGAAGCCCGAACATGGTATTTTTATCCATCTGTTTATGTCATCTTTTATTTCTTTCGTCATTGTTTTATAGTTTTCTGAGTACAAGTCTTTTGCCTCCTTAGTGGAGGTTTATTCCTAGGTATTTTATTCTTTCTGTTACAATGGTAAATGGGATTGTTTCTTTAATTTCTCTTTCTGATTTTTCGTTGTTACTATATAGGAATGCCAGAGATTTCTGTGCATTAGTTTTATATCCTGCAGCCTTACCAAATTCATTGATTAGTTCTCGTAGTTTTCTGGTGGCATTTTTAGGATTCTCTCTGTATATTATCATGTCATATGCAAACAGTGACAGTGTTACTTCTTTTCCAATTTGTATTCCTTTTATTCCTTCTCTGATTGTCATGGCTAGGACTTCCAAAACTATGTTGAATAAGGGTGGCAAGAGTGGACATCCTTATCTTTTTCCTGATCTTAGTGGAAATGCTATCAGTTTTTCACCATTGAGTATGATGCTTGCTGTGGGTTTGTCATATATGGCCTTTATTATGTTGAGGTAGGTTCCCTCTATGCCCATTTTCTGGACAGTTTTTTATCATAAATGGGTGTTGAATTTTATCAGAAGCTTTTTCTGCATCTATTGAGATGATCATATGATTTTTATTCCTTACTTTGTTAATATGGTGTATCACATTGATTGATTTGTGTATACTGAAGAATCCTTGCATCCCTGAGATAAATCCCACTTGATCATGGTGTATGATCCTTTTAATATGTTGTTGGATTCTGTTTGCTAGTATTTTGTTCAGGATTTTTGCATCTATATTCATCAGTGATATTGGCCTATAATTTTCTTTTTTTGTGATATCTTTTTCTGGTTTGGGTATTAGGTTGATGGTGGCTTCATAGAATGGATTTGGGAGTGTTTCTCCCTCTGCAATTTTTGGAAGAGTTTGAGATCGGTGTTAGCTTTTCTCAAAATGTTTGATAGAATTCGCCTGTGAAGCCATCTGGTCCTGGACTTCTGTTTGTTGGAAGATTTTAAATTACAGTTTCAATTTCATTACTTATGATGGGTCTGTTTATATTTTCTATAACTTCCTGGTTCAGTCTTGGAAAATTGTACCTTTCCAAGATTTGTCCATTTCTTTGTGGTTGTCCATTTTATTGGCATAGAGTTGTTTGTAGTAGTCTCTTATAACTTTGTATTTCTGCAGTGTCAGTTGTGATTTCTCCTTTTTCACTTCTAATTCTATTGATTTGAGTCTTCTCTGTTTTTTTCTTGATGAGTCTGGCTGATGGTTTATCTATTTTGTTTATCTTCTCGAAGAACCAGCTTTTAGTTTTATTGATCTTTGCTATTGTTTTCTTTGTTTCTATTTCATTTATTTCTGCTCTGGTCTTTATGATTTCTTTCCTTCTGCTGACTTTGGGTTTTCTTTGTTCTTCTTTCTCTAGTTGCTTTTAAGTGTAGGGATAGATTGTCTGAGATTTTTCTTGTTTCTTGAGGTGAGATTGTATTGTTATGAGCTTCCCTCTTAGAACTGCTTTTGCTGTGTCCCATAGGTTTTGGGCCATTGTGTTTTCATTGTCATTTGTTTTTATGTATTTTTTATTTCTTCTTTGATTTCTTCAGTGATCTCTTGGTTATTTAGTAGTGCACTGTTTAGCCTCCATGTATTTGTGCTTTTTACAGTTTTTTTTTTTTCCTGTAATTGATTTCCAGTGCCATAGTGTTGTGGTCAGAAAAGATGCTTGATACAATTTCAATTTTTGTAAATTTTCCTTGGCTTGATTTGTGACCCAAGATGTGATCTATCCTGGAAAATGGTTCTGTGTGCACTTGAGAAGAAAGTGTATTCTGCCACTTTCAGGTGGAATGGTCAGTAAATATCAATGAAATCTATCTGGTCTATTGTGTCATTAAAAGCTTGTGTTTCCTTATTTATTTTCTCTTTGGATGATCTGTCCATTGCTGTGAGTAGGGTGTTAAAGTCTCCTACTATTATTGTGTTACTGTTGATTTCTCCTTTCATGGTTGTTAGCATTTGCCTCATGTATTGAGGTGGTCCTATGTTGGGTGCATAAACATTTATAATTGTTACATCTTCTTCTTGGATTGATCCTTTGATCATCATGTAGTGTCCCTCCTTATCTCTTGTAACAGTCTTTACTTTAAAGTCTATTTTATCTGATATGAGTATTGCTACTCCAGCTTTCTTTTGATTTCCACTTGCATGGAATATCTTTTTCCATTGCTTCACCTTCAGTCTGTATGTGTCCCTAGGTCTGAAGTGGGTCTCTTGTAGACAGCATATAGTGGGTCTTGTTTTTGTATCCATTCAGCCAGTCTGTGTCTTTTGGTTCTTTTGGTTGGGGCATTTAATCCATTTACATTCAAGGTTATTATTAATATGGACCTGTAGGAGACCTCACTCAGGTGAATATTCCCTGGGGTCTGAGGGTCTCTGTTGGTCCCTGTTAGTCCAGTGGTTTGGACTCAGAGCTCCCACTGCAGGAGCTTCTGCCTGACCCCTAGCTTGTGAACCAAGATCCTGCAAGCTGTGCAGGGGGATGTGGGTGTGTGGTGGGGAGAAAGTGGAAAAGGCCTTGGCTATGGAGGGCAGGGCCTATGCTTAGGACCCAGAGGGCTGGAAAAGGCCCTGGGGGTGTGGGGCTTATAGAACAGAAGGGACCCAGGCATGCCTCTGGTCTCGGAGGGTGGAGGGGGGGGGTCCCCACCTGGTAGCCCAGCAGGCTTCCTGGGTCTGAGTGGGCGGGACCAATGCCCTTGCTCCTCTCCTGCTCTTCAGGTCCTGGAGTGCCCCTCCCAGCTCCCTCTTCTGTACTCCCCCAGCCTCCATCCTATGCCCCCAGGACCCACGTGGCCCAGAGAGGGCTTTGTAGGGCAGGGGACTGGGCTGAGACCTCAGTAGGTTTCCCAGGCTCGAGTAGGTGGGGCCAACACCCTCACCACATCATCTTTATCCATTCATCTGTTGATGGACATTTAGGTTGTCTCCATGTCTTGGCTATTGTCAGTAGTGCTGCTGTGAACATAGAGGAACATGTATCTTTTTGAATTAGCATTTTGTCTGGATATATGCCCAGGAGTGGAATTGCTAGATCATATGGTAATTCTGTTTTTAGTCAAACGTGGTATCTTAACACTATTCTGCATAATGCCTCCCAGAACTTCCTGTTCATCCCTATAGCATCCTGAGATGATGAAATGGAGAATCTGGGAGGTAGATTCAGGGTAACAACCCACTTCCTGCATCTTGTTACATTCATAATGCCTTCTTTCACATTCCTCTTTTAAAAATCTAATTTATTAGGAATGGTATTTATATTCATGTTCTTGTTCATTTTAGAGAGCATTCTTGAAAACATCCTAATAAACATCAACCCTCTTTTAAGAAGTCTCACTGGGCGTGTTAATAGGAACAAAAAACAAAACAAGACACCACCTGTTTATGTCTCTTCATCTCAAGGTATATAACCCAATGTATACAGAGCTGTGTACACCAAAGGGATGATTTATTTTAAATCTAGTGAACCCTCTGAATGCATTTTTTTAGAACACAAGTTCAGAGCAATGACATAAAAGCCAGAGAGTTTTCATTTGTCCCTTCTATGAAAAGCATCTGCACTAATAACAAACTGAAAGCACAAAGCAAATTATTGGAGTCACTTTTAATTAACCTGGCCAGCTAATGTAATCCCTGGAACATTTGTTTATCCATAGGAGTTTTATCTTCAGGACGAAATCATCATTGGTTTTTGTACTCATTGGATCTGTATGGATTGAACATCATCAAATCCTTGTATTGAGCGGATGTGTTTGCAGATCTAGGTCGGTAAGTGGCCTGAGGGATTTAGTTTCCCCCACTGCTTACGGTTTCTCCTTGAGTTTGTCTCCCCATAGACTTCCTTTTTTAGGTCTCCCACAGAACCCTCAGGTCTTGTGTCTTATGGTGTCTCAACTCTGCATACCCTGGCTCAGAGCTGCCCTGAGCTGCAGTGTATCACCTGTCCCCACACCTGAAAACCTTCCAGGCTGGCAGTTCTCAGCCTTGACTGCACATTAGAATTGCCTGAGGAGCTTTCAAAAAGACCCAGTATAGCTGTACTCCAGACCAATTAAATCAGAACATCGAAGGGAGGGACCAGCATCAGTGATTTTTACAGCTTCCCGGGTTACTGCAAAGATGCTGCTAACCACTTACTTGAGTGGCAAGTAAGTGGTCAGCAGCGTGAGTGCCACCTGGGTTTGTTAGAAATGCAGGTTCTCTGACACCTCCCCTGACCTACTGAACAAGAATCTGCATTCTAAGGTATCCTAGGTCTGTTCGGATGCATATTCAAGATCAATAAAGAAGCACTGCCCCACTAGTAGCTCTCAAGCTGGAGCATGCATCAGAAGCCCCTGGAGGGCCTGTTACAATGTAGAGTGCTGGGTCCCCACTCTGATTCTAGGTCTAGGGTGAGGCTGTGCATTTCTGACAATGATGTAATACAAGTGATGCTCCTACCATGCAGGGACCATCTAAGGCATACTTTACCCCCAGTTCATTTATTCTCCCAATATTTGGGAGGAGCACAACAATAAGATTCTGAGGCACCGGGGCTACTGTAGTGAATAAGGAGTTAAATTCTAGAGGAAGTCCAGACAATAAATAAGCAGACAAACAACTAAATTACTGAAAAATTGCAGATCATGTTAAGTCTTTACGAAAAAAAATAAAGTGGTCAGGTAAGGCCTCTCTGAAGGACTGCCATTTGAGCAAAGACCTGATGGATGAAGGTCTGAAAAGCACAACCAAGAAAAGAACAGGAGAAACTGGGTCCTAGGCAGAAGGAAATGTAAACGCCCTGACCGAAGGTAGGCTTCATAAACTCCAAGTAGGATGGGAGGGCCCAGGGAAGAGCCACAACCTACTGGCTGAATGATTAGGGGAATCCTACCTTTCCTTTTGTGGCCCGTTTACTCATCAAGCTTCCCTCGTAGCATTCTTTGGAAGATTAAAATTTTATCAAGAATTTAATTCACGCTCACTTGCCTGCTGGCATGAGGTCTCCAAGGGGGAAAGAGAACTTTCCAACAGCAGTGGGTGAGCCATCCATCTCTACTGTACCTTGTAATAGAGACACATGAAGGATGCAGTGATTTCACTGCCATCAGGAAACCCTGAGAGGCAGGAGGAAATAGAGAAGGCTGCACAGGTATGAATTACAGGGTGGGAGTGATGCCATCAAGATGGCGCCATGGGGAGTTACTGATTTCATTCCCCCTCACAGAACAACAACTATTCCTGGACAAGACACCACACAAGAAGGTGCAGCACCACCCCGGGGAGGGCTCCTAGAGAAGGCTGCACAGGTATGAATTACAGGGTGGGAGTGATGCCATCAAGATGGCGCCATGGGGAGTTACTGATTTCATTCCCCCTCACAGAACAACAACTATTCCTGGACAAGACACCACACAAGAAGGTGCAGCACCACCCCGGGGAGGGCTCCTCCAGTGAGAAAATAAGACCCAGGGTGGACATCCAGCTGCCCCAGCAATGTGAGTAACTTCTTGGGAGTCCCCATTCAGAATCAGATTGTGATGGAGAAGAGGGGAGGGGTTTGAACAACCAACAAACATTGGATCTTGGCCAACTGAGTTCCTACCTGCAGTACCCAAGTAGAAGTCTTAACCACTAGCTTCACTCATCTGCTGAGCTGAGGTGGTGGGAACTCAAAGGGGTACAGGTCTGCCTGATTTGGGGCCTCAGATGAAAATCAGCCTGGCCCCTATACCCCTAAGCATGGGAGCTAACTCATGGCCCTGCTCAACCGGGAAGCCACAGCACCTGAGCAGGGAGGCTGGCCAGTGGCTCTGCCCATCTGGTGTCACTGGCTGGTCTCTGCAAAGAGTTTGACAGACAGGACTGCCTCCTTAGTTCCCAAATGAGTCTTATCAGCCTTGAGGCCTTTTCTCTGGCTCCCCTGCCCCCCTGTGCAGAGAAACAAAGCTGTAGCCCTGCCCACTGCTGCATACAGCCTCTAACCAAAACTCTAACCAGCATTCCTGGGAATCTTGGTAGCATACCCTGCAGCCCTGATTACAGTGGTATTTGACTAGCGGCTTTGTGTCTACAGAGTCAAGATGGTGACCCATCTTCGCCAGGGAACTTAGCATACAGGTCTGTCTTATTTGATTCCCAAACAAAGCCCTTGCTGGGCCTGGGGCCTATTCTGCAGCTTGACTGGGCAGGGAAGCTAACGTACAGCCCCACCCAACATGGAACCCTAACCAGAGTTCCCAGGAATCTGTGTAGCCCATCTTGCACCTCCAGTTACACTGCCACCAAGAACCTGGTCGGTGGTCCTACCCATCTGCAGAACTGGGACAGTGGCTACTGAGGCCAGGGAACTTGGTCCCAAGTTCTGCCTAAATTGACCTCCAAATAAGAGCCTTGCCAGCCTTAGAGCCTACAAAGGGCCCTGTCTGGGCAGAAAAACTAATTTGCAGGAACTCACTTCTGACTACATCCTGCCAACCAGGGGACCCAAACAGAGCACAGAGGAAGCTATGGAGCCCATTTTACAGCCTTGCTTACAGTGACAGTGAACAGAAAGCAAATCCTAGGGTTATCCCCATCTGCAGCACAAAATGGTGGCCCTGTCAGGCAAGGAAATTCAGTGCATAGTCAGTCTTGCCTAGTTCAGTTCCCCAATGAGTCATCCAGACCTTGATGCCTTTTTCTGCTGCCCCATCAGGACGGGGATGCTAATTCATAGCCCTCTCTACTGCTGAGTATAATTTATACCCAGTCCCAATTAGAAAGCCTGACCAGAGAACCCGGGAAATAGCTGAGCCCATCGTACAGCCTCATTTGGGCAGGGAGCAAAATCAAGAGTGGCAACATCTCAGAGCTTGGGCAAAACCTTGCCTAAATAGACCCTGACAGCAAGCCCCACCTGCCAAGGATGTCACAGACTGACACATGCAGAAAACCAATTAAGTGGTCTGGTAAAGTCTGGAAGAGGAGACTACTTACTCGAGCATGTAGATACCAACATAAGAAATCAAGGATCACAAAAAATGGTAAATATGACACCACCAAAGGAAACTAATAAAGCTCTTATAACTCACTGTACTATGAACTGTCAGACAAAGAATTTGGAATAAACCTCTTTTAAAAAGTTTAGTGAACTACAAGCACACAAAGACAACTAAATGAAATTAGGAAAACAATTGATGATCAAAAGTGGAACCAACAAATCCCAAAGGAAAAATACATTGGGTAAACTACAGTAGAATTCAATAGAGAGCTTGAACAGTAGATTCATCCATGCAGAAGAACCAGTTATCTAGAAGTCAGGGCATTTGGAATTACCCAGTCAGAGGAGCAAGAAAAAAGAATGAAAAAGAGTGAAGAAAAGTGGGAAAAATTAAAAGAAAAAACATCCATGTTATGGGAATCCCAGAAGGAAAAGAAAAAAGGAAAGTATATTTAAAGCAATAATGGTTGGAAATTTCCCAAACCTGGAGAGAGAAATGGACATCCAGATCCATGAGGCCTAAAGGATCCAAAATAGGTTGAGCCCCAAAAGGATTACACTGGGACACATAATTAAATTGTCAAAGACAAAGAATTTTGAAAGCAGCAAGGGAAGAGAGGGAAGTTACATAAACAGGAACCTCCATAAGACAATAGGTGCACTTTTCAATAGCAGCATTCAGGCCAGGAGAGGGTGGGATGATACATTAAAAACACTGAAAGGAAAACACTGTTAACCAAGAATTATTCAAAAATGAAAGATAATAACTTTCCTGAACAAACAAAAGATGAGCACGTTCATCACCTCTAGACCTGCCTTACAAGAAGTGCTAAGGGGAGTTCTAGTGGAAGTAAAAGAACACTAATTGACATCATATAAACATAAGGTATGTCATAAAACTTACTGGTAATGGTAAATTTATAATCACAGCTTTTCCAATATGGTAATGGGGGGATGTTTCATGTACAACTCTAGTTTAAAAACTATAAACAAATGTAGTAAAAATAACCATACCTATAACCTGTTATGGCTGTGATATTAAAAATGTGTAAATTGTAACATCAAAATAGGATGTTCTAATTTTAAGATACTTTATGTAAGCCTCATGGTAACCACAAGGATAAAAACTGTAGTAATTACCCAAAAGAACATAATAATCAGGTTAAAGCATACTAATACCAAAAGGCTTCAAAACACACATGCAAAAGAACAGGTTAAGCAGCAATGAACAGTGTATCTACAAGCCAGTCAGAAAACAATTATGGCAATAGTAAGTCCTTACCTATCAATAATTACTTTAAAAGTAAATGAATTAAATTGTCTAATCAAAAGATACAGCATGGCTGAATACATTTTAAAAAAATCAAGATCCAACAATATGCTGCCTACAAGACTCACTTTAGCTCTAAAGATATGCATAGAGAGTAAAGGAATGAAAAAAAAGATATTTCAAGCAAACAGTCATAAAAAGCAAGGAGTATCTATACTTATAATAGGTAAAATAAACTTTAAAAATATTAAAAGAGACAAAGACATTATATAATGATAGAGGCATCAATCCTTCAAGAAGATCTAACAATTATAATATTCACAATTACCCTATATCAGAGCACCTCAATATATAAACCAAAAACAGAACTAAAAGGAGAAATAAACAGCAATACAATAATAGTTGGGGACTTTAATATCCCACTCTCAATAATGGATAGATTATCCAGAGCATCAATAAGGAAACAGTGGATTTGTACAACATTAAAGACTAGATGGACTTATACAGAACATTTTATTCAACAGCAGAATACACATTCAAGTGCACATGGAGTGTTTTCTAGGATAGATGGTATATTAGGCAACAAAAGTCTTAGAAACTTTAAGAAGATAGAAATCATGCTGAGTATCTCTGACCAAAATGGCATGAACCTAAAAATCAATAACAGTAGAGAACTGGATAACTCTTGAACACAGAAATCAAACAACTCTCTCCTGAACCACCCATGGATCAAAGAAGAAATTAAATAGAAAAGTACCTTGAGACAAATGAAACCGGACACACAACATACCAAAACTTATGGGATACAGCAAATCCAGTTCTAAGAGGGAATTTCATAATAATAAAGGCCTACATTAAGAAACAGAACGATATCAAATAAGCAAGCTAACTATGCTTCAAAGGACTAGAAAAAGTAAAATAAGCCCAAAGTTAGCAGAAAGAAGGAAATAATATTAAAGCAGAAATAGAGGACAGGAAAACAATACAAAAGATTAAAAAACTAAGAGGTGGTTCTTTGAAAAGATAAATAGACAAGCCTTTAACTAGACTAATAAAGAAAAAGAGACATTACATCTGGTACTACAGAAACACAAAGCATCCTAAGAGGCTACTATGAACAACTATATACCAACAAACTGGACATCCTAGAAGAAATGGAAAAATTCTTAGAAATATATTACCTACCAACACCAAATTAGGAGGAAACAGAATATCTGAACAGATCAATTACTAGTAAGGATATTGAATCCCATGCTCTTGGATTGGAAGAATTAATGTTATTAAAATGGCCATACTACCCCAAAGCAATCTACAGATTTAATGTAATCCCCATCAAATTACCCATGACATTTTTCACAGAACTAGAATAATCCTAAAATTTATATGGAACCATAAAAGACCCAGAATTGCCAAAGCAATCCTGACGAAAAAGAATAAAGCAGAACGCATAACCTCCCAGACTTCAGACAATACTACAAAGCTACAGTAATCAAAAACAGCATGGTACTGGCACAAAAACAGACATATGGATCAATGGAATAGAAGAGAGTGAGCCCAGAAATAAATCCACACACCTATGGACAACTAATCTTGGACAAAGGAGGCAAGAATATAAAATGAGAAAAAGACAGTCTCTTCAGCAGGTGGTGCTGGAAAAGTTGGACAGTTGTATGTAAATCAGTGATGTTAGAACACACCCTCCCACCATACACAAAAACAAACTCAAAATGACTTAAAAACTTAAATATAAGACACGATACCATAAAACTCCTAGAAGAGAACACAGGCAAAACATTCTTTGACACAAATCGTACTGACGTTTTCTTAGGTCAATCTAACCAGGAAATAGAAATAAATACAAAAATAAACAAATGGGACCTAATCAAACTTATAAGCTTGTGCACAGAAAACACAACCATAAACAAAATGAAAAGACAACCTATGGACTGGGAGAAATTATTTGCAAATGATGCAACCAACAAGAATTTAATTTCCAAAATATACAAACAGCTCATACAATAACAAAAAAACCCCAAAGCAACCCAATCAAAAAATGGGCACAAGACCTGAATAGACATTTCTCCGAAGAAGACATACAGTTGGCCAAAAGGCACATGAAAAGATGCTCAACATTGTTAATTATTAGAAAAATTCAAATCAAAACTACAATGAGGTACCACCTCACACCAGTCAGAATGGCCTTCATTAAAAAGTCTACAAGTAAGAAACGCTGGAGAGGGTGTGGAGAAAAGGGTGTCACACACATGACGAGGAGAAAGCAGTTTGAGCAGTGTGAGATGGGATGGTGGCCGGGATGTATACCCTCAAACTGAACTAACCTTTGGCCAAATACATGGATCTGACTGCTTAGTACAGACTTGTGTCTACTGAGATGATAGTTTGGGCCTGACACCACAGTGCTTTAATAATGCTGTTAGATTGTGTGAAATGCACAATTACAAGGTTGGGACAGTAGCCTGTGCCCTGTGAGTACTTAGTATATGAATTGGTGAATTATGAAAAATATTAAAATTGCTCTATAATATTAAGAACAGTTAAACAGTGTAGGTTCCTCCTACACTGTTGGTGGAAATGTAAATTGGTGCAGCCACTGTAGAGAACAGTATGGAAGTTCCTCAAAAAACTAAAAAGAGTTGCCATATGATCCAGCAATCCCTCTCCTGGGACAAAACTATAATTTGAAAAGATACATGCACCTCTGTGATCACAGCAGCCCTATTTACAGTAGCCAAGACATGGAAACAACCTAAATGTCCATCAGCAGATGAATGGATAAAGAAGATGTGGTATATACATACATACAGTGGAATACTACTCAGTCATAAAAGTGGATGGACCGAGAGATTATCATACTAAGTGAAGTAAGTCTGAAAGAGAGAGAAAGACAAATACCATATGATATCACTTATATGTGGAATCTAAAATATGGCATAAATGAACATATCTACGAAATAGAAACAGACTCACAGACATAGAGAACAGACTTGTGGGTTCCAAGGTAGAGTGGGGGTAGAGGAGGGCTGGATTGGGAGTTTGGGACTAGCAGCTGCAAACTATTGTATATACAGTGGATAAACAACAAGGTCCTACTGTATAGCACTGGGAACTATATTCAATATCCTGTAATAAACCATAATGGAAAAGAATACGAAGAATATATATACACACACATACATATGTATGTATAACTGAAAAAAATAAACGAGTAAGGATATTGAATTAGTAATTTTAAAAAATCTTCTAACAAAGAAAAGTCCAGGACCAGATGGCTTCACTGATGAATTTTACCAAACACTTGAAAAAGAATTAATGCCAAACCTTCTACTCTTCAAAAGAATCAAATAAGAGGGAATAGTCCCAATCTCATTTTACAAGGCCAACATTACCTTGATACTAAAGCCAGAAAAGATACAAGAAAACTGTAGGTTGATATCCTTCATGAATATAGATATAAAAATGCTCAATAAAATACTAGCAAACCAAATTCAACAGCACATTTAAAGGATCACTCACCATCATCAAGTGAGATTTACCCCTAGAATGCAAGGCTGATTCAGCATATGTAAATTAGTTACATCACACAAATAGAATGAAAGCAAAAAAATTATGTGATCATCTCAATAGATATAGAAAAATTTGCATTTGACAAAATTCAACATCCATTCATGATGAAACTCTTAATAAATTGGGCATAGAAGGAATATACCTCAACATTATAAAAGCCATATATGACAGGTCCACAGTTAACATCATACTCCATGGTGAAAGGTTGAAAATTTTTCCTCTAACATCAGGAACAAGACAAGTGTGCCCACTCTCACCACTCCTATTCACCATAGTACTGGAAGTCCTAGCCAGAGCAATCAAGAAGGCAAAACAAAAAAAAAGTAAAGGCATCAGAATTGGAAAGAAAGAAGTAAAATTGTCTCTGTTTGCAGATGACATGACTTTATATATAGAAAATCCTAAATATTCCACCAAAAAATTACTAGATCTAATCAACATCAGTAAAGTTGCAGGGTACAAAGTTAATATGCAAAAATTAGTTACTGTTTCTATTCATTAACAACAAATTATCTGAAAAATTAATTTTTCTCATTTACAATTCCATCTAAAACAATAAAATACTTGGAAATACATTTAACCAAGGAGGTGAAAGATCTCTACACTGAAAAGTACAAAACACGGATGAAAGAAATTGAAGAAAACACAAATAAATGGAAAGTTGTCCTGTGTTCATGCATTAGAAGAATTAATATTGTTAAAATGTTCAAACTACCCACAGGCATCTGTAGAAGCAACACAATCCCTATCAAGATTCCAATGGCCTTTTTTACAGAAGTAGAAAAAACAATCCTAAAATATATGGAACCACCAAAGACCCCAAATAGCCAAAGCAATTCTGAGAAAGAAGAAAGTCAGAGGCATCACACTTTGATTTTAAACTGCATTATAAAGCCAGACTAATTGAAACAGTACACTACAGGCATTAAAACAAACACATAGAACAATGGAACAGAATTGAGAACACAGAAATAAACCCAAGCATATATGGTCAACTAAAATTGACCAGGGACCCAAGAACGCTCAATGGAGAAATTGAAGAATGCTTGAATAAACGGTGCTAGGAAAAAAAAACACCTATAAAAAAAAATGAAGCTATACTCCTATCTTCTACCCTTCACAAAAAAATCAACTCAAAATGAATTGAAGACTTCAATGAAAGACCTGAAACCATAAAACTAGAAGAAAAGATAGGAAAAAAGCTCGAGATGGGTCTTAGCAATGATTTTTTTTAGATATTTAAAAATAACCAAAAAAATAAATAAATAAAAATAAAAATAAAAAAATAAAAATAAATTAAAATAACCAAGTGGGATTACATCAAACTACAAAGCTTCTACACAACAAAACAATCAACAAAATGCAAAACAACTATAGCATGGGAAGAAATATTTGCAAATCATATATCTGATAAGAAGTTAATATCCAAAGTATATTTAAAAACTCATACAACTCTGTAGCAAGAAATAATTCAGTTAAAAAATGGGCAGGTAGTTCCCTGGTGGCGCAGTGGTTAAGAATCTGCCTACCAATGCAGGGGACACGTGTTCAAGCCCTGCTCTGGGGAGATCCCACATGCCGTGGATCAACTATGCCCGTGCACCACAACTACTGAGCCTGCGCTCTACAGCCCACAAGCCACAACCACTGAAGCCCACGTGCCTAGAGTCCCATGCTCCACAAGAGAAGCCACCAAAATGAGAAGCCCACACACCACAATGAAGAGTAGCCTCCACTCGCCGCAACTAGAGAAAGCCCGTGTGCAGCAATGAAGATCCAATGCAGCCAAAAGTAATAAATTAATTTTTTCTTAATGGGCAAAGGACCTGAATAGACATTTTTCCAAAGAAGATATTTGATTCAAATGCCTAACAGGTACATGAAATGGTGCTTAGCATCACTAGTCACTTGGGAAATGCAAATCAAAGCCACATGAGATATCTTCTCTCATCTGTTAGAATGGCTCTTATGAAAAAGACAAGAGAACAAATGCTGGCAAGGATATGGAGACAAGGGAATCCTAGTACACTGGTGGTGGGAATGTAAACTGGTAAAGCCACTATGGAAAACAGTATGGAGGTTCCACCAAAATTTAAAAACAAAACTACCAAAAGACCCAGCAATCTCAGTTTTGGTATATTTTCAAAGGAAATGAAAACACATGTTGAAGAGATATCTACCCCCCCCCCCGGTTTACTATAGCATTATTTATAAGCACCAAGACATGGAAACAACCTAAGTGTTCATCGATGGATGAATGGATAAAGAAATTGTGATATAATTTTTTTAGATATTATAAGTACTATATATACATATAAAATATAGATATACAATGAAATATTATTCAACCATTAAAAAAGGAAATCCTGCCATTTGCGACAATGTGAATGGACCTTGAGAGCATCATGATAAGGAGAATTAGGAAGACAATACTGTATGATCTCACTTACATTTGGAATCTTAAAGAAAAATTCATAGATATCTACAAAACAGAAATAAAGATGTAGAAAACAAACTTATGGTTACCGGGGGTAAGGGGTGGGGGATAAATTGGGATTGACATATACACTCTACTATATGGAAAATAGATAACTAATAAGGACCTACTGTATAGCACAGGGAACTCTACTCAGTACTCTGTAGTGGCCTATATGGGAAAAGCATCTAAAAAAGAGTGGATATACGTATATGTGTAAAACTGATTCACTTTGCTGTACACCTGAAACTAATACAACATTATAAATCAACTATATTCCAATAAAAATTTTAAAAGAAAAGAAAAATTCATAGAAAAAGAGATCAGATTTGTGGTTGCCAGAGATGGGGTGGGCGGTGGGGGGCATTGGATGAAGGTGGTCAAAGGTACAAACTTCCAGTTATAAGTACGGGGGACGTAACGTACAACGTGTTTGCTCTAATGAACACTGCTGGATGGAAGTTGCTAAGAGAGTACATCCTAAGAGTTCTCATCACAAGGGAAAAAACATTCTTTTTGTGTGTATGCATGTCTATATGAGATGATGGATGTTAACTTATTGTGGTAATCGCTTCACAGTATATCTAAGTCAGGTCCATATGCTGCACACCTTCAACTTACACAGTGCTGTATGTCAATTATATCTGAATAACTGGAAAAATTGCGGAATGCACAACTGGGAGCTACCACAAAGACTAAAGCAGTCCAGGAAGGATACCCATTAGAGGTGGGGTTTCAAGGAGGCATTATAGGGGGAGTAGGGCTGGAATAAGAGGCCCTATATAAATATATATGAATGAACCTTATAATTTTATCTATTTGTTTTATTGAAGAGCTACATGCGTAAAGTCTGAAGATGATAGTACCAAACAAACTTTAAACACCTGGTCTTCAGAGTTTACAGGCCTCATCAGTTCTGCAAAATACCTTCATTCCTTATTTCCCTCCCCCACTTCCCTTCTGGGAAGCACAGAGCCAAAATTAATACCCACTTAGAGAAAACATATTTGCATACGTTGTATATGCAATGATTTGCCTCTTTCATCCACAGCCTTAATATTATATAATAATAACATTTTAAAAATTACCCAAAGTGGGAATTTCTTGACCTTGGGTTCAAGCAGATCTAGATTGGAAAGTTCCAGCAATTTTTAGCTTTGAAGGAATAAGTCTTAAGTTCACTGAACATCTAT
Organism: Kogia breviceps; assembly: GCF_026419965.1. Taxonomy (NCBI): domain Eukaryota; kingdom Metazoa; phylum Chordata; class Mammalia; order Artiodactyla; family Physeteridae; genus Kogia; species Kogia breviceps. The sequence goes on from NC_081327.1 coordinate 38,291,743, forward strand.
TTCTTCACATAAAATGGAAAATTTTTAAGTCGCTGTTTACTGAGTTTGTTGTATCATTCTAGAAAAAGCAATATGTAGAAGCAAAAGGGTTAGTTCCTGGTATATGGTAGGTGCTCTGTAAGTGCCGTTTCCCTTTACTCCTGTATTATGTGAGTTGCAATCTCTCTTTTCTGCCCTGGTCTGAACAACACAGAGTTGTCCTATGTTTGATCAGAAAATATTCCCATATGCTTAGGCCTAACTGATGTTCCACCTCCAGCTCCCTTCCATCCCAACCCTAGTTAAATGCTTCATAAATGATCCCCAGCTCACACACATTTTCTCCCCTGACTTCTCCCTAGGTAAATAACAGATGCCATTGTCTTCTGTTACGCTCATTAGAGATGTTTAGTCATCTGAGCCCCTATGGTTGCACAGCCATAAAGGAGATAGCCTTACCAGGGTGTGGGGAATGACAGAGCTTCACTTTTGTGAGTCCTAAAATTGATGAGGGACTTGGCAGTGCCTCTGAGTCCCACAGCCTCATGTCACGGGAATCCCCCTTCCTGATTTGGATGTTCTGTTACTTATTATATTTGAAATGTCAAAGAATATTTCACAACTGTACTTCTCCTCCTTTAACCCTCTCCGATGCCAAAAGAGACCTCTCTGGTCAACAGCTGTTCAAAAGGGACGAATGAAAAGAGATGCATTTAGAATGTTCCTTTAACAGCCTAAGCGAAAAGCAAGGTAGTCTTGAAGCTGGGATTGTTTGGAACCCTGGCCAGTTAGCCCAGTGCATAGGAATGGGGGTTATTTCAGTCCCATTCTATGAGGATTTCTGAGTATGTGGAATCCACCACCACCCATGCCCGAGCTCCGTCTCCAGCTCCCAAGCTGACCAATTTGACCTCACAGGTAGAAGCCAGTGCACATTCAGGTGACTCCATGACAACAAGGGCACAGACACCAAACTGACACCCAGGTGCTGCTCTTCATTAAGTCTGAAGACTTGGAAGCATCTGTATCTGGCTTTCGTGGTGTCTATTTCTGAGCATCTGTTCATGGGTCTACTTCAGGGACATGTCTACGGACTCCTGGTGCGCCCGGTAGTTAACATTCATGTCCGGCTGCTCTGGGTGCCAGACATAATCTTCTCCTCACTCTCCTCTGTGTCCTAATACAGCAGATGCTTTTGGCGCCCAGAGTAACATCCCTTTGACCCGCATCTGATTTCAGCCACAGCTGTGGGTGACAGCTCAACTCACCCTGAGAGCTCCCCAGCTTAGTTAATGCACAGGGCAAGGGGTCCCGGCTGATGGGTAAGAATAGCCCATCACAGCCCCCGCATCTTAGAACAACTGGGTTCATTCTCTCCCTCCTTCACTCTTTTCCCTCTCCCCATATAGATATAGATAAGGAGATATGTCGTAGATACAGAGATCTGAAAGTGGGGTTCATGGAGGAGCAGCATCATAAGCTTTACCGGAGAGACTGACAGAAATGCAGTCAAACTACTGTATCCTACTCTGCATTTAAAAAAGATCTTCAGATTATTCTGATGAACACTAAAATTTGAGAAGTGCTAGTCTGGATTGTTTTATGCATAGGAAAAATAAAATGTCTGACCCAAAGAAGCTCATCAGCTCTGTGTCTGCTTACAGATAATGATGGCGGCTGGAATATGAAATGGAGTACACAAGACCCTTTTTTTTAAATTAAAGGGGAAAACTGCCTCATGCTGTTCCCATGTTATATTTCATTGTCAAACTTCAAGAATCATTCACTTAATTACCTTGGAAAACAGTTACTTTAGATTACTGAATGCAGGTTAATTCCGGTGCTTAAACACCAGCAGTGCCAGAAAGAATAATTTCCTGAAAGTCTCCTATTGCCACACAAAGGAAGTCATTCTTGAAAGAAATAACAGCCCTAATATAATCGCTTTTCATTTGCACTCATGCAGGAAGTTGCCAAATGTTTGCACTCACCCATTCTATCAAAAAGTTGCTTTCTTGCCATAATTAAAATAGACGATGGCTGCTCCACTAGCCATGTCATGACACTGGCCCAGGTATTGAGAATTTCTCAGCTAAACCTCCCTGCTATGAGTAGAGCTTAGGCTGTTGAAGCTGGGATAGGCTTTACGCATGAATCTGGACCAACTTCTTTATTTTATAGGACACACCATGTGCACAAGTAGGCGTGAGCTCACACATGGGGGCTTCAAGGAACTGTCATAGCTGGAATTCTATTATAGACCCCTCAACTCTGAACACAAGGCTCTCCCTATGTCTTTTCAATATATGAGCATTTCTTCCATCAAAAGAAAGATTGGAAGTTGAGAAAAAATAGTTCATTCTAGCTGTATCTATATTTACCTACCCGTCCCCTATTCCCTCCCTCCCTCCCTTCCTTTTCTTTCATCTCCCTACCTACCGACCTTATCAGCAACCGTTTAAAACTAAATAACATTAATTTGAGCAAACTCAGAGACCCCCCAGCATGGAACATATCTGTCCCTATAATTTTTCATGTAAATTCTCTCAGTGGTAGCTGATGTTTGGCTCTGCACATCATGACAGTAAGAAGCATTCATTCCTTTGAGTTTGGGCTAGTTTTGCTCCTTTGGGTCACCTATAATCATATTCTAAAGACAGCTGGCTAGGCATAATTTAGTAGCTTTACTCTGTAAATGGCCACTATTTCTGAATCCTGAGTGACTTCTGGTTCCTGCCCATATTTCCTTTGGGTTCAGCAAGGGGAGACTTTCTAGTTCAGTCTTCAGAGGCCCCAGGAAACACCCTGTCACCTTCTGGAGTTGGCATATACTCCAGCTCTTGTAAATAATCGGGTTTTTTGTTGTTTTTTTTCTGAGACAAAAACCTACCTCTTGCTGTTCACTAAGCTACAAGGGGAAAAGGAATGCCTAGAATCACATGCAGGCAGACCCCACAAATTAAAGGAATGAAGTCACATCTTTTCATACAAGTGACACTTCCTTCTATCAGCCCAAATGCTCATTTTTTTTAACATCCCATGCATCACCCAATTTGACCATCATCACAACCCCATAAGATGGGCAGGCCCTACACCTTGAGTTCCATTTTACAGAAAAACAAAAGCTTGAGGCTCAGAGAGAAAGACTTGTTGCTCATGAGGTCACCTCCTCGGTTCTAAGAAGCCCTGGTCTGAATGTTCCCATGGCTGGGAAAATGCCTGGCCTCAAAAGGCACATCAAACCTCTCTCACCCCTCATTACAGATTATTCTGGGCCAGCTTTGCTAAAGAAATTGAATGGTGCACAAATGCAAAGGGGCCTGGAAGGCATGCCTTCAGGAAACGGTGTTTCTTGGGATGCAGACACCATGTACGGCTCACGCTTACTTATAGTGCTAAACTTTATCTTCTTGGCCGTGGGTTTCCTCTCTCACCTTTTTTTTTTTTTAAAACATTTTTATTGGAGTATAATTGCTTTACAATGGTGTGTTAGTTTCTGCTTTATAATAAAGTGAAACAGCTATACATACACATATGAAAAAAAAAAAAAAAAAAAAAAAAAAAACCCAATCCAAAAATGGGCAGAAGACCTAAATAGACATTTCTCCAAAGAAGATATACAGATTGCCAACAAACACATGAAAGAATGCTGAACATCATTAATGATTAGAGAAATGCAAATCAAAACTACAATGAGGTATCACCTCACACCGGTCAACAAATGGGCATCATCAGAAAATCTACAAACAAGAAATGCTGGAGAGGGTGTGGAGAAAAGGGAACCCGCTTGCACTGTTGGTGGGAATGTAAATTGATCCAGCTACTATGGAGAACAGTAGGGAGGTTCCTTAAAAAACTAAAAATAGAACTACCATATGACCCAGCAATCCCTCTCTCACCTTTTAAACTCTCACACATGAAGCCTACTTGACCACTAATACATTGTGATGGCTTCAAAGTAAGTCCCCACAAATGGAAGCAGCTCTTTAATTATTCAGAAATATGACAACACGTATCATCAGTCCCCAGGTCTGAGTCCCCCTGGGACCCCAGCAGCAGTTCAGGCATTCTGAACTGCCTGTCCACAGCCACTTGGACAAGAAGAACAGCAGATGCTCAGGCTTCCTCAGCAACTGACCCAGGGATAAACCCACCCCTTGGGGATCTGTCCCCTGGCTGTTGCCTCCCAGGATGACAAGGGTTTTCAATCGGTGCTATGAGGCCAGGAAACCACCCTCCCCCAATACATACAGAATCACATTCACACACTCATGCTCATAATGTAAATCAATCTAAGAAGCAGACTAAGAATGAAAGATCCGTAAGCTACCATTCATACCACTAATATTTTTGTCTTTTTAGGTAAACCTGTTTGCCCCACTGCTTTCAACCAATTACTGTAATTTTCATAGTGATGGTTAGATACCCTATGCATCTCCTTACTATATCCTTCTTTATCCATTCCCTTTGTTCTGAGCACTTAGTTTCTGCTAAGCCCTGTACTGGGCACTGGAGTGTTAGGGACAAGCATCACCAGTCCCTTCACTGAAAGACAAACGACACCAACACTATATGCGACACCACAAAGAGTAGCTGGGGGTGGTCCAGCTTACTGTAGGCTGGGCACCATGCTAAACCCATCCATCATTCATGTGCATCATCTAATCAAGGCCATGCCCTAACCTATGACAGAGGACCTGCTGTCATGCTGTTTGTTTCACAGATGAGGAAACTGAGGCCTGGTGACGCTTATGGACTTTGCTCAAGCATAGCTAGAGTGGCTGCTATGGTCTGAATGTTTGTGTCCCTGTAAAATTCCTGTGTTGAAATCCTAATGGCCAACGTGATGGTATGAGAAGGTGAGGCCTTTGGGAGGTGCTTAGGTCATGAGGGTGGAGCCCACATGAATGGGATTAGTGCCCTTATAAAAGAAGCTCCAGAGAGAACCCTAGCCCCATCTACCGTATGAATACACAGCGGAAGGCATGAATTATGAACCAGGAAGAGGGCCCTCACCAGAAGACAACCATGCTGGCACCCTGATCTTGGACTTCTCAGCCTCCAGAACTGTGAGCAAGAAATTTCTGTTGTTTATAAGCCACCCAGTCAGTGGTATTTTGTTACAGTAGTCAGGACAGAGTACGACAGTGACCCATGCTCTGGCCATCCCAACATCCCACTATAGAGATATACAGATTTTTAGATGGAGTATTATAGGACACAGAAGAGGGCCCCAAACTGAGATGGACAGCGGTGAAGCAGAGCCTGGGTAGGCTCTCCCCCAAAGGTGACCCCTGAGGTCAGTGCTGAAAACAAGCAGGAATTATTCAAGGAACAGACGGTGGAAACAGCATCCCAGCAGGGAGGGTAGCACAGCATGGGCACAGACATGGCACCATAGAGCAGCGATTAAGTCTTCAGGATGCTCACTGTGGCTGGAGGAGGGTGGCTGCAGAGGGAAGGGGAGCGAGAAAAGGCAGAACAGTCTCGGGACAGGATGTGCTCAGCCATAGACGGCAGTGCTGTGCTGGGGGTGGGGGTAGAGTCCCACAGGAGAGAATCATGGGGCCACTTCCGGTATTCTGATGTAATGTGACCCTACCTCCCTGCCATGCTCACAGCACACACCCTGAGCAGGCAGTCCTGGAGGGCTGGAGACCCAAGCAGAGCCACACAGGCCCAGGAAAGACAACCAGATGGCATGGCTGGGGTGCAGGGCATAGTTTCAAGGGGAACTGCCCAGGGTGGGAGGCTATCTTTTGTTCCAATTTTAAAGGAGCTCTAAGGGCTCAGAAAGAACAATCGTGGGGGCATGTGGACCAAGAGATAGAGACTTCTCTGCAGCATCAGACTGCCCTGTGGCCGGGTGGGCATGGATGACCCTACCACCTGCCCCTGCAGTCATGGGAGGGGCCTGCACCTCTTGGGCCTCAGCCCCCAGCCCACTCTCAGGCTGGGGGAGATGCGCAGCCCTCCTTTTCTGCTCAGCAAAAGACAGGAGTGCGCTTGTCCTTCACAGCCCCCAAACTGCACACTGATGCTTCTGTAAATGGAAGCTCTTTGCACAATATGTCTGTAATGCGCTCTAAGTGAGCGTGAAGGAGTGAGCTGACAGTTTTGGGTCACAGTCGCCATCCCCGGGGGAAGGTGCAGGCAGTGTGACATGGGAAGGCTGAAGAGGAGGTGGGAGAATGGGGCTTGGTGTGCGTGTGTGTGCGTGTGTGTGTGTGTGTGTGTGTGTTTCATGCCACCAGCATGAAGGCCAGATCGTTCCCTTGCGGATGCGGGGAAGATGGCGACAGGACAGTGGGACAACCACGGGGCAGAAGGGAACCCAGCCTCCTCCTCTCCACCGGGAAGGCTTTGGGAAAGTGAGAGAGGATGCTGATGTACAGCTGAGGGTGGACCTGTGGGGTTCCGAAGGAAATGAGATAAAATTACAAATTGAGACACAGAAGAGAGGAGAAGAATGAGGACTGGGATCAGAGGCATAGCGGCAGCTGAGTCACCCCGAGCCTTTCTGATGGAAATACAGATGGTCCAGGAAGTGGGGATGTGGAGCCTACAGAGTCCACCTGCCATGAGTCACTTAGTGGGTCATTTCCTCAAGGCCAGAGCCCAGAGCACCTGCAGTGAGCTTCCTCCTACTACTGGGCCCCCCCCCCCGACACTCATGCCTTCTCTGTTGAACCCTCCAGCTCCACTGGGCCACCTGGAGCCCAGAAGTAGGCTCTGACAACACAGAACTTTGCCAACCCCAGCTCCCCCAGGAGGGCAGGATGATACCCTGGCACCTCGATCCTCTAGGCTCTGTGCTGGTCCAGGCTCAGAGGGTAAACGGACCACGATGGGGCAATCATGCCAATGTGTGCCTGAAGCCGTGCTGATGCCGACCCAACCCCCCTGATGCTGAGCCTACCCTGTGTGTGGATGCTGGTTTAGAGGTAGCCAATCTCCCCCTGGGACAGCAGGATTTATTCCTACCTGGGACCCCAACCTGACACCCAGTGGTACCACTAGATGGGCTCCCAGGTCCTGCTCCCAACTCAGCCTCCCTCACCTGCCAGGCTCTGTGGAGGCTCCCGCGGGCCCCCGAGTGATGCACAGGGGTGGGTCCAAATCGGCTCCAGCTCCCTGCTTTGGCTCCCACTTCTATCACGTGGCATGTCATCCTCCCTTCCGGGTGTGTCACTCATAGCCCTTCTGGGTCCTCATCCTCATCACTGTTAGAACTATTGATCTGACAGTGCTAAGAGAGGTCAGATTCACTTTATGTGAGCAATTTTCGAGATCACCTCCACCTTGTACATTGGGAATTCTCTCCATAGGAGTTCAGTTCATGAGACACAGGGACCGTGGCTGTGCAGCTGCCAAGCTCGGTGAGGAGAGAGGGAGCTAACAGGAGGGAGGCCGAATAGGAGAGTGGTAAGTACCCCCACTTCAGAGGGAGGCATGTTTGCTGGAATTCTGCCTCTAACATGGACAGCTGTTAAGACTCTTGAACAGCTCTCTTAGGGATGAGAACAACTTCTTGAGAGCTACTTAAGTAAGTTCTTATCAGGATACAGGGTGCCCTACCGTGCACACAGCCTGACTGAGCACTGTGTAGAGTTGACTCCCCCTTGGTCCTTGTGTCAACCCTGGGAACTAGGGATTATTCCCATTTTACAGATGGGGGGACTTGGGCTCAGGGAAAGGAGATGTGAACAAGATCCCATGATGACTCAATACCGAAGCCAGTATTCGGACCTTGGTCTGGACATCTCCAAAGCCCACGTTTCTTTCCCCACCACACACAGCCTTCCTCTTTGTCTCTCGTGACCATATTAGGAGGAAACGTCAAGTATAATTCCTGAATCTTGAGCTTGAGAAAGCTTGAGAAAGTGAGGCCAAGAAGTGCAGCAAATATAGTACACATGACAGATCTGGTGGGAAGATAAAAAATGTCAAGTTTTGAAACCATGAATTATTTTCCTTCTGTTTCCTCAAATCAGAACAAGCCCATCTGCGTGTGGTTTTCCTAAGGCAATATGCTGAGAACAAGGTTCGTCCAGGTCTGTCCCACTTCCTTAAGCCTCCCATGACACTATCTGAATATGCATAGAAAGCACCAGGGTTAGAGAAACGGTGACTGTCTTGTAGTAGATTTCATAAGCCCAGGCAAGACCTTGAACCCTATTCCTAAACACCCAGCCTGGCTGCAGATACCTCTCCTTAAATTTCTTTTCTTATTAATTGTTAAATGATAAGAAAACACGCCTTCATTCCTCAATCAGAAAAATGGAGCTTGTTAAGAAATTCCCCAGGACAATATGTTCTAAATTTCTTACTAAGGTGTGCATGACTGATATTAGGGAGAGGAAGAAGATGCAGGTTCAGCACTTTATATACATTTTCCCATTCATCTTTATACTAACCATGAAGGGTCTGTGCTGTTATCATTGCTCCCATCTTACAGACGAGGCTCAACCTGATGGAATACGTTTTTGTAATCAGTGACTACTAAAATCCAAAGAACATTCGTCTCGGCAAAACAGACACATTCGTGGAAGAGCTAGAGTTTGAACTAAGGCAGTTGAACTCCAGAGCCTCCAAATATTGGAGCAATGATAGACTCCTTAGAGAAAATGTGACCCACTGTTCCCATTCCATAGATACAGAACGTGAGTCCCAGACAAAAAGATGTGCCTTGAAAGTGTTTACATAATACGTTAGAGTCTTTGTTCTTGTCGACTTAGGCTCTTATTTCTCACATTTCCAATGACACATCTTTTCTTAAGTGCTCTGAGAACTAACTACCTGAAGTGAACACCTTTAGCTATTCTGCCTAGATCCTCTTTTCCAAGTGGGGGCACCCATCTCCCAAGTGCTGTGAATGCTGGTTGCTAATGGCTCACAGCTGCAACCCTCTCAGGTGAATTGCCCTTGACTGATGGGTGCCACACGACCACAGTGGACTGAGAGGTGATTCCCAGGCTGTGCCCCCCACAGGGGCATTGCATAGCCAATGAATGACTGATGTGAGAGTATATAAGCCCAGGCCCCTTACTTTATGATGGGACCATAACTCTCCAGAGCTCCTCGTGAGATCAGGCTGAAAACAGGTCTCCAGCTAAAAACAAAACATCGTTTCTTAGCTTATTTTCCTTTGCCCTATTTTTACTTCTCCCAGTTTCCTTTTCCTTAATACACTCCTTCAATAAGTCACTTGCACAAGAAGCATCCCTGCCTCAGGCTCTGCTGCTAGGGAACCCATCCTAAGACACTGTATAAGGAAGAAGAGGGGACATCGCACAGGCAAGTCATTGAGAGTGGACACTGAAGTCTTTGCCTCGAAATTGTGCTCTGGATATTGTACTACAATGTGTTATAGGGTCTCAAAATAAGACCTCCATGTTGTTTAAACTCAGAGGGGCCTTAAAGACATCTGGTCAAGCCTTTCATTTCAGAGATGGGATGGCCAACACCCAGTGAGGAGAAGCAACTTACCCAGCTCACACAGACTTGGAACTCAGATCAATTCCCACAAATAATAGTACAGTCAGACCAAAGGCAAGCCACATTCCTATTCTACTATGGAATGTATATCACCAGCTCCAGTGGAGCTGGGAGAACTTCTCTGTGGTGGAAGAAGGTGGGGTTGGTGCTCAGAGGTTTGACGAGATCTGATCTGGCTATTCTCTCTCTTTTTTTTTTTTTTTTTTTTTTAAATAAAATTTATATAATTATTTATTTGGCTGCAATAGGTCTCCGTTGCTGCATGCGGGCTTTCTCTAGTTGTGGCGAGTGGGGGCTACTCTTCATTGTGTTGCCCGGGCTTCTCACTGTGGTGGCTTCTCATGTTGAGGAGCACGGGCTCTAGGTATGTGAGCTTAGTAGTCATGGCATGGGCTCTAGGGAGCATGGGCTTTAGTAGTTGTGGTGCACAGGCTCAGTAGTTGTGGCCCACGGGCTTAGCCGCTCCACAGCATGTGGGATCTTCCTGGACCAGGGCTCGAACCCTTGTCCCCTGCATCGGCAGGCGGATTCTTAACCACTGCACCACCAGGGAAATCCCTGGCTATTCTCTTGTCTATAAACCATGGCTCATAGAATTAAAGCCATGCTCCTTGGCCCAACATTTAGGTACAGTAAGTCCCCTAAATACGAACAAGTTCTGTTCCAAGAGTGCAACTGTAAGTCCAATTTGTTCCTAAGTCCAACAAAGTTAGCCTAGGTACCCAACTAACACAATCATGTATATAGTACTGTACTGTAATAGGTTTATAATACTTTTCACACAAATACATAAAAAGTAAATGCAAAAAAATGAAGAAAACATTTTTAATCTTACAGTACAGTACCTTGAAAAGTACAGTAGTACCACCTACATCACCGCTGCTTTTACGCTTGCTTCTGGACATCCTGGGCTTGAAATAAAGATACTGTACTACTGTGCTCTATGCAGTTCTGCACAGTAAAGAACACAAAAGCACAACCACTTGTAGAGGATGCACACACGTGACAATGTACACCAGACGCATGATCTAACTTACATGATTGGACATGCAAACGCACATCTGCATCTTTGAAAGTTTGCAACTTGAAGGTTTGTATGTAGGTGACTTACTGTACTTTCACACAGCAATGCCCTGAGACTTTGTGCTTGACATCCCATGCTCCCCAAGACACTCTGAGTTTCATGTGCCCCTCATCTTTCCCTAAGCCCAAGCATGTTGTGCTATTGCTGGTCCATACTAAAATATGTGTAGAATTACAAGATAAAATACAAATGCCCAGTAAAATATGAATTTCAGTTAAACAACAAATGTGTTCTGGGATAAGTATATCCCAGATATTGCATGGGGCATACTTATACAAAAAAAAGTATCTATCTAATCTAGCATATTGTTTACTCCTTTTGCCTGAAATCCTCTGCCCTACAGTCTTGGGAGGGGGGTAACCTCCTCACCCTCCAAAACCAGATCAAAATGAACTTTTTATGGACAGCTTTCTCTAATTTCAGAAATAGTCACTCTCTCCTCAGGGGCACAGTGCCCTGGGTTCTGCTCAGTTAGAGTAGCACTGTTAGTGGTATAATAATGTTATCAGGAATGGCTTCAATGCTGGGATCACCAGGAACCACATGGAAAGGAGGGGCCTGTACTTTCCTTCACACATTTATTCATGCACACGTTCATTCATTCCATAACATGAACTCAAAACCTTCTCCATGTCCAGCACATGTTGGGTGCAGGGTTCACACATCAGTAAATAAGACAGTTATATTGTCTGGCATGGTAGGGCTTACAGCCCCATGGATCAGAAAGGTATTGGACAATAAATGAATAATTGATTTTAAGTTATAGTCAGTCCTACAGAGGAACAAACTAGGCACTTCAATAAGGACATGGGCATTCATCCCAGGGTCACAAGGATGGTTCAACATACACAAATCAATCAATGCGATATACCACATCAACAAAAGAAGAGGTAAACATGACATGATCATCTCAATAGATGTAGAAAAAGCATTTGATAAAATTCAACATCCATTTATGATAAAAACACAAAAGTGGGGGGCTTCCCTGATGGCGCAGTGGTTGAGAGTCCTCCTGCCAATGCAGGGGACATGGGTTCGTGCCCTGATCCGGGAAGATCCCACATGCCGCGGAGCGGCTGGGCCCGTGAGCCATGGCCGCTGAACCTGCACGTCCGGAGCCTGTGCTCCACAACGGGAGAGGCCACAACAGTGAGAGGCCCACGTACCACAAAAAACAAACAAACAACAACAACAACAAAAAAACACAAAAGTGGGTAGAGGGAACATATCTCAACATAATAAAAGCTGTTTATGACAAACCCACAGTCAATGTAATACTCAACAGTGTAAAGATGAAAGCCTTCCCACTAAAATCTGGAACAAGACAAGGATGCCCACTGTCACCACTTCTCCTCAACATAGTATTGGAAGTCCTAGCCACAGCAATCAGACAAAAAAAGAAAAGGTACCCAAATTGGAAAGGAAGAGGTAAAATTGTTACTATATGCAGATTATATAGAAAACCCTAAGGACTCCACACAAAAACTACTAGAACTGATATATGAATTCAGCAAGGTAGCAGGATACAAGGTTAACATACAGAAATCAGTTGCATTTCTTTACACTAACAAAGACATATCAGAAAGGGAATGTAAACAAACAATCCTTTTTTTTTTTTTAATACATCATTACTGGAGTATAATTGCTTCACAATACTGTTAGTTTCTGTTGTACACCAAAGTGAATCAGCCATAGGCATACATATGTCCCCTTATCCCCTCCCTCTTGAGCCTCCCTCCCATCATCCCTATCCCACCCCTCTAGGTCATCGCAAAGCACCGAGCTGATCTCCCTGTGCTATGCTGCTGCATCCCACTAGCTAACTATTTTACATTTGGTAGTGTATATATGTGGATGCTACTCTCACTTCACCCCAGCTTCCCCCTCCCACCCTGTGTCCTCAAGTCCATTGTCTATGTCTACAGCTTTATTCCTGCCTTGCAAGTAGGTTCATCAGTACTTTTTTGTTTTTTAGATTCCATACATATGTGTTAGCATATGGTATTTGTTTTTCTCTTTCTGACTTACTTCACTCTGTATGACAGGCTCTAGGTCCATCCACCTCACTGCGAATAACTCAATTTCATTTCTTCTTAAGGCTGAGTAATATTCCATTGCATATATGTGCCACATCTTCTTTATCCATTCATCTGTTGATGGACATTTAAGTTGGTTCCATATCCTGGCTATTGTAAATAGTGCTGCAATGAACATTGTGGTACATGTCTCTTTTTGAATTATGGTTTTCTCAAGGTATATGCCCAGTAGTGGGACTGCTGGGTCATATGTTAGTTCTATTTTTAGTTTTTTGAGGAACCTCTGTACTGTTTTCCATTGTGGTTGTATCAATTTACATTCCCACCAACAGTGCAGGAGGGTTCCCTTTTCACCACCCCCTTTCCAGCATTTATTGTTTCTAGATTTTTTGATCATGGCCATTCTGACTGGCGTGAGGTGATACCTCATTGTAGTTTTGATCTGCATTTCTCTGTTGAGCATCTTTTCATGTGCCTCTTGGCCATCAGTTTGTCTTCTTTGGTGAAAAGTCTATTTAGGTCTTCTGCCCATTTTTTAATTGGATTGTTTGTTTTTTGATATTGAACTCCATGAGCTGTCTGTATATTTTGGAGATTAATCCTTTGTTGTTTCAGTTGCAAATATTTTCTCCCATTCTGAGGGTTGTCTTTTTGTTTCGTTTATGGATTCCTTTGCTGTGCCAAAGCTTTTAAGTTTAATTAAGCCCCATTTATTTATTTTTGTTTTTACTTCCATTACTTTAGGAGGTGGGTCAAAAAAGGTCTTGCTGTGGTTTATGTCAACGAGTGTTTTTCCTATATTTTCCTCTAAGAGTTTTATAGTGTCTGGTCTTACATTTAGGTCTTTAATCCATTTGAAGTTTATTTTTGTATATGGTGTTAGGTAGTGTTCTAATTTCATTCTTTTACATGTAGCTGTCCAGTTTTCCCAGCACCACTTACTAAAGAGGCTGTCTTTTCTCCATTGTATGTTCTTGCCTCCTTTTCATAAGTGAGGTGACCATATGTGTGTAGGTTTATCTCTGGGCATTCTATCCTGTACCATTGATCTATATTTCTGTTTTTGTGCCAGTACCATACTGTCTTGATTACTGTAGCTTTGTGGTATAGTTTGAAGTCAGGGAGCCTGATTCCACCAACTCTGTTGTTCTTTCTCAGGATTGCTTGGCTATTCGGGGTCTTCTGTGTTTCCATACAAATTGTAAAATTTTTTGTTCTAATTCTGTGAAGAATGCCATTGGTAGTTTGATAGGGATTGCACTGAATCTGTAAATTGCTTTGGGTAGTATAGTCATTTTCACAATATTGATTTTTCCAATCCAAGAATACAGTATATTTCTCCATCTATCTATGTCATCTTTGATTTTCTTCATCAGTGTTTTATGGTTTTTTGAGTACAACTCTTCTGCCTCCTTAGGAAGGTTTATTCCTAGGTATTTTATTCTTTTTGTTGCAATGATTATGGGAGTGTTGCCTTAATTTGTCTTTCTGATTTTTCGTTGTTGCTGTATAGGAATGCCAGAGACTTCTGTGCATTAATTTTGTATCCTGCAACCTTACCAAATTCATTGATTAGTTCTAGTAGTTTTCTGGTGGCACCTTTAAGATTTTCTATGTATAGTATCATGTCACCTGCAAACGGTGACAGTTTTACTTCTTCTTTTCCAATTTGTATTCCTTTTATTTCTTTTTCTTCTGTGATTGTTGTGGCTAGGACTTCCAAAACTATGTTGAATAAGAGTGGCAAGAGTGGACATCCTTGTCTTTTTCCTGATCTTACTGGACATGCTTTCAGTTTTTCACCATTGAGTATGATGCTTGCTGTGGGTTTGTCATATATGGCCTTTATTATGTTGAGGTAGCTTCCCTCTATGCCCATTTTCTGGAGAGGGATGGGTGTTCTCATCAAAAAAATTTAGTAATAAACCTCACCATGGTGGTGAAAGACTTACATGCAGAGAACTACAAAACATTAATAAGGGAAACTGAAGATGATTCAAAGAAATGAAAAGATATCCCATGCTCTTGTACTGGAAGAATTGAATAGTGTTGAAATAGCCATACTACCCAAAGCAATCTACAGATTTAATGCAATCCCTATCAAATTACCCATGACATTTTTTATAGAACTAGAACAAATAATCCTAAAATTTATATGGAACTATAAAAGACCATTCTGTACAATTCTTGTACAGAATTGCCAAAGCAATCCTGAGGGGAAAAAACAACAACAACAAAGCAGGGCACATAAACCTCCCAGACTTCAGACAATACTACAAATCTACAGTAATCAAAACAGCATGGTATTGGCACAAAACCAGACAAAGGGATCAATGGAACAGAATACAGTGCCCAGAAATAAACCTACACACCTTCGAACCATTAGTCTTCAACAAAAGGGGCAAGAATATACAATGGGGAAAACACAATCTCTTAAGCAAATGGTAGTGGACAACTGCATGTACATCAATGCAGTTAGAACACACACTCACACCATACCAAAAATAAAGTCAAAATGGCTTAAAGACTTAAATGTAAGACAGGACACCATAAAACTCCTAGAAGAGAACATAGGCAAAACATTCTCTGACATAAATCATACCAATGTTTTCTTAGGTCTGACTCCAAAGGCAATAGAAATAAAAGCAAAAATAAACAAATGGGACTAAATCAAGTTTACAAACGTTTACACAGCAAAGGAAACCATAAACAGAATGAAAAGACAACCCACAAACTGGGAGAAAATATTTGCAAATGATGTGACCGATAAGGGCTTAATTTCCAAAATAAACAAACAGCTCATACAATTCAATAACAAACAAAACAAACAACCCAATAGAAAAATAGGCAGAAGACCTAAACAGACATTTCTCCAAACCAGACATACAGATGGGCAACAGGAACATGAAAAGATGCTCATCGTTGCTAATAATTAAAGAAATGCAAGTCAAAACTACAATGAGGTACCACCTCACACCAGTCAGAATGCCCATCATTAAAAAGTCATCATTAAAATGTCTACAAATAATAAATGCTAGAGAGGGTGTGGAGAAAAGGGAACCCTCTTTCACTGTTGGTGGAAATGTAAATTAATACAGCCACTATGGAGAACAGTATGGAGCTTCCTCAAAAAACTAAAAATAGAGCTGCCATGTGATCCAGCAATTCCACTCCTGGACATATAACCAGACAAAATTATAATTCAAACAGATACATGCACCCCTATGTTCATAGCAGCACTATTTACAATAGCCAAGACATGAAACAACCTAAACGTCCATTGATTGATGAATGGATAAAGAAGATGTGGTATATATATATATATATATATATACACACACACACACACACACAATGGAATATTACTCAGACATAAAAAAGAATGAAATAATGCCATTTGCAGCAACATGGATAGACCAAGAGGTTATCATACTAAGCGAAGTAAGTCAGAAAGAGAAAGACAAATACCATATGATATCATTTATATGTGGAATCTAAAATACAACACAAATGAACATATCTATGAAACAGACTCACAGACAGACAGAACAGACTTGTTGCCATGGGGGGTGGGGGTGGGGGAGGGAAAGATTGGGAGTTTGGGAGTGGCAGATGCAAACTATTATATACAGAATGGATTAAAAAAACAAGGTCCTACTGTGTAGCAGAGGGAACTATATTCAATATCCTGTGATAAACCATAATGGAAAAGAATATGAAAAAGAATACACACACACACAATACACGTATGTATAACTGAGTCACTTTGCTGTACAGCGGAAATTAACACTGTAAATCAACTATATGTCAATAAAATTTAAGAAAAAATAAAGACATGGATAGCAGCTAGACTGGTCATGGAAAGCCTTTTAAGGAGGTAACACTGTTAACTAGGACCTGAGAAATAAGAAGTAGCCAGTTGTAGAAAGAGTGAGGAAAGGGGGTCTCAATAAGAAAGAACTGCCTGTGAGGAGGGCCTGAGGCCAGGAAAAGCTTGTCATGTGTGAACCTGTTAGAAGAACTGAGTAGACAAGAGGAGCAAGAAGCATAAGTACAGAGCCGTAAGCTGGGGACAGATCATACAGGACCTTACCAACCATGGTAAGGAGGTTATTTGAAGTAAAGTAGGAGGCTGTTAATGGGTCTTAAGCAGAGCAGTGACACAATCTGATTCAGGTATTTCAAAGATCACACGACTGTGAGCCTCTTTCGTCTCCAAACCCCCATCGTTCACACTGAATGCACTTAATACATATTTGATGAATAAATAAGTCTGTTCCCTTATTTGACCCTTGATTTGCCTATCTGTAACAGGACCTTTGGACTTCCATCTGACACTTTTCCATCCAGGAAGCATGGTGTCCCACTGTTTACATCCCCCTACTGTAAAGAAAGTTATCAGAGAGGTATTTTAAGTTCTCAGAACCCCCCATCCTCACTGGAAGGGGCTTTGGTCTAAAGAAGAGCTGAAATATAACTTAGCAGACTTAACCAAGTAGTATTTCGGCTTTTAAATTAAATATCAGCACTGGATTTCCACTGGGAATCTGGCCCAGGCTTCTGGAAAGCAAGATCTGATCAACAACACAGGTCAGACCCCCAGGATGAGGCACAAGAGAAACTACGTTCAGGACCTGGGGGGGATGGCTTTGCATCATCATAAAGGAGAAAGTGATGGAGGAAAGAATGATGCTGTCCACACTCCCTTCCCCACAGTCTACCCTCTTTATCCAGGGAAGACCCAGCACTGAGGATCTTACAGGCATCTTCTGTTGAGGACCTAACCCACAGGCACCAAGATGTTAACTCCCAAAGCTGGGGGAGGAAAAGAAGGAAGGGGTTGGGGGAATCTCCTTTCCTGCTTTTTTCTTCTTGGCTGGGATTTTTTTGAACCTCAAATAAAGTCCATACGCCTTATCTCAGGACGCTAGGGTCTCCAAAATTTCCCCTAACATATTTAAAGTTTGAAAGCCTATTGCTTCCCTTCTCTTTCCCAGCCCACCTCACCCCCAACATGCCTTACACTGCAAGCAAACCTAAATACACTTTGCTCAAAAACTCTCTCCCCATTTTTATTTTCAGCTCTCAAATGTCAAAATTCTTAACACCCATCCTAGGCCTCAAGGTCTTCTGGCCCACCCTACTCTTCCTCTGCACTAGTGGGAAGGTCCATACCCTGCCCTGAGCACCCACTGCCCTGCATCTAGACCCTTCTCACATCCTGGCTGTTGTCCATCACATGCTAAGGTCAATTACATCCCACCATAGCGATCAGCTCCTTTAAGAGCCAGGAATACCAGTTCTCCCTCTTTGAATGCCCCGCAGGGTCAACCTCCCATTATTGGAAGAAGGAGAGAAAAGAGGCAGAGAGCAATACTAACTAGCATCTCATCTCAGTTTTATATTTGTTTATATAAATTTATTTATTTATTTATTGGCTGCGTTGGTTCTTCATTGCTGCACACAGGCCCTTCTCTAGTTATGATGAGTGGGGGCTACCCTTCGTTGCGGTGTGCGGGCTTCTCATTGAGGTGGCTTCTCTTGTTCAGGAGCATAGGCTCTAGGTGCACGGGCTTCAGTAGTTGCGGCACGTGGGCTTCAGTAGTTGTGGCACGTGAGCTCAGTAGTTGTGGCTCACGGACTCTAGAGCGCAGGCTCAGTAGTTGTGGCGCACAGGCTTAGTTGCTCCGCGGCATGTGGGATCTTCCTGGACCAGGGCTTGAACCCGTGTCCCCTGCATTGGCCCATGGATTCTTAACCACCGCGCCACCAGGCAAGTCCCTCATCTCATTTTTACAACAACCCTGCATGATAATTCTACTATCCACAGTTTTCTGATGAGAAAACCAAGGCTCGCAGAGGTTAAGCAAAAACCCCAATCCCCTAGGTCTTAAGCGTCCAAGCCCATCTAATTCTAATACTGGTGTCTCCCCAAGCCCCATTCAAGGCCACCCAAACAAAGCTTCTTCGCTTTTTAAGACTATCTGCCTCCCTTTCCCATCTGTAACACACTCTTCTCCTGCACTTACTGCAAAGATCATTTGTACCACATCTCACAGCTCTCCCCCAGCCCTTCCCTGAAATCTGGCGTTTCATGGCAGTGAGCTAGCTAAGCCTCCTGCAAACACTACAGGACTGGAGGGACTGTTTGGTTTCCAAGGGACCAGCTTGGACCAGAAGCACCAGAGTGCCGTACATCTGCCACAAGAGGGATGAGACATTTTGGTCTTCACTTGTTTGCAGATCTCATCTGGATCATTTCTCAGAGAAAGCAAATGTTATAGTCACCAGCAAAAAAGAGAAAAAAAACACAAAAAACTCGTTTTACCCCACTCTGCTGGTCCGAAGTGGTTACCGAGAGCAAGAAGTCTCCTTCTAGTTGACTACTGCCAAAAAATAAAGTCTCCTTTGCAAACGCTGAGAGACTTTTTGTGATCAGGCCCCTGGTCTCTTCTCCCTGCTGTTCCAGTCCACCCACAGCTGGGCTCTGACCACACAGAGGGCTGACATTGCCCCCATCCCAGGACCTTAACATGAAATTAAGGCTACACTCCTGGTGTTGTTTTCCTCTACCTAGAATCTATTCCCGTCTATGTTTCCTTGTGAGCTTCTCTCAACCTTTAAAATGTATCTCACCAACAACCCTCTCCTGAACCTTTTCTGAATCCCTGTGACTTTATTAGCAGAATGAATCACTTTCAAAAGTGATGAGAACACAGCACCTTGTACAAGACTCTAACCGTCATTCATACAACAGCTATATATGCATCACCTGCTTTGTACCAGGCGCTGTGTCTGGCCCTGGAGATATAGCAATGGATCAAAGAAATTAAACCCCTTTCTTCATGGGATTTACGATTGCCTCATCATATGAGGCTCCTCCAGTGCACTGTCTGTGTCTCCAGCAAAGAACACTTAATTCCCATCTTTATTTCTCGAGGACAAAGCATGGCACCCAGCACTTGGTAAGCATTCAACCATTGTCTTTATGTTCAGCTGGGGAAGACACATGTCATGACTAACGCTCACCAGGAAGTCAGGATGCCTGGCTCTGCCCCCAAACAACCGGCCTGATCTGAGACCAAAACCAATTCCCATTCTCAGAAATAATTCCCTTGCTGAAATTGAGAACCAGGGAGGAGATGCCCTCAGGGGTTACTCAGGGCAATACGCTTCCAATGAACTACATAATCCACAGTGTGTTTTTCATAGGAGAGAAAAATAAAATAAAAAGCTCTGGGCAGATCCTAACTGGATTTGGAGTCAGAATTACCAGGAAGTCTCAAGATCTTAGTCAGTTCCTTCTGATCCTAAGCCCAGGGCCTGGTGGCAACCTGATAGCCCATCTTCAAATCAACCCCGTTGATGTTGCTCTGAAACGAAGCCACTTCCCAACAGACCACAGCTCGGAGGTGCTTATTGGGGTTTCCTGCCATCCTGTGTGGCAGATACAGACACAGGTCTGTATCTCTATGCGGGGACAGAGGGTGCATGAGGCATGTCCAGAAGGTTTGACCCTTTCTGTGTTAAGAGTGTGACAGCGACCTTTCTTCCTGACACAAAATAGTTCTACACGTGCACGTGGTGTGAAGGAGAACTTGAAACCTCACCAATCCATCCTCCAGATAAAGACAGTTTCTCTCACAAAATAGGGGAGACAAAGGCATTTTGGTGGATTTTATGAAGAGAATAGGGAAAACCCCTTAGGTTCTTTTTTCATCACCTAGAAATGTCAGTCATTGTGACCTAAAGGTGGTCAATGACCGGAGGAACAGAACCATTTCATCACTATGTCTTAGGTCTTTGTATGGAAAGCCTCCTTTCAAGGTTGAAAAGAGGAAGAATGTCCAAGTGGGGAGTGATTGGACCTCCCGGCGTGAAACCCATGCCCTGATAATCACCCTCGAGAGACTTCTCACCACCTCCTGCTGCCAAGTCTACACTGGCCTCTGGGGGCGCTGTTTCCCCTGTAAACTTGCTAGCCCCAGTATGGGCACAGGACCCTGCCCGTAATTCTTTGTGCCACAACTGAAACAAGAGCTGGAACCTGCAACTCAGATTGATTAAAGACCTAGGAAAAACAAAAGGGAAATCAACTCAGAGGATCGTGTACAAGTTGAAAATCAGATCACTTGACTTAGCAGATTTGACTTGATCTCCCGACTCTGGGGCATCTCCATTCTAGCAGTGGGTTGGCCTC
Source organism: Kogia breviceps (assembly GCF_026419965.1). Taxonomy (NCBI): domain Eukaryota; kingdom Metazoa; phylum Chordata; class Mammalia; order Artiodactyla; family Physeteridae; genus Kogia; species Kogia breviceps. The sequence goes on from NC_081327.1 coordinate 38,312,540, forward strand.
CATGAAATCTCGGCATTCCAGGCACAAGAGAATGAGCCTCAGAGAAAAAGGCAAGAAAGCGTTCCCCTGTGCTGTCAAAGTCTTGCTTAGCAAGACCCAGTTTTCTAAGGAACAGAAGCTCCTGCTGGAGGCCTGCCTCCTGTAGGAGGGACCTTAGTCCTACTTTACGGCCTCAGGGTTGATCAGGTGAAAATTCAGCCCAATAAGGCCAACATCCTCCTTCCTGACAAGTGACAGATTCACGTGGTTTCAGAAGAGTTGTAGTTTGCTGTTTGTACATCCAACTGCTTGTTGGACGTTTCTTCCAGCTCCTCAAAGCCAACTCATGGTCACCTTCCTCCTGGACCCCCAGACTGACCCTCCTCTCACATCCCCCATTTAACACCAGCACCAGACACCCACAGGCAAACATATAAGCTCTCTGCCTTCTTTCCCTCAACCTTTCCATGCCCCCTCTTCACCAAGCCGTGGTGACATTATCCTGACAAGTCCCAGCTGTCCTTACTGTCCACCTCCACAGTTTTGTCCTCTTTCAGACCACTGTCTCCTCTTCCCCGAATTGCTGGAACATCCTCCTAACTGGTCCTCTTTACCCTGGATCCCTCCTTTACCAAGCACATGGCTCTTGGGATACAGTTCCCTGAAAACAGCTCAAGTCTTATTATTCCTCTGCCTCAAAACCTCCAGAAGCTTCCCATTGCCATAAAAACAAGGATTTTATTCTCAAGGGTTTTACCGAGTGTTCCACAAAGTATAATACAAAAAGAGCTTTTCTGAAAAATACACCTGGGAAACTAGATTAACACACTTGAAAAATGTGTTTAAATGCAGGACTTCTCAGTGCTTTTGATAAGATATTGATAGGTAAATTGATAAGTGTATTGAAGTTCCATGGGTGTAATATATTGGGCAACATTCCAAAAATTATTTTATCAACAAGTATTTTAGCAGTACTCTGTGGTAACTGTATTTAAAAATTCTTGTGTGTAATATGAAACACAAAGCCTATATTCTGGCATTTAATGTACGGTGTAATTTAACTCCATTTTTGTTTCTTCAATTTCATCCATGAACAATGCTTAGCTTATTGGGTTATTTTGTTTTGTCTTTTTTTTTTTTTAACATCTTTATTGGAGTATAATTGCTTTACAATGATGTGTTAGTTTCTGCTCTATAACAAAGTGAATCAGTTATACATATACATATATCCCCATATCTCCTCCCTCTTGCTTCTCCCTCCCTATCCCACCCCTCTAGGTGGTCACAAACCACCTAGCTGATCTCCCTGTGCTATGCAGCTGCTTCCCACTAGCTAGCTATTTTACATTTGGTAGTGTATATACGTCCACGCCACTCTCTTTGTCCCAGCTTACCCTTCCCCCTCCCCACATCCTCAAGTCCATTCTCTAGTAGGTCTGTGTCTTTATTCCCGTCTTACCCCTAGGTTCTTCATGACCTTTTTAGGGGGGTGGTTAATTATAAAATAAATGCATGGTTTTTTTATGAAGTTAAACAAGAAACTTTGTAAAGAATTTAACATTTATTTTTCTTCAAACTAGTGCCTTAAGATAGCAACACGATACCATTTTTATCATTCTGTTTCTTTTGCTTATAGACACAGAGACAAAGATATACAGGCTTCCTGATGCTTTTTCTTCTTCCTTTTTTCTTTTCACTAAAATAATCGTAGTATTTCATACATTATTCTGCAGCTTCTTTTTATTTCATTGACAGTGTTTTCCTGGACATCTTTCCAGATTAATGCACATTGATCTTTATCATTCACTGAAGTAGCTTTGCTACAGTACAAATGCACCAAAACACCCCAGTTTCTTCAATCATTCCCCTATTCATGGATTGCTAGCATTCTAGTTGTTTGCAGGGTATTTATTTTTTGTCTGTTTAACACATGCAATGCTACAATAAACATCCATAATTAAATACTTTCATTTTATTTCTGAAGGATTAGTGTCCCCAAAGTTGACCAAACTCATTATTTTTTAACCAAAAACTCATATTATTCACTTTTAGTAGCTCTTGGGTGTGATGAAAACCTACTGAAATGGTCAAGGGTAGATTCTAAACCCCTGGCTGGTGCCCATTATTCTAAATGCCAGATAAAATGACCTTCTGCCCTCTTGAAGTCAACTCTTAGGATGCCTTTCTGGACCCAGTGGGCAGATGGTCAGCCTCCTGGTTCATCACAGGACACTGGTCCCCAACCACCTCGTTCCTGCCTTTACTTACGCTCCACAATGATCCCTCCTCAGCTGGGTCTCAGTGACGCCTTCATTTAGAGAAGAACCGAAAGACATCGACCATGTGACCACAGCAGGAGATGATGCACAGGAGCACATGACTCAGAGACCGCTGTGCCCACAAAGTCCACGAGAAGGACTCAGGACGGAGCAGAGCTGACGTGGGGACGGGGGTTGCTCCCAACCTCTGCAGAGGCTGTGCATTGCACACGTGGACTCTGCCTGCAAACTGAATTCCAGTGGACCCCGTTCAGGGGAGTCAGTTCTGGGAGACATCAACCTTCCTTCCTCTCCTCCTCACCGTCTCTCCCCTTTGAAACCCATCCTGCTGACCAAGCTGCAAGTGATCCTACAAGTTACTCACACATTTTGTTCTCTTGGCCTCAGTTTCATCAACCATAAAATGGGAATCACAGTAACATCTCATAGGGATGTGAAGATTTAATAAGTATAATTTACTTCCCTTCAAATCAGTGCCCAGATGTAGCCAGATATAGATATAAATATAGATATAGATATTATACATATAAAGTGCTTAAAACAGTGGCCCATAGCCGTCTCCCAGGAAGCCTTAGCTCTTACTATTGGCTACACGCTCATCACCAGGCCAGGTCTCCCTGGAATGCTCCAGCCCGAGACACCATGGACCACTCTTTGCTCCCTACACATGGCGTGATGCCAAACCCCTGCACCTTTGCCCACGTCCCTGCCTCCCCTCAGACTGACCCTCTCCCAGTCCAATGCCTGCTTGCTCAAGTCCTTCTCCTCTTCAAAAGCTCACTTCAAATGGTACTCCCATTATAGAGCCTTTCGGGATTCTCATCTATTCTCCAACACCCCCAAAGCTTTCACTCTCCCATCTTGTTTTATAACCGCTCTCCTCCTTAGTCCAGTCATTTCCTGCCTTGCATTACAGTCATGTATGCCTTTGGCTTTCTCTCACTTGGAGGGCAAGTTCCTTGACAGCGTGGTTGAAATCCTTCCATTCCCTTTGCCGTCTGCCACAGTGACGGACGCACAGTGATAGTAAACACATACTGGCCAAGTGAATGTTTTCATCTTAGAAACTCTTTGCAGTGACAATGTCTCTGCCCATCTTTGAATTCCATCCCATTGCTGCATAAAAACTGAGGTGTCCTCTCAATGGGTAGAAGGGTGGGTAGGCCCACTGCACACTGGGGTCCACTGCAGTGCCTTGGGGAAGGCAGGATCGCCACAGCGTCATGAGAAGTGCGGGGCTCTGGCTGGATAACAGCGTGGATGCAGGGACAGATCACGCTGGCTCAGGGGGCATCTGAAGCTACAGCCCTCCGATGGGCACATGTCCACACACCTCACCAATTCGTCGTCACCTGTGCCAGAGCCCAAATTTTAATTTGAAGTGCAGTGTCTGACCCAACTGAAATGGAATACAGGGAAGGTCGAATCCTATTAAGTCATCAGACCATAAAGCAGAAAGGTATAAAGTTGACAAATTGCTTCTCCCAGAGGCAGCAGCTGTGAGACACTCAGCAAGGCTGGGCTCTGACCCCGGAAAGGGCCAACAGATGGCCACTCCTTTTTCCCAGAGCCTGGTCTCAAGGTGCAACATCCTTTCCCAGTCGAGGGGGCTTAAGTGTCTGATGAGTAAGGGTTTAGCACGGTTCCTTGTATTTTATTCAAATAGAACCTAGGTGTACCAGGTCAGGTCAGCCTACAGGATAGTTAAGTCCACAGTAACTCCTTAAAAAAGGATTTCTGCTGGTTGTGCACCAAGTTACAATTGCACAAGTCCCACCATCCTGCCCTTTCCCTCCCAGATAGTCCTGGGAGGAGCTGAGGGTGTCAATCATATGTTCCTGAGTTCTCGTGGCTCCAACGGAGTATGCACTCTACTCCTTTTTTATGCTCTGTCAGCCACCAAGGTGACTGTGTCCAGGAGGGGGGAGGTTAAGGAGGGAGGAAAATAGTGCGTACATTTTATCTGCATTATCCCACAGAATTCTCCCTACAACCATGTAATGTCGGTATTATGGCCCCCATCATAAAAATGAACAAAGAGAGGTCCAGCGAGGATAGTTACTTATCCAAGGTCAAGCAGGTCAAGCAGCTAGTAAAAAGTTAAGTTAGATACAAGGTTGAATCTTCCTGATTAAAGCTAACTTTTAGTCCATCACACAGCACACTTTTCTTGCTTCCTCCAAAGCCCCTACTCTAGTCCACAATTGCCTTCCTGAAATATAAAAAGCAGCAACCTCCCTCTAAGAAGTGTGCTTTACTTAAGTTTCCGTTCCGTTCTAGGACCTTTCAATGGACTTTACAACTTTCTAGAAACACCCTGCTAAGAGTTTTGTAAACAAAGCTATGCTGCTGGTCTCTGGCCTCAGTATTTCTCCAGGGCACCTGCCCATTTGACCCAGAGAGTTCCTGCTCTTAGACTCTGCTATGCTGGTGCCCACCCCCTACCCACCTCAGCTCTTAAATGTGGCTCCCAGTTCTCAACAGACCCCTTGGTCTGATGGGCTATTAGGAAAAGCTTTATCCTCTGAACTGCAACTGTTCTTGCTCAAATAGAATTTTGAAATGGGACTCATAGACCATAGGTAAGGGACACTTTTTCCTTCTACTTAAGCACGCTAGTGAACCTCTGTAAGTCTCAGTTTCCTCACCTGTCAAAGGGATAGTAATTGTTCCTCTTTCCTTGGACATAAAATGTCAGTGCTGTCCTATGCATATAAAGTGCTCAGAGTAGTAACCAGCACAGGATGCAAGCTCAGCGGACGTTAGCCCCATCCTCCTCCTCATCAGCCACTCTGCCACTGGGCTTCAGGTCTTTCTAGGGAGCCCATATTCCTCATGCAAAGGCTCTCATGGCAACCCATCCCGCTAGCTCTCCAAACGCTGGAATCCAATGGGTTGGGAAAACATTTTTTTTTTTTTCCTCAAATAACGTAGAGACAGAATTAGGGCCACCACTCTACTGACTGGGTCTTCCTCCCTTCCTGCTTCCTCAGCTACAGTTAGTTATAACCATTGGCAACTGCATCCATCCTTAACATCCATACTCATTAACTGGTTTTTTGATTAGATTGTTTACCTCTACCCAGGAGATTCCAAATCCTGACTTCTTTCAGGAGCATATCTTAATTTTCAAAGCATAAACTTAATAATAAAGAATAGTATTATAGGGCTTCCCTGGTGGCGCAGTGGTTGAGAGTCCGCCTGCCGATGCAGGGGACATGGGTTCGTGCCCTGGTCCAGGAGGATCCCACGTGCTGCAGAGCGGCTGGGCCCGTGAGCCATGGCCGCTAAGCCTGCGCGTCCAGAGCCTGTGCTCCGCAACGGGAGAGGCCACAACAGTGAGAAGCCCGCGTACCACAAATAATAATAATAATAATAAATTAATTTTAAAAAGAATAGTATTATAAGCATGACAAAGAAATCCAAAGCAGATCCCAGGATTACAATGGAAGTATTTGCATAATGCTGTGGAAGCACAGGGGAGGGTTAGCGCCGTTCTCTCTGAAAGAAGACTAACCTGATGCCATTCTACTCTTGGAACATGCCTCCCTCCTTCAAGTTGTGGCTCAAACTTCAGCTCCTTCGGGAAGCCATTCCAATGAACGATTTAAAATTTCAGGAAAATACAGCAAATTCCAAGGACTGAAAACAGGGTTACTGGGTTCCATCTAAACTTCCTCCTGACAGGTTGGGGAATACAGTGTGATCTGGGAAGTAACTAGATTTGGAATCTGCTGAGCCACACAAAAACAGGTGTTTCCCAGGAGTTCTCTTGAGCATGAAGAAGAGGAGGAATCTCGGAAACTCTTCAACCTTTTTGGCTGAAGCTTCTCAACATTTGGGAGGTCCTTACCCCAATCAATGGTCTTGGGAATTTCCAAGCAGACCACACTGTGATGCACCCCTCCTTCCACTGTAGGTCTTTTCATTTTGTATGTGGAGGGTGGAGAGTGGGGAGTGGGTTTTTATTTCTGGGGAAAGCTCAAAAAAAGGCTTGTCATTGGTAATCTGTTAAGTCAATTATCACATTCAACTAATGATTAGATACAAGAATAATTAGCCACCATTTCACCCAAGGGGCTGCTTTTCTTCAGAGACCAACAAGGGGCTTCTTAATTTTCCTAAATATTTTGCTATTAGTGCTTCATTTAATGCCAGAAGGCATCAAGAACAATGCCATTCCCCTTCTCACCTACACCACTCCCATGACTGCACGGGCACGAGAATTGTGACAGAGACGGAGGAAGGCACTGATCTTTGCTTAGTCAAACCTTCAACTTTCCTAACTGGATTTAGGAAGACGTGATTATCTTCATTCACTGTTCTCTCTACCGAATGTAAAAGGAGAGAGTCAGGACTCATGTCAGAGTTCCAGCTTTTCACACCATGGATCTAAACAATATTGCCTCTTATGAGCAAGTCTGGTTCTGTAGTACAAGCTCTGGTTATGAATGAATGATGACTCCTTCCCGCAGTAAGACAGTGACTCCAAGATTTGCATATCCAGCCAAAATCTGTATCCTGAGAATCAGTTATCACTGAACACCCCAGTGCACCAAGGTGTAAGTTTATCATCTCCCTCCCCATATCTTCTTCCCTCTGTGTCCCCATACTGGTGAAGAGGCCACCCAGCCTTGCACTTCAGAAACCTGTGCACCATCTTGCAATCCTCCTCCGCCTCATCTCCAAGTCTTACTGAGTCTATCTTCTTATAATCAATAATACGATCTTTTCTCCACCCCGACCTCTGTGACAGGGTTCAGCTCCTTATCACTTCATGCATGAATTCCTTGAATATCTCCTGCATGTGCCCCACCCCCAAGCTTGACCTGCCTCCTAAACTTTCCCTACTGCCCTAGTAATCTTTCTCCAATGTAAATCTCATTAAGTCACTACATTCTTTACCTTATTGCTCATTTCCCTTCAGGATCAATTTCAAGTTTCTTATACTTCCTGAAGAGCCTCCACAATCTGTATCTGGTCCTCCTCCTGGCCCCTGCCCTAAATGCACTCTATAATCTGTGGAAATATTTACATCCCTTCGTCATGAACATTCTTTTATTACTGTGATTTAGTGTCCCTGTGGCAAATGGCACAGAGAATGATTGGGTTTTATCTCTCAATCTGAGAATCACTGTCTTTTAGCTAGTGACATTAACTCATTCATAGAATTGGACATAAGTGTCCAAGTATATATAAGTAATTACAATACTGTGAATGAGTTAATTCATTCTCTGTTTGCTGCTCTTTCTGATTATTTCCTTATTCTTTGTTTCTTCTCTGACTTCTCTTGAATTGATTGAGGTTCTTCTGCCCTGCTTCCCCTGACCTGAATATTTAGTGGCTTAGGGATTGTACTCTAGGTCTATTTTTATAGTTGTTACTTTACACTTTTGATAAACATACTTGAACATGGATTATTCAGGACAATTTTAGGGACAATCAGCATGTATATTCTCCCTATAACAAGAGTCTCAGCATACTTTAAATTCCATCTGCCCCTTTATGCAGCACAAGCATGTTGCACTTGGAATCAGCTGAAGTATTTCAGTTAGAAAATTAATTTTTTTAAACATCAAAATAAGGTTTTTTCCTGGTTTATTTGTTCACAATTGTTTCTTTTATCCTACTTCCTTCTTCTTGGATTCCCCCCCCCCCCCCCCCGGCTCATAATTCTTTTCAAGGGATCTGCACATGGCAAATTGGCTAAATCTTTGCATATCAGTAAATCTGTGGATTTTACCCTTAAGCTTGAATAAACTTGATTGGATATAGCAATCCAGATTCAAAGTTAATTGTCTCCCTGACGTTTGAAAATATTGCTCCATTATCTGCTGTATCAATAGCTGCTGCTGAGAAGTCTGGTGTCAACCTGATTCACATCCCTTTATAGGTAATCAGCCCACCCAGCCCACTGTACCTCACTCCAGAAGCTTCTGGAATTTCCTTTAATGACCTAAAATTTCACCATATAGTGTCTTATATGGATTTAATTTTTCATTTATTTGTTCTGCTGACATCTAAGATTTGCCTTTCTGTCTACGAACTTATTAGATTCTTAAATCCTATGAAATCACCTTCTATTATGTGTTTGACATATTGCTGGGTACATTCTGCTCTTCAACTCATGTGCTGCTGTTTCTTCTTTCAACAATGTACTTTTTAATATCTTGCATCTCTAGTTATTCTGTCTGGGATTATTAAGAGCTGCCAAATTGAGTTCTAAAAAGTGTTCTTATTAAGTGGAAAAATGATGCTAAAATGAGTTGTTATCTGGATCGAATAGCTTTGAAACAAATGTGTCCAATTTCATAAATCTAGTTTTCACTCTAGAAGTTTGTGACAGACCTGAGAAATTCAGGATTTTAAATCCTCAGATGGAGCAAGAGAAGGCAAGGAAAGCATAGCTCTGGACAAATAACTGGCCACATAGTTCTGTGGTGGTCTTCCAAAGACCAATCACACCCTTGAAATCAAGGTACCTCTTGTGGTAGTGAAACTGCAGGACCCTGTGGGGCTCCTGGGCACAAAAGCCTTTCTATGCCCCCCATTTCTTATTTGTAGGGAATAGGCTCCAGCCTCCATGACCTTCCCTGAGTTCCAAAGGGCAGGTTCAAACAGTTGCTAATCAGGGAAGGAAGGGACTCCAAGACAAGGGAGGAGCAGTCAAAAAACTACAGTGCAGCCTTGGGACAGGATCCTGGTTCCACCTCAAGGGATACACATAACAATATCTTTGTGCTCTTCTGCAGAACTAAAACCCACAAGAAATGGAAGACTAACTACTTGATGAAGCATTCTTCATTCCAGAGAAAAAGTCACAATTTGATAACCTTGAGAACCTCAGAAGCTCATCAGGAGACCACCTGAGGCCAGATTAAAGGAATGCAGGCCCTGCACACACCCCAATCCTTATTAGCAACTCCACCCTTGAATCACTGCTATAAAACCCCTCACCAAATCTCCCCAGGGTGGGACACACAGTTTTGAGGGGCACAAGCCCTCTGTGTCCCCCTTTGCCTGGCAAAGCAATAAAACTATTCTTTCCTACTTCACCCAGAACTCTGTCTCCAAGATTTGATTTGGTACTGGTGCACAGAGGCAGTTTGAGCATCAGGAGGTGTACAAAAGTAAATGACTTAAACACACCCTAACAAAACAAAAACGACAGTGTCCCCATGGCATCTTTAATGCATCTACACCGCATCCATTTAAGTTGAATCAGTGCTTCCCAGTGTCACGTGATGCATGTGAGCCAGGGAGAGCACAAATCTGTCTTCGCTTTTGCTATTCTGTGACCCTGGGGTATTTATATTCTCAACTAAACTGTTTTATTGGCCTAGGGTATGCATTTAATACCTAGTTTCATACTGAAAACACGTAGATGGTGAATGACTTTGAGCTCCTTGAAAAAGCCATGAGCTCCAAATAACAAAGGCAGTGTGTTAGAAGATGTTGTTATTAACTCCCTAGACATCCTTCAGAGTGTCAAAAGCACCTTCCCAAGGAGCAGCGAGTTTTATATGGGTACAGATTCCCCAGATCTTGACATTCAATTTCAGGGTTTTAATTTACTCCAGACTCACACATCCTGTGCCCCATGAAAGACAATAGTCAACTGCAAGATCTCATCACCACCCTCCCCCCAAACTGTCTGAAACTCTGGAAACTCCAAGGGAAAGATGGAGAGATTTTGTCAGACCATTAGCACCCTATTTTCAGAGGTCCTCTGCAAGGCGGAAGTGGAAATACTTACCCGAGTCTGTGATCAAGTCCCTCAGCTATCAAAGACATGCATCTGGAAAGTTTATTACATATTAAAAAAAAATCCACCTGTTATAGTCCTGGCCTTCATAACCCTTTCTGGTCAAGGCATTACCCTTACCCTGATGAAACAGAAAAAGGTATAAACAAAGCCCCATGCTAGTTTTCTAACATAAAAGAAAGAGAAGGGAACTGATTAATTTAGTAAATCTAATGTTTACCACTTGGCTTCACTCACACACACACACACACACACAATTATAGATATAGAGAAAGTCACAGACACAGATATGGATGTTCATTTTCCCCTCAATATAATCCTTTGAGGTAGATGGATTATCTCATTATTGGATGTGCAAACCGAGGCACAGAGCAATAAAACCCTCAGGTAAGTGATAATGTATTCTCAGTTGTTATTTTTCCCCGTTGCTACTCAGGAACTAAATCTGTTTCATTCATCCCAGGATCCTCCTGCCTAGCAGAGAGTTTGGAACACAGTGGGTGGTCAGTGAAATTTGAACCCCTGTCTCTAAAGCCTGTCATTCTTCATTATAACTTGTATTACTGCCACATCAACACCAGCTCATTTACTCAGTGAAATTTCACTGACTACCTCCTATGTGCCAGACCCTTTGTTAGGCAGAGTGATACAGGAATGAATGAAACAGAAATAGTCTCTGACCATATCTAATGGGATAAATAACAAGAATTCATTATTAGTTGAGTGCTAAAAACAAACAAAAAAAAATTGGGAAAGGTTGCTGCAAAGGAGATGACCTTCAGAAGTGGGAGAGGAGTGGGTGGGTGATATCCCACCTTACATTAGAGATCAGGACTAGGGAAATCCTATCTCTCAGGAGGTCATCATGACCTTCTGTCATATCCACACACCTCATACCACATGGTCAAGCTTTGTTACCTTTGGAGCACACACACACCAAATACTGCATTTCCTAGAATCTGGCATTGCCAGATTTAGCAAATTAAAACACGGGATTCCCAGTTCAGTTTGATTTTCAGATAAGCAATGACTTTGTACTATAAGTATATCTCAAATATTACATGGGATATACTTACACTAAAATATTTTTGTTTATCTGAAATTCAGAATTAACTAGGTGTCTTATACTTTCTCTCTCAAACTCACTAGAGAATCATTCAATCATTTTAAACGTAAATGGAATAAAATGTAGACATAGAGTTATTTGATTGGGTATTAATTACTGAGAAGAGTAAACTTTCAAAGAAGAAAGCAATGTCTGCATAACCTCTTTATCTGTCATGATTAATGCAGCTGATGAAGACAGCAGGACAGCAAGCCTTGTACAAACACTCCATATCCACTATGGCTGTTTATTTTCATTACTGCTGGGGGTGTGCTCATTAATCCATTATGCCAAAATCAAATGAACCTTATTATTTTCCAGGTACTGTATGTACACGATCTCTCTCAATCCTTCCAGCACGCTTATGAGAAAAATATTATCATCCTGAGGTTACAAATGAGGAAACTGAGGCTGAGCGGTGAGAGAATCTGTGTTTTAACCTAATTCACCCCTCATTCCAAGTCCTGTGGCTTCTCCATCATAATAAGTGCAAGCACAGGGTGTCTGGGTTCTAATTTAAATCCTTACCATAAAGGAAGGAAAATGAATTCAAGATAGATAATTCTAATTAAGCAGTGCTAAATATATCTAGCGTATTTTTGCAGTAAGATTCTCTTTGCTGTATGTGGTTACTTGTGACAGGTCACCCACCTATCTTCTTTGCAGGCATAAATAACTCAAGCATTTGCAAGGAGGTGTGGAAAACTGTGGAAAGAACAAAGGAAGTTTGGTATAGAAATGCCACATTTGCCAGAATAAACGGGAGCCAAAAACAGCAATGGATTGCAGGCTTTAGACTCTGCCCTATTGACCCAAGACAAAGAGACGCAAGAGGGAAGAGATATGAGAACATATGTATATGTATAACTGATTCACTTTGTTGTAAAGCAGAAACTAACACACCATTGTAAAGCAATTATACTCCAATAAAGATGTTAAAAAAAAAAAAAAAAAAGAGGGGATGGGACTGGGACGGAGGGAATGAACCCAATACCGCTGCCCTTAGGTGTAGTGAGTAGGTACCACTGCGAGGTGGAAAGGGACTCAAGTTGTCTGGGACACTCCTTAAGCTCCTTGCCCTCCAGTATAATGTTGGTCCATCAGCTAAACATTAAGGGTGACAACGCCTGTGAAGTCCTGGGTTGTTCATCCAGTAACCGGAAGTCCCCAGACAGGGAGAAGGTGTCACACAGAGTGAAGGACAGTCGCAACAGCCTGCAAAGCTCTTCTTCTGGGTAAATGTGAGTAATAAAAATAACAACAAAACTGACATCCCCAGTGTATAATTTCCAGAGCTCCCTGTAGTGTATGATAGTCATAATTAATGCTCATTTTGCAGCTGAGGTCCCAGAAGACCTGAGAGGTTGGTTAAGCTATTCTCCCAGTTTCAGAGCACACCGCAGGAGAGCTGGAAACAGAAGGCGGGTCCACAGCGCGCACCAGAGGTGCTGGATCTCATGCTATGAAAGGCCTCTCATCCATCTGACTGTCCATGTTTTCTACCTTCTCTGTCATTGCTAGAGATGAACCTATCTGAGGCCAATTTCCCCACTTGCACAAAAGCCTATGCTCCTTTTCCCACCCAAAGACATCATTCCAAATATTAAGTCCTCCAGTCGTGCCTTTGCTCCTTGATCATCCTCACCCACATGCTGCCTATGTACAACCATTCATGCACATACACACGTGGATACATACACATAAACAGAGAGGGCTTCTCTCTCCCCATCTCACTCCAGTGCTGCCCCATTTCTCTATTCCTTTAACATAAAAAAAGGATGGATCGCTAAGTGGATATACAATTGGATGAACAGACATGAGAAGGCAAATCTATTAAAAGGTTAAGTATCGAATCTAGGTGGGGGAGCATATGGGTATTTACTGTACTCTTCTTTCAACCTTTCTGAACATTTGAAAATTTTCAAAGTAAAATATGGGGGAGGGGGAAACTGTCTCTATTTTCTTTCAACTCCTTTCCTCCTATTATCTTCTGAAACCACCCCAGTAAGACTTTCACCACCACTATCCACCAGTTCCTATCACAGTCACCCATGACCTTCACATTGCTGAATGCAGTGGTCTGTCCCCAACCCTCTTACTTGACCTGTTGGCAGTGTTGGACTCTCTCCTTCTTCTACCACTTTCTCCCCACCCCCACTCAGTTTCCGGGATGTCACTATTTTCCCTATAGGTCATTGGCTTCTCCTTCTTAGTCTCTTTACCTGTGTTTTTCCTCACCTTCCCAACAGCTCAACAGTAGTGAGCCTCAGGACTTATTCCTTAGACTTCTATTCATACTCCTATGCTGAGTTCGCCCAGTCTCGTGGCTCTAAGTGATATCTGTGTAGATGACTTCCAAATATATGTCTTTAACCCAGACCTTGCTCCTGAACTCTGGACTCCTATGTCCAGCTGCCTATTCTATATCTGTATCATCCCAATCTTAAAACGTCCAAAGTCAAACTCCTGGTTTTATACCAGCACCCCCAGTCTCACCCAAATCTGCTTATCACCCTGTGAACAAGCCCAACTTAGCCACCTGGAGGACGAGAGGCCATGTAGAGCCAAGGCATTCTGTCAACTGCCAGACATCCGAGTGAGGCCATCCCAGATCAGCAAGTCACCAGCCGAGAGACCAGCCATGGTGGATGTATGTGCGGTCTCAGGAGAGATGAGCTGAGTCAGCCAAGCCAACTCACAGAATTATGAGACCAATAAAAGGCTGTTTCTTTAAGCCATTAAGACTTGGGATGGTTTGTTCTTGATGAAAAATTCCAGAATACCTAAATTATTCTAGAAAGTATGTGTAATTTTAAGTAGAAAGAATCACTCTTGAAGAAAATTACCTAATTCTTTAAATGCATGAATTGGGAGCTGGTCTTGTCTTCTGCCCTTACTTTCTTGAATAGGGTCCCTTAAACTGCCCCAATTTTCTCACCTTGGAAAGTTTTCATGGTAGGACAGCTTCTTTCAACTATCTTTGAGATTCTTGGGTGGAGCCTTATGCATGCTTCCTCTAGGATGTGAAGACACCTGAGTTGATACACACTACCTTCTCAGTGAAACTGCAGGCAGGTCTATACAAAAATGTCCTCTGTTTCTTAGTTTAATGCCATGTAATAGTCCCTGGATTTTAAAGCTGATCAGTATGGTCTACATGGCAAACACTCCTCCATTTTGTATTGAGTAACTTTTGAGATCGAATCAAAACATGCTGAATTATTAAAAACTTAATTTTTGACTCTGGCCTGAATGCCAATCTGTTTTCAAAATTTATTATATTTCTAAAATTTTTCCTTAAATTTTATTAGGAAGCCATGGAGATGTACCAATTTTGCCCTCGATCCTTTAGAGTGGTCCAAGGACTTCGCAACCACATAGGCCCCAAATCTGACCCAGGACAGTTACATCTGACTTAACAAAATATTGCTAATGAATCAGCAGCCTGAGTGGATTGCTGGAGGAAAATAAAGATACTGAAGGGCCTACTAAACCCTAAAGATAACTACTTCCACACCTTTTCTTCTTCTCATTCGCTTGGCTCCCTTCTATATTCGATCACATGTAGGTATCTAGGCCCACAGACCCCCTGCCTGAACCCCTCCCACCTAGCCTCATTTACATGATTCCCGTCTGTGCCCTCACACCTCACTCTCTGACATCCGGTCAGCTCGTAATGTATGGCGTCGCCCTTGTGAGTATATCAGCCTTCTGCCCTACTAGACTGATATTCCTTGAGGTCAAGCACTAAGTCTTATTTATATCTGCATGTCTTATACCCAGCACAGGATTTGACATAATGCTGGTGCTCCAAATAGGGCTGTTGATCGAATGAAATAAATAGCCTCATGTCTCCTTATCAAGTATAAATCTCCCCCGAGAAGCTTCAGGACTGATGACAATTGTACAAGTGTTTGTTACCATCATCATCATCATCATGATCACTCGCTTCATTTCGATAGCTGTGCTTCCTGGATTTCATTTGTTTCCCAATCTTTATTATCTCGGAAGCGGTGGAAGGCTGGGCAGAAATCCAGGCCTCCTGGCTCAGAGTCAGTTAATCCTTCTTCACAACATGATTACCGTTAGCCTGATGGAAACCCAGAGAGGTCATCAAAGCCAAAGTGGCAGAGAGAAGTCTAGAATAGCACGTCAGAGCCACTGCCCCCACGAATGAGCGGGAAGAACGTTACCATTCAGAAAACAATAACTCTGTCCTGCCCTTGTACTCGTCAATCTGTTCCACCTCTTTAAAAAAAAAAACAAGGGCTTCCCTGGTGGCGCAGTGGTTGAGAATCCGCCTGCCGATGCAGGGGACACGGGTTTGTGCCCTGGTCCGGGAGGATCTCACATGCCGCAGAGCAGCTGGGCCCGTGAGCCATGGCCGCTGAGCCTGCGCGTCCGGAGCCTGTGCTCCGCAACGGGAGAGGCCACAACAGTGAGAGGCCCGCGTACTGCAAAAAAAATAAAAAAATAAAAAACAAAACAAAACAAAACCCCAGACTTTAGTTTTCCAAGCAGTTTTAAGTTCATGGCAAAATTAAGAGGAAGGTACAAGAGATTTCCGCATATCCCCTGGCCCCATACACACCTAGCCTCCGCCCATTATCAACAGCCCCACCAGAGCGGTACATTTGTTACAACTGATGAACCTACACTGACACGTCATTATCACCCAAAGTCCATAATTCACATCAGGGTTTACTCTTGGTGTTGTACATTCTATGGGTCTAAACTATGTTGAATGACATGTATTCATCATTGTAGAATCAGAGAGAGTAGTTTCGCTGCCCTAAAACTGCTCTGCACTTTGCCTATTCATCTCCCTCCCCAGCCCCTGGCAACCGCTAATCTTCCTGTCTCCATAGTTTTGCCTTTTCCAGAATGTCAGATAGTTGAAATCATACAGTATGTAGCCTTTTCAGATTTGCTTCTATCATTTAATAACATGCATTTAAGTTGCCTCCATTCCTATTCATGGCTTAATAGCTCATTTCTTTTTAGCGCTGGATAATATGCCATCGACTGGATCTACCACGGATTAGTTATCTATACGTACTGAAGGACATCTTGGTTGCTTCCAAGTGTTGGCAATTATGAATAAAGCTGCTATAAACATCCGCGTGCAGGGCTCTGTGTAGATAAAATTTCTTTACTCCTTTGGATAAATATCAAGGAGTGTAACTGCTGGATCATATAAGAGTATGTGTAGTTTTGTAGGAAACAGCCAAACTGTCTTCCAAAGTGGCTGTACCGATTTGCATGTTTCACTTCTTTTTAATTCTTACAACAACACTATGAGATCAGGAATAGTTTTACAGATGAGAAGACGGAGCTGCAGTGAATTTTCTAGGCAAGGCAGTGAAGATGAGACTCACCACTCACCACCCTTCAAACTAACCTGCCATCCCAGATGTTCTACAGCTCTTCCTACATAGCTTTAAAAAGCTGCCCACAGCCCTATCTCCAGGTAGAAGAGAAAATCTATGACCTCCATTAACATGGTCAACTGTATTGGAGGCGGGGTAAAGAGGAGAACGCTGTCAGGAAAAACAAACAAACAGAAAACGACGCCTCTTGAGGACCGAACGGCCCTTTAAGTCGGAAGGAGGACTTAAGCGACATGCTTTGTGAATATGAATCTGTCCTTATCCAAAGTGTCTGAGCCCTGGAAAGTTTAAATATGTGTGTGTGACTCTCCCAGCCCATGGGTTTCGTAGGCAGTCTGAGAGCTTGGAGGATTTTGGAGGCGGATACCTCAGAGGTGTTGCATGGGACACCCAAATGGCGCACGGAACACACTTAGACTAAAAAATGTCCTTTATCTGAAATTCAAATTTAACTGGGTGTCTGGTTTTTTGTTTGTTTGTTTTACTATATCTGGCAGCCTTACAAAGGTCTCACATTTTGGCAGTGAGGAAGACTGGTCCTCCAGTGTCATGGACCGGAACTGTGACCCACGTTCATGCCTGTATCCCCCTTAGCGAGGAGGGTAGAACGTCCATGCATGACTTCAATCACTGTGGATAATCGGAGCCTCCCGAAGCACAGGGTCATGGGTATAAAGTAGGGCTTGTGAGCCACAGGGACGGAAGATGGGATCTAGGAAGGCAACCAGCAGTGTCAGCCCCAGGACCAGCATCGTTCCATGGTTCCATGGCTCGCACCCTCTTTTCCAGTCCCAGCCAAGCACACAAGTTCTTAGGATTTAGGCTGAAGCACCTACAGAAGGACTTGGATACATGAAGCGAGGAAACGTCTAGTCTGCTTTATTCTTTACTTATTTTCGGCACGTCCTTCAGCAACCACTTCCTGTCCCTCACTTCCTTCAAGACAACGCCTCAGAGGTCATGCTGTAGAAAGTGAGCTGCCCCGCCTTGCTGAGCGATGGCTCCAGCTCTGCATCACGTGTACCTTTGGGCAAGAAGCCTCCTCTCCCCAGGCCTCCGTCTACTCCCTCGTGAAAGGGGAGTGTTACTATAAAGGAGGAAAGTCCCTTCTCCCTCTGTCTGTTAGCGAAGTCGCCTTCTGGCTCCTCCCACCTACACTGGCTTCGGCATCTCTTAACAGTCACTCTTTCTTTCATTCTTTTCTTTCTTCTCCATCTTCTTCAGAGTTCTAAGAAGTGTCAGCTATATCCTGGGCACTATTTGGCAGGTGCTGCTGATAAAAGATAAATAGAATGTGTTTCCCGCAGCCATCCCTGAGCTCACAATGCAAGAGAAGAGACAGACATGCACACAGCTAAGTGCCACTCAAGGTGGGAATGGCCCTGCAGTTATAAAGAAAGTATTAGAGGACGGAGGGAGCGAGCACCCCTGTGTAAGGGAATCTGGGAAGAGTTTAGAGATGAACTGGGTCTGGAAAGGTAAGTAGGGCTTTACCATTCAGGTGAGGCGCCTGGTGTGTTCAGGGAGCAGTTAGAGCTTCATTTGGATGAGGGAAGTTTCCATGATAATGACTGATGGTGAAAAGAGGGGGAGAGACTGCTTCCATAGCAATGGGGATAAAAGAGCAGGGTGAATCCATCAGCTGAGGTGAGCATCTAGAAGACAATTATTCCTAATGCATCAATTCTTACAATGCCTTTCCTGGCAACATTAATTCACTGTAGGTGATATTGAAGCCTCTGAGAAAAATAGGGCTGCCAGCCAGGCATCTCCTAGCGATGTGATGCAAGATCCTGGAGCAGGGCTTAAATGCAATGAGAACGTGGCGCACTTCGAGGCATTTGCCTCATTTGTAACATGGGTCCCAGCAGAGCGGACATGTTCCACAAGCAGTTCCTGTCTTTCCATCTCATGGTGTTTTATCACGTCCTCAACATAAATGAGGCGCCTAGAAGGATGAGTGGTGGCTTTCCGGTTGAAAATCAGTGTCTATTCCTTTTAGATGGAAGCTGATATCTCAGTTTTTAAGGGTGACATGCCATTACAGAGATGCATTGAAAGGTTAAAATTCGAGCACACTCTTAAACATTCTAAGTGGCACACGAGCTAGAAAGGAGCTCTCATTAGTTGTAATGGCTCTTCTACCTTGAAATGCGGGAGAAGGACACACACTGAGAGAAAATATAACAACACGTGTTGGGTAAATAAACACACTCGCAAAGAAATCGAACAGACTGGGTTTCATTCAGTTTCAAAATGGCGCAGCCCTGTGCGTCTCTGGAAAAAGGGAGCCGAGCCAAAATGTAGAGCCATGATGTAGACGGAGCTCAGATTTGTTACACGTCTCCTTTCAAAAATGGCCATGGCCAAAATGCTGGTGTATAAGCTAAAATAGCAATTACTGATGAACACTTCAACAGCGCAGGATTAAGAGATTTCGTCTGGTGACTTTTATATACCTCAGATGATATACTATTACAATGATTCTCTTATTAACAAGAAGAAGTCGATGACTAAGTAGGTTGCTATGAAACGGGTCCAGGAATTTACACAGTTTGGTGAATGAATAGTTTTGTAGGGGGAAAAAATGAAGAAACTGGTAAGAAGAAAAATTAAAACAGTAGAAGATAATAATTTTTAGTAAGTCAATAACTCTAAAATAATGTCTGGGTGTGTAACATACATTTTTTGTTGTGTTGATATTTGAGAGGGAGCAAGTATTTGATCCTCAGCTTTTGCTATTCTGAGTATAATTGGATCTATGTACTCTTTGGAAAGTAAAGAAAGGAGATATGAAAAAAAAAAAAATGGCCATAGCACTGTGCAAGAGCATTGGGAGGGCAGTCAGATTTTCAGCAAGGGCCATTTAGTTATCTTTATCATCATCCTATAATCATGGGCAGTATCTGGGAATGACATTCACCGAGCTTGAGAGATCTAAGAGTCTTCCTTGCAAAAGCCTCCCCAAATGAATGGACATTATAATCTCCACTTTGAGTTAAGGACACAGAGAGATGGCTAAACATCATCTAGAGAGTGAGAGTACCACAGTAAATCCAGGTTTTCATGAAACCAAATGGAACATCTTTCTGCTGAAGCCCAGAGAAAGTAAATGACTTACTCAAGTTCACTAGACCCTGAAAGGGGTTGGAATTTGAACCAAGAACCTCATTTTTCTCGCTAAATTCAGATTGTGCCCTTTCAGTATGCTGAGAATAGTTTCCTCTCTCCAACCTCTTGACCCACTTTAAACTTTGTCAACTTTCCTTCAACAGGCATCGTCTCTGGTATTGCTGCTCTCTGTCTGAAAGGGAGTAACTTGATAACCTTTAAAAGCTTTCTTTAGAGGGAAAAAAAAAAAAACAACCCAGCTATACTCCTGCGGCAATCCTCAAGGCTCGGCATGCCTCTGAGCTGGCTTCCGTGGCCTCCCTTGTACCTTGGGCTTTGGTAACAAACTCTCTTTGAGGGCAGGGTGAGAAATGGTAATTCAGCCACTCACAGGGGCGACAGAAGGCAAGCCTGTAAGGTTTCCAGACAGCCAGCAGGCACAGGCCACGTTTTCAATGGATATGAACAAAAGAGTTAAGAGTCATTTTCCCCATGTGGCCCTTATGTGAGCCTGCCTGAGACAGAAAGGGAGGAGGACAGGGAGAGAGAAGGGGAGAGAGAAGGAGAGATTTTACCAGGAGCAGGGAATCATCAGTTCAGGCTTTTCCAAAAATAAATTTAACTTTTGGGCAGAATCTTGGTTTCCAAGTAGGCTTACAGAATCTCCATTTTTCTCATTTCAGAGCTGCCTATTGCATCCAGCATTTCTACAAATATTTCTTTGTAGAAAAGTAGCAGTGTAAGAACAAAGAGGCACCATAAAATAGAAATTGGGACACAACACATTCTCTTCCAAAAAGCAGTATATCAAAGGCGTGGTTCTGACCCACGGAGGGGAAGAATTCCCTAGGTGAGGTGTGGTTTGAGTTTTTCCTGCCCACCTGCATGCCACAAGCTGAGAAAATATAAAAACACAGTACAATCTTCAACACTCTGTATGTACAAGGAAGAACTGGCCAAAACTATAAGAGTCATCCCCATGGATGGGTGGGATGTCAGGACCCAATGGCCCAAAGCTCTGACCCCATTTTGCCATTTCCCTGCGGGTAACTCAGTTTGCTACCCACTGACCTCATTACAGCACACTCTGGGGCATGGTGTCCTGCTTCCCACCTAAGACCTGAGTCTGGGCTTCCATATTTTCCTTTGTTTCCTTTAGCATAATTAAAGGAGAAGATTTTACTGAACTCTAAGGGAGAAAGGATTGAAAATAAATTCAGTGAACATAAAGGCCATAAAGATGGGTGTAGTTGGGGGGAGGGGGAATCTACCCTTCAATCTTCATGTTTCTTTCCTGTAAAACTCCTTTAAGCTATAAGACTCATATTTAGACACAAAAGAAGACCTCCAACCAACTTCCAACTTGAAGCTCATCAGTTAAAACCTGGATGCAGAGGACATGGGGACGGGGAAGGTTAAGCGGGGACAAAGTGAGAGAGTGGCATGGACATATATACACTAACAAATGTAAAACTGATAGCTAGTGGGAAGCAGCCGCATAGCACAGGGAGATCAGCTCTGCGCTTTGTGTCCACCTAGAGGGGTGGGATAGGGAGGATGGGAGAGAGACGCAAGATGGAGGAGATATGGGGATATATGTATAAGTATAGCTGATTCACTTTGTTATACAGTAGAAACTAACACATCATTGTAAAGCAATTATACTCCAACAAAGATGTTAAAAAAAAAAACCAAGAAAACCTGGGTGCATGCTTATATATACCATGGAGTATTATTCAACCTTAAAAAAGAAGGAAATTCTGACACATGCTACAACACGGATGAAACTTGAGAACATTATGCTAAGTAAAATAAGCCATTCATAAAAAGACAAAACTGCATGATTCCACTTACAGGTGCTGCCTGGAGTAATCAAATTCACAGACACAGAAAGTACAATGGTGGTTACCACGGGCTGGGAAAAAGGGGAAAAGGGGTAGTTATTTAACAGGTAGAAAGTTTCAGTTTTGCAAGATGAAAAGACTTCTGGAGAAGAATGGTGGTGATGGTTGCACAGCAATGTGAATGTACTTATACCACTGAACTTTACACTCAAAAATGGTTAAGATGGTAAATTTTATGTTATATGTATTTTACCACAGTAAAATCTTTTTTTTAAACCTGGGTTACAGCTAACATCATACTCAAAGGTAAAAAGATGAAAGCTTTTCTTCTAAGGTCAAGAACAAGACAAGGATGCCCACTCTTGACACTTTTATTCAATATAATATTGGAAGTCCCAGCCAGTGAAATTGGACAAGAAAAAGAAATAAAAGTCACCCAAATTGGAAGAAAAGTAAAACTATCACTATTTGCAGATGACATGATATTATATACAGAAAACCCTAAATACTCCACGAAAAGGTGTTAGAACTAATAAACAAATTCAGTAAATTTGTAGGATATAAAACAAACATTAAAATCTGTGGCATTTCTATTCACTAACAACAAACTATCAGTAAGAGAAATGAAGAAAACAATCCCATTTACAATTGCATCAGAAAGAATATAATACCTAGGAATAAATTTAACCAAATAGGTGAAAGACCTGTATGTACAATGAAAACTATATAACATTGATGAAACAAATTGAAGACGACACAAATAAATGGAAAGATATTCCATGCCCCTGGATTGGAAAAATTAATATTGTTAAAATGTCCAGGACTTCCCTGGTGGCTCAGTGGTTAAGAATCTGCCTGCTAATGCAGGGAACACGGGTTTGAGCCCTGGTCTCAGAAGATCCCACGAGCCACAGAGCCACTCAGCCTGTACACCACAACTAACGAGCCTGCTCTCTAGAGCCCATGAGCCACAACTACTGAGCCCATGCACCACAACTACTGAAGCCCGTGTGCCTAGAGCCCGTGCTCCACAACAAGAGAAGCCACTGCGATGAGAAGCCCGCACACAACAATGAAGAGTAGCTCCTGCTCGCCGCAACTAGAGAAAGCTCACATGCAATAATGAAGACCCAATGCAGCCAAAAAATAATTAATTAAAAAGAAATGTCCATACGACCCAAAGCAATCTAGAGTCCCATTAAAATTCCAATGGCATTTTTCATAGAAATAAACAATCTTAAAATTTATATGGCATCACAAAAGACCCCAAATAAGCCAAAGCAATGTTGAGAAAAAAGTACAAAGCTGGAGGCATCCCTCTCTCTTATTTCAAATTATATTACAAAGCTATTAAAATCAGAACAGTATGGTATTGGCATAGAAAACTGACACTTAGATCAATGGAACAGAACAGAGAACCCAAAAATAAACCCATGCATGTATAGTCAACTAATTTATGACAAAGACTCAGGCTAGAAAGTGGGCAAATAAAACTATGTGGCTATGAGTTTCTAATTGAATTCTGCTTCCTATCTAAATGGAATTAAAAGGCTATTGTTTTGCCTACATTCTCAACAACTCATTTAATTCCCATATTAGTCTATCCTTCTGAAACACCCACCCTGGCAGTCCCCAATCCTGGCTCATCAGAAGCATCACTCCGGCTCCCCTACAGCCACACATCAATGTGAAGTTCTGAGTGGAGCTGAGGAGAAAGAGATTTTGGTGTCATAAGTGTGTAGGTAGATGGTGGAAGAAGCCCGTAGGCTTCCAGAGGTTGTTCCAGCAAAAGACAGTGCGACCAGAGGAATGATGATGAAAACTTGAAGACCATCAACACCCAAGGGAACGGGCAGAGAAGTAGAAGGACCAGAAGAGGGATGGGTCACCAGATTCACAGGAGAAAGGGGCTGGGAGAAGAATCTCATAGTCAACAGCATCTAATGTAGGATAAGAAGTGGTGAGTCATTAGGATGTGACACTTAGGGGGTCCCCTGGTATTTTTAGAAAACCGTTTCCATAGAGTTGGGTGGTAAAAGTGATAGTGACACAAGAATAGAATATGATGGGGCAAATAAATGCAGATAGTTCTTTTAAGATGATTGACTGGGAAGTGAATGAGGCAAGGAGAGAAGTCTCAAAGGGAGGTAGGTAGATGCAAGGCTGGGAGGTTGCGAAGGTGCTATCTGTTGTTGAACGTGAGTTGGAGTTGAGTACTTTTGTAGGCTGTGGTCAGAATGATTTGGAGAGAGGGGGAGAGAGAGAGATTGAGATTCAAGATGCAAGAAGCAGAAGAGTGGCCAGAGAAGGGAAGATCCTAGAGTTGTGATAGATGGGAGCCAGAACCAGACAAGAGGGCATGCCCTACATGGGAGGAAAAACCCTTTTACAAAGGAAACGCAGACCAGGCTCAATGCCTCCTCTTCCACAGAGCCCCCATGCAGACCCAGCCTACCTAATGCCAGGCCCCTTCCTCACCGTGGCAGGGCCTGGTGCAGAGCAATTACTTCTAGCCAACAGGATAGAGAGGCTATGTCTCACGAGACTCGGCAATGGTCTCTGTGTGGAACCCTGAGGGCGGAGCCAGCTCCGCGTGGGCATGGCCAGCAGGGGCTCTGCCCAGGGATGGCTGCTGCTCTCTGATTCTCCGTCTTTGCCTCCCTCCTCCCCACTTAACCCCCATCCTCTGATGTCTTGCGCATTTCTCTTCCAGAGGACAGAGACCCTGGGGCGTTCTGTAATGTGCTGGGAAAATCCAGAGCCCTTTGTGAAAAGGCAGCCCGAGCCTTTCTTCTTCACCACGGGAGACCTGAGCAGTGCTCAGCCAGGAGGTGGGAAGGGCTGGCTCATCTTCCTCCTTCCCTCCCCTCCCCTGTCCCCCAACCCCCCAACCGGCATTTTTCTGGAAGCACGAATGGTGCCTCAGTCCATGCGGTGCCCAACCATGAAGTGAGGCCCATTTCCCTGAAGAAGCCAGCAGTCACCTGCTTCGCAGGAGACGGGAGAAATGGAACACTTTGCAGAGAGCCGGAGGACGGAGGCATCCTGTCTGCCGGCTGCCGCCCTGCCCACCCCTCTCCACCGCCCCACTCAGGGGCTGACGGACCCAACTGAGAGGCTCAGCCCAGCCCACGGAAGAAGGGCAGGCCCCCCACCTGGGGCTGACTTCCCCACTTGTCCTCTCTCTTCAGGGGGGCTTCACTCCCTGCAGGGGGGTGCAGACCCCAGGCCTCCTCCTGAGAACTAGGCTTCTGCCTCATTCCAAAAGCAGCCCCACCCCGTGTCCCAGACTGACTGAGTCTTGGGATAACTGCGTCCCTAAGAGATAAAGCTGTCGCTACCCTCACCTTGACTGTCCCCCCTGCGGGACATGCACTCTGCTCCCAGGCGCCCGTCTCGTTCATGAGTCCCCGCTCCACTGCCTCAGTTCCAAAGCAGAGACAGCAGTCGCCTCCCTCATTTGCCCTGCCACCGCCAGGACACCTGGAGGAGACCTCCCAGGGCTGCTCCCTCACCTGGGCCCCGCCACCATTTGCCTCACTGACCAGCCTTTCTCATTCCACAGTGGCCTCAGTTTCCTCCACTGTCAAATAGGCACAATGACAGCACCCACTTTACAGGGTGGTGTGAGGCTTCGGCGAGATGGAGAGGTAGCGCGTGCCTCCGACACCCACACCTGACCACTGCCCATGTCTTGCTCTGGTCTTTGAAAGCACCTCTGGCAGCCTCTGCTCCCAGCCGGCGGCTCCTACCTCAGTCTCGGCGTGCACCAAGGAACCCGCAAGACGGTGTCCAGCTGGGAAACAGGCAGGCCAGCATAGATTCGAGTCCAGACAGACCCAAGTTTGAATCTAGACTCCAGTATAATCTGTGTGACTGACAGTGACATCACTGGTCCCCTAGAGCTTCAGCTTGTTCATCTATAAAGCCTCCCTAGTGGGTACTATGGGATAATGAAGTGAGGCGACGTAGGAACCCACCTGGCATCCGTAGGCATTGAAGTCCGCACTCCTGGCCGTCATCCTCTCTTCGGAAGAAGCAGACAGGCCACAGGGCTTTGAGCCAGACCACCTCAGGATTCCCCTGGAAAAGCTCTGGAGCCTCGCCCTGGAGGGAACTGTGATGCTGGTAGCACACGCGGTCGCCTCCTCCACGGGCCTGGGGATGCGTTTGATGTAATCAACAACTGCCCGTGTCTGCTGGCTGAATCCCGGCACGCAGGCTTGCATCCGATGAGCCTGCTTATGTTCCTCCAAATTAAAGGGGAGCCTGGGGAGAGAAGGACTTGTCAGGATATGGGGTCAAGAATGGCCCTCCTGTTCTCCTACGATGGTTATTTACAACTGTGTGCTTCTCCCCGGCCGGGTGTTAGCTGCTAACAGCATCCTTCTCAAGAAGGACAGGAAGGTGTATGAACGGGGCCCCGCCAGCTCCTCTGCACCAAGCCGGCTCGGGAGGGCCTGTGACGAGGTCTGGGGAGGTGTTGAGGAGCGAGGGCTCTGGGATCACACTGTCAGGGCCAGGGTCCCAGCTTACTAGCTTGGGACTCTAGGAAAGCAACTCTACCTTTTTGAGCCCCTGTTTCCAAATCTGCCAAGTGGGCATTACAACATCGCCACAGGGTGCAACGTGGCAAAGTGCATGGCAAGGTGCTGACGTTCTGTAAGTGCTGGCACCACGATTAGCTGGAGTTGAATGATCAGTGCACGAGCTCTAGGTATTCTGTTAATGGAAAGGAAGGGCAAGCAGCGGTGGCGTAAAGCATGTACTATGTGCTTTTGTATTTACTCCTCAAAACAAGCCAAGGAAGTGGGTGCATTATTCCCACTCTAAGGGAGAAGAAAGCCTCAGAGGTTAAGTGACAGACTGAAATCGGTATCAATAGCAAGAGATGTTCAGCCACATGTGCCTGCCTTCTGGGTTCCCTGTGATGTCAGGAGGCCTCGGGGGCTTCAGGGAGATTAGCGATTCACAGGATGGTTGGGCTGCTGCTTGGACAATGTTCAGAGGAGGAGAGACGACATGAGAAAACGGGGCTGACTCACTGAGGAGGACAACATCCCTCCAGGACACACCCTGAAGCCTCAGGAGCGGGCACGCGGGGCACTGCCCATGGCTGGTCCCCCACCCCGAGAGCAAAGGGGCTTCCTCTGGCCTTTCGGCACCAGACCAAGGGAAGGGAAGGCATCCAGAGGTGAAGTAGACACAGCTAGGTCTGCTGTAACCACCCAGATCAAAGCAGCCCACAGCCTCCAGCCCGGATACCCTCCAGAGTCACGCTGGGTCCCCAGCCCTTCTTGCACGTGCCCCCTCTGCTTGGAACCCTTCTGCATGCTTTTGGGCTGGAATTCCTGCCTCTGTATAAAAAGCCCTTCCCTGGGGATCCCTCCAGGAACTAGCAGTGTGAGTGAGAGACTCTGTCCTGAGCTCCCATAGCATCCTGCATCCTGCCTGTCTTGGAACTCTGCTACCCCCGTACCCTGTGCAATTGGCCGCCTCCACCCAGACTGTATGCTCCGAGAGGACGAGGTCTGCGTCTGTCTCACTGCCCTGCCGCATGTAGTTCAAACTCCATCACACAGAGTGGGGTACGCTAACATCGTTGCTAATGATATCATTGCTGAGTGGGACGCCGTAGGTGAAATTCCGTGACACGGCACGGTGATGTACACGTGCGCGAGGAGATGCTCCACGTGGGTTAGATACAGTCTTTACAGTGAAACAGGTTCTAGACTGTTGGTGGAGGTGCTTCTCCATCAAGTCACTCACGTGTCCATTCATTCAGCATGTGTCTTTTTGGTGTCAGGTGAAACTGTACGTGGAAGATCCAAACGTTGGTAAGACATAAAGGATGGCAGCACTGGGCATAAAAGGGCATGAATGCCACAGTGCCTGGCAGGTGCTGTGCTGGAGCCAAAGGCAGGGAGTGCATGATTCTACCTGGGACCAGCAGAAAAGGCTAATTTGGCAAACAAGGGGAAGGCAGGACCTGCTGGGCCGCGGGGAATCAGGACGGACGTGGGACAGAGGTGCAGCTAGTGGGATTCAAAGTATTTCAGTCCAGAATGAGGGAGCGTTGGGACATTTTATAAAATCCCCAAGAGCAGCCAGAGAGAGGGGGGGATGAGGACTCACGCCTTCAGCCCCGGGGTCCTATTTCCTTCTTGGGTGGGCGTCCAGGCTGGGCTGCATGGCAACCTCTGCCTGACAGTTAAGTCCTGAGTCCTGATGAGCGCCAGTGTCACTGACAAATGCTGAGACAGGCTGAGCTGCCGCTCTCAGTGTCCAGATGTGGCTGGAACACGACAAATTAGAGACCCTGGTTGGAAGAGGGTTGCTTTAGGGGACGTGACCGTCTTCATCAAACCACCTCCCCCTAAAAGGCTTTTCCTTCTCACTCAGGTATGATTAGAAAAATGACCAGGCTTTAAGCTAAAAATACAAATGCTTTATGTTCCTCCACAGGGGGAGAAAAATAAGACAAGAGAATCTATGAAAGTAACAAGGAATTTCATCCTTCAGTGGACTCCAGAATGGATATTTTAGACTCAGCCATCCATAAACATTGCGTAATAGCATACTCTTGTAGTGCAGAATGGATTCCACAGAACGAGCCACAAATCTGCATTTGGCCCAGCAAGGCGCAGGGGCGGGGGGCAGGGGTGTCTCCATGAGCATTTAACAAGCTAAGTGACGACTGGGAACCTCTGTGCCCAGGTAAAGAGATTGCACAGTCAAGGGCCAATCAACCAAACAGCATCGTCTGCTGGGATGTGCAGAGGGGAGAGCCCAGGCAGCTCGAGCCTCCTGGGGAGGGGGTTTTGAACCGAAGAAACCCCAATCTCATCCACCTCTTGCCTGTGACCTGTCTGGGATCCTAGCGGATGCAGGGCTTGTAAGGTGCTGAGTGATTTGGCCCCAACTTCTGCCCGTGCATTATCTCTACCACCCCCTTCCATTCTCACCCGCAACTCAGGGCTGAAGGGGACAAGGCTGTCTGTCGCTCTAGCTGTCCTCCCTCCATCCTCTGCAAGCCCTGGGATTCTGTGCTTACAAGTCTCCCCGCCTGGTTTAGCCATTCCCCAGGCCTTCAGCTTCCAGCTCAAGCATCACACCCTCTGGAAGGCCCCCTGATGGATTGGCTGCCTCTTCTGCAGTGACTTGTTGATTTGAGGCAGTAAATGCCAAGCCTGTCATACGCTCAGTGCCACCTCTCTCCCAGCCCCACCCGCACCCGGGCTTCCTCCTCGTCTTGCTGCATTAACCAAGCTAAACACACACACACACACACACACACACACACACACACACACACACACACACACACACACACACACACAGAGCCAAACCTATGAGTCCCCCATTCCCGGAGCCAAGGTCCTTCCCACGTCTAAGTCTCCATCTGTGCAGTAATTCAGGGAAATTCCCATCTTTGTCAAATTGAATTAAAAACTCAGAACCTCCTCCTCATCCTTCAATGATGAGCTCAAACGTCACCTCCTCCCTGAAGCCCCTCCTCACCAGAGTCCACAAAACTGCCCTCTCACATTTGTACCCCTCCGACCCCGGTGCCCCTACATCCCCTCCACCTCCCAGCAGCAGTCTGTCCACATGAGTGTCCCAGATGGAAAACAAGCATCTATCTCAGCTGAGTTCAGACCATAACACCTGGTTCTAAGCCACCTTTAACATCCCGGTTTCTGCACTGCTCCTGACACGCAGGAACCTATAATTAAAGGGGCTTCCTTCCCTCGTTTTATGAGCTTGTAATCTGGGGCCCACGAGGAAGGGGCTCGCAAAGACTGAGGGTCTCAGAGGTCCCACTCCTCCACTCAATTCAGGAGCACGTGTCTGAGATTCCCAAACAGGGAGGCAAATTCTGCCCCAGGAAGACGGTGCTCTGTCCATTCTGGGTTTGCGAAAAGAAGGGAACGGCATGTTTTTAAAAAGCCAGCATTACAGGTTGGGGTTATACAAAAAAAGCCAGCAATGTGGAGGATTCGCAGTGTATCTACCCAGCCCCATGCTGCACATTTTACATCCCTTCTCTCCTTTATCCTCAAAACAACCTGATGAGCTAAAAGTTCAACTACCCCGGCTTTACCGAACAGGAAATCAAGACAGCGAGTATCAGAGTATCCGCCTGGCCGGTCACACAGATATTAAGTGGTCAAGCTGCCTTTCAGGGTTCAAGCTCCAGTGACCTGGGTCCAGAACTGCAGCTCAGAACTGCCGTGAGAGCCCCACCTCTCTGCATTTGGATTTCTTCAGCACATATTTGGAGTCTGGCTGGCGCTCGGAGAGACAGAACAGCTTGCACACATTTAGATCAACTTGTCAACAGCAGGCTTGCTCACAACATATCTTCCCCATCCGTCCTCCCCTGACTCGGGAGGCTGACAGAGTGGTATATTAGATTTCCAAAGGTGCGTTTCATTAGAAAAATATATTCTTTTGATCACCCTCCGTCTTGCCAAAGTCACAAAGGCTGAGAATTAAGTTGCCCAGCGGAATTCCATTCATCACGGAGATAAACATCGGCCGTCTACTCCCCCTACCGCCACCTTCAAAGAGCACACGTCATCTGGAGGTGGGACAAGACGACCTGGCCAGGGACTGGGGAGGCCCAGGTTTGAATCCAAGCTCTGCTGCTACCCTTGGGCAAGTGTGACCTTGGGCAAGTCGCTTCTCCCCTCTTGGGTTTTGTTTCTCCATCGGTACAGCAAGTCTGGCCTTTCTAAACTATGAAATGACTGAATGAACAGATGAATTAATGAATGATGTGATATACCCACCATCTTCCTGCCCTGAGATACTATGACTCTGACGCATTGATCTAGCGAACAGCCCAGAACCCAGGCACGCAGATGTGGAACCAGCATTATACACGTAGTCTCTTTACTTGAGAAGCCGTACAGCAACAAGGCTTTAAGCTAGACCCCAAGCAGGAGGAGAGGTTTGTGAAGGTTTGGCCTCTCCTTTTCTGCTCACACTTGAACTCAGCTGCCACTCACAGGCTGCCAGCATGGGCCGAGGGGCTGTCCAGGGCTGGGGGCAGCTGAGTTGAACACAAGCTGACCCCTCAAGGTCGCTCCAAGCTCCAGCTTCTCTGATTCTGTATAGCCGCTGCGAATAATAGATCTGGTCTCTGACACTGGGCATGAAAAAGTGACCCGGTACAAAGTCCTATTAAGATAAATCACATTTAAGTTTAGGAAATTATATGTTTGAATCCTGTAATTTAATGTCACTGTGACACAGGAGAGGAAGGCGAGGGAACTCAATTAGAGGCTAATTAGACCACATGACTCAGCAGTGCTGCGGTACCTCCTGCCTCTGCTGAAGAGAGTTAAGCATGGTAACTCCAGCCCTCGTGGCTGTTTTCCCACCTGTAAAATGGGGACAGTCCTAGTGAAAGAGAGGAAGTGTGGCCTTGAACCAAAGAGAGAAGGAAGCAAGGGCTCCAAGGAAAGGCCTGAGGGTCCCCAGTTAGGCACCGCCACCCCGCAGCCCAGCACCTTCTTTCTTCCCTGACCCTGGCGGCTCCTCCTGGGGTCCCGGGTAGGCTTCAGAGAGTCTGTAATCTCTGAGCCACAGGATGTAAAAGCTGTGCGGGGGTCAAGTTTGCGGGGAAGGTGGCTCTCTCAGAGCTTCCATCAGCTCTCCAGGAGGTGGCGAAACACCACGAACCGCCACACCTCTCCATCCTTTGCTTCAGCATCGGCTACTCTAAAAATCTCTCCCTCTCTAACCAACAGCCAGCTTCCCGCTGCGACCCATCTTGGCTAGAGTCACCATCCTACCTTCCCTTCTCACTTATCCTGCCATCACTCCCATCTCCCCCTCCCACTCCAACCGACACCGCTTGTTTCAGCGTCACCGCTGGTCTCCTAGGAGCCTTCATCCATCTTGACATCTCCCCAGCATCGGCCACTCTTTGCCTCTTCACTGAATCCCCATCCCCTTTTGGCATCTGTGAACCTAGACACGGTCCTTCCAGAATCATCGCCAGACAAGCTTCTCTTGTACCTCTCCTGGGCTCCAGCCTCTTCCCTTCTCCACTCATGCAGCGTGGTCTCCCTGGCCAGCCCTTCCAGCACCTCCAGGTTGAGGGGGCCCAGGTTAATGCCCATGTAGACATCCTCTTGAGGGTTCAGACCCATCTATCCAACTACCTCCTGGATCCCACAGAGACCCCTGGCATTCAGCATTCAAGAACGAACTCCTTCATTTCACATCCATTTCATGTAGCTGAGATCACTACAAACTCAGCGGCTACAAGCAGAAGGTTTCCTCCTAAACTTCGTATCTCTTTTATCCCCAATATTCTGGACATCAAATTCTGAGACTTGAGAGGGACCCTGCCAAGTGGAGGTCTTTGAGGGGAAGAATATTCCATCAGGGGAATCATGAGGGTTAAGGATCCCATGAAGAGGTTAATGCATTGAGGGAGGCTCTGTAATGGTTGCAGCGGAGGTTCCAGAATGCGCGGGGTGGAAGTAAGTGGGTGGGAGAGGATGGGTGGAGGGTGAGCCGGGGTGTGGAGGCCATAAGGAAGGAGCTGAGAGTGCTCGGTCCAAGGAGACGTGTCCTTGACGTGGAGACGGTGCTGGGTAGGGTCAAGGGCAGAGTGGGATTTGGGGAAAGGATACGGATGAGATGAGCTGACATCTACGTTCAAAATGGAACATGGGTGCCAGTTTTCTGTAGTGCTGCCCCCCACCCCCTGCTTCCTGCCAGAGTCTGAGTCCACCTTGTCTTACGAAAGCTCAGTAGGTGAGCTCGTGAGGGGGTGAGAAGAAAGACCTTAGCAAGGGGGGCAGGCCTATAACAGCATGGCAACCAAGCTCTATAAGATGGAGGTGGAAGGAAGCAGCATGCGAGTCCCGGGGGCCCGAGACCAGCACCAAAGGAGCAGCAGGAACAGAACACGGGTGCCGGGTCTCCAGTAATTAATAGCAACGAAGGAGTTCCTTTACGACTGCTTGGACCCAACGATGGTGGTGACTGGGACGACTCTGATAGAAATAATAAAAGAAGAGCTTCTCTTTCTGCAGCACTTACTAAGTCTTAGCATAGTCTTAAGCTTTAATAGCTTCAGAGATAGAAATGCTATAAATATATAAAAAACTCATTTGAAAGTTGGTCTACATTTCTTTTGCATTTATTCACTTTGGTG
Organism: Kogia breviceps; assembly: GCF_026419965.1. Taxonomy (NCBI): domain Eukaryota; kingdom Metazoa; phylum Chordata; class Mammalia; order Artiodactyla; family Physeteridae; genus Kogia; species Kogia breviceps. The sequence goes on from NC_081327.1 coordinate 38,345,192, forward strand.
AATTTTTTAAAATAAGTCTTTACACTTCCTTTTTTTCTTCCCAGCTCCTCTGGCTAAACACAGAGAATATTGACGGAAACAAAAATTTAAATTAAAAATGTATAAATTCACACAACTAAACGCTTCAAGAATGGAAAAGCTTCAACTTTCAAATAATTCATTGGGTAGGTTTATAGCACGTATGCTTCTGATGTTATTAAACCTTAAAATTGCACTAAAGCTTTTGGGACACTTTGTATTTAAAAGGCATCATCGTCCTATCCAGTTCTCACGACAGTCCCCCAAAGGTAGGTACTGTTATCACCCCCAATTGAGAGACAAAAAACTGAGGGTCAGTGAGGTTAAGAGATTTGTCTGAGGTTACTCAGAGAGAAAGTCTGCAACAGAGGCTACTGCCTCGTGCGACCACAATGAAATCCCAACTAAGGAGAGTTTGGGGAAGGAAGTCCCCCAGCTCACGCAATGGCCTCTCTCAGAGGATCTGCCAAGCAAGTTGCCTTGTAGAATAGCAAGGAGTCATTTCAGCAGATCACGGCATGGACAGAATGCAAACCAAGGAAAAGCAGAGAGTGGGCCTGAGAGATCCTCTCAGGAGGGGCGCTCTAGGGTATAACGGGAATCAGCCTTGGGCTGGGCTGGGTGGGGACAAGCTGAGAGTGTTTCAGGGCTGTTTACACTGGCTGCATGGAGCTCTTCAGTCCGTCCCGATTGGGGGTGTGTGGACCACATGGGGAAGGACTGAGGGAGAGTAAAAGGAAACCCAAAGGGAGAGGTGAGAGTTGCAGGAGCAGAAATGGATGAGAAACGTGGGGCCTGGTGACATGCACACCCTGCGTGGCTGCTCAAATATTAATCCACAATATATTTTAATGACACAGACACCAGTGAGACTGGGAAGGAACGTGAAGGGCTTCGGATACCCTGAATAATGGTGTTGTCACTCCAGATTTTCACAGTCTCATCTTCAGCAGCAGCTTCAGCAAAACCCTAAGCAAATAATCAAGGTGCCGGACGCCAGCTTCCGTATGTGAGCCAGCGGCTCCCTTACAATCGCATTGCATCTGCATCCCCTAAAGCAACAGACCCCATAGACCACATCTCAGATCCTACTGGGAAAGGGTCAGGCTTAGGGGCTGCTCAAAAATTAGCCCCTGGGTTTCCCTGGTGGCACAGTGGTTGAGAGTCCGCCTGCCGATGCAGGGGACGCGGGTTCATGCCCCGGTCTGGGAAGATCCCACATGCCACGGAGCGGCGGGGCCCGCGAGCCATGGCCGCTGAGCCTGTGCGTCCGGAGCCTGCGCTCCGCAACGGGAGAGGCCACAGCAGTGAGAGGCCCGCATAACGGGGAAAAAAAAAAACAAACAATTAGCCCCTGCGTGCCCTTGTGCACATGATGGAACATCTGAAATTCAGTTCTGACACCTGTGAAGTGGGAGGACGTTAGGTTTGGGGTGAACATTAGCGACACGGAGTGTGACAGCACCTGCGTGGGCCCAGGCACGCCGTACGTGCGGAGACCAGCTCTGGACCCTTATGTTCCCAGGGTTCCCCTGTTCCCAGCCCTTCCTCATTGGGGCTGCTTGGGGTTGGGGCTCCGAGGGCAGCAGCGAGTCACCCACCGTCACACAGCTTTGCTGCAGAAGGACGGCGCCCTCGGCTCCCCCCACCGCCGTGTGCTGACCTCTCCCAGAAGGGCCAGCCAGCCCTGGGAGAGCAGAGGAAACCTGGCTCACTCCTGTGGGATCTGGAGAGACCACCCCTCATCTTCTAAAGATGAGAATGGATGAAATGCCAGTTTTCTTAGACCCGTGGTAGAGAGAGACTCTGAACATGGGTGGGAGCAGAAACAGGACTTAGGGGCTGCCTCTGAAAGCCACGGGGCCCTGCTTGTTCCTGAGGGGGACACAAGACAGCCAGCACGTCCATGGTCAAGGGGAGGAAGAGAGACCTCGTCCACTGGACACAGGCAGCCTGCTTGAGAGCGTGCATCTACAACTCCTTCATCCTTCGAGGAGACAGAACGGGCTCAGAGAGCACAAGTGCATGGCCCAGGGTCTCTCAGCTCCTCAGCGGCCACAGTGAGATGAGTGAGCCCAGAATCCAGTGCTCCCGGCTCCAAAGGCCCCATCCGTGCCCCACGGGGCTACCTCTCCAAGGCTCAGGTCAGGTCAGGGAGAGGAAAAGACCCCAATCTGGGTCACCTGCAGGCCGTTCACGTTCCAACCTTCCTGCCAGGACAAAGTGCACACCTGGGAGGAAAGGGGTGCACACCTGGGAGGAAAGGGGTGGCACACCTGGGAGGAAAGGGGTGGCATCAGGCTCGAGGAGGACACCCTATGTGGGGACGTGATGCGGGAAAGGGCGGGCCTACGTGTGAGTCCTGGCTCCCCCCTCAGCTTCAATTTTCTCAAGCAGAAGATGGGAGTGACAGCAGTAATACCTGTCTACCTCACAGGATGTTGAGGATCAAAATGCAAAAATGTCTCCAACGTGGCAAACATTATATCAACGTTGTTTGCCTCTTCCCCTCCCTTATGCAACTACAGAATCATTCGTCCAAACGGACCTCCATACACCCCTCTTCTCACAAGCTGCTGGCCTCAGTTTATACATCAGAAAATCTGAGGCTGTGAAGCTGCCATCCAGGCAGGGCTGCTGCAGACAGCTGCACAGGCTGCGCACTGTACAAATCCAGGGGGCGCCACATGTAAGGAGCACCCCTGGAGCTCAGCAGAGCTGTGATCTTTCATTACAAAGGGGTACTGAGAGAATTTCATCTGTTAGATCGGTTTGGAAAATGCCAAAAACTGAGAAGATTAGCCATCATCACAATAGTTATCAAAAGAAGTCTCACAATTACCCTCTCTCCACTGATCCGTTATTGGCCGAGTCTAAACATTTGTAGTACTTACTCTCTACGTCACTGTACAATCAGCAATAACAATGACAAACACACACACAAACTATTTAAACTCAGGTGTTAATCACGACCCCGAAGATTGCGCTACCTCATAACGCGGTATTTTCCAAACTTGAACGTGTATGTGAATCATTTGGAAAATGTTGTGAAAATGCAGATTCTAACTGCGGGGAGGAGGTTTAGGAGGAGGAGAAAGAAGAGAAGGCAGGTGCTGAGACTCTGCCTTTCTGACAGTCTCCCCAGACCTTGTTACGGTGAGGTTGACGCTGCCGCTCTGCTTCGCGGAGTGAATTTGTTAACTCCCGCACCACCACGCCTTGGCATAGGGATGTGCTTTATTTTCCTCTTGATTTGTTGAGGACCAGCTAGAAATGATGGGTCAGGAAACTGAGGCCCACAGGCCAAATCTAGCCTGCTGCCTCTTTTTGTAAATGCAATTTTATCCACGCCCATGTATTTATGTATTACCTGGGGCTGTATTTACCTATTACCTGGGGCTGTATTTATTTATGTATTTATGTCTTGTCTATGGCTGTATTTATAAGATGGTGGTGCTTATGTATTCACATACTCTCCACAGCCCTCTCTGCACAATGGCAGCAGGGTTGAGTAGTTGTGACAGAGGCCGTATGGCCTGCAAAGCTGAAAATATGTACTCTCTGGTCCTTTAAGAAAAAGCTTTCTGACCCCTGAGTGAGATGACCAAGCCGTTAAAGTGAGTCAGACTTGCACTGGGTGGGTGCAGGGGCCAGAGTGAGAGAGACAGGAGGGAGGAATGCTGAATTTAAAATCAAACACACTCCATTACACTGGTTTTTTTTTTTTTTGCGGTATGCGGGCCTCACTGTTGTGGCCTCTCCCATTGCGGAGCACAGGCTCCGGACGCGCAGGCTCAGCGGCCATGGCTCACGGGCCCAGCCGCTCCGTGGCATGTGGGATCCTCCCGGACCGGGGCGCGAACCCGTGTCCCCTGCATCGGCAGGCGGATTCTCAACCACTGCGCCACCAGGGAAGCCCTACACTGTGTTTTTGAAGGAAGGGAACGCCCTGCCAGCTTGTGGCCCCAAACCTTAAGAGACTGGCAGCTGCCACCCCCTCTCTGTTGGACCTCCGTGTGGCCTGCAAGAAAGCTGCCTGCCTGCTAGAGAGGCCGGCCGCCAACTGCCCCCTCCGAGGCCCCGGGCGTGAGACGGAAGCCCTCTTGGGTCCACCAGACCAGACTAGCCTCCAGCTGAATACTGTCAGAGGACCTCCATTAACGCCACATGGAGAAGAATTCCGCAAATGAGCCCTATCCAAACTCCTGACTCACAGGCTCGTGAGACACAGCAAAATGGTGGCTGTCTTAACCACTAAGTTTTGGGGCAGCTGGTCACACAGTAACAGAGCACCCCACACTCTCTCTCCCTCCCCTCTGTTGACTAACAGGCATGCGGGCGTGCACCCGTTCCTGCCTTGGGAAGCCTTTTCTGATGACACAAGTCCATCTTAGGTGCCTCTGCTCCCTGTTCCCATAGAAACCCGCACCTCGCCCATCTGCATATGCCCCACCTCTCTCCCAGTGCCCTGAAGGTCGCACAGAGTGAAGTCAGTCAGAAGGAGAAAAACAAATACCATATGCTAACACGTATATATGGAATCTAAAGAAAATAAAAATGGTCATGAAGAACCTAGGAGCAAGACGGGAATAAAGACGCAGACCTACTAGAGAATGGACTTGAGGACACGGGGAGGGGGAAGGGGAAGCTGGGACCGAGTGAGAGAGTGGCATGGACATATCTACACTACCAAGTGCAAAACAGATAGCCAGTGGGAAGCAGCCGCATAGCACAGGGAGGTCAGCTCGGGGCTCTGTGTCCACCTAGAGGGGTGGGATAGGGAGGGCGGGAGGGAGACGCAAGAGGGAGGGGATATGGGAACATATGTATACGTATAGCTGATTCACTTTGTTGTAAAGCAGAAACCAACACACCACGGTAAAGCAATTCTACTCCAATAAAGATGTTTAAAGAAAACAAACAAACAACAGGTCTCCGGAGGCAAGGATCCCGTGTCTGTCTGCCTCAGCCCTGTGCCTCTACCAGGGAGCACAGTCATCATCCAGTGAATACTTTATGAATGAGGAATGCAACACCGGGATTTCTAAGGGGTTCCTGATTAGGGGTGGGTAGTGTGCTAAGGACACAGCCAAATTCTTAAAGCCAGCAAGCAGGGTTAAATGACTCTCCATAAGCCTAGGAAGGAACAGATGCATAAATTACGTCCAGCCGAGGAGGCTGGGCATACACATACTCCAACACGTGACTATTAAACATCTTTAAGCATTTCCATCTGCGATAAGCGATTCCTAACAATATTACTTGATAAGACAGGCGACAACTCCCCCCGTCACCAACACCCCTTCCAGACATTTGCACTCACCTCAACACTGGCCTGCTTTATTTGTCCATTCATTCCTCCATGCATTCATTTGTTCAAGAAGCATCTCTCAAGCATCTCCTGCGTACCGGACGCTTTTCCAGTTGCTGGAGATTTAAAGCTGAAAAACCACGAGGTCACCAGGGCCATGACGGCCAGACGTGGAGAACCTCAAACAGACTCGGTGCTGATCAGGGAAGTCTGCTCCCTTGCAGGGGACTTGAGATGAGTACTTGAGGAAGGAGCCTCAGGTAGAGAACTCCCTGAACCCCTCGCTCCTGAGTCATCAAGAAACCGATTCCTCGTGGCTGATAATCATGAAATTAAAAGCAGCTGAGGACTGGGGCTAAAAAAGGGCGGTATCCTCAGTGGTGGGGCAGGAACAGATGCTTCTCAGAAGAGAGAAATCAAACAGGCAATGCCCAAGGCTTTCAGTGATGGAGGAAGGCTGAGACCTGTTAAAGAGGAAAAAAAAGGAAAGCTTGAGGCAAAACCCAGAGTTAAAGCTTAATTAAGAAAGCAGGCATTTTAGGTTCACACAAATAAGCAAACAGAATCCCCTCAGCCCCGCCCGATCATCACCAAGTAATTGCTTTAAAGCTGTGGTTTGCTCTGCTTGGACGATCCTTAAATACGAGTTGATAAAAGTCATGGGCATATGAGAGAGTGGAGACGACACCCCTTGACACCTCACTTCCTAGCTTGACCTTGGCCGTGTGTGACCCGGGCAGGTCACCTCTCCCCGGTGGCGCCTCTGTTTCCCTCTCCACCCCAAACACCAGGGTGTGGGGGATGAAGTCAAATGGATCCTGTGTCTCCTCTTGTCCCGGAGTGTGCGTGACCTACTTTGATATTTGGCACAAACTCACTTTGAGATCCACTGGGGTTCATGCCTTACCTCCATCGCTTATGACCTGTATGGCCTTGGGCACAGCAGGTTAGCACTTGGGACTTTGTTTTCTCTCACCTTCGGATTGGAGTTTTTAATGCCAACCCCCTACTTGTGTGAGAATCAGGGAAACCAAGGCCCAAAGCATCAGGACGCAGGGAAGTTCATCTTATTTCGCCACAGGAGAGCTGCGGCTGTCTCTCACAGGGCACTGCCCAGACGGTCACCATCAACAACTCCAGAAGGCCGAGGGGTGCACTCACGCAAAGGACGCGGGCAGCGGCACCGCCAGGGCTCTGCTCTTGCTCTCCCGCTGCCGCGGCACAGTGCTCCTCCCCGGAGGACGAGCTCCTGCTTGACTAATAATCCCTCCTTACTCTCCAGGCCACGACTTGGGAGCCCCTTCCTCCTGGGTGCTACCCCAGAGCCCCAGGTTCAGGGCTGATTCTCTTGCTACCATCAGGCCCTTCAGGACGTATACAATTACCCGCCTCTTTGTCCCTCCCTCTACTCCCAGGACTGGAAGCTCTGTGAGGGCAGGGACCGAACCTGTTTCCTTCACTGCTGGGTCTCCCGGATGTTGTCTGGCACTTCGTAGCAACGCCATGACTGTATCTAAGTCAGTTTTTTCAGTCATTCCAACCCTGCTCCTGCATGGCCACGAGCTAACTGCCTCGTCTTCGGGAAAACAAAACACATCTTTCTAGTTTCACCTGTGAAATGCGCTCAGGAGTAACTAGTATAATCCTAGTTACTCACCAGAACACACCATCAACTGCAGGACACCTGTTTTCTTATATACCACTAAGAAAGAAAGAAGACTTCCAAAAACCTTTGACCCGATGTTTTTTATCTCTTGGAATTTTCATTTCATAATCAGTTTAAAATCTCTTTGAGATTTAATTGGCGTACATTTTACCCCATGTCACTCTTGGGCACACATAAAAAGGAAAACTGATAAATGCATCAAATTGGTTGAAGTATTCCTAAATGTTCTTCATATTCAGTCACTCTGCCATCCAAAATCATCAGACAGGTAACTTTCCCCGGGCCTCTGTGTCATCAAGATTATTGGTGACGCAGCATTTCTTACAAGAATCCTTAAAAGAGCCAAAAGTCGTGTTTGCTGAGTGTTTAATCTGGCTTTGCAGCAATGTAGCACCGGTCTACTATTGATGCCTGCCCCCCAGATACTGCTAAATAGCTCTGATTGGCCAATTCTGCATCCCTTTTTCCACAACTGTTTGATTCCTGGGGTCTAAAAGAATGCTCCTAGAATGCTTCTAGGATTTTCATCCAAGCTGCCGACACCCATTCTGTGGGTTTTGATGCTTGTACAAACACAGCCAATGACAAGTACATCACGATGCTACAGGACCAACAGCAATTATAAGATGACATCAGTGATAAGACACAGCCCAATTTCCAGACATTAATGAATGAAAAAATATGCCTCTTGATATTGATGAATTACAGTACCTCGTGGGGGCTGCCCTTAGAATGAAAGCATGACTTTTTTGAAAAGCCTCTCGCACAGGGCCTTGCCCACGGCGGGAACTAACATCATGTTTCTTTCTTTCTCTCGTTCTTTCTTTTTTGCCAGCCTGGAGATGTTACCTCTGATTGTAAGTCTCCTGACTATGGTGAGTGGTTGATGGAAGGGAAGGGAGGTTTCAACACACAGAATGAGCATCTGGTGGGAAATAGGGAAAACATAGAGGCAATATAGCACACTGGGTTTCTAAATCTACATCTACAGTGACCATGTCATTTATCATCCAAGCCAGGACACTTTTGAGAGAGAAAAAAAGTGGCCCTCAATAATATCACTGGGCCCGTAATAAAAAACTGAGGCTGGCCCAGAAGATCCTGGGTGTATGACAGCCTACCTACCATATCCCATCTTCCATCCAGAAAGTCAGGCTGAAATCAGACGCAAAATTCACTCTGCTTGGAGTGACTTTTTTTCCAAAACGAGAAAGGCCATGAGATAACCGATGGGCGTGCAGGTGCTTTTGGTGCCCAACCCAAGAGGGCTTAACAATAAATTCCAAAACTGGTTAAAATACGAAGCCGCCGTATTGTGGGAGATGCTCCCCTTCCCCAGCTGTTATTTATGGTGCAGAGAAAAAGGAACTGCAATGATGATGGATCTGCTTTTATCGGATAAAAATGGGAGGGACAGTGAAAGATCATGGTGAGATATCGTGCAGAATTTCAGGAGGACACTTTACAAACGTGTGTTAGAGGAAATGAATTTTTCACTGGCTAAAATATATCCATTTACAGTCGGAACATCCATATATTTATGAGTGTTTTTAGCTCTCAAAATAGTAAATCAGGACAGAATAACAAACGGTCTCTTAATAACCCTAATTTATCAGACTCAGCAGTTTAAGAAGAATAAATAAAAAGAAATAGGAATGCGAGAGAGAGAGAGAAAGTAGGAATCCAAAATACTGGAGACAGTACCGCCCAAAAGTTTACTCCATGTGTGTCTTCTTAAGAAAATGAATCTTAGAGAGATCTTAGCTCAAAGAAAGCCAAGAGTGGCTTTAAAAGCACCCACGGTTGGGTGCTGATGGGGGTGAGGCAAGGTGGGAGTGAGGAAAGGAGCTTGGCCATGTTACTCCATCTCCCTTTTACGAATGAAGACCTTTGCCTTCACATCTTTGAACGTATTTCTTTGAGGACTCCAATTCTCCATCCCCTAATTGTTTTCTTCACTCTCCTGTCTCTTTTTCCTTGTCTGGTCTTTTCTGTGGGCTGCAACCAATTTATATCGGCAACATCACTTGATCACCACCTCCCTCTGGGATGCCAAGATGCCACACAGTGGAAAGTACACAGAAGTTGGAGACAGACAGACCTGGGTTCAAATAACATTTCTGATGCTTTGTGCTGTGTGACCTGTGGCAAGTTACTGGACCTCTCTGAGTCTCAGTTTACCTCTCCATGAAATGAGATTAACACAGAACCACCAATCCCTTCTTTGCATAACTTTCCTTTGTCACTAGAATTGTCTTCTTCATCCATTCACGGCTCACTGTGCACAGCAGAGATTGGCACAACGTGGTAAATCATCTACGCTTCAATTAAAAAAGGATAAAAACCCAACATGGCTCATAGTGTTCAACTCACTACGATTTCAACCTAAGGAAAAACATTGTTTGCCACATAAATATTAGTTCCCTTAATATATAAAGATTCCTAAGATAGTAATAAGAAAAGCATAGCCAAAGCAAAATAATCATAATTGTAATGAGAATCATACGAAAGGACATGAGCAGGAAATTGGCAAAAGAAGAAATAAAAATGACCAACCAAAAATGACTATTTAAAAAGAGAAAATCATCCAAACTAGTAATTAAAGAAATAGAAATTAAAACAATGCCTGTGAACTTTTAAAAGTTCAAAAAGAATAATAGTAAGTTCAGAAAACTGCTGCTCATGGAGCTCTAAAATTGGTACAGGATGGCAATTTCGAATATCTATCCAAAGTCTTAAATATCCAGCAACACTTTGGCTTTAAAATTTCATTCAAGAAATTTATCTCAAGGACAGTGTTTTCTTTTAAAGTTCACAAAGACTTATGCATAATGATGTTTATCATGTTATTTAAATTATAGAAAATGTGAAAACATTCTAAATGTCCGACGACAAAAGATGGGTAATGTTAAGTAAAATAAAATGAAATTCACTGCAGACATTTAAAATTATGCTTTTGAGAAATTTTAATAGCAGGCAAATGTGCATAAAACAATTACTAGACGCAAATAGCCAGTAGTTATCTCTAGATGGTGGGATTATGAATGACTGTTCTCTTTGCATATTTCTGGATTTTGACATTTTCATTTTAAAGGAAGGAAGGAGGAAAGAACAAACCTGGTAAATGTTGACCTGAAACAAAACCAAGCCAAGGGCCCCGGCTGGGTTCTAACCTTGTTTCTCCAATGCATTGCTCTCCTGAGCCCTTTTATCCTGAACCAAAGATGTAGCACCTAGTATTCTTCAAGGAAATATCACCCTTACCCATTTAGGCATGTTAGTGTCAACATGTCTTATCCACTCATCCACCACCTTCCTATTAATTACTGGTTTTTAATTAATCCATCTATCAATCTGTCCATCCATATGTTTATTCCTATTTAACAGACTGAAAAGCCAAGGATCAAGAAGATCAAGTAATTTGCTTCAGGGTAAGCAGAGCTTAGGTTCAAATCTAGGTACGTCTGATTCCAGGGTCTGCTGTCTTTTCATTGGATCACAGTGCCCTTCCTCCCCACCGCCCCTGCCAGGCCCCAGACACCAGAGAGTCAGGAAGTCAAACACAGAACTAGGAGAGGAGAAGGAAGCCACAGCCAGACTGACATGCAGGAGCAGCAGTGAGCCCTGGAGTGGTAGGGATCTAGCGAGGGCCGGACTGGAGAGAGACTGGAGCTCCCTCCATCCTGTGGGTGTGAGCTGGGCCTGAGAAATAGACTCATCCGGCTGCTGTACTGGGGCCCTCACTGAGCTCACTTTTCTTCTCAGTCAGTTGTGGTGATAATACCTGTTGGTCAGAAGGCTCTGAGAATTCAGTGAGCTCATGTGCATAAAGGCCTTGGTGAAGCTCTTGTCCAAGGGCTCGGTAACTGGTACCATGCCCCATTTCATCCCAAGTCCATATGGCCCGGTCACATACCAGTTTCCACTGGTGGAGTCACCACTTACTGGATACCCACAATACGTCAAGGGCATTGTATGGACAAAAACCAAGTTCCTCCCCCGGAAGAAACCACAACCTATTTGGCCTCATTCACATCTCATTTTTCTTGGCAGGGAGGATTTGAGGTATCAAGAGACTTCTTTACAAGCTCTGGAAAATCAGCTGAAACATCTAAGGCTTGTCTGTATATGATGAAAAGATCGTCAGAGAGCAAATTCATGAACTCTGAGAACACCAAGTTCTAAGAGATTATACTACTACTATTATTAATAATAGTAATAACGGCAGCAGCAACCTTAACCAAAGTCACGTTATACATTTCCCTAATGTTATCTTTCCTCAACGGTGATTTTTGTTAACCGAAACCGAATAAGTAGCCTTTCAGATCCTTGAAAGACCCTGTATTTTCCTTTTCTCTTTTTGTTCATTAAAAGCAAAAGAAGAAGAAAGCATTTCTTGTTAAAGATTGTCCCGTGCTGCAAAGGGCACTGGATACAAGGATTGTATTTTAGTCGAGAACACAGAGAGCAGAAAAGCCTGACTAATTATGTTGCTAATTACTTGAAGCATCTTCCATTTGACAAAATAATTATGCCAGAGTGAGACGTCTCAGTTACTGAGGGGAGGGAAAGAAGCCCCCTCCCCACCACCCCTCCCCTTGCTGTTATTTAGGCTGGATTTTAAAAACTTTTTGTTGGACTTCCCTGGTGGCACGGTGGTTAAGAATCCACCTGCCAATGTAGGGGACATGCGTTCGAGCCCTGGTCTGGGAAGATCCCACATGCTGCAGAGCAACTAACCCCGTGCACCACAACTACTGAGCTTGAGCTCTAGAGCCCACAAGTCACAACTACTGAAGCCCACATGCCTAGAGCCCGTGCTCCACAACAAGAGAAGCCATCACAGTGAGAAGCCCATGCACTGCAACAAAGAGTAGCCCCTGCTCGCCGCAACTAGAGAAAGCACGCGTGCAGCAACAAAGACCCAACACAGCCAAAAAATAAATTAATTTTTAAAATAAATAAAAAACTTTTTTCCAACTCAGAGGTTATTTACCAAAAAATGAAGCCCCACTCCTCTCTCTTAAGCCATGACAGGCCATGTAGAGTCTGGTTAGTTTTTCCTCCAACAGCAGGATTTCCATAAATAAATGAGGTTTGCTCAAAGGAAATAGACCTTTCAGGGACTATCCACCTACTCTATTGTCCTCTGTTAAGGTTCAGTTCTCAGCAGGGTGTGACCTCCAGCAGAATCTTTAAGAATATTCCAGAAGGATCAAAAATGAGAAGGCAAATAATAGTTCTTTCTTGTGGTCAGGTTCTAAACACACCAGAATTGAAGTGGACATCAGTTCTGAGATGCCTCCAGTTAAAAATGTTGGTAGATGCAAGCCAGGCGCAGGGGCAAAGAGATTGGCTTAAGGGAGCAGAATGAGACACAAGAAAGAGCAATTGTTAATGAAATCCTCGCACCGAGTGACTTGTCAAGTTGACGGTGAAGCAGCCCTGACTTCTTCCCTCATCCTCTTGGAACCACAGTTTCCTAAATGGTAAAGTAGCTGGTTGGGTGAGCTTGTGTGTCCTACAGAGCAGCTGCATCAGCATCACCTGGGGGTTTGTTAGAACTGCAGAATCTCAGGCCTCTCCCCAGACTTACTGCATTTTAGAAAGATCACCCAGGTAATTCATGTCTACATTAAAGTTTAAGAAGCTCTGGAATAGCGTACATTTCTGACATACTTCCTTTCACCCTTTCCGGAAAGACCATCTCAAATTAACACATTCCCCCAGGCCCTTCCTTTCATACATCTCTAGAAAGCCTCTTGACAGACCAAATCACGGCAGGTATGGAAAATACTTTTCATATCTGATTGATTAGTACTATCTACCTGGAGTGCTGTTTGGGTAAAGGATAATTAGGCAGCATCAAAACCCAGCAGGTGGCTTCCCTGGTGGCGCAGTGGTTGAGAATCCGCCTGCCGATGCAGGAGACACGGGTTCGTGCCCTGGTCCGGGAAGATCCCACATGCCGCGGAGCAACTAAGCCCGTGAGCCATGGCCGCTAGGCCTGCGCATTCGGGGCCTGTGCTCCGCAACGGGAGAGGCCACAACAGTGAGAGGCCCGCATACCACAAAAAAAAAAAAAAAAAAAAAAAAAAAAAAAAAAAAAAACCCAGCAGGAAAGAACTCTGTGATCAGTTAGTGATGTCTGCCATGGGCACAGGCTAGGAATTACAGGTGTGCTCAATTAGATCTCAAAGGGTTTACTTCTTAAAAGAGGACTTGGAGGCAAGGGGTGGGTTATGGGTGAAGGCCCTGGGCACTAACCAACCTGGATTCCTGGGACTCCATTCTTGGTTTCAGACCTCAGATGAAGCTTTTGGACTCAGATCACAAAGGACCTTACTAACCTGATGTTCTTCAATCCCACCACCTTTGATCACATGCATATACAGTCATCATACCCACTCGTGTTCTCACGAAAGCAGGTTTTATTCCTATGTCACAACAACCCCAGCTTCCCTTAAACCAGAGCCCTCGTCTTAAATAATAGTCTGGCAGTGGAAAGGGGAAGCCGCCAAGCACACTGGCCTGAAGCAGAGCCCAGCCCTCTACCTCTGCTAGGCATCTGTTTCCAATGAAGCTAAGGAAATTCCTGACCCCACTCCTGCATCCTCTGATTGCTGCCCTGCCCTCGCCTCCACAGCACCCTCTCCCCTCTGTGGGCTCTAAGCTAAGCCAAAACTCCCCACGGGCTTTCAGGGGCCAGGAAGCAGAACAAGGCCTGGTGCTCTGACTCCTCTGGCTGTAGTGAGCTGCCAGCTTTGATTCCCAGAGGCTGCCTAAAGGTGCCTATGAGGAAAATCCACCTTCATAAGGTGTTTGAAGTTTGCCTTCGACATGGCTATGTGTTAGGAGAGTTCCAAACCGAACCTTCAGTGATGTGCCTTTTCTAGAGATACCTGCCCACGTGTATCCAGAAATTACCTGCTACTACCCGGACACTGCAAAACAAAAGTGAAAGTGCACCTAGGAAGTCATAAGTGAAAGGCAGTGGTTCTCAACTGTGGGTGATTTTACCCCTCTGGGCACATTTGGCAATGTCGGGTGACATTTGGGGTTGTCACAAATGGAGGGGACAGTGTTACTGGCCAGGGATGCTGCTAAACATCCTACCATGCACGGGAAACCCTGCCCAACAAAGAATTATCCAGACCAAGATGTCAATAGGTTGACCCAGCCCCCGGGTTTATAGGTTGGAAAACTGCTGTCCACACAGTAATCCAGACCTGCTCCAGTGAGCTGGCAGTAAGGCTTAAGCTACATGCTCCAGCCCCATATCTACCCAGCTGCACAGTCAGGGAAGATGGAAGAAGAAGACTGGTCCTGAGGATGGCCCCGCCCAGGCTTGTAGTGAAAAGCTGAAGAGAAGGAATGGAACATGGGAATGAGGAGCTTTAAGGTACGGTCACCAGGCCCAACAGCTAGACACAACCCAGTGGCTCTCCTGGATCATTCAGGTTAACAACACCTTCCTGCTTACTGGTAATTAGAAAGGGGAGTGGAAAGAGAGGAAACACACGGAGGGAGGGAGCTGAGGAGACTACATTCCCCATATACATACTCTGAGCCACAAAGAAACCCAAACAGCAGGTAATTTGTTTTTGTTGTTGTTACTGTTCTTTGCAGTTTTTCCTCTAGAAAGTGGTTCTTTGGACACTGTTTTGAAATTCATCCAAGTATATCACTGGCTAGGCTCAGGGAGTAAGTACCACCATCATTCAGTGCCTCTGATTTACAACCTCCATCATGAATCCGACAAGTGGAGAGCTGGCCCACACCCATGATCCAGATTTAGGTCTGAAGTCTGAAGTTCTGGGTCAGAGCAACTTCTTTGCCATCTTGTTTCCAAGTTATTCTAATTACCCTGCTGTTGTGACATCGGTGCCTTGAGAAGCAGATGAAGCAGATGGAAACACTGACATGAGCCTCTGTTCCCTGATCTCCATCTGGTTGAGACCATCCATAGTCACTGTGTCCAACCCAACCAATGACCCCATGTCATCCAAGGAGATCCTTTTACTACAACTACCCCACCATCTTACATACATACACAGACGTGTTTGAAATGCCCATTTCCAAATGGCCCAAAGTGATGTTAAAGGTGGGGCTCATTCTGGAGGGTCTTTACAAAGCCTGTAGCCTCACAATCTCTCTGATGGCTCTGCCAACTGGCCCTCACCATTGTCATTCCTGCAGCATATCCACAAGCCAGTCCCACTTTAAAAAATCAACATATTTTCTGATTTTAAAAGCAATCCACATACATTACAGAATACATATGCAAAAGAAAATAAATGTCACCTGAAATAGCCCCAGCAAGAAATGACCACTGTTAAGTAGTAGTACATATCCTTCTACATTTTTTCAATATGTGTGTGTACCTGCATCTATATCTACCCCTACAGAGCATACACAAATACACATAAATATTTGAATTTAGTCTCGTTGCCTAAAAACTTTCACCACCTACTGTTTCATCAAACTATATGTCGTGTTTCTTTCCCTGCCATTATGTCCTTTTCTGTATCATCACTGCATGGCATTCCATCATCTCAATCTACCCTAATTCAATGAATTCATACCTTACAATTAGATGATATTTTTCTTCTTTTACTACTGCAAATAACACTGTAATGAACATACTTATAATACACCTTTGAGTGCTTCTGTAGCTTCCTAGGGTGAATTCCTTACCGAGAAACTGCTGGGACAAAGTCTATGTACCATTTTTATGACTTTTGAGGCACACCTTCAAACTGAGAGATCAAACTTTTGAAAATATTAGGAACCCCCTTCAAACATGCAGGTGTATAAATCCCCACATTGGAAAAATTAGTGGAATGACTCTTTTGTCCAATATTTGGGAAGTTAAGATCTAATTCTAGTCCTAAAAACATTACAGCTCACTCCTCATTGGTTCTATACTTGCAATTCAGTAATTGACCACTAGTGGCCACTCCTTGGCTTTGAAGGATGAGGGCAAGACTTACAGGAGTCACAGGGGTATCCAATACTGTAAACCCACCAATATTATAGCAAATACTATTCACAACTCTGTTTCTCCCATCAGAAACAGAGATCCTAAAGGGAAGGTGCCACATATATTTAATCTCAGAAAACCTAAAGATAAGCAAAGTGTCTGCCACAGAGTACACATTTATTTTATGGTTCGTAAGTTACCTTCAACATCTAAACGTAAGCCTTAATAAAACTTTACGTAGTAAAGGTGCCACTAAGGCCCCAGTGAATTTTGCTTAATCAAAAAGGTGATGTCATCTCCAGTGTGAATCTTAGTGCCAGTCCAGGAATAAGTGCATTTTTTTACATTCTCCCAGAGAGAGGAATATGTTTAAATAAAGATATTTCTTAGAAGAGAATGATAATTTTAAATACGGGAAAAATAAGAAAATAAAAAGAAGGTGGTTTATGGTATTTTAGGGTAACCAGCCAAAGGATGACATTTCTTTCCTGGTTTTCAGTGCACATTTCTGGGAACAGATTAGCCTATAAATGGAAATAAGAGTGTGCATCATTCCAGGTCCTAGAAAACAGACGGTGAGAGGCAAGTTGGTTCCTTTCAAAAACAGAGGGTCTGACTTTGAATGGCTTGATGGTGAATGAACCAACCTTCCCTGCAATGTCTGGCTAAGGCTTCTGTCTACACTGTGTGCCAAGGACATTTAAATGTGTGATATTTGATTTGCTGGGTGCAAAGCTCAGATGGGGCCTGGAAAATCCATCTGTACTCTCATAGTTTTTCAAAGGGAAACGAGGTTATTAACATTTATGTAGGCTTTAATATCATGGATCAGGCACTAGGAGTATAAGAACTCACCCAATGGTATGGATCCCATGATAAGCTCTCAAAACAGTAGAGAGGATGTTGAATTTTGGCCAGGCCTGGAAGACATATTAGGATCATACTCTTTAAGATGGAGAAAGTAAGCCCCACAGAAGGAAAATAACTCACCCAAGATCACCCAGCTAGCTAGAACCCTACCTAAATCAAGCAAATAAACAAAAATTCCTGGTCTGTTAACTTGCAGATTAATTACTCTGTCCCTCTTCTCAATTCTGTTTTGGTCTTCTGTCTCGTGTTTCATTTCATGGAAACATAAAAACTGGTGATAAATAAAAGCATTCATGCCTGACTAAGCATTGTTCTCTACAGGCTGAGTGACACGACAAGGGGTCTGAAAAGACCACTGATATTTGAGATCTGGTGGACAGTATTCCAAATGGTGGAATGTCATAATAGCAAGGGATACCTTTTGGGTCAAGGAATTTCAACTCTAGGTAGGATTTTGATTAAGGAAATCTCCAAACCTTCTCCTCCTCTCCAGCCCTGGGGCAATACCCTTACTTAGACCTTCACATATTTTACATGTATGACTCTAGTAGACAGCTGTCTCAGTCAAACAGAAAAACAGAAACCACCTTAAGTATTTAAACAGGAGGAGCTCAATACAGGAATGTGATTATACCAGTGTTAGAAGAGCTGAGAACCCAAATAGGTGAGGTAAAGTAGAGAATCTAAGAAGCTGCTGTCTTCTTAGATTTCAGGGGCAGAGGGGTGAGGGGACATTACTGGAATCCAGGGTCTGGAATCATGTGGGGAAAGTTGGAACCATGGCAGTCCTGTTTAGCAAAGAGATAGGGTGAGGGAGAGAGAAAGAAAAGAAGATATAGTATCCTGGCTTCCTCCTGAAGCTAGAAAGAAGAGACAAGGAGAAAGGTAAGGGATGAGTCTAAGTGTCAACAGCTCCAAACCTAAATTTTGATCCAACTCCTAATTTATTTCATTGCCTCTCATCTCTCCCTTGCAGAATCCGTCCTGAGTGATCTAACACACAAGTCTGACACTGTCATCTCCTGCTTTACATTCTTCTTGGGCTTCTCCTGCATTTGGGGGAAATGACCCTCACCTCTAGCCTAACATACAAGGTTCCTCTCCATCTGGATGAATGCAAGGCAGACCAAAGCTACTAGAGTTTTTACTCTGGAGTGGCAAATCCATTGGGCTTCAGGAAGGAGATGGCCTGTTGTGAGCTGCATCAGGCTGGCAAGTCAGGATGAAGGGCGTGAACGGAGGCCCTTCCAAGTGGCGGAGGATGATCCTGGGTGGAGAGGGAGAGCACACAAGGTGGGGGCCCAGGGAAGGCTAGTGCTGGGCTTCAAACCACAGTCTCCCTGGTTCCAAAGCCCACCAATGAGAAAAGGGTCATGAGGTGGGTCTTTGTAAGAGAAAATTCCTTCTTCACCCCATGTGAATCTCCCATGTGAATGGGTCAAGAATGTGGGAGACATTCCAGGCGTGTGAAAGATAATAGTCTGAGGATAAAGATGAAAGTACAACTTAGGCCAAAGAACTAGGCCCTTGAATGCCCTCCCAATGAGCACAGACTTCACTCAGCGGGCAGGTGATGTAAGCCCAGCTGGGGGAGAGAAAGCCCCCTCTCACCCCACTGTGTAGCATGGCCTGGCCGGGGAGGAAGCTGGAAGGAGGAGCCGCCTGTGGTGCTGGCTGCTGCCCGATGCCCAGCGGATGGAGTGGGGAGCCTCTGCAGCCCCGACTCAGGCCCACACCCCCTGCACCAAGAGCTGTACCTCGTGTTCTTCCAAGGCAGAGAAGTCAATAAACTCATTTTCTCACAGAAAGACGATGTCTTTGGGAAGGCCCTGGGGAGTTTGTCTGCAGAGTTTAATTTCTGTTGAAGGCTCCTGAGTAGGCAAAAATAGGGAAGGAGGGGGGAGCATGAAGAGGAACTGAAAGAGCTGCCATCTGTTTGCTGAGAACTTGACTTCACCAGGACTTTTAGGTGCATGATCTCATGCGATGCTTGCAACAGCCTTGTGAGGGGGGAGACCGTGAGGGCAGGAGTAGAACCTGGAAGGGGTCACAGAGGTTGTCTGATCTCTAATACGACAGAGAATTATCAAGTGACTCTGGGTGCCGGGCATCCAGCCAGGTGCTGGGGACCCAGCAAGGGACATGATATCATCCCTTTCCCCAAAGATCTTTCAGTCTTGTGTTGGAAAATGACACGTTGAGAGGCCTTTAGAGCCCGTTTCCGGTGCATTAACCTCCATTCACGTTTCTGCCTGATCACCTCTGGGAACCAAGAATGGTCACCTCTCAAGAAATTTACCAAACATCTGTAAGTATATGACAGACATTTCTTTTCCATCTGCATTAGCTTTCAAAAACCTGGATGCATCTTAAAATTGATAGAAGAATTGAATGTAGTTGATTTTTCCCTTAAATAAAATATATATACATATGTATGTATGTAGTGTTATTGAACCAATGGTGTGGATCGATAGCATCTTCCATCTGAGTAAGCATGGAAAATATTTATAATCGAGACGTTATTACCTCTCACTTGGGAGGCACAATGTAGAGTGGGGCGGGGGGAGGTAATAGGGGATACAATTTACATCCCTCCTCTCTGGTGATTCATGTCCATTTCATAAACATGATTTTAACTAATGTCCCATGTGAGTCAATCAATGTCACCATGAAAAACAAGCAAAAAAGGAACTCTGCTCCTTAATGTTACTTCACATGAAAATGCAGCTCTTGGAGGAGGACGAGTGTGGATCAGTTCAAACTCCAGTCCTCTGACCAATGGCTCAGTCAAGATGGGAATTTGGATACACGTGAGGAACTGTGTTGATGGCATTCCTGACAAGGGAACAACACGGACCATCTCAAAACATCCTGTCTTTCCATTTGTTAAGCCACAATCACACATGAAAACATTTCAACTTATCTGTGGACCCCAAACTCAATTCCATGTGACTTACAAATTCCCCAAACTTCCTAGAGTCTGAAGACTGAGAATAATATATAGGTTTAAAAAGGATGCAGAATGCATTCCAGTTTCCCTCTGGAGTGGTCCTAACTTCAGTGCAGTGGAAGGAAATGTAGGTGAGACATCTTGGGTGCATTTGCAGAAGGTTACACACAGGGCTGGATGTGTGTTTGGAAATGAGGTGGCTTCAGAAACACACTGGGTCCATCAGAAAGTGGGGTCCCCCAGGCCAGGGGAGCAGGAGACACCTGAGCTGAGCAGGGTCATTACAGGCTCCCTTCTCTCCTCTTCTAAATGGGATACGAGATAATGTGATTAAAAAATAAATCTCCTCAGCTCTGGGGATCTCCAGGGAACATTGGTTTTGATGAGATTTCAGGCCTGATTTTCAAGAAAAAGGAGGTGGCAACTATTTGTACAAGCTCCTCAAACAGCATGCTCTCTGGCCCTTAGGAGATTTACCTTTTATTTATACAGAGTATTTTTAAAAGCCCGTTACTGTAACAAAGAAATAACCGAGAGGCTTCATGTGAAAGGCAATACAAACATGTTTTTAGAGGCAGCATTTAAAGAAAATATGTGCATAATATTATAAAACAACTAAGTTGAAGGATAGGTAGAAGATTTCGGTCATTCACTTAAACCCACTTTTAATTTGGCACTGGTAGGCACAGGGGAGGTGAATCTGAACACAAGCCATTGTCCCTGAGGAATGAACGATCTGGAGGAGGAAACTGATTTGTAAAAATACTAATTTCAGCTTTGAGAGACACAAGGTAGAATAAAGAAGCCACAGCACAGAGGAAAAAAAGAGTAACTACTTCCCTGATGGCATCAGTTAAGGTTTTCCTGAGGAGGTGGCTTGTGTTTTGTCTAGAAAAAGTACATCCTCTTAACCTAGCATCTATGCTAATGTACTAGTTATCTGTAGCTATATGACAAATGACCGTAAAATTTAGTGGCATCTAATAAAAATAAACATTTATTATTTCACATAGTTTCTGTATGGCAGGGATTTGGGTGCTTCTTTGCTCATTAATTCTGTTTCAGGAACTCTGATGATGTTACATTCAAGATTGGTTCAGGGCTACAGTTCTCTGAAGGCTGAGTGAGACTGGAGGATTTGCTTCCAAGGCAGCTCATTCGCATGGCTGGCTAGTTGGTGCTGGTGGGAGCCTCACTTCCCTACTATGGGGGCCGCTCCACAAGGCTGCTTGAGCGTCCTCACAACATGGCAGCTGGCTTCCCCAGAGCTAGTGATCCCAGGAAGAGCTAAGCACAAACTGCTATGTCTTTTGGGATTCGGCCTCCTCAAAAGGCATTCTTTATCCCATCCATAATATCCCAATGACTACACAAATTAGCTCTATTCAGTGTGGGAGGGAATTACATGAGGGTCTGACTACCAAGCGGTAAGAAGCATCAGGAGCCACCTTGGAAGCTGGCTACCACAACTAATGATGCTGCCTGAGGTGGTGGTAGTTTGTTATTATATTTGGTCTGTAGTGACTGGGGTGAGAGTAACGGGGGACATTTATTCATTGCATAGCAACATCAGACTTGTGAACCACATAAGCCTCGGTTCAAATCTGGGCCCATCTGGCTTCTCTGCTGGTGGGGAGATGATAAAAGCTGGAAAAGCCACATTAGATGCAGGATGGAAGCCATATGTCGAAACAAGCCAGCCACACCCAGCGGTCCTGGGTCACCCTCCTGTGGACTATTATGGGAGAAAAAATGTAAACCTCGACCGTATTTAAGACATTGTGTTTTAGGGTCTCTTTGTTATAAGAGCTTCCCCTGTACCCTGATATATTTAGTTGGTACAAAAACGTTTAACCTCTGAATCTAATGTTCCTCATCTGTAAAGCAGGGATAGAAAAACAAACCTCACATTTTTCTTGTGAAGAAAAATGAAATAAGGAACGAAAGTATTTGTCCAGCGTCTGGCCCAAGAATTCACACACTCATCTTTGTCACTTCTGCCCTGTTTGAATTTATGATCAGTGTCAACATACTGGAGGCAAGAGGAACGTTCAGTGAATTCAGCAAACGTGTGTATCCATCCACCAATAGTGTCACTCCCAGGGAATTTAAAACAATCTGCTTTGGGAACTTGTGGGATTTAAATAAACACAGCAGTGGTTTCACAAAAAGATCTTTCAGTGACTGGTTTGGGGCCAAGATCTGCCATAAACATCTTGTCCTCTCAAGTCCTCAGTTTCCAACTCTGGAAAATGAAAGAGAGAGAAAAAAGAGAAGGAATGAAGGAGGGGGGGAAGAGAGAAAGGGACAAGATCAATGTTTCTCAAATCCCCAAAGTTCCAGAAAAGCAACCACAGCACATAGTTCTGCTGTTTCCCGAGTTACAGCATTGGCTCTGAATAGCATTTTGCTGTGGAAAGTGTTCTGTTCTGTACGCAGGCTTGCAAACCACAAGACGGACAAGATGATCCACAAGGCACCGTCTGGTTCTGTGAATGTTTCCTAAGACACTTCATTTCCAGTGATGACTCCTGCTTCAAATCAAAGAGACCCCCTGCTTCTTCCATTCTTAGGGGTGCACCGTTTGTCCCAAAGGAGCTTGACAAAAGACAGACACAAGTCCACAGAGGACTTCCTTAGCTGTGGCTAATCTCTGCCGCTCAGCCAGTCTGAGCCATGCCATCTAGTGAACAAACTGGGCAGTGAAGCGTCCTCCGAAGATGGGCTAAGAATTCTCCTTCCGGTTGCGACGGCCACTTAAATACAGAACTGAAATGAGGAAATGAATGATCCTGCTGAACTCTCAGCTCTAGCCAATGCCCTGGGCCTGAAACGATCAAAACTGTCATTTTATTTTCTCCTCTCTTAAAATGACTACTTTTAATTTCCCTTCTGAAGTTTCTCTGGCCAACTCATCTAATTTTCCATCAAAATCACCCACAGGATTAATTTGTACGCATTGGCGCAAAAGAATGGGCTGATAGGCTGGGCCGCATCCAAGCGAAAAGTAAAAAAAAATAAAAACAAACAATGCCCCCCACCCACCAAAGGAATACAGTAGACGGAAGGGTGGGGTGACTGGTGTGAGGGCCAGAAAGTACCGCCCACTGAATTCTTGCCTTCCCTCCTGAGGCTTAGGGTCTCACATCCACAGCTGCAGAAGCTTTTCCTCACAGGACCAAAGTCTGATGCCAACAGTTCTGTGTCCCCTGGACCCTCCTCTGCAGGTAGAATCTGAGTTATGAATGAACACCTGGGATAGCTTTGGCTGAATCAGGAAGTCCCAGAGGGCATGTTGACAAGAAGAAGGGAGACATAAAAAACAAAGTCGAGCCTGATGATGTCAAGTCAGTAATGGCAATAAATGTATGGTCACACATCTCTTTGGTTCATTAAATATATTTATTTATTATCGGGCATTCTGCTTGAGGAGGGAGAGAAAAGGATGAAGACAGGATGGTCAGGGCCCAGTAGATTCAGGCTAGGCTTCAAGGCAGAGTCCCCGGTTGGTTCTAATGATTTCCAGATATACAGATAGTAGATGAATGACCTTGGGCCAATGACAACTTCTTTAAGCCTCAATTTCTTCATCCGTGAAACAGAACTGACACCACTCTCCTCAGTGTGCTTATGAGGATACATTATCATCAGCCTCTTTTAATCCTTTCTGGAACAGCGTGAGGTATTGAGAAACAAGAAGACTGAGGCCAGGGGCTTGGGTTGCATTAACTGCATAATAAGTGCTGGTCTCCTTGCCCCTGGGGCTGAGCTATCCACCCTGTGAAATCTTTCTCTCACTGCCTCTCTGGGCCTTATCAGGAGTCAGGAAACAGCTGAGAAAAGCATCAGGGAGCTGGTGAGTCCCGGTCACGGCAGCGTCAATCACCCTGTTACAGTGACACAAGATATCAGCCCACTCTGGGCGCTGATACCCAAAGGTGCCCCCACAAGGTCTAGACGCATAGACACTCAGATGCTCGTAGATTTCATCAGAAATTGCTGTTTTTTGTAAACTTGATCTTTGTTTAGTTTTGCATCTATTTAATAAGTGCTCGCATTCAGTCAGAAAGCAATTATTTTGCATTTACTCTGGCAGGCATTGGGCAAGGAGTGTGAGAAACAGAGAAGCACCAGTCATTTGCATCACACCCTCCAAAGGCTTGCAGCCTACTGGAGAAGACGCGACCATAAAAGTAAAGTCCTGGGACTTCCCTGGGGGCACAGTGGTAAAGAATCCGCCTTACAATGCAGGGGACTCGGGTTCAATCCCTGGACAGGGAACTGAGGTCCCACATGCCGCGGGGCAACCAAGCCCGCGCAGCACAACTACTGAGCCGGCGGAGCCTCAACAAGAGAGCCCGCACACTCTGGAGCCCACGTGCCACAACTAGAGAGAAGCCCCGTGCACTGCCACGAAGATCCCACATGCCTCAACGAAGATCCCGCATGCCACAACGCAGACCCGATGCAGCCAAATAAATAAATAAATAAATAAACTTTTTTAAAAAGCCAAGTCCTATGGGAACATAGGTATATGTATAACTGATTCACTTTGTTGTAAAGGAAAAACTAACACACTATTGTAAAACAGTTATAGTCCAATAAAGATGTTTAAAAAAAAAAAAGCCAAGTCCTCTTACAATGGCTTATAAGTGAGAACAGAGCAGAGGTGGGGATACTTCTACCTGCAACAACAGAGAAGGCTTTCCAGGGAGCGAGCCCTCCGATGAAATGGCAGGGGGAGCGGGGAGGGCAGATGGGAACATCTCCCAGCCGGAGGGCACAGAGTCTGCAAAGAAAGGGAGGGAGAGCTTGCCCAGCCCACTTGGGGAAGAGCGCCGATATCAGAGTGGCTGGAATCAACTTTGCGCGAAGAGAGTTTGTGGTGAACAAGGCCAGGAAGTTAGTAAGTCAGGGGTGAATGAAGGCCGTTGAGAGCCAGGATCAGGAGGAGAATCCAGGTGAGCTGGTACCTTTCACAGCTTCCAAGCAGGGAAGGCTATGTGCTCTGCTTGGAGGTTTAGTTTGAACAATGATCTGCATGCGCTGTCTGCAAATGACCGTTTGGCTGGGTGCACAGCGGACACTCAGTAAATGTCTCAGGCGGTCAGATGAAGAGTCCATGGAATCACAGGAAATCTTTGTCAACTAATTTGCACAAACTTACACGAATATGTTTATGTGCTTTAGCTGAGTGACACACAAAACAAAAAAGGGAGTTCCTGGGACATTTTCTCATGCTGTACAAAAAAATTACCTGAAAGCTTATTTTCAGAGAAACCAAATATGGGACCCAGAGGTCTGCATTTCTGGGTCTTAGAGAATGACGGAAACTTGAGGATCTGTAGCCCTCTCCCTGACTCCTGCGGGCCACAGGCGCCCGGACCCCAGCCCCAGTGATGGATGGAGGGTTACCCTTCGCAGCCAGCTGCAGACGTCCGTCCCAGGCAAGAGGCCGAGCTGTTGCCTAGATTCTGTCCATTTTCTACCATGTTAGGAAATTTATCTTGAGAAAGCACATTCCTTCTGAGTTCACCCCGTAATTAGCATTTTGTACAAAAAAAAAAAAAAAAAAAAAAAAAAACAACCCTCGGAGCTGAAATTTCTTCTCCTGCCTCCGCCTAACTCCAGTCCAGTTGGTTTTCATTTATTTCAATGTGTACTTTGGAATCGGAGCCCTGCACTTTCCCACTTAACTCCCACCACCTGGGGGATGTTATTTTGTGGGGGGCAGGGACTCTGGCTTGTCCCCTGCACCTACCTCTTTTTCCACGTGGCCTCCTCTACCCAGAGGGAGAGAGAGAGGGAGAGGGAAGTGGAGAGGGAGCGGGCCTGGACCCTTCCTGCACTCAGCAACTGCAGACGCGGAGCCAGCAGGGGCATGGTTCCCTGAAGCGACCCCCTGTGCTTGGATCACATACTGGGGGGAGGCTAATCAAGATGGGATGTGTGACTTCAAAACAGCTGGGAAGCATTACAGGTCAAAAGTTGAAATCAAGTTAAGAGCCATCGGAATGCACAAGCCCCGTTGTTTGCAATCTGTCTCCCCCTCTAGTCTGCACCGTGCCCCTTGTGGACAAAACGTCTCAGGCAGGGCTAGTGTTGACACAGGGGCCCAGGAAGGTACATTCGTGAAGGCAGGGCTGCAGAGGCTGTCTGAGGCGGCAGAGGCTGTCTGAGCGTATTTCTTGGCAAAATAAAGAAGGGGTCAACCCCAGGAGAAAATATAAACGAGGGACACGTAGAGTCAGAATACGAAAGCTGAAAAGATGAATCATTCAAACCCCTTCATTGCAAGTGTGAAAACAGGCCCAGAGAGGCGAACATATTTAAATCATGCCACATGCCTGTCCAAAACCCAGTGGCTTACGCTTGCCATTAAAATGAAGTGACATTTCTCTGGCCTATGAGGCCTTGGGTGATCTGGTTCCCCCCACTGCTCTGTTTGCTGGGGTTACACCCCACCTTTTCCACCGTCCTCCTGGCATCTTAGCATTTTCTCCACTCTAGAGATTCATAAAGCCCTTTCCCACTTCTGAGTTTGAGGACTTGTTATTTCTCCTTTCTAGAAGCTGTATTTTCCCCTCAGTTCCTCTCTCAGCCAGTAGGTAAAACACTGCTTCCTCAGCCTGGCCTCTGATGAAACTGTCCGGAGTCCCTCGCCAGGAGCCCTCTCTCTTGTAAATTAGCTCAGGTCCTTCCTGGCACCCACTCCATCATCTTCTCCATTTGTTCCTTGGTTACAGCTGCCCCTCCCATTCCAGCAGTAGAAGCTTCTGAGGATGGACACTGTTTGTATTCTGTTTCGCTGTTATAGCCTGGGGTCCAACACGTGACAATTGTTCAATAAGTATCTGATTTAACAGGTTAATCCATCAACCAGTTAGACAATCAATGAATTCAATGATAGCCTCTTATTGTCTCAGGGATTAAGCACTGGGATGTGTGGAGATTAAAGAGGGCCAAAAATTACTTGGGGAGGGGGCCTATGTCCCTCCCTCTGGAGTCTAGGTGGATCCTGCGATGTTTTAGTTAATAGAAAAATGTCAGAAGCGGCCTGTGCCACTTTCTAAGCTTTAAGAGACTGATAGCTTCCACCTGCAACTGTCTCTGGGAGCCCTGAGGGGCTACCCTGAGATGACCGCCAACCTAGACAGACCACATCAAGTTGCTTCAGTCACTAGCCCCAGCAAAGCCCCCTGCCCAGCCATCCCTGACAAGTTACCAAGTAAGTGGAAGAAGTCACTTTGGACCCCCATCTCCCAAACACCTCAGCCACCAACTGAATCCCACCAAGTGACCTCAGCCAATACCACAAGGAGCAGAAGAAACATCCAGCAGAGCCCTGCCCGAATTCTGTGACTGTAATTGATGGGATGGGTTTCAGCTGCTAAATTTCAGCTTGTTATGCAACAATAGATGACCACCACAGGGCTCTATAGCCAGATGGTTGGGATTCAAATCCTAGTCCCATCATTTCTTTAGTATCTGGGTGACCTCCTACACGTCAGTCTTCCTTAAGCATCAATAGCTGGATCATCTGCAAAAGGGGCCCAGCGGGATTCCCCACCCGAAGAGTTGTTTAGGAGATTAAATGAAATCCATGTCAAGCGCTTAGCAAGGTGCCTAGCTAGTGATGCCAAATGATCAGTAGGCTTTTAGCTAACATTATCCGTATGCTCTTGACATATCCTTCCAGCTAAGTAGAGCTCTTCTTTCATATATGAGTCAGGAGAGAAGAGATTCCATGCCCTCAGATCACACCATTTCACTTGCCATTAAGTCATCTATAGGTCCCATCACCAAAGGGAAAAGTCCAAAACTCATTATAATTTGCAAAGCTCTTGCCCTGCCTATACTCTGAGCACCGTCCCGGCCCCTCCGCCTCTCAGAACCTGTTAGCCCTACCTGCCCACCCACACACTCCCAACAGCAACGGGAAGGAAATGGATAAATATTTCCACAGTGAATTCTTCTGAGTAGAAGGATTATAGGCTTATTAGCTTCCTTCCTTGTGATTCATTTTTGTATTTTCTAAACCTTCTACAGCAGACACTTTATTTTCATAAAATATAATAAAGCTTACAAACAACAGGAAGTGACGATTTCTTCAAGACAAAGACACTATTTTACTTCTCTGTCTTCCTCATAGGATCCACGTGTATGTCTCTTGTATTGTTGAATAAATGAATGGATGAGCTAAGAGGGGTGCACGGTTCATTGTGTATACATGGGCAGAGTAGCCTCAGTTTATACACTAAATATATTTGTAAAAATATAAACTTTAAAAGTTCTTTTTTTTTTTGATTATCAGTTTTTGCTGTTTTGCTTTTTGTGTGTGTGTGTTTTTAAAGATACTTATGGTGAAGCCTTTTTTTTTTAAATGAAAAAACCCTTCGGTGAAGTGACTAATCATTCTGCAATTCATTTTTCTGAAACCAGAAAGCCAGTTTCTTAACATGAGTTTCTCCTTCTGCATCTATGTTTATAAACTAATGACAGGCTCTTAAACATTCACTTAGCAGTAAGAAAGTTCCAAGACAGTGCACTATATTCTGCTTAGGAGAATTCAGTTTAACCAAATATATATAAATGGCGCATACCCCAACAGAGATGAGGTCTCCGGGAACAGTAAACTCCAGAGTACAGATCTGTAGCCACAAACAAGTCTTCTCTAGGGGCAGCACGTGAGCTGATTGGATGTGGCACAGCCTTGGCGGCCCTGCCCAGGTACAGTGGATAAGCTTCTACAAGTCCTTTTCTTCCCCTGTGTTTCTTTCTGCTGCCTAGCTTGATGGATTCAAAGACCTTGCATCTCCAATTCTTTCACAAATTTTCTGAATAGGTTACTAGTTCATGTGCTGGAGTTCTGTGCTCTTGTCAACTCACCAGCTCAATGTAACCCAAATCGGTCCAGCCTGTGTGAGATGAATCCAACGAACATGGAAAGTGCCTCCAAGATCTTCACGCCTCCAACGCAGACACAGGCTCTCCCTGAGCTCCCGTTTTGGATTCCTTTTGCATTAGCAGTAAAGCCAACCGCTTCGAACATGCTAGCACTCCCGCCTTCCCCCTTCTCGTCTGTATTATCTCAGGAGAGTTTTGACTCTAAGTCAGCCCAACAGTTTTCTTTTTTTGGTCATTTCTCATCACTTAGATCTATAAATATTAATTACAAGCCTCATATTTTAAAACCCCTTTGAGCATACTAACTATGTAGCCACATAAATCAATCTTAAACTAATCTTAGTGGTTCATGATACTTTTGCAAGTTCCAGAACTTTCTATTTTAGCTCCCACACTTCACTGTTTTTGCTACCAAAGTTATTTAATACCTTTTCAATGTACTAGGCCTTCTTTAGATAAAAGGAACAGAAAGGGAAGGGTGGAGCAAGGGAGGGAGAGAGAGAAAGAAGTGGGGAGAAGAAAAGGAGGGAAGAGGAGGAGGTGGTTACGAGAAAGGAGAAATGAAGGAAACACAGCCGAGAGGGATAAACACGGTGAGGACCTGAAGATCAGGGACCTACTTCTGATTCTCTAACTGGCCCTGGGAGTCCTGAGCAAGTCACTTAGCCTCTCTGGGGTTGGCTTGGCTTAGAAGCTGGCTCTAGCATTTTCTTACCGGCAAATTATCCTCCTACCGTAAGATCTAGAGTTTTCTCTCTTTGTTCCCAGATCACCCTTCTAAAAGGATCTCAAGGTAGCACAGAGGTACCTCTTTTCTAAGTATTCACCTGAGCAGGTCAAGGAATCCAAGATTACTGACCAAGAGGGGTCCCCAACCCCTGCTTCAAGATTCACTGGAGGACACAGGCTTGGTGGGTATTTCTACACAGCCTGTATTCAGGTCAATTAGCTTTCAGGGTGCATATGAAAACCTAGTTATATGAAAACCACTCAGCTACCCTAGGAATACCTGGGGAAATCCTAATAGCATTGATTGCTTTGCAGCAGTTATCTTAAGAAGGATCAGGGCAGGGGGTTGGGAAAGTGGGGAGTCAGAGTAACAGAGAGCAGAGTCAGATTGGCCAGGGCTCGAGTACCAGCCCCCACAACGTGTTCAACAGTACACCAGGTGCCTCATCTCCCAGGGGTGCATTTCCCCCACCTATAAAGCAGAGAAGCTTCTACATGCTTCATCTGGTTGTTATCCAGAACAAAAGAGACACTGCTCCAACGCACACCACCCGACACCTGACTCACAGTTAGCGTTCAATAAATGTGAGCTTTTATTATTACCATATTTCCTCTATGCCAAAACACCATCGATCGGAAGTCAAAGCATCAATTTAATAACTTCTCGGGGTGGGGGAAGAACAATATATTAAACACATGTTCCCATTTTAAGACATCACAATTTCAACACTATTAAAAGGTGAAAAGAAATGTGTCTTAAAAATCAATGAACTATGGTCTTATTACTGTCACATTTTGGAACCATTTTAAGTCGTTTGCTTGTTTACTTGCCTTTTTCCTGTTTTGTCTGGCTTACCCCAGGAAGACACGTTAAGTTCCCTGAGAATAAACAGATAGTTGTTCATCACTGTGCTCCCAGTGCCCAGGGCAGGTGGCAAATAAATATTTGTTTGATAAGATGGTTCTGTGTCATCTTTTCTTTTTAATAAATTTATTTATTTATCTGTTTGTTTGTTGGCTGCGTTGGTTCTTCGTTGCTGCGCACGGGCTTTCTCTAGTTGCAGTGAACGGGGGTTGCTCTTCATTGCGGTGCACAGGCTTCTCATTGTGGTGGCTTCTCTTGTTGTGGAGCATGGCCTCTAGGCGCACAGGCTCCTAAAGCTCGGGCTCAGTAGTTGTGGCGCACAGGCTTAGATGCTCCACGGCATGTGGGATCTTCCCAGACCAGGGCTCGAACCCGTGTCCCCTGCATTGGCAGGCGGATTCTTAACCACTGCACCACCTGGGAAGCCCCTCTGTGTCATCTTAATATGAGGGAATCACTGATTAAAATCCCACTAATGTTGCCATTGGTTCGTATAATGAAATTTTACCACGTCTTTCTCAATCCATTCAACTTAGTTCCTTACCAGCCTTGGAAGAGAGGTTTGTTTGTTTGAATGTGTATTTGTTGAGAATTGGTATTTCCCTTGAAGTATACACAGAAGAAATGGGGATGAAAGCAGATAATAACTGCAGAGCATCTACCATAACCCCTGACACAGAGGTAACAGTCATAAATCACACTTGAAATTGAATGCAAAGCAAGGGTGGGGTACGGGTCCTAGTCAGCTTAAAAAATATGCTGTCAATTTGCATGTCCTTAGGATCTATAGATATGCATCAGACATTAATAAATATCTATTATGGAATCAACTAAAATTTCTCCTTTCAACTTACAAACCAAAAAAATAAACATTAACATAATCTCCCCAGTGCAAATGACTTTTACTTGCCCATTTATAAACCAAACATTCATTCATTCAATCAGCAAGTATTTACTGAGGGCCTACTATGTGCTGGGCATGCGCCAGGTGCTGGGGGTAAGAAGAAGGCTAGGATGGCCTGGAGGACAGGGAAGATGAAAGAGGAAAACTCCTGTATATACAGATCTTTGCTCCATCTCAGGCACCGGCTCATGGCGGTGGAGCCCCAAGGTAGGGAGTCGGAATGATGTCAAAGAAGAGAGAGTGTTATCCCCAACAAAATGACTGGTGGGGGGAATCTCTGATTTTCCATCACTCCAGCCCTTTCAGAAGATTTCCTATAGCATTAACCAAATCCCAGGCCAGGGGACCTGTCAGACTCCAAGTGATGATCTAGGGTCTTATTGAAAATGAAATGGCTTCTTATGAGAGGAATGCAAATTTTACTTATTCACTTGCCTTGCAGGGGAGGGGGTAGGTAATCACACAAATAAAAGTGACTTTTAACTTATCATGAAATAGTAATTTTCAAGTAATTAACATAAACAAGCAATTGGGTCCCCTTACCGTAATCATGAGGAATGTGTGTGACACGAGCCTGTGCCAGGGTGCCCTCTTCCTTAATGAGGATGAGGAAGATTCATTAGAGGGGTAAGGAAGCAGCCTCTTTATGTGAACAAGGACTCAAGAGGAACTGAGCAGTAGAGAAAGCTGTGAGCCTAGCTCTCAGGCCCAGCACTCAATAGGTCATAGCTGGACTGACCGGATGGACAACAGGAGGAGTCCCAGGATGTCAGACTCAGCTTCACAGAGATGGGGGCAGAACGTGTTGTTGGAACAGGATGGCCCTGGGCTGCTCTTCAACCATAAGAAGAAATTCAATATTAGCAAGAAGGGAGGAATGTCACAACAGGCTGAGAGAGCACTGGAGCAGCCAAGGGGCTAATCCAATATGGCGCCAGTATACAGAGAGGAAGCTGGTGATGAAGAGGGAAGTGTGGGCAGCAGCTCATTCAAGATGGAGCCCCATTATACAAGGAACTCAGAGTTGTGTTGTTTCATTTTGCTTCAGTTGGCATTGAGGATACAAGTTTTGAGCAGGAAAGTGATACTATCGGATATATAATTTATATATATATAAATATATTTAATATATATTATATATATAATATATAATATATTATATTATATATTATAAATATTATATATTATATTATATTATATATTATAAAATATTGTATATATTATATATTATAATATATTATACTATATATATTATATATTATAATATATTATATATTATATTATATATTATAATATATTATATTATATATTATAATATATTATATATTATAATATATATTATATATTATATTATATATATTATAATATATTATATATATTATATTATATATAATAAATATATATATAATATATATAGGAAGGTAATTCTGGTGGTGCTGAAGTTCAGCTGGGAGAGATGAGAAATACAGGAATGGAAAACAGTTACTGCAATAGTTCAGGTAACGGATGGTAGGTCAGAGCTCATACACTGAGGAGGTGGATGGATGAGGCTTGGAGATCAATTAGCTGAAGAGGAAGAGGGTGAGGAAAAACACCCTGCCTGCTGCATTATTAAAATGAAGATGGTTAACCCCTTATGTTCTCCTGAAGGAATATACTAGAACACTTACAGCAGCACTCTCCCTAATGGCCACATGGAAGTTACCCAACGTCCATACGGGTATGAGAGAAAAGCTCTCCAACAGAATGGTCCACATGGGTGAAATGCACAAACCAGACCCTCCATACACCCACCAAAAAACTCAACCAACCAACCACTAAACACCACCACCAACAAAACAGAGTGTATACTGTATGATCCCATTTATGATAAGCTCAAAACCAGGCAAAATGAACTTACGGTGTCAGAAATTATGAGTTAACACTTTGGTCGCGGTTCATACCAGGTCATGATCCTGGGAACATGGGCACCTGTAGGGTGAGTTCTGGGGTTCCAGTTCCAAGTTCTGGTTACTTAGGTGTGTTCACCGTGTGAAAAATCCATCTAGCTCTATACACATGATCTGTGTGTACTTTCACGCAAACATATTATACTCAGAAATTACAAAAAATAAAAGTATCCTTATTTGCAGTGCCTGCTGTACAACATTAAAGCAATGTCGAAGGTGGATGGACCTGGAGTCTGTCATACAGAGTGAAGTAAGTGAGAAGGAGAAAAACAAATACCGTATGCTAACACATATATATGGACTCTAAGGGAAAAAAATGTCATGAAGAGATTAGTGGTAGGACAGGAATAAAACACAGACTTACTAGAGCATGGACTTGAGGATATGGGGAGGGGGAAGGGTGGGCTGTGATGAAGTGGGAGAGTGGCAGGGACATATATACGCTACCAAATGTAAATTAGATAGCTAGTGGGAAGCTGCCACGTAGCACAGGGAGATCACCTCTGTGTTTTGTGACCACCTAGAGGGGTGGGATAGGAAGGGTGGGAGAGAGGGTGATGCAAGAGGGAAGAGATATGGGAACATATGTATATGTATAACTGATTCACTTTTTTGTAAAGGAGAAACTAACACACTATTGTAAAACAGTTATACTCCAATAAAGATGTTTAAAAAAAATAAATAAATAAAGCAATGTCGATAATCACAACAACAACGATGCCTTCCACTCGGGGCAGCCTAATCGTATGTGCTAGAAACTGGCAGGTGCTGCCTGACAGCCCTTTGTGAGATCAATTTTAACTCCCACTTTACAGATAAGAACGCGGAGGCTCTGAGATGTTAAGTAACACCTAAAGCCAGCACATTCTTTAGAAACAGAGGGGGAACTGGAACCCAAGAAGCCCTATACTGGGTTGCCTCATGATTCCACAAGAGTGTTGCAAGAAATCTGGCTGTGATTTTTCTACTTTAGGCATTGACTCCGCCATGTCTGTACGACCCTACTTGTCCACTATAAGCTGGATCTGTCACCCACGTGTTTCCAAACATCTGGGTTATCGATGTACTATTTTAGCACTCCACAATGTGCTTATTCCATCCACAATCCGAGACCTCTCCCACACACATCTTCCTTAGGAAATTTTCAATCAAACAAATGAATTCACCCCAGAAAAGCAAACACATTTTGGATAGAACACTTGTCGTTTTTAACCAGTTTTTGTGTTTCCTATATAAACCTGCAGCCCAGAGGTACTATTTCTGAAAGCATTTTGTGATGGAAGATTTTACCTAACTGCTGTTTAGTATTGTCGTTACTATCCTTGTTATTAATAATAATGATTTATAGAAGAGGGTGAGGAGACACCGCTATTTAGAGAGTCGGAACACCAAACCTGGTTTGATACTTAAGTCAGCAGAGGTAAGAAAGAGTAGAGGCCAGGGGAGAAATTAAAACAGACGGCTCTGTCTTGGGTTGACATTATCTTCAGGGACCAAGACGCAGGTAACAGGAAGAACAGGTTCAGCAAAAATGGAACTCAAGGACAAACATTCCCTCCACGAGGACTCAGCAAGAGATGCGGGCTGGTGAAATTCACAGAGCCTCGCCAAAGGCTGGGACACCTTGACAAATTAACTTCCGACATGGAGACACACCAGGAGAGTTTCCAAAGCGGTTCAATAAACAAGATGGCACGTGACCTTTGCAGGACTGCTGAGAGCTAGGCAGGGGTGGCATAGCTTCACACCTCCACGCCTGTCATACTGGAGAAGCAAAACATCACATGACCACATCACAGAACATCACCCTCACCCCTCTACCCTGTAAGTGGGCTAGAGCCAGCCGGCAAGGGATCTCGGGAGCTATCTTGTCAGCAGTTCACAGACATCACTGACTAAAAAAGCCACTTGGGAATCTTGTTAAGGATCCAAATTCCCGGATCCTTAACAAGGATCCTAGCCCCATCTTAGACCTGGGGAGAAACCAGGAACTTCTATTTAACAAACAAAACTTCCTAAGGAAATAATTATAGAAATAAAAGGAGAATTCAGGTCTTCAGAATGATAGACTCACTGACAGAGCTGCAGAAGATGAATAAACAGAAAATCCTTCCCTAGCATCCTAGTGAGGGCCCAGACTAGCAAAGCTGAAGAGAAAGTCCTGAGAGCTTAAACAGAAGAAAGGTGTTATCTTCAATGGGACGGTAATCAGATTCGCGTTAGTCCTCGCCTTTTGAGGGAAAATGCATTTCAATTATACACTCAGACCACATACATATAAGGACACTGACGTTTCTGCAGAGAATGGTTTCTGCAAAACATCAATAAAATTGAGAATACACTTCAGCGAAATGAAAAAGAAATCCATGGAAAGTAGAAAAGGGGTCCAGGAAATCCAGGGAAGAATGGGAACTAAACCTAGAGACGAATAAAATGAAATCGCAGGATGACAAGTGTGCAGCAAAAAGCAATCAGTCCAGATGGGAACAGGAAGTCGACAGGTGCCAGAAATAACATCTTCAGGAGGGGAGTTGACTCTGTCATCTCATTTGTATGATGAAGAAGCTGCAACCCCTTAATGGGAAAACGAGGGCCTAGATTTTTCTCTGTCGCGAAAAACTAAAGGAACCCCCCCGAAAAACAAAAGCGTATATATGAAAGGCACGGGCCAACAATGAAAAACTAAAATGCAGCCTATTTCTGAGGAACTCATTGGGCGTAAGAAAGAAAGTTGTTATGTTTTCCCCGTACTCCTTCAAGTCATGTGAGTTTAGGGCACAGCCTTGCATTCCCTTCTCTGAGTCCAGCCAGCCCACGTGACTGTGGTCAGTGACGTGGACACTGAGAGCTCACAGAACATACTGGCTCTGAGCAAGGGCTCTGAGGTCATGGACGGAGCTCATACTGCCATCTGCTGCTTGCTCTGTGTCCTGGGAAAATTTACTTAACCTCTCTAGGCCTCAGCTCCTTTCTAAAATGTCACCGACCTCAGAGGACTGTTACAGAGATTACATGAGCTAATATATAATGTATTTGGAATGGTTATTGACATAATAAGCATGCCAACAGGAGAGGTCATCACTGTTATTGTTACAATATTAAAATATAGATAGTTGATGTTTGATGTAAAGGCTGTTATTAAAATCAGCCTCTTACCAAAACATAGAAGCCTAAGCCAGAATTAAATACCACAATCTAAATGTAAAAATCAAGAAGGGAAAATAAAGATGCAGCTGACAAAGGAGGGAGGAAGGAAGGAGATGCTGCAGAAAGAGGAAGGGGGGTGTTAATTCCTTCAATGAAGATGGAAGTAACCAGAGACTGTACAAGATAAATAGATTAAGCAATAAAGAGTTTTGAGCATAAATATATAACTTAAAATATGTAAATAATTTTTCATTTAAATTGTTTAATTTCTCAGTTATACTTACATAACTATATTTTACCTACAAATTATCTATAATATTTATAATACATAAACATACAGAGGAATAATATTGAATGTATCTATACATTATATGTAATTATAATAAATAATCAACCCATTCATTTAAATGTAATTTAAAATAAGAAAACAAACAGTAAACATGATATTTCTAAATACCAAAAAGCAGGTGGTGGAGAGGGAAGGAGAAGTGAGAGGTAACAACTGCTGACCTTGGCATAGTGCTTATTCCATGCCAGGCACTGTTCTAAGGGCTCTGCATTATATTATCTCATTTAATCCTCTAACAACCCTAAAAGTTAAATATTATTATGCTTCTGCTGGTGACCATTTTACAGATGAGGAACTTGAGGCAGAGAGAGACCGAGTATCTCCCCAGGCCACTCGACTAGTGAAAGACCAGTGACTCTTAGCCACTGCCTTCTTCAACCTCTAACAGTGCTCAGCTTTCACAGTGGGAAGTGGTCATAGTGGTTTACAGGTAGGAAGTAGTGTTAGGGTGGCAAACGCCAAAGGAAAAAATTAACAACTGTAGCGGGATGAATGGTGCCCCACAAAAATTTGATGTCTACCCAGAACCTCAGAATGGGACCTTATTTGGAAATAGGGTCTTTGCAGATGTAATTAGTTAAGATGAGGTCACACTGGATTAAAGCAGGTCCTAAATCCAAGGACTGGTGCCCTCCTAAGAAGAGGAAAAGAAAACAAACAGGGAAGAAGCCCAGGTGACAACAGAGGCAGAGACTAGAATGATACTGCTACAAATCAAGGAACAGGGATTGCTGGGAGCCACCAGAAGCTAGGAAAGGGCAAGGAAGAACTCTTCCCTAGAGTCTTAGTAGGAGTGTGGCCCTGCCAACACCTTGATTTCATACTCCTAGCCTCCAGAACTATGAAAGAATAAATTTCTGTTGTTTCATGCCACCCGCTACGTGATAAGTTGTTATGTCAGCCTTAGGAGATTGATGCAACAACTAACCAAAAACTTACAAGAGAAACGGTTAAAATGAGTGGAGAAAAGGAGAATTTGACCTTATACTTTACAGCTTTCTGTACCTTTTGCTCTAAAAAAGAAAACGAAACAAAACTATCAGGTGTTACTCTTTGCAGTAGGCAGGCTCTAAGGTGGACCCCCTTATCCCGCCTCCTGGCATTCACACCATTCTGTAACCCCCTCTTTCCTCTTCTTGAGCGTGAGTGGGACCTATGATGTGTTTCTAACCAATAGAACACAGCACATCCAGGTGACAGGACGCCTCCTCCATGATTATATTATAGAAGACAGTAATATGGTCTTGTTAGACTTGCTCCCTTGTTGGCTTTGATGAAGCAGGTGGTCACGCTGGGGAAGCCCACATGGCAAGGAACAGAGACACATCTATGGCCAACAACTATCTGGGACCTGAGGGTAGTCTCAACCCACGGCCAGCACGAAATTGGGGCTCCTAGCCCAACAGGCTAAAAGGAACTGAATTCTGCTGACCATGTGGGCTTGGAAACATATCCCTCCCCAGTCCAACCTCAGATGAGACCACTGCCCCATCCAACACCTTGACTGTTGCCTTGTGAGACCCTGAAGCAGAGGACTCAGCCAAGTTGAGCACAACCCCTGACCCACAGAAATTGATAATAATAAACGTAATAAAGACATGGGATTTTCAGCCACTAGATTTGTGATAATATTGTTATGCATCGATAGGTAACTAACATTCTCCTATAATTAATAATAGTAATCATAATGATACTTGGAGGTTTTCTTTTCAATTAGCAATAGTTTGCTACAATTAAAAATAAATTTAAGACAACAAATAATTCTGATGACCTGTCAGGTTTGGGGAAAACTCCCTTATTAAACACATAAGGAAACCAAAGCACAGAGAAGTGGAGTGGCAGGGACAGGTCCAGAGAGGAGAAACAATGTGCACACACGTTCACGCAGATCATCTGTAAACTGAAATGTCCCTCAAGACACACATCCCCAAGATGGGGACGGCTCTCCAGCTTCCTTCTCCTTGCTGCCTACACAATGACAACTGGAATTTTTTTTAAAAAGTAGTAAAGAGCAAGATAATTGCTCAAATCAAGGACAAAGATTCAGTTTTGTCTTAGGTTATATTCATGGCAAGTGCTATTCCTGACATTACCCCAGCTCCTGGGAGGGTAGATGAGTTAAACAGGCACTTATTAGACAATTTTTTTTGACAGCTGCTGCCTTTGCAATTACTGTAGTATATTTTTTTTCTTCTGAATAGCTCCAGATTTGTTTTTGTCTGAGCTGAGGTGGAAAACTGAGAAATAACAGATCTGACGATAATTGACTTTATTAGGAATATGAATGTATTACACACACCGTATATTAAAAGATCATTGCTTTTATATTGGCCTCGCACACTGTATACTACTTTTATGGGTCTCGAGTCTCCAATGCTCCCCTTCTGTACTGTTCCCATCCACTTTATGTTCCTTACTCCCTGTCATGCGGAGGAAATAAATGTTGAAAAATCTAAGTGCTCATCAGACACAAGCCAGAGTTCATAAAGGAAAGTGTGCAGGCTTTCATAATTTAAGATATTGCTATGAGCTGGTGTTGCCAAAAACGATGCACTTATTGATCCATAAACACAAGCAATTAAGGTGAGATGTTGATTACTGTGAAGAGAAGCCCCCAATAGTATAGAGAAGCAAAGGCCGCAGAGGGAGTCTAACTTGCATAAATATCTCTGGAATCCTGGGAGATCCAAGGAGAGCTGCAGGAGACCCTTTTGCAGAAGGATCCTGATGTCTCTTGGGAGGAATCCTGAGAAAGCCGCTGCACAGGGAATCACAACCACCAGGCACAGAGCAGAGACAAAGGCTGTTTCTCTACAGCACAGTCAGAAAGGAAAGCAGTCCCTCTGAGATAGAAGGAAGGCCTAAGGCACGTGGCAAACCACAGCCGGCATGAAATGCTGTTGAATTTTACCTAGCACAGCACCGCTCCAGGCCAACATTGAAGAACTCATTGGAGAAAGCTGGGAACTCAGAGAAAGAGGAGGAGACCCCCTGCTGTTACCTTGAAGGGCTGGACCCTCCCAGGTTAGCCAAAACACTGCTCTGATTTGAAGGGCTGAGCAGAAAAAGCCTGCATCAACAGCTGGCAGAGTGCTGGCTGGTGCCTGTCTGCAGAAGGGGCTAGAACCACAGAAGCGACAATGTATCTTAGTTGCCCCAGAGGAGGGAACGATGTAGGGACGGTTGGAAACAGAACTAGGTGACAGTTGTGGATAAATACTTAGCAAGAGCTGATCCCCTACTCCACCCGGCCCTAAGCCCTCAACCACCCCTGCAGCTAGAGGTGCAGAAACAAGTAATGACACAATAGAAATCTCTGAACACTGATTGTGTTATCACCTCTTTCTGGAGTAGAAAGGCAACCCTGATTATGGAGAACTGTACCTGAAAATTCCCAAAAGCATGGCACACAACTGTTCATGGGAGAAAGAAAGAGGAAACAAGGGCTGGATAGATGAACGGGTGGAGCGAATGGAACGAGTGAAGGTGTCACTGAGACACCACGTTAAGGCCAGGACTGATGGTCTGAGCTTCCTTGAGGAGGCAGAGTAGTGGACGAGCACGCCAGGCAGAGCGTCCTGAGACGCATGGTCAGCCCGGAGCAGGCGGAAGGCAGGCGAGGAAAGAGAAATGAGCGGCCAGCCGGCCGCAAGACGTTGGCTCAACTAGGTCCTTCCCCTTCATTCTGGAGAAACTCCGCAGGCACGCATTACGGCCTGCCGATCAGCCTCTGCGAGCAGTGATTGGCACCTGTGAACCCAGCACCTTCAAGAAGACTGACATTTGGGCAGACAGGTCCACATGCCACCAGCCAAAGGCCAGAGTGCTTTGCAGCCTGGCCGGGGCCACTCAGACAGGTGAGGTGACCCTCAGACCAATACAATCACGCGGAGTAGTGGTCTGAAATTCACTGCCTGCAGCCAGTTCATTGAAGCAGGAGGCATCTCTGCGTTGGAATAGATGCCTCTGTACCAGGGTGTGGGAAGCCAGGGAAAGGAAACCAATGTGCAGAGATCACCTATTTTGGGCCAGGCTCTGTACTAAGGGCATAACACCAGCCTGTCGAATAGTCAGCGAAACGCTAAGTCAGGGTTATTAGCGCTCTTTTGAAAAAACTCGGGCTCAGATAAATAAGTAGTCTTTTAAACTTCACATGGATGATAGGAGATAGAACCAGGATCAAATCTGGATTTCCTGAGCCACGGAAGTCTTGTTCTTCCTACTGGTCTACACTTTGACATTGACTCCAAGAGATGCAGAGCTATGCAAGGCGAGATATTTTCCAAGGCAGAGAGGCAGAGGGGGAAGGATTTTTAAAGTGTTTCTTCGAACACTGCTGTCGCTATTCTGCAACTGGAGGAGAAATAATTCCGGAGGCAGACGGAGAATAAGGTGCTCCACAGGGGTAGCAAGCAGAGAAGGAAGTGTCCTTTGTGCACTGGCCTTTGTATTCGTCCAGAATTCCACGGTACATAAGATGCAGGCTGGGAGCAGAGTGGAGTCATTGTTGCTGGCAGGATTAGGGTCGGGGCAGACGCTAAAGCAGGGGGGCCCCAACCCAGCTGCACAGCAGGAGGTGAGCGACGAGGGGAGCGAGTGGAGCTTCATCTGCGGCTCCTCATGGCTTCCCATTGGTCGCATGACTGCAAAGGACCACCAGGAAAGTAAAGTAAGTGAAGTCCAGGAGCCTGGAAAACTGCGATACATTGTGCCAAGTGAGGCAAAAAAGGCAAGGGACGCAGAGGTCCAGGATTCATTCAACAAACATTGCTGAGTGTTGTATCTGCTGCCCTCAACCCCATGGCTAAAAAAGCTCATGGGAGGACGTCTTGTCTACATAGCAGTTGGAATCAAGGTGGAGGACAGACACGAGGGAGAGCATGGGCAAGGTCACAAGTTGATGCTCTCTCTAGGGAAATGTAGCTTCCAAGACCAAGTCTGTAGGATTGTGTGATTCAATTCATTTATTCAATAACTATTTATTGAGTGGCTCCCATGAGACAGACGATTATAGGCGTAGATCAGTGAACAAAATAGATAATAAAGTCTCTGATCCCCTTATGCTTGTGTTCTTGGGTAGTGTATCGTGTCTATGCCCGGT
This sequence comes from Kogia breviceps, assembly GCF_026419965.1. Classification (NCBI taxonomy): domain Eukaryota; kingdom Metazoa; phylum Chordata; class Mammalia; order Artiodactyla; family Physeteridae; genus Kogia; species Kogia breviceps. Next base: position 38,386,941 of record NC_081327.1, read on the forward strand.
CTCAGCACATTTATTTTCCACATGTCTATCAAAATAGTCCTGTGGTCTCCCTCCTCAGGGAAGTGGATGGCAGGGACTGAGGGTGAGGTTTTTATACACAGGCAGCCATAGATTTGAATCCTGGATTTGTCACATCCTAACTAAGAGATCAACTAAATCTAACACATTGCAAGGGTATTTTCTCGCTTATAATATGGAGGACAATAATCTTTTCCTTGAAGGGGTTTGAGACAAGTTCATCTGAGTATGTGAAAGTATCTAGCCTGACATATAGACACTGAAAATACAACACTCTCTCTTCCTTAGTTGAGCCCTCTAACTCCCCCAAGCCTAAATTACTGTATCAGATTGTAAACCACATACCCCTGCTTCCAATTCCAACTCTGTCCTCACAGAAGCTTCTGCAGACTGCGGACATCTGCATCAATTGGAAACACTAATTATGTTATCCCACCATAGCACATAGAAAACTCAAATCATCAACTGTGGAAGTGGGGGAGGGAAGAAGGGGGGGAGTAGAGGCAAGGAGACCAAAATAAGGCATTTCTCTGGTCAAAAACAACAAATGAGACCCTTTACCGGGACTGTGATCATGTAGACCAGGAAGAAATGCTTTTGAGAGATTTCCGGGAAGTTCTTATCTCAAGATCATGCCTGCTGACGAGACATTAGGGCCGAGACAAAGGGAAACAAGCAGCGTGGCCCAGTTTCTGATCTGGGCTACTGGATACAGCAGAGTGTTACCTATAAAGACTCAACAGGGGCAGAGCAGAGTTACAAGCTGCAGCAGGTATGTTACATGGGATGCGTCTGGTGTGCAGGCAGGTGGTGAGAGCAACAGGAGTTAATGTAAGACTGCATGCTTTATTGGAGAAGCCTGGGCAGATCAAGATGCGGGAGGTATTGGGATGTAGGTGGTATCTCTTACCATGAGAGGAAATGAGGTGGTTGGAAGAGAGGTAAGAGAGTGAGAGGAGAGAACTGGGGGTAAAGGACCAGGGACACTGCCGTTTAAAAGTGGATGAGGAGGGGTCCCTGGTGGTGCAGTGGTTAAGAATCCACCTGCCAATGCAGAGGACATGGGTTTGAGCCCTGGTCTGGGAAGAGCCCCCATGCCAGGCAGCAACTAAGCCGGTGCACCACAACTACTGAGACTGCGCTCTAGAGACCGCAAGCCACAACTACAGACCCCGCGAGCCACAACTACTGAGACTGCACTCTAGAGCCCGCGAGCCACAGCTACTGAAGCCCATGTGCCTAGAGCCCGTGCTCCTCAACAAGAGAAGCCCGCGCAATGCAACAGAGTAGCCCCCGCTCGCCACAACTAGGGAAAGCCCACACACAGCAACGAAGACCCAACACAGCCAAAAAACAAAAAAGTGGACGAGGAGGTAAAGTCAACGAAGTGAATACAGAAGAGGCAGGCAGAGCCAGAGGCTAAGAAACTCTGCAACTGAACTGTGAGCAAGCGTTGGCATCAGGACCAAGGATGGAGAAACCCGGCCAAGTCCTCTCCCTCAACTCGTAACAGGCAGGATGGGCGCACCAAGAGCTCCCTGGGATGTACCCTTCTCCAAGGACTGCAGAGAGCTGCCTTTGCAAATTACAAGAGCAGCCATAATACTTGCCTGAAAAATGTAATACTGGAGGAGCCCCAGACCCAGAAAAGCAGAGCATCAGGGCAGCAGTGACCAAGAGTGTACCTCAGATGGGCTGCCCTAAAGATGAAGAGTGTTCATTTGGTTTCCTGGGACTTTCTGGATGATTCCTCCTTCCCTTTGTCTGGGAGGTGGAAATGCTTTAGAAAGGAAATCTTCCACGGTTATAAATTCTCTCAATTCCTTCTTTTTTTTTTTTCCTAAATTTTTTAAAAATTTATTTATTTTTAGCTGCATTGGGTCTTCATTGCGGTGCGTGGGCTTCTCATTGCGGTGGCTTCTCTTGTTGTGCAGAACGGGCTCTAGGCATGCAGGCTTCCGAAATTGTGGCACGCGGGTTCAGTAGTTGTGGCACACAGGCTTAGTCGCTCCACAGCATGTGGGATCTTCCCCGGACCAGGCTCAAACCCATGTCCCCTTCACTGGCAGGCGGATTCTTAACCACCGCATCACCAGGGAAGCTCTCTCGGTTCCTTCTTAACCAGTCAGGCAAGATCGATGGTTGACACAGGAGGCTGACACAGAAGCAACTGGGAATATCATTATTTGCCTTGTATTTATCTGCATTTATGTTAATGGCTTTGTTCTTGGTCAGAGCAGCTACTAAACTAGGGGAAATATTTATTGCACTCAAAGTTTTCCTGTGATGAAATATGTGGGAGTCACAGAATAGCCAATGCACAGAATATGTAGAAAACATTTCCCCTTGTTTTTTCTTGTCTGCTTCTGATCCCAATAGCACAGGCCTCCTGCATACTTGAGACTAAACCAGCTCAATATTTCACATTCTGCTTTATCATCTGATTGATTTAATGCTTCTTGTGGTCAGACTTTGCAGAGAAAAAGAACACACAAACAATTTCTCTCTCTGGCATGCTGTCTGTTTCTTGATCTTTTTTTTTTTTTTTTTTTTTTTATGGGCAATTTCATAAAATCACGGGGCTGGAAGGACCTTTGTGTGCATTCCCTCCCAGCTCCGTACTGTACAGGAGCACTTGGGAGAAACAAGAGATGGAAAGAAGTAACTTTTTGGAGATCTTTCACAGGTCAGGCTGTGGGCTCAGATGCCTCATTTGCATTATCCTATTTAATATTCATAAAACTCTACTGCCCCCATGGTGAAGACGAATACACTGAAGCTTGGAGATTCAGGCCACAGGTTGACCAACTACTGCCTGTGGCCCAAATTGAGCCCACTTTCTGTTTATGTAAATACTGTTTTCTTGGACGGCAACCATACTCATTTATCACCTTATGTATCATCTATAGCTGCTCTCAAGCCACAACGGCAGAGCAGAGGGGTTGCAACGAAGACCATCCAGCCCACAAAGCCTAAAATATTTACTATCTGGCCCTTTACAGAAAAAGATTGCTAACTACTGGTTTACTAGTTAAACTGCCCTCGTCACAGGTAGTCTGTGACAATGCATGTAGTACAGACCCCATTCTCAGTCCAAACCCTCTTTCTTCCATGTTACTGCCATGCCTGTTCACAATAGCTACCACACGGAGGACAAACCAATTCAGGTGGCCTCTCTGTGTGAGCTGATCCAAAACAATACCCACCCACCTACTTACACACCAGCAAGGTTTCCTGCACAAGTTACAGGAAGCAGCAAGGAGACATCTGCATGGAAGTATTTGCAAAATAGGAAGTTAGGCTCTTCCTCACCCTTCACCCCACAGCGGGTTTCCTTTTCCGTTTTGCAGAAAGGAAATCAGAATGGATTTTAGCTTAATATCATTTCATAAAGATTTAAATATTCTTAATAACTCCCTTTAGTAGAAAAGTCTCCCTGGCAAAGGTAGAATTTGATGTGTTTTTCATGTCACTGGTTACATAATGGAAAGGAACATGGTGTTGTGAGATGAGGAGATTTACCCAAGATTTCTGTTCGCAAGTGGTAGAGACAGGACTTGCACTCAGGTCTGCACACTAAGTCCCCCGTCGTTCCCATGTAGCACTTCTTGAATGAGGCCAGCAGATACAGAAGGAACTTTCAGAACTGGTCCCCAAAGCAGTGTCCGAGTTTTCTCAGGGTTAGCTTTTCTTAGAGGTGAAGTAAACTTGAGTGAACAGATACCAATCAAAGGCAGATATTCCTGATCCCGATGGGAGTTAAGAATCTGAAGAGGAGAGAAAAAGAAGGTGGGGCAGATAGAGGGTGTGAAGAGAGAGGGCTTGAGGGATCTGAAATGGACAGAAAAAAAACCTCTGAGTGCAGGCTCCCTGCACTGGCACACCATGGCGACCAGTGAGAGCTAAGAGACCCAAGAGAGACCAAATGTCACCCGTCCGTGGAGCTCAAGTCCACAAGGCATCAGAAGGGTGACACATCTGACCCTGGAGATTTGACCTGAAGTGTGATTTCCACAGAAGCAGAGGGTCTGACCAATCAGAGAATTTTAGGACATCAGGCAAAGAATGGGAGTTACGGGTCATCTGGTCTGATCTTTCCTCTGATCCTGACACCTCTCTACAATGCGCACCACCGGGGATGCCCAGACCCTACTTGATCACGTCCAGTGACAGAAAACCTAGCTCCTACAGCACCAGGCAGCTCAAGCAAGACAGGTGATTTCCCTGTGACTGGCACCAGTTTATCCCAATTCTCCCTGCAGGAGACAATCAGGACAAACACAACGACTCTTTCACAATAAAAAGTTCTTAAACGACACAAAGACAGCTTTGTGTCTTTTGCGACGTTTAGGACCTTTACAACCGTCCTCTCCAAGTTAAACATAAAAATCACTATTTGTAGACGCCTTCTGTGTAGGACCAGATCACCGGGAACTTTCGTTCTTATATCCCTAAGAGGTTTTCATTCTTACCCCCACTTCAAAGGAGAGAAAACTGAGGCTCAGAGAATATAAGTTCCCCATGGTAACATCAACATGCAGGGGTGGCGAGGGGCACTGGAGAACAAGAGCCAGATTTCCAACATGAGTCATTCTTCGAATCCCATGCAGTTCCTGACACCAGGATTTGAAATTCCCTCAGCAATACGGTAACTTTATTCTGGACTTTAAAAAGTAGGAAAGAATAAGTGGGCATGTTTTTATTTGTTTTTTCGTTATATCGACATGGAAGAGAAAAAGTAAGTCAGGTTGAGTCAGAGCTATATAAGAAAGACAACTGACCAGTTGAAGAGTATCTTCTTATAAAAGTCCTTAGGTTGTTTCTGATGTTTAAAATAAAAACCCGTGGTGCATGTCTCTGTAAATTTAGGAGAGAAATTCACCAGTTTCCCAGGAACAGTCAATAAAATCATATTTCCTTATACTCATCAAATAGCGGTAATATATATTTGGTAATGGAATAAACTTCCTCTCCTTGTTATTTTAAAATCAATAACATCTTTAAAATGTTGTTTTTTTTTTTTTTTTTTTTTTTTTTTTTGCGGTATGCGGGCCTCTCACTGTTGTGGCCTCTCCCGTTGCGGAGCACAGGCTCCGGACGCGCAGGCTCAGCGGCCATGGCTCACGGGCTTAGTTGCTCCGCGGCACGTGGGATCTTCCCGGACCGGGGCACGAACCCGTATCTCCTGCATCGGCAGGCGGATTCTCAACCACTGCGCCACCAGGGAAGCCCCTAAAATGTATTTTCATGATAATTCCCTCTAAGAAAAAGTGTCAGAAGAGACAGTTCCATGGACTCTAACTTTAAAGACAATGAGGTTAATCAAGCTGGATACATTTTCAAAAACGGCCAGGAGTTCTCAATCCTCCTACATCACAAAACAGAAATCAACTATAAAATTTTTGTTTGAAGTGGTACCATAAAGGCCAATGCCAGTTACCATTTCCAGCTCTTCTCCCTTCAATTCTCACGCCCAACACTATTTCAGATTAGGAACTGGACTTCTGTGGGCATCTTAATGAACCTGTAACTCCGGTGAGTCCTTCATCTGGGACATCTCCCCTGTGTTACAGATGAAACATCCACGGCCTCATGAGCTGCAAGTCTGACTTCCAAATGCCCAGGGCACCCACTGTCTGACATACGCTTACTTTTTGAATATTTTAAAGACAAGGGGATTAGACACTTAAAAATAACAGATTCTGCTTTGCATGAAAATATGTTTCCATCTTAATAATGTAAAAGAATAGCTTGTTATCGTGGTGCATCTGAAGAAAAAACAAATTACACATGCAAATGTTTTCTGTGGCTAATCAATTCAACTCTGAAGATAAAATTGGGACAGTACAGAATTTCAAGCAGATTCCTAATAAGTTCTGGAATCTAACAATTTTTTAACTAAGATACCAGACCATCTATTTCCAGGAGATGAGGCTTCTTGCAGACCCTTATGTTGGTTCCTTATTTATTCCAGGTTTGCAAAGAGCCTTAATAGGCTGATTCGTTTATTTGTCCCATCACTTGTACAATGTAAAAAGTTCAGGGTCAAAATTTAGACTGAATAGGTGAAAGTTCTAGTTAACTTGCACAAATTAAAATACCTCCCAGGGAAACAGACTTCATCTACCGCGGTGATATAAAGGTGACATTATAAAACCTATGCCAGTTACACGATTAAACCGATCTTTGAATCTGAAGGCACAACTCCATTTAAATTAGTGGAAAGTACTTGGACTTGGAGTCACACAGATCTGGATTTGAATAATGAACCTGCCAGCTATTTGCTATGTAAGAGGAAAAAATAGTTAAAAGCCCTAATACATACTCAATTTTTTCAGTTGTAAAGTGAGATTTAAAATGTCCATCTTTAAGGGGTTTTGTTGTTGTTGTTTGTTTTCCTTTTGAGGAGAATTAGAACCAAAAATGTATTTGTGTTGGAGGAAAAACACAAACTTTACAACCCCAGCTGCCTTTTATGTATGTTGGTTCCTAATAAAAGAATCCTTTTGTTCTGCCACGAGAGAAAGAGTCCTTGAAAATCATAAAAATCTTGAGGCAGGCTTTGGACTTCCACAAGGCATGGATAGAAAAAGGTGATTAAGCTTGTCTCATCTGGAATTCAGGAATCAAGAAAGACTCTAGATTACACAGTAAAGAAGCTATCTCAGAGCTTGTACACTCAAGAATGTATTTCTTTCCCATCTAAAGGCATCGTTTCTGTGCTATAATGCCCCAGTTTTCTAGAAGGAGTATCAAGAAATTCGTATCTTGTTACAGGAGCATCTAATTCCTTCAGCTCAGAAGCAGAAAGACAGAATTTTTATTACACACCTGATGGTGGCTCCAGACAAGTGGCTTGAGGTCTAGAAAAAAAGAGTATACACAAGGCACATAAAGTGCGTGCACACAGAATCACCACACCCTAACCTCTGGCCGGGAAAGACGTCACTGGTCTATGACAGAACTGTCTGGGACTCCAGACCTCCACATGGCTAAGGAACTGAAGTTGGCCTGAAGGATTAAACACATTTCCCATTATTCATGTATTCCAATAAAAGGGGGCTTTTTGGTGTCTCTGCCCAGGGTCACCTCTCTGAATGTCCCTGTCAGTCAAGACAGAAAAATACTGAGGGTCACTGGCTGCAAGGCTTGGCATCAGATGGACTTGTTCAGATCACAAAAATCGGGGTTTTAGTTTGTAGTCAGGGGAGACAAAGACCACCTGAACTGGTGTCCCAGAAAAGAGCTGAGAGCAAGGCGAAGGGGCAACAGAACCAAATAATGGTCGGGTCAAAGGACAACCAGTGGGGCATGGACAGAGAGCTGAGACAGGGCACTGAGCCTAGAGAGTGCCAGGCAGGGGCACCAGGCCAGGCCATTGGATTCCCAGCATTTCCCATGTCTTGAGGGACTTAGACCAGGAAGCAGGGTTGAGAGGAAGATACCCAGAGGAGAAGTAAGGGGAAGATGTGAGTCTAGAAAACTGCTAAGGGGCCACAGGCATGGCAGCCAGGACTGGAAGCTTGACCCAAGGATGGGGACTCATGGGACTCTTGCAATGCTGCCACCCCAAATAGTTTTCATCTCCAAGGAATGCCTTAAACCTTGTAACAATATCTGGGAAAAGCCCAAGGGCAGGCAAAAGCCATTCTTCCAAGTCAAGGTAGCAGAGGTCATTTTGATCTTCCTGATGGTGTGAATGAACCCCCAAATCCCTTCAAACCATGCTGAATGGATCCGACATGATCACAAAGTCTACACTGTCTCTTCTCTAAAATACCACACCAACTTCTCTTCCCTTAAATGCTTCTGAATTACTGCCACTGACATTGATTTCTCTGAGCATCAGTCTTCTCATCTATCAGCTGGTGAGAATAATATTTAGATGGTGGCAAGTCTTACAACAGAATTTCAGTAGGAACTAGGGAACTATCCTAGCTCTCTGGCTAAGCAACTCTGAATTCCAGAGTTATGTCTATCTCATTATTTTGGCTCCTATTTCATGATCTCTGAAATTCAACTCTGAAACAGCCCTATCTAGAAAACAAGGGACTTCCCTGGTGGGGCAGTGGTTAAGAATCCACCTGCCAATGCAGGGGACATGGATTCGAGCCCTGGTCCGGGAAGACCTCACATGCCGCCGAGCAACTAAGCCCGTGCGCCACAACTACTGAGCCTGCACTCTAGAGCCCACGAGCCACAACTATTGAGCCTGCGTGCCACAACTACCGAGGCCTGTGCGCCTAGAGCCCATGCTCTGTAACAAGAGAAGCCATGACAATGAGAAGCCCATGCACTGCAATGAAGAGTAGTCCTCGCTCGCCGCAACTAGAGAAAGAAAGCCCGCAAGCAGCAACAAAGACCCAACGCAGCCAAAAACAAATAAATAAACTAAATAAATAAATAGAAAACAAGGCCACCTGTGGATGATCTGAATCCCCTCTTGGTTAGAGCCCTTTGCCTCCATCTTTAACTAGTGAAGGAGTAGGGTTTATGCAATCATGTTTTATTTTGGCAGCACACTGTTTAACTTGGGCAAAGACCCAAATGGCATCAGGACTGTTAGGAGTTCAGAGAAACCCAGATTCATGTGGAAATTGTTCAGGATTCATAAGTACAAGGAAAAAAAACCAATTTCTTTTGCTTTACTAACAGCACATCTGACACCACATGTGTGGGGATTTTCCCACACCAACCAATTCTCCAGTTCTCCAGACTCTGGCTGGGTGTCCTATAGTTCATATGACCCTAACTACCTAGAGTCAGTACAGACCCCAAAAGTTAGGGGCTCAGTCACATAAGACTCCCCCCCAACTTCAGATGCCAATAGCTGTAGTGGGTCCCAGGTCACCACACTTCTGTCCCACTTGGCTACTCAGCAGTTCCTATAACCCCCTCCTCGGATTCAGGAATTTGCTATAACAGCTCACAGAACTCAGGGAAACACTTACTTATGTTTACCAGTTTATTATAACAGATATGATAAAGGATTCAGGTGAATAGTCAGAATGAAAGATACATAGGGTGAAGTCTGGAAGGGTCAAGGGTGCAGGAGCTTCTGTTCCTGTGGAGCTGGGGTGCACTACCTTCCAAGCACGTAAATGTCATCACCAACCTAGAAGCTCTCCAAATCCCCTATTTCAGGGATTTTTATGGAAGCTTTATTAAACTGGTGTGATTCATCATTAACTCAATCTCCAGCTTCTCTCTCCTTCCCAGAGGATGATGGGGGATGGGCCTGCAAGTTTCAAGCTTCTAATCATGGCTTGGTCTTTCTGGTGATCAACTCCCATCCTGAAGCCCACCAAAAGTCGCCTCATTAGAACAAAATATGCTCCTATCACCCAGGAAATTCCAAGAAACCAGGGTCAAAGACCAAATATTAGAATAAAAGATGCTCCTAACAATCCTATCACTCAGGAACTTACAGGGGTTTCGAGAGCTCTGTGTCAGAAACCTGGGACAGAGATCAAATATATATATTTATTACTTTGCCACAAGAGGTGACCACTATGCAATCCCTATGAAATTACCAATGGCATTTTCCACAAAACTAGAACAAAAAATTTTTAAATGTGTATGGAAACACAAAAGACCCCGAATAGCCAAAGCAATTCTGAGAAAGAAAAACGAAGCTGGAGGAATCAGACTCCCTGGTTTCAGACTACACTACAAAGCTACAGTCATCAAAACAGTATGGTACTGGCACAAAAATAGAAATATAGACCAATGGAACAGGATAGAAAGTCCAGAAATAAACCCACACACCTATGGTCAATTAATCTATAACAAAGGAGGCAAGAATATACAATGTAGAAAAAATCAGTCTCTTCAATAACCTGTGCTGTGAAAACTGGACTGCTGCTTGTAAAAGAATGAAATTAGAACATTCTCTAACACCATACACAAAAATAAACCCAAAATGGATCAAAGACCTAAATGTAATGCTGGACACTATAAAACTCTTAGAGGAAAACATAGGCAGAACACTCTTGACATAAATCACAGCAATATGTTTTTTTATCCACCTCCTAGAGTAATGAAAATAAAAACAAAAATAAACCAATGGGATCCAATTAAACTTAAAAGCTTCTGCACAGCAAAGGAAACCATAAAAAAGACGAAAAGACAACCCTCAGAATGGGAGAAAATATTTGCAAACGAAGCAAAAGACAAGGAATTAATCTCCAAAATATACAAACAGCTCATGCAGCTCAACATCAACAAAAACACAAACAATCCAATCAAAAATGGGTATAAGATCTAAATATACATTTCTCCAAAGAATACATACAGGTGGCCAAAAAGCACATGAAAAGATGCTCAACATCACTATCAGAGAAATGCAAATCAAAACTACAATGAGGTATCACCTCACACCAGTCAGAATGGCCATCATCAAAAGATCTACAAACAATAAATGCAGGAGAGGGTGTGGAGAAAAGGGAACCCTCCTATACTGTTGGTGAGAATATAAATTGGTAAAACCACTGTGGGGAACAGTATGGAAGTTCCTTAAAAAAACTAAAAATAGAACTACCATATGATCCAGCAATCCCACTCCTGGGCATACATCTGGAGAAAACCATAATTCAAAAAAATACATGCACCCCAATGTTTATTGCAGTACTATTTACAATAGCCAAGACATGGAAGCAACCTAAATGTCCATCAACAGAGGAATGGATAAAGAAGATGTGGTATATATATATATATATATATATATATATATATATATATATATATATATACAATGAGATATTACTCAGCCATAAAAAAGAACAAAATAATGCCCTTTGCAGCAACATGGATGGACCTAGAGATTATCACACTAAGTGAATTAAGTCAGAGAGACAAATATCATATGATATCACTCACATGTAGAATCTAATTTAAAATGATATAAATGAACTTATTTACAAAAGAAAAACAGACTCACAGATTTCAAGAACAAACTTATGGTTACCAAAGGGGAAACGTGGAGGGGGAAGGGATAAATCAGGAGCTTGGGAGGAACATACACACACTACTATATATAAGATATATAACCAGCTACTGTAGAGCATAGGACCTACTGTATAGCACAGGGAACTCTACTCAATATTCTGGGATAACGTATATGAGAAAAGAATCTGAAAAAGAATGAGTATATGTTTATGTATATCTGAATCACTTTGCTGTACACCTGAAACTAACACAACACTGTAAATCAACTATAATCCAATAAAATTTAAAAAACAAAGAAATCACACACACACGGTGACTGTTGTAAGGTACAGTTATTGTGGAAGGACTCTGAAGAAACTTTTTGAATCCTCATCCTCCTCACTCTTCACCTGTCGAGACAGATGGGTCTTTATGGTAATATTAATAATAGCTAACATTTATTGAGTGCTTACTATATGGCAGGTATGGTTAAATGTATTAAGTGAATTGTCTCCTTCTCCTTGTAAGAACCCTAGGAGATGAATACTACTGCTTATCCTCATTTTAGTGATTAGGCAACGGAGTGATGTGGGTAAAGTAACTTGCCCAAGTTCGCCCCACTATAAAGTGGTAAAGCTGGTATTTGAATTCAGGTGGTGATTCCAGAGCCCTAGCTTTAAGTCTCTGTGTATACTGAATTCAGAGTTAGGGGAGGTGAATGATTGGGGAAGAGGTTTTCATTGGAGGAGGAGAGGGTTGATTTCTATAAACATTGATCACAATGTTCTCCTTGAGGCTGAGACTTAGGTACCGTAATGCCAGGGGCATCATAAATTAATAGAATTGCTTATACTATACGAGAGCCAGGCCTGTCATCTTCTCTGTAATGACTCCAGCTCCTAAAGGGAAGTTTAGAGGAGAGGGGAAAACAAAAGACCAGAACATTGACCATCTTCCTGAACCTTTCTGGGGCAGAGCCAGGTCCTGCCCCATCTAATCCTCTAATTGCATTGATCTTCAAATTCCCAAAGCCTCACCCATGCAGGAATGTGGTGAGGCAGATAAGTACACCATCCTTGCTTTTTAATTCCTTTTTTCATATTCTTATCACAAGTTCTTTGGTAATTTTCCGATTTCAAAGGAAATATTTGGAAGGATATCTGAGAACTGGATGCGTTGTTTTACACCAAATGCTTTCAACGTGAGAATCCGCCCAATTGTACCTAATAAAAATACCCTTCCTGAGCTGGTACCAGGAGGTTTCATTAAAATAGCAGTTGATAGCAGAGCTGATTTGGCATCAAGGAAAGAAAAAATCATAGGCATATCAGGCCTTTGGAATTCAAGAGCGCAGCTGAATCTAAGCCCTTGTTAGTGGTCTTAGGACCTTATTCTGAGTCTTGCCTCATCAGACAGTGAGGAATGTATTATGCCAAACAGTGCTGAACTGTCAACTTGAGAGTAGTATTAGAGGTCTTTTCTCTCTCCATCCGGAAGCCATCGTTGCCACAAGGGAATTGGAAGGAGGAAGGAATTATTCGCAGCTGGTAGAAGCATGGAAGGCTTCCTGGAGGAAATGGCATCTAAAGTGGGCTTTGATTGTGGGTGAGACCTGGGCATCAAGGATGGGAGAGGGCATACTTGGAGGGGTAATTAGCACTAGTTAAGAAGATGCAAGACCAGGGCTGTGGGTGAGCAAGGGACATACAGGGAATACTTACAAGTTCAGGCTGCCCGGGGTCAAAGGGCTGTGGAGAGCACAAGGGCAAAAATGGTCAAACCATCGTCATTGGCTTCTGCTATTTGGATATAAGTTTACTCATTAACCCAATGCATATGCTGAGATCCCTTCCAGCTCTGATCATTCCTAATTCTAACTCCATCATTTTGATACAGCTGAAACCTTGGGTATTCTGTAAGGATGAGTGGGGTACTGAAAGCCATGAGCTGAAACCCTGGCAAGCAAAAGCCTCCTTAAATCACTCTAATTTGTGTTTCTCTAGTCTAATTCCAATCCTTTGCGCACGGTGTTTCCCCGAAATGATGTCCTCTCGGCTTTCTCTACTCAACGTGGGTGGAGACAAAGAGACTCAGCTCAGATACCGCCTCATCTGTGTCTAAAGGTTGTCCTCTTCCTGGCCACCTGGCAGCTCTGAGCTCCAGGCTTCCTCTTCTGCTTACCCATGACACTCTGTCCACCCCTTCAGCCCTGGCCACACTGTGCTGAATTTATGTGTGTCAGTAACAACAGCAATGGTAACTGTGGATGCCATTTTCAGAGCTCTCAGGGCCAGCTGGGTTTTCCCTGCAACACTCCATCACTTCCTCAGATAGCCTGGAATTCATTACCAATAGGACCTTATCCTCGAGTGAAGAGCGTGCGTCCTGAAGCCAGGCTGCTGGGGTTTGCATCCTGGTTCCGCCACTTATCCAGCTGGGTGAATGTGGGGACGTTACCAGCCGCCCTGTGCCACAGTTTTTCTCATCTGAAATATGGGGACAACAATAACACCCATCTCACAAGTGTTATTAAAACTGCCATAAACTATCTGAGAAAACGGAGGCCCCCGAGGCTGTGGTGGAGGTTCAGTGAGTTGACGATATATATAACACACTTAGTGCTTGGCACAGAGGTGGTGTTCTACGCAGCCATGTTTATTTTATTATGTTTACGTTTGAACTCAGAGTTTCCTATGTCTCACGACTGTGTTGAATACAGGAGCAGATTTTCCCAAGGTTCCTCCCAGCTCTAGCATTTTCCAGTCCCAGCTGTCACTCAACGGCCTGAGGGGAGGGCAGGACAGAACCTTTGGGAAGGCCCTGTTATCCCAGCACATCAGGGCAGCCCCCAGCCCAGGGGCAGAGCCTCCACGTCTGTGCTGGATACCCAGCACACAGATGTTTCAGGTTAAAGCCTGTGTGACTTAGAGAGCTATGGAAAAAGCATCCTTCAAAAGATTTTACTTTTTTTTAATTTCCAGGACATGAATTAGGTCTTAAAAAAAAAAAAAACACAGAAGAAAAAAGAAAAGTAACTGATCTGTTTTGTGCTAGAGCTGTCCCGTACCTCCAAACATTTAATCCAGCCGCTCTCATTGTCTGGGATCAAAGCGCCTTCCGCACGCGCCAGCTTTGTTCTACTTGGAGCAGAGGAACAGGCTGAAAGGAGAGCTCCTCCAGGCTTCCTGCCCCTCCCTCCCCCTGAACTGTGAGAGAACAAAGAGATTTACAAGGCGAGGATCCCAACTACAAGGTGCTAATAATCAGAATCACATGCGCTCAGGTCTGTACGAATGTTCCCAAGTCAGAAAGCTTCCGGGAGGGGGAGGCACTGCTGGGAGGGACCCGGCGGAGCCAGGAACCCAGAGCACGCGGGATTTGCCCCTTGGAACGCAGCGAACTCCCAGGCAAAAGTGCGTCTCATCCAGGAAGAACGCCCGCCCCCCGGGGTTGCTCACAGGGCTCTCAGGCCTCTAGGAATCAGGAGGCTCCACCCAGCCCGGGTCCCCTCTTGCACAGCACCGAGAAGTTACTGTTTAGTCTGTGCAGTGGGCAAAGGGTTTGCTCTGAATGACAGAGCACGGGCTCTGGAAGGAGACCTGTTTAGCATGAATCAGAACCACCTCCAGGGTCTGTTGAAATCGAGATCGCTGGGCCCCAGGCTCAGAGTTTCCGATTCAGTAAGTCTGGGCAGAGCTCGAGAATTTGCATTTTAACAAGGTCCCAGATGCTGCTGGTTCAGGGACCATCCTTGGAGAGCCTCTGCCCTGTACAACTTACTCTTACAAAAATCACGCAGGGCCTGTTAGGGTCTCTCATCTCAGCTTCTGGTTGTCTTTCCGCAAGGAGCGGGGGACCCCACGAGCAATGGAGCTGAGTGAGCAGTTGCTGCCCACGTTGCGCCTCTGTTCTCCCTTCTCCCTGGTGCATATGCCATACGGTCGGGTCAGCGTGGAAACCTCGCATCCTGCTCTGAAACCCTTGGTGTAAATCACCGAGATACACGGGATAATGTTGTGAAAAGCAGAGTGGCAGCACTGTGTCAGGGCACAGGGAGAGGACGTTGCTCAAGCAGATTCTCTGGGTCCTGGAAACCCACGTAGTAGCTGCGTGACTGTGGCCAAGTTACTGCAACGCCACGAGGCTCTGTCTCCTTCCTGGAGAATGAGGAATGTGATCGACTGCTCCTTGTTGAGTTGTTAGAGATTCTAGAACCCAAGCATCACCTCAGATCGGGCTCTGTGATAATGTGAGTTTAAAAGCCAACCTAACCTATGTAACCTGCCTCTCTCTACCTTAAACTCTGTCCTTTCTGTGAGCTTAGCTCTTGCCTGCAACCCGTGGTGGTGGGAGGGATGCTTTGAACCCCAGAGAGCAAAATAGATGCCTTCCTGCCTGAAGTCCCAACAGAAACATGGACACCAGTACCTGTGTATTCCATTACCTGCCCCGCCCCCAGTGGCAGGGGCACATGGCATCTCTGTTTAACTTGGTCGCGCCCGGGATTCTGACATTCCGGGTCCAGCCTGCACTGCCAGGGAAGCTCCTGTTTCCGGGGAAAGGGTCTCATCACTTGGGCAGGTAAGAACTGAAGCTGATGGTATTTCAGAGGGATTCTTGCACGACAGCCTCAGGAAGGAGATGTTAGCTCACACTGGCAGAACAAATGGATTCCCAAATATTTTCCATTTGAAACAGAAGAACTAAAAGTAAAATGTGGTGACTTTCCCCATCTAGTGAACATCCATGAAAAAGAGGCATCAGGCCTGACTCCCCCAGGACTCTGCTCAGGGGAAGCCTCGAAAAGGAAGACCGTCAGCTTGTGTTTTGCTGCAAGCACTTTTTGTCCACAGGCTAAGTGTCTGAACCTCTTGGTGAGCAAGTTAAGACCTTCTGTGTGGTCTCTAAAGAATCAAATCAATGACCAGATACCTCCAATGTCACAGAGCTGAAGCCTCTGTGAGGGGCAAGGTGGCTCCTGGGCTGCCAGCTGGGCTCAAGTCCCCATAACCTCGAGTCAGGAACCCACAGCAGACCGGGGCCCCGCTGCTCAGAGATCGAAGGAGAGGCTGCACGTCAAAGCTGAAATCGGGGAGCCCAACAGTGCACCAGCCTCATGAGTGAGAACTGTATAAAAATGTACAAAGAGGCATGACCTGCTCAAGTCACTTTTTCAAATATCAGTAGAATAAATGGTATTTCCACGAAAATACGTGGTCAGGGCAAGGTGTCTCCAGCCAGCCTAGGTGGTCCTTCCTTTGGTGAATCCAACCAAGTGCTGTTTCAGGTCCTCGGCCTTCGGGTTTTGACAGCATCTTGAAGGGCAGGCCCATCTCACTGGGTCAAACTCCCACCTTTTAGGCTCAGAGAAGCCGACAGACAAAGAGCCAATCCATTCATAACCCTCCGGAAGCACAAGTGCCGCATAAGCCGATGCTTTCCTCTGCAAGACCCGTCTGTTCCGTCCCTATCCTCCCCACGTTACCCTGCGCCAGGGTAAAAGGTCCCCTGCTGAGCCTCAAATCAGAGCACAGTAGGTGAAGGTCAACTCAGAGGACCAAGTACACTCGTGGGTCAGAGCTCCTCAGACTCCAGCTCAGGCTGCTTGGCTGATGTGATAAACTGAAGAGCAGCCCCAAAGGCACCCAGGTCCTTATCCCTGGAACCTTGTGTTACCTTAAATGCCAGAGGCGGGGGAGGGGGAGGGGTGCAGGTGCGATTAAATTAAAGCCCTCCATATAGGGAGACTGTCTTGGATTATCCAGGTGGGCCCTAAATGTAATCACAATGTCCTTATAAGAGGAAGTCAGAGGAGATTTGATGGCAGAGCAGAAGAGAAAGGTGATGTAAGGACCGAAGCAAGATGCTTCACTGCCGGCTTGAAGATGCTGGCAGAAGGGGCCAGGAGCCAAGGAATGCAAGGAACAGAGCTCTAGAAGCTGCAAAAATGTAGGACTCCCCTGAAGCCTCCAAAGGGAGTATGGCCCTGCTGACACGTTGATTTCAGCTCAGTGAAACGGATTTCGGACCTGTGACTTTCCGAATTCTGAGAGAATACAGGCGTGTTGTTTCAGCCACTAAACGTGTAGTGATTCGTTACAGTAGCCACGGGAAACAAATACAACTGGGCACCGCCTCACTGAACTGTACTCTGCCCTGCTCCCTATGGAACTACCTGTATCCTGCTGCGGGCACCGTCTTTCCCAGCGACGCCTCCACAACGCAATGGTCTTCATGTACCTCAGTCCCGCCCACAGGTGATAACCCCCAGGTCACTTCAAAGGAGGTTGAGGTTTTCCCAAACTCTGTAATTGTGCCTTCATGGACACTCTTGGTTCATTTCTTCGAGAACTAAAACGTTCTAGCCAATCAGGGACAGTCACAAAGAACCACTGGAGATCAGAACACAGGACGAGTTTTGTCACTGGCACAGGTGGGAATGCAGAAGGTGGTGGGTTTCCCACCTCCCACCCAGATATCAGCTCTTCCCCCCGTCACATCTGGAGAAGCAGGAGAACGGGAGGAGCCCCCCTAGAAATGGATGGAGCCCCTCATCATCTCAGCAACCTGAGATGGTTAGCCCCTCTTTCCCTGGGAAAGGGATGAGGAGAAAGGCAGAAGCGCTTGTTTCGGTGCTGGCCCTTCTGTGGAAGGAGAAGCAGAAGTTCCTTCACGGACACGTGAAGAACAGCTGTGCCAACTACTCTCAGGCAGCCAGCTTCACCGATTCTGTGCAGCGTTTACTAATTTGCTTTTTTCCAGAGGCGACCTATTCTTCCCTCTTTTCCAAAATTCATGGAGGCCTGCTTGCAAATCACTCCCATGTACCACCTATAAAAACAGTCATTCTTTTTGTGTTTGTTTGTTTGTACCCGGGCCTCTCACTGTCGTGGCCTCTCCCGTTGTGGAGCACAGGCTCCAGAAGCGCAGGCTCAGCGGCCACGGCTCACGGGCCCAGCGGCTCTGTGGCATGTGGGATCTTCCCGGACCGGGGCATGAACCCGCGTCCCCTGCATCGGCAGGCGGATTCTCAACCACTGCGCCACCAGGGAAGCCCCAAAACAGTCATTCTTAATCAACATGTCTAGTCAAAGAATCTCAACATCTTTGAACATCATCTGAGCTGCATGGGACATTTCACAGACAGTAAAAGAAGCCCAAGAAACCCCTACAGAACGCTGGCAGAAGACCTCAGGCTTCCTAAAAGGCAAGCAAATACCCATGTACCTGGGTAAGGCAAACGAAAAAATAGAGACAGAAGAATAAGGACGGGACCTGCATCTCTGGGAGGGAGCTGTGAAGGAGGAAAGGTTTCCACACACTGGGAAGCCCCTTCACTGGTGGAGACAGGGGGATGGAGGGGGAAGCTTTGGAGCCAGGAGGAGAGCGCAGCAACAGGGGTGCGGAGGGCAAAGCGGAGAGATTCCTGCGCAGAGGACCGGTGCCGACCAACACTCACCAGCCCGAGGCTTGTCTGCTCACCCGCCGGGACGGGCGGGGGCTGGGAGCGGAGGCTCGGGCTTTGAAGGACAGATCCCAGGGAGAAGACTGGAGTTGGCTGCGTGAACACAGCCTGAAGGGGCTAGCGCGCCACAGCTAGACGGGAGGGAGTCCAGGAAAAAGCCTGGACCTGACGAAGAGGCAAGAGGCCACTGTTTCGGGGTGCGCGAGGAGACGGGATTCAGAGCACCGCCTAAATGAGCTGCAGAGACCGGCGCAAGCAGCAGTTATCAGCTCAGACACCAGAGACGGGCGTGAAACACTAACGCTGCTGCTGCAGCCACCAAGAAGCCTGTGTGCAAGCAAAGATCACTACTCACACATCCCCTGCCCCAGGAGCCTGTGCAGCCCGCCACTGCCAGGGTCCCGGGATCCAGGGACAACTTCCCCGGGAGAACGCATGGCGCGCCTCAGGCTGGTGCAACGTCACGCCGGCCTCTGCAGCACAGGCTCACCCCGCATTCCAATTGTCACTACCGTACCCCTCCCTCCCCACCAGCCTGAGAGAGCAGGAGAGCCCTAATCAGCTGCTGCTTTAACCCCCTCCTGTCTGGGTGGGAACAGATGCCTGAGGGTGACCTACACACAGAGGCCAGGCAAAAACCAGAGCTGAACCCCAGGAGCTGTGCGAACAAAGAAGAGAAAGGGAAATCTCTCCGTGCAGCCTCAGAAGCAGCACATCAAATCCCCACAATCAATTTGATGTACCCTGCACGTGTGGAACAGACAACGAATGTTCCCAAAATTGAGGCAGTGGACTTTGGGAGCAACTGTAGACTTGGGGTTTGCTGTCGACAAGTGATATGTTTCTGATTTTTATGTTGATCTTAGTTTAGTTTTTAGTGCTTGTTATCATTGGTGGATTTATTGGCTTGGTTGCTTTCTTCTTTGTATTTGTCTATTCTATTATTCTATTCTATTCTATTCTATTCTATTCTATTCTATTCTATTCTATTCTATTCCATTCCATTCCATTCCATTCCATTCCATTCCATTCCATTCCTTTTCTTCTGAGCCGTGTGGCTGACAGGGTCTTGGTGCTCTGGCCCGGTGTCAGGCCTGAACCTCTGATGTGGGAGCACTGAGGCCAAGACAGTGGACCACCAGAGACCCCCCGTTCCCACTTAATATCAATCGGCGAGCACTCTCCCAGAGATCTCCGTCTCAACACTAAGACCCGGCTCTACCCAACGGCCAGCAAGCTCCAGTGCTGGATGCCCCATGTCAAACAACTAGCAAGACAGGAACACAAGACCACCCATTAGCAGAGAGGCTGCCTAAAATCATATTAATTTCACAGACACCCCAAAACACACCACCGGATGTGGCCCTGCCCACCAGAAAGACAAGATCCAGTTCCACCCACTAGAACACAGGCCCCAGTCCCCTCTACCAGGAAGCCTACACAAGCCACTGAACCAACCTCACCCATCGGGGGCAGACGCCGAAAACAACAGGAACTACGAACCTGCAGCCTGAGAAAAGGAGACCCCAAACACAGTAAGTTAAGCAAAATGAGAAGACAGAGAAATATGCAGCAGATGAAGGAGCAAGGTAAAAACACACCAGACCAAACAAATAAAGAGGAAGTAGGCAGTCTACTTGAAAAGAAATTCAGAGTAATGATAGTAAAGATGATCCAAAATGTTGGAAATAGAATGGAGAAAATACAAGAAACTTTTAACAGGGAACTAGAAGAACTAAAGAGCAAACAGAGAATGATGAACAACACAATAAATGAAATTAAAAATTCTCTAGAAGAAATCAATAGCAGAATAACTAAGGCAGAAGAAGGGATAAGTGACCTGGAAGATGAAATAGTGGAAATAACTGCTGCAGAGCAGAATAAAGAAAAAAGAATGAAAAGAATTGAGGACAGTCTCACAGACCTCTGGGACAACACTAAATGTACCAACATTCGAATTATAGGGGTCCCAGAAAAAGAAGAGGAAAAGAAAGGGTCTGAGAAAATAATTGAAGAGATTACAGTTGAAAACTTCCCTAACATGGGAAAGGAAATAGTCAATCAAGTCCAGGAAGAGCAGAGAATCCCATACAGGATAAATCCAAGGAGAAACATGCCAAGACACATATTAATCAAACTATCAAAACTTAAATACAAAGAAAAAATATTAAAAGCAGCAAGAGAAAAGCAACAAATAACACACAAGGGAATCCCCATAAGGTTAAGAGCTCATCTTTCAGCAGAAACTCTGCAAGCCAGAGTGAGTGGCAGGACATATTTAAAGTGATGAAAGGGGAAAACCTACAACCAAGATTACTCTACCCAGTAAGGATCTCATTCAGATTCTAGAGAGAAATTAAAACCTTTTCAGAGAAGCAAAAGTTAAGAGAATTCAACAGCATAAAACCAGCTTTACAACAAAAGCTAAAGGAAATTCTCCAAGCAGGAAATACAAGAGAAGGCAAAGACCTACAAAAACAAACCCAAAACAATTAAGAAAATGGTAATAGGAACATACATATCAATAATTACCTTAAATGTAAACAGATTAAATGCTCCAACCAAAAGACATAGACTGGCTGAATGGATACAAAACAAGACCTGTGTATATGCTATCTAGAAGAGACCAACTTCAGACCTAGAGACACATACAGACTGAAAGTGAGAGGATGGAAAAAGTTATTCCATGCGAATGGAAATCTAAAGGAAGCTGGAGTAGCAATTCTCATATCAGACAAAATAGACTTCAAAATAAAGACTATTATGAGACAAAGAAGGACACTACATAATGATCAAGGGATCAATCCAGAAGAAGGTATAACAACTGTAAATATTTATGCACCCAACACAGGAGCACCTCAATACATAAGGCAAATGTTAACAGCCATAAAATGGAAAATCGACAGTAACTCAACAATAGTAGGGGACTTTAACACTCCACTTTCACCAATGGACAGATCATCCTAAATGAAAATAAATAAGGAAACACAATCTTTAAATGACGTATTAGACAAGATGGACTTAACTGATATTTATAGGACATTCCATCGAAAAACAACTGATATTTATAGGACATTCCATCCAAAAACAACAGAATACACTTTCTTCTCAAGTGCTCATGGAACATTCTCCAGTATAGATCATACCTTGGGTCACAAATCAAGCCTTGGTAAATTTAAGAAAATTGATATCATATCAAGTAACTTTTCCAACCACAGCACTATGAGACTAGATAACAATTACAGGAGAAAAACTGTAAAAAATACAAACCCATGGAAGCTAAACAATACACTACTAAACAACCAAGAGATCACTGAAGAAATCAAAGAGGAACTCAAAAAATACCTAGAAACAAATGACAATGAACACACGATGACCCAAAACCTATGGGATACAGCAAAAGCAGTTCTAAAGGGTAAGTTTAGAGCAATACAATCCTACCTCAAGAAACAAGATACATCTCAAATAAACAACCTAACCTTACACCTAAAGGAATTAGAGAAAGAAGAACAATCCCTGCCCGCCAAAACTTAGCAGAAGGAAAGAAATCATAAAGATCAGATCAGAAATAAATGATAAAGAAATGAAGGAAATGATAGTTAAGATCAATAAAACTAAAAGCTGATTCTTTGAGGAGATAAACAAAACTGATAAACCATTAGCCAGACTCATCAAGAAAAAAAAGGAGAAGACTCAAATCAACAGAATTAGAAATGAAAAAGCAGAAATAACAACTGACACTGCAGAAATACAAAGGATCATGAGAGATTACAACAAGCATCTATATGCCAATAAAATGGACAACCTGGAAAAAATGCACAAATTCTTAGAAAAGCACAGCCAAGACTGAACCAGGAAGAAATAGAAAATATGAACAGACCAATCACAAGCACTAAAGTTGAAACTGTGATTAAAAATCTTCCAACAAACAAAATCCCAGGACCAGATAGCTTCACAGGTGAATTCTATCAAATATTTAGAGAAGAGCTAACATCTATCCTTTGCAAAGTTCCAAAACATAGCAGAGGAAGGAAAATTCCCAAACTCATTCTGCAAGGCCACCATCACACTGATACCAATACCAGACAAAGATGTCACAAAGAAAGAAAACTACAGGCCAATATCACTGATGAACACAGATGCAAAAATCCTCAACAAAATATTAGCAAACAGAATCTAACAGCACATTAAAAGGATCATACACGATGATCAAGTGGGGTTTATCCCAAGAATGCAAAGATTCTTCAATATACGCAAATCAATCAATGTGATACACCATATTAACAAACTGAAAGATAAACACCATATGATCATCTCAATA
The DNA here is from genome assembly GCF_026419965.1 of Kogia breviceps. NCBI lineage: Eukaryota > Metazoa > Chordata > Mammalia > Artiodactyla > Physeteridae > Kogia > Kogia breviceps. The sequence goes on from NC_081327.1 coordinate 38,409,671, forward strand.
GATGCAGAAAAAGCTTTTGACAAAATTCAACACCCACTTATGATAAAAACTCTAGAGAAAGCAAGCATAGAGGGAACCTTCCTCAACATAATAATGTCCACATACGACAAACCCACAGCCAACATCGTTCTCAATGCTGAAAAACTGAAACCATTTCCTCTAAGATCAGGAACAAGACAAGGTTGCCCACTCTCACTACTATTATTCAACATAGTTTTGGAAGTTTTAGCCACGACAATCAGGGTAGAAAAAGCAATAAAAGGAATCCAAATAGGAAAAGAAGAAGTAAAACTGTCACTGTTTGCAGATGACATGGTACTATACATAGAGAATCCTCAAGATGCTACCAGAAAACTACTAGAGCTAATCAATGAATTTGGTAAAGTAGCAGGATACAAAATTAATGCACAGAAATCTCTTGCACTCCTATACACTAATGATGAAAAATCTGAAAGAGGAATTAGGAAACATTCCCATTTCCCATTGCAACAAAAAGAATAAACTACCTAGGAATAAACCCAGCTAAGGAGACAAAAGACCTGTATGCAGAAAACTTAATACACTGATGAAAGAAATTGAAGATGATACAAACAGATGGAGAAATACACCATGTTCTTGGATTGGAAGAATCAACATTGTGAAAATGAATATACTACCCAAAGCAACTCACAGATTCAATGCAATCCCTATCAAACTACCAATGGCATTTTTCACAAAATTAGAACAAAAAATTTCACAATGTGTACGGAAACACAAAAGACCCCATATAACCAAAGCAATCTTGAGAAAGAAAAACGGAGCTGGAGGAATCAGGCTCCCAGACTTCAGACTATACTAGAAAGCTACAGTAATCAAGACAGTATGGTACTGGCACAAAAACAGAAATATAGATCAATGGAACAGGATAGAAAGCCCAGAGATATACCCCCACACATATGGTCACCTTATCTTTGATAAAGGAGGCAAGAATATATAATGGAGAAAAGACAGCCTCTTCAATAAGTGCTGCTGGGAAACTGGACAGCTACATGTAAAAGAATGAAATTAGAACATTCCCTAACACCATACACAAAAATAAACTCAAAATGGATTAAAGACTTAAATGTAAGGCCAGACACTATAGAACTCTTAGAGGAAAATGCAGGCAGAACCCTCTATGACATAAATCACAGCAAGATGCTTTTTGACCCATGTCCTAGAGAAATCAAAATAAAAACAAAAATAAACAAATGGGACCTAATGAAACTTAAAAGTTTTTGCATAGCAAAAGAAAGCATAAACAAGACGAAAAGACAACCTTCAGAATGGGAGAAAAATATTTGCAAACGAAGCAACAAAGGGATAATCTCCAAAATATACAAGCAGCTCATGCAGTTCAATATCAAAAAAACAAATAACCTAATCGAAAAATGGGCAGAAAACCTAAACAGACATTTCTCCAAAGAAGATATACAGATTGCCAACAAACACATGAAAGGTTGCTCAACATCACTAATCATTAGGGAAATTCAAATCAAAACCACAATGAGGTATCACCTCACACTGGTCAGAATAGCCATCATCAAAAAATCTACAAACAATGAATTCCAGAGAGGGTGTGGAGAAAAGGAGACCCTCTTTCACTGTTGGAGGGAATGTAAATTGATACAGCCACTATGGAGAACAGTATGGAGGTTCCTTAAAAAACTAAAAACAGAATTACCACATGACCCAGCAATCCCACTACTGGGCATATACCCTGAGAAAACCATAATTCAAAAAGAGTCATGTACCACAATGTTCACTGCATCACTATTTACAATAGCCAGGACATGGAAGCAACCTAAGTGTCCAATGACAGATGAATGGATAAAGAAGATTTGGCACATATATACAATGGAATATTACTCAGCCATAAAAAGAAACGAAATTGAGTTATTTGTAGTGAGGTGGATGGACCCAGAGTCTGTCATACAGAGTGAAGTAAGTCAGAAAGAGAAAAACAAATACCGTATGCTAACACATATATATGCAATCTAAGAAAAAAAAACAACGGTTCTGATGAACCTAGGGGCAGGACAAGAATAAAGATGCAGATGCAGAGAATGGACTTGAGGACATGAGGAGGGAGAAGGGTAAGTTGTGACAAAGTGAGAGAGTGGCATGGACATATATACACTACCAAATGTAAAATAGCTAGCTAGTGGGAAGCAGCCGCATAGCACAGGGAGATCAGCTCGGTGCTCTGTGACCACCTAGAGGGGTGGGATAGGGAGGGTGGGAGGGAGGCACAAGAGGGAGGGGATATGGGGATATATGTATACGTATAGCTGATTCACTTTGTCATATAGCAGAAACTAACACACCATTGTAAAGCAATTATACTCCAGTAAAGATGTTATAAAGAAGAAGAAAAAGAATCCCAAGCTACATCCTAGAGCATTTGAATCAGAATTTCTAAGGATTAAAATATCCAGGCTGCAGGATTTTTTTAACTCTTCAGGTTGTACCAATGTAGAGTCGAGAGTGAGAACCACTGGCTTAGCCCAACCCAGGGAGAGGGGAAAGGGCAGAGATGGCTTCCCAGAAGCCAATCTGAGCTTGTTCCAGATGGCAATGCATGTTCTAGCAATGAAACACAAGTGTGTGGCTAGGTAGAGAATTTGCTCTCAAACATGGTCACACCATGAAATCACCTGAAAATGTGTAGTGAATGCAGCCTCCTGGTACCACCCTCAGAGATGGCCTGAGTGCTAGGATAATAAAAAGTTCGCCAAGTATGCAACCAAAGTGGGAAGCAACTGCCATGGGAAGAAGGGCATGAACTCATCAGGGTGATTGTTTGAATAAGAAAGAAGTCAACTTCGGTAATGTCAACAAAGAAGGAATTTACTGCAAGATGTGAATCAGCTCACAGTTGTTGGGAAGGCTGGAGAGAGGGCTGAAACAGTGGGCAGGGATGAGGCAGGCTGGTCCACAGAAGCCACAGACCAACCACGTCCCAGAGTCTAGTGGGAAGGTCTCTGGTCTACCACAAACACTACTGACCCACCAACACTGGATGCTGGCACACTGGCCACCAGGCACCAAGGACCCTGCAATTGGTCCTACACTGTCACCTTGTCCTTTGTCACTCATCCCAGATGCAACATCCCACACTGGAGCCTCTGGGGGTCCCTGCTCAGGACACTTCCTAATAGTCAAGATACCGACTGACTGTCAAGTGGAGAGAACCACCTGCCTCCTTGGGGTTCCCGAAGTAGAAGGCAAAGCTCTGCCTACCACCCACCTGTCTCAGGGCCCCTCTACATTAGAATGGGTATTCTGATGCTGGGAAGCCAAAAATGACCTATGTCTATTGGGAGTGTAAATGATCAGATCAGATCATGGGCAAGGAACTCCAAACCTTCAGTGTAACGGTGAGTAGCTGGAAAGGGACAGGACGGGGAAGGTCCAAGTACAGAAGATGGAACCGGCACATGAAGCAGTCTGGGTCCTTCTGCATCATGCAGCAGCAGGAGAGAAAGGCAGGGGCTACACATTCCAGAAGAGGTCAGAGGAGCTTTCGCTGGCTGCTTTCCTCTTCTCGTCGCCCTTAATCATCATGGCTGCCATTTACTGAGCACCTACTATGGGTGGGCCCAGGGCCAGTGCAGAGCACCATCTCTCCCCTTAGTGGGCTTTTAAACATTTTCCTTGTAATGTTTATCACTTCTACCATACTACTTAATTCATCACCTATCTTGTGTACTATCCCTTTCCTTTCACCACTAAAATGTAAACTGCAAGAGCGTAGGGACTTTTGTTCGTTTTTGCTCAAGCTCTCTTCCCAGGCAGATGAGAGCACCTGGCACATAGTAGGTGTTTGCTAAGTCCCTGTAGAGTGAACAGATTTCTCATCTGGGCAGATGGAGATGCTGTCTGTTGTATATATGACTAGTGGGGACATCAGGAAAGGGAAGATCCAGAATTCAAAGTCAGGCCTGTGGGGATTCAGAGCCCATGACTTTTGCCTTCCAAAAAGGCTGTGGGTTGGAAGAGAGAGAGTTTCCTTACGGAAGATGCATAAGGCATAAGACAAAGAGTCAGAGGTGAGAGAACAAATCATTAAGTCTAGGAAAAGCCACAGTTCGGACAAAAAGTCCCTAGGGCTGGAAACAGGTTCAGGGTTGAGGGAGCTAGGGCAGGCCTAGAATCAGTGGGGTGAGGGATGAGAATAGGGGTGCAGATGGCAGAAAGGGGGCAGGGCCTTGGGCAACTGCCTGCAACCCACCCTCATGGAGCAGGTGGAGGGGGCTGCCTGGAAGTATTCAAGACATGACAGACAAGAGCCCTATGGCCTTGGCCATGACACTGAATCACAGATTATAAGATCTGACGAGCTTTTACTTTACTTTCCTATTTTAAACTACAGGGATTTTTACATTTTCTGAATAAGGGTAACAATAACTTCACAGGCCTTTGGTGAGAATCAAATGGAATTTTGTGTGTGAATTATTTATAGTGACATTATATTAATTACATATTTCATATACAATTTTTATATATTAAACTAATTATGTAAAATTATATTGATTCTATGGAGTCGAGTTTTCTGTCTGTCATAGACTCCATGACACATACAAAGGGCATTCTATTATGCGGGAGCACATAACAGCCCTCTGCCATAGCTCTTATTGTGCCCATTTTACAGATGAGAAAACTGACTTTTAGAAAGGTAGAGGAACTTGTGTAAGGTCACACAGCTGATAGACGGTTGAGCCGGGACAGAACCTATGCAGTCTGACTTGAGAGTCTGTCCCCCAACCGCCTCTTGCCACTGCAGTGAACGTGTGTGTAGGGTCACTACAAGGTCATGATAGGTTCCTTGGAAGCTGACGGTGTGGATCACTGTCCCCGCCTGGTGTGCCTTCAGCCAGTGCCATGTCATCCCCAGGCTTCAGCTACTGAGACCCGTGTCGTCCCCATTCAGGAGACATTATTGGGAGCCACAGCTCAGCATTGAGGCTAATTGCCTCCAAATCGGTAGGTTCCGTTACGAGATCAGCCAACAAGCCGCCGGCAGCCAGGTGGCTGTGAGGACATGCTCAGCCCATTTCCAATGCCTGTGATGTGAGGGGGACACAGTTCAGATGGAACCCCAGGGCCTAGTCTGAGCCCAAGTCTTGTCCACTGAAGCTGATGTTTTCTGGTGAAGCATTACTGGCAGCCTGTTACTGACACTTAGGAACAGTTCAAATACCGTGGGTTCTTTGGAGAGAGAAACTCAGAACGTGTCCAACCACGTCTTAGTCCAGTTTTCTACATTCATCCATGTAGTAAACACTTATCGAGCATCTACTACTCTATACTGTACTGATTCCTGGGGTTGGAAGAATGAAGACGGTGGCTCCCCTCCACGCCTTCTGAAACTTCAGAGTCCAGCATGAAAGAGACGTGCCACAAGGGACACAGCCCATTCTGGACATGAGGATCTGGGGCTGGGCCTGGAGAAGAAGTGGTTAAATTGGCCTGGAGGGACTGAGAAGGGTTCTCGGAAACATTGATGGTTCTATGGAATCGCTAAGATCTGCCAAGCAGAGAGGGGCCCTATCAAGTAGAGGGAGCAGGTTACGTATACAAAGACTTAACGGTACTAATGAACAAGCACATCCACGGGGCTAGAACGCTGGGGATATGGAGAGGATGGGTGGGATGCTGGACTTGCCATCCTAAAGGCAAGAGACAGAACTGCGGTTCCAGGCACAGCCCTACTGGGATGGAGATTCTATGTCAAGCGACTCCAGCAAAATTTCAGATGGGCTGAGTCTCTAACCTTCCTTCCCTGGCTTGCCTCAAACTCTTTAACCTGAACTCTAAAATGTGTCACGGCAATGCTCCCATGTTAATGATCCAACGTCAAGTCATCTCATTCATATGCAAACGCTCTGACACAGACGCTATATGAAATGAATTCAGATGAAATATGCCAACATCCTTTTTTTTTTTTTAATCCTTCCAGAGAGTTATGATGTTGCTACATAAGTTAATGAGAGGAATGGAAGAGCAAACGCCGCTCCCGAAACCTGTCAGCAGTATAACTATTTAGATGGGTATTAAAGCCAGACACTGTCATATAATTTGAGGGTATGGTTGAAGACATCTTAAGAATATTTTGTTTCTGACAATTGAATCACAATTTTAATAGACATCTCCAAAAAGAGAAGCAGTGGTAGCAGCCATGTAACGTTTATTTAGGAACTGGTGAAGATCTTTGATTCAAAGTGCTGGCTGAAATGACAGTAGCCGGCTCGTAGAATGTCAGCCCTGACAAAGGGCTTGCATTTATTATAACAGTAAGTGCCAAAAAAAAAATATCAACTTGGTGCCCGGCACTATGCAAAGTGCTATACATTAATTTTCTATTTAATCCTCGCTGTAGCTTTGTGAGGTAACAACTTTTATCACCCCCATTTTATGGATGAGTAAACAGAACCACAGAGAAGGCAAGTAACTTGCCCAAGGTCACACAGCTCACGAGGAGTCAAGATTCCAATCTGGTTTGAGTCTCACTTACTGGCCTATTCTCCCTGTGGGCAATAAATTCTACTGCTTTATTCTTTTTTTAAAAAAACCTTTTTTTATTGGAGTATAGTTGCTTTACCAATGCTGTGTTAGTTTCTACTGTACAGCAGAATGAATCAGCTATACATATACATATACATATATCCTTATCCCCTCATTTTTGGATTTCCTTCCCATTTAGGGCACCACAGAGCACTGAGTAGAGTTGCCTGATCTATACAGTAGTTTCTCATTAGTTATCTATTTTTTTAATTTAATTTTATTTATTTATTATTTTTGGTTGTGTTGGGTCTTTGCTGCTGTGTGCAGGCCCTCTCTAGATGGCAGTGAGAGGGGGCTACTGTTCGTTGCAGTGTGCGGGCCTCTCATTGCAGTGGCTTCTCTTGTTGCGGAGCACGGGCTCTAGGCGCACGGGCTTCAGTAGTTGTGGCACGTGGGCTCAGTAGTTGTGGCTCACAGGCTCTAGAGCACAGGCTCAGCAGTTGTGGCTCACGGGCTTAACTGCTCCGCGGCATGTGGGACCTTCCCACACCAGGGTTCGAACCTGTGTCCCCTGCATTGGCAGGCGGATTTTCAACCACTGCGCCACCAGGGAAGCCCTACTGCTTTATTCTTAAAAGTGAGGAGAGGATGGCCAGCGCAGGGAAGCAGTGACCCGGCCAAATTTCTTGTAGACGCCTTGGAATCAAACTATTTTCCTTTAACTGCTCCCCACCCACCCCCACCACCCCCCGCCCAGTTAAGATGAGCTTTTCATCAAATCTGGCAAAGAGGTGGTATGATTTGTGAAAGGAGTAGAATTTTTAGAGGAACTAAAAACTGTATTAGAATCCTGGTTTTAGCATTTGTCAGATGTCTTGCCTCAGGCAAATGTCTAAACTTCCCAGCCACGGTTTGATCTTGTGGACAATCGGGAGACTCTTACCTACCTTCCACAGTTGTCGCTGGAGCGACTTGAGGTCCTAAATTAAAGTTCACGTAAAAAGTCTCACTTCTGCCATTGCCCTGAAGTCCTACCCAATGGCTGCCCTGAGCTTCTGGGCAGACGAGGCAGCCGGTGTTTAGAGCAAAGGCTCCATGACCGTCTCAAAAAGTGGATGCCACTGGACTGTAAAGGAAATAACCCAAATGCCCATCCCCAGTGGAATGGACAGGTAATTGGTGGTATATTCACCTGATGGAATGTTACACAGCAAGGAGAATAAACAATCTACAACTACACACGACAACACTGATGGTTCTCATACATGTAGGGTCCAGGGAAAAAAGCCAGACAGAAGAGTACATATATATGATTTCACTTATATAAAGTACATAAGCAGCCTATGGAGGTCCCCCTGGGGAGTCGGTGACTAAAAGGGACAACGAGGAGGGGGGCTTCTAGGGACCTGCCAATGACTTGCTTATCTGGGTGCTAATGACATAGATTTGTTAATTTTGCAAAACTGTGATAGGCTATATGCTGACAATACATGTACTTTTGTATACACTTCAACCTTAACTTTTTTAAGGACTCCAGGGGTTTAGTTCTCCTCTCATGAAAACAGTCTTTGGTCCCACAAAGCCAAAAGAGGCGGGAGATACACCCCCACCTGGGAAAAGGGAGCCCACACTGTCCAGCCCATGAGGAAGGACGAGAGACTCATCCACGTTGCTTCTGAGAGAGTTCTGATGGCAGACATGCAAGAAGGCTGTCTTGGGAAGGTGGGAGGGCGGGTGGGGAGAGCCTGGGAGAGAAGGAAAGAACGAAAAGACAGGCCGGTGCCCTGAGACCACCACCCCGATAGCATCTGTTGCTGCTGAGGGAGCTACCGTCTTGCGTGCAACCACTATGCACTGATTGCTACAAAGCATAATCTAGGCATCATTTCGTTTGGTCTCCCAAGAGTCTTCTAAGATAGGTTTTATTGTTCCTCCTTACAGATGGTGGAAACGAGGCTGTGAGCAAATAAGTTGCTTGCCTAAATGTAGCCAGGAAACAGCCAATCTGGAATTTGAATCAGTCTATCCGATTGTAAGAACTGCTCTTTGACCAGGGCCCTGTTCCTCGTCTTCATGCAAAGATAATTCTACCTCCTTCTTAATTCTGGCCCAGAGTTGGACAGTTATGGTGGCATGTGGGTGAAAGCGAACCAAAGAGCTTTAACCTCAGCCTGGCTGGGTTTTAATTATTAGACCTCTTGTTAGGTCCTAACAAGGTAGAGAAACCAAAAGACTGATTCAAAGGACAGTAGCCATCCAAAGCATCCTCTGACAGCAGTGTTTCTCAGTGAATTAATGAACGGAAGAACCAACAGGCACTTTGCAGTGGCTGTGGAGTTGACTCATTGCATCACATCCTTACAATAGACGGGGAAACAGATTTTTTTACCCGCACTGTGCATACAGATGAGAAAGTGAAGCCGAGAGCGGGTGGAATGACTGGCTGAAGAATGCCCAGCCAGGCACTGGCAGCGCCAGAAACAGCCAGGCCTATTAATACACACTTGAGAAACTTCTGCCAGGATGTCAACACCCCAGCCCACTGTTTAGACAGCAAATCCTCAAAACCATGTTAAAGAGAAGCTGCTCTTTACTTAATGAAGCCCAATGATCCTTTAAAAATAGTGCTGCTATTTATTTATTTCTGGAGCACAGAGCAGCTGAGCAGAATGTTTTAATGCCATGTTCTGAGAAAGATGCAGGCTCAAACCAGTGATGCAATTGGCAGAACTTGAGGATACAGTTCCCTGTGCTGTCCGGACAAATTCTCCCTCTGCTGGCTTCTCTGAGGTCTCTCAGTGGCATGTCATCCCTGTCTGAGACCGAGGATGTGCTCACAGGGTCTGTTACTTGATTTGGAGTCTGAGAATCATGGTTAAAAGGAGATAGCAATTGCTCAGACCCACGCAAATCTCAATCATCCTCGGCCACTCAATCAGTTAATTCTGACACTAAGCCGAGGCAGCGTATCTCTGATGGATGCTTCCACCTCTAAAGTTCTAAATGGTACCCCATGACCAGCACTCGATTAGGGGCCATAGAGAGAAAGAAGAAAAGCAAGAATATGCCCCCTCTTATTCCTCATTCTTCGGGGAGAGATTACTTCACAGGCCTAAAGCAGAAATAACAAGGGGACGTATATAAGACAAAGGGAATCTCTGTAGGATCCAGTGGAGACTATCTGAAACGCCCCTTCTTTCCTCATGACCCTGACCCTCCCCAAGTGTGAAACAATTCCTCCTGTTGCCAGAAGGTAATGAGCCAGGAATCTGAATACCACATAGATGACAACTTTATTTTGTACTATTTTCCATTCTCATTACACTGCTGATTCATTTGTCCCATTTTTTGCCCTCTTCTTATGCTCTTTGTGAATTAAAAAAAAAAATGTTGGGCTTCCCTGGTGGTGCAGTGGTTGAGAGTCCGCCTGCTGATGCAGGGGACGCGGGTTCGTGCCCCGGTCCGGGAAGATCCCACGTGCCGCGGAGCGGCTGGGCCCGTGAGCCATGGCCGCTGAGCCTGCGCGTCCGGAGCCTGTGCTCCGCAACGGGAGAGGCCACAACAGTGAGAGGCCCGCGTACCGCAAAAAAAAAAAAGTTGTCACTGACTTTGAATTTGCACCGTAAGCCCAAATCCTCCCTCCGTCACTGCTGGAGACGGTCTCCACCGCCAGGGTCGACTCTCTTCAGATGACAACAGCTCTTTCTCTTCACCCTTATGCTTTCTTTCTTTCTCTGGGGTCTGCTGTGCTTTCCCAAAGCTGCCTTGTCAGTGTCCCTATCAGCCCCCATGTTCAGACACAAGCTGAAATCATTGAAAATACTAGCTTCCCTTCTCCAAAGAGTCCAGGCCCTGTTTCTCTCCCAATGGACACAAACTGCAAGGCTCAGGGCTCCCCCGTTGTTAGTTAGGATCAAACCTCACTCTCTGCTAACCCAAAGAAAGGAAAAGGCAGCCAGTCATGCTAAGAGGCTGTAAAAAAGCTTCCTCTAATCCTCCCAAAGGACTCGAGAGAAGGCTTTCAGCCAAGTCAGGGTCATTTAATGTATTCTGCTGTGGAAAAGATATTAAAAATGATTAAGTTCATTAGAAAAGAAAGAAAAGAAACCTTGTCTAAAGCAATGACCTCTACCCGGCAGCTGTGTTAAAACAGTACCTTTTCTTGGGATCTGATAGGTGTTGGAAAACTCGATAAAGGTATGTGGAAAGGCAAGACCCACCCACACCAGGGAGTGGGTCTTTCTGCCCAGCAAACCAGCAGAAGTGCCTCAGAGATCAGAAGCAAACAGCACTGTAGTCTCGGTGCTGAAGAGGAACCAAAGAGGATGACACAGTCTCTGTCCTCAAATATCTTCCAGTCTGGACAGAGAGATGAGAAAATACAGAGAAAAGAATAGTACCTGATGGGCACACAGTGGACACAATAAAAGGATCCCCGGAGGGAGGACTTCTGTGCTAAACCTTGGAGGAGGAGTTGAATTTGGAGGGGCAGGGAGGATATTCCAGGTAGAGAAGAATATTTGGAGCAAATGCAGGAAGTTTACAGAAAGGGAAATGCAAGTTTGGCCCCACGGGAGAGTGAGTAAAACACACTGAGTCCTTAAGAGCTTAGACATGAACCAATGAGCTGTGAGGTTGTTCCAGCATCAGTTGAGTGTACTTTTACCTGAAAGAGGGTGAGCAGATCACCTCTTAACTGGCTCGGAATTCCCAGAGCTCAGAATCCTCAAGTTTCTATCACCCCTCTCCCTGCCATTATCTTTCTTCCCTGAATTACCCCAAGGACTTTTCAGCTGGGGACAGTGCCCAACAAAGAGGGTATTTGGAAATGCATGTAGAGCACTTGGGCACCATCACTAGGGTTGGGAGACACAAGCGGCCTTATGGGTGGAGGGTAAGAATACGATACGTCCTCCACCGCTCAATGAAGGGCTGTCTCAACTAATTGGCAATAGATGGCCTGTAAGTTGTGCCAAACGTGCTGATGGTGACAATGATGACAATAATAAAACAACAATAATAAAATCACAGATCTAATCAACTGTTTGATTGAGAGCTGACCTCAGGTGTGTATGAGTCAAAACCTATCTCTTGACACCATGATGACAGCCTATGTGGATCTTGATGGAATACATGTCAGCCTGGCATTCATGGCTACAGGGACAGCAACCATACCCAACTTATTTCCTCTTCGTCCTGCAACTTTCAACTTGAGAGTTAATATCTTAATGGATGAACCATCAATGTAAGGGGCCTCTCTAAAAATTGGAAATAGGGGGTGTCATCTTGTCCTCTCCCAATAGTTCTGAAACCAAATAGAGATGCAGGGACCCTGTGTTACAAAGAAGGCATCATGGTTTGCTGCTGAGGCTCAGCGAAGAATGAACGTGACCCTTACAAGTAGGAGAAATAGGGTGGGAGGGAGAGGGTGGGTACCTACATACTGGAATGTCTCAAATAATAAAGATGCATGGGGACAACTGTAGAAAATATTTAAAACATGATATTTGTACACTGACCACTGTTCCTCTCACAACTTGAAATGCGCTCTGACTCAAGGTTTGCTGAACTTGCAAGGGGAAGAGGAAATTTCTCATTACTTAAAGGGGGAGGACCAGATGCACCAACGTGGCGAACTGAACATCCTGGAAAAGTTTTAAGGAAGCAGCAAAGATTAGCAAGAGGGTTATGCGGTCCTGAATGGTCCATTCAGATTGGAGCAGGACCTGGGCAGTGTGACTTGATTTTGTGAAGGTGAAACTAGTTCAATTTAAGCAGTACTTCAGGTCGCTAAGCAAGCAACTTGGAGATCTAGGCAATATCTCCATTCACCCACCCAACCTATACTACTGAGCAGCTTACTATGTGCCAGGATTTTTCGACAAGCTGTTGATACAGTGAACTAGACAACGTCCTTACATTCTCAGCAAGAACCCAAGTGTGAAGCTGAAGTTAAAGCTGATGCCCTTTCAGATGCCCCCAGAGGCTGTGGTGTTCATGAGTGCCCAGTGAGGGGACAGGAAGAATCACCCCACAGCCCTGGATGGGATTGGCCTGGTCTTCATGGGCCGGAGAATGCATGTGGGAGGAGGGTGACCAACCATCCTAGTTTTCCAGGAACCAAGGCATTTCCAGACCCAATGGACTTTCTGTTTGTCCAAGAAAGTCCTGGATAAACTGGGATGAGTTTGTCACCCTATGTGGGAGATACCATCTTTTGCAGTTGAGCACGGCTGGGTAGAGGAAAGTTGAGAGCCTGAGCCCAGCCTGGGTTTTTTGTTTCACTCCAACTCCAGTCCCCTTCCCGTGTGTTCCCACTTTCACCATACGCTCCTCCCCCTTGGCTCTGTTCATCCAGTTCAGGCCTTGAGACTTCACCATGAGCTGTGAACTTGGTTTGCCCAGATGAAACCTCTGAGTCATATTGGCCACTACTAGCAGTCTACTAGTGCCAGCACTACCACTACCACTTACACCAAGATAGCTACCTAATACCTTGCGGATAGGGGCTTTGCATAGCTTATAGTTAAGATCCTCATAACTGCTCTAGAGATAAGAAGGACTCCCATGGTAGAGTCTTGGAAATTGACTTCCCAAGAGACTCATGTCCAGACCTGTGCACAAGTAGGATGCCCCCCGCCATGCCAGGCCTTGGGGCCCAGTAGCACCCACTCAACTAGGCCATCCTTCCACTCCAATCAAAAACAAAGACTTTTCACAGCATCGCCCACATCTGTACTCTTCTCTGATGACTCAGAATGCCCTTGGAAGCCAAACCAGGGAAAGTCACCATGTGGTGAAATACTCCCAACTCTATTGGCAATATTCACTCGCTCATAACCTTCACTGTGAAAAACTCCTTGAGGCCTTTACAAGTAACATATCCCCTTATAGCAGACTTTGAAAAATGCAACTCTTTCCCAACACCTAAGACCCTTAGAAGCACATAGAGAATTCCCATCATCAACTACACTTCGTAGAAGGCATAAAATGTAACGCGGCACACCCAATGTCTGAGATTTTCCTTCTTGAGAAGACCTCGTAATGCAACTCTTAGTTTGTACCTTTATGTTTCCTTTAAATAAAGGGAATTAAGGTTGCATCAGAAACTCCATGCCCTTCAGCTCAGGCTTTCTAATGACCATTTACAGATGAAGAAACAGAAGTTAAGAGAGGAAATAAATGTTCCTTGAGTGAGGCCAGAAGGCTAGTAAGGAAAGAAGCTGGGATTTGAACCCAGGTCTACCTCTTTTAGATATATTTCTCTATTAGCTATACAGCTGACCCTTGAACAATGTGGGAGTTAGGGGTGCCAACCCTCTGCACAGTCAAAAATCTGCCTATAAGTTTATAGCCAGCCCTTCGTATCCGTGGTTCCACATCCACGGATTCAATCAACAGCAGGTCGTGTAGTACTATATTAGATATATCCTAGCAATGGGTCTATAACCCATTGCTCTCTCCTCTTGCGCTATTCACTCCTGCTCATGATGGGGTGAGGTGTGAGGGGGCAAGAGAATCACTGGGGTGTTTCTCAAAACACCCATGTCTTAGCCCCACCTCGGTTCTGCCTTCTTGAAAAGTTGCAGTGATCCACTATCAGACCACATGGGATAAATGTATATTATGAAAAGTTTCAAGGATGATTCTGATAATGTGATTCCTCACATTGGCAGTTGAAAACCTGTGCACTAGACCACATGGTCTCCTAGGAGTAGGAATTCCTGACTGGAATGCACAGATGGACATTTAAGAATTCCATGAGCTCCCTGAGAAACACGAAGTGCTCTGTGCATGTAGCACATGCATTATTCTATCATTTTCACCAGATTCTTAAACTAGTCCCTGACTCAAACTTAGAAAGTACTCCTTTGGAGAAAATGTGGAATTTTTCCATGTCCCTAAAGCAGGAATGTTAATTCTATCCTTTCCAGCTTCAACAGGCCCTGGACACATGTTATTTTAAGGCATCATTCAGAGAACTCACTCGGCTTGCATGTAAGCGAATGGTTTCCCCAGTTTAATGTGATATTGCTATTGGCAAATAGATCAGTCTTAGGTCATCGAACCTGCAAACTTTCATATCCACCAAGGTAAAAAACGTTCATCAGATTTTGTCTTTTCATTCTCTCAATGGGGTTTAATAGATTTCTGCCTGGGATCAAAAGGCTGGCTGAATACAGGCCATGCATAAAGTTTTGTGGGTTAATTAAGATGATCACTAACTGCTTGAGCTCACTCTTAGCCTCATGATTTGTAGGTAGAGAGTTTGCTTCTGTCAGACACAGTTGCCCCACTGAGATCACCCTGTGTGCGTGGAATGGTCAAGCAAACACAAGACCCTCGCAGGAAACCTGGCTGGGTTTTGAGCACTGGTTTTGGCCTTTGTCACCATGATAAGGTGCTTTTCTATTGGTTTGGCCTGGTTAAACCACTGTGGTAGGAAGTTTTGTTTAAATATTTGTGGGCAATCCTATTGCTGTTTTAATTGCTTCCTTATATTCTCTGCTGGTATGTTTCTTTTTCACCAGTGGTTACAGCTATACCTTGACTGTATCTCTTTCCTTCTCTGCAGTGTCCATCACCACGTCCATTGATCCAAACACTTACTGAACACCTGTGATGTGCCCGGAAGACTGCTAGGCACTGAAGAATGAAAGTGAGATGGGACATACGGTCTCTGTGTTCACGGAGCGACTCGCAGCCCAGTGCGGGAGACAGAGGCCTGGATCAACACAGCGTAGTAAGAGCTTCCGGAGAGTTAGGTTGCCCGAAGGAAGCAACACTGTCTTGGAGGTCCAGTAGACGTTAGGAGGGTGAATGGGGAGAGGGTGGAGGAGAGGCTAGCCAGGCAGAGGAGGTGGTACACAGGGAGATGGGCAACAACAGGTGTGTCACTGGTCATGCCCAGCCCATCTCACAGTGGCCAGAATAGAGATGGTTTGCAGATCTTGCCAGCATCACCATCCCTCTTTAAGACACGTAAACAGTCTCCAAGAGGTTAGTTGGCTTGACAAGAAGCAAAGCTGCTATTATGGGCTCAATGTTTTGTGCCCTTCCAGATTCGTGTGTTGAAACCTTTACTCTCCCTTCCCCCATGCCGTGCGATGGTTCTTTTTAGTGGGGCCTTTGGGAAGCAATTAGGCTTATGTAAGGCCATGAGGGTGGGACCCTCATGATGGAATTAGTGTCCTTTTAAGAAGAGAAAGACAGCTTAAGGCAAGCTCAGGTCAAGCCATGGAAAGTATGGACTTTGAATCCTGACTCTTGATTGTCTAGAGACTGATAATTGAGGTGAAATAACCATTTCTTGCTTAACATATTAAATTTTCAACAAAATAAGGCAGCTCCTTCTGGAAAATCCAGGATGACCAACAATAGAGAATGATATGTGATAGGAGCTTTCAACTCCATATTTTATACCCAGGGTGAATTCCTTACAACTCTCCAGGCATTTCTCCTAGGAGGGCTAAGAACCTCCACCCCTTAAAAAGCTTGGGGTAGGGCTGCGGGGGATGGGAAGGAGAGGAGGGATTCCATAAGGAACCTACATGGGAGATACCCCCACCCCAAATGCCTCCTAGAATGCCCATCAGAGTTTAACTCCTCCAGCTGAAAACCTATTCAACTTTTAAATTTTGGTTACCACAGCATTTTCCAAAGATTTTGATCTCAGATCTGCCTCTAAAATATATCTTCTGTGTTACCGCTGTATCTTCTGTGTTACCGCTGTATCTTCTGTGTTACCGCTGTTGTGTCTGGTTTTACTGTTTTTGTTACTTTGATCATAACACTATTTAACATCCCAAGGATCCCAGTTTAGGGAAACTGCACGAGACCAGTAGAAAGACCTACAGACACATATTCACTGGCCAAAAATTAAAAGAATGTAGCATGTCAACAGCTGCTATCCTTCTGTGACGCATTTCCATTCATTTTCATTTTTATGCTCCTCTGAATTTCTAAGGCTTTGAATTTGAATATTTTCCTTTCATAATTCAGGGGAAATTATTTCTTGGTCTGGAACCAAATAAATAACTATTTATGTTACTTGAGGACACTTCCTACTGCTGTGCCAGTTGTAGAAACTGAAATTATTTATTTTTACAAAGATTTGGGAGCAGTTTTGAGTAGTCTGAAGATGCTGAGAAATGGAAATGCAGGATATGTAGATATTCTTTTTTTTTTTTTTTTTTTTTCCTGTATTATCAGTGGTGCTCAAAGTGTGGCTCCTGGACCAGCAGTGTCACCTGGGAATTTTTTTTTTTTTTTTTTTTTTTTTTTTGCGGTATGCGAGCCTCTCACTGTTGTGGCCTCTCCCGTTGCGGAGCACAGGCTCCGGACACGCAGGCCTAGCGGCCAAGGCTCACGGGCTTAGTTGCTCCGCGGCATGTGGGATCTTCCCGGACCAGGGCACGAACCCGTGTCTCCTGCATCGGCAGGCGGATTCTCAACCACTGCGCCACCAGGGAAGCCCTCACCTGGGAATTTTGAGACACAACACTTCCCCCACCACATCCACACACATCTCTACTGAATCAGAAACTCCAGATGGGGAGTGTTTTCACAACAACAGCAACAACAAAAGTGCCCAGCAGTTTGAGCGTCGCTTATACTAGGCGTAGAGCATCACGGGTGGGCTCTCAGTTTGGGAGGCAGCATGATGATCCTGACGTCCCCCTTCCAGCCACCTCCCGTATCAGTGTATTCCCCGGGTCGGCAGAGGAGGGGAAGCAGCCATCTCCTACGCTGATTCTGCCAGGTGTCTGTGAGGGGTAATGCCGCCTCATTGTCTCAATCAGCCTTCAGCTGTCCCTGCTTTCATTAGTCAAACTGCACCAATCAGCAAGCGGATCCAACAGCTGTAGAGCAGCAGGTGCAGTAATGAGGAACTTCCCTAACTGGGGTCAATCCCGCCCCCCTCTCCAGCCCACCCACCAACCCTCATGGCGGAGCCCAGCCCTGCAGATGCATCTATACAGCATGAGGTGGGCCCTTCTGCCCCCTGATTTCATTGAGGCCTCTGCACGGTGCCCGTACTCACACACTAGCAGGTGGGAGATCTCAGCTGGGATGCAACCCAGAGACCATCCCTCCTGAGCCTCGCTGTTTACAGGAGAGAATCTGAGGTCCACAGAAGGGAAGAATAGGGCATACCAACAGTGGAATTCAGAATTCCTGTCCCTCAGTTCAAAGCCATTTGTAGCAACCCCTAATGGGAGCTGAATATTCTTATGAGATAAATACATGTAGCAATGAATCAATCACCACCTTGTTATTGTGACAGATATAATGTAATGAGTAGATATCTATCATGCATCATTCACCATTTCAAATAAGGCTACCATAGAGGACAGATTGCAAATGACACAAAACAGCCCTGAATTATGCTCTTTGCCAGGCCTGTTGCAAGGATCCCTGTCTGCCCTTTGCTTAAATCATAGCAATCAGTAACCATTTTACCCCTGGTCCTTTCAGTTGCTGCCAATTCATGATTGAAGCAGTGGGAGGTTCTGGGAAAAGACAACTGGCTTCCAGCAGTCCCAGACCTACTTACTGCTCACTAACCAGTGTGACCTTGAACATGTTACTTAAAATGCCTGGCCTCGGTCTCCCCTTCCTTGAACCGCAGGAGTTAGTTAATAATCTTCAAGGGACTTCCCACTGACAGTAACGCACGCTTAATACCTACTTCCAGTTTGTCTACTTGGGGCAAGGAGAGATGCTTCCTGCAAGCCCACTGAGACAGGCCAGCCTCTGTGTGCTCAGACCTCCTTGTCCCCTCCACCCAGCAGCAACCCCCATCACAGGGCTTGATCCCGTGGAGGCTCTTGGGAGTCAGAAGTCCTGACTAATTTGCCTGACTGCCCGGCCAGCCTTGGTGGGCTCGTTTGGTATTACGGCAACATTTGCCTCTGGCTCGGGGAGGAATTGTCCCTGCCCCTCTGGATGGCCATGCTGTATACTCGGAAATTAAAGATGAGACTACCGAACACTGAAGACCCCTCTCCGTCCAGAGAACGTTGGAGACACCTGCCATTTATGGCCCTAAGAAGAGCTGGTCCCCACTCGGGCAGCCAGAGTCAGACTTAAATTACCTAAAGAGCCTGAGTGTGGGGTCTGGGCTCCATTTGTTTACAAAATAGGCACTTTCAAAAGCCCTTTACTAGGACCTGGTAATTCCCAGGTCCCCTGCTATAGGCTGATGCATAATGCATAAGATGCTGGGAAATGTGTATTCATGAGGGCGGCTTGGCTTTTGTCAAAAAGAACTGTGAAATATTATGATGGAACAATTTTCATTTCTGCCACATTGTTTTTATAGTGCATTCATGACTGGGGATTGAGGGCTTTTCGAGTTTTGCCTGGTGCAGATGTTGCAGTGCCGAGAGCTGCTTCAGACGCCTTATTTTCCAACTTTGTTGCTGACAATTACATGAGGTGGGGGGTGGGGAGGGAGGCTCTCACAGGGAGACAAAGGATATATGTCCTCAAGTGATCTTGCCCTGAATGCATTCAGGAGGGTGGGAGGGAGGAGGGAGGGAGGGAGAGAGGGAGGGAGAAAGGAAGGGAGGGAGGGAGGAGGGAGGGAGACAGGGAGGAGGGATGAGGGAAGGGAGGGAGGGAGGGAGGAAGGAAGGGAGAGAGGGAGGAGGGAGGAAAGGAAAAGGGATACTGAAAGGAAAAGGGATACTGATGTATGGAGATGACTCTTGACAGGGCTCAGGCTTGGGCTGCCCTCCTTGAGGGAGCCGTTATCTGCATTTTACATCTGAGGAAATGAAGGCCCAATAAGATTGAGGTACTTGTCTGAAATCACATAACCAATGGATGGTGAGGCCTGGGTTTGAATCCACATCAAATGCCCAAGCTTACGGTCTCCTCCAGCTCCAGGCTACCCGGAAAACTGAAGCCGAGGAGGAGCATCCTCCATCTGCAATGCATCTGAGAGACCTGGGGGTGAGAGGCACACATGCGGCCAGCGGGTGAGGAAAACACTGAGGCCCCCACTCCGGGGAAGAAGGGCCGGGAGTTCGACCCTGAGCTGGCTGCCAGGCACCCAGGCACCCGTGTGTCAGGAGGTGGAGGAACTTTCTGAGACTCCACCGCTCCTCCCTCCCGGTGCCTGTATTCTAGCTCGAGTCTATGGACTGCACATCTCAGCCTGTCTCATCTGCCACTGGGCTGCCTCCTAGTCCAGAAAACGCTGAGCCCCTTCAAGCCCCTCAGCCAGGAGGCAGTGCGTTCCCAGAGGCAGGCATGGGGGTATAATCTTCCCTTGGCTTGCAAAGCTCAGGGAAAATCCCCAGGGCTTGCAAAGCTCCAGGCAAGGTCAGGGCACAGGCTCCCACACCTGCTTCAAATGCACCCAGCGTGACAGAAAGGCCAGGCTGCAGGCAAACTCTGAGACACAAGGCCGGAGAAGAATCCATCGCGGGACAATCAGGGGAGCAAAGCAAGAAAGAGAGAACAGGAGTGACCAGGGCCTCGTGGCTGGAGAAAGACGTGAGTAGGCACAACACAGGGGGCTCCTAAGGCCAGCAAGTATTCAGAGCCCTGAGCGGCTGGACGCAGAGCAGGGCAAAGCAAAGAGCACGACAGGGAATGGAGGGGCGGCACAGGCACAGGGGGTTCCCCCCCCCTACAGGCCGGCACAGAGGCAGAGCCTCGAAGTGCAAACTGCAGGGAGAAAGGCAGGGCTTTCGGCTTCAGGGAGCCCGGCAACAGGCAGTCCCCGAGGCCCCACCGCCCCTCCTACGGAGACGACCCAAGTGGATCTGGGTAGGGCAGCAGAACTCGCCTCCCCGAAATGTCGCTTTGGCATGTGGATTATTTTGAGCTGAAAACAATCAGGGCCCAAAAGACTTAGGAAGAAACTTTGTCCATCCCCCTAACTGACTAAAAGAATTTAGCTAGAGGGCCTGTTCCCAGAATGGCGCTATCAGCAGAGACATCTGCTGAGAATATGGGCTTCCGGTTGTGGGGGGAACTCAGCAGGGGGCCTGGAGATCAGAGTCCTCTCTGTGTCCCAGTGTCTCTGCAGGGTCCAGCAAACATTTATTTACCAAACATTTGCTTTTCCGTCTCCATGTGAGTTACTTTCCTCCCCTTTGAAGTCCCAAACCACCGCCCCCAACATCCTCTTTTGTCTTTAACTGGAAGTGGTATTTAAGGTGAGGGCTTCAGCCATTTTGGCGACTTAATTTCCCTGGCTCTCTCCCACGTGTACATGTTATCAAGCTTTTGTTTGATGTTCTCCTGTTAATGTGTCTCACATCAACTTAATTCTTAGATCAGTCAGAAGAACCCAGACGGGTAGAGGACAATGTTTTCCTCCCCAGATTTTGAAAGTCTGGGGAAGAAACATGTGTAGACAATGACGTGTCTCCTGAGAAGTTATCAGGCTGGGAGTACATGAGGATCTCCAGACACATTCAGATCCACTATTCTTTTCCATGCTGAAGTCATCATTATTCCAGACATCTTGTCCACAGGGCGATTAGCTGGGAATTTCCGGTGCTCAACCACGAGTGTTAGGGTGGTGATCTCCTGGCAAATCCAGCCCCGCACACCTCTCTGCCCATTTCTAAAACACAGCGAACTCTTTCTCACTTGAGGGTCTTTGCACTGACTGTTCCCTCTGTCTCCAATACCCTCCACCTACCTCCAGAGCCGGTACCTCCTCAGCCTTCAGATCTCGGGCTATCTAGCCGGTTCTCTCATCCTGGTGTCTCCCATCAGAGCGTGCTGTTCGGGTTCGCTGCTGCTGTGGTGATTGTTACTGTCTTGTTGTCTGTCTCCAGCTGTGATGTAAAGTCGTGAGAGCAGGGATCAGGCTGTGATCTGTTCACCCTTCTTTCCCCGGGACCCAGCGTCATGCCTAGGACGTGGTCAGAGCTCAGCAAATGCTGAGAATGAATGAGTCAGTTCACAGAGTGTTATGCAAGAACATTAATAAGCCGTACCAAAAGGGCTGAAAATCCAACAATTTGCTCTCGTGCCGGACAGGGCGCTTCTGCCTATTCGGATAAGCAAACCAGGCCAGGGGCAAGTTCCAAAGCACGAGAAAACAGATCAAAGCTCACCACCACCACCAAGTCCAAGAGGTGGCCCTGACCCTTCTCCCCCTTGGCAGTCAGGCACAGTCTTGTCAAGGATCGGAACAAATGTGGTTTCAAACCCCCACGCTCCCAGGTACGAGTTTTGTAACCATTAGCCTCTGTTTTCCTATGTCAGCACAAAGGAGAGTGAAGTCATCTGCTGAGATTGCCACAAGGATGGAATCAGAGCGGTGCCCTCACCCCCACTGCCCCAAGAAACGTTTGGCAAAAGTCTGAAGACATTTCTGGTCGTCACGACTGGGGTGCAGTCCAGGGATGCTGTCAAACATCCTAAAGTTCACAAGACATCCTCCACAACAAAGAATTACTCAGCCCGAAATGTCAACGGTGTTGAGGGCCAGAAACACTGCATCAGAGATATTGCAGTTGCACAGGAAGTCTTCGGATCCGTCCCTCTCTGTGACCTGATGCACCTGCAGGCAACTAACTGCAAAGCTCTAATCAGCCTCGTCTGACTATTCCCTGACCGCGCCTCCAACCGGCCTCTGCCCACACCAGTGAGTGTCTCGCCAGGAATCCCTGTTGTCTTAGTCTGTTTGGGCTGCTGTCACAGAACACCACAGACTGGGTGCCTGAAGCCACAAACACTTACTTCTCACAGCTCTGGAGGCTGGGATGTCCAAGATCAAGGTGCCAGCAGATTCAGTGCCTGGTGAGAGCCCACTCCCTGGTACACAGAGGACCATCTTCTCACTATGTTCTCATACACTGGAAACGGCAAGGGAGCTCTCTGGGGTCTCCTTTACAAGGACACTAATCCCATTCATGAGGGCCCCACCCTCATGGCCTCATCACCTCCCAAAGGTCTCCCCTCCAAATCCTGCCATACTGGGGACTAGGTTTCACTATATGAATTTGGGGAGTATACAAACATTTGGTCTGTAGCACCCATCCTCTGATTGTTATTCAGATCCTTCTTTCACACCTGAATTCAAATCTCACTACAGAGAAGCCTCCACCTGTTTTCTGCTCTGTTAGCCTTGTCTGTCCTACTGCACCGAATGTACGCAGCGGCACAAATTACAGTCTGCCCGCCGCTGAGGCTTTCTCATCCCTCTAGCCATCCTTAGGCCTTAGCACCAGGTGTTGCCTCCTAAGGAGAGAACTTGACTCATGAAAAAGAAGAGGGCTTCTTAGGCTAGCAAATCCAAACTCCTAACTGTACGGCTTCTTCCTGACTGTCTGACTTCTCTCATCTGCAAAATGGGCACCACTGAATCCATGTGTCAGGCTCTCCCCAAACAATGAGACGCTGTTTGTGACATGTGCTTAGAGCAGGCAATAAAATGCCACTATTTCACAGGAAGAGCTTAGTAGAGCCTGATCAGCTGAATGTTAAATCCAACCCTCTCTCTTGAGCAGAGTAAGGTTTCTGTTTTCTAATTCCTTGAGAGCCAAGCATGTTGTCAGGTAGGGGAAGACAGTATCAGGCTTCAAGGTGTGTATCTGGAAGAGGTCATTTTCTTCCTGAGATATCTTACTCGTTCATCTCTCTCCCTATACGAAGTCAAAGGGCTTCTCCTTTCAAAACCTGGCAGAGGTTTTGTGGCGTGAATTCCCCACCTTTCCTGGTCTGATCACACCTCCTGAGTGGGAGCCTGCCCCCTGGGAGAAACCCCAGGCCACCTGGGGAAACTGCCATTGCCAGCTCTGCACTCCACTTACAGCCTGTTTATGAGAGCGAGGAGGGTCTACAATAGTCATCTCCTAAAGAAACAAAGGAATTCACAGCTCTGGACTCCCAGTTGTAATTTCCAGGGCATCCAGAGATTTCAGAAGGAGAATCTCAAAGGGGTTGACGGCTCAGAGCGTGGGGAGGAAACATTCACCTCCAGCCACTGTGGCAAGTCCATCAGGGTCAGGGGCATATATCCCAGCCCCCCGGGGACCCCCCAGGACCTCCTTCATCTAATTCACAGGCCACTGTTTTATGAAGTTCATGCGGAAACATCGAGCGAGGGGAAAATGTGCTGGCGGATGAGGAGTAGAGGGTGTACCCACTGTATTTGCTGGGAGGACCACTCGGAATGTCTCAGACAGGTCCTACTTCTTTAGAGTTCTAGTCTTGATGGGGAGTAAGGAAGGATGGCAGTCTATCCCTGAACAAACCCAGCACAAACGCGTTTCAGAGCAGGCTTCATGTGCCCCATTCTATCACACTGTTGGGTTCCAGAAGGTCCCCAATCCTTTACCTCCACTTCTGCTAAAGTCTTTCCATTAATTCTTGCACCAGAAGCCATGTGACCAAGCAGAAGACACCGTGAGAACTTTAGCAGCTTACCCTAAAGATATTGCTAATATGTGCAGCCGTCCCAAGATAGGGGACCACGTCAGGAGGCAGCCAGGGTCCCATCCCTGGAAACATCAAGCAGAGGAGAGCTGAGAATCTAGGAGGAGACAGCGGAGGGCTATAGCAGAGACTAATCCACAGACACGGCAACGGCTATCTGAGGAGGCCAGCTGACAGCAGCAGCTGAAGAATATTTTATTTCAGTGACTCAGAGTTTCACCCCTGCCGAGAGGCTGGTCACAGCTAAGGCTCATCAGGCTTAATATGTGAAACATCATCCAGAAAGCGGCAGACAAAAAACAGACACAAGGCTGATATATATCAAGGATGGCACGAAACCCCAGAGACTGGGCTCTACCCGGCAGTCTGCTCTCGCCCACTCCTGCCCCACTGTCTGTGACATGGGGAGAACAGTCTCTGCCTTGCTTTTCTATTGTGAAGATCAGAGTAGATGAGCATTCCGAAAAGGTGAGCTAAACCCTTAAACATTGAAGGAACTAAGGAATTATGCTTGGAGGATGAACATTTTAGTACTGCTTCTTCTGGAAGCTTCCCTGATCCTCCCTGACCTGGTCAATTGCTGCCATTAGCTCTCAGAGTACCAGGTCACCCTCCTTCCACTTACCGCGGTTTCATCCCATATTTCTCCATCTGATTCTTTAGTTTGTGTTTGTCTCGCACGTTTGATTGTGAACACAGAGCAGGCAGGAGCCGGTCTCTTTGTGTCTGCTGTTGTTGTTAGTTCTTACCATGGCCTCCTGGCGCAGGTCCTGACAGACGTCAAACGCCTGAACAAATGAATAACCACAAGCTCCGTGGTATTGGAAATAAACTTCAGCAAAGTGCCCCCAATCATTCCCGATCTGTCATTACAGAGGTGTCCGCAGGCTTCATAACCAACAGTACGCCTCTCTCAGAGACCATTCTCTCTCCTGAAATTTAGCAGGTTAATGAAGGTGGCTGGTATTTATCCTATTTCTTGGGGCTACGGAATCTTCCCTTACCTGCAAATGACTTAAAAATATTGTGCAGGCATCCTGAAACATTAAGTGACTTTACTAGGTTTGCTCTTCAAGAGAGAAAGGGGAAAAAAAAAAAAAAAAAAAAGGCTGGTTTTGCATGTAGTTTCCAGCAACCACATTTATAAAAGCAAAGCCTGAAGCTGGAACTTTGGGGTGAATTTTAAAAGAAATGTGAGTACTGTAAGTTAAATACTACTTTGTGCCGGTGCACAATGCATGGTGATTATCAATCCTTAATTATGTGGAAATCTAAAGATCTGTGGCCCTTTAATTAAGAGTCCAGTGGTTTCCAGCAAGTATGTGCACTACTGCTATTACATCATGGGGTAAATTGTGCTTTGCGCTCTCCTGCCATTTCTTATGAACAATTCCATTTTCTCCAAACTTTTTGAGCAAAAAAAAGGTCACAGAACAGTACTTTTTTTTTTTTTTTCCTGTGTTCCTCGTCCCAGGTGAAATTCCCCCTCTTTCCGCAGTGAGCTTTGGATAATGGCCTCATTAACTGGGTTACATTCCAATTTGGCAGGGGAACAGGTGGGCAGCACAGAGGTAATGGCACTCGGATGAGAGAGTCACAAAAAGTGAATTATTTAAAGGCCCCAGATGATTAAACAATGACTCTCTCTGTAGTTCATATTTTAGAGTAAACAGCATTTACCCCAGACTGCATTTTTCTTCGTCTCGGAAAATCATCTGCCTCTGCTGGCTGTGTGTCGGTCCCCTTTCTCCCCGATGAAATTTCATCCGTCCAGGAACTGTTTGCTAGCAGAAGCTGCTGATCTCTGGCCAAATGAAAAACGTCTGCATTTTCTGCTTCTCATCGTGCATCAAACCCTCATTTCCAAACACGATACCCTTTTCCTGATAGCCTGCTGCACTCCACTGCCTCTCCACACTAATTCAGAGGTTATAGCTCCTTCGCTTTATAACATTTACCAAGGGTGCGGACGAGATGGCCTCCCACTCTAAATGGATCTCCAATTTTCAGAGGCCATTATTCAGTTCCCCGCTCCGATGTCCTCGTCCTTGTCGCTTTTGAGTGTCGGTTATAGTGGAGTAACAGAGCACCTGTACGAGACCAAGCCTCCCAAAACTGGATGTTGGGGAACTGCTGAAATCCCAGCATCTCAACTGGGAGTTCTGGCATTTGGGGACTGACTGTGTTGCTGAAATGTGGCCCGATCTGAAAACTGTAACCAGAAACAACGAAGAATATGTGTGTTTGTGTGTGTGTCTGTCTGCAATGACACAGGCACCTGTGACCTGAAAAAAAAAGTGTTTTTATTGAGACAAAAGGAGCAAATTGTGTTTTGAGGGCTCCTCCGAAAAATACAAGGTGGTGTGTCATAAATCTGGACCAAGTTCAAGTTCCATACAATTAGGGGCAGCCCCTGAAATCCAGCCCAAGTGGAACATGGAACTGCAATAAGGTGTATTCCTGCAATCTGTTCTACTCGAGGCAAGAGTCTTGACCCTTACACTCAGGCGATGGTGCTTCCACCAGGTCTCTACCTACACTGAGAGGGGATCCCTATCTCTAGCCCCTTCCTCAAGATGATGAATGGATTTATTGAATATGCTGAAGTTCACATGCTGGAAGGAAAACTGGATTCATGGGACTCCACAGACTGAAATGAACAGACCACGTGACGCCACAGACTGAAATGAACAGACCACAGAGAAAGCACGCTGGGCTGGGAGCCTGGACTGCGCTCCTAACGGTGAGGTCAGGCACAGCAGCGCCAGCAGTTACCTGGAACTTGACAGAAATGCAGAACCTCGGGCCCCAGCCCAGACTTAGTGAATCAGAATCTGTGTTTTAATAAGTACCCCATTTGAAAAGCGCTGCCCTAAAGCATGTCTGTTAATCTACAACCCATGTAGGGGAGGTTGCAGTTTTTCTTTTTTAAAATCGAAGTTGTGTTACTTTCAACTGTACTGCAAAGTGATTCAGTTATACATTTATACGTATATATTCTTTTTCAGATTCTTTTCCATTATAGGTAACTACAAGATATTGAGTACAGTTCCCTGTGCTATATATAATATATATTATATATATAGTATTTTGTATACGTTAATCCCAAACTCCTAATTTCTCCCCCCTTCCCAACCCACTGCTATTCCCTTTGGTAACCATAAGTTTGTTTTCCATGTCTATGAGTCTATTTGTTTTGTAAATAAATTCATTTGTACCATTTTTTCAGATGTCACATATAAGTGATATCATATGATATTTGTCTTTGTCTGCCTTACTTCACTTAGTAGGATAATCTCTAGGTCCATCCATGTTGTTGCAAATGACATTTCATTCTTTTTTATGGCTGAGTAATAGTCCATTGTATATAGGTACCACATCTTCTTTATCCATTCCTCTGTTGAGGGACACTTAGGTTTCTTTCACATCTTGGCTATTGTAAATAGTGCAATGATCATTTGGCCCAGATCACCAGCTTTTAGAATGTGGGCTCCAAGAGGGAAATGCGTCTTCAGCCCTTCTCTAGTAGACCCTCAATAAATATGCTTTGAAAGAGTAAATGGGTGCCCCCGCGATGCTTGTTCCCCATGGTCTGTATGCACCAGACTGTCTACTTCTGGCTACAGGAATCATGTTCCTAACTCTTCAAGTTTGCTTATTAGTTGAGAACTTGTTCTAAGCCCAACCTGTGAGGTCCCGATATTTACAGTCTAACCTCGGGATCGTGCAGCAACTATGGCTACAACATGAGCCCTGAGGCAAACTTCCATTTTCACCTCAGCATTGTTAAACCCCATTCACTAACACCAGTCACTTCGTGTTTGTTATGAAAAGCCCAGAGCAGAGGTAGGGTAAGTAACACTAAACTTCCCTTCATAGAGCCACGACCCAGCCTGTGTAACACTATTAAACTTCCCCTTTCCATCATTAGCTACAAACTTGGCTGTGGTCACTTTGTCCAAATATCAGTCATAAAAGAACATAAAATAGACTCTCCTGCTTTCTCAGTCACGCTTTTTCATGTGGAATGAAAATGTCTCTTTCTAACCACAGTTGGCTTTATTGCAGGCTATCAGGCTATCGAGAAACAAAACAAGATAGAAACACACACACCCCGGCCCCGCCCACACCTGTCTCAAGATATTGGAAGGGAGAATAACGGTTTGAAGTGAGGAGAATATTTAAGGCAAATATAATGTTGGTTTCATCTTTGTTAATTTCATGCAAGGGGGACATATAAATCTCAAAGAAAGGACACCCATTATTTTTAGCTCAATCTGTTTGAATGCACCACACGGAGGGTGAGAGGGCCTCTTCAACCCTCTCTCCACATCTGAAGTTTGCCCCCTGCCCCTACACTGGGCAACTACAAGCGTTTGCTCAGCACAGACTTGCACAGCCAAGGCCAGCTCCGCCCACCCTGCAGGCGCACATCCTGCGCCCCGACCGCTCTCACACAGGATGGCGTCCCCCACACGCTGTCCCCTCCCAAATACAACTGCTCGTTTCCCATCACCCTCATTCACACTCCCTCAGAATGTTTCTGTACTTTCCCACTTGCCCCTGACTCGGACACATGGTGACCTAATGGAAAAAGTATGGATTTTGGAGTTAGAAGCCAATGGTTTAAAATCCCTGCCCTGTCTTCTGGTTGTCAAATGACGTTGGGTAACTCATTTATCATCGTTATGTCTCCATTTCATCCTCCGTAGAATGCAAGGAATAGTCTATACCACATTGGGCTGCTCTGCCCGTTACAAACATGAGCCCATATAAGGTCCATAGGATAATGGTTAGTGCATAGTGACGGCACCCATCCTCCCCACCAGGCCCTGGTATTCAGGCTCCTGAGGAGTCTTTATACACCAGGCCTGCCTAGCCAGGGGGATGAGAGGCTTACGGAAGCCCACCTCACCTCATAGGTCAGATGAGACCCAACTCTTTCTCAGTCCTTTATCTTTCCAACTGCCATAGAAAAGGTACAACACGCCATCTTGAAAGCCAGTGAGTGGAATTCTAAAGTCTAGGAGGGAAAACGCATTACAGAGAATCGAGACACCAATTTTCCAACCAGATAAAGCAAGCTAGACCTCTGACAAGCTGTGTGACCTCAGGCAACTCACTTGAGCTTTCTAAGCTTCCGGTTCCTCATCTCTAGAATGGGGATGATCATGGCTCCTTGCAGAGATTGCAGTGGGATTAAGTAAATGTGTTAAAATATTAAAAACAGCAGATCCATAACTGGGGATAAATAACTGAGCGTCTGTCCTGTCTCTTGCCTTTTCATTAAAGGTCAAGGAGCATCGACCCAGAGGAGGCTGCCTTCACAACCTGCTCCTCAGGCAGTGACAGCTACTCCTGAGCCATCAGCCCAGGAGTGATCACTTGAGCGATTCATTAGCATAAGTATTTCACAATAATGTCATTTTAATGCTCCCCAAAGAGCACCTGTTATCGACCCCACAGATTGGACCCTCCCCGGCATAAATCATCAGGAAGCACCTCCCATGCGTCTGAAATGAAGGAGAGCCATTCCCACCAATAAGGCAAATATTAAACAAACCCAAACAAAAAAACAGGCAAAGCTCAGAAAAACCCCACACTGTGACTTGAAGAGTTGATCAACTGCAGATCAAAACCTTTAATTTCTCCTCGGCTCTGGGTTGATGACAGGAGCTGAGCGCCCACTCCTTTAGAGGTGATTACTTTGGTGAAAAACAAAGGCTCTCTTCATCAGACCTTGGCCAATAAACACCCGCAAACCTGAGACTCTCTCCCAGAGAAATATCCAGATCCTGAACAATGCCACCACACCACCAGATGACCCCATATAACAGGGCTATACAGTGACCATTGCCCCACCCCATGGCCAGGTTGCGGTGAGCAGAACATGATTCTGTTTCCCTGAGTAGGTCATGAGTTAGTCAAGGGTACAAGACACGCTTTGTCCATGCCAGGATCCAGGCCCAGCCTAGGTACTTGATATAAGTTGGTTGAATTAATTTCCTCAGGCAAACAAGGGGTGATCAGGGCCCACGCTGCCTCTCCCACAGGCCTGGCATCCACTTTGCAGGTTCCCCTGATGACCATCATGTGAAGGTCACAAACCTGTAATTCGACCAGACCCAGCTAATGACCACCTTCTCACTGAGTCCTCCTCTGGCGTTTTGCAGAAAAACAAGACAATTTATAACAATAATAACCCACACTTCCTCCAGTCCCACCTAGAACTTCTCCTGCATCACACGCGGGGCCCATTTTATATGACAGCATCTGTGCTCTCAATTGATGGCAATGGAAACACTGTCATCGTGCAAGACAGGGAGAGGATGAGGGACGTGGAGACACCATGTCGTCTGGAGTCAGACAGACCAGATTTGAATCATGGTGCTGCCAGGTAATAGCTGAATGGCCTTTAGCAAGTGACTTAACGTCTCCATAAAATGCTACAATACTATCTATCTCACAGGTTCTTCATTCATTTTGTCTGTGAATATTATGGAGTGCCTTATTTGCCAGTCACTGAGGTAGGCACTGTTTTGTTCAACTGAGCAGTGAACAAAACAGACACATCCCCTGATCCGATTCGAGTGGGGTGTAGAGAGGTAACCTCTTTGAAAATTGCTAGTCAACGGAAGCAATTCGACCAGCATGCATTTGTTTCATCTGTAATGCCCAGGACCCTGCCTCAGCATAGCCCTTGCTTCATACATAATGAGACTAAATTAAGTCATTACTTCTAAAGTCGCCAGAGCCGCATCCAGCAGACTGTAAGCAACATGGTTTCTCTTCCTAGTTAAGCGTAATTCAGTTCAGCAGTCATGTCATCTCACGTCATGATGCCTTCCCAGGGCCACACTTAGCTCTAGGTTTGGGAAAATACCAAGGAGAACGGGTCATATTCTGCTAGGGTGGAGAGAGTGATGGGTAAACAAAGAAATATAATTACTATGTAATATGCACATAAAAGTTAGACAGATGTGCAAGGCTCTACAGAGGAAGGAGTGAACTGTGGAGTTGGGGGCGGTGGGCCCTCCGAAGCAGTCACACCTGAGCAGGCGTAGGAGGGGCAGGAGCCTCGTTAGTTGTCGTCCATCGTCACCCTGCTCATTTGGTACATTACTTGCTGAGTAACTGTGTGCGCATAGCTCCATGCTGGATTCTGAAGGTCAGGCGCAAGGACAGAGGCTCTGCCCCGAAGACTCTCTGCACAGGGTTGCTGAGGAGCTCGTGGTGCTCAGAGATGGGTGTGCCTGGAATTGGGGGGCAGGGGGTGGGGTGTTTCAGAAGAGGGGCGTGTGGACCTTAAAGGGGCAGTGACACTGGAGCGCAGTGAGAAGGGAGCCATGCTGTCGTGGGGGTCACATTTCCTGCTTGTCCTCGCCTGGACTTTTCCTCTGGGGCACGACTTCTTCAAGCACGAACCATCACCTCTATGGAAGAACAGAACCATATGGAAGGGGAGACTGCCACTGAGAACAGCTATTTTGGGTCTCGAAATATAAAGCGTGACATGCTGCATGGCCTTCAGAAGAAGGGCGTGGCTGCCTTCTGGACAGATCGCAGGTGCTAGACAGGCTGCTCCGGGGTCGCGAGCTCCGTGGCAGGGTGGCAGCCCCCAAGCCTTCCCCAGCAGACAGAAGCTATGGAAGGCGCTGGCAAGGACCCAGCAAGCGTGGCGGATGAAGGTGGCGGTTTCTGGCCCACCCTTCTTGACCAGAGACCATAAATTACCAGCTGCCTGACAACAGCCAATGGGCAATGTTGAGCTAAGCAAAGCAAGTGACCTGGGCCCAGGCTGAAGCCCTGTTGTCTTTCTTTCTCTGCTTGTAGAAGCTGCATCTTTTAACAGAGGGGGCAGGAGACAGGCAGAAGGGGGTGATGGATTAAGGACCAAAATTGAAAAACAAAACACTGAAGAGGCCTAACCTTCCCCCAGAGTCTCTGTATCTTTTTACCTCCATCCCCTTATCTCTCTGTCATCACTAATAAAACCTTGACGACAATATCAACCAAAGAGTAAAATTCAGCATCAGAGGCTCTGCGAACCTCTGTCCAGCAGGGGAGAAGCAGATAAAGCCAGGCCTGTGAGATACCCTCTGATGCCAGGCCCTGGGGAGACTGCACCCACAGGAGAAGGGGTTGGGGGCTGGAGTGACCTGAAGAAGGCCTGAGGCTGAGGTAAAGAAAGAAGCACATCTCCATGCTTCTCCCCCAAAAGCACCTTTGCCCCACCAGCCTCTTTACATGTTTTCGGTTGATCTCCACACTTGAACAATTTGCCCTTGGTAATGTGAAGGGAAGTGACTTGATAATCATGACGAGCTGAAATGTGTCCCCCCAAATTCATGTATATTGAAGCCCTAATCCCCAGTACCTTGGCCTTGAAAGAGGTCATTAGATCAAAATTAAGTCTCTCCAGTGGGCCCTAATCCAATATGGCTGGTATCCTCATAAGAAGAGGACACAGAAGAGGCGTCAGGGATGTACAGCTACAGAGAAAAGGCCCTGTGAGGAGCAGGAAGAAGGTGGCCGTCTGCAAACCAAAGAGAGAGGCCTCAGAAGCCACCAAACCTGCCAACACCTTGATCACGTACTTCCAGTCTCCAGAACTGTGAGAAAATAAATGTCTGTTGTTGAAGCCACCCCATCTGTGACGGCAGCCCTAGCAGACTAACGCGATGGTCCATGGTTCTATCTGAGATAATGCACGTGACCCAGGGCACGCTCAGATTGACAAGGCGGGTACCGAGCTGGAAACCGCCAAGCCCGTGGCAGCACACCAACACACAAAGAAAGACATACGACATGTCACCCACCCACATCTATGGTTGACATAATGGAATACTCAGCCCTTCCAAAGGTCCAGTCCTCCCTTTTAAAGGAAGCAAACCATTTTCAATTGCTTTGGGGTGGGGAAAGTGAGGAGCTTGTCTTTATAAAGTGTCACAATTTGTCATTTGAATGGTTTGGTTTAGAAAAAAATGTTTAACTCATAAAATATCTGCTCAATTTGACCTAAGTAGTCACAGTGGCAGGTTTGAAAGCCCTGTTTCCATTTGGGGCAATGCAGTTATACGTGTAAGCCAGAAAGTTTGCCCTTCAGGGCACAGGGGAGCCCCATAAAAATGACACAGACGCATTGCCACGTTTCCTATCATTGAGCTCAGCTGTCTCTGAGAGCTTGGGACATGTATGGCATCTGTGGTACTACTAGGACAATTCCCCACATCCCTCTGTAACCTGATGCCTTTGTCATACTGAAGAGTTCCAGCCAGGAGGAAAGGCACTAATTGAAGGTACGTGGTTTCCACTCCTTCAGGGAGGAAACACATTTGATGGCTTCCTACATCTCTGTCAATCAACAGGCACGTATCGGCAGCCAGCTGAGTGTGGGGCGTTGTCGAAAAATGTAGAAATTCGAAGAAACAAATATCCCACTGGCAACATTATTATGAATCAGACAAAGGAAGGATCTGGGGCAAGAACAACCATTCCTTGGAAGCAATCCTACGATATAGTGTGCCCTGCACAACTATAACCCTTTACTCCATAATGATGAGTTTATGGCTTCTCAATTTAGCCTACAATACTTTGGCCTTTATTTCCTGCCTACTTGTTGCTAGGGAGTTAATTCTGATGGGCAATACTGGGCATTAAATACAGGCACACACACCAACCCAAGCTAATTTCCCCTGCAGTGGCTGTGGTCTCAGTTATTTTCACCAACCCTCCTTCCAGTCTTCTCTTCAATTGCCACAAAGCACAGAGTTGAGTACTTGACATTTCCTTTGAAATAAGACTGCAAGTTAAGTGGACATTTTCCCTTAGATGGTTATTCCACGCCTCCCTACAGCTATTCATGCCAGAGAATGTGGATTTCACCTGTTCCTTTCATACACACAAGTCTGCTTGAAATTTGCCAGCAGGTCTTCAATAAAGAAATAGCCCCGATTGCTCATTAAAAGCGAGAGAAAGCAATTAAAATACAAAAGGCAGAGCAAAGCTTAACACTTGGAAGTTGAAAGTTGAGCAGGCATTGCTGAAGGTGGGGAAGCAGTTCTGGAGGGTGTGGGAAGAGAATCAAGTGCCCTAGTCAGCGATTTGCGGATGCAAACAGATGCATAGAGGAGAGGAAAGGGAGAGGGGGCAGCGGAGCCGTAGCGGGCCTGGTGCTCAGCATTCTTTTCTCGTTTAATTTTATTTATGTCCACCTAAACTCACTTAATCCATTGAAATGAGCTAGATGTGAAATATTACTTCTTTTTAAATTTCCCCCCCCCTTTCTTTCTTCTCTTCAAAGCTCATACACAACAGATGGGGCAAACTTCAAAAGCATGTCAGCTGTGCAGTAAAACAAAAGCCCCCTCGACTTAGAAGGACCACTGTTGGTTTTATGTTCAACTACGGTCATCTTGAACTTCTTAATTTCTGAACAAGGGACCCTGCATCTCCATTTTGCACGGGACCCGGCAAATTATGTAGCCAGTCCCGCTCCTAGAGTAAATGCCTGTCCAACCCAGGCTGTCCTTTTCAAACCCTTTGCCAGAACCCTAGATGTAACCAACCAACTTCTCCTGCCCCCAGCCCCACCCCGGCCCCGCTCAGCTCTTCTCCGGTCTGCGGGACAGACCTTCTGTTGGTATTACTTGCCAACAGGATCAGGGGTAACTTGAAAGAGGGTCCGGGATGTATTGCAAGTTAACAGAAGAATTTCTGGATGACATTTCCTGGGAGCATTTTTGGTTGGCCTGAAGAATTTGTGGGGAAGTGATTCTCTCTTCAAATTGTTCCGTTCCTGGGTAAGTAGCAGAGAACTACTATCACCATACGACAATTGTCCCAGGCAACGAAAATTCATCCTAGGTGTTAATTAGCTCAATATTGATCTCATCTAATATGCAAATTAGGACACCGTGGTCTCATTAGCGTCATCTGTGTTTCCTTTAAGCAAAACTAAATCTCTTGCCAATGCAAGAAAAGGAGAAAAAAACAAACATCAGTATTTCTCTTTGAAGCTAATGAGGATGTGATATGTCTCTTTCTTTGTTAGGAGGTAGCAAGTTAGGGAAAACACATTTGAAATATGCCCAGTGTGGCTCGACCTCATCTATCAGAGGCAAGAACACGGCCCTGACTGGTTACTAGGCTTTCTGCAGCTCGCTTGTCCAGAGGACCCGGGCCCAAGGAGACGGTGGGTGTTTGCAACGAACCCCGGACGAGTAGATGAACAAAGTATGGAGATGCAGCCTTCAAGAGCCCAACTCAGCAGACAGCCGTGGCATCACCTCGATGATAAGAGAGGGAGGAAATAAATTTACTTAATGCCATACATCTTACAAATAAATTGGAAAAGAACAGAGATTTCAGCTCAAAATGTCTTCTCCTTCCAGCTTCCCATTTTAAGATTTTAGAATTTATGGAAACAATAATCAAACCATCAACAAAGACCCACATTGTGCCCCAGAAGTCAGGCTTTATGTGCTGGTGACACAACGGTGCTACAGAGCAAGGACTTTAGGAATAACTCGACTGTGAATTCTGCACCCGTGAGCTCTAATCTTCACAATAACTCTGCAAGGCATCCTTTCTCCCCTTTTACAGATGATGCCACTGTGGTTCAGGGTGGTGAGGTCACTTGTCCAAGGTCTTGCAGCTAAAACCTGGCCCAGGTGGAATGAAAAAATAAAAGGAACATGACAGCCCGTGGGGAACACAGCCTAATTAGCGAGGTGTCCTAGGCGTGGTGGTAGGAGGTTGAAAGGATGTGTGACCCTGTCATCCTGAACGCTAACGCCGTGTGGATCTCCGGAATTCTGAGGCCTCAAGCCCAGGGTAGCTCCTCCTTGCTGTTCTCCCTTTCCAATTGTGACTGGTTATTCCAAACCTGTTTTGTGAACACAGTCTGCTTTCTGGGACAGGAGAGAGACCTGCCTGCATTCCAGCACTTTCTGGGAACTGAAAACTGGAAACCGCTCCCCAGGCAGACGGAGGCTGATTTCCATAGGTAGCAAACCGTGTCCAGAGTCACAGCCGTGGTGCAAGGGGAACTCCCGGCTGAAGCCCACCAGGGGCAGGCAGGGGAAGTCAAGAGGAGCTGCCCTCCGCTCCCAGGGGAAACCGGAGAAAGAGACCTTGGCCTCCCTGGGACCCACAGAAGACAGGTCCCATGCTGTGAACTGGGCGTTCGCCCTGAAGCCTGGCAGCTGGGCAGAAGGGAAGGCACGTGAACGTGGCAAGGCCACGAGGGAGCACTTGAAAGCACTGCTGTCGCCACCAATGCCTCCATAACCAACAAGGGACACGGGGGCCATCTGACAGCTGCATGGACAGATCTCCAAGTCTCTGGAGACACGTCTACTCTCTCCTGGAACCTCCGGAGGATGCTTCTAACCTGTCCGAGAGCTTTCCCTTCCATCAGTCACTAGGAGCCCCCAAAACAGGCAGAAAAGGATGTCCCATTTGACAGATAGGAATATTCAGGCTCCCAAAGGCAAAGAGGTCTGCTCGATCAGACCGAGGCAGCCTGGGAGTAGCAGCTGCTTCCAGGCTGTCTCCTCTATCCCAGCTCCCGTGCGGGGGTGACCAGCTGGCTTTCTCCTAGGATTGTCATAGTGTCCACCTGAAGCAGGGACTGTTGTGGGGATGGAGAAACTGAGGGTGAGCAGATCACCGAAAGGGAGAAGGAAATGGGTACTTGCTGAGCACCTGATGCTGGGGATGACGGACAGGTAACAAGACCATTAAAATAGGTGCAGGTGATAGAGAGGGTGGGCCATGTGCAGAAAGACCCTGGGGGACAGGGTGTGTGGCTCCTCCTCCTTACAAGGAAGAAGAGAGAAGAAAGAAAAGCAGACAAGGAACTTCCTGTGAAAGTCACACCCTCCAGCTCCTGCCCCAGGGCAAGAGTCTCAGGGAGCAGACAACAGAGCGGAAAGCAGAATGGGAGCCTGCGCAGAGCGGTCAGAGGTGGACACAGAAGCTCCAGCCCAGGGCCTGGGTGCCTGGGAAGGGAAGGAGAGGAAGCAAGCCACACCAGAGAAGGGTGAACAGGATGGGCTCAGAAGCTTAACGTCCCGTGGAGTTTCACTGTCTTTATGCTGCTGTCCCTACACCTCATGACTGGTAACGTATTTTGGATTGGTTTTCTTTTTTCGGTCAATAAACCTTTCAACATAAACTTGCTTTCAGAGTGGTTATCTAGGGTTTCTTTAAATTATGTAATGGAATATACATTAGGTAAATGCAAGATATAAAAAAAGAAATCATAAAACCCATCCTCATGGTCCGACCACTGGGCCTGAGAAGTATTGTTACTAAAGTGCTGAGATCTTCTGAGCGTTCCTCTCTCCCTCCATCTCTGCCTTCTCCCTGACAGAAGTGAGTCCCATCCTGAATCGTGCACTCATAAACTGCCAGACTGCTTGTTGATATGCAAGATATACATACATCACAGATATACAAACATCAATAGACATACATATGTGTCCCTTGGAGGTATATAGTTTAGTTTTTATGGTTTATGTACTTTACAAAATTGACATCATACCATGCATGGCCTCACGCACCCCATTTTTTGGTACGATATGCTGTATTTTTCAGATAGTCTCAACAATGCCATAAAATAGGGAATCCAGCAATGGATTCTGTGCAACTAATTTTAATGAGAGTTCGTGGGGAAAGAAAATTGTATTGCAGCAGATGCTGTGGAACCTATTGGTTCATCTAATCCTGCCCCCATTTTACAGACAGACATCAAGCCTGGAGGGATTAAGGAATCTTGTCTCAGTTGCCATTGGGAGCCAAGATGTGTCCCCGGGGCTGCCTAGCACCCCCTGGAGGCGGTATACTGCGGAACCCAGGCAGAGAACGGGAACGGTGCCCTCCCTCCTGGTCTGCGGGATGTGGAGGCCCTGCCAAAGCTCCTGCTTTTACCTCTTTGTTTTGCACCCGGAATTGGGCTGATATTCAAACCTCTGCCAAGACTGCATGCCTGCTTTTTAAGAAATTTGACACTGCCGGTGTACTTCCTGAGCCTTGTTTTATTTCCTGTTATCCGATTTGTGACAGTGAGCCTACTAAAAATTCCTTTCAACTCACCTGTCCTCCGCGTGCAATATCATCCTGGAAAACTCACATTTTGCATTATTGAGAGAGCATCTCGCCTGCTTGACTGTCCCCAGCACCAGAAAGAAACGTAACCAATGAGCGATATGACAGTTTGGAAGAGGATGGTGACAAACTCTAAATGAGATTTCAGCTGTTAACCAGAGTTCCTTCGCTGCCATATTAGTCTGAACAGGAGTTAAAATGCTGCAAGAGTGAGGGAAGTGAGGAAGGGAACTGTGTTCATAGACACTGACAACACACCAGGTACTGACAGGTACGCTTTCCACATGTATTACCATGTTGAAGTGTCACGGCAGCCCTGAGAGGTAGCAATTTCTTCATCCCCATTTTACCGATGAGCAACCGAGGCTCTGAGAACTGAAGTGCTGTGCCACACAGCAGGCCAGTCTGTCAACCTGCAGTTCAAATGATTTTCTTCTGACCTGAGCTCCTCGCTCTCTCAGTATTACAACTTGAGGACTTATGCCTGCTTGAAGGCAAAACCCA
This sequence comes from Kogia breviceps, assembly GCF_026419965.1. Classification (NCBI taxonomy): domain Eukaryota; kingdom Metazoa; phylum Chordata; class Mammalia; order Artiodactyla; family Physeteridae; genus Kogia; species Kogia breviceps. The sequence continues at coordinate 38,448,224 of NC_081327.1, forward strand.
TTAAGCATCTTTGGAGTGTGCCATTTGCAGATGCTCAAAGAATTCTGAGCCTGAGGACTTCCCAACAGAGCAAATAACCCTATCTCCAAAACGTGGAAAGGGCTTCATTTCACAACGTTCTCCCATTATATGGATGAGAAAAATGAGAACCCAATCCCAAAGTGGTGAAGAGTCTTTCAGAAGCCGCACTCATCAAAGGCTCCACCTTCTGGGACACATTCACTGACTGCCCCAGAGGAGCTTGTGATCGCATCTCTATTGTTGCATCAACATAGCATGCTGATCAAAAAAAATAAAATAAAATGTTTAAGTAAACTTTCGTATCCTTGAATAACTCTAGATTTACTAAAAAGCTGCAACAGTAATAGGGGGGATTTCCAATATGCCCTTCATCCAGCTTCCCCTAATGTTGACATCTTCCATAATCGTCATCACCGTCAACGCTAAGAAGTTAACACTGGTACGATAGTATTAGCTAAATTACAGGCCTCATTTGGATATCAACAGTTTTTTCCAATGTCTTTCTATTCCAGGATCCAATCCAGGATTTCAGATGGTAATTTAATTATTTATAAATCTTTCAGCCTTGAAAACATGTCCAATGTCAGCCCACTCACGAGGACATGAGCGTTCTCAGAAGGTAAGGACCCCTGGAAACGTAGCTCTTCACGTCCAGCCACTAGATATGTACTTGCTAAATGTGCTAAGCAAAACAGACTTAGGAGAGATCTGTTATTTTGCTGTTACAGTGCAAAGACCTCAAAAATGGCACCAGAACCGAATTATGAACGCAAATATACAGACAGAGATCTAAGCATGGGTAATGCACACCCACACATATGTATACAAAAACACATTCGTATAGAAACATTCACCGTGACAAAGGAAGCATTTCAAATCAGTTGAGAAATGTTGGACAGTTCGACAAATGGTGTGAAAACAACTGCCTATTCATACGACATAAGGAACTAAGTAGATTCCTACCTAGCTCCTTACCTAACATCAGTCACAAAAATGGGTTCCAGAATTATTAAAGCATCACACATCGAACAAGTAAAAATGTCAAATAATTAGAAGAAAAACCACAGAGAAATAGATTTCTCATATTGAGGTTAAGTCAGGCTTTCTAAACACAAATGCTGTAAAGGCAACCAACAAAACACTGGATTACAAGAAATATTTTCAAAATTTATAACAGAGAAAATATTCAGGATGAGAAAAAAAGATTAAAGATGGGGACATAGTAAAATGTCTACAAATCAATAGGTAAAAGATTCAATAAACAAGCCAACAGAAAATGACCTCGGGATTTGAACCGGCAATTCCCAGAAACAGAAGTATAAACCGACAACACACATCAAAGAGTATTCGCCTTCACTGGTAATCAGGAAGCAAAAATGCGAGCAACGTAAGATGCCATTTTCACCCAAAGCGTTACCACCGGTTAAGTAAATGTGTATCAATCTGGACATGGGGTGACGGTAAGGGGAACCAGGCCTCACTTGAGCTGACCTGTTGGAAGGGATATCAGTGAGAGCAGACTTGCGCAAGGGTTTTGTCATCAGCCAGCAAACGCTCGTCCCACATCTGCGTATAACAATTGCCGCATTTGCAGTTCCAACCTGGACCTAGGTGGCATGGAGGCACACCTGAGAGCTGGGCGTGACCCAGCCCTGCAGTCGCAAGCCACTGCTCTAGGGCACAGAGTAGAGGTAGGAACTTGACCTTTCTCTGGGGCAGCCAGGTTGGTCCAGGAGGAACATACAAAATGTGATTCCTGGTGAATGCTGTCCCCCTATGTCCAGGTGCTGTGTCCCCGTGTCCCTGGCCTACCCTCACCCCACTACCATCCCCACCCCAAAATCAGAGCCCCCCAAGTCCGCTCATGAAAATGTAAGGCAGAGGGGCAGGAGATTCGCAGCTGTAAGAATAGCCGAGGATGCTGCTGGCAATTTACAATCAGGCCTTAGAGTCCCACCTGAGAAGAGCCTTGACCCCTGCCCTCCTCTGGGCCTGCTGCCAGGTTCTACCCTCTCAGGCAGTGACTCCAAAGATCCTTTCTGGAAGGATCACCTGAAGTTGCTCCCCCTGTCCCACTCCCTTCACTATGAGGCTTTATTTAGAGCCTTAATACCAAGAGGCCCTGACATGACACCCACCACGAGCAACATTTTGCATGTTCCTTGTGAATCACTGTTGCTGCCCCAGAGAAAGGCCAAACATTGCAGGCTCCCTCGGGGTGCGGGGGGTGGGGGGCATCTGCATGACTTAAGAGACCAAGAGTGCTTTCCCTGGGGAGGAGAAGGGCTGGGCCTCCTCCTGGCCAGAGACCCCACCTGAAGATCTGCTGACGAGAAGCTGTGAGAGTCTTCCCACTTGGCAAGGCAATTTGTTCTGGAGTCTGAAGATTGCGGAGGAGATGTATAAAGGGAGAGTGAGGCCCTTAAAAACATTCTTGAGGAAGAAGCTCCAAAGCCCTCCAATCCAGACTTAGTAGCCTGCCAAACAGACCCATTGCCAGGGCTCCCACTAGTAACAGTGCATGGCCCTCTGAATGACATTAGCTTAAATTAGCCAGTAAGGCTGGAAGCTGAAGGTTCAAAGCGAAAAGTTAAGGCCAGTCAGTGGTGGGAGAAATCTACCTGCCAGAAAGCTGTATTTTATTCCTGACACTGTTTAGAATTTCTGGCATAAGGTGATAAGAGAAAGTTGACTGATTTTTACCTAACTCTGCCAACAAAGAACTCCCTTATTATCTACACCTAGGATGGACCTTCCCCACTGCCTGGCCCTTGGTATGCCTAAAAAATGACTGATTAGTGATTTAATGTATGGGATTTAATGTATGGGAAAAGACTTTCAAAGGTCTAGCTATCACATTGTGTTTAGTTACGCATTTAATGGCTCACTCTCACGTAGAACTGAGACCATGGTCTGCGTTCTGCAACCACACTGATCAGAGACACGGAAGTTGACTTGGACCCTCCCTCCTCAGCCCCCCATCTGAGCAGACCCTCCCTCGCTTTCACCTCTCAGGTGCCTTCCCCACCTCCGATGACAGTCTCAGTGCCGGTCCACTGACCAGGCATCCCCTGGTCCAGGGCATTGTCTCCTGCCTGGTTCTCATCCATTCCCTGGGGGCCTTCTAATCTGTCCTCTGCACGGCAGAGGGGGCTCTTTTCTGAATGTGCATCTATTCATGCCATTCCCCAGATTTGGCCTTTGACCCCTGCCCACCACCGAGGCTGGATTCACTCCCTTCCCTCCAAATCCCCCCTGTTCCTGGGCTGCTCTACAGCTGGCCTCCAGATGTGCTATTTCACACCTCCACCCCTTTCAGCTAAGCTTTTCCATTGAAAAGAAAGCCATGCCTCTTGGCTCCTTCCTGTTAAGCCTGCCTCATCCTTCAAAATCCATCTCAGCTGTCCCTTCCATAGAAGGCCCTCCTAAGCTTGCCTGCACCTGGAAGTTAGCCTTAGCAGCACCACTACCTCGGTGAGCTCTTTACACAATTGTCCCCAACTAGGTGTCTTAATACCTTTGGATTCAATGTCTAGATGGTTCCTGGCCTCTAGTTCATGCTCAGGAAAAGATGAAAACGTAAATCAATGAATGTAAGGTGTGGGGATCTCTAATGCCTGCAGGCCACTCAGAGTATTGGGATTTCAAAGCTATTGGTCAGCAATGGTTTCATGGAAGGTGGGGAGTGGATTCTGGGGCCTGGGCTCTTGGCCGTGACAATGCAACCTGGTCCTCTCTAGAATGTGAAAGAGGTGGGATTGCCCCCCTCATGGGACCTTTGGGCAGACTGAGTAGGGGAGCCAGAGAAAGCACTGGGCACAGAGCCTGGCCCCCAGAAGGCTCCAGGACAAGTTCGGCTGAGGCCCAAACTTACGTGCCATGGAAAAGTGGGTGCTGCTAGGAAAAGTGGGCTGAAGCGGCATCACTCATCCTCAAAGTCCAGAAATAACCTCTCCTATGCAGCAAAAGCAAAAAACTAGCCAGGCAGCATGGTGTATTTCTGCTGCTAAACCTTCATGATCAGATTCTGCTGGAGACACTCGCCACTCCACAGCCAGACCAGGCAGGCCCCGCCTCGCATGAGCACCTGAGCTGAATTTCAGGCCTCTGTGGGGAGCCACATCTGCTAGGAGCCCAGGCCCTGCTCTTGAGGCTGGGGTTCAAGCCAAACTCCTGCCATTGACTTCCTCTGTCACACTGGGTGAGGCACTCTCATTTCCCCTTTGCAATTTCCTCATCCGTTGAAAAAAAAAAAAAAAATGTGGGGGCCAGTACGATTCCCGCCATTCCTCCCAGGAGTGAGGACTTTTAGAGGTCACTTTTCCCCTGCCTCCACTGTAGGGTCCCCACCTGCCCACACCAACTCCAGAGACACCAGTGGAAGGAGAGGGTTGGGTGGGCAGGGGCAGGAGGGAGCATGCATTTTCCAAAATGAGTGGAATGCAGTTTCATGGGAGGTTTACAGAACTTCTCGGAGCCTTTAATAAGCAAATACATACTGTAAGCACACTGACTGTGAATCATCAATTATAAGACGTGGAACCACCATATCCCACTCTTATCTGAGCATGGAGCCTGTTATTCCCTCTAGAGGAAGCTCTCCTAGGACCAAGGGTTATGTAGAAAACACTTTCAGAAACCCCAGGAGGGTAGAAACCATTGCCAAATCTGAGCCAAATCCTGGCTCATCTTTTATCTATATGAATTTGGGTGCATTGAGTCTTAGTTTAATTGGATGAAATGGAAGTATTAATCATATCTAACAGGTATCATATTCTTCTTGCCTTATTTTCTATGTTTTCCAAACTTTCTATAATAAGTATTTTAATAACTACTTCTTAAATTTATGAATAACATATTTAGGATGTTAAGTACAAATTCAAAGCCTTCTGCAACCCTCTAGCTCCAGTTCTCAAAAGTAATTCAATATTTGTTTTGCATAACCTTTTAGAACTTCCATGTAAACGTTTTAAAATGGAAAACAAAACATGATGCTTTGCTTTCAAACCAGGGCATCGATGATCTCCAGCTCTGGTGTTTGCTCTAAAGATCATGAGGCAGCTCTGCATGTGGATGAGCCCATCACATAGCTTGACATGATGGGCACCCCATAAACACCAGTTCAAAGCAAACTCCTGTTTTGGGGTTGGATTGCCTGCTCAGGGGGCCCTGTGCCGGTTTGCTTCCAGAGTTGATGACTTCCAGAAGCTGCTGCCCTGTGCAAATTCAGGAAGGAATGGATACCTTCCTAGCTCCAGCCCTTGGAGACTCTGAAAGCAAACAACTGTGGGAGAGATTGTGGGTCCGTCCGCTCCAAGGGGTCACAAGACTCCAGAGCAGTGTCTTTGTCTGCCTGGGGCCAAACCACTTTCCTGCCAGTGATGACAAGAGAAATATCTGGGCAGGAGCCTGGGGGTCAGAGCAGGAAGGAGAAGGAGGGATGGAAGGGGTCTCCACACCACCACAGGCCAAAGCTCCCCCTCTCCTCTCCATCGAGTTCTCTCCCAACCCTTCACCGGCCAAGCTCGGAAAAGCTCCTCATGGATTTTTACCATGGTCAAATTACTCATTTACAAAAAATGCTGCTGCAGATGGGCAAGTCCCCGCGAAATCATGCCAGGGACTCTTTAGGGCAGATCCTGCTGCTTGGCATAATAAGTCCTTATTACCGTAGCACTGAGGGGTGTCCACTTGCCAGATGCCTGCTTTTACTGAACTTTGCCATCCAAGACTGGCCAAGAGGACACAAGTCACATTTTGCCAGTCAATGGGAATTGATTACTTCTCAGAAGCCATGCCTCAGCTTGCAGGAAACACATACAAACACATCCAATATTTGGAGGTTAGTTTGACTTCTTGGAGAAAAAGGAGTTCTTGGCAGCCGGAGACAATGATGGATCAGCCTTTGCAAAATCCCCAGGATGCTGGAAAGAAATGGGGTTTCTGGAGGGAGCCTGGGTGGGTGAGGGAAGCTTTGGCAGCCTCGGAGTTTGGATCATGCCCAGAATGCCGCCATTTTTTCATTTTTTCTTTTTAAATTCCTCCACCCTTCCGTCCGCTCATAAATCAGAACTCAACGACACTCACTAAGAACTGACCATCCCACATTTGGTACCAGGCTCTGGGATGTCAGAGATGGCCCCTGTCCATTGAGGGACCAGGCTGTCAAGCAGTAACACAGGGCTCTCCTGACGGAACGGAGGAGGGAGCTACAGGAACTCAGAGGAGGGAGGGTCTGAATCTTGAAGGATGAAGGTGTGTCCTCCTGGGGAACAAGGGATGGGGAGAAACGTTCTCCTTGACCTGAAGCCTTCACGGCGGCTGTGCTTTCCACTGGGATAATTTCCAATCCCCGTCACCAGGAAAATAATTTCCAATCCCCTTTACCAGGAAAATTTAATACATCCTTCAGTCTCAGCTTGTGAGAGTATCTGTTCAGGGCAGGCTTCCCTAAACCTCACTGACCTGGTTGGGTGCCACCCCTCCCACCCCCAGGGCCCACAGAGTCTTGCAATTCCCCAGGCAGAGCCCTCACCACCTGGCACCGTCGGTTCTCCTTTGCTGTCTGATTTTGCGCATGGTGCATGAGCCCTGTGATGAGAGGGGCCACGCCTAGCTTGTTCCCCAAGGTATAGGCGTTAGGACAGCACCTAGCACAACACCGGTCACACAGGAGGTGCTCAATAAATGCTTATTTGACTGTGGAGTCTGTGAACGATCTTAGACCGGAGAGGTAAAGGGCTGCCCCTGGAATACAAAAGGGAGATGGCTGGGGACATGTGGGTGGCACCTACTGAGGACCCACTCTGCAGATGGCCCTCTCCCTGAGCCCTCAGGTCCACTTGGAGAGCGGTAGGCAAGGGCAGTGGAGTCTCTGGAGGGGGAGCCTGCAGACAGAGGGGAGCCGGGCCGGCCCAGGCGGAGGGCAGAGCCAGGGGTGAGCCCTCACGTCTTGGTTCGCTGCCCCCGAAGCCCTCTCTACTCTCCAGAGTGCCAGGGCCCCAACCGGGGTGAAGAGGGCACTTCATCAACATCTCCAGGCTGAGGGGACCTCATAGAGGGAGGAGCTGGGGGACAAGCCCAGAGGGGGAGGCTCTCCATCAGGGTCCAGGCCTGGGCCTTCAGGAAGAAGCCACCCAGGACCTAGAGATCCAGGGTGAGATGGGGCTGAGCTAGGGAGGGCGCTGGGCTGTGTATGGAGCCAGCCGAGCTCTGCAAAGGAAGAAACAGAGAGGGCAGGGGTCAGGGATGGCAGCAGAGAGAGGAAGACCGAGATCCAAGGCAGAGAAAGACACAGCGAGAGACGAGAAAAGAGGGTGGCGCAGGTGGAAAAGGAAATGAATAGAGAGGCGGAAAGCGAACAAAGAAACTCAAAAGCAAATGGAGTAATAAGGGACAAATGAACCAAAGGAAAAAATATCAGAGAGGGGCAGACATAGATGAGGAGAGAAACAAAAGCAGGGGAAAGTGACCAGCGGTCACCAAGGCTGGTCTGAGAAAGACAAGCAGTGCCCAGAGCTCCTGCAGCACGGGGCCCAGCCCTCCCCGGGGGCCTTGACCGCTGGGTCCTCTGGCTCCAATCTGGGCCACGAACAGCCGCCTGTCTATTGAACTGAGTACCACTCAAGTCCTTAGACGGCAGAGCCCTCCTCGGGCCCTTCGGAGTCCACGTCATGCGTGTTGGGAGGTAGGAGCAGGAAGAAGAAGGAGGGATGTGGGAAGGACAGGAAGGACCCCAGGGCTCTGGGCTTCAGACAACAGCCCCCCACGCCCCTCCAGATGGCTGCTGAGGGTGGGCTGCCGGGCCCCTTGGCTCCCTCTTGCCTGGCCTTGAACGTCGAGTAGCCTGATACTGGCTCTTCACATTAGGGTGGGCCCCCATCCCTGAGCCAAGGCCAGCATGTGGCATGTACCACTCAGACCTTTCCATGGGGCCTGAGGAACGCAGCCCAGGGGCTCTCTGACTCCAGTCCTGGCTGGGAGACCAAGGCCAAGTTCCTTCCCTTTTTGGAGCCTCTGTTTCCTCACCTATTCAATGCAAGGCTAAGTAATGACCCAACAAACTGTGTTTAATCCTGAGAATGGTAACAATGAAGTGCTCTCCCTGTGCTGTCCTTGTCCTTATAGCTACCCAGCTCGTCTCTCCTGACAGACAACCTGACCCTCCCATGGTCAGCTGGCAGAACGCCCGTGTCTGTGGTCTTCCCTAAAGAGAGCTCAGCACTGTCCCAAATGCGACGGCTAGTCTTACTTATTTTTCATCTTCTAAATTACACTTCCCCTGAGTCAGGGAAAGCCTGCCATTACCCTATTTAACCTATAGATATCTATATGGTTTTCTCCAGAGCCTGCCGAAAGAGCCCTGTTCCAATTAACCTACGATTCTTTCTTAAAGAGCAGCAGCATAAGATAATAGACACACAAAGTTGGAAGGGGCCTGGAGATCTTCTAATCCAACCAGAAAATCCTGTAGCCCATGACACCAGCCCCAGAGGGTCAAGGTCTCAACACACCAAGTCACCCGAGTCAACAGAGGCATTGGGACTTGAACTTAATTTACCCTATTCCCAAGCCAGGGCTCTTTGCTCAAAACCCTGCTGTCATGCATTTGTTTGTTGATTAATTTATTAAGCAGGGTTTGGCCTTGCAATGCACATCAATTTGTTTTGACTTCCCAGGGATCCTTCCCTTTCCCGGTGCCAGCAGTCTGTTCCTATTGAATAACGATTCCTGCCCCTGTGGTCCTGGGGGAACAGGCATCCATACCGCCCAGCCCCATTCCAGAACACTAGGACAGAAGGTAGAAGGAGTCGATACTTAGGCATGTACTATCCCATCTCCCACATGGGATCTGTCGGTGGAAATGTGACCCAAGAGTGCCAACCAGCCTTCCTTGAGATTAACGTGTGGATCGCAGCGGGGGAAAGATTCCTCCATTCCACCGCAGCCTGACCCTGCAGAATGGTAAGCTGTGAGGACGTGATTCTACTTGAGGGTTGCCATTTTTCATCTTCCTAACCACAGGGAGAAAGCCTGCCTGCAGAAAGAAGCCAGCACACAGAGATCAATGGAGCCAAGAGATCAGAAGAGAGGCTGAGTCCCAGCAGCATCCACAGAGCTGTGGATCTAGCGGATCCCCCAAGGAGCCCCATCTTCTAAAGAAGAGAGTCACCCCAAATCACAGGTGGTAAAAGACATAAAAATACAAATAAACCCCACTTTTCATGCTGATGCTCATATGATCTCATTTAACCCACGAAATAATTCCACTCAGTGAATATCATTAAGCCCATTTGATGGTGAATTGATTAAGGCTTTGAGAGGTAAGATGTCTTGCCCTATATCCTAAGTCATATGCCCCAAACAGAAGCTCACCTCAGCTTCAAAGCCAGAATGTTTCCCAATTGTCTACGCTGGCTTTTCTGTGATAGAGAGAAGCCCGGGAGGTAGTGGGACACCAAAGACTACATACAACCTTTGCCCGCCCAGGGCTGGAGGGAAGAAATGAAGAGGTGCCCTCATTAGGAATATGAATAGTGGATTGCGTCTTGAGGAAACTCCAAGTGGATGTGGCCTGAGAAGAGGGAGGAGGATTCCTTCAAACCACAGGCCTACAGGGGGTACCTGACAGACACACCCTGTTTCAGTGTTTCTGTTCCAAACCCCAAAGAGGCCCCTCCACGTTCAGAGAGTGGCCATGATTAAAAACTCTGCACAAGTTTCTTTTCAAAGAGACTCCTCTCTCTCTCTCTCTTCACCCCTACCCCTCACCTTCTCTTTCTCTCCGCTCAACTCCTGCCAAAGGTACTGGAAGTTTAGAGTCTGAGTTCCTGGGTGATCTGAGGTGACAGGAAAACTCCGGCAGCCATCCGATCTGTATTCTGGAGAGCTTAGCTGCAGCATTACTTAAAAGGCATTCCGCAACCTTTTGCTGCCGCTTTCTTTAAAGGCTTGAGCAATTTTGATATTTTGGTTCAGTGTCACTATAGAAAAGCTTTACAATTCTAGCTCAGGAATTAGAAGATATATTTGTAATAAGAATTGCTAACCACTGTCAGCTGGCAGGCCCGTGTCCGTGCATGAAAATGATGCCATTAGATTTCACAACGGTGGGCAAAACGTAAAGATCATGTATCATATAAGAGACGGTAGTGAAAAAAAAACCCACTCCACCCTTGGGGGATTTCAGGTGGTCAGGGTGGTGAGGCTCCATGTGCGCATTTAGCCCCTAGATAAGGCGGAAAGCTCAGTACTACTCGTCTTTGCAAATACTACTATTTCCCCCTTTATTTTATCGAACTGCTTTCTCCTGTAATGTTGATGAATCGTGCAATTGCATTTTGATGAGGTGATGGTGAGTCTGAGAGGTAGTGAGGGGGAAGATAAAGATCTAAGGGAGACAGGAGGGGTCCCCGAGCACACAGGTCCCCACAGGTCCAGAGCGTGGCAGGGACACCCAGCCTGTCCCTGCCCTGAAAGCTGGGCCACCCACATGACGGAGCATGACAGTGTCAGGGCCTCAGAAGCAGGCAGGCTGGGGTTGGGTTCCTGCTCTGTCATTTCCAGGCCATGCAGCTTTTGGCAGATTGCTGATATTTTCATTTCTGGTAGAATCCATTTGCTTCCAAAGGGAGAATGCATGACTGCACATCTGCCATGTCCTAGACGCTGGGGAGATCCTAGTGAAGGGAAGGGGCAGACATCCCTGTGCTCCTGACACTTGGCTCTAACAGGACGATGCCAGGGAAAACCCAATAGCACTGGCCTGCGAGGATCATACAGAGTAGCGTAGCCCAAGGGTCGGGCACACAGTAGGTGCTCAATTAACGCCTCTTTCTTCCACCCTTTATTCCCATTTACTTATCACGTCAATCAAGAGAGGCACTTATCTTTAGCAGCAGCTCCTAGGTAAGGAAAAGAGTAGGGATCCGAGGCTGCGAGGACGTATCAGAGACAGAAAGCTTACAGGGCACAGATTCGAGCTTAAGTCTGTCCGACTCAGAAACGTGCTGACTCTCCCCGTCATCAGCTCTAGTTAAATCAAAGACAGCTGCCAGGGTCTGAGTTCCAGAAACGTGGCCTTTTCTCATCATAATTAGAAACATGGAGGGGACAACAAGAAATGTGTTGGATGCTCCCTGACCCCACCCTGTAGAGTGCAGGAAAGGAGGAGAGAGGTGTGTCCACGGAGACTGGAGCTCGGGGAGTGAGCGGTGTGGACCAGACTGGAGCCTTCAGCAGGGGCGGGAGGAGGGGCGCTGGGCAGCGGCACAAGGCCAGACCTCAACTCGTCCCACCTGCTCCTTCCTCAGGCCCTGCGCCTGTCACCTCAGGCTGGTCACTGATACTTGTGTCTCCTTTCAACACTGCCTCTGTGTCTCACGAGTGGTCCCCTGGGCTACCTTAATTCCAATTCACCTTATAAACGATTCTCTATTTGAAAAGAAGTCGTTTCTGGTTTAGGATTAAGGGTATGGATTTAGGGGCTCATCATTAAAAAGAAAATAAACCCATAAAATGAAAAGCATAACGCTTGAAAGACCTTGTATAGTTTGCGGAGTGTTTTTCTCATAGTTTCTCATGTGACACTCTTGAGAGGATCCCTTCAAATCTGTATGTACATATGAGGTAAAAAGAGACACCCCGAAAAGTAATTTATCTAATCTCTCGCAGCTGTCTTTTGGCAGGTGTGACATTTAAGCCCAAATGCAATCCGGAAGGTGCCCCACCACAAAGGATCTCTCGATCAATGAAGCGGGAGGGTGTTCAAACTGACTGGACACCAGCCAGGAGTATCTCACCTGCGGCCACATTAAGGTCTCACAATGAACTTGCAATGCAGTGTTTCTCAGAGTGTGGTCCTCAGGGCACCCACATGGTACCACCCCCCTCCTCCCTGGAAGCTTGTTGGAATATAAGCATCAGGGCCCATCCCAGACTTACTGACTCAGCATCTCTAGGGACAAGCCTGGGAATATGCATCTTATTTAACAAGCTTCCCAGGAATCCTCATTCGGGAGCCACTTCAGTAGGATAGATATTTATTGTCCTTGGTTACAGATGAGAAACATGAGGACCATGGAGAATCAGTATCTTATCCAGCGTATGTAGTGTTAGATGGTGGATTCAGTCTCAGTCCTTATGATCTCAAAGCCCAGGGCTTACCAATAGACTCATTCATTCAATGAGCATCTAAGAAGCACCTGCTAAGGGCCAGGCACTGTTCTAGATTACCTTGGCACACAAAGATATAGCCTATCCACTTCTTTGTTTTAATGGGTACCTGATGAGAGAAATAAGCTTAAAAGTTGGAGTTGGGGCAGAAAGAAGGGTTTCAGGGCTCAAAACTGTTGTGTCTGGAACTGTTTATAGAAGCCATGATAGATATTGGGCACGCTGGGACTTCCCTGGTGGTCCAGTGGTTAGGACTCCGTGCTCCCAATGCAGGGGGCCTGGGTTCGATACCTGGTCAGGGAACTAGATCCCTCATGCCACAACGAAAAGCCCACATGCCACAACTAAAAAAAAAAATATATCCCACGTGCCACAACTGGGACCCAGCGCAACCTAATAAATAAATAAATTAATTAATTAATATTTTTTAAAAGGATATTGGGTGCCCTAAGATAATATGTTAAGCTCTATTATCTTATTTAATCTGTCAACAATCTATGAGGAGGTATTATTATTATTATCATCATCATCATCATCATCATCATCATCATCGTCATCCCCAGTTCAGAGTTGGGGACACTGAGAGCAAGAAAGCTAAGTGAATTGTCTAAGTAATGAGAAGGCAGAGCCAAGCTGTCTGATTTCAGAGCACACATTGTTGAGGCCGTCACTGGAAAAGTCCTTGGTCTCCATTTGAGCTCATGAAATCACTGGCTCCAAATACCACGCTCATGGGCTTAGTCTCTATGGGAAGTGTATGTGGCTCATTAATGGTTTCCCATAAAAGAGACCACGTTAATACCCATAACCTAATACAAGCATGTAATAATCATTGTAACAGCAATCAACATCACCAGAACAGGTTAATGAATGACTGATGACTCTCCATCACCTTAAAGAAAAACACATTTGAGCAGCCAATCCCACGAGAAAACAAGAGCCACATCATGATTAACCAGCTGATCTATGGTAAATGTGTTAATGTGCTTGAGGGAAGCATCATGCACTGAGTGTTCAGATTTCTATCAAGGAGGGTGCAAGTCAGCCAGTCAAGGACTTGGCTGGCAGCTGAGAATTCCAGGGATAAGCACAAGACATGGATTTTGAGGACTAGCGATGTCCACTCTTCCTTCTAACCCATCCCTTCCTTCTTTACTTCTGTTCATCCTTTTTCTTTCATCAGTGAGGGTCCACTCTAAAGACAGAACCCAACCCAGTTATTTGAACAGAGAGAACTTAGTATAAAGAACTGTTCAGTAGGAATAAAGTTGATAACTAGGTACTTGAAGGGGTAAAAAGAGAACCATAGGGCATCATAGTTCAACCAACTGTAGGAGTCGCTACCACTTGCTAGGGCTGAGAACACCAAGAGAGGAGGTTGGTATTAGGAAGCTCTGGGGGAGGGGTTTCACAGAGTCAGGACTCAGATCTCTGAGGAAGTGATGCCCGCTGGTGGGGGCAGGTATCTCAAGGGGTTGTGATGGGCTGACCTGCAAATGATGAAAAAACTTCCAAGTGTGATAAGCTGCTGCTCCAGAAGGGTGAAGAAAAACCAGGAAACTGATGGGACGCCCCTAGGAAGAACATGAGAAAGGATGAGAGCCTCTATGTTTTCTTCCCCCCCGAATTATTTCCACAATTAAGTGCTACCTATCTCCCTGAAAAATGAATGGATTGGGGGCATCAGAGAACACTCGAGATTCTGGGTTTCCCCGACACTGCACACTGCGCCAAGACTCAAACCACAAACACGTTATTGTTTGAACACATCTGAGCGTCTGCTTTAGGCTGGTGCATCCTTTACCTCATTCAATTTGCCTAAAAGCACCTGACAACCAGATGTTATTATTCCCACTGTACAGCAGGCAAACTCCCACCCATGGGGGCTAAGGAGACGCTCCAAAGGCATACAGCTCATCAAACCCAGGCCTGAAAACTTGCAAACAGCACCATCCTGAGAGCTCCACCCCAACGTCCCACATTTATCCTGCTGGTACCCATCATCCGGCTGCTATCATGGAACTAGTACTGCATGCCATGCCCTGTGTGGGGGACATACCCACAGAACACAAAGGAAACAGGGCATAGCATGGTGCACACACACACACACACACACAAACCAATTCCAGGAAGAGCCTGTGACAGCTTTCAAGCCACATCCTTGTTGCATGCACCACGACAAAATGCCCTGAAGCATCCTCCATGGTGAGGTGGGCTTAAGAGAAGCTCTAGGAAAGAAGTCCTGTCTCGTCAAAGGCATTTGGGAAATGCTGCTAACTCATCCCCTCTTGGAGGAACACCATGCAGGGTGTCACAGCAAAGGCACTGAGAGGAAAATCTGGCCTGCGGTGAGAAAAGGTAATGAATGTGGTTCAACCAAGTGTTTTGCAAATGTATGTCATGAGTCTTGTTTGCCCACAACAGTTATCAGTATTCCACGGATGGTGTTTTGTGTCGCACACCTGGGAATGCAGCTCTGAGGAAAGGAAGGTTGCAGGGAACACTGTTGTACTTGCCTGGAGCAGGCACGGGCCACAGTCTCCGACCTCAGAGGCACGGAGGTGGGGGACTGCCCAGGATGCAAGAGATCGAGAAGGTTCAGGGAGGTACCTGCAGCTGAGGAAAGCCAACATCAGGGGTGTAACTAGGAAAGCAGGGACAAGGAGATGGGGACACATTGCAGCTGGGAAAGCTCACTAATTACCCCAGACAGCAGCTTTTTAACCCGATGCCCTTTGAAATGCTTACTGTGCAGTGTCTTAAAATCTCTTCTTGTGCAATGTGTATAACAAAGAATGAATATGCAGAACATAAAAAAAAAAAAATCATTCAGGGACTTCCCTCATGGTGCAGCGGTTAATAATCCACCTGCCAATGCAGGGGACATGGGTTCCAGCCCTGGTCCAGGGAGATCCCACATGCTGCAGAGCAACTAAGCCTGTGCGTCACAACTACTGAGCCTGCGCTCTACAGCCCTTGAGCCACAACTACTGAGCCCACGTGCCTAGAGCCCGTGCTCCGCAACGAGAAGCCACTGCAATGAGAAGCCCGTGCACTGCAACAAAGAGTAGCCCCCGTTCGCCGCAAGAAAAAGGTGACAATCCAATACAGAAGCAGGCACAAGAAAGGAAGAAGCAAATCTCAAAAGGAAAAAAAAAAAAGCCAACAAACATAAGAAAATATACTCCTCTGGACAGTAATCTGTGGAATGCAAATTAAAACAATATATGTTTGTTTGTTTCCATCTGATTGGCAGAGAAAAAAGATTTGACGCTACTGAATGCTGGTAATGTAAAATGCTCCAGCCACTTTGGAGGGCAACCTGGCTTTTTCTGTTAAAATATGCATGCCATCTCTGTCTCGACAATGATTATGGTAACTATTATACATAAATGCCCAGTGAGACCTAATCTGTTCACAGCAGGATTGTTTGTGATCGCCCCAAATGTGAAACAACTGAAGGCCCTAGACTGTGGACTGCCCAGATAGCAATTAAAATGAATAAGCCAAACACTAAACAGTATATGCGGTAAAAAGGTAACAGGTTACTATGTATAAGATTAAAACATGTGTTTATACACGCAAACTGATAATGATATAAAAACTTGAGGGCTTCCCTGGTGGCGCAGTGGTTGAGAATCCGCCTGCCGATGCAGGGGTCACGGGTTTGTGCCCGGGTCCGGGAAGATCCCACATGCCGCGGAGCAACTAAGCCCGTGAGCCATGGCCGCTAGGCCTGCGCGTCCGGAGCCTGTGCTCCGCAACGGGAGAGGCCACAGCAGTGAGAGGCCTGCATACCACAAAAAAAAAAAAAAAAAAAAAAACTTGAGAAGGACACACCTTCATCTGATGCTCACGGTTGCCTCTGGGGATGGGGGTGACCTTGGGGTAAAAGGTCAAGGGAGACTCGAGCTTTATCTGTGGTGTTTGAAGTTTTGCAAGGAGAACGTGTTTGAATGTTGCTTACACACTTACTTTCTAAAGAAAAGCAATTTCATGTGAAGTGATACACATGAAACAGAGACAGACATCTCGTCCAGCTGACACAGAGCAAAGAGAGTAGGAATATCTGTCAGTGGAGGGAATGACTTTTCTCTTTCCACTGCAGCTATCGGTCTATTTAGCACTAACAGCTTCTGCATGTGGGCAGGAAATAGCTTTCCTGGATCCCCTACTGCATCCTGGGCTCAGTAACAAGCACTTTGCAAGCTCATATATTTTCCACCAAAACCTATGGGGTCAACATTGCTAGACTCCAGAGATGAGGAAGTATCCCAGAGCTCGCTTTTGACAAAGACTGGACCGAAATTCACATGTGCCTGAACACACACCACAAGGCGTGACGGGTCATGGTTATGTATCAACCTGTCAGGGCCAAGGGACTCCCAGGGAGCTGGTAGAACATTCTTTCTGGGTGTGTCTGTGAGGGTGTTTCCAAAGGAGATTAACATTCGAACCTGTAGATGATCTTCACAGATGTGGGTGAGCATCGTCCAGTCCCCCGAGAGCCTGAATAGAACAAAAAGGTGGCAGAAGGGAGAATTTGCTCTCTTTGGTGAGCTGGGACATCCATCTTGTCCTGTCCTTGGACATTGGTGCCCTGGGTTCTCAGGCCTTTGGACTCAACTTGAATTATACCACCAGCTTCCCTGTTTGTCCAGCTTGCAGACGGCAGATTGTGGAACTTCTCAGCCTCCATAATCAAAGAGGCCAATTCCTACAATAAATCTCTTCTTACATATCTATATCCATATCTACATCTATCTATATCCTATCAGTTCTGTTTCTTGAACCTAATACACAGTCTTTCCAAAAGCCACGGCCCTCATATTATTGGGCTATAAATACATATGCTCATGTATATTTATCTACAGTCTATATATCATCCATCTCTATAAATAGTTGGGCTTATACCAGTGGTTCTCAATTAGGGATGATTTTGCCCCCCCCCCACCCCAGGGGACATGTAGCAAGGCCTGGGGACAGTTTTGATCATCACAGCTGAGGGGAGAGGGTTGCTACTGGCATCTAGTGGGTAGAGGCTGCGGACGCTGCAAAACACGCTCCAATGCACAAAGAATCCGCCAGCCCAAAACATTAAAAGTGCGGAGGCTGAGAAACCTTGGTTTCTACCTATGAGAATGGGTTGAAAGCACACAGCCTCAGGAAGGTCTGGCCAGGTCAGCATGGAATGCCCAACTCACATCTCTCAACCCAGATGTGGCTACTTCCCACAGCCAGAGGATACTTGGCAATGAAAAATTATTGCTCACTGCTCTTTGGACAAAAGCCAGTCAAGTTCCCTGTAGCTTTTTGAGAAACCACATGGGAGGGCAGCAGGGTCCAACCCAGTGAAAGATAATGCAGCTGAACCTGAGTTAAAAGGCTAAGGAATAGGTGAGAATAGTCTCTTTGATTTTTCTCACCCAGAAAAAAATCTTACAGAAAAACTAACCCATTAGATAGACCAGGAAAGTGCAAAGAATATTAATCAGTAAACAGAAATACCCCACATTGTGTTTGGATTCTATTCTTTCATATCAGATAGCATTGTCACTTAAGATGTGTTTGGATAAATAGTCTTTCTGAGTATTTATCAACTCTCCTTTCAGTATGAATTCTTCCCATTCTCTGCCTTCTTAAGTCTATTTCCAATAGTGGAAAGGTGCCAGCGATAATTAAAACCTAATTCTATCCCTGCATTCATTAAAAAACAAACAAACAGAAAATGATCTCCTGTAAAGCCCTCAGAAATAACCAAGTCTCCACATCTGCCCAGAATAACAGTGATTTCAAAAGGATAAGGTTTGGAGAAGAAATACCCAGAAACGCAGTGAAATAAATTGCTGTTTTTCAAGAAGCAGCTCTAAAATGCACTAATTAATTGACCTCCTATTAGAGACAGTTTCTCCACAGTTAATAACCACTCTTCCCAGACATGAGAAAGACAGATTACTTTCATTTGAAAACAGTTTCTACTAAAATCGAATGATGGAAGACATCACCGCATTTTCTGGTATGTGCCCCATAACCAGATGGGGTTTCATGAGCTGCTGTTACGCTTTTAGTCCAGAGAGGGGAACGTGCTATCAGTGGTCCTGCAGAATGTGCTTCTGTGCTTTCCTGAGTCTGAGACATCTGTACGCCCATGGATTGGTGTGTTATCGGGAGAGAGCTTTCTGTGAGGAATGGCTGCCTTGTCCCACACGAGGCAGCACAGTGTCGGACTCATCTGTCTAACGGGCAGAGCAGGAGAGAGGACTCGGCTGCCACTCCTTCCTTCCCACACTGATGTTCTCGTGACGGACGCATGCCATGATGCAGGGAGACAGCAGTTGGGTCAAAGCTGTAGGACTTCTCCAGACTTCCATGCACCCCCTCCAAGTCCACTCCTCTCTCCTGCCCTTGTCCTTGAGGGCTCACCTGTTAGGACTGCATCAGGCGATTCACTTGCCTTCTGGCATGTCTATGGATGTGGCCGGTGGGGCGCCCTCACAAAAAACTCAGGAGCGGGAGAATAAGATTGGGGTACTTCTGCGTTAGACACCCTCCCTGCAGAGCTTCCTCAAGCTGCTCACGTCCTGCTCCTGGCGTAGCACCCCTCTCCCCTCTCCTCCAAGGGTGCAATTTGAGTGTGCCATCCATTTCCTGCTCGGGCCAGACTGCTATGCTCATGGCTCTCTCAACCTCATCTTCCCCGGGGCATTCGCTTTGTCTTAGCCTTCTAGTGCCTTGCAAGCAATTTCACTTCATGAGTCTTTCTTTCCACACTCAAACTGCACTCAGGACCGAGACTCTATCTAAAGTCTGCCCCAGCCCCCAAGACTGAGAAGGAGAACTGGAAACTGGAAGAAAATGAAGCTGGAACGTAGCCACTATTGCTGATTTGAGGGGTGACGGTATGGAGAAGACCAAAGTGGATATGAAGCAGACCAAGAAAAATGTGCATAAAGAGTGAGAGTTATTTGCTGAAGGGTTTCCATGTCTTTCTCCAGCATGGGGAGTTGAACACATAGTTTTCCCAAATCCCTCCTCATCTAAAGTCCTAACTCCATGTGTCCTACTCCTTGAGTCAGGATTCATGGCTCGGGAGTTAGGCTGACTTTCCATTCCTCACAATCTCCAGAGAGAAAAACTAACTAGTTCTGTTTGTCTGTCGGTTTTGTTTTATTTTCTCTTTAGTCTTTGGCTTGTGCATGACAGTAAAAGTTCCTTCTCTCTTACTTAGGGGGGATGCTGACTCATGGTGGATGCTTATACCCAAACTTCTCTCTCTCGAGAAAAGTGATCCTCATATTTTGGCTCACCTCTCTTCTTTTTCTCCTCTTCCTCCTCCTCTTTTTTCCTCCTTCCTCTCCTTCTCCTTCTCCTTTATTTTGCAAATAAAGTCAATGATACCAGCCCAGTGATAGCACCTAGTAAGCCACTAAACAACAGAGCTAAAATACACGGTTCCCAGAACAACTTTGGCCCTTCCTGCTACCTAGTAGTTCAGGCTGTTTTATTTAAAATTTAGAATCCCCATTTATCTCAATGCGAACTACCAAAAATGCCCACAGAGGGATCTTCTCGTCCTTGGGTTGTCGGAGAGCAAGTGATTAATTGCTTGTCCCACAAGCAGATTCCCAGCCCACCCACGTGCAGCTTTAGAGAGCAAGACGGCAGAAACATGAGTTGGGGAGTCCTCATGTAAAAAGAGTCAACTCTACTCAATGCTCTGTGGTGACCTAAATGGGAAGGGAATCTAAAAGAGAGTGGATAAGAGGATATATGTATATGTTTAACTGATTCACTTTGCTATACTGTAGAAACTAACACAGCATTGTAAAGCAACTATATTCCAATAATAATTAATTTAAAAAAATAAATAAAAAGAGTCAAGCAACCTGGCTGGAGGGAGTGGTCCCACTGCAGTAACTGACACTTCGTACGCAGAGGCTATCCTACTTCTCCTTCCACTGGGACCACATAAACTCAATTTCAAGGCTGAAGAGATGCATGGTCCCTCAGCAGCTCTGAAGCTGCATTCAGCTCTAGGAAAGGAAGCTTGGAAGAGAGTACAAACCCAGGCTTTCCCTGAATTTGAGAAGAGCTGGGACTGGGAATGGAGGGCTCATCCCAGCTCCCAGGAATCTTAAAGAAATGTCCTCTGTTAATCCTCATCTCTAATCCTTCCAACTGTTTCTACCATTGAGAAAATAGTTCCTAGGTCTGTTAAAACAACAGACACTGCATCTTTGTGAACTATTCAAGAAGAAACCCAATGGCCTTATTCTACAGATACCTCCAAGGCAGTTGTACAAACGTGTGCTTCAATCAATACTCATTAAGAGGATTTTATATACAAAACACCTAAATAACTAAATCAATCTGCTATGTAGAATGAAAGTGAATAAGGACAGAAGAACCAGGATAAAAAAAAACCCCACTGAGGAGTTAAAATAATGATCATAAGGCCTCTTAACTGACTTTCAAAGAAGAATTCTTCATGGCCTCAGGCAGCACCATTTTAAAAATTTGTCTATTCGCAATTATTTTTTTCACATACTTCTAATAAAATTGGTTAGTTGCTTTTCTACTGCATAGTTGATTAGAAGACGTATACACCTAAAGGGTACAGCTTGGAGGGGATAGAAGAGAGGGAGATCTCATTCAGAATGAAATTATGGGCATTGGGGGTCTAGTGAGAGGGTGATGAAGAAGAGAAATTTTAAGAGTGACTCAAGAACTGTGCAGCAGGCTGGGGTACTTTTGCATAGAAGCAGAAGTCTATGTAGTCTACGTAGGCCCAGTAGCTTCTAAAAGAATCCTTTGATTAGAGCAGAGTGAAAAATTGGAAATTAAAAGGAGAATCCTAAATTACCAAAAAGTAAAATTAAAATATGTTCCAAATCTCCTAGTGGGACCATATGGCAGATTACAACGTGTCTGTCTTCTCTTATTTTCAGTCCACGTCATTGATTCCACTGTGACGTCAGTTCTGTTTTCTGTTGCCTCCAGTGCAAATTTAAAATTCTACCATGACGTTCTGAGATTTCTTACGCTCTGTTCTTCTCCCAAGGGACTCTCTTTGCCCCTCTGCGTTCATCTTAATCTCTTGCCTCTCATGTACCACTTCGATGCTATTTCACAGAGGCTGTTTCTAGGACTTGCCTTGGACTTCTTATATTTTAAACTTATCTTAGCAAATATAACTTTTAGAGATACACTTTTTCTTTGAGTCTCCAGAGCAAAGCTTCCTTTCTCTTAAAGCAAAGCCCCCCAGGTTAGTGATTTTTAAAAAAATTATTTATTTGTTTATTTTGCTCATCCCAAATTGGGAGGAATAAAACTAAACCTATGCTTTTTAGGAGCCAGAGTCAATAGCGTCATAGTCACCACCCAGGTTCCCTGGAATACTGGCCACAGCCCTTCATTCATTGGGGTCAGGTTTCATTTTGCCCTGCTCCAACAAGTGGGTTCCCTGCCATTAGCTATGCCACTTTTTCTCATGCAAAGAAATAATCCAGAATGAAATATTTCTCCTGCCACCACTTTTATTTCTGCATCTCCCTGGGTTATTATTTCCATGTCTTTAAAAGCAAGTAGTAGTACAGAAGTTAATGGAAGCCCGAGCATTGAGCAGGGTTCTAGAACTTCCACGTTTATAATAAATTTTCCACAGTGTTTGTGGATGGTCACCTACCATTCTCATCAGTGAAACTACTGGGACTTCAAGTGAAGGTTAGATAGTGAGGGTGAGTCTCAAAGCTCTGTATTTGTTTATTTGTGTGTGTGTGTGTGTGTGTGTGTGTGTGTGTGTGTGTGTGTATGCATGTAAGAGAGAGTACATGCATATGTATGTGCACTGAAATACGTATATTAGAGAGAGAACTTGATAGGTTCAGACTTTTCTCTAGATTATTTGAACTGTAGGGCCTGTTTGGTTTTGAGACTGTGCTTAGAAGTCTACTAAATCTATTATATAAACTCAGAGCATATGGTCCTACAGTCCTCTCTTAAATTTATGTTGTTTTGCTAGTTTGTCTTTTTGCATTGTCAAAGGTATTTTAGTAGAAAGGTATATCAAATCTATATAGTCTGTGGCATTGCTTAGAAATACATATTCATATTTTGTCTATGCTGTGGAAGAATTTATAAGTCACAGAAATTATCTGATCTTCAATAGTTTGAGAGAACCCATCAGTGAAATTGCCTGCCACATTAAAACAGTATGCTTTCATTTTCTTCTGTGGTTACTCGTCTATGCAATTAATTAGTGGGACTTTTTTTTTTTTCTGGAGCCAATTTCAGTTATTTCTATTTCTTTCCTAAATAATTGATTTTATCAATAATTTTATCATTGTGTTTACCTCAAGTTGTGCACTATAATTGTATTCTCTTATTTTTAAATGTTCTCTGTATTTACAATTATCCAGTATCTCTTTAATTTTCCTTAAGGGTGAATGGTGATTCTTTTTTTTTTTCTTTAATAAGATTACCAGAAGTTGATCTGGTTGATCTATTTTATTTACTCTCAATATTCTATGACACAGGGGGCACAGGTTGGGGGAGAAGGGTTGGATACCATTTCCTGCAATGATTTATTTCTTCTATTTATAATTATTTTCTATTTCAATTTATTTTTGTTCTTATTTCCATCATTTGCATTTACCTAGTCTCCCTAGGTTAGTGTTGGGTTCTCAGTCTAACATTTTAAAGAGACTGATTAGCTTACTTTTCTTACTTCCTATGAAATAAGGAATTGATTTACTATATGAATTTGCCTTGGAGTAAAGCTTTAGCAGTATAACATGTGTTTATGATGGCATATTCTTACCTTTATTTTCTTTCTAAGTAATTAGCAATTGACTTCCTATTATTCATCAACCCAAAATTACTTAGAGAGAAATTTTAATGTTAGTTAATATTTGTTTCTTTTTCTTTTTGATTTGTATTTATCCGGCATTAAATTTGGAGAGTTGATCTTACAAAACATCTGCTTTAAGGAATTTATCGTGCTTACTGTTGTGGCTCAGAATAAGATATAGTTTTTTTTTTTTTGTTTTTTTTTTTTGTTTTTTTTTGTGGTATGCGGGCCTCTCACTGCTGTGGCCTCTCCCGTTGCGGAGCACAGGCTCCGGACGCGCAGGCCTAGCGGCCATGGCTCACGGGCTTAGTTGCTCCGCGGCATGTGGGATCTTCCCGGACCAGGGCACGAACCCGTGACCCCTGCATCGGCAGGCGGATTCTCAACCACTGCGCCACCAGGGAAGCCCAAGATATAGTTTTATAAATCTTCTGGTGAAACAAACATTTTAATATATGAACAGTCTTATTATTTTAATTTGTCTATGTTCTTAGTTATTTTAATCTGTTTTATCTGCCTTGAGTAAGAGAGGTGTGTTACTGTCTCCCAAAAGCAACATGTTTCCGTAGACTTCCCATTTTATTTCTAATGTTTTTAGTTTTATATATCTTGATGCTATGTCATCCGGCAAATACATTTTCATGACTATTTTATCTTTACTGTGGATTGTAAAATGACACTCTTTGTCTCCTTTAATATTATTTGGGCTGGAATAAAGTTTGTTGGAAACTAAGATTGTCAGTGCTGCTTTCTTTGTTTTCGCATTTCCTCGGTAGTATATTTTGCAACCAATATTTTTCAACTTCTTTGGCTTTTAGTTTAATGTAGCCTTGAATGGGATTTTACTGTTGAACATAATAGGAGAAATCTTGCCTTCTCAATTGTTGGAAAATATTGTGAATCATACGGAATCTTTTAAAATGATCTAAAAATGCTGACAGACACCTTTCATCGGCAGCCCGCGCACCCCTCTCCGTGTGGTTTCCTCTGGGAAGCAAAGCTGTGAACTGTCAGCTCTTCATTTCACTCCTGGCTACTGGGTGGAATGTCTTGGTTAAGCAAGCATGCCTCTAGGCTATAGAGTCGGCTCAGAACTCTGAGAACAGAGGTAAAATGAGAGGTAAATAAGATGCTACTACTAGGTAAAATCTCAGAGTTTACAATAATACTATTATCTGTTGGGGACCTCTCCACGTATTTTTCTTTCCTCTGCCCATCTTCTCCTGTACTCTCAACAGGACAGTGGAGCCATAATAGCATTGTGTTGGTACGGGGATAAAATATGAGAAACTCATATTACAGATTTTAGATAGCATCTTCTGTCCAAGGCAGGTTAAGACAAGGGCTTTGCCCATCTACAAGGCCATGGGAGATATCAAGAGTCAAGTCACTATATGACTCCTACATGTCAAGTTACTATTATGTCCCAGTTTATGTCCCAGTTACTATCTACCAAGAGATCTGCTCCAAGCACTTTGTATGTACTTAAAAGGACTGTGTCTCAGTTTTCTTATCTGTTAAGAGAGGATTAAATGAGGTAATGAGATGCATATGAAGACTTTGCTCCCTTATTATTGACTGATTTGGCCATCATGTTTTATATCAACTTTCATACTGTTACCATTACCTCTCTTAACTTTATTTATTTCTGGCTACATTTTGCTTATTTTTTCCCCAGTAGCTTGGAAGGAACTCACCCTTTTAAAATTTTTGCTTTGGTTGACTTTTATAGATTTGGATCATAATTTTCTCTGACCCATAAGATTTAATGTCAACCCTCACCTTCTTATAAGATGAGCAATTGAAACAGCTTATTTTTCATGTCCCCTTTATAAATTCATTTTCCATTATATTAGTACTGTATAACTGAGAATTATACTTTTGAGAATTATACTGGTATTTACATTCAAGTTGGAAGGATATTTCCAGCTTTTGACTTTATATTGTTTTCTTTTCTCACAGTCACATTTAAGGCCATGTTTTTCCCATTCTTGAGTCACAAATTTCAGGTCAGTTTCTCTGTTGTGTACAGATTGTTTTCAAGCTCTTTTTCCCTCAAATAAGATTTTATTGGTAACATATTTTGGAAGTTTTTCAATTTCAATATGCTTTTTGTTTTGTTTTGTGTTGGTGTAGGGTTTCTTTGAAGTTTGGGGTTTTGTTTTTGTTTTTTTGTTGTTGCTGTTGTTTTTGCCTTTACCCATAAACAGCCATTTAGTTGGTTAGAACACTCTTGGGTCACATGCTTTTCTCTGAAAACACTGTACAAGTTGTTCCATTTTCTGGCATTTACTCTGCCCTTCTAGGTATAGATCTTTTTTTCATTATCTCTTTTTACAATACAGTGGGGATTTTTGATCTCCATATTTAGACCCTTTTGGCTTCAGAAAATTGTATCTAATTATATCCTTGATGATTGTTTTCTTTCAATTGCTCGCTTTTAATCTTTAGAAATATCTAAAACGCATGTGTGTTATATCCATTCTCTGTCTCTCCAACCTTTTCTCATCTTTTGCTTTGTATTCCTCTGACATGTACTGGTTGTTCAATAAACAGTCCTGAAGGAAAGAAAACGAAGGAGGGGAGGGAGGGAGGGAAGGAAGGATCCAGTCTGGGGACATGTTTTCAAGTTTATCCTACTCAGCTTGGATTTGACTTTCTCATCATTTCTGTCTTCACTGTGGGTAGTTACTGGTTCACCTCCCTACAGCTGAGTGGTAGCTTCTTTGGAATTTATTCTTATATCACTCACTCCATTGTTCTGGTATCAGTCTGTGTTGTAGTTGTTTCCAAAAAGGCTTCCAAATAGTGTTTTGGAGTCCCAACTTCCTGTATGTCAACAAACATTCCATATGTTTTGCTCCACACCCAACTTATATACATAGCAGCTTATTTTCAAGGTGATGTTATGTCTTTCTTTGTTCTGCACTATTTCCCAACCACCTCCTTTGACTTATATTTTTTTATAAAAGTTCTTGAGTGATGCCACATGGAATTTCTAGTCTGTAACAGGTGTTCTTCCATTCAGGTATGGAGGGACCAAGGTGAGATCATCCCCTAGTCCACCTGTTTGGTTCTCTGACACTTTAAACCAATGACTCAATAAAACACAGGAATCACCTTTATTGTATGCATTGCTGCCAGGGCTTTCCTGTCTTTGCCCCAGTACAGCCCTTTCCCTGTAGGGGTGATGGGCCCTCAGATATAAGGGAACTCTGTCTGTCCTCACTGATTGCTTTCATTTATTTATTATTTATTATGTCTGTAAGTAGATATCAGTAGGACTAAACAAGATGTAGGAGAGTCAACTGTCCCTGTCAAGAACAAGTGCTTTAGGGCTTCCCTGGTGGCGCAGTGGTTGAGAGTCCGCCTGCCAATGCAGGGGACACGGGTTCGTGCCCCGGTCCGGGAAGATCCCACATGCCGCGGAGCGGTTGGGCCCGTGAGCCATGGCCTCTGAGCCTGTGCGTCCCGAGCCTGTGCCCCGTAACCAGAGAGGCCACAACAGTGAGAGGCCCGCGTACCGCAAATAAATAAATAAATAAATAAATAAATAAATAAATAAAACAAGTGCTTTAAATAAATGACTATCTACTTTCACGATTGGTATAAATCCTGGGTCTCCGAGCCAGGTAGAGACAGCATGACACTGTGAGTGTGTGTGCACATATGTGTGTCTATGTGTCTGTGTGTATTGAATGAAATGGAAAATAAATTTTACCCTACATACTTCCATGCATGCAAAATATAGTACTGTAATCTATTGTTTTTCTTTTTCTCCACTTTTAATTTAGCATCTGTTAATCCTAGAATATATTTAATCTGATAGAAAATTAACCTAGACTGTAAGCTCCCTGAGGACAGCAACTATGTACTTGGTTCACCAGTGAATCCGATGGCCAAGCCCAGATAAGATGTTGACTGAATAAACAAGTCGTTAAATAAAGGTTGGGATGAACCAGACCCACATATTTTTTAATATCATGGACAAAAATCTCCATTTCTTTCTACTTATTCTATTTATTTTAGTTTACAAACATGTTGCTCACATTTTTAAGTTAGAAATTTATTCCTACCAACATCCAGCATATGGTAATGATTTTAATGGAAATTTTTGGTTATTCCTGTTTATAAATTGCAATATTTCCATTTCGCATGTGTGATGATAAAAGTGTTAAAATTTACAGAATTATCTCACATGATATCAAGAAGTTTGGTACGTACATTAAAAAAGTAGCAAGACTGGGACTTTGCTGGCGGTCCAATGAAGACTCCGTGCTTCCAATTCAGGGGGCATGGGTTTAATCCCTGGTCAGGGGAAATAGGATCCCACATTCCATGTGGTGCGGCCCCCCCAAAAAAAGTAGCAAGACTATTATGGTTAAAAAAAAAATTTTTTTTTCTTTTTCATCAGAGTCATTAAAGGACATTTGGAAAACAAGGGAAGAAAATATTCCCATAATCCCAAGACGGAAGTGGTGTCACTAGTAATATCTCTATATGTTTCCTTCATATCCAGGCGTTGTTCAATGTGGCGCCTCATGCCTGTGGGTGTGAAGCGACCCACCAGCCTAAGTCTAGTGTGAGGGCCGAACTGTGGTATTTAAGAAGAGGCATGGAATCTATAGCCCTGCAGCTGAGACGCTCCCTTTATCATTCTTTCCCATTTTGAAAAATAATTGCTGCAACCCAAAACCCTCCATGGCTCTACATCTCATGGCAATCAAAGAGAAATCAGATGAGGGGGCAGAAATCAGAGGAAGCTGCACAGGACAAATCGGAGATGTGGTCGCACGTGGCAGGGCACAGAGGAAAGCAGAATGCCCTTCAAACATGGTTTTATAACAACTTCGTTATTCACATTCTACCAATTTAACAGTTTCTAGTAACAGAAACTTGACCATTCTGTAGCTCACAATTATGGGCCTGACCCATGGAAATGTTACCTTGGGGCAAAACTATTATGTGTCCAGAAGGGTGTGAGGAGAGAACTTGGCTGGCAAAAATGAGCCATCTGAGCAAAAAGATAATTCTCCCAGTAAATACAGGCTAGACCTTTTATTGTGTGTTACTAATAAGAAGTTGCAGCTTTTTATTAAGGCGCTGCTTTGAAATATTCAAAGGTTATCTGAATTATGGGCATGCCAGCCATCTAGAAATCTCTATAAAGTTTTCATTTCAGATTGGGTTCAACCATGCTAACCCATCTGTTGAGTGCCATTGTTAAATCCTAAATTAGATCTCACCCTTCACCCTCAGATTCCATACAACCTGTACTACTAATTATAGAAATCCAAGTCAGGCTCAAACCTATGGGATATAGGTTTAAGATTCTGACACCCAATGTAGACAGAGCAGATTCAACACTTGCCACTTGCTTCACAGAAAAGGGCTCTTTCCAAGGCCTTCCTGTGTGAGTGTGTGCCAAGTTCTATTCTACATATTTTTAGACATAATTAGTGGTGTTTATTTTTTGTTGTTAAACCTTTCAATATGTATTATATGGCATTTTGCTTCTTTCTGTTCACTTAACATATGATCAAACAGCTCCATTTATTAAATGGGCTTCAAAGCCATCGTTTCAATTACTGCAAGATTCCCCATGCAATGTACACACCATCATCTATTTCCTCCACCTTTGGAGATCTAGACGGAAGAAGTTGTTTTGTATAATTCCCATGTGAAATACTCTCTGGAAAGGTTTAATGATTCATGCTAAGGGTTTAGACTTTTTGATATTGCATGAAGACAGATATCATCCATTGAAAATAAGAAATGTACCATTCAGAATTCTGTTTTATGTTGCTTTTTTTTTTTTTAGTACAACCAACCAACTCTCTACTCTTCTGTTTACATAAAATAGCTACTTACAGAGTATAGCGATTACATAAGCAGCTACCTCATATAAAGATGCCAGGGGATCGGGTACCACTTCAGAAAGGGGTCTGAAGTCATAAAAGGGATGGCCCCAGCCACACACACTTCTCCTGTGGTTAGTTATTGTGTATTTCAATTCCTGACTCATGTCAAGATGTTTTCTGAGAGGACCCAGTCCTGAAAGCTGGATGGAAGAATTGAAGATATTTGGGAACTAAGAGGAAGGCTCTAACCAGAGACTGCTAGGTAGGCCTCCTCTTTTCAAAACAACAAGAAATGATGACTCTCATCTATCATATATAATTTAGCTCTGAGGTTTGGCAATTTCTGAGTAAAATGAATAAAAAATAAGATGTGCAGTCATGTGAAATAACTTTGGTTAAGCTGCCCTGAGAATGACTAAATTCAAGACACAAGTGTGTGGGGGGAAGGGTGAGGGTAGACACATGCATTTAATACACAGTACATACAACATACAGATAGTTCTCTCCTACTCCAGACAAGGGAGGGTGGGTCAGCAGGGGGCGGCATCTTCCCTGAGGGGGAAGAGTATTTTACTACAGACACTGTCTAAAAGGGCAATTATGTTATTACTTTAAAATTTTCTAGCCACAACACCCCCCCCCCCCACTACCTGCACTCAGGGCAGACCACTCCCATTTACGCAACCTCGGCGTGCCACCGGCTTTCAAATACAGTACCTTATTATCCTTAGGAAACAAAATCAGCTGGATTAGTTACTAACCCCATTTCAAGGAGAGGAAGCTGAGAGTCTGAATTTAAACAACTTGTCCTTGGCCATGCCGCTAATAAGAGGTCAAGTCAGGATTTGAACTCAGAACATGCTGATTCGAAAGCCTACCTTCTCTAAAATATGCTAACTGCACAGGGATGATGGCTAGAGCTTTTATTCAGAGATAAAGAAGAAGCAAGAAGCGTGAGAGGGGAGAGAAAGAGGGCGCTACAGAGTGACTGCTTGTATAGTTTTGGGCCTAAGATCTTTCCCTTCTTACCTCATCATATTGTTTTTTTCTGGTTACCATCTGTTGTGGGTTGAATTGTGTCCCTCCAAAATTCATATATTGCGGTCTTAACCTCAAGTATCTCAGGATGTGACTATATTCGGACACAGGGTCTTTAAAGAGGTCAACAAATTAAAATGAGGTCATTATGGTGGGCCCATTACAGTATGACGGGTGTCCTTGTAAACAGAGGAAATTTTGACACGGACAAGTCACTAACACAGAGAGGGAAGCCCATGTGAAGACACAGGCCACATCTACAAGCCAAGGAGAGAGGTCTCAGAAGAAACTGACCCTGCTGACACCATGATCTTGCACTTCCAGCCTCCAGAACCTTGAGAAAATAAATGTCTGTTGTTTAAGCCACCCAGTCTTCAGTACTTTGTTAGGGCAGCCCTAGCAGACTAATACACCACCATCAGGCTTACATGGAGGCTGCACTTTGGGGGCCTGAGTGGGGGCTGGGGCGGTGTGCCCCATGCTGAGACCCCACGAAGCCACTCTCTCAGTGTGATCCATTAGCTGGGTTCTTTTAGCTCCACAGGAACTGGTTTACAGGATCAAGCCAGGACACACATATGTGTACCCATGGGAGAGATGGGGTTGGCTTCAAATTGACATTCCTATAAGGGTGCTACCCCACCTTTCCCTTTTGTCAAACAGATATTTCCCAGAAAGTTGTATTAAATGTGCACTGGCTGCCGTTGGCAGAGATGACCCCCATTTGGTAGCTACTGAATCAGGGCCTTAACCAAACATGAAATGACAGAACTGTTTCCAGAGGAGGATTAACTGAGCCAACTCAAGGCAAACACAACGTATCTTAGCATTGCTTTTGACAGATGGAAATAAAACAAACGTTAGCAACTGGATTGTAGCTAACAATATGCAAAATTAAAGAAGGTACCTTTTTAACTTTGTCTGGGAACCCACTGGCTTTTCTTATAAAATCTGCAGAAAGAAAAAGACAGAATTGTTAATCTCATTACACAACCAGTTAGCACATGCAAACAAGGGGAATTAAAAAGCCTTTGCATTCAGGGGAGGAAACGGATATTTGACACATATATTTATTAAGGAGACTGGACTGGAAAATAGTACTGCTGTATTAATCAGAAATGGTGTAGAAAATACTTAAATAATACAACAGAATGTGCACAGACAGCATAAGCTGCTTACAAATGGAAGCCTAAGGTCTAAGTATTTTTATTTGAAGGTTAAATTTTCAATTAATTTTTTTCAGCTTGTTGCCATCTCTTCCAAGCATCCCTGTTAATTGCTATAAAACAACTTCTCTCCCTGTTTGAATTCTGGACATGGAGGACAGAAGCCGTCAGCCATCTAATGGGCCTCAGACTATCAGGGCAGAAATCAAAACCACTGAGTAGAAGCTGAACCAGCATATCAGGGTCGAGACGCCAACTGATCAGTTAAAAACCCCTTTCTTCATTTGCTCAGTTTTTCAAAAGTTACATTTATAAGCTCTGAAGAGGGCAAATAGAAGCTTTCTATTATTGGGAATTTCCAAATAGCCCAACCTCAGGGGGTCTGTGGCAGACCAGGGTCTATATGCACACTAACTCAGCGGATCGGCGGAGAAGGGACCATTTGCATCCTTCTTCTTTAGAATGGAACGGTATACATGCCCCTGGCTGCAAATGAGCTTGTCCACTTCTGCTGGGTTCACTGGCGCTGGAGCGCTCTCTTCTAGTTAACACTCTCATTGTCTGGGATGATGGGAAACAGGATATGGAAAGCAAGTGTATATGCTTAAGACTTGGGGTCGGAAATAGGGTTACACCTTGAGTTGAGGACAGGATTAGAATGAAGGTCTGGGGTGTACACACGTTCACATGTGTTTGGGCTTGAGGGTCAGATTTAAATTTGAGGATGATTTTAAATTGAGAATAAAGGAGAATGGCACTGAGGATCAAATGGGTAGCATTATGTTTAAGTTAAAATAGTCTAGTGTGAGAGAGATAACATGGATGTTTTAAAATAAGGCAAATCTAATTGTATAACCCAGATCCATCACTTAATACTTATGTAATCTTGTATAAGTCACCTAAATACTCAGCCTCAATTTTTTCATCTGTAAAATGAGAAGTGTCTATGTTGTACCTTCTTGAAAGAAACAGTAAAAAATAATGGATAGATGATAGATTAGATCGATTTTGTTCCCCTCCTCCAAGGGGACATCTGGCATTGCTTGGAGACATTTTTGATGGCCACAATACGACTTGGGCAAGGAGAGCTACCAAAATCTAGTGACTAGAGGTTCAATATTCTGCTACACACCCTACAAGCACAGGACACGCCCCTAAGAATCATCCAGCCCAAAATGTCAATGGTGCTGATACTGAAAAACCCTGGATTTGATATAGGTAGGCAGATGATGGAAGACACGTAAACAGCTAATGAAGAAATTGATTTTGGAGATTTATAGGTCATAAATCTATAGATAAATTGATTGGTAGATAGACGAGAGATATCCTGACATGGGAGACGCTCAGCATTCAACAAATGAAGGGACTTCTGATTAAATCTGAAGACTGGATTAACACCATGAGGGTTAGGATAAAACGGTGGATGTGGCTAAAGGTGAAACAATATATTAGCAATGAAATTGTGTCAGCCACCACGCTAAGTGTTTTGTATTCTTATTGCATTTGATATAGGGGTTCACCCAATTCTATGACTAGGGTTACTGTTAGAACTATGGATCAAGTAAGGGTTGGGATCAGGGCTGGAGCTGGGGAACAGCCCACTGGCAGACCCTTCCCAAGGAACAGCCAAAGCTCACTAATTATTTTGGAAACACGCAGACACCCCTGCCGGCATCAAGCATCCTAATCTGAGTCCACTGCAGTTAAAGGAGACAAGAGAGGCAGAACATACACAGGTATGCGATGTGACATACACAGGTCAGGCTGATGTGACATGCACAGGTCAGGCTGATGTAACATATACAGATTTGTGATGATGTGACATACACAGGTCAGGCTGATGGGACATACACAGGTCAGGCTGGCCCACCCAGAACTGATAGAAACTGCAGCACACTGATGACCCAGTTCTACACCAGTCTTTGTATCCAAGTCCATGAGGAAGGAGCAGGTTAGGATCTGGGTTTCATGCAAAGGGAGAAAGCTACAACGTCCCAATACTGAATCTACTTTGAGAATAGGCAGCGGTTTGTTCCATACGTATTAAGAGGATAGGAAGTTTATGAGGTTCAAGCCAATGAACTCAGCCAGTAAGTGCTCTACTTTGCCCGCAGGAGGGGCAGGCAGCTCCAGAATCTAGAAGAGGGCCTTTGAGGGGGTCCTGGGAGCACTGGCCACCTGTAGGCACATCTTAGCCTCAAGAGGGGGGATCAGCATAACCGCACCGAAGTTTCAAGAAGACAGACATGGAATGTCATCATACAGCAGAATGAAGAGACCTAAAATATTGCACGGTGGCCTGGCTGGGGAAAGACCGCTTGAACAGAACGATAACTGTCTGAATGGAACGTGGCAAAGAGGAGAAGAGAGGAACAGACTTGACAATGACTCACCTGCAACATCCAGGCGGAGGGTCACTGGATCTGAGAAACATTAGCAAACCGGTCCATAAACAGCATCGCCAGTAAATGGCTGGTTTGGTTCACAGGCCACCTGAGCAGTTGTTGTGAAACTTCCTTGACACCATCCATCACCCAATGTTCTTATCCAGGCACACCCAGAAAGCGGGTTCCTGGTTATTCAGTGCAGAAAGTCGAAGCCCTGGTGGGGCAACATCAGCCTCCTTGTTCCTGGGAAGATCAGTTTCTTCATATAAATTATAGACTGAAAATTGGTTTGAACATGTCTCTTGAATCTAATTTCCGGGGCAACTCCCCTTGGGCTCGATTTCCTCCCACGTTCTGCCAAAAAGTCTTGGTGAAAAAGGAGACGTCAGAGTCTGAACCACACCGACTTTGCTGTTATACTCCTGATGGGCTTCTAAAACAAACAAACAAACAAAATCAACTTTAGTGAAGTAAAATCTATATATCATAATGTTGACTCATTTTAAGTGTGCAATTCAATGATTTATTTTCTAATTAACTTACTACATAGGGTGCAACCACGACTACAATTCCATTTTAGAACTCTTCTATCAGCTCAAGAAGATACTTGCGCTCATTTGTAATTAATCCCCATTTCCACCTCCTCGCCCCAGGCAACCACTGATTGGCTTTCTGCCTCTACAGATTTGCCTTTTATGGGCCTTTCATATAAAGGGAATGATCTATTATGCAGTCTTCTGTATTTGGCAGCTTTCAACTAGCATAATGTTTTTTCAGATTCGTCCATGCTGTAGCATGTATCAGTACTTCATTCCTTGTTATGACTAAATAATATTCTCTCGTGTGAGCATTCCATATTTTGTTTACCTGTTCATCTGTTGAAGGACACTTGTGCTGTTTCCACTTTTTGGCCATCATGAATGGTACTGCCATGAACTTTGGTATAAGCTTTTGTGGAGCAGTATTTTCATCTCTCTTGGGTAGGTACCCAGGAGTGGATTTGCTGGGTCACTTGGTAAATTTATGTTTTCCCTGGTGGTGTCTTGAGCAGCCAGTGACCCAGCCTCTTCCTTGGCATTGTGCAGGGTAACAATGGGAGTGCCTGAGAACTTACCAACTAGGTGTTCATAGTATTCCTTCCCTAGGAGACTCCCTGTTAGGACCTGTAAGACTCTACCTACCTTTAAATTGAGGGTGGACTCATAGTAGCCATCTGAGGTTGTGATTTCAATATGATGATTCTCTAAAATGCAAAAGACATGAAAGCATCTTGAAGACTTGACATCACATAAGATAATAATGTCATATTGCTGCCATCATTAGTATTATTCGCTTGTCATCTGCAATTTGAAAGGATGGGATTTTAAGCTCTATGTGGTAGGATCAGGAAGTAGCTAAGATCTAATGCAAAGAGCCCTTGACTCTGACGTCTGGTCCCATCACTTCCACCCCCAGTGATGGCAACTTCCTTACAGTGATTTGCCCTTCCAAGCTTTACTTGCTTCACTTTAAAAACAGGGCCACCAACCTCATCTCCCGGAGTTTCCTCAGGATTTAACAAATTGGCAGCACATTCAATCCAGTCCCATGGGGCTGTTGGGTGGTTAAATTACTTGACCCTAACTTTAACCTAGAAAGGTTGTGTATCTCAAAGAAAACCTCAAAGAACTAAATTATGTTGCAAGATGGGCTGCCTGAGATTCTGAGACCAATCCTCCAACACCAGCTGGGTGTCCTACAACTTAATTCTGACACCATCTACTTGGAAACAGTATCAATCCTGCAAGACTGCCCCGACCCCCTTCAGATGACAGTCGTAAGCCCAAGTTACCATCTGTTCTTCTGACTGACCAGCTATAGAGAGGAGGTTCCAATGACCGCCCCCTCCTAGGGTTTGGTTAACATGCTACATCAGCTCACAGAACTCAGGGAAACATTTACCTACTAGATTACAGGTTTATTATAGAAAGACAGAACTCAGGAAAAGGCAGATGGAAGAGATGTATAGGGCAAGGTACGTGGGAAGGGCACTTAGCTTCCATGCCCTCTCCAGCCTGCCTCCCAAAGGACAAGAGACCAAATATTATAACAAAAGATACTCTCACTGTTCTTCCAAGGGTCTGGGGGGCTTTGAGCCAGAAACAGAACAAACACCAAAAATATATTTCTTATTATAAATCCCAATATCACACTGCCTCCTTTTATTCACTTATTCATTTTATTTCTCTAGGGGATTTATTTGTACAGGATTTTGGTACCTCTCTTTTAAATAGAAATAAACAAAAATAATAGCACAACACATGGATAAGGCCTTTTTGAAATATGCATTTATATCAATTAGATCATTCAGACGATTAAAACCTGTGGCTCTCAAGCCTGGTGGCTCTTTAGAATCACCTGGAGAGTATTCAGTATAACACTGAATGCCTGGGCAGCTGAGAGAGGTAACAGGACTTGCCCAAGCCATCCATCTAAGTTGTGATGCCATTGGGATTTGAACCCAGGTCTCTAGATGCAGTCCAGTACTCCATTTCCTACACCATATTTTCTAGAAAGAAAATTGAACTAGAGTTTAACTAAAATTAAGTGGATGCAAGTCCCGGAGTGGAGAAAGGAAAATCTGAGTCCTCGGCAAAAATATACGGATGAGTAGCAAAAACACACTCACCCAGAACAAGCCCACGGGAGGGCCTCCTCTCACCTGTCCCAGTGTATGCTGAAACCAGGGCCTGGTTTGTTATAAAACTGCTTACTGTGAAGAAGTTCAGAAAGAAGTGGAGATTCTAAAGGGATAGATAAATCTATAAGCAAGACTACTGAGTTGGTAAAACGCCCAGCTCAGCAGTTCAGAGCCAAAACCAGAAAGGCTTTGTGGGCAGTTGGGTACCTTTATTATAGTAATCAGCTCTGGGCCCAAGAAGCAATGAGGTCATCAGGGTTCCTGGGATGCTCTGAGGGAAGTGAGTAAAGAAACATGTAATCAGGTGACACCTGGGGGGTGGGGGCTACCAACTTAGGGCCTCTCTGCACCCAAGGCCCGAGTAAGTTTCAGTCAACTTGGGAATCCTCATGGATTGACGGTGGAGATGCTGCACTGGAAGGAATACACTTGAAGAATGAGGAAACTCACAAGAACAGAATGGGAGTTCAGGCTCATCAAGACAAGCCCCTTGTTTTACAGGTTAAAGGAAATGCAGACCAGAGAGAGGCAGTGACTTGCTTCAAGGCCACAGAGCTAAGTGGATGGCAGGTCCAAGCCTCCCTGCCTGGTGGTTCTTCCACCGTTGAAAACCAAACATGAAAACATGGGCAAAACGCAGACAAGCCCCAGTGATCATCAGGGAGAAGAGATTGGGGGGGCACCCCTGTATGCACTGCCACTCTCTTCTGCCCCTCCACTCCCTCCTCCAGCCCCCTCCACTCTGCCTAAGGAGGGAGCTGCCACTTTGGTTTTCACTCTGTGTTACAGGGCTCAAGAGAACACTATTAAAAGCTGGTTTGGGGCTTCCCTGGTGGCACAGCGCTTGAGAGTCCGCCTGCCGATGCAGGGGACGCGGGTTCGTGCCCCGGTCCGGGAGGCTCCCACATGCCGCGGAGCGGCTGGGCCCGTGAGCCATGGCCGCTGAGCCTGCGCGTCTGGAGTCTGTGCTCCGCAACGGGAGAGGCCACAACAGTGAGAGGCCCACGTACCGAAAAAAAAAAAAAAAAAAAAAAAAAAAAAAAAAAAAAAAGCAAGCTGGTTTTGACTCTGCCTTTGCTGTGTCTCTTGGGGTTAGTCGCTTCATCGCTCTGGGCCTTGGGTTCTCCTTAAGTAAAATGGTGTGTCTGAAAAGACAGTTCTAATGATACTCATTATGCCTGGTCTACTCTCTAAACCAGATTAGCAAACTACAACTGATTCTGGCCCACCACCTGTTTTTGTAAATAAAGTTTTATTGGACCACAACCACATCCAATCATTAATGTATTCTCTATGGATGTTTTTGTGCTATAATGGCAGAGTTGAGTAGATGCAACAGAGACCACTGCATGGCCCGTCATGCTGAAAATATTAACTAGCTGGTCCTCTACAAAAGAAACGTGCTAATCCCTAAAAAACAAAAACACTCTGCCTACTACCTGTGACATGCCCACATACATATATACACACACATCTACAATATATTTATATATTGTCCAGATAATTTTTCTGCTTATGTGTTTGCTTTTAGAAGGAAAATATTTCAAGCATACAGCTAAATATGAAAACAAATGCAATAGATGATCATCATACACTCCGAGTTTTTTTTCTATTTTTTTACATTTATTTATTATTTATTTTTGGCTGCGTTGGGTCTGTTGCTGCACGCGGGCTTTCTCTAGTTGCGGCAAGCAGGGGCTACTCTTCGTTGCAGTGCGCGGGCTTCTCACTGCGGCGGTTTCTCTTGTTGCAGAGCATGGGCTCTAGGTGCATGGGCTTCAGTAGTTGTGGTATGTGGGCTCTAGAGCGCAGGCTCAGTAGCTGTGGCGCATGGGCTTAGCTGCTCTGCAGTATGTGGGATCTTCCCGGACCAGGGATCAAACCCATGTCCCCTGTATTGGCAGGCGGACTCTTAACCACTGTGCCACCAGGGAAGTCCCCACCCCTAGTTTTAACTGATGTTAATATTCAGTTAGATTTTTATGTTTTCAAAATACTATAACATAGTAATCTATACTTATAAGTAATCTTGAGTTCTTTTAGAAGAAGGAAGAAAACACATACTCACATGTACCTTGAGCTAAATAACCTGAAGAGTTTAGCACTGCTGTAACATGATTACTGTCATTCTATTTTTGGTTTTTCAGATGGGTAAAAGGGTCTCCCTTTTACCAGAGATTAAGGAATGAGTTTTTTGAGTTTTTTCAATCAAACAAATAGTTTAATATTAAAGTAAAATGGTATCTGGCAACTGATCCACTTTGCTGTACAGAAGAAACTAATACAACATTGTAAAGCAACTATACTCCAGTAAAGTAAAATGGTAATTTTAGTTAGGACATTTAACCATAGCTATCTTTTTTTAAAAAAAAATAAATTTATTTATTTATTGGCTGTGTTGGGTCTTCGTTTCTGTGCAAGGCCTTTCTCTAGTTGCGGTGAGCGGGGGCCACTCTTCATTGCGGTGCGCAGGCCTCTCACTGTCACAGCCTCTCTTGTTGCGGAGCACAGGCTCCAGACACACAGGCTCAGTAGTTGTAGCTCACGGGCCCAGTTGCTCCACGGCATGTGGGATCTTCCCAGACCAGGGCTCGAACCCATGTCCCCTGCATTGGCAGGCAGATTCTCAGCCACTGCGCCACCAGGGAAGCCCCAAACCATAGTTATCTTAAATAGCAGTTCTTGATGTACTGCTTAAATGCTAATATACATAGGGCAAGATTTAAAGAAAATAAAGCTTGAGATTAAATTGAATGCCCTTTTCTATCCATGCTTATCCCTAATGATGAAATCTTAGTCATAGGAATCAGTCTTAAGATGAATGTCCTTTTTTAATCACTATTTCTTTTGTTAGAAAAAGCAAAACCTTTGAGACTTCTCTGGACGCCAAGTTTTACACAACTTCATTTGAAGTCAAAGTCCTTATAGCCATTTGGTTCCCTAGTGACCCGGTCCCAGCTCACATATAACCAAGGATGGACATTTGTTTCATCTTCTTTAGACATGACAGAGATGGAAAGGGAAGTTTCTGCCTCTCTCATCTGACCTCATCCGCATCGTTGTTTGCCTTCCATAACCTCATAACATTTCTTCACTATATTCGTTATTTGTCCTTTTGAGGCTCTTTCATGGTGTGTATGTGTGTGTGTGTGTGTGTGTGTGTGTGTGTGTGTGTGCGTGCATGTGCGTGTGCATACACACATGAGTAGTACGTGCATTCTAATCCTCTTTCGATCCCTCCAATCAATAACAGGGCTCTATATGAGAGAACATAAACTAGCATTGAGGGCTCACCTTTGAAAAATCTCCCTGACCAATATCCCTCTGATACAGAGCTTAAAGATGTACCAAGGGGGAAAGTGGGGGAGGGAGAAACTAGGAGATTGGGGTTGATATATACACACTACTATATATAAAATAGGTAACTAATAAGGACCTACTGTATAGCACAGGGAACTCTACTCAATACTCTGTAATGGCCTATATGGGAAAAGAATCTAAAAAAGAGTGGATATATGTATATGTATTACTGATTCACTTTGCTGTACAGCAGAAACTAACACAACACTGTAAATCAACTATACTCGAATAAAAATTAATTTTAAAAATATACAGTGAAATTCAAATGAGCACTTCATATAATTAAGCCTGCTACAGAAATACATATTTCTTCAATCCTTCAAATCTGCAGACCAGAATAACATGAAATAAATTTAACATCTTTCACATGCAGAACCACCAACCAAATAAAAAAAGATGTTTCTGATAAAGCCAGACATTTTTGTCTTAAATTTTAGACCCGAAAGTCTGCTGGATCAGCACAGAGTTAGTAATACAGTCGTTAAAATAAGCTCTTGAGACAGAAACATACGTTAGTTTTACGACAGCTAGCTCAGTTCGCGCTAATGACGCCAAAAGGCAAGGGAGACGGGACATAGCCAAAATCGAATGTTTCTGCCCAGCTTCGCAATGGCACGCTCTGCGGCACACCCGGCTCACGGGAGTTCTTCCTCTCTCCAGAATGAAGGGCGCAATGTTTTTAAGCTTTGGGATTTAATGTCTCTGCTTCAGCCTTCAGAACAGCTCTCCCTAAACCCAGAGACAGAGCTCCAACCACTCTGAAGCCATCCCAGCCTCCCAAGCTGGGAGCCAAGAGTGTGCTTGACACAGAACCCAAGGGGAGCTGGGAATGGTTAATAATGGGAGATCCTCAAATATATCATACGTATTTATTACCAGGAAGATTAATCATGATAAGAATGCCCTTTCTCAGTGCAAGACTTTTCTCTCTTGATACTTAACCTACCCCCGTGGATGAGGTTAAGCTATGCCCCTTAATGAGGAACTATTAAGACACCTATAATTAAAATGACTTTCCTCCAGAGTGCTCAAGGAAAATTACATTTTTTCCCCTTAACAATTATAAAAACAAAATAACTACAGCAAATTTGAAAAAGGTAATGTCCCTCCCAATTCTACCCCCTCACAAAGGCATAAAGGGATGGCTTCAATGCAGAACTGTCATACTTAGGAGGCACAAGGACACCTGGAAAATTTCCTCAAAATGCAGGTCCCCAGACCCAATTCGCAATAAACTCCGCTACTTGAGATTTGGGGTCAGGCTCAGGATCGTACCTTTTAATAAAACCCCAGGCAGTTTGGATACTGGTAGTCAGGAGACTACGCTTTGAGAAACATTGCCACATGTTCAATACTAGTCTTTTTTTCTTATATAATATATATCTCCCAATCTTCCAATTCTGTGTTCTAGCTTCTTGTTATCCAGCACATATTTATTTACACTACATTTGTTTTTCAGCCGGGTGAAATTTAAGAGATCAGAATTTAAATCCCCAAGCCTCTCTTAAACAAAATTTATTCAGATACATTCTGATTAATGGGCCAGAGGGCAAGGGCATATTTACAGTTTCCACTGTGTATTGCCATATTGCTTTCTCCTACTGTGGAGAAATTTATATTTAAACTGGCAGATGAAGAGGACCCAATATTCACCATAATGTCACCAGCAGTGTGTATCTGAATTTATTTTTACTTTGTTCTGCTAATTTAGTCAGTGTAAAATGGTATCTCAAGGTGGATTTAATTTGCACTTCTTGCATTTCTGGTGAAGATTAATATGTTTCCCTGTGTTTCTTTGCTATTTATAAGTTTCCCAGAGTTACAGTTTAACTTTCGAATCTCTCGTCACATTCAGGGCATGGCTTTTTGCTTCTTTCTTTGTTGTCAAGGCAACTGAAACTTAACAGAGTCCAAAAAGCCAGTGATGGAGCGGGGACTAGGGCTTGATTCAGCATCCCAGGACATGCTCTTGGCCAAACTACCTTCTGTCCTGGGGGTCTTAAGGCAAAAACTTCTAGATGGGAGGAAGACAGGGAGAAAGAAGGTATTCCAAGTCAGGTTTCTGGCGAAGAGACTCTGAGACCTAGATCTGCGTACAGGAGATTCCTGGGGGGAATTTTCTCAAGATTAAGACCTGGAGGAGGTGACAGAAGCTGGAGCTGGCCGAGGGAGGGGTTTAGCAGTTGCCATCTCAGCAATGGCCCCGGGGAGCACTAGTGCTGAGATGACACTTTATTGTTGTCCTGCTTTAAGGCAAGGAAGGGTTCCAGGACTTTCTTCCCGCACATGGACCAGTCGTCTGATGCTGGCTGCCCCAGGGAAGGCATTCTGAGCTTGGATGAGGTGATTCTCCGCAGCAGAAGGCAAATCCTAGAGAGGCACTCGGCTGTGAACTTCGAGCCACCAATACTACCAGCAGCTGGGGGGGGGGGAATGCGAGCTGAGTCCTGAAGAGGGAATCTGGGTGACGTGTCACAGTATGCCCTGCCTAAGGACTCTGACGTTGGTTGAAACACTATAGTTTCCTTTAACATGTGCTATCATTTGTTATCTACTGATGTACAACCATCTCAAAACTCAGCCTGAAACAAACAAAACATTTCCATTTTGCTCATGATTCTGCACAACGGGCTGGGCTCAGCCGGGCAGTTCTTCTGCTGGTCTTGCTGATGATCACCCGTTGGCTGTATTCTGCTGCTGAGGAAGCTGTGGTGGGTCTCCCTCCAGGGAGTCTGAGGGCTTCTTCTTCTCACTGTGGTCTCATCAATTCCAGGTAGCCTCTTTACATGGTCTTTCCAGCAAGGCAACCGGTTTTCTCGCATGGAGACTTAGGGCCAGTTCCCAGTCTAATCCTTTAGAGGAGGGTCTCTCAACCCTGGCACTATTGACAATTGAGGTTGGATC
This sequence comes from Kogia breviceps, assembly GCF_026419965.1. Lineage (NCBI taxonomy): Eukaryota > Metazoa > Chordata > Mammalia > Artiodactyla > Physeteridae > Kogia > Kogia breviceps. The sequence continues at coordinate 38,490,664 of NC_081327.1, forward strand.
ATTCTTTTTTGGGGAGGGGGCAGCAGACACCTGTCCTGCGCATTGCAAAATGTTTAGTGTCATCCCTGGTCTCCACTCACCAGATGCCAGCAGCACTCTGCCAGTTGGGACAATAAAAAAAGTCTCTAGACATTGTCAAATGTCCCCTGGGGAGTAAAACTGGTTCCCATTGAGAATCACAATCTCAGAAAAACGAACAACCTACACTTCAGTATTCCTGGAAGTTCTACCACATTCTATTGGTTAAAACAAGCCATAAACACAGCCTAGATTCAAAGCACATGGATACCAGGAGACCTGGCTCATTGGAGGCCAACAATATAACAGACTGCCATGATTCTGTGAGGCTCACATTAATATTTCCATATCATAATGAGACACTCAGTCTCATTCTTTCAGATCCACACAGTTAGAAAGTCATAGCACCGAGATCCAAGCCCAGGTCTGCCCGACACCAAAGTGCATACCCTCTCCACCACCTTGAATTGCCTACAGCAGGTTTCAAAAGGTTACTCTTAGATATGAACTACCCTCAATCTTCTAAAAAAAACATGCTAGAGGAAAGAGCAAGGTTTTACTTGGGTTTACTTACAACTGATGAAGAAAACATTAATCACTTGAAGTGCTATTTTGGAGCTCATGAAACTGAAATGAAGCGCAATACGAGATGTTCATTTATTTCTAAGGGGTTTATTTTGTTAACATTCAATCATTCAATCCTCTTTGCTTTATTTATAGCCTAAGTATGCTTTTTTAATACGTAAAATTTTATTTGGAGTGATACAAGTAACAGCCTTCTTCTCTTGAAGATGCAGGGGGTAGAGGCTGTGGGCAAAGTCAAGACGTCCCACTGGACACCCCCCTCCAGCCAGGGCAGAGTTTCTTCAAGGGTGGTCTACACTGGTGTTCCGTGCTTAGAACTGTAGCCTCTTACAAGACCCCAACTCCTGCCAGGGTACGAAATGCCTAGACTTAAAGCTTAGCTCCACCACTCACTGGCTACATGGCTTTTGATGAGCCATTCAAACGTCCAGAGCCTCAGCTTCCTTGTCTATAAATTGGGTGAAACCCTAGCCTGGAGGGTTTGTGTTGAGCAAATGAAATGATACATGGACATGTGATCCCTTTTCACCATCCCTTCCTGAGAAAAAAGGGAACTGCAGTGGATGCAACAGACACAACTAAGAGAAGGTCTTTTTGACTTGAGAGCAGAGTAACACAAATCTCTTCTTTATCAGATGGGAAGCCCAGTGCAGGAGAGGAGCCTATCAGTGGATTGGGGCACATTCTATGGTCCCCAGGATTTGTGGATCCTGTGCCATCTCCCCTCCCACCCGTGAAGGGAGCAGACAAATAAAAGGCAAAAATAAAGCATGAATACTGTTCCTCCTCTATACCTCTCCCAACTTACCAGACAGGACATGGAAATTGAAGGCAAAAGAAAGAACAGAATGCAGACCATTCATCATTAGATACAGTAACCACTACCTGCCAAGCATTTCTCAAAACATATTCTGTGAGTTCTTCTCCAAATTGCATACATTTATTATAGAGAAAACTCTCTTATCTGGAACGCTCAGGACCCTAATGTTCTAGTGAGCTGAATGTTCTATTTAACAGGAAGACACCAGACCTCTCATGCATGGACTTCTAGTTTTCAATGTTGGGGCATGGCAACAGGTTTTTTTGATCAAAGTTTTAATCAAATATAATTTAATATTTATCCAATGGCTTCTAAGGTGCAGTAAGTAGTATTTTGTATTGCCTCCAGGAAATGAAAAGAAACATCCACGGTCTAAGACTTGAGGGTAAACATGTGGATTATTGGAGGTTTCTCATTTATACTTCCTTCATAGTTCAACCAATCTGGGCTGAATCCTAGTTCTAGACTTACTAGCTGGCTGTACTTGGGCAGGATAATCTCTACAAGCCTTAGTTTTCAATGCATAAACTTGTAAACTTTCAATCTGTAAATATAACAGTAATTGCCTTAGGGAAACAATATGATAATTATTGTAAAGTCCTTAGCACAAAGCCTCACTCATAGTAAGTACTTAGTCAAGTCAACCTTACTTTGACTGTTCTCTTTTTTGGATTCTCTTTCAGCTGCATGAAAAATAAACATGCGGAGAAAGAACCAGGAAGCACTGTGGAACACCTAACTGTCCTCTTGGAGGAGATGCTGAAAAAGCAAGTGACGGAGGTTTAGGGTATGGGAAGGCGACGTGCACGTCTGCAGGGCACACACCCCATCCTGTCTAATCATCATGGCCAGCCTGTGGTTGGGAATGAAGGCTGATTAGAGAGGAAGACTCAGGATGCCAATCGAACTGAGGTGTAAAATTTCCCAAGCCCGTGCCGGGGAAACCTGCCCGTGCCATCCAAACCTGCCGTTTGGATGAAAGAGTCCTGTAGCTGCACAGTCACCGGTATGTCTCCAGCGCTGTTGTAAAAGTGCTCACAGATCAGCCCCAGAGGGCCTGCTTGCAGTGAGTCAGGGAAGGACGTTATGAAACTCCTGCCCGGGCCTCCTTATGTGGTCCCAGAGATACGGGCTTTCCTCTGTCATCATTCACCCTTGGCATCTAAAAGGCATAGCTGCTTTAGTCTAAGAGATGTTGCCTCAGCTACTGAGCCTAATCACTCATTCCATTTTTACTTGGATAATTATTTCCAAATGATAGCTAAAGGCCCCCTTTTATTTGCTGGCCGACTGTCTTATTCATGGGCCTCAATTTCAGTCGGGACAATGGATGACAGATCTCGGCTCAGACAGATGGACTCTCCATGAGGACCCCTCGCCTGTGTCTTGCCTCCTGAAGGGTTTTTCCATGATGGCTGGCTCACACAAGATGGGCTCAGCTGTCCCAGTGGGCACCCAGGAAGCAAAAAGTTGTCCTGAAGTGTGAACAGAAAAGCTCGACGGGCTTCAACGATGCAAGAAACGCTCTGGCGCGAGGAGGAACTAGGCATGTGCTAGGCAGCGCTGGGGGCAGCCCCCTGCAGCCCAGAGAAGCTGCAAAGGAAAGGTTAGCGGGACATAAGGTTTCTCAAGAGCCAGAGAGCTTTTCTTCTGGAAGCCTTGCTCAGTGGTGACAGCTGTGTTTGCACTGGATCTACGTGGGATGCTTCCTGTTGGCTGCGCTTGTCCAGGGACAGGGTTGGCGTGGGTGTTGAGAACAAAACTGCTCCCCCAGCACTGAAGGAGAGGAGCTGGAAAGCCCAGAGAAAACCAGCCCGTGTCCTGCTGGAGGAAACACCTCTTTTTACAGTCAAGCCAGAAAATAAAAGAGCAGGGAGAAATGGGGTTTGCAACCTGCTGGGTTCGTCTGCGGCCCCCCACCTTGAAGGTGAGGCAGTGGTGGATGGATGGGGCCTGGACTTGGAATCCAGAGGCTCCCTTTTGCCTCTACCTACTAGCTGTGTGAGGCTGGGTTTCTGTCCCGTCACACTGAACTGGGGACAAGACTACTAACCTTGTAGGGTGGTTGTGAGGTTAAATGGAAGGACCCATGTAAAAGATACGGTACCTAATGGTACCCCCAAAATGATTACTGCCTGTTCTCACTAACTGCCTTCCTTTGTCTCCGAAGCTTTACCAACTGTGGGTAATTTCATACTAAAATCCAATCTCCCTGTCTCCCTAAGAGAACCCTGGTTTTGTTCAAGGGCAGCCATGAGCCTAAGAGAAGGACTGAATCTAGTAGCCTGCCCTGTAGGTAGAGGTGGCCAATGGCACATAGTTACTGAGAAGGGCTTCAGAGAAGGCCCCCTTTGACCCCCACCCAACCTGTTCTTCCATCCGGGAACCATGGCCTGAGCTCAGGCAGAGCTGGGACAAGCCTGGTGCCCAAGAGAGGTTTTTTTTGACTGAACAACAAGGAAAAAAAAAAAAAAAAAAAAAGCAGAGACAGCTAACATTTACGAGTGCTTGCACCATGTCAGTCAATGTGCTAAGCCCTTTTCTTGTTTCATTCAATTTAACCTTCAAAAAGACCCTATGAAATATTTTTCTACTGTTAACTTCTATTTACAAATTAGGAACCTAAAGTATAGGAATACATGAGTATATGTAAGCGCAACTGAATGAATGAATGAATGAGTGAGTGAACATACATACAAATGACAGCATCTTTTGGAATTCAGGAAGGAGAATTAGAGGTGGAGGGTAGGTGGAGGTTCCTATCACTGTGGTAATTTCCTGAATTACCACAAATTTGGTAGCTTGAAACAACACAAATTTATCATCTTACGGTCCTATAGATTTAGAAGTCTGACACAGGTCTCTCTGGGCTAAAGTCAATATGTTGGCAGGGCTGTGCTCCTTTCTGGAGGCTCTAGGGCAGAGACTGTTTCCCTGCCTCCTCCAGCTTCTAGAGGCTTCCCACATTCCTTGGTCCAAGGCCCCCTTCCTCCATCTCCGAAGCCAGCGGTGTTGGGCTAATTTCTTCTCGTGCTGCTACACTGCCATCTCTGTTCTGCCTTCCACTTTTAAGAACCCTTATGATTAAGTTGGGTCCACCTAGATAATCCAAGGTGATCTCCCTATTTTAAGGGCGGCTCTCAAGCAACACTAATCCCATGTGCAACTTGAATTCCCCTCGCCATGGGAGGTAACAGACTCACAGTTTCCAAGGATTAGGACCTCTCTGGGGACCAAGACTCTGCCAAGCACAGTAGGTTGTACGGAAGTTTTCCTCATTGTTTACGGGAATATCTTTGTCATAGGAGCAGCTGCAGCATGTGCCTAACTCTGTGGCGGGATGGCGTATCTCAGTTTAAGGATGACAGGAAGATGAGACCTACTTGGTTCATTTTCCTGGCATGGTCAGGGGGTGCGGTTGTGGTCACAGCGTCTCACACTGTTCCCTGCAGATGCAGACTCCAATCAGTTCTCTGGGGGACAGATGAGGGTAACACTGGCCAGTCACACCCAGTGACCATCTGTGGATCGTGGGGCTTTCCTCGTCTTATAGCCAGTGGCCACTGGGCATGTGGAACTGATTTTCAGGAAATTAAGGAGAAGAAAGGGAGGGGAGTCGCACAATCTCTTCACATTTATTTTCATACTCCTGTCTTTAATCAGCCACGAGATTCACTAGGACAGTGATGCCCTGAGAGGGAGGTCGCCTAGCCCAGGTGACCCAGCTACTAGCTGACAAAGTAGAAACTGGGATCTGAGGTCTTCTACCCAGCCTATCCCTGAGCAAGTCTGACTGCTCCCCCACCAGTCCCAGGACCAGACCATTCTCAGGGCCTTCGATCCAATGCCTTTGATGCCCAAACGACCTCTTCTTGCCCTAATGCGCTTATATCTTTCCCTCTATCAAGACTATGCAGCCACCAGGAAGCAGCCTCCCACCATATCACCCAAGCAGCCCATTTTGGCTTCTTGTCCTTACTTTGTGCAGGTCAGCCATTCCATGGCAACTGGTATCTCTGGTATGTCCATGGTGGGTCTCTCTCACTAGACCTTGGACCCCTGAAAGACAGTTACATTCTAATTGTTTTTAGCTCACCATCAGTCCCACCCACCATGATATCTTTCCCACCACTGACTGTCTCTAAATGTTTGTTGCTTAAAAGACAATTGGACTTCCCCGCTGGTGTAGTGGTTAAGAATCTGCCTGCCGATGCAGGGGACACAGGTTCGATCTCTGGTCCGGGAAGATCCCACATGCCGCGGAGCAAGGAGCCCGTGCGCCACAACTACTGAGCCTGCGCTCTAGAGCCCGCGTGCCACAACTACTGAGCCCATTCACCTAGAGCCCATGCTCCACAACAAGAGAAGCCACCTCAATGAGAAGCCCGCGCACCGCAACGAAGAGTAGCCCCTGCTCGCCGCAGCTAGAGAAAGCCCGCGCACAGCAACAATGACCCAACGCAGCCAAAAATAAATAAATAAATTTATTTTTTAAAAAAAGACAACTGGATGCTTTGAGTTGACCCAAGTCAACGGATAAATTTTTCTTTTAATATTTCACCTCAGCATAGCAGCCTCAGAGCAAATCAGTTACCTTTTCTCCAATACTTCAATGAGTTTTTAAACAATCCTCCACACTGTCTTGGAAACTACTGCGTCCCGTCTCAAGTCCCTGTCAGGAATGCTTTGCAAGAAATGCCTCTCTACTCCTCAATCAAAAAGCAAAAGCCATATGAGTTGGTCCTTGAGCCATCACTGACTGGTGTTTCTGCAAAGTGATCTACTCACGGTGGCAACAAAGCAAAGCTCGTTGGTGAGGCTGAGAGGGGGATGCCCCCGCCCACCCCCAGGCTCTGTCCACCCGAAACTAAGGAGAGATAGAGGTTGTATGCCTAGCTGAGCACCGCTAAACACTGTTGTTTGAACAGAAACACTCCTAGGTCAAATCTCAGAGATAAATAGGTAATTACAATTAATCCTTCCTAATTACCAGCCTTCTGCCCAGCGCATGGAAACAACACCTCACTCATTCTTTCAGGGTGCTGAGAGGTGGGCAAGGCCTTCCATGCCGCCTGTGGAGCTCTGTGAATGAAAGGCCTGTGTCCCTATCCTGTGGATGAGGAGACTTAGAATAAACAAGGCACATGTTTCCAGAGTCACTGGGGGTGGTGGGAACATCTGTGTGCAGCTGCATTTCTCCATTTCCGGGAGAATTAGAGAAAGAGGAAAAGATGGACTGGTGAGCACAAAACGAATCTGAAAGACGTTGTCCATCCCTGCCTGAACCTGAATTGGGGAGGCTGCACTTAGCACCTACTGTATACCAGGAACTGAGCTGGACATTTCCACATTATTTCATTTAATCTCCACAACAACCCTCTATATTATAAATTCCATTTTACAGCTGATAAATCTCAGACTCGGGGAAATGAGTCCACCTGCCCAAAGTCCCCCAGGGAGCGGGAGACAAGACCAAAATTTGAATAGTTTCTTCATTCATTTTGATTCACTCTTCAACAGGTATTTATTGTAGAGCTACAAGTATTTAACATAGAGTAATGGGCACTGTGTCCATAGATAAACCAGGCCATTGGGAGAGGCCAAAGTCCCTGTAGGGCTGAGCTTTAATCTGAGACTGGCCTGTATGTCCTAACCAGACGGCACATGCTGAGTAGCCAGGGCAGGGTCCAAGGAGGAACCCAACCCTGGAAAAATCTGTCTCTTCTGCCATTTTCCTCCTTCCCAAGGCAAAGGATCACGAAATACAATTTCACAACGAGAGCTTCCATTTCTCCCAAGCCTGGGAGAAATGTCCCAGCACAGCACACTAGTTCACGGCCATTTCAAAAGCAGCAGAACAGAACAGAGGAGGGATGGCTGGAGCTCAGCCAGCCAAGTTGAATAGACTGTGCTCTGGACTTCCAAGTGCAATTCCCAGGTTCAAGTGCTAACTCTGATACCTCCTGGCTTGGCACAGGTCATGTCATCTCCTGAAGCCTTCGTCCCCCATCAAGTTAAATACTCCTTCTCGCAGTATTTGTAAGAGTACTTCTTGCAGTACTCTTTCCACTTATGGTGGAAATCAAAGGAGATAACATCCAGCACATAGGAAGTACTTTCAACAAACATGAGAGAAAAGATGCACCAAGGCTGGCAGGCAATGCAGGAAGGTTGTAGAGGGAGCCAAAACAAAGCCATGTTCCCTGGATGGAAGAGAGGAAGCCCGTGAAGGCAGGGGCCATATCTGTGTCCCAGTGCCTAGGACAGAGTCTGGCATATAATAGGCCTTTTAATAAACACTTATGAATTTAGCAATGAATGAAAATCGGGCAGTGTCATGGGGGTACAAGAAGGGGTCAATGGCAGACAATGTGCCGGGCAAAACCTGAATCCTGGGGACCAGGGTCTCGTGTCAACACACGACTGGAGGACGAGAGAAAGGCCATCATCCTTCCAGACCCAGTTCCTGGAGGGGGGCAAAGCCTTGATCTCAAACAGGAAGAAAGTGCCTGATTTCTAGCCATGGGGCACTTGTTTTGCCAAGACTGGCTTCTGGGATGAGTCTAGGGGGCCCCTTGGAGTTCACAGCTGTCCCAGCCAAGCCCGTTAGAACTAGGGCCATTTCAGACATGCCCCATGTTTGGAACCCTTTCTCTGGAACTTCTGGATCAATTTGGCAGAAAGACAATGTCACCAAAGCCAATCCTGGGTCCAAAAATACAACCAAAATTGTTACACAAAGAAACATGGTGGACCTGGATTCCCGATGGCTGGGACTGTGGCCACGGGCCTGCTTCTTGCCTTGACCAGGCCTGTGTGGCCTCAGAACTCGGCAGGCAGGGCCGCTGGAGGCCAGCCTGTCCCCTCCCCGCCTTGCACTCAGGCCAGGGCTCCGTGACCCATCTCCATCACCGCCCACCTCTGCCTGAGCTCCCATCAGCTTCTGAAATATTGTCACGATCCGGCGTGAGATGTGGCAGGCTACAATTAATTAACTAATCAGTTTTACTCTATCAGCAAGTACAGACCAGGAATGTTAAATAAACAAATTAAAGGCTGTGGTTCACTAAAGCTCAGCCCAATGAAATAATAATGAGGCAAAGTTAACTGCTCTGAACAGAAGGAGGAAGGATGTTATAACGGAAGACACCAGGGCAGGCATATCCTACAAAAAGGCAGAGAAGATTCTGCCAGGGGGACCCTCTCACCCTACGCTCCACTCGGGGAAAGTGGTGAGGACACACAAGGACAGCAGAGAGAGCAGAGCTCCACAGCCAGACAGAATTGGACTTGAAGCCCAGCTTGACTGCTTAGCAGCAAAAATCCAGCCCAGCTTGACTGCTTATCAGGAGGTCCCTTAACTGCTTTGAGCCTCAGTTTCCTAACTTATCAAAAGGAGGAGGAGGGAGCAGCAGTTATCTCCCGAGGGCCCACCAGCATCAGCACTCACGTGCGTGAGCCTGGCTGCTGCAGACTGGGGCACGGAGGGGCTGACACCCTGCGAGCAGCTCTCCACCCCTGGTTAGTGCGAGCTGGTGGGTCCCCACTCTAGCTTCTCACCTTTAGGTGGAACGACCCCCAGAGGCCCCCCCCGGGGCTGTGCCCCAACACCCAGAGCCTGCTGGTTCACGCACACTGTACCGTCTTCCTTCCTGCCCTCTCTCCCCTCCCCAGACCCCTGAGCAGCTGCCTGAGCTTCCCTGAGCAGCTGCCATACCAACCACTTGCAATCAAAATCTGCTTCTGGGAGAATCCAGCTTGAGACACATTCCTTAGACATATCCTCTCTCTCTCTCAGTTACTCTGTAATTCCAATTCACAGTGGCCACAGGGGGTTAAACTTCTCTGAGGATAATGGGCCCATTTGTCCCACCGGTAGCACAGCTTAGGGGGACTTGCCTTTATGGCCATTCATTTGTTCAGCAAACATAAACTTAGAGCCGCCATGGGCCAAGGCCTGGTCTAGGGGCTGGGGGTCCAGCTGTGACCAGCGCCGACAGACATCACTTGCATGGATAAGAGGCACAAACATCCAACCAGCTGTGACTCCGATGCAGGGAGAAGGCATTATCACAGCACAGGACGAGATGGAGGCCTTTCGTTTCTGTTCTGGGCCCGGCATGTTCATTGCCTGCCTGTGGGACGGGAAGCCAGGCACACGCGCCGTGACCTTCAGCCTCCTCGGCTGCAAAGTGAAGACGTTGAGACCCTGGTTGAAAATGAGCCAAGAGCTCTGGAATCTTTCAGAAACTGTCTCGACCATTCTCTCAGAGACAGAAACTGTCTCTCTGTGGTTACACATCCAGGAATTGACATCTGGGCAATTTTCCAGCATCTCTGTTGGATGATAATGTTCTTTCCCAAGTTTCTATCTAGACAGACCAGCATGTGGGGCTGTCAACAAAGGTCTGTATTTTTCCTCTGCCAGGGTCTTCTCTTTAGAAGCTGAGTGTGGCCCTCAGAGAAGGCCCCCTCACTCATACCTGGGGCAGCAGCAGCTCAATTCTCCCCGAATGAAATCATCACGAAGGCAACTTGTTGGGATTTTCTGAGCTCCCATGCATGGAAGCCTCCAGCCCTGGGTTCTAGCACGAACCTCAGACAGTGTATCTGAAAAGCCAGTAAGAAAAGGCCCCAGAGAATGTTCTAGAACTTAGAGAAGAGAGATCCAGAGGGAGAGAGCCACACCATGGGACAGTCACAGAGGTGGTCCCACATCCTCCCCGGCCCTGGGTGTCTTCGAGAGGTGGCAGGGAGGGTCCCAGCCATGCTCACACCAAAGAAACGGTAATCATCTTAGGGCAGTGCTTCCAGTTAGGGCCCTTCTAATGGTGATGGGCTTTCCCTGCCAGTTACAGGTAAGAATCTAAGTGACAAATGGTGATGGGGAGCTCTGTTATAACTGCACACGGATCCCTCTGGCAAAGAATATTAATATGTTCCTCTCCTGCCCTCCCAACCACACACACACACACACACACACACGTTTACCCTGTTTTGCACTGTGCTAACACCCCTTGTACCATTCCAGCTATTTCAGAACATCAGAGCACTCTGTAGCGTCACATGATGCTTGTGGGATGGTCTTCATAACATCCACCAGGATCTCCTGGATTCCTCCTCCCCTCATGCACACCTTTCCAGCTGGAACCGGGAGACTGCTCAGCTCTCCCCGTATATGACTAGTAATAATAATAACAACCATCACTATTTATTCATTGATTACCTTGCGTCAGGCCCCGTGCTAAGCGTTTTATGTGCATTAATTCAGGGGTTACCTGAATCTACACACACACACACACCTCCACTGCCTGTCTATGTAAATAATGTTTTATTGGAACAGCCACACCAGTTTGTTTATGTATCATCTATGGCTGCTTTAGTGCTACAATGGCAGAGTAACTGAGACTGAAACCTTATGGCCCATGAAGCCTAAAATATGTCCTATCTAGCCCTTTATGGAAACATTTTGCTGACCCATGCATTAACTCATCTTACCCTTTTCCAAGCCCTGGGGATCATCATTGTAAAAGTCCTTTATGTGAAAAGAAACAGGGATTCAGAGAGGTTAAGTACTTTGCCCAAGGACACACAGCTTATAAGTGACAGAAGTAGGGTTTGAAACCCAGGAGTTCAGGGTGCAAGTCCTGGCCGCCAATGATCCACCCACAACTTCTTGTGAAAGTGAATCAGAAATGACCAATGAACCCCTGGCCAACAGGAGGGCTGAGAAGGTGGGAGCAGGTTAGGGGCCACTGATTAATGAGATAACCGGCAGCTCCAGGGCAGTATGAGGGACCAGGACCTCACAGGTGTTGAGTCTGGAAGGGATTTTTTGCTCCTTCCTTTCTCCATCTCTGTGAATGCTGAGTGGCTCGTGTCTGCGGGACTTTTAACAAGATTCAGCAACCCACAGAGCAACTTGCTACCTACTGTTATGGATGCCACAGGCCTTGTGCCAGGGCCTGGTGAACAGCAGATGCTTAAACTTATTTACAAAGGTCGCCTTCACTCTTCTTAAGTCTCTTTTCCACGTTGGATGGAGAATGGGGCAATGCTGTAACGGTCCTAGAATTTCAGAATTTCAAAAGTGTCTTCGGAGCTAAGAAGTCACCCTCCCTCTGGGAGCCCAGTCCTCCCCAGAACATCCCCTAACTTAGTTTGTCCTGGCGCTTCTGGGCCCATCCCTGCACCCCAGGCTGAGCATCCCTGTGTGTTTCCACTGCCCCTCCTAGGACCTGGGTCCTCCCCATTGGGGTCCAGTGATACCCACCTTCAGTTGCCTTCAAGCTACAGAGTTCTGTGCAAACACAGAGATGCCCCATCTCCCTCCAGAGAGTCTGCTTCACCAGGGGCAACTTGGGGTTTGGGTCTGTTAAAGCCCCACCAGGGAGCTTCCCTGGTGACACAGTGGTTGAGAGTCCACCTGCTGATGCAGGAGACGCGGGTTCGTGCCCCGGTCCGGGAGGATCCCACGTGCCGCAGAGCGGCTGGGCCCGTGAGCCATGGCCGCTGAGCCTGCGCGTCCGGAGCCTGTGCTCCGCAACGGGAGAGGCCACAACAGTGAGAGGCCCGCGTACCGCAAAAAAAAAAAAGCCCCACCAGGGCAGTTTGGCCTGAGGATGAGCGCTCTGGTCCACTATGCCTCAGCACATCCCTGTTTGCCGAGGGCGGCTTTGCAAACCCTGGTGGACCTGGAGGGTCCCCTGAGAGTGGCTGGTATTCTCCTTCCAACAGTCAAAGACGTGTCACAAAGGGCCACGAAGGCTTCTGACTGGAAATTTCCTCTGGTCGAGAAAATCACAGCTGAGCAGGTTGGTTGCATTGGTACCAATTAGTACAACAAAAACCCAACATGAAAAGGATAACCTTACAGTCTAGGAAGTTTGCCAGAATCTCAGTCCACTCAGGTCATTATCTAACTCCTGCCTCTACAACTTCAATAAAACTGATAACGACATTTAAATAGGCGATGAAGTTGCATTTACCTTACTGCAGAGGAACAGAATTTGGAAACCTGGTGATGGAATTTTTGTCAAAGTCTCATTTAAAAAAAAAAAAAAAAAAAAGAGGAACTGATGATATGAAGCTTCAAGTGATGTTATGAAGCTTGCAGTGAGATCAAGGTTCAAACTCAGGCCCTGGCGCCTCTGAAATATCAGTAGCTTGGGCAAGTCTCTTCGTGTCCCCAACCCTAATGTTTTCATTAATAAAATGCAGATAAAGATGCTCCCTCCCCAGAGTGGTTAGAGGGCGAAATACTTAAGTGAGGGGCCTGGGACATGGTTGGTCCTCAATAAACACTTACTTAGAATAAGACTGGTTGTCAATGAGAAGTTTGCCTCCTGACAGGAGGGGAAAAGTCACGCACAGAGATTATGACCAAAGCCAGTAAATCATGAGGATAGCCCAGAGGGTCAGCAGAAGAGAAAACGGAAGAGAGAAGGCTTTAAGGAAGAAGGAAGTGTTTGATCTTGGTCTGGGTGATATGGTGGGATTGCAACATTTAAGGATGGGGGGGGAAGAGGCAAGCCTGGTAGAGGGACGGCAGAGGCGCACGGGCGGCAGCTGACCCAGACCGACCAACAGCAGCACCCCGTGCCAGCGAGGTTTCAACAGTAGATGGATCAAGCAACCCAGGGTGCATTCATTTCCACACAAGGCCGAACAGCAGCCTCCTGGGGGCTGGGCGGAAGGGCTGAAGGAGGTTTTATCTCCAAGGTCAGTTTGGGATCGAGGAGCTCTGACATTTTTGCCCTCTCTGCCACCAGCCAGGGGGCAGGGGCAACCCAAAGCCCAGAGGCAGAAGGGGCCAGGACAACAAGGCTCGGAGAGCCAGGGAGCTGCCCGAGGCAATGAGCACAGCCCTGGAAAAGGGGCGCTTTACCCGCACCTGGCCCACAAACACCTCGCAGAGAGCCAGCCAACTGGGCTGACGTAGAAGGCATTTTATTTTCCTGCAACATATGCTATATTCATCTACTTATGGAAAGGGAAACTCTAGGGGTTTGGGGAATGGGTTTTTATATAGATTGGGGTTTCCCAATATTTTCTAAGATGAGCTGCTTCAGCCTTCGCGTGACAAGGCACCCGTGGCCAGAGAGGAGGCTGTGACCAGAGGCACATTTGACCCAGTGTCCCCAAACTGTGCCAGGAGGTCCTCAGGACACCAGCATCCTGCCAGATGGTCCGGTTCAAAATCTCTGAGATCAAGTCTTTGGAAAAGGTTCAGCCGCACTTTCTTTGTAGTGGTTGGACTTCGGAGTGGCTCAGATGCTGACACACATGAGGAATCTGCAGAGGAGAAGGGTAGGCAGTGCTACCCAAGTTCATAGCACCATATGCCGCCACCCTGCCTTCTTCCCTAAAAGGCCCTCTGAACCGCTCTGCTGCCCTGGGATCCAGGGAGTGGTTTAGGATGGATGGAGGTGCCAACATAAAGGAACGTAGCTTCCCTGCGCACAGAGGCCCACCGGGGCAGGTGCGTGCACCTGTGCTCAGGTAGCAGAATGAGCCTGGGCCTCCACCAGCCTGTCTCCCCACCAGTCTATTCCCAGTTGCCTTCTGGAGAACAGGTATTCCCAACAGCCTCCCACGTGCCTAGCCCTGTGCTTCCTTACTTAATTGCATTCTCACCGTATTCATTCCCAGGTCAGCCACGTGCAACAGTTACCATCGATGTCACGTTATAACACCGGAAACCGAGGCAGCTCAGGGAGGGTAGGAATACTGCCCAAGACCCCATGGTTGTAAAAGGAAGAGCTGGGATTTGAACCACACCTGCCACATTCTGGTGGGCATTTCAGCCCCGTGCCAGGGAGAGACCCAGGGATAAATGCTCAGTTTCTCTGCAGAACGGCAGCCGCTGTCTGGCTGCCCACCAGCTGAGTATATATGAGCAGATGTGGCAGGCTCAGGGGGGAAGACTGGAAAGCCGATGGGTTCTGCGTCCCCCCGCTGCTGTATCGCTGGGGTCTAGCATCCCCGCCAGCTCCAGAAGGTTCCTGGCGCTCAGTTTGAGTTACCAGATAATCATGTCCACAGATGTAACACCAAGGAAGCTGAGCTTCCACCCACAACAGAAGCTGGAAGAAATGTGAGTTTACTTTCCCCTGACATCATCATTTGGTCCTCTTCGACTCCTTTCTTTGTCTCTGACTTATGGGCCAAACTCTGGAAGCTTCTAGAAATGAGTGAAGCAGAGGCAGGGGGACAGTATGCTGGACTGTTTGACATTGTTTTTATCTCTGATTCCTTCCTTTCTGCCTCCACCACCTCACACCCCAGATCTGAGCCAATCATTAAGTCCTGACCCTCCCACCAGCTGCTGTGTGGCCTTGGTCAAATCCTTGCCTTCTCTGAACCTGTGTCCTCACTTGTTAATGTAAGCAGAATAATGGTCTCCCAAAGATGTCCACATCCTAACCTTACGCGTATGTCACTTTACACATCAAAAGAGACTTTGCAGATGTGATTAAATTGAGTATCTTGAGATTGGGCGATTATCCTGGATTATCTGGGGGTGGGGGCTCAATGTAATCACGAGAGCATAAAAGAGAACCAGACAGATAGCAGCAGGATGAGTACTTAGCCCAGAGTTGCTGACTTTTAAGATGGAGGAGAGGCCATGTGTGAAGGAATATGGGCAGCCTCTAGAAGCTGGAAAAGGCAAGGGAACAGATTCTTCCCTAGAGCCTCCAGAAAGAACACAGCCCTTGATTTTAGCCCAGTGAGATACATATCTACAGAACTGTAAGATAATAAACTTGTGTTGTTTTAAGCCACTAAGTTTTTGGTAAGTTGTTACAGCAGCAACACAAAACTAACACACGTGGGTGAGGAGGAGGAGGTTCTCTCCAGTTAGAAAAAGTCAAGTGATTTTGTCATTGGTGAAATGATATCGATACAGCAAGAGCTTCCAACAGCAGCTGTGCTTTCAGGGCCCTCTGGCAGTGGTAACATCTTCCATGTGGCTCTGCGACCCTCCAGGATCTCAACAGTCCCTCAGGAGCCACAGCACCTGGAAGTTGGCTCATCTGTTACCCTGGGTCTGGGGTCACAGACCCCAGATGCACATTGACTAAAAACAATATGTTTAAAAACAAATACTTACTGAGTGTCTACCTAGTGCCCAGCACCTTGTTAAGCAATTTCACAAACTGTATTTCATTATTTCACTCATTCCCTAGGGATACCTAATTATTGTTATTCCCATGTTACAGCTGATGAATAAAAAAGACAGCTTAAGCACCTTGACCAAATTTACACAGACAGCAAATGGCACAACTTGAACTTCAGCCAAGTTTCTCCAGCTGCAAATCCCATGGTCTGACACTGGAAGAGGGGACAATATCTAGGTACATCAGCAAGCAAAATAATCAGATAAGGAGACAAGCATAAACCACTTGCAATGCCTTTAAAAGCCACAGGTGAAATAGTAAAGTGCCTGGCATATAGTAGGTGTTCAATAAAAATGAATTGACTTTTTAATAAAAGAGTAAACGCATTTGGAGCAAATAGAACATTCACTTTTTCCCGTTATTCATTTCAAAGATGAGGAAACTTACAGCAAAGAGTCAATGAACTCAAAAATGCAAAACGGTAGTCCAGTCTACAAGAGCACAACTGGTGCAGAGTGAGGGTTAGATTAGCATCATCATAGGTAAGAGGTTAAGGGAGAGGAGGAATGTGATACTGCGTTAGACTCAAGTGAGAAAGACGATGGAAAAGTCAGAGGATTCTAAAGGTTCAATTACAGAGACTGACAAGGCCATGGAAAGAGTGAGAAGGCTGTCCTGACAATTTGCTTTTAGATGTCAGTCACCAGAGCTCCTGCTGTTTCTAGGAAACCAGGGGAGCAGAGACAGAGGCAGCATGCCATCCCCACACCCTTCCTCCAGGCGTGGCTTAAAGAAGCCAGTCTTTTGGGTTGAATTGTGTCCTCCCCCAAAATTCATACGTTGAAGTCCTAACCCCCAGAACTTCAGGATATGAGCTTATCTGGAGATACGGTTTTTACAGAGGTCACCAAGTTAAAGGGAGGTCATGAGGGTGGGTTCTAATCCAATATGACTGGCGCCCTTGTAAGATGGAGAAATTCTGGACACAAACAAGTATAGAGGGAAGATGATGAAGAAACACAGAGAAAAGATGGCCATCTGCAAGCCAAGGAGAGAGGCCTGCAAAAGACCCTTCCCTCCCAGCCCTCCGAAGGAACCAACCCGGCCAACACCTAGATTTGGACTTGCAGCCTCTAGAACTGTGCTACAGTAGATTTCTGCTGTTGAATCCACCCAGCCTGTGGCAGGTCTCGCAAGTTAACATAAGGGCCTAAGTGGAAAGGGACAGCATGGGGAGACTTGGCAGAAGGACGGCAGCCTCAGAAGGAGGGTCTCCTCCAGCGTGGACAGACTGGACACCATCTAAAGGTTCCTCAGAACCAGATGGAGTTTGTTTCCAGCCAGGCAGAGGCAGAGGATGAGCACACAAGATGAGTCCTCAGAGGCCCCTCTTGACCAGACGAAGGAGCCGCTAACCAGTGAGTGGTGGGTTCATGGATGGCCCAGCATGAGCTCAGCCCCCAGGGAGCACACAGGCCACCAGGCCACTTCACTCACCCGTGCACGTGGTCATTCACAAATCCACCCCGCACCTCTGTGACTCCCCACCCGCCTCCCCTCAACCACGCCTCGTTGACACGTGACCAGGGGAGCTGTGGGCTTGTCCCACTCGGGAGAGACTGAGGCCCTCCGGTCTTCTCGTTTACTATGACGTTTTACGGCAAATTTGCCCTGGGCCTTGTCACAGGTAGGCTGGCTGGGAAGCAGAATCTAAGACGGAGGTCAATAAGCAGAGGGCTTATTGGGGAGTCCTCCGGGGCTCAACACCCACAGCAGGGAAGGGAAAGAAGCCGGGCAGGGCACAGGGAGCTGTTAGGTGCAGCGGGGTCTCCATGCAAAGCTCAGCCAACCGCACAGGGAATTGTGAGGGTCGGGGGACCCTGCACAACTGTCCCTAGTTGGGGTGAGAGAGTCAGGCCTTTAGACACCCACAGGAGTTAGGCCACCTCCAAAGAGGGGAAGATTTGGGGCTGGGAGCTCTCTCCAGCTGAGGAAATCCTGCAGCAGGGGGCTCTATAGACATGCAAAGTTTAGGCTGTATAAGGTTTTTCAAGACCCCATCCCTGGATTCCGTCAAGGACTGCCTGGGCTCACTAGGAGGCTGCAAAGCCCAATCTGCTGGTGCCGTCCAGGTGCCTCCTCAGCCATCCATTTTCTCTTGACCCTGTGCCCAGAGCAAAAGCCTAATGAGCTTAACTAAAGGAGCTAAATTTCAACTCTACCAGCAGATGCATGTGTGCCCTCAGAAGCTCTACTCTGCTATTTAATTTCCCACAGTTTTAGGGTCCCAGGAGTTGGAGACAGAAGCAGTAATCTGGATCTTTCCCCGGAGTCAAGTTTCCAAGGTGAGAGCATCTTTAACCATCCTTCTGTGCTGAATCCACTTCACAGATGAATGCCAGTGTGCAGAACAAAGTTATACGTGAAGGTGGCAGCTGCCGACACTGCTGTGGCTCCGTCACATGGCTCTCGGTAACTGGGCACAGCTGAGCACAGAGGTCCTCACCTTGGCATCTCCGCACGAGCCCAGAAGAGGGGTCATCTGATTGCACTGAGTGTTCAGAAAAATCACCCAGGGAGGAGACGCTGCAGCTGCATCTTGAAGACTGAGGAACAGTAAATAAGAAGAAAGGAGAAGGCATTCCAGGCAGAGGAAAGCATGTGCAAAAGTATGGAGGCAAGGAAAACACATTTTAACATGAGAATCCATGCCCAGAGATGTATAGCAATTTATTTCTCACATGAGTGAATGTCAATGTTTGGCCTTGAACTCAGGATTCCTGAGCCTTGGATCTAAACTGCAATAAACACAGTGTTGATTTCTACGTCAATAGATACTGATTAAGAGAATTATGTCACATGCTCCGTTGTGCAGAACGAGGAAGAAAACCCAGTCTCCCAGCCTCCAAAAGCCCGCTCTTATCATGGTGGCTGGACTTAAACTCTGACCCATCAGATCCAGAGTTGAATACCAGCTCCAGCATTTACTAACCATGAGATGTGGGGAAAGTTACTGAACTCTCCATTCCTTTTGCTCTGTAAATGGGCATAGCGGCCCCTTCAGAGTGGTCATGAGGAAGCAAGGTGGTGGGGGCATTGGGTGAAGAAGGAGCTATTGTATGTAAAGGATCCAGACCAGGGTCTGGCCTGGCCACAGTAAGGATCTTGTAGAAAGAGCTCAATCGTCATAGATGTAGTGGGCACTTGACTCTTAATTCTTGCTGGTCTGCTATCTGAAGCTCCACCCCCTTCCCAGGCATCCACAGCACTCAGTGGACATCATTCCTTTTCTCTATGGGGTGGAGATATAGTCAGATGTCAAGTCCTCAGGTGGGACCTTGTATCCAGTGTAGACTAAGGACTCACTGGTGCATGGTGTGGATGCAAGGAGGTGACCAATGTACAGCATCTGGCAATGAGCAGGCGTGTGATACAAATGGTACAAAAATGACAATACACTGAGGATCGGCCTGAGGCTGTGTTTTTTTAAAAGTAAATTTATTTATTTTTTGGCTGCGTTGGGTCTTCATTGCTGCGCGCGGGCTTTCTCTAGTTGTGGCGAGCGGGGGCTACTCTTTGTTGCGGTGCGCGGGCTTCTCATTGCAGTGGCTTCTCTTGTTGCGGAGCACGGGCTCTAGGCTCACGGGCTCTAGAGCGCAGGCTCAGTAGTTGTGGTGCACGGGCTTAGCTGCTCCACGGCATGTGGGATCTTCCCGGACCAGGGCTCAAACCCGTGTCCCCTGCAGTGGCAGGCGGATTCTTAACCACTGCGCCACCAGGGAAGTCTGAGGCTGTGTTTTTGAGGAAACACAGCTCTGAGCAGCTCTGTCTCCATTTACCAAGACTTTATAGTGGAGAATCTGGAACTGAGGTTGGAGCCTGACATGTAGTCCATTAGAGGCACTCACCTCCCTTGGCCAGCTTCCTCTACCTACACAGTCATGGGAGCCAAGGACCCAGATCCTTTAAGCTTGGAAAATCCCTCCCCTGGACGACCTGAGAAAAAGAGGCCAACAGGTACCTTCTCGACTAGAACTGGCCGAGAATTGTCTGTTGTCTCAATCCTTTAAAGTAAGTTTCCTTTAGACTCCTTGCTCCTAGAGCCTCCACTGGAAAGCCCCAGCAGCCAGCCTCCCTGGTTGAACAGGGGTCCCGAGAGAAGCCAGAGGTCTGAGATACTCTTTTGATGGCCTGGAGGAAGGTGTGACTCCTGTGTAAACCCCTGCTGAGAAGCCAGCACTGCTGGGGCCGGATGGGAGGATAGCATCTGCTCACAGGGTCATTGTGTTGATCGCTGGTGGTCCACGGATGAGAGACAAGCCTCCTGACTCTAGGAGCTGTGGAGGCCCCCGGACAAATACCGTACAGAGCCAGCCCCTCAGAAGGATGAGGGAGCGCCGAGTGGATGCAGAGAAATGGGAGCAAAAAGGCTTTGGTAGAATAAGTGGAGATGACACAACAGCCATGGTGGTTTTGGGGGAGCCCTGAGTTGGGGGAAGTGAGGCCAGATGGGTAAAGACCCGAAATTCCACACCAAGCTTGGCTCACACTCAGAAGACAAAGAAGAGCCACTGAAGGATATTAGACCCAAAGATGACCATGATTGGATTCTCTCGACAATCTGATGAGTTATTTGTTTTGGAGACAAGGCAACGATCCCAGAGAAGGTGTTGGAGGGACCAGTGATTTTACTAAGTTCAAATCCCTGATTTTTTTAAACATGTTTGTACGCACCCATGTGCTTCTGATACCCTGGCACCCTTACGTGTGAACAAATGTTCCCGGGGCTGGATGGTAGCCTCAAATGCCATGCCCCCCTGCCAAAGTTCACGGCGCACGCAATTGTCAGCCTAAGCTCCCTGAAGTGTATCCCTGACCACATCAGGTCTCTTTCTGCTCAAGGAACCTCTGTACTTTTCCATCCCCCAAAGAATAAGTCCCAGCCTCCACCACTGCCAAACACCCACAGCCCCTCTGACTTTTTTTTCCATACTTCCGTTTCAGTCTTGGTGATCACGAACCCTGTTCAAGAACTTCTGTCCTGTGTGGTCAAAGTGCTTGTCACCCTTCCCATGACTTAATCCTGGGTCCTCAACTCCAAGCCTTTTGAATTGCTGTTCTCTCTGCCAGTGAGGCTCTCCCTCCCCACCCATCTTCTCATCCAAATTCCAGCACCGGAGGCCCAGCTCTAATGATACCCCTCCCAGGAAGTCCGCCCCAATTCCCCCAGTCCTTGGTGGGATCTCCAACTCTCACCCCCATCTCACTCTGCCCCTAAAATTACTGTGTTGTTTTAAAATCACTGGTGAACAGGTTATCAGTTCCCTATTAAGCCTGTGAATAGCTAGAGGACAGTTAGCCAAACTTACCATTCCTGCTTTGTTAATAGAGCCTTTTGCATAAAAGATTTTTCATAAATGGGTCTTCTTTGAGCGCTGTATGCTCAGGCTTTGACTTCACTCTAACTCCTAATTCGATTCTCCTACTACGTCTCAGAGATGGACATCCTGCCTCTGCCCTAAGAGTAAGTCCCTCTCGAGCCACGCCATACATCCATGGTAACCAGAAACCACCGACAGGACTAAAATCCACGTTTACCGCCAGACTGACAGGCTCACGATGCAATCGGTTTCCTTAAAGGTGGTTAACTTAATGTCTAGGTACAAGTGGTTTAACGTAGCCCTCTTTGATGGTCATGTAATTAAATTCCACCCCCAAAAGATTCTTGGACAGATCCTGTATCATGATCTTCATTTTCAGGGAGTAACATATACTCCCCTGTTTGTCTCCATCAGGTTCGACACACATACATTATTTTTTTTTTTCTAACATCTTTTTTGGAGTGTGATTGCTTTACAATGGTGTGTTAGTTTCTGCTTTATAACAAAGTGAATCGGCTGTACCTATACATATATCCCCATATCCCCTCCCTCTTGCGTCTCCCTCTCACCCTCCCTATCCCACCCCTCTAGGGGGTCACAAAGCACCGAGCTGATCTATCTGTGCTACGCGGCTGCTTCCCACTAGCTAGCTATTTTACATTTGGTAGTGGATATATAAGTTCATGGACATATAGACACATACATTTTTAATAAGTTTGTTCTGAATTTAGCTGGTCTGGACAGAAGTCAAAGGGAAGGAGATTAAACAGTGTTCTGGACACCGAATTTCAGAGTCCTAGTCTGTGGAATTTAGAGCAAGAATGTCGTGAGAGCCCCGAGAAGAATCGGAGCGCTCTGGCTGATGGCTGAGACGGGATGGTGATTCTTAACAATAATTCTGAGTTAAGGCAAGGATGTGAGACCTTCTCTCATGGGGGAGTTCCCACTTCCAAATCTTCCCTTGTGTTTACGTGGGAACAAAATGAGGCAAAGAACTGTACATGTTGCTTTGATAAATTTAGCCTCTTCCTCAATTACAAAATCTCTAGTTATTTCTCAGACTAAAGGCCCCAGCGTGGGTGACCGACTCCGAATGCCACCCCCTCTCCCCCCACTCCCGGTTCAGCAGTAGGGTATAAGGGACAGAGGGGGAAGCAGGGCTTTTCAGTCACAAAGGCCAGAGAGGGGTGGGGCTGGGCGTGAGACTCTTGGCTCTGGCACTTGCCAGCCGGCCGGCATTGAGCGAGCTACTTAGGTACACCGATTCCAAGGCCAGACCAAATGTTCCTCTCTCTCTTTTTCTCTGAACCCTTAAAGTCATCAACCCTGTAACCGACATTTCCACGGGGCCTTTAAGCAGGCCTCTCAGATTAAGTGACTCCTAAATCAGCCCTTTGATCTTCACCCCTCAATAAACTCCCCTGTCCCTCAGCCTTCCAGCTTTAAAGGGCAACACCACCTACCATGCACTCAGGCCAAATTCCAGGGTCTAATGCTTATCCTTCTCTTTCTCTTACCCTTGCAATCAGTCCACCATCCTCTTTAAGATCTTGTTTCCTTAAGTAGGGATAATATCTCCCTTCCTCAGATGACGTGAGGATTAGACATAACGTACATAGAGTGCCAAGCACATAGGAGGTACTCAAATGATACCCATTTTCAATACTGTGCCCCTAGTCGCTGAACAAAAGCCCCCATTCTCCTGAATAGACACATAGGCTCTGAATCTGTGCGTTAAAAAAAAAAAAAAAAAAAAGAAGAAGAATTGGAAAAAGATATGTCCTAGCGTCTAGGTTTGGAGGAGATAAATGCTAAAAGCTTTGGGGTGAGTGTCTAAGAGCCTGTGGGTGAGGTAACGATGCATTAAATGAGGGTGCTGTCATTTTGGTGTGCTCCAAAGCAGCCCACTAATAAGCTAAAGTCATCACAGATAAATGGAGACTTCACAAAAAGAAGAAGAAGAAGAAAAGACAAGGAAAAGAAATGTGCAATTCAGTCAAAAGGCATTTGGCTGCAGTTATGCAATTTCAAGTTCAGGATCAGGCATTATGCTTATTTTCATGTCGGACAACTAACACATTCGTTTGCTGCTGGATGCAACTATTATGGGAAAAAAAAAAACCCCAAAATTCAATTCATCCGCATTTGTCACTAGAGTATTGTGTCTGCTACATAAAGGCAGAAGATTGAAATGAAAGATGCCTCTTAACTGAATTTTAATTTTGAGAAAATGTGACCCCTCTCTGAGCCTTGAGCACACAATCAGCTGGGTGGTTTGAAGAAGGCTCAGTGTTCCACACACAATCCGGGTCTTTGGCACGAAGATACGTGCTGTTTAGGCACATCCGTACCCTCGCCACACCTTTTTTCCTATTTACAATCAAGATCTTTAGTCTTTATTATTGGTGGACTACTGATACACATGTTTACCCAGAATAATTTGAAGAGCCCCCAAAGTCTCAAATCAGACATTTCCTCTCACTGTCGCAGCTCCTGAAACCACCGCCCACCCCACCCCCAATGATCGCTGGCTTTGGGAAAACACCTCTTCCCACATAGGTCTCCATTCAATGACATGTCTGGTTGCCTGCTACCATGTTGGCTTTAGCAAAGCCAAATGCTCACCGAAGTATTATGCTCTAGGACAACAAAGGAAAAGGTCACCTTTTCTTTGACCTTTTCCCCATGGTAAGGATGAAGCGTGCGCTGGAAGTAACCATACCTGTGATAAGGGTGAAATAGTAGAGGAGGTGGAAGCTTACACAGGAAGTGCCTCTCTTAACTGGGAGTTAAGGAGATGTGGATTTCAGACTTTGCTTTGCTTCTGGCTCACCTTGTGACGTGGAGCAAGTCCAATTCTCTGTTGTCCATAAAGTTGGGTTGAGGACACTTGCCCCTCTGGGAGCAAGGGGGGGATGGGGCCAGGATGGAAGGAAGGACTGTTGGTCCAGGACCCAGCCTAGGATCTTGCAGAGAGAGCCCAATCTTCCCAGGTACGTTTGGCACTGGGCTTTTCATTTTTCTGGCTGTTATTTGAACCTCCATGCCCTTCCTGTGCTCAAGAAACTCTCCATTCTATGCACCAGGGACAGCCTCTCAATAGAGAAGGTGAAAATGCAAGATACCTCCTTTCTCCTCCCCCACCCCCCAGCATCTAGAGTGAGGTACGTAACCTGGGATGTGCCTGAACGGAGTTGGGAGGTGGTGACACATAGATCTGGGGACCGTAGAGACTCTGTTCTGGAAGTGGGTGGCAATAGTGCTCGGGCCAATGTTGAGTTTCTGGGGACAGTGGTGGCAGGGGTCCTCCCAGCTGATCGTGGACCCTGATTTTGGCTCTCACTCTGGGTGTTGCCTGATCTCCTCTGTTCTTGCCTCTTTCCCCCTTCCTCCCTCCCTCCCTTCCTTCCTCCATTGTAAAATATCTTCAACATACCATAAAGTATTCAGATAATATATACACCTGGTTCACAAATGCCCAGCTTAATAAGATCTTAGCATTTTTCTAAGAAATAAAATATTATAGATAAATCTGAAGCCTCTGTGTATCCCTCTCTAATCCCATTTCCTTTTCTGCCTTCCAGATGTAAATTCTATTCTATGATGATTATTATGCAAAGATATAATTTTAGTACATAAAATTTACTAATTTAATAAAATTCAATAAATTTCTTATATGCATGTGTACACACAAACACCAATAATACATGGGTGAATTCTGGTCCAGTCAACTTGGCAAATAGATATCCTGAAAAACCCTCTCATTACCAAATACCTGGGACAGTGATGCTTTTCAATCAATAGATGACCTCATAAAAAAAAGTAAGGGAAACCAATAGACTGAGTAAAGCAGATTGTCCCGCCTAATGTGGGTGGGCCTCATCCAATCCACTGAAGACCTAAATAGAACACAAAGGCTGAACAAAAGGGAGTTTGGCCTGTCTTGACTACAGGAGCTGGGACATCAGTCTTCTCTTGGCCTTGGGCTGGAAATAACAGCATCGGCTCTCCTGGTTCTCAGGCCTTTGGAAGTGGACCAGAACTCACTGCCAGCTCTCCCAGGCCTCCAGCCTGAGATCTGGGGACTGAGATCTTGGGACTTCTCAGCCTCCATAATCCTGTGACCCAATTCCTCATAATAAATCGATAGCTAGCTAGATCGATCGATCGGCCCTACTGGTTCTGTTTCTCTGGAGAACCATGACTGATACAGATTTTAGTACCAAGAGTGGTTCCAGAGGAATAGAGTTTTAAGGATGAGTTTTCTGAATTGGTTCTGGGGTTTATGGAATTGACTCTCTAATCTGATTACATGTAAAGACACTAATGACTCTATTTCCAGTAGTAAAGAGACCACTGACGGTCTACGGCATAGCGTGATAGTAGAGATCCACAACATACCATCACGGCATACTCCTCACCGATAATTTATAAGAAGCATGGGCTGGATGGCTGTGCATATGATACTTTCAAACATTTTTGGTAAACCAGCAAGTGTCCTGAAGCTGGCTGGTTGCTCCTCATGTCACTGGACAAAGTGGAGAAGGAAAAGGCTCAGAGATTCAAAGTCCCAGCTCAGGTGCTGTATAAATGAGAATCTCGACGAATACCACCTGTAAGAGGGGGGGACACGCAATAGTCGTGGAAATGTCCAGTGGAGCCTCTGAGGTTGTGACGGGAATGGAGGGGTGCTGGTGACAGCGTATAGTGTGAGATGAAAGCCATGTGGCCATGGAACAAACACTGGGCAAGGATGCGTGAACTGCTGGTGGGAGCTCGAGACCCAGGATCAAAGAGCTCTCCTCCCCCATGGTATTTCCTTCTTAAATCTGGCTTTATTTATGATGAGGAAGTGAAACAAATAAAGCCCCAGCTTCAAGAGAACGGCATTTTTTCCCCCCTGAGGAAGAAGAAATAGGGATGGAGCAAAAAGGAGGACGAAGCATGTGGCGATGTGGGCGGGTCTGGGGCAAACTCAGAAGCAGTCATCTTAGCTCCCAGGAGACAATCTGCTCCATGGAAGTCGTATCTTGCCTTCTGGGCAGGGGGAAAAAAACCCACAAAACTTTGTTCAAATACTACTGTTATAAAATAGCATAGGCTCTGTGACGAAAATGTTCAGAGTAAAGCAAAGGAAACTAGAGATAGAAAAATCATCCAAAGTCTCGGCACCCAAAGACATTTACCGTTGCTAACATTTCAGGGTGTTTCTTTTCAGATAAAGAATGTAATTTTTGGGCTTCCCTGGTGGCGCAGTGGTTGAGAATCCGCCTGCCGATGCAGGAGACACGGGTTTGTGCCCTGGTCCGGGAAGATCCCACATGCCGCGGAGCAACTAAGCCCGTGAGCCATGGCCGCTAGGCCTGCGCGTCCGGAGCCTGTTCTCCGCAACGGGAGAGGCCACAGCAGTGAGAGGCCCGCGTACCGCAAAAAAAAAAAAAAAAAAAAAAAAAAAAAAAAAAAAAAGAATGTAATTTTTAGGGATGTGAAATGCTGTCAATCAACGGAGAGCCGTGCCCACAGAGGACACTGGGGAGGGAAGGAGCAGTCCATCGTGTTTCCGAGCCGCTGTCACATCCCCTAGGCTGGGGGCGGCAGAGCTGGGGAGCCCGGCACCTCCCCAACAAGCCCCCCAGGATATGGCAGCCCCTGGGGACGGTCCTCCCTGGGTCTGAGTTCTCAGGTCCCACAACAGGGCTGAGCCTCTGCCCCATCTCACATTTCTACCCCAACACTCTGGCCTGGGACACATCAAAGTGCAGAGTGTGTGTGTGACACAGCTCGGCTTCCCAGGACGGAGGCTGGGTGTGGGGACAGGGCCCAGATGGCAGGAGATGTGCTTATAAACAGCATGTGGGAGGGTGACACCCTGCTGACAGGGGGAGCCTTAGCTCTGCCTGCCTGGCTCCCAGCCCAAATCCCGGGCGAGATCAGCAGCGGCCGGTGCCTCTGTGTGTCACCTGGAGCCAGCGCTGTCCCCACCCAGCCTGCATCATCCACAGCTGCCAGTCTCCCTGGAGGCAGGAAAGCCAGATGCACAGCTCTAGCCTCCAGGAAGCCAGTGTTGGTCGGGAGAGAGGGGGAGGAGTGGGTGATCGATTTTGGAAGGGGTCAATCTCTCTCAACCAGGCCACCATCACCTTGGCAACATTTTTCCTGGTTCAAGTCAGTGCCTAATAAATCTTGGATTTATTGTCCTACATTAATGGATCCAGGAGAAGAGAGGCTCATTTTCCCCTGGCTCCAGAGGGGTAAACTATCTTCCTCTCCATGGAGGTCCATGTAGGAACTGGAACTGGTGAGGAAGCCAGTAGGGAGCAAGATCCTCGATAAAGTCTCGGTCTCTCTCTGGGTGTCAGTTTCCCGCCTGAGAAACAAGGAGGGGGCTGATGTGTTAATGGGGGAGGTCCCTGAAAGCATTATTGTCGAGGGCTTGATGACTGCATGTGGGGTGAGGATTTGTCCAGGATCTAGGCTTGGATCCTGTCTACACCGTGTGACTCGAGGCCAAAGATCTCGCTCCCCACACGTGTGATTTGCAAAGTTAGGACACGAGTTTCTACTTCACTAGAGTGACACACGGCAATGAATGAGGGTTCTTGGTGGAAAGAAATATGGGCGCATCTAACCAAGGAACCTTTTCTCCCTTCCAAGGCGAGGGCTAAGCTGCTCCTTAAGATGTTGAGGCTGTGACTCCAACATGTGATGACCCCTTGTAAAAAGTTACAAGGGTGTCTGGAAGGCTTGACCTTCAAGGCCCATCTGAAGACCTTCACAGAGAGGAGAGCTGGGCTGGGCTGGGGTCAGGCTGCCCCTGCTGGTGCCCTGGCCACGGCAGAACCACAAGCAGCGTTCTCCAGCAGAAGCAGAACGTGAGCTATGTGTGCAATGTAAAATGTTCTGGTTGTTACATTTTTTTAAAAAAGAAACAGGTGACATTAATGTTACTATAACCTGTTTAACCCAATATATCCAAATATTATTTCAATATAGAATAAATATAAAAGATACGAGTGAGTTTCGTTATTCCTTTTTCTCATCCTAAATTTTCAAAATCTGGAATGCTTTTACAATTACAGACTAACTCAATTCAGATGGTACGTTTTTATTAGAAAGACCTGATTTCTATTTAGATCTCATTTCTCTCTGAGCCCACGTATTTAGTGACTTCTCAGAACTCCGAAGACCAGACGCACAGTTTGGGTTGCAAAGGACGGCGTCGAACAGCAGGTCTTCCCCTTCCTTCCCGGGAGCTTCCTTAGTCTTAGCTACCAGATCCCACCTCCAGACTTTTGCTTGCCCCTTGCCTCCTGCCCCCCCGCTCCTCTCCACCTACTCCAAGCTCCCACAGGATTCAAACCCACATGCTACATCTTCTTCCTCTAAGGGTCTTCTCCACTCACTTGGTCTTCACTTTCTAGGATCTCTACCACACCCCCATGCATATCACTCAGTCAGCCCTGAGGACACTTGACTCCTATTTGTACCACTGAATTTCCCTTCCAACTAAACTCGGTGAAATCTAGAACCTGTTTAGTGCTTCTATTTATCTCCTGAGGGGTCCCCGACGCTTGAAATCCTTGCCAATACCTTGTATGTGCCTGGCACAGAGCAGACACCCATGTGAAATGTTAACTGAGACTCAGTCTCTGTTCTCGAGGGGATCATATTCCAGCCAAATGCCTTGCCCCTAAGATATTAGCAGTAACTCACTTTGACAGCACTTGAGGGTTTGAAAAGCACTCCTGTGTGGCAATTTGATAATAATCCTCAGGCAGCAGTAATTCCTCAGGTCCCCCAAGAGACTGCCTCGACGGCCCACCTCAAGTCCCCTCCCCAATACGCTCTTTCTCAGACCATTAGTTTTGCTTACACAGCACTTACCACGATTCTGCATTATTTGATTTTTTGGTCTTGTCTCTGTCTCCCACTAGAATAGAAGTCCCACGAGGGCAGGGGGCACCCATATCTCTCTCTACGAGCACTGCACTCCACCCATGGAAAGCACCCAATACATTTGAAAGGAAAGGAGAGGAAAGGGAGGAAAGGAAGAAAGAAAAAGAAAGAAAGAGTTCATTCATACACGCCAAGCTCAGTGCACAACTTTTTCTGCATCAGCGCTCTCTAATTATGAGCCATGTTTGTCATTCATAATTTTCCAGTGGTTACATTGTAAAAATGTAAAAAGAAGCATGTGAAATTAACATTAATATATTGTATATAACCCAATGTATTCAAAATATTATTATTTCAACATATAATGAATATAAAATATCATTGCGATTTTTTTCAACCTTAATTTTTTCACCCTATGTTTTAGAAATGCAGAGTATCTTTTACAATTATAGCACATCTCAATTCACATGGTATAATTTTTATTGGAAATACCTGATCTATATTTAGAACTCATAAACGTACAGTTGAAAAAAAACAGATTCACATACCCAAGTTGTTCCAAACACACTTAAAAGTTTTCCAATCACTGAATCAAGAAATGATTGTTAAATTTAATTCAAATGAAATAGAATGAAAAGTCAGTCCCCTCCATTTCATCAGCCACATTTCCAAAGGTCTGTCGCTCCCCTCTGGGGCACTGGAGGTCCAGATAATACTGTTCAGCCTAAGTCCCATTGTACCGTTGCTGCGCTCCTAATTCTCCAGCAGTTTCCCATCACACTCAGTGGAAAAGTCAAAGTCCTGACAATGGTCCACAAGGCCTTTCATGTCTGCCCCTGCCTGCTCTTCCATCCTCACCTCTTGTTTCTCTCCTACTCACTGACCCCACTCCGGCCACCTCAGACTCTCCAGACCTACTCCCACTTCCCGCTCTTTGTCCTGCTTGTCCCTCTGCCTGGGATGCTCCCACCCCTCCCCCAGCATCATCATGTGCTGCTCCCTCACTTCCTTCAGGTCTTTATGCAAATACCATCTTCCCCTAGGTTCTAGCCTAGCCCCTCCAGTCTACATTGATGACCCCACCCCCTACTGACACTTCAAGTCCTCTTCCCTGAATTGTTTCACTCCCGGGCAGTCAGCTACCACTACCCGACAAACTCTAGCTTTTACTTTTTTGAGATATTTATTATCTCACCTCCTCCCCCAGTGGAATGTAAGCTCTATGAGGTTAAAACTGTTGTCTGTTTATTTACTGCTGGATCCCTGGCCCTGAGCATATCACTTGTTGAATGAATGTACGAACATACATTTCTGTCACTTGGCGATATTCTTATTTTAATCTAATTTTAATTGCAAATACAGAAACAGGACCCAGGTGCTGAAGTGATGAGCCCAAAGGCAAAGAAATAGGAAATAGTCAAAATAAGTAGAACGCAAGTTTTACTCTGAATTCCATGTCATTCCCATCATGCTCGCTAACTTCAAAAACTGCTGCTTGTCAGATACTTTCAGAAAGGGGAGTAGGATCCCATAGAATGTTCTAAAAGTATAAGCGCTTCAAACACCATGTCAATCAGCCAATTAATGATTGTAAGTTACCCACATGTGGGCCAAGTCCATTCCCTGGGTTTTGTACATTTCAAACATGCACATTCCGATCATGAAGCTGAAGTCTGGGATGGCTTTACTTTGAGTGTAACTTATATGGGCTCACTCTTGCCCCTACTGGATGCTACCTGTCACAGGTGTGTGTGTGGGGGGGGTAACTATTTCCAGCACCCCTCCCCTCAACCACTTCTGCCTGAATCCCACATTTGTAGTCACACAGTTAAGTCTGTAAATATTTGTGTGAATGGCAAATTTCCTTTTTGCTCTAATAGGAATAATCAAAAGAGAGCTTAAGATGAGAAAATAACTACCAATTATTGGATGCCAGTCTTTTTAACACACATCATCAAAAATTTTTAAATTTTATTTAGGTGTAGTTGATGTACAATGTTGTATTAATTCCTGCTGTACAGCAAAGTGACTCGGTTATACATATATATATTCTTTTAACTATTCTTTTCCATTATGGCGTGTCACAGGATACTGAATACAGTTCCCTGTGCTATACAGTAGGACCTCATTATTTATCCACCTTATATATAATAGTTTGTCTCCGCTAATCCCAAAGTCCCAATCCGTCCCTCCCCCATCCCTCCCCTCCTCCCGCTTGGCAACCACAAGTCTGTTCTCTATGTCTGTGAGTCTGTTTCTGCTTCACTGACATGTTCATTTGTGTCATATTTTAGCTTCCACAAATAAATGATATCATATGGTATTTGCCTTTCTCTTTCTGACTTCACTTAATATGATAATCTCTAGGTCCATCCATGTAGCTGCAATGGCATTATTTCATTCCTTTTATAGCTGAGTAATATTCCATTGTGTGTGTGTGTGTGTGTGTGTATATATATGACATCTTTATCCATTCATCTGTCAATGGACATTTCAGTCATTTCCATGTCTTGGTTATTGTAAATAGTGCTGCTGTGAACATAGGGGTGCATGTATATTTTCGAATTATAGTTTTATCTGGGTATATGTCCAGGAGTAGGATTGCTGGATCATATGGCAACTCTATTTTTAGTTCTATGAGGAACCTCCATACTGTTTTCCACAGTGGCTGCACCAATTTACATTCCCACCAACAGTGTAAGAGGGTTCCCTTTTCTCCACACCCTCTCCAGCATTTGTTATTTGTCGATTTTTTAGTGATGGCCATTCTGACCGGTGCAAGGTGGTACACCTCATTGTAGTTTTTTTGTTTGTTTGTTTGTTTGTTTGTTTTCCGGTCCGCAGGCCTCTCACTGCTGTGGCCTCTCCCCTTGCAGAGCACAGGCTCCGGACGCGCAGGCCCAGCGGCCATGGCTCACAGGCCCAGCCGCTCCGCAGCATGTGGGATCTTCCCGGACCGGGGCACGAACCTGTGTCCCCTGCATCGGCAGGCGGACTCTCAAGCACTGCGCCACCAGGGAAGCCCCTCACTGTAGTTTTGATTTGCATTTTTCTAATAATTAGTGATGTTGAGCTGCTTTTCATGTGCCTACTGACTATCTGTATGTCTTCGCTGGAGAAATGTCTGACATCATCAAATTTAATCACCAGACCCCCTAGAGGGGAGGTATTACCATTATGCCCATTTCACAGATGAGGGAACTGAACCTCAGAGAAGCAACTGGGCCATAGTCACATCATTAGTAAATGACAGAGGCAAGATCTAAATCCAGACCTGTCTGCTATCCTGTCAACAGCAAACTGCTTTACTATCCTGCAAGCTCATAGAAAACCATAATCAGAACATCTCCTGAGAACAAGATGGAATTAGTCCAACAAGTCAAGTTAAAACCCATTCATTTCCCAAATAAATTCACAAATTCATGTGCAAATATGAAGGATCTTGTAGCAATTACATTGCCTCAAATTTGCTTAATGGAATGAGAACTCAGCAAAGCAGAAATACAGCTCAAATAACCTTTTATTAACATTTTTCTCTCTATAAATCCACCAGTGCATCACGTTAATGATACCAAATCATTAGTCAGAAAGCACCTTCCTAAACCTGCACATTTAGGTCCTGACCTTGGGATCCATAAAGTCTGGCACAATGCCTTGCCATAGTTTCCTTTTGCATCAGCCGTGACAACCTGAGTGAGACTAATTCAGCCCAGGCACTATGTTGACAATCATTTGTTTTTAAGTGATATACATATTTCATACTCTCAATGCCAATCGACCCACTTAAGTATCGCCATTACTATTCACAATATGGCTGTGACAAAGAAGCATGAAGACAGGGCCATCCACATTTCGAGTTTCTCAAGGAAAGATAATTAGATGTTGCTTAGTCAAGACCCTACTGGTAACACATAACAAAAGACCCTTTCAAACAAGCTGGAGTGGGAAAAAGGAAATTCATCAGAATGATACACTCATAACTCAAACACAGGCAAGGAGCCAGGCCGCAGCTACCACTGAAAGGAGCATATGAGACCAGTTAGGGGGGCTTCTCTGGTGGCGCAGTGGTTAAGAATCTGCCTGCCAACGCAGGGGACACGGGTTCGAGGCCTGGTCTAGGAAGATCCCACATGCCGCGGAGCAACTAAGCCCGTGCGCCACAGCTACTGAGGCTGCGCTCTAGAGCCCACGCTCTGCAACAAGAGAAGCCACCCCAATGAGAAGCCCGCGCACCGCAAGGAAGAATAGCACCCGCTCGCCGCAACTAGAGAAAACCTGCACGCAGCAACGAAGACCCAACACAGCCAAAAATAAATAAATAAATTTATTTTTTAAAAAAATAAATAAAAGACCAGTTATGAACACAGGCCACCATCTCTCCCCATCCTTGCTTATTTCTAATTAACAGCTGAGCCTTCACACTTCCCTCTCTCTCTCTGCTCCCATTGTTCCCATCTGCTCCCACACAGAGTGGCCAGCAGAGCTCTGGAGTTTATGTTTCTGCAGTTTGAACAACTTTCCAACGAATGCCAAATCCAAATTTTCAGAGAGTAAATTGAGTAGGCCCAGTTTTGTTCACGTGACCTTACATGGCCTGAGGAAACAGAATCCCAGAGACCATCTGTGGGTTAGTAAGGTCAATATGATAGACCTGTCTGGACCACAGGTGGATTGACACCTGAAAAGACAGCTACTACAAATATTCCCGCTCCCAGGAAGTTCTTAGTCAACAATAATTGTCTCAACATTCATTCTACTTTTCAGTGCTTATTTATTCCATAAACACTTGTCAGATGCCCACTAAAGTGCTAAGTAGCCAGCCGTAGCCAGAGGAACATGCAACCTAGAAGAAAAGACTGACAGGCAATTATGTCTGTATAGAAGTTAATATAACAGGAAAAAAAAAATCATGGGATGATGTGGGGTGAACACATAATTCAGGCCAAGGTGGTGAGGGTGGGGTGAGTGGGGATAGGCTATTTCCCAAGGGAGGGAAGACTGACCTGAGATTTGAAGGATTAATAAAAATTAACGAGGCTATGAGAGAGCAGAGCCGGTGATGTGGGACACAAGGAACGCAGATGCAAGGGCACCAAGTTGTCGCCAGCAAGAACTTGGCAGAAACATAGGGATTTGAGCCGGAGAGATAAGCAGGGCTCAGACCACGAAGAAGCTTGCATGCTTCCTTGCAACTAAGGAACTTGCAAATACTTCAACAATTCTAAACCTTAACTCAATGAACCAAAGACAGCCTTCCAAGAAAGTAAGTTTAGTAAATGGTGCGTTTTATATCACCTCTTTTGAAGTGTCACAATTCACACCAGCATATCGAAGGCTCTGAGAAGTCCTGTAACATACACACACACACACACGCACACACACACACACACCTGGTTAACTTTGTTTAACCCAGGATTTCCCAAATGTATTAAACTACGAATTTCATTCCTAGCCCATAACCTATGAAACACTCATTAATCCAGTTTGAGTGATGCTGCTTTGAGGCAGTGGGGAGCCTATTGGAGGGACTTTCAAAAGCAGAGTGAAATGATTCAATTGGTGCTTTAGAGATGGCCTACTGCCTGCTGCAGAGAATGGAATGGAGGTGTGTAAGCCAAGATGCTAGGAGACTTGTTAGGGGCTGCTGTAATTATCCAAGGGAGGGATAATGGGGACCTGAACTGAGGCAGTGGCCATGGGGATGCTGTGGCTAGGAACAGTCATGGTTGCCTAAGATCCTGATACAAATGGCTATCCCATGGCAGGCTCCATTTAGGGAGATAAAAAATAAGCATGAGACTGAACTTTACTATGGGAGCCAAGAATGGAAGCACTAGCTGGGGGGCAGGGCAATTACCAAGCGGTGACCGTAACTCTCCAGCTTATAAAGAAAGGATCTGGCATTTCCAAAAGGACAATGCCCCTTTGCTATGGAACTGTACAGTCTGCTCTCTAGGAAGGGTTGCCCTGAGCCAGGACTGCTGGCCTGGGTTACAGACAGATTCAGTTCAACAGAGAGCCTGTCTTCTTACAGTGGAAAGCTACAACGGACAATCATAAGGGAATCTGAATGCCAAGCGACAGAATTTACCCCTTGCTCCTCAGACACATTTTAATTAAGTACCTACTATGTGCTAAATTTATCCTGCTACTTAAAATTTTTCATTTCTAGTGTATCAGTCATCTACTGCTAGATGACAAATCATCCCCAAATTTAATGGCTTCAAACAACAGAGATTTATTATTTCTCAAGATTCTATGGGCTGGCTAGGCTCACTGGGTGATTCTTCTATCCACACGGTTTTGACAAGGGTCAGTGTCATCTAGAGGCTTGGCAGGGGCTGAATCATCCATGAGCTGGCAGTTGGTGCAAACTGTGAGCTGGGAGTTCACCTGGGGCTCTTTTCTGGGATGCTTTAGTTCTCTAAAAGCCTATCCTGTGGCTAACTTGGGCTTCCTCATAACATGGTGGCTGGGTTCCCAGAGGACAAATCCCAACTCTCAAGTGTTTATCAAGGCCTGCTTTTGTCATGCTTGCCAACGGCCCATCGGCCAAGGCATGTCACATAGCCAAGTCTAGTGTCTGTGCGAAAGGAGTCTACACGAGCCCATGAATACGGGGAAATGTTCGGGCCAACCATGTGACAATATACCTCATGGTAATTATAAATTTTTACAGTATATATAATGAATCCTATGATGTATCTCTTTATCTATCTACGTTGTTGAAATACGAAGTAAGGTCTACTCAGAAGTGAGTTCTCAAAGGAAACCAACACCAAATGCACACATGTATAATTTGTGAATTACTGATTCAAAACAGTGCAGATTTGGGGGTCAAAGGGACAAAGTTCATTCCAAGGCCCACTTCAGCTTTTCTTAGATGTGTGATTTAGCAAAATATTTGTGTCTGTTCCCTCATTTGAGAAATGAAGGTTATAAAAGCTGCCTTGCAGAACTGTTGGGGGACTTTAAATATTGAGAGAGATATATGTATATACAATAAATTTAGCATCACCAGTATAATAAAGCAAACATATTCTTGTCTTTTTGTTCTTTTCTAATCATTATGCTTGTGTGTAAATATATAATTCTGTATCATTTTAATCAGAGTGTACATAAAACTGTTTTTAATATTATACTATTTTAAACCAGTCCTTGTGTTTACATAGGATTTGCCTTTAGCTTTTTTAACTGCTGTGAAATATTCCATGTTGATGTACTATAATTTATATAACCCTTCTCCTATTTTTGTCATTTACTTATTTTCATATTTTGTAAATTACACTGATGCCTATATTTAAATTATTCCTTTTTAAAAATCATTCTCATAGTAAGTCTTAGAACTGACATTCTAATGTAAAATATGTGAAAATATTCATGACTTGATACGCACTACTAAACAGTCCTCCAAAATACGTGTGTCTGTTCCATCGCAAGGTCACCAATGCTGGGTTTTTATAATCTCTGTATTTTGTTTTTATTTTTTTTTGATAGGGACAAATACATGATCTGCCTTCTGTCTAAACCTCAAGTTGTCTGTGCTGTATCATGAAGCTACAATTTGAGAGCTTGCTATCTGTATGCACTGTGATAAATATTTTTTCAGAGATACTTAAAGATGTATAAAGTAGCTATTATTTTTTCCATTTTTAATGGTAAAGAAACTGTTGTTCAGAGCCTTTGAGTACTGAAGGAGGCCAGTCAAGTCAGGAGTGGGTTTAAGAGGAAGACACTGATTTTTTTTTTTTTTAACAGAGAAGTATACATTTTCCCCTTTACAAGTTTTCACCCTGAGAAGTTAATAACTTCAGTCAGAAACAAAAAAACTTACTTCTAGAAAGCAATCCTGTACAAGGCTCTGGACTAGGTGCTGGGGGAATCCAGCACCTAAAAGTGAGAATAACACACATGCACAACATGCATTATTCACATTCAACGCAATGATACTGTAATTTCTGATAATATCTCTGAGGTTTGTGCAGGAATCTATAATATTAACTGCATTTGTGCAGGTCACTGTCCTACACTCCGGCGATGTTCAAGGTGGATAAGATGCCCTCCCCAAAACAGGAAGTAGGAAGGAAAGAGCAGATGTTAAGTGTGCCTGCAGTGTACGTGCCTAACGCAGCGTCAGGCCAGGGACGTTCCTGAAGCCTCCCACCAGGGACAGTGCCAATACCAAGTCAGTTCATATAAGGATCAAAAGGCTCCATGGCATGAGATTCGTCCCTTGCTGGGGGTAATAAAGTCTGTTTCACAGAATGAAAGAAACCTGAGCTGGTCCTTAAGCAGCAGGAAGGACTCAGCCTTGCTGAGATGAGAGGCACCAGCAAGTGCCAAGCTGGGAGGTGTAGGACCCCTGTGTCCACTCTGCCAGAGCCCCCTTTCCTGCCATTCCAGAAACGCCTCTCCTCTGAGTGTGGATGCAGCCGGGTGACACCAGTCACCTGGCCAGGACCACACCAGCTCCTGGGACAAGTCTGAGCTGAGTGCTCTGTCTGGGCCTCCAAGGAGCTTAATTGATGTAGAAGAACTAATTGGAGAAGAAGATAAAGCGGGATACAATTAAGTGCTAATTGGGTAGGCTTGACTCTCCATCAGCTTTTCCCCAACTCGTCAGATGATTAAAAACTACCTGGGCCACTTAGTCAACTAGAGATTCCTGAGCCCACTCACCCGAGACATTTTGATTCAATAGGTCTGAGGAGGGATTTGAACCCCGAGTCCCACATAACCCAAATCGTCACTGACACCACAATGTCCATCTCTTAAATCAGTGGTTCTCTGAGTGTGACCAGACCAGCCATAATCACCCAGGGCTGGGTCCCCACCCCAGAGTTTGCTTCTGCGGCTCGGCTATCACACTGTGAAACATTCTCTGTGCCACGCTCATGCAGCCCGAAGTCTGAGAACCACTGCTCTGAATGCCAAGTGACCTCCCCAGAAAGTGAGAACATAACACAGAGTAGAGTGGACAGCTGCAAAGGCTCTAGCTCTTTCTTGGGGCAATGTAAGGCCTCACTGAGCCTCAGTTTCCCCAGCTGAAAAATGGAGGAAATGACCCCAACCTCCCAGAGGTGCTGGAGCATAGAATAAAATGATGGATGTTTCAGCTCTAACATCATACCAGGTTCTCAGGGACGAGAGGGCGCGAGTAGATAGGAAAGGGCTTCCCGAAAGAGGGGGCTTGAGATGGCCTTGAAGGTGTGTAATATTTTAATAAGGAAAAGGAAGTACACGAGGCAGTCCAGGAATGGGGGTTGCAGGGAGCTGGAGCTGAAGCAAAGATCTGGGATTAGAACTGAGCCCAGGACATTCCAGGCACAGGAAA
This sequence comes from Kogia breviceps, assembly GCF_026419965.1. Taxonomy (NCBI): domain Eukaryota; kingdom Metazoa; phylum Chordata; class Mammalia; order Artiodactyla; family Physeteridae; genus Kogia; species Kogia breviceps. The sequence goes on from NC_081327.1 coordinate 38,528,818, forward strand.
AGGAAGAAAATAAGGATCCTAGGAAACGATGGTGACGCATCGGATCTTGCCAACAACACATGTGCCATGCACGGAGACATGCTGGGCAGGCCACAGGTGGGAGTGTTCCCTGCACGCAGGCAGTCCGTCCAGGGGCAGGCAGCCAAGCTCAGAACCAGAAAGCCATTTGCCTGGTGTCACACAAGGCAACCCTCACCTTCCCGGTTTCAGTTCAGGTTGGTCCGCCTTCTTGAGCTGGGCTTTGTTCTTCAGGCTCAAGTGGCTGCCCAAGGAAGCATTCCACTGTGTGGTCTGCCTTCCCGTATCCTCCTGGGGATGCCATCCACCGGCCTGGAACTTTCTTGTCTCACACCAGATGTGGGGCTGTCACTTACACGGCACCCATCTGCTGATCAGTTCCAGTTTCCTCAGGTGGCACCTTCTGCGTCAGCCTGGGATCCTCGTGTGGGAGCGGGGATGTGGACGGTCGCCATTGTGTCCCCCTCCTGATGGATGCAGAGACGGGAAGAAGTTGGGGAGAGGGAGTGACTCTAAGAGAAGCCGAATCACAGAAAGCTTGCTGGATTTCAAGTCTCTAGTTCTGTTTTGTTTTGTTTTGTTGCGGTATGCGGGCCTCTCACTGTTGTGGCCTCTCCCGTTGCGGAGCACAGGCTCCGGACGTGCAAGCCCAGCGGCCATGGCTCACGGGCTTAGTTGCTCCGCGGCATGTGGGATCTTCCTGGACCGGGGCACGAACCCGTGTCTCCTGCATTGGCAGGCGGATTCTCAACCACTGCGCCACCAGGGAAGCCCCAAGTCTCTAGTTCTGATGGCCCCAAAGCCACCTGCAGCAACATTCCTTCCCATGGTTGGCTACTTTAAGGTCCGCTAGACTCAGTTTTGATGACTGCTATGCCCCCAGCATGTAAATGATTTCAGGCACATAGTAGACAGTCAATAGATTTGATTTATTCTCTTTTACTTTCAACTAAAACGACCTGATATGCAGTTCCCACTAGAGAGATTCCCCACCTCTTTGTCAGGAGCATTTTCTATCAGTTTCAAGGGCTGGAATCAATGTTTCTCTCCCAATCCTGCCCCTGCTGCGACTCAGAGGATTTCTGCACACGGAGCTGGCCAGGAAACCCTTCCCTTCACCCATCTCATGTCCGTGTGAAGCGGTCTACACCGCCAGAAGGCGGCT